>NC_091845.1:61467565-62761731 GCF_037783145.1 Equus przewalskii
CTTGCTGGAAAGTCAAATAATGAATAAATCTGGGTGTATATAAATATATATTATAAATATATATGTATAATATACATTATCCTTATTCTGAGGTGATTGCATTAGAATATGATTATGCCGTTGCCCGCCCCGTGGGACTAGGGATTGCCGGAGATCTCGGAGAGGACCGGGGCGGGGGAATTTTCAAAGGCCGGATCGGCGACCCGGAGGGGAAGTGCCGGAGCTCCCCCAGGCAGCAGACAAAACTCCCTGTCTGCCGGTAGCAGAGGGGCCACGCTGAGCACTCAGGGCTCCCGGCACAAGCCCGGACAGAAGCCCAGAGGGCGGGGCGACCCCCAGCTGCCGTTGCCCACCCGGTGAGGCTAGGGATTGCCGGAGATCTCGGAGAGGACTGGGGCTGGAGAGAGTTCCAGAGACCCAGCTTAGTAGCCTAGGGGGAAACCCTACAGGCTCACAGAAGCCTTAGGGAAAGCCTCGGCACAGCACCAGTAGAAGGCACCCAGCCGCCAGCCACAAGGCTGGAAGTCCCCAGGGCAAAAGCAGCATAGCTAGGTGTACTAACCACAGACTGTAGAAGATGCCAATAGCTCTCCTGCGACCCATAGAGGACAAGTGAGATTTGGTGGGTGCCGACAGCAACCGAGCGACAAATAAAAGTGATCCCACCCCTGGCCGCTGGAAAAGCCCATAACACCGTTGCAGACCCCAAGGAGAGAGCGCATCTAGGTGGGCAACAACAGTAGGCACCTGCAGTCTGAAGCCCCCCGTGACGGCCCCCACGGCAGAGGAGGGAATCCAAAGGGCCACTGTGGCTACGAAGAGGGGCCCAGGCCCAGTTAGCAACTACGGACAGGGTTCCTGGTTGGTGAAGTATAAACAGCTGCTCACCCCACCGCAGCAGCTGAAACAAGTGAAAGGAGCAACTAAACTCTATCTCCATGCGGAGGCACAAATCAACATCATCAAGCAATATGAAAAAATACATCAAATCTCCAGAACAGAAAGAAAGTAACAAATACACAGAAAACAATCCCAAAGAAAATGAGATATATAACCTAAATGATGATGACTTCAAAACAGCCATCATTAAAATACTCACTGAGTTAAGAGAGAATTCTGACCGACAACTCAACGAGTTCAGGAGCTATGTCACAAAAGAGTTTGATACGATAAAGAAGAACCAAACAGAAATACTGGAAATGAAGAACACAATAGAGGAGATTAAGAAAAATCTAGATGCTCTGAACAGTAGGGCCGATAATATGGAGGAAAGAATTAGCAATTTGGAAGATGGCAATATAGAATTGTTGCAGGCAGAGGAGGAGAGAGAAGCAAGACTTAAAAGAAATGAAGAAACTCTCCGAGAATTATCAGACACAATTAGGAGATGCAACGTAAGGATTATAGGTATACCAGAGGGAGAAGAGAAGGAGAAAGGGGCAGAAAACCTATTCAAAGAAATAATGGCTGAGAACTTCCCAAATCTGGTGAGGGAGATGGATCTTCAGGTGACAGAAGCCAATAGATCTCCAAACTTTATCAATGCAAGAAGACCAACTCCACGCCATATAGTAGTGAAGCTAGCAAAAGTCAACGACAAGGAGAAAATATTAAGGACAGCCAGGCAAAAGAAACTAACCTACAAAGGAACCCCCATCAGGCTATCAGCAGATTTCTCAGCAGAAACTTTACAGGCTAGAAGAGAGTGGAATGATATATTCAAAAATCTGAAGGACAAAAACCTACAGCCGAGAATTCTCTACCCAGCGAAAATATCCTTCAAATACGATGGAGAAATAAAAACTTTCCCAGATAAACAAAAATTAAGGGAGTTCATTGCCACAAAACCTCCTCTTCAGGAAATCCTCAGGAAAACCCTCATTCCTGAAAAATCCAAAAAAGGAAAGGGACTACAAAACCAAGAGCAGAGGAGATAAGTAGAAGGACAACAACAGAGAGTAGCAGCTCTACATCAGAACAGATTAAACCATGGGACGAGAAACAAAGGAAACTGAAGAAAACCGGAAAACAAGACACAAAATGGTAGTGGTAGGCCACCACGTCTCAATAATCACTCTAAATGTAAACGGATTGAACTCCCCAATCAAAAGACACAGAGTGGCAGGATGGATCAAAGAACAAGATCCAACAATATGCTGCCTCCAGGAAACACACCTCAGCCCCAAAGACAAACACAGACTCAGAGTGAAGGGATGGAGAACAATACTCCAAGCTAATAATGAACAAAAGAAAGCAGGTGTCGCTATACTAATATCAGACAAGGTAGATTTCAAAGCAAAACAGATAAAGAAAGACAAAGAGGGACAGTATATAATGATAAAAGGGACTCTCCACCAAGAAGACATAACACTTATAAATATATACGCACCCAACACAGGAGCACCAAAATTTGTAAAGCAACTCTTAATAGATCTAAAAGAAGACATCAACAACAATACAATAATAGTAGGGGACCTCAACACACCATTAACACCAATGGACAGAACATCCAGACAGAAAATCAACAAGGAAATAATAGAATTAAATGAAAAATTAGACCAGATGGACTTAATAGATATATATAGAACACTTCATCCAAAAACAGCAGGTTACACATTCTTCTCAAGTGCACATGGAACATTCTCAAGGATTGACCATATTTTGGGAACCAAAGCAAACATCAATAAATACAAGAGAGTTGAAATAATATCAAGCATCTTTTCTGATCATAACGCTATTAAACTAGAAATCAACTACAAGAAAAAAGCAGAGAAAGGTGCAAAAATATGGAGACTAAACAACACGCTTCTCAACAAACAATGGATCATTGAAGAAATTAAAGAAGAAATCAAATATTATCTGGAGACAAATGAAAATGAGAACACGACATACCAAATCATTTGGGATGCAGCAAAAGCAGTCCTAAGAGGGAAATTCATCGCAATACAGGCTCACCTCACTAAACAAGAAAAAGCTCACGTAAGCAACCTCAAACGACACCTAACAGAACTAGAAAAAGAAGAACAAACAAGGCCCAGAGTCAGTAGAAGGAGGGAAATAATAAAAATAAGAGCAGAAATAAACGATATTGAAACAAAAAAGACAATAGAAAGGATCAATGAAACAAAGAGTTGGTTCTTCGAAAGAATTAACAAAATTGACAAACCCCTAGCCAGACTCACCAAGAAAAGAAGAGAGAAATCGCAAATTAATAAAATCAGGAATGACAGAGGAGAAATCACAACAGATACCAATGAAATACAAGAGATCATAAGAGAATACTATGAAAAACTATATGCCAACAAATTGAACAACCTGGAAGAAATGGACAAATTCCTAGACTCCTACAATCTCCCCAAACTGAATCAGGAAGAAATGGAGAATCTGAATAGACCAATCACAAGTAAGGAAATAGAAACGGTAATCAAAAACCTCCCCAAAAACAAGAGTCCAGGACCAGACGGCTTCTCTGGAGAATTCTACCAAACATTCAAAGAAGACTTAATACCTATTCTCCTCAAACTGTTCCAGAAAATTGAGAAAGATGGAGAACTCCCTAACACATTCTATGAAGCCAACATCACTCTGATCCCCAAACCTGACAAGGACAACACAAAGAAGGAGAACTACAGGCCGATATCACTGATGAACATAGATGCAAAAATCCTCAACAAAATTTTGGCAAACCGATTACAGCAATACATCAAAAAGATTATACACCATGATCAAGTGGGATTTATACCAGGGACACAGGGATGGTTCAACATCCGCAAGTCAATCAACGTGATACACTACATTAACAAAATGAAAACCAAAAACCACATGATCATCTCAATAGATGCAGAGAAAGCATTCGACAAGATCCAACACCCATTTATGATAAAAACCCTCAGTAAAATGGGTATAGAAGGAAAGTACCTCAACATAATAAAGGCCATATATGATAGACCCACAGCCAACATCATACTCAATGGACAAAAGCTGAAAGCCATCCCTCTGAGGACAGGAACAAGACAAGGGTGCCCACTTTCACCACTCCTATTCAACATAGTTCTGGAGGTGCTGGCCAGAGCAATTCGGCAGGAAAAAGAAATAAAAGGAATCCAAATAGGTAACGAAGAAGTAAAACTCTCGTTGTTTGCAGACGACATGATCTTATACATAGAAAACCCCAAAGAATCCACAGAAAAACTATTAGAAATAATCAACAACTACAGCAAAGTAGCAGGGTATAAAATTAACGTGCATAAATCAGTAGCATTTCTATACACTAACAATAAACTAACAGAAAAAGAACTCAAGAACTCTATCCCATTCACAATAGCAACGAAAAGAATAAAATACCTTGGGATAAACTTAACCAAGGAAGTGAAGGATCTATACAATGAAAACTACAAGACTCTCTTGAAAGAAATAGGCGATGACATAAAGAGATGGAAAGACATCCCTTGCACATGGATCGGAAGAATAAACATAGTTAAAATGTCCATACTACCTAAAGCAATATACAGATTCAATGCTATCCCAATCAGAATCCCAAGAACATTCTTCACAGAAATTGAACAAACAATCCTAAAATTCATATGGGGCAACAAAAGACCGCGAATTGCTAAAGCAATCCTGAGCAAGAAAAACAAAGCCGGCGGAATCACAATCCCCGATTTCAAAACATACTACAAAGCTACAGTGATCAAAACAGCATGGTACTGGTACAAAAACAGGTCCACAGATCAATGGAACAGAATTGAAAGCCCAGAGATAAAACCACACATCTATGGACAGCTAATCTTCGACAAAGGAGCAGAGGGCCTACAATGGAGAAAAGAAAGTCTCTTCAACAAATGGTGCTGGGAAAACTGGACAGCCACATGCAAAAGATTGAAAATTGACCATTCTTTTTCTCCACACACCAAAATAAACTCAAAATGGATCAAAGACCTAAAGATTAGGCCTGAGACAATAAGTCTTTTGGAAGAGAATATAGGCAGTACACTCTTTGACATCAGTTTCAAAAGAATCTTTTCAGACACTGTAACTCCTCAGTTGAGGGAAACAATAGAAAGAATAAACAAATGGGACTTCATCAGACTAAAGAGCTTCTTCAAGGCAAGGGAAAACAGGATTGAAACAAAAAAACAGCTCACTAATTGGGAAAAAATATTTACAAGCCACTTATCCGACAAAGGGTTAATCTCCATAATATACAAAGAACTCACACTGCTTAACAACAAAAAAACAAACAACCCGATCAAAAAATGGGCAGAGGACATGAACAGACATTTCTCAAAAGAAGATATGAATATGGCCAATAGACACATGAAAAGATGTTCATCATCGCTAATCATCAGGGAAATGCAAATCAAAACTACACTAAGATATCACCTTACCCCCGTTAGATTGGCAAAAACATCCAAAACCAAGAACGACAAATGTTGGAGGGGTTGTGGAGAAAGAGGAACCCTCATACACTGTTGGTGGGAATGCAAACTGGTACAGCCACTATGGAAAACAGTATGGAGATTTCTCAAAAAGTTAAAAATAGAAATACCCTATGACCCAGCCATCCCATTACTGGGTATCTATCCTAAGAACCTGATATCAGATATCTCAAGAGTCCGTTGCACCCCTATGTTCATTGCAGCATTATTTACAATAGCCAAGACGTGGAACCAGCCTACATGCCCAGAAACTAATGATTGGATAAAGAAGATGTGGTATATATACACAATGGAATACTACTCAGCCATAAAAAAAGACGAAATTGGCCCATTCACAACAATGTGGATGGACCTCGAGGGTATTATGTTAAGCGAAATAAGTCAGTCAGAGAAAGACGAACTCTATATGACTCCACTCATAGGTGGAAATTAGTATATTGAGAAGGAGATCTGATTGGTGGTTACCAGGGAAAAGGGGGGGTGGGGGGAGGGTACGGAGGGGGAAGTGGTGTACCCACAACATGACTAACAAAAATGTACAACTGAAATCTCACAAGGTTGTAATCTATCATAACATTAATAAAAAAAAATAAAAAAATAAAAAAAAAAAAAAAAAAAAAAAAAAAAAAAAAGAAATAGCCCAAGGCCAACTTATTCAAGTGACTGGGAGGAGGATGAAGGAGGAAGAGAAGGCTGGTAAGGGAACTGGCCAGCGCGGTGACCTTGGGGAAGTCACCGGCTTCTTTATAGCTCACTTTCCTCACATGTGCAATGAGGCCGTCGGGAAGGAGATCTCTAAGACCCCAGCTCTACTATTCTGTCTGACAGTGGAGTGCCTCTCCTCCCAAACCCTTCAACACAAACGACTGCGTTGACCTCTCAGACGGCTGGGAGGCAGCCAGGACCCTTTTCTATTCTTCCTGTCCTCTGGAAATTTAGAGCCTAAGAAATTATTCAGGACTTTTACATTTACAGGTAAAGATATAATATCAAGAATATTCATCTGGCCAAAAGCAGCACAGAAAAAACAACTGTCATTTCATTTAAAAAAATCCTAAATTCACCTCATATAAAATGAATAATGTAAACAGTGACTCTCAGGAAAAAAAAGTCAGTTACTCAGGAGAATGTTTATCTCTATCCCATCAATAATCTTATTAGCAGAATTTCTAGCACAGGTATAGAAAAGTGCCCAATAAATGTTATTTTATGAAAATGATAATGTATTCATTTAAATGAACAATCTGTGCATTTTAACAGGCTTATAATTATGTAAGAGTGAGTGCGAGGTTAGGAAGTCACCTTTAATATAGATTTTTATTTCAAAGAAACAATTTCCAGTATTGTGGGAAAACAGTGATCTAAAATTTTTTTTACATAAAATACATTATTTGAATAAAGCGTTCATTTGGTTATGCTTATTTTATTTCAAATAAATTATTTGTAGCTTTTAAAAAAAAAAAAAAAAAAAAAAAAAAAAAAAAAAAAAAAATAATCCCCCCCAAATAGACTTAGATGTGCGGGTTCTGGTGTCTGAAATAGTCTCATTGCTTTTAGTGGTTTCTAGTTGAGAAGCAGGAGGCACATGGTTTGTTTTGACAGCTAGGAATGCAAGAGACTTTCTAGTTTAGATTTAACATTCCATCTGCTGTGTTTTGCAAGTAGAAGTGCTGAAACTCAGTGAAGAGGGACCTGATGGAATGGGGTGGTGGTGGTTCTGTTTTATCCTATGTCTTCCTGTTTTTTTTAACTTATGAGCTAAAGAAGAGACATAACAAACAACATCACTGTGCATTAGCAACCTTGCCAAGTGTAACAGATGAACATACTTCTATTGAGTATCACTCAGTCTTAGCCAGTCAGATTGCTCACTGCTCTGCCTCAACTTTTGGGGAAAGGCATCTCTTTAAAGCTATAGATTCTGTTTCTGATTCAAAGAGAGCTGCTTCCTATGGATTGCCAGAACAAGTCAAAAGCAGAAACTTGCTTCCTTAGATCAAATTGAGTAAATTTCTGATCGCCAGGTCTCTGTGGAGTTCATAATTGAAAGGGATTCATAAGTAGGGATTCAAAGGATTGGTTTCTCTTGCTAACATGTAAGCAAACCAATAAGTTCAGGCATCTAATAACAGTGTCCTGAGTGAATGACTGGGGATTGTAGCAACTGCTTTAGTAGCCTGACTACGTTGAAATGCCTTAAATGAACTAATGACTGTGGCAGAGACTACTAGCTGTGCAATGAAATTTGTTCTTTCTTTCATAGTAATAAAATTGTAGTTCATGGTAATAAAATTGATGTAGCTGGTCAGCTAGAGATTAAATTTTCCAAACTTCCTTGAAGTTATATATATAGCTATGTGGTTAATTTCTCTTCAATGGATTACAAGAGGAAGTGAGGTGTACCAGCTTGGGGCCAAGCTTTTAAGTTGGTGAATGTGCTAACTACACATACTCTTCCCCCTTCCTGTGGGCTGGGAGGCAATAACGAGATTGACCGTGAAACCTGTAGATGCGGAGCCTCTGTCAGCCTGGGTCTGAGAATGACCATGTGGAAGAGAGACACCGGCTGCCTGGGCTGTTCGTTCTGTGAGAGAGGAATAAACTTTTAGGTGTCTGAGCTGTTGCATTTTGGGGTTTATTTGTTACAGATGTTTGGCCTACCCTAACTAATGTAAATTCTACTAGTTGTTAGATTGGTAATTATCTGATTCGAAAATAAGGAAAAGTCTCAAATCACAAAGGAGATAATTTTCCTTTCTCTTAGGATACACTTTTATCTGCAATGGTCCTGATCTTATTTTTCCTGTGTTTCAGTTCAGCTGGCTTCAGACATTGGTCATTGGGGTGGAGGATATCTGAACTGGGAAGGGGTCATTTCATCCAAAGCCCTTATTTTCAGATGAGGAAATTCCTGTAATGTGCCTGCCTAATGTGACATGGCTAGGGAATTGCAGGAATTGGACTAGAATTCGTTTCCTTTTTCTCATTCCAATATCTTTCCAACATATCTAGAAGGTGTAAATAATTTTCATCTAACATGGCAACTCTGACTGATCAGTAGCGCCTGTCCACACTACTGTTTTCAAGACTATGAAGCCACTTTCTTTCCTATGGAGAGGAAAGACAGAGGAGACCATTATGCATTGCGTCCACCAATTCCACATTACCAAGGCAACTTCACAGCAAGGTCAGTTCTATGATGTATCCTTGCAGAATTGAGAAAGTGCTAGTTTTATTTGTCTTTGGAAAAGAGACAACCTGAAAATTCTGATAGTGTCATCACTAACAGAATTAGCATTCCAGGAGAGTGGAAAGAACATAGGACTGGGTGTCTGGAAGTCTAGGTTTTAGCCTTAGTTTTTTACTAACTTGACCTTAGGCAGCTCGCTTAACACACCTAAACTTCAATTTGCTCATCGGTAAGAGAATATTGTGAAAGAAGATTCTATTCTAGGTTCAAATTTTTGTTATTCTATCAGAATATTCTATAAGAACATAAGAATATTGTTGATAGCATTCACTAAACATAGTTCACTGCTCTCATAAATATATCTATAATCTCTATCTATCCATCAAAATAACCTTCAAGAGACACATATAATTAAATTCACTAAAAAATCCCCTTGTTAATAAAATTATGATTAATTATCATAAGAATATGTATTTATATGGAGCTTTTGTTTATGTTTTCACATATGATCTCCGTAACAGCTCTATGAGATTGGCAGATCTTTTTCGTAACATGGCTTTATGTGAAAAAAGGGCTTCATTTACAAATAATAACACTGTGGCTTGGAAAGAGTAAGTGACAAAACCCTAAATCACATAACTAGTAAGTGAAGAAACTGGAGGTTGATTTCAGACTGGGTGCACATTTTCTCTAGATCACACTTCCCCCATAATCCTGTAGAATTAAAAACAGTTGTAGCTGGCTTTGAAAAATTTTTGTGGAGACTACTATCGTGTGTTTAGGGTAATTCAGATTCTAGAAATTTTTAGTTTTACTTGGTGAATTTGTTTTGTTTTTGTTCGTCTATGTAATAGAGGTCATCAGTATCCTCTCCTGTTTTTTGCAGGTGGAGTCAACGCACTCTGCCGACCTCACCAGAGGTTTCTCTTGGCTCTAGTTCTCTGCGTTTTCATTCTTAGCTCAAATTAACCCATCCTGTTGAGTCATGGTGGGTCCACAACTTTTCAATCCAGCTTCACTGTGACTCTTGGGTAGGAAACAAAGAAGAGCATGGCAGGATGTAACATCTGTACTGAATCAAAGTGGTTGGTTGCCAAAATGCACTCCACATGCTTTCCGTTTTTCTTTCTATGTTGTTGTTTCACCAGGCATTATTTAACAGCTGAGCTGTTGCATTGCGTGCTGAGCTTTGTACAACTGGTATCTTTCACTATTGGAAAATCTTCAGATTGCTTTACAAGACAAACACTTGTGAGTAGACTGTCTGTCATGGCAAGTGGTTTAGAAAATTACTTTGGGGATTCTATCATCTTCCATTCAGAGGGATGTAACTGCCTTATTTGATACCTCTCATGATGTTCTTTTGGATTAGAGGGAGAAATATGGACCCAATGTCAGGGTAGTTAGGTGGATTCTTACCTGGCTGAAAAAATGTTAGTTAACTGGATCAACCAGATTATGAGTGCTAGACTAGTTTGGGCCGTGTTCTGTTAAACATTTTAATTACAATTTGGATGAAAGACACTTAGAATTTGCTTACCAAACTTTGGATGTCAGAAAATATTGGAAGAAAAGATAATATGTTAGATGATAAGCTGTTCATCAAAAACTACATTAATAGCCTATAATGATGAGCTGAAACTAACAAGATATAATTTCTGAATTTGGGTCTGAAAAATAAAATCCTTTGTGAATCTTCATGAAGAGGAAGACTGAGTTTAGTAGCACTTCACGTGCAAAAGATTTTGGTTGATTAGAAGCTGAATACAAGCCAACAAAACGTATGCAGCTGCTGGGCAGGCAAATGCAATCTGAGGGCAGTGTTACAAGAACATGATGTGTGGATTTTGGAGATGATGGCTTTATTGTAATGGGCACTGGTCAGAACTCATCAGGAATATTGTGTTATTTTTGGTGGCATATTTTAAGTGGATATTGTCAGATGAATAAAATTAGATACTGAAGAAATCCATTCAAAGAATTGGGGATGTTGAACCTGGACAAGGGAAGTGATGATGACACATGGTAACTAGGGTGATCATGTGTTTGTGTTCACTGGGGTCATTCTCTGTTCATGCCTGTTTCTCAGTGTCCCATCTGGCTTAGCATCTGGCCCATATACGTTATTTTTATGTGTTTAGAAAGGAGTTTATTTTTGAAAATGTTTTTGGATTAGAACTTTTAATGGATCTCCCACTATACTGAAACCTAATATTCAATTAATAAATACAAATCTTAGCAATTATAATATTTTAATTATTTTAGTGCCATCTTTTACTTTCAAAATTGTCTCCATTTTGGACAGTAAATTATATAGTCACCTAATAACCGTCTTGCCATTTGGAAGCTTCTCTTGTTGAGAGATTCACTTTTGTGTAGAGAACTCCTTTTCTGTAGCTCACAGGAGAGGACTTGGATCAATTGGTGGACATTATAGGAAGTTGAATTTCAGCTCAATGCAAACTTTATGGAATGGTAGGATCTCACCTCTGGGAAAGTTCAAGAGAAGTTAGATGAGACTTGCATGCCAGGGATTTAAAAATACTTTTTTTGTGGAAAACTTTCAGAGATATACCAAAGTAGAGAAAACAGTATAATGTCAGGAATATTTTGAAGATGGATCCAAATTCCCGGGTGACTGGGGTAACCCAAGTGACTGGCCGCCATCTGCAAAGTCATCTTTGTGTGAATCCAGGAGTGCTGAGCACACTGAGGGTAAATGCTTACTATGTCACACCATAGTCCATGTGATGCTAATGGCAGGGTTCCCATTGCCAAGTTTTACTGATGGCTAGAATCACAGGCCACTAGGTATCAGGAGTCTGTTCCTTTCTTCTCTTTGGTTTCCTTGATGTGCAACCCCTCATGCATAAAGGAGAGTTACCTTTTCCGTCTAGTCTTTCCAATTTTTCCCTAGTGGAAGGTGTTGATGGACGTGTGACCTGTCACTGCCTCATCCTGACCTCAACCCAGATGACTGCCCTAATCCATAGTGCCTAACCCATTAACAGATGCTTAATACACATTTGTTAGTCAACAAGTGAATGAGCCATTGACGGGCTGCCATCTACCGTCTCTGGAACAATGGAAACCTAGCATAGTTCTCTCCCAACTAGAAAATGGGATTGGGAAGTAATTTTAAGTTGTTCTACCCATAGAGTGTTGAAGGAGCGGGAATAAAAGAGAACTCTTGGCATTGATGCTATTCTTGGGTGGTAGCTTCTGGATTCTTCACCTTTTAAGCAAACTCTGATTAGGAACTAGATACAATATGTTCCCACAGCCTGTTGTGTAAACCTAAGGAAGTCTCAGTTCTCTCTGCGTTTAGATACTAGAGCCATCACCTTGCATGAAAAGTTTACTCAGGGCAGATATGACAGTATTCCAGAAAAGAATTTGTGTACTCTTATAGTGGGAATCAGACAGTGAGAAATCATCTTAATCAATGCTTGAAACAGAATCTCTTGGGGAGCAAGACTTGGGTGTCATCCTTAAGGTTGTCAAGCTAGAGGCCTGAGTAGATTATTTCCTCTTCATTAAAGGACAGAGAGTGTTTCTCAAACTTTATCCAATCCATGTCTTCATCATTTAGTTATTTCACCAATGAGAGCAATTGCTAACATTTATTATGGCATTTAACAAGCCACTAATTTCACCAATAAAAATCCATTCTTACACTGACTATGCTAATGATCAAAGGATTTGGCATTAATTAGGATATGGTAATTATCAAGATTGATGGAGCTGATATTAGTCAAGAACCATTTGTAGTAGTCACCACTGGAGTGTGACATTTCTAATAGAATGCCAGCTTACCTTCCCTACAGTGTGAATTTTCAGTCAGGGCAACTGGCTGCCTTAGATTTAAAGAATAAATTGAAAATATTATACTACCCTTGGTAAAGTATTTTAAAATAAATTTTCAGATACCTTAACACCAATGTAATCATATGTGAACCACATCCAATGGACGCTGTCCTGCCTCTTTTGCATGAATCTCATTGGCTTCATTTTCAGTGATGGCATGCCTTCGCTTTTCCCATTTATATCTTGTATCTGAGGTTTCCCTTGGCCTCGTTATGTCTTTCTGAAGCTATATCCCCATCAAGACTTCTTATGTATGATGTATATGTGCTTGACATTGAGCTGGAATTTTGTACATGCCTACTGAGATATTGCTGTGGTGGGTTGCTGGTCTTCACCCTTCCTGGAGAGGGGTGCCCAATGCGTCCCAGTTACATAACTCCTGCTCTTGTTGCTATATTGTTTATACTAACTAAACCCAGCTATGAGAAGCATGTGATAAGGAGACTATATGGGGTAAAGGCCCCTCAAATGAGAAGACAGTGTTTGAGATGCAGCTTTTAGTGTTTTAAAAACTGTTTATTAAAGTATAATTGCCAAGAAACGAGCTGTATATATTTAAAGTGGTAAAATTTGTTAAGTTTTGACTTAACCTGTGAAACTTTCACTGTAATCAAGATAATGAAGATATCCATCATGCCCCAAAGTTCCTCATGCCCCTTTGGAATCTTGCCTTCCACCTCTCTCTCCACTCACCTCTGACCCCAGGCAACAATTGATCTGTTTTCAGTCACTATACGTTGGTTCTTAATTCTTAGAATTTTATTTGAATGGAATTATATAGTATGCACTGTTTTTAGTCTGGTTTCCTTCACTCAGAATACTTATTTTGAGATTCATTCATGTTGTGGTAGTTATCAATAGCTCATTCATTTTCATTACTGAGGAGTATTCCATTGTTTGGATAGACTAGTTAGCTTACCCACTCACCTTTTGGACAGTTGGGTTGTTTCCAGCTTTTGGCTATTATAAATAAAGTTGTTTTATCAACGTTCAAGTGTGTTTGCATGAACATATGCTTTCTTTTCTCTTTCTAAAATACCTAGCAGTGAAATGGCTAGATCATGTGGTAGGTGTTTAACTGTTTAAGAAACTGTCAAGTTGTCTTTCAGAAAGATTACACTAGTTTACATTCCCACTTGCAATGTATGAGAGTTCTAGTTCCTACAAATCCTTGGCAACATTTGGTATGCTAGTCTTTTTAATTTAGCCACTCTAACAGGTATGTAATGGTGTCTTGCTGGGGTTTTAGTTTGCATTTCCTTGATGACTAAAGATGTTGAGCATCTTTTTTGTGCTCATTTGCCATCTGTATATTTTCTTTGGTTAAGTACTGTTCAAATCTTATGCCTAGTTTTTAATTGGGTTGCTTTCCTATTATGGAGTTTTGAGAATTCTTCATGAAGTCTGAATACAAATCTCTTATAAGCTGCACAATTTGTAATTTTTTCTAATCTGTGGCTTGTCTTTTTATTCTCTTAACAATGTTTTTTAAGAGAAAATGTTTTTAATTTTGAGGAAGTCCAGTTTATTAATTTGTTATGGATTGTGCTTTTGATGTGATATCTAAAAAATCTTTGCCTAAATTAAGGTCACATAGATTTTTCTCCTGCATTTTCTTCTAGAAGTTTTATAGTTTTTAGTTTACAGATCCATTTTTAATTAATTTTTGTGTATTTGTATATGGTGTGAGATATGAATTCAAGTTCTTGTATGTGTGTGAGTGGATATGCAATTTTCCAGAATCATTTGTTGAAAAGACTGTCCTTTTTCCACTGAATTGCCTTTGCACCTCCCTGAAAAACCATATCCCATGTAGGGATGGGTCTGTTCATGTCCTTTTCATTCTGTTCCACTGATGTATACATTTACTTTATACCAATACCATTGTCTTGATTATTGTAGCTTTATAATAAGTCTTAAAATCAGATAGTGTTAATTCTCCAACTTTGTACTTTTTCAAAGTTGTTTTGACTCCTCTGGGTCCTCTGTGTTTCCATATGAACATTAGAATCAGTTGGTCAATTTCTACATTTCTGAGATTTTACTGAGATCATATTGAATCTGTACATCAATTTGGGAGGACTGATATTGAGTCTTTAAGCACCTGAATCCACTATATCTTACCATTTATTTAGGCCTTCTTTAATTTATCTCAAAATGTTTGTAGTTCAGTGTAGTTCTCTTTCACATTTTTTGTAAGATCCATCCCTGATTATTTCACATATTTTGATGCTATGTAAATGACATTGATTTTTAATTTCAGTATCTGATTCTTTGTTACTAACATATAGAAATACATTGAGTTTTGTTTGTTGACCTTTTATCCTACCACTTTGCTAAATTCACTTACTAATTCTAGTAGTTTATTTTGTAGATTCCACCAGATTTTCTGCAGATACCATCATGTCATCTATGGGTAAAAACAGTTTTACTTTTCCCTTTCCTACCTGGGTGTATTTTATTTTGTTTTCTTGACTTATCACACTTGCTAGGACCTCCAGTATAATGCTGAATAGAAGTTGTGAGAGTGAAAATCTTTGTCTTGTTCTTGATCTTAAGGTTCCTCTAAGATAATTAGATCTTTTACCATTAAGTATGATATTAACTGTAAGTTTTTCACATTGATTATAAATAAAGTTGTATTTATAACTATTAACTATTCTAGGAATAAAAACTATTTTTAGTTTGCTGAAAGTCCTCAGGAACAGATGTTAGATATTGTAAAATGCTTTCATTGTCTATTGGGATAAATATATGGTTTTTCTTTTTCCTTTTTAGTTTGTTAATATGGCTTATATTGATTGATTTTTCAGATATTAAACAAACTTTGCCTTCTGGGGATTAAATCACACTTGGTCATGATGTGTTATCCTATTTGTATTTTCTCCAATTTAATTTGCTAAAATTTTGTTTAGAGTATTCACATTACGTTCATAAGGGATATTGGGTTGGATCGGTTTCTTTCTTACAATGACTTTATTTATTATTTAAGATAATGCTAGTCTTGTAGAATAAGTCAGGAAGCATTCCTGCCTTTTTCAGTTTTCTAAGAAAGCATTTGTAGAATTGATATTCTTTGTGCTTTTTATTGAGGTAACATTGGTTTAAAACATTATGTAAATTGCAGGGGTATTATTTCTTTTTAAAATATTCATTAGAATTCCCCACTGAAGCCATGTAAGATTGGAGTTTTCTTTGTGGGAAGATTTTAACCTATAAACTCAATTTTGTTACTGGATATAATGCCTTTCAGATTGTCTATTTCTTCTTGAGTGTAGTTTGGTAGTTTGACTTTCATGGAATTTGTCCATTTCATCTATGTTGCTAAATTTGTTTGCATAAAGTTGTTTTTTATGCTATTTCCTTATTATCTTTTTATTATCTGTGGACTCTGAGGAGATATCGTACCATTCATTCCTGATATTAGTAATTTGTGTTTTCTCTCTTTTTTTCATGGTCAGTCTGTCTAGAGGTTTATCAACTTAATCGATCTTCTCAAATAATTTGTTCATTTTCTCTACTGTTTTTCCCTTTTCTATTTCATTGATTTCCACTCTGATCATTATTAATTCCTTTCTTCTACTTACTGTGGATTTAATTTGCTCTTCTTTTGCAGGTTTCTTATGGTAAAATCTTTGATTGTTCGTTTGAGACATTTTTGCTCTTCTAATATAGGAAATAAATACTGTAAATTTCTCCTTAAGGGCTACGTTAGCAGCATCTGACTAATTTTGATATGTTGTTTTTTAATTTTAATTCAGTTCAAAATTCTAATTAAAAAAAAATTTTTTTTTGGAAGATTAGCCCTGAGCCAACTGCTGCCAATCCTCTTTTTGTGCTGAGGAAGACCGGCCCTGAGCTAACATCTGTGCCCATCTTCCTCTACTTTATATGTGGGATGCCTACCACAGCATGGCTTGCCAAGTGGTACCATATCCGCACCCGGGATCCCAACTGGCAAACCCTGGGCCACCGAAGTGGAACATGTGCACTTAACCACTGCACCACCGGGTCAGCCTGCAAAATTCTAGTTTTTATTTTTATTTTTCCTTTGACCCATGGATAGTTTAGAAGTGCTTTCAAATTTAGGTTGGAAATTTTAGGTTCCAAATATTTAGAGATTTTCCATATGTCTTTCTGTTAATAATTAATAATTCAACTGATTTGTGATTAGACCATACTTTTTATAACTTGAATCCTTTTTTATTGAGACTTGTTTTATGGTCCAGAATATGGTCTATCTTGATGAATGTCTTGTGTGCATGTGAGAAGAATCTATTCTGTATTTTTTGGGCAGAAAGTTCTATAAATGTCAATCAGGACAACTTGGCTGACAGTTTGATCAAATCTTCTGTATTCTTACTGACTTCTGTCTACTTGTCCCATCAATTATTAAGAGAGGGATATTGAGCTATCTGACTAAAATTTGCACTTGTACATTCTTCATACAGTTACATGAATTCTTGCTTTATTTATTTTTAGGCTCTGTTATTAGGTACATCAATATTTAGGATTACTATGTCCTTTTGATGAATTGACCATTTATCATTACAGAATAAACTGCTTCATTGCCGCTTATGAAATTTATATGGTCTTATATAAGTATAGCTATTCTAACTTTCTTTAAATAGGTCAACACAGTATATCTTATATAATACTTTTACTTTTAGCTTATTAGTATCTTTGTATTTGAAGTGTGTTTCTTTTAGGCAGCATGTAGTTAAATCTTGCTTTTTTATGTAATAATCTTTGCTTTTTATTAGGGGTATTTAAGCTATTTACATTTGAGGTGATTATTTTTATATTTGGATTTGAATATAACATCACTCTGTTTGTTTTATATTTGTCTTATCTATTCTTTGTTCCCTTTTCTATATTTTCTGCCTTCTTTTGAATTAACTGAATGTATTTTTTATGGTTCATTTTTCTTCTTTGCTGACATTAGCTGTAATTTTTATTTTATTATTTTAGTAGTTTTTTAAAGAGTTTATAGTGTATGTCTGTAGCTCATCGTAATCTACCTTCAAGAGATATTGTATCATTCACATTTCACGTAAGGTCCTTTCAACAGTATACTTCTAATTTTCCTCTTCTGGCATTTGTGCTATTGTTGTCGTATTTTATTTTTCACATGTTATAAACCCACACTATATCATTACTATTTTTGTTTAAGCAGTCTATACTCTTTTAAAGATATTTAAATAATGAGAAGCACTTTAAAAATATTTTCTCACATAGTAACCATTTCTGGTGCTCTTCCTTTATTTGCATAAATCTATGTATCTATCTCGTATCATTTTCATTCTGCCTGAAGGACATTCTTAACTTTTTCTGGTAGGGGACATCTGCTGGAGATGAATTCTTTCAGCCTTTAATGTCATTTGTGAAAGAGATTTTCACTGTTAATTGAATTCTAGGTTGACTTTGTGTTTTTTTACTTTCAGTGCTTTACTGATTTTGTTCCATTTTTTCTGATGAGTAATCCTCTATCCTCCTTATCTTTGTCCTCTTAAATGTATCACATCTTTTTACTTTGAGTGGTTTTAAGATTTTCTTTTTATCTAACTGAATTTTGCACTATTAGTTTTGCACTCTTGGACCTTGATTTGCCTTTGTATAGTTTTCTTCATGTTTCTTGTGTTTGGAGTTTGCTCTGCTTCTTAGATCTGTGGGCTTATGTTTTTCATCAAATTTAGAAAGTATTTTTTACCATTATATCTTCAAGTATTTTTTATGTCCTCCCTCTCTCTATTCTCTTTTTGGGATGCTGATTTCATGTTTATTAGGCCATTCGCCATTTGAGTTGTCCCATAGCTCACTGAGGCTCTGTTAAGTGTTTTGGATTATCTTTTTCTCTGCATTTCCTTTTAGATAGTTCCTATTGCTGTGTCTTCAAGTTCACTAATCTCTCCTACTGTGTCATTTTGTGCTGCTGCTTACTTCTCATTATCACCTCTATACTTATCACTGGTCCTGTGTTTCCCCAGCCACGAAACACCACTTCACTTGTCTCTGTTCCCCCAAACACATACAAAACGCCAGTGTTTAAACTTTTTGGAGGGTAACTGTAGAGGATTATCTCATGGTTTAGCAAAAAAATTAAAGTTGAATATTAGCATGATGGCCTCTCAAGTTCCTTTATGACTGTGCCAGTAGGCAGATTTTCACTGGGCACAGTTTCTCCCAGCCCTCAGTTCTTGTACCAAAGGATTATGTTACTCAGGGCCCCTTTGTTTCTGAGACTTTCACTCTCTTCTCTTTGGCTTATTCTGACCCCCACATCATTGTTAAATACTTACTCAGAGACCCTTAGCTCTCCTCACTCTACCTCTAAATAAATTTTGTGTTTTCCTTTGCATATCCAAAGAAACTACTATTAAAATGCTCTGAATAAATCTCTTCTCTGGATCCCTACTTAGGATGATATTAATAATATTTAGCGACTAGATAGAAGTGATGCTAGAGATTTCATACGAGCCGAGTTTAACCCTTTGTTAGTTGGAGTTTGGGGGGGCGGTCCCTAGGGGAGCCTCTTGGGTAATTAGTCTGTGGGAGGATATGGTGGTCAGCATAGCAGTTAATTATAAGCTGACAGGAAAGTATTTCAACATTTTAACAACTGTGATACAGTTATTCCAGGGCCTGTCCATGAATATCAGGCGTGTCGTACACAAAGCACAGGTAGGACTTTGAAATTACAGGGTTTCTTTTATGTGTTCAAATTCGTAGGCAGGGCTTCCTCACCCAACCTTCTCTGTTAGCCAAAGGCGGGCAACATAAATATGCTTTTCCTGTTTCCAGAGCCAGTCTATCTAAGGAGGGTATGTTTTCCAGTTTTAATTCCATGAGTCTATGATCACACAAGTAATCAGATATAGTGCCTTTAAAAAAAATGATAATAGCAATTTACAAATAAAAGCGATGTAATGACGCACTGAGGCTATCATTTGTTATCTTCTCCCTCACCAAGGAGTCCTCTAGTCTTTAGAACACCACCTAGTGGTTTAATTTGAATTGTAATTCCAATATGTATATTTCTTCATTTAGGATGAAATAACAATAAGAAAAACTATCAAAGTAGAGGTAGTTTACCATCTTCATTTCCTAGTTCCTGCTTTTGATAATTTAGAAGTAAATTAGATTTATCTGAGCTAAACTGTTATTTACAAAGAAGTTTATTTTTTACCAAGTTCCTGGGATTTTTAAAAGTCTTGCCTCATTGACTTTAATTTTTTATAATCCAGCATTTTCTAGGAATTTAAAATAAAGGGAAATTTTATCATTAGTGAGGAAATTTCTTCTCAAGTCTTGGCATAGAATATTTCTTAAATATTTTAGCTTCCAGACATTGTCTTAATTTCGTAGATGCTTCAAATGATAGCTATTCCTTATCTGAAGTCTTAGAACAGTTATTTAGTTGTCCAAGAATATAATTTATTCTGGTCTAGTGATTCAAATATCTCTAGCATGAGTAACTCTTCAGTCATCTGAACTCCGTTTTACCTATTTAATTTTCGGTTCTTGATGCATTTTGAAATCACATAAACTTGGACAAGTCATAATCTTTCTTATTTCAGTCTCTTCTCTAAAATGGGGAAAATGCCTACCCCAGAAAGGCATTGTAAATGAGGTTAAGTGTGGAAACATTTGGCAAACTATAAAATGTAAATAACTATCATTTTAAAAATCTGTAAAATTATCTGACTTTTTTGTTGCTCGTATTGAAATTCTTTTCCCTTTACTTTAAAGAGATGTACTTAATCCTTCTCGAATCATGATACTGCATTTTGGTAATGTGCAAGGAGTTATTGTATTGTAGGGCTACACTGGGAAGATTAAAACTTTAGAATTCAGTTATGCAAGTTCTAACAGCTTGCTCTTATTCATAACAGTTTGTGTGTATTTTTATTTTGAGTCATTCTTTTGAGTGACATTGGGGGATAAGTTAACACGACTGATTTCTCAGCAATAGAGACTATACTGCCCTTTACTGAAAAGGTGGACTTTACAGGAAAAACTTTAAAACCAAAATGGGAAAATCATTCTCTTGACTGGGCTATTAGAACTGATAAATCTTAAAATCTTAGCCAAATCCACAAACATTGCACAATGAAATGTACATATCACCTACTACTGGAATTATTTTAAGCGCCTCACCTCTTTGTCTGATTGTCAGTTTTGCAAGTCCGTGTGTCTTACCTCCCAATTTTCCTCTAAGCTGTGAAAAATTTATATTCACACAAAAATTAAAAGTTCCCAGAATTTTTCCAATTTCAGAAGAGAAAGAATTCTGCAATCTTCTGCAACGATTCTAGAAAGTGTTGTTGATTTTGTAAAAATCAGAAGCTTTTATGTACTGAAAAGCAATGATTTTTGTTTCTTAACGATGTGAGAGGCTGCAGCTATAAACTTAATTTATACACAAATCAGTTTTTGGTCGTTCTTTGGGATGTGTTCTGTATCTATCTAAGCTTTAATATCAAAAATAAGTGTTTCAAATTTTAAAATAATTGCTAAATCAATAAATGTATTATGTTAAAATCTGTTTATTTGTCTTATATTGTGCTTGAAAGGGAAGCCTAACAACAGCTTATGTAATTTTACAACTTCTATCAAATTGATAGTGTATTACTCCCTTCTGGGGTCTGTATATACAGATCAGTATTTAATATGCATCTAAAATAATATTCTATAGCTAAAAATCTGCAAAGTGGAACTCTTAACTTTAATAAGCAAGCCCAGCTTGCTGTTAGTCCTCAAGGTAAATAAAATAACAAGGAAATCTGGTTTTGTGAACAGTTTAATTTATAAATTCAATTAACAATGGGTACATTCGTAAACTCTAAAGTGTTTTCAAGGTGACTGTCATAAATTCAAACTAGTGACCACAAAGCGATAGGACTTTTACAAACAGAACTCCAAATGAGTGTCATCCTCCTTAAAGGATTTGCCTCCGGAGGACCTACCATAATTGTGACACTGGTGTCACTCCTCAGCATATTTTGTGGCTCATCTCTGAATCACTGTCTTCTGACTATTGGTTCCCATCAGCAACTCTCCCCCCACCCCAGGTTTTGAATCATCTCCAGTCGTGTCAAAGCTTTATCCTTTGCAGGTGGAGTGATCTTTTGGCCAAAGCCTGGTACTAATCAGAACCAATTTCGCCAGCTTGTAAGCCCCTGAGGGCCTGTCTCCTCTCTTCTGATGTCTTGTCTTTTACATTTGGTATCCTTGGAGCGATGTCTGGAAAGTCATGGGCCCTCCACACGAGCTTGTGAAACTCTCAGCAATGTGCAAAGTCCTGAATTTGATTGACTTCCTGATGTGCCCTGTGTGACTCACAGGGAAGTGATTTAGAGGGAGAAAGATGCAAATACCAGCTTCTTCGCCTGCCGGCTCTGTGATTCGGAACCACTTTGCATTTTAAGTTTTGCAAACTCTATGAGCCTCAGTTTTTCTCACCTGGAACATGGGGCTACTAATACCCACCTCAGGCAGCTGTCGTGAAGGATTATATTAGGTGACGTGTAGAATGGTTTATGTGGCGCGTGGCACATTGTAAGAGCTCAGTGGTTGGTGGTTATTGCTATTTGTTCTGAAGATAGTTCATGAGAAGGAATTATAAAATGTTCTGGGCCAAAGCTATATCACAGGCATAATTTCCCTACAGAAGACTACAAAGAGGAGACTCATTGTTTTATTGAGATATAATTGACATGTAACATTGTGTTAGTTTCAGGTGTAGAACATAATGATTTGATATACGTATATATTGAGAAATGATTCCCACAATAAGCTTAGTTAACATCCATTATGACACATAGTTATAACGTTTTTCTTGTGATGAGAACTTTTAAGATCTACTTTCCTAGCAACTTTCAAATATATAACACAGTATTGTTAACTATAGCCACGATGCTGTACATTACATTCTTATTTACCTTATAACTGGAAATTTGTAACTTCTGACCACCTTCACCCATTTCACCCAGCCCCTCCCCCCCGCCTCTGGCAACTACCAATCTGTTCTCTGTGTCTATGAGTGTGTTTGTTTTAGATTTCACATATAAGTGAGATCATACCATATGTACCTTTGTCTGGTATTTCACTTAATTTAATGCCCTCAAGATCCATCCATGTTGTTGCAAATAGCAGGATTTCTTTCTTTTTTATGGCTGAGTGATATTCCATTCTGTATATGTGTGTGTGTATATATATACACACACACACACAAACATTAATACACTGTGTGTATATATATACTACATTTTCTTTATCCATTCATCCATAGGGGAGACTCATTTTTATGTGTACATTTTGAAATCGGTTCACTAAGTTAGAGTCATCCATTGTATAGCCTTCTAGGTGACTCCTCTTAAAAGGAGCACTGATTTATTTGATTGTATTTTGGAATCAACTTGTTAAAAAATCACCTTTGTGGGGCCGGCCTGGTGGTGCAGCGGTTAAGTTCGTATGTTCCACTTCGGTGGCCCTGAGTTCACTGGTTCAGATCCTGGGTATGGACCTATGCACTGCTTGGCAAGCCATGCTGTGGCAGGCGTCCCACATATAAAGTAGAGGAAGATGCGCACAGATGTTAGCTCAGGGCTAGTCTTCCTTAGCAAAAAAAGGAGGATTATCAACAGATGTTAACTCAGGGCTAATCTTCCTCAAAAAAAAAAAAAAAAAACAAAAAACACTGCTTTGGGGCTGGCCTGGTGGTGTAGTGGTGAAGTTTGTGCCCTCTGCTTCCACAGCCTGGGATTCATGAGTTTGGATCCTGGATACAGACCTGCACACCAGTCATCAAGCCATGCTGTGGCGGCGTCCCGTATACAAAATAAAGGAAGATTGGCAGCGATGTTAGTTCAGTGACAATCTTCATCAAGCAAAAAGAGAAAGATTGGCAACAGATGTTAGCTCAGGCCAATCTTCCTCACCAAAAAAAAAAAAAAAATCAGCTTCATTCTTTTTTAGCAACAACATCATGTTTCCTATATGATTTATCTTCAGTCTTATGTAAGCAAGAAACATGCATCTCCTGCTGAAGAAAAGACGTTTAGAAAGATTTCTGAGAACTTCTCTTTATCCTAATGTGTACTGTGAGTTCTCTAGTTTATTGTGACTAATTGGAGTTTGTTGGCTAGACATTGATTTTCCTTTGTCATCTTATTGTTCCTTAAAAGCCCTATTGTGCAAAATTTGACCAACATACTTTTAGAAATGTTGCCACGCCCCCGATCGGTGATTGTTTGCTGGTCTTCTCTGACTCTTCCTCACCTCTCATGTAGTTGAAAGGCTGGTCTTTGATATGTGGGTGCAATTCTGCAATTGCTAATAGATGCGTGTTCTCATTGCTGCTCTGAGTTCAGTCTTCTGAACTTCATAAACTTTTTACTGGTGGAATGTTGTCATGCCACAGAATTAGATACAAAAGAAGAAAAACAACCAGGCCTGATAAGGTGGAGGAGAGGAGAGGAGACACTGGGCTTTGCTGACTTCGGTCAGTAAAAACCCATAAGCAGCTAATGAGTAGTTTAGGGGGAATAATATGTGCTTTACTCTATGTTCAAAAAGAATTCTAGAGGTGAAGCCAAAATTTTGGTGCTGTCTATAGACGCAAATTTAGAGGAGGAGACGTGGTCCTAGATCTTAGAGGCACAGTGACACAGCACAGCACGCCACCAAGACCCACTTGATAAAGGACATTCACATGCCAGACACGCAGCCATAGCAAAGCCCTAAACTTTCTTCTTCCTGCTGTAGCCGTTTCCTTCTATTGGAGAAAGCATTTCCGAACACAAATGAGCAAGAGAGAGATTTTTGTGCAGACCATCCCTCCTTATATAGAAAAGTCAATCATTTACAAGTTTCACATGTTATTTCTAGTAACGAATGATTTGTGACAGTCTCGTGGTGGATGGCAGTATTATGGTTGACATCTGCTGGTGTGATGTTAGGCGTGTCTGTGTACTTAGAATAATGAGACTGAGGGTTCACTCTTATCCTTGTGGGCTGTGTGATGTTGAGAAAGATCACTTCAGCTCTCTGGGTCATAGTTTGCACTTTTGAAAGTACAGGCAATTATAATCTTTGGCTCTTTTACAGAATCATTGGTAAAATGACAAAATAATGTATATGAAAGCCCTTTATAAACTCTAAAGCAAAGACTTCGAAACTAGAGTTAGCCCAAAGGGACCAATAAATCCAGGAAGGACCCTCAATTATCCTGTTTGTCCAAATTTGCCAGATGTGCCAGACTCTTCAGAATGCTTTGTATTATACAATTTTGCCTAAGCTGCATTCCTTAGTGTAATAAAAAGAAGTTTCCTGCAGTAACTCTGGACATATTTCCCCTTTCTTCCTCATTACCCTCTGAATATGTCTTTCCATGTATCATTGTTTTTGCAATATGACTATTAGAGCAAAAGAAGAGATACAAACACACGTTTAATTTGGTTTGAGAATAAAAACTGCTGGCGTTAGGGGAAAGCAGTGTGATACATTTCAGACTTTCACAGGAATCACGTACGAGAAATATGGGAGCGTCAAACAGTTCTCTGCCTTATAGAATTAGCATGTTCAGCAAAGCAAAGCAAACCAAACTCGGGTGCTCAGAGGAAAGGACATCAGACGTGTTGGTGTTTAGATTGAGTTATGGATGCTGGACTGCACTGGCCAAAATCTCTACTTCAGGCTGAAGGATGCATTTCCTCAGCCGCTGGGAAGGTTGTCTGCTGAGGGGTCTCCTCAGCCCTCTTTGAGGATCACCTCCACTGAAGAGCACCACCTTGCTCAAGGATGCCTGCTTCCCAGGGTAGCCCACATTCAGTGACTGACCAGTTCAGGGGTATGAAGGTCTGGTTCCCTGGGATGGCATGAACAGGGCCATCTCAGGCCCGGAGCTCCCCATGGGATCAGGGCTTAGTCATGACTGCATTGCAGCCCTGCTTCTCCCACTGCCCACTCCTCCTTCCTTCCCTGCCCCTGCACGTGTCACTCCTGACAGCACTCCCGACAAACATCCTGCACAAAAATCTTGAACCCAACCTGCATCAGAGCTTCTGACCTCAGATATTTCTGAAGGTTCTTTGGGCAACTGAACTTAGCTTTTGATCAAAATTGTTAAACAATTTTCTTGAAAGAGCAACTTGGTGTCATACAGATTCAGTACCATATTTTCAGAGGGGCATGCTTAGTGAAACCAAGAGACTGATATGGATTAACTAGCATTTTATAGGCTTGTCAACCTTCTGGTGAACTCGATTCATTAAAAAATGTTTTTTGGTCTGATTATGGGGGGAAAAGTATAAAAATTGTTAATAAAGCAACCCCAGGTCCTAAAAATTGAATCCATAAAACCAGCACAGAACATCGAGATTACAATTTCTTTGCAATTCATTCATTCAGCAAGTAATTATTGAGGGCCTATTATGCTATGAGAGAGAGAGTGATAGATAAGACATGGTTGCTGTCCTCATCTTGTAAGGGAGGTAATACATGTGCCTATTATATAATTAATAAAACAGAACAAAAAAGATATAGGAATTTGGAAAGAGAAATGAGTTTGGGTAGTGGTGATTAGGAAGGGTTTCAAGGAGGAGGTGGCATTTGAGTAGACCCTAGAAGAATAAGCAGAGGTGCTTGGCAAGGGATGTGCCAAGCAGAAAAAAGGATAGGAATAAGAAATAGAGATGAAGAAGTGTAAGTAATATTGGAATATATCAGTTTAGCTGAAGTATTTGGTTCATATAGGACTGAACTTCCCACATCACAGGAGAGAGAGTTTGGGATTAGACTGTGACAGTCTTGAATGGCAGGATTAGAAGTTTGAATTCTCTTTGGGAACGAGTAGCTATTGAGAGTTTTGGAGAGTGAGGTTTGTTATCAGGTGGTGCCCAAGGAAGATGGAGTGGGAATGAGAGAACAAAGCCTTGGAGAGGAAGCATGGTCTGGGGTAAGCCACACAAGCTTCCTGCTTCGTGAAGTCTGATTTTAACATTGCTCTTTGTCTGCCCATTATTCTAGACATCCAGGAACTCTCCAGAATGGGAAACTTGGTTAAAGGACTGGGAGTAAGGATGTTTTTCTTTCTTCCTCTTTAGATTAACGGAAAAAAGGTAGAATTTCAGTCTCTTTCAATTTTATTTTGGGTAGTGTCTTTACATCATATGCCGAGCTGAAACAACTAGCTAATATGAAAATAACTTTTAAGGAAAATATAATTGAAGCTCAGAATTGAATTTTCCCATTGTTTTGTGCCAAGTATGGCTGCCCCAGGATTTAGGTGTTGAGGTGGAATATCTTAAGCAATACATGCATAGAAGGATCTTGATCCACAGGGCAGGGAGTGCAAGGAAGCGCCCATACTCCCACCCCTGGGAAATGCTGCAGAGTGTTCTTCTTTCTGAGATGACGGTACTTCTGGTGCTACATAAATTTACAGGTGATTCTCTACAAGTGAATTTCTCACCAAAGTCTGACTCCGGCAGCTGCGTCTGGCACTCTCTTTCTATCTGTGCTGATCCTTTCTCACTTTGCAAAAACTTTATTTAGAATGTTTCCCAGATCTTGTCTAAGCTGGCCTAGGAAAGTAGTAAATATGTTAATTAGTGTATTTTTGATGTTGAACGGCTGTTTGTTCAACTTTTTTCTCTTTTTTAATTCTCTGTAATATTCTGAGATATAAAGATATCAATTATGTTTTTCAGAAGTTCTGTAAATTGAGATACAATAGTCATTTTTTTGTGCATAAATAAATATCCTTTTTTAAACATACTTTTAATTTATTTTGTTATGGTTAAAATTCAACGACGTGCTTGTTGCTGGGGCTTTCATCTCATCAACAAAACAAAATAAACGTTTAAAAATAAATGAAATCACAAAGAAGCAAAAGCCATAATCCAGGCTATCAATGCCCAATCAGTTTAAAGGAAGATGAGGTCCTCGCTAGGAAATGGGACTAGAACAGGAAGTTGCAGGCAAGGCAGGATTTTGATAAGCTTGGAGATGCAGCAGACATTTCTGATAGAGTGCAGCAGGATGAACTATGAAAGGCAGAATGAGAAAAGCTTTTTAAAAAGAGATTAGTGGTAAAGCAAGCTTTTCAGAAGTTAAAAACATAGTTCTTCTACAAATTTAAAATGAACATATCAAAGGTTTTATTCATCTTACTGGCTAATGAAATAACCATTATGATGGCGTGGCTGGTTCCAAGAACATTTGAGGAGCTAAATATTCTTAGAAATTTAATAAAGGAAATTTATGATATGATTGCTGGGTTGGATACAAAACTAAGTAAGTAATGTTCTTTAAGGCAATAAACTGTAGCCTTGAGGTTATCATTTCTCCTGAATGAAAATGGACATGTCAACATGTGACTTCATCATGTCTAGGTCTTTATTTAATGATAAGCAGTGAGTTGAACAAAGTATATGCCCTTAAATAATCCTTGGGTGGACCTTTTAAGCAATGCCTCCAAATGACATTGAAAGGACATGGTATTCACCCATTTGCTTTATTTCCAACTTTTGCTTGTTTTTCTTAACAGTAGGAAGGTCAGCATACTTGGAGGATTTTGTTTTCTCCCAGTGGAGTGGATGGAGTGAAAAACAGAAAGAAAACAGAGGAAAGTTCAGAGATCTTTGAATGGTAGGCTAATGCATTTGGGCCCATAAGAAGTAGTGGGGGGGGGGGGAGAGGGTTGCCCAGTGGTGCAGCAGTTAAGTTCGCACATTCCACTTTGGCAGCCTAGGGTTAGTTGTTTCAGATCCCGGGTGTGGTGGACCTATGCACCACTTGTCAAGCCATCCTGAGGAAGGCATCCCACATGTAAAGCAGAGGAAGATGGGCATGGATGTTAGCTCAGGGCCAGTCTTCCTCAGCAAAAAGAGGAGGATTGGCAGCAGATGTTAGCTTGGGTCTAATCTTCCTCAAAAATAAATAAATAAATGAAATAAAAAAAGGAAAAAAAAGAAAAGAAGTGGTGGAAAGAAAGTCACTAAAGGTTTGGACGTGGACTTGATTAAGGGGTATTTTAGAAAAAAATAATTAGGCTAAGCGATAAGAATTATGAGACTTTCTAGGAAATTCTTTCAACAATTAAGGATTAAGGCTAAATGTCAAGGACAGGAAGGAGTATAAGTGAGGGGCCAAGTGTAGGTGCCTACAGAAAATATACTATGAGGGAGACGTTAATGGAGGGAGTCATTGCTCAGGTACAGAAATCAAGGACTAATCTACTGATCCTGAGGTGGACACTGATAACTTTGAAGGCACTACGCACGACTGGAGAGGAAATTGATTTGAAGTGAGAGAGAATGAGCTCAGAGAGTAACTGGAATTGCATCAAGCTTCATAAATCACTCAGTCTGCTTGCTCTGTACCCACCTGGAACTCAGAGGTCATCCCCTTGCTCGAATAGATGGTGGTGAAAAAGACTAGAATCCAGGTCTTCTGTCTCTCAGTCTAGTTCTCTTTCCTGTTTACCTTGGTGACTGTGGTAGATTAGTTATTCACACTGCTTTTTCAATACCCTGTAGTAGTTTTATCTGTCCATATTCTTGCCATCACTTCATGATGGCAGAGTGTATTTCCCTGACCCTTGACTTTGGGCTTGGCCATGTAACTTGCTTTGGCCAATGAACTTCCTTGCATGATTGAACTTGCCTTTTGAGCTTCTTCCATTTCCCTGAAAACAACATACCCCAGGCAGCCCTACAGCCTAGGCTCCAGAATGAGACAGGTAGTCATGCTGCCAGGACATTCACTCTGAAATATCTTGCTACTGGTTTGTTATTTGGAGCTGTGATTCTTCTGATAATGTGTGATTATTGAGTCACCAGAATGAATGTGATCATCACAAGAGACAGTGTATCCACTATAAGAAGTTTCATAATAAAATTTATATGTAGGTTTTAGCTTTATTTAAAATACTATGTGATCACTGTATTGACAAATGAAAATACTAGATTCAGATTGATGCAGAACCAGAGATAGCTCACGGATGAGTGAAACAAGGCTTTTTTTCTAAAAGACAGAGAAGGAAGTCTACATAATTAGAATTCTTAGCAGAGAGATTAGCTATATTTTCCAAGAATTATAAGCTTCTGGATACCAAGAGCCTTACCAGAAGAGCACAGTTGAGGATGATAATGCCTGAGTGAGAGTTATACCAGAACATATGGGAGATCAAGAGCCTGCCTCAAAGCCACCTAGAGCTGGAGCAATACTGCACTAAGCTGTTCTGGATCTGTGCTGGGGACTGTCATGGAAGGAGGAGTACCTTAACCATCGTGGTGATAAAAAAATGTACAATTACAGATCTCGGTACAGTGCGTTTAGGAAATACACTTATTCTTCCATTTCTGCTAATATTCTCACACAGACTCTCTAAATCTTGGTCTATTTTCTCTCAGGAGATGCTAGGTTCTGCTGGTCTCGGGTAGTTACTGGTACAGCTGTTTCCATATTCGTAATCACCCACATATGCACACTTGCATGCCTGTACCTTCACATGATCTTCTGTGCTCTCTAGTTTATGTTTGTCAATAGACATGATACAAGGAACTGACAAGGGACCTACTGTTTTCTTGATGGGATAGCTCAGTGGGTGTCATAATTCTGAATTTAGAACTATAATCAGGTTCCCACGTGAAAGTACATGCAAGTCCATACGCTGTCACATTTGCATTCAACTTACAGCAAGTTATTCCTTACTTGCTTTTAGGATGTTCCACAGATGTTATTTTATTTCAAGTAATCATAATCTGAAATTAACATCTAATTGTCAGAGTTCCTTGCTTGAGAACCATGATTCATCATCTTATTCAAATATCTGACTGCTGTTCAATGTTCAGAAACTTTCCAGACCTCCTATTTTGCAGGTAAAACAGTAGATCTTTGGAATTCCCATGCAATGGATGGGTAAATGAGCAAATTCTCCTATGATGCTGTCTCTACAGATGGTTATAGTGCTATATGGCTATTTTATTTTATTTTTTTTTAAGATTTTTTATTTTTTCCTTTTTCTCCCCAAAACCCCCCAGTACATAGTTGTATATTCTTCGTTGTGGGTCCTTCTAGTTGTGGGATGTGGGACGCTGCCTCAGCGTGGTTTGATGAGCAGTGCCATGTCCGCGCCCAGGATTCGAACCAACGAAACACTGGGCCGCCTACAGAGGAGCGTGCGAACTTAACCACTCGGCCACGGGGCCAGCCCCACTATATGGCTATTTTAAATGCTCCAATAATTGCATTAGGGAAATATGTATGCCTGTGAAATATCAGAAAGCATCATATTTTAGGTGTCTTCTAGCTCTGTGGGAAAGCGGGACATAGTCCACATTATTACTTTCTCAAGGAGTTATTCTCATGTATCCAATAGACTCAAGTTGCTCCTCGTGTACCGTCTTCCTTCCACCCACAGTTTGAGTTACAATATTTTCTGCATCAAAACTGGGACACTTGATCCAATACAAGATTCAACACCTGTTGCAGGAGTGGGAGGGATTATTTTAAATGGAAATACAAGAATTTGGGGCATGTTGTTGCCAAGTACCCCTGGTCACAATCAATTTACAAGAATAGCCCTGGGTTTTGTTAAAACTACTTGGGCTATCTATTGAAACTACATCCTAATTATGGCTGTTCTTTAAATTATATGTTCCAATTCAGACTTCTCAATAATTCAGACTCATCTATTCATTAACTCTAAGTAATATTGTTTTTCATTTATCTTATTTTGCATAAAAAACTACTCCAGAATCAAACTTCATGTGCTCTAGAATACTTCCTTTTGTTCTCTAGGCTAATAGAATATTACTAGTGTCTTACTTGATATCTGAAGTCTAACTGTGTACCACAGACCTCTAAAGTCCAGTCACCAAATCATATTCTTTCCACATTTTTCAGCGGCAACTTTCATCTGTATGGGTCTATTACTTTCAAGATTATTCAATATGGTAAGAAGAGAAAGGAAAGGACAGCATTTAATCTGAATGACCCCGGAGCGCATTGTCTATTAGGGAGGATCGTTTTTGGATGTGTTGTAAGTGTTACTTGGTTTCAGTTCAGACTAGGAGAACTGGATTTCCTTCTGGGATTGTTTGCTCACAAAGCTCACGTGCCATCCAGCCTCCCGGTGATTCTCAGATTCAAATAGATGCTGCAATACCAGTACTATCGAGAATATCCATTGGAGGACACTAGAACACAACAAATAGATGAGAATGTAGGAATACGTAAGTAACTTAAAGTAAATCCTCCGAACAAAACCAGACAATTTACTCTCCAAAATTAAATGTAATTGCTCTCCAATTATAAAAGTATGACTGATTATCAATATTTCTATTGAAGAACAAATTCTATCAGGGGTACACTTAGTCTTCCAAAGTTGTAATTTTAGAAATGTGATGGCTGGCTTCCCCAGGAGGTAAATGGATAAATTATTTTCATAACCTGAACAATTATGTAGGAATTTGCTTGGAAGTTCTGCTTTATATCCTAACCTTAATCAATTCTTCACTGACAGACAAATGGGGTACTGTGCAGATTGTTGAACTGGGTTTGTCTGACAATTCCTCTGAAAATGGAGAACTCTGTAAGGCTCATGGAAAAAAGTAAAACTCAGGGATTCTCTTTGCTGCAGAAGGGAGTTATCTCAGGCACACTAATTTAGGTCAAAGCCCTGATGAGAGAAATCTTTGACATCCTTGGAGAAAGTTTGTAAACTTTCTCATAATATGTTTTCAAGTGTTTGAACATTATGTTAACAATTTTAAATCTCAAATTGCAATGATTTATAAGATGTCAACATCGTTTAGACATTTAGGCCTTTTAGTTTAGAAGAAAACAGGGCTTTTGTTTTGAACTTGCCCCATTTCTGAGATTCCCCAAACTCCAACTATAAACAATACATAACTTGCATTGTAAATAATGATGCCCACAGTATGACAATTTATTGAACATATTCTGCTTAAAACCTGCTGCCAAAATTATGTATTTTTGTCTGAAAAATAAGTACTCCAACATAATCTCATCTTGGTAATAATGGCAACAGTAGGGATTTATTTCCACTTTATACACAGGAGGGCACTCTGGGTTCTGTTTGCAAAGGAAGAAGATGAAAAATTCTCGGACTAACTTCCTTCGAGAAGTCTCCCCTTGACCCAGAATACTTACTCGGGAGTAGGAATGGCCGGCCAGCCAACTTTTCCAGGGTAGGATATCATTAATTCCAATTCACCTTTCCTTTTGCAGCACAGGTTGCCAGGCAGTAAAAGCCATCATTTACATTAGTGAGCTGACAAAGGTGTTATATCAGGCATATTAAAGCTCGTAGGTAGTAGTTCCAGTGAGATAGAAGTGTCAGTGAAACATTTAGAATCTGTGCAGTGAGTTGAAATCCTCAGAATGGGGGTTCTAGCCTCTTGTGAAACAATGAAGTTTCAAACCATTTAATGTTTTGAGCCAGCACGCCGTTTCTTCATCTTTCTAAGAGTGACCAATATCCGTCTTAAGCTGCTTACATGTTTTGGGCGTGGGGGGGTAAATGACTAAATGATTTAAAAACTAGTCAAAAGTTTTCTGCAAAATACAAATTTGCTTCAAAAGCATAGAAGAATTGCAATTATGGCGCTCACAATAATGTAGTATATTTAACTTCATAGCATTTACTTAATTCCATTTTTGTTTTACTAAAATAGAGACATTAGCAGTGGCGGAGAGGAGAGCTGTGTGGCAGGGACACCCATGAGGGACTTAACATTTATTCATGTGCCTCCTCCTCATTTTGATATTGCACTTTTCTTCCTCTCTTCTTCCCTGTCCCAGCAGGACATCAACAGGACTGGGTGGTTTGAGAAGAAGCTAATAAAGATGTAGACAGCATTTAGGGAAACAAACAGTGCGGCGCGCTGAGACCGGCAACTGTGGGGAGCCCAGCTCTGCCTCTGGACAAGTAGGGCGGGGGCAGGGAGCTCTATGGAGAGGGCCGACCAAGGAGCTCAGCCTCAGGTAGAGAAGTCAGGGTGTCCACTGCAAACGGGGGGCTAGGGAGGTTGGAGCCAGGAGCAGAAATCCCTCACCTCACTGTCACCCTCTTTCCAGTCTCCTGCCACTGTCCCCCACTTAGTTAAAACCATCCGGATGCAAATGTGAGAGAGCAAGGGAGCCCTTTGACTTTGACATGGTGGATGCAGGTCAGCTCCACAGCACAGAGCCCCGGAGAAAGGCAGGGCGTGGCGAGGTCCGGAGGGACAAACAGCAGACATCCTGTTCCCCTGCCAACTCCCACCCACCGGAAATAAAATCACTGGCGGGCCACGTGTTGCTGATGGGATTGTGGCTTCGGAGACCCATCTCTCCACAATGTGCTGGGCAGTCATTTCTGCTCGTTGTGGCCAGACATGTGACCAGCAATATTAAATAAGATTTCCGACATTCTCCCTACTTGCATCCACTAAAGAATAGCGAATTAAAACACAAAAACAAAAGCAGGAAAACAAGATGGCAGTTAATCTACTAAATTTTGCCCTTTATTCTAATCAAGCAGTCTTAACCTACGTTGTTCTCTCACAAATCTTGACACTGATGAACGTTGAGTCTTCAGATGATAGTTAATGTTGCTGTTTAAAAAAATAAAAATATTTAAAAAAGTAATAGGTAGTAGACATTAAGCAGAGAAATCATGAATCTTGATTTCCTTTTCTGGTTAGAAAAGCACAAAGTTCAAAAACAGGCACATGCTCAAGTAAAAGTATTTTCCTTAATTTTTTGCAAGATATTTGTAATTTATTTTGATTCATCCTTCTTTATACTTATATTACAATAATATCTAACCCGCTTTCTTTGTTTTGTTTTTCGTTTGTTTGTAAACCATCTACTTGTATTTTTCAGTGAGGTGATGATGATAATTATAATGCCAATGGTAAATGAATATTGTATTAAATGATTAACATGTATCCTTTAATTCTTACTGTAATGCTAAAAATACACCCAACTGTTATTAATATCATTTAAATGTTGCATAAATTAAAGCTTAGGGACATACACTAATCTCCAAGGTGAATTTCTTTTTAATTGTGGTAAAAATACATAGCAAGAGATCTAACCTCTCAACAAATGTTTCAGTGTACAATTTTGTTAACTAGAATCACAATGTTTTAAAGCAGATCTCTAGAACTTTTTCATGCTGCATGACGGAAACTCTGTGCCCGTTGAGCAGCAACTCCCGTTTCCCCTCCCCCAGACCCTGGCGACCACCGTTCTCCTTTCTGTTTCAACACTTCCAAACTCATTTTCCTTAATTTTTAATCTGCTTTCAAAATCTGTCTTAAGGCTTGTGGGCTCTAAAGTACATCCCCAAAATTTTCAAATACTGTTCTAGTATTTCATTGTAAACTGTTCTCTGAGTGAGTCATATGGCTGTACCACTCATTTTTTAAAAAATTGAAATAGTTCAAAGCCTTCAGAAAATCTGACAGATACCCATATATCCATCACCTAGCTTTATCAGATCTTAATGTTTTGCTGTATTTGGCTCAGATTGTTTTTTAAACAAAATAAAAGATCCTAGATACAGTTGAAACACTCAGTTCTTCTAATTCTCCTCCCTCCTTCTCTAAAAGTCAATACTATTCTGAATTTAGTGTTTATGAGTCCCGTGTGTTTCAAAGTTTTAATCAGAGCCAGCTTTACAGGGATGTAAGCTGTGCAGTTGCACGATGCCTGGGTTTAGAAGGATCGTGTGCTTGGTTTGAGGCTCTGCTGTTGCCATTTTGAAATGTTAATTATTCTTGAACAAGGCAAGTGGCCCTTGTTTTGTGAGATTTAAAGATTCTTTTGATGGTGGGATGCAATACCCTGACACTCAGATAGGTGACAAGCAGAACTCTTTCTTATAGCTGCAAATGAGAGAAGGGCCCCATGCAGGCCCACACAGAGGGTTGCCCCCTGGACAGGATAACAGCAAGCTGGAGCTGTTTAATGTAACAGTTTATGTAAGGCAAGCCAGGGAATCAGCTGCGTTTCCTGGGGTCCCTGTGGTTTGGCTAATTTGAATAATTTCACAGGCTCTGGGGAGAAAGAGCTGTCCCTAGCTGTCTGGTACCTGGCCCTAGAGTGTCAGGTCCTGATAAGGGAGGCGGTTGGGTGTGCTCACAGTGACCTCAGAGCATGAGAGTCTGACAAGGGAAGTGGTTAGAGTAGAGGTTTAGCAAACTGCTGGTGAAGGGAAATTGAGGTTTTCAGTTGTGACTTCAAAACTGGGTCAATACAGCATTTGAAATACTGTACTACAGCCTTGCATTTTCTTTTCTTTTTCTTTTTTTTTTTTTGAGGATGATTAGCCCTGAGCTAACATCTGCTGCCAATCCTCCTCTTTTGCTGAGAAAGACTGGCCCTGGGCTAACACCTGTGCCCATCTTCCTCTACTTTATATGTGGAACGTCTGCCACAGCATGGCTTGACAGGTGGGTAGGTCTGCACCTGGGATCCGAACTGGTGAACTCTGGGCCGCTGAAGCAGAACATGCAAACTTAACCACTGTGCCACTGGGCTGGCCCCAGCACTTTCATTTTGCACTAAGTCTTGCAAATAATGTAGCCAGTCCTGATTTTAATTATATATTTATTCGTAAGCATTATATAGTACTGTTTTGCATGCATTTAAATTTTCATGGACAGACTATTTCAATTTTTCTTTTTTGCTGTTATAAACGATGCCGCAATAAAATTCTTAAAGATATCTTCTTGGATATATGTGCTTCTTTAGGGAATACAACTAGAAGGCAATCACTTGGCACAGAGGATGTACCTATTTAATATTTATAATCTGATGTCCCCCAAATCCTCACATTTATTTTAATCCTAGTTCTACTGTTAAATACATTTAATATACACCATCAATCATTTTGCTGCGGTTTCCCCAGTCATCTCTCCATGGCTGGAATTTGTTGCCTAGGTGTTTCCTCAAGAAGGGCTCACGGTAAAATATTCCCTGAGTTGTATGTGCAGCACTATTTTTCTGTAGCCTCGATTCAGAAAGACAGCTTGGCTGGCTATCAGATGCTTTGCTCACACTTTTCTCCTTGAGGGTCTTGAGAGATTGCTCTTCTGTCTTTGGCTTTGAATGATGCTGTGGAAAAATCTGATCTGAAGCTAGTTCTTTCCTCTACAGGTATTTTGATCGATGTGTCTGACAAATGAAATGATTTCTTTTAATCTTTAAATTCCGATAATTTTACTAGGATTTGTCTCAATCTTGCCTGTTCTGGGTCAGTTTTCTCAGGCATGTGGTATGCCATGTAACTTCAACTCTTCTTTTACTTCAAGAAAAATTTGTTCGATCTACTCTTCCTTTAAGACAACAATTATATTTATATAGTGGAATTCATTTGCCTGTTTTTTTTTTTCATCTCCCACTTTCTCTCTCTTCCTTTTTAACTCTTTCCTGTTTTGTCTTATTTTCATCTACATTAGATCTTATTTTGATCTAATATCTATAATTGATATTAATTACTGTTTTTCCCCTCAATGTTTATTATTTTTTGTTTTCATTTTGTCCTCATTTATATAATGCTTTTTTCATTTTCATTTTTTCCCCAAGTTCTCATGATATTTAATTAATCTCATTCCTTTTTTTCACCATTTCCTCTTGTTTCCTTACAACCCGTTCTCTGAGTTTCTACATTTCTACTTTATGGGCTTACTTCTTTTTTTTTCGTGAGGAAGATTGGCCCTGAGCTAACATCTGTGCCAATCTTCCTCTATTTTTTATGTGGGATGCCACCACAGCATGGCTTGATGAGTGGTGTGTAGGTCTGTGCCTGAGATCCAAACCTGCAAACCCCAGGCTGCCAAAGCAGAGTGCATGAACTTAACCACTATGCCACTGGACCAGCCCTGGGGCTTGCTTTTTAGAGAAAAATAATTGAAAAAAAAATTCACAGCCAAATATTGGTCACTGTTTTCATCTATTCTGTGTGGCAAGCTTTCTCTCAAGATGTTTTTGTCTGGTAAGTTTTCTACTCTCTCACACCATTTTTCTAGTAGTGTTGTTGTATTGAGGTTGTACCAATTTTTTACTACTCTTTAGAGAATGAGTTGCCTTTTCCTGGCCTAGCTATTTGCAGGAACTCCCTTTGGGGAGATGATTTGTCCTTGTGTTTAGAGATCTTTTGGCCCCAGCATAGTTCACTACTCTCCTTGAGTCTCCTTTGAGCTTGTCTCCCATGGAGCCCTTCTCCAGCACCTGCCTGTCATCCCCACATTTCTCAGCTCTTACAAAAGATATAGGACTCACTTCAGGGCAAACCCTTCCTCTAGAAGAGATTTTTTGGGGCATTTTCTGAGCTCTCCTGCCATTAGGCTAACTCTATTTGCTGCTTCTTGGTATGGCAATTGCTATACTTCTTGATACATTTCTGAATTTTTCTTACATTTTTTGCCTGTGTTGTCTTTGATCACCTTTTCAAAGAGAATAGAAAGATACATTAGTATTTCCTCTATAACAGATTATCAATGTTTCTTTTTTGTTTATTTATTAATTAGCTTTTATTTAATTTATTTTTTTATTGTTCATTTGAAAAGTTTCTTTCAAATTCCAATTTATTATTGATAATAATATGCACTTTTTTTTTTTTGCGAGGAAGATTGTCCTGAGCTAACATCTGTGCCAGTCTTTCTCTATTTTTGTGTGTAGGACACCACCACAGCATGGCTTGATGAGCAAAATGTAGGTTTGCACTTGGGACCCGAACCTGCGAACCCCAGGCTGCTGAAGTGGAGCATGCGAACTTCACCACCACACCACGAGGCTGGCCCTGTAATATGTATATTTTTAGTGTCAGTTTGGAAAAATTTCTATTAAGTTTCTTTCCTATATGAGAGATAAGATTTAGAAGAATTTTCCACAGACTGGCTGCTCACTTCCTATATTTTAATACCTACTTTTCTTTCATAACCCGTGTGTCTGGTGCTGGGCACTGTAGGAAGTGTTGATGTCATGGTGCAGCTGTTGGCCCTGAAACTTTATATCATGATGCTGAGTGAGTTAGTGCAGTGGGCATTAGAATTCTCAGAAGCCATCCTTCCACTGGAGGATTAATTTTATTATCTCTGAATCTACTGCAAACCACGCAAATAGAACCCACTAAATCCGAACCAAATATATCCCCAATTCATCTCTTCTTTGGCTCCCAGGATTGCCTAAGGCCACTCCCACACCACCAGACATTAGGGGAAATACAATGGAGGGAAGTCAAAGTAGAAATGAACATCTAAAATAGCTTACTTTTTGTAAGTTTTAAAAATATATAATCAGGGCCAGCCTGGTGGTGTAGTGGTTCGGCGCACACACTCTGCTTCGGTGGGCTGGGGTTCGCGGATTTGGATCCTGGGCACGGACCTACACACTGCTCATCAAGCCATGCTGTGGCAGCATCCCACATACAAAATGGAGGAAGATTGGCACAAATGTTAGCTCAGGGACAATCTTCCTCAAGCAAAAAGAGGAAAATTGGCAACAGACGTTAACTCAGTGCCAACCTTCCTCACCAAAAAAATCCCCTAAAAACCCCAAAAAACACACAACCAACTGAACACATTGTGAAGACCTTGAAGGTGAGGCACCAAAGCTTTCATCTTTGCCTGTGGGGGTGAGGGAAGGGAGGGGTGTCTCCTTCTCTCTGTAGTTGTTAATTCCAGGAGAAGATTTTGAGGCATAAGCTGGATGGGCCCTACAGGGGCAGTAGTTGTGTGTTAAAGTTTTTTGACACATGAATAACTCCCAGCTCTAGTTTTTAATGGCTGTGTAAATTTTGTCTCTACTTGTACTACTCATTTCCTTGGGAATTAAGGTGGTGGTGGTGGTGGTGGTTGGTAGAGGTGATTGGGGAGGGGATGGAAGTGGAGCGTCATGGGTGTACCTGTGGTCATATTGCACCTAGTCTAGAAGCCCTATATCTTCTAAGTCCCACTGGACTTTAAGCAGGTGCTGGAAGGCAGATACCAAGTCTCATACAGTTTTATGTTAATCATAGTTTCCTGCAGATATATAGTAGGTACTGAATAATTATTCATTGCTTTAATATTGCATTATATTTATTTTTGAGTTTTATCAAAGGACTAGGCATAGATAACTAATAAACTCATAGACATTCTCAAAAATACAACACATCATTTGACTAACATCTTATGTCACCAGTGAGAAGTGTTTATCGTTTGTTATCTAATATTTATTTGATATAATTCCTTTTAAAATGTAACAGTGTGATATGAACTATTGAAGTAGATTCTTTGCCCTCCCCAATATATATACATATCATCTGATGAAAGACATACAAGCTATCTTATTATTACAAGGAGTATACTAATTTTGGGCGACGATAAGCAGCATGGGGAGCCTCAGTACCCTTGGAGAGAGCTAATGCCATCCAGGATAGAACTAATCTGTGTATCGAAGAAGCATCTAACGTACATTTTTATAATAATATGATTTTATCTAAGAACATTTATTAGTACATACTTTCCTGGTAGTTATTTTAAAATTCTCATGGGTCTTGAATATTTTGGCATGGATTTATTAATAAAGCTCAAAGTACTGGTGTAGCAACATGTCAAATATAGCTTGGCCTTAAAAGTCAATCATCACGAGTTTATTCGATTAATACAAGTCCAGCCCTGGGTTGGGTAGTATGAAAAGAGAGATGTGTCCTTGCTCTTAAGGAGGTTGTAGTCCAGCTTAGTGTTTCTCAAGTGGGGTCACTACCCACTGGGGGTTGTGAAATCTATTTAGTCGATCACCACCGGATGAAAAATAACACAATAGAAAATATCAGAGTGCATTTTAGGTAGTAATAGCCAATATCATTTTATCTATCTATCTATCTATCTATCTATTATCTATTGATGACTATGTAAAATACTTTGCTCACTGAGCTTGCTGTCAAAAAAGTTTGCAAAACATTGACGTCTAGGTGGAAAAACAATACGAATGCACAATGAACACTTATGCTGCTCAAAACCACATCTTAATTTGCCTGGGCTGCCAGAAAGAAGGACCACAAATTGAGTGGCTTAAATAACAGAAATTTATTGTTTCACATGTGGTGCTGGAGGCCGGAAGTCAAGATCAAGGGACTGATAAGGTTGGTTCCTTCTGAGGGCTGTGAGGGAGAATCTGTTCACGCCTCTGGCCTCGCTTCTGGTGGTTTGCTGGCAATGTGTGGCATTCCCTGGCCTGTAGACTCATCACCTCGATCTCTGCTTTCAGCTTCACAAGACCCTAATGACCGCATTTGAACTTGATCACTTCTGTAAAGACCCTATCGCCAAATAAGGTCACGTTCTGAGGTATTTACGGTTCGGGCTTCAAAGTATCGTTTTTGGGGGAACTCAGTTCAACCCATAGTAAGCATAATGGCCACCATTTAAGATATGTATGTGCTAGTCCTTGTACTAAGTGCCTTATTAGTCTTTACAACCACTCTGAGAAGTAAATATGGTATGTTAATTTTATAGAATAATAGAGGTTCAGAGAGATTCGCTTTTATAATTTGGGTCTGGTTTACTTCAAAGCTTATGTTCTTTCCACCCTGCTTGTTGATTCCTGGAAGGCTAGATGTGGCAGGGATCTCAGAGACCATCTGATACAATCCCCTCTTTTGATGTGTAGTGGGCCAAAAGATAAAAATGGTGCTATTTGTAAAAATCTGGTATGTTTTCTATATTCCAGAGAAGCAATGAAATCATCTCTAGGTAATGACCATCTTTTTACTTTGGGAAACTCTAGAATGTTCCACGAATATTCTTTCTTTCCCATCATTCCCCTAGAGGTGGGAAAACTTGGGAGCACTTGGGTTATATGTAGAGGGAGAAACTAAAGTACAGAGATGCCAAGTCTCTTGGCCATGGTCCCCAAGCTTGTATAAGATAGCATTTATGTGATCTTTGAGGAGGAGATGCTAAGCAAAGATTTGAGTAACAAGAAGGAGCTACTGATATGCAGACCAGGGGTACAAGCAATCTAGGCAGATGAAAGAGTTAACAAAAAGCATGAGGATGGGAATGACCTGTGGTGACTAGTGGGAAAAGCAGAGAATTGATATTTGAGGAACAGAAGGAAAGCCAGTGGAGCTCAGCATCATAGGAGAGGAGAGTGATGTGGAGGTTGAACTAGGGTGCATGTGGTAAAGATAGAAAGTAGCACATGGACTCAGATATTTTGGAGATTAACTGAGTGTAGGTAAAAAGAGGAACCAAGGATAACTCCTAGATTTTTGGTTTGAGCAATTACAAGGAAGTTGGCGTTGTTTACTGAGATGGGAAAATCTAGTGGAGAAGCAAGTTTTGAGGGGAAAAGTCAATCATTATATAATACTTGAGATACTTATTTGACATCCATGTAGAACTTTTAGTAGGAGACCCGTATTTTACAGGACAGGATATGGATGTAGATTTGGGAATTATCAACATATAGATGGTCTTTAAAGTCCATGGTACTGAGACAACCTCTTAGCCCAGGACAACCTCTTCTCTTCTCAAAGCTGGGGCCAGGTAGCCTCCTCTGATACCCCCTCTCCTCCCACTTCCCACCCCATTGTTACATCAGGACTCTCAGTCAAAGATGCCATTAACTTATAGAGAGAGCAAATTCTGGGTGGTCCAGATTCTTCCTTTTCTCCTAACAGAATCTCCATTTCTGCTTTTTACCTGGGATTTATAGGAAAGGTTCACTGAAATTTCAATTAATCACTTTCTAGGTAAATGCAAATGTGTAATATGTTACTTATCCTTCGCCACAGAATAATAAAAGGAAAATTTATCCCTTCATCAAGAATTATGGTTAGTGCTCAGTTATCAATATTGACCTCACTATAGAACTAGAATTAATTATCTGGGCACATATTTACCTTTGATTTGCATATACCACTCCAAGTGATGCCAAGAGCAATGCAGTGTGTCAATTTAAGACAAATTAGAGCCATAAAATCTAACCTGCTGTTACAATTTTTGTATTTATGATTTAGGCTCCATTTCACATGTTTTATGTCTAGTTTTATAGCAATGCACTCATCACCAGCACCTCTGGGCACAAGTACAAAGTACCACTTACAAAAACAACAGATTGGCAAAAATCAGGCTCCAAGGCTAACCCCCATCGCCCTTTCTCGGGCACAAACTCCAGTCAATAGATGGATCTCCTTCTGTGAGTCCTAAAGGCTTACATACTTGGACTCTTAATGAACCAAAACAGAAGGGAAATGTTTGATATAGGGGCCTTGTAAACTTGAACTTTTTTGCGTTCAAACTTAGGGTCCCTTAGAAACCTGTCTAATCTTAAAAATCAATTTAAGTTGTATAAAAGGAAATAAGAGTCAACTTGCTACCATGTGCTGAATATAAGAGTAACTGAGAGTTAAATAGCCCTTACCATGTGCCAGATGCTGCTCTGTTCTAAGCATTTTATATACAGTAATTCATTTCATCCTCATGATGTTACTGTGAAATAGGCCATATTATTATCCCCATTTTCTAGATGAGGAAACTGAGGCACAGAGGAGTTGAGTGAATTGCAAGATCCCTCAGCAAGTGAGTGGTTGCAAGGTAGGTGCCCCATGAAGTGGACTCTAGCATGGAGACCTGCGTGTATTAGGGAGTGCTACCAGGATCAACACCCAGAGGGCAGAGAAGGGAGCAGGAGTGGGCAGAAGGAGAAATTGGGTGTGATGCGGTCTCAACAATGGCTTCGGTCAACTATGGGGAGAGTTCTGGAGCAAGGATGGCTCTGCAGAGTTTTCCAGAATTGGGATGAAGGGGTTGGGCCTTTATATTACACAGTTTGTCCCTGGCAGGGGGTGCTACTGTGGGTGAGGCAGCTCTCTTCAGTAAAGGACAGTTCCTGGCAGCACTCCCAGCAGCTGGGGGGATAAATCCATTAGTTCTGAAGGGGAATCTGGTGGCATGTCACAGAGTCCACTATATAGGTGGAGCTAGGCTTCAAAGCTAGGATGTCTGGCTTCAGAGTTCAGATCCTTTATCACTATACTGCATTGTGTATGTGAATAATAATAAGTAGTGCTAATACACCTGGTTGGATGGTTGGAAATACTTCTAGAAGAAGATTAAAAATAAGATCAGATAAATGATTCTTATGTAGTGTGTATTTTTCACTTAGGTAACTACTAAGACAGCAAGCTCAATTATTAAGTATTAGTTCAGGTTCTGTAGCATGTATGGAACAGGAATTGACTCTGGTTGGCTTAAAAACCACAAACAACAAAAGAAAGATAATGGGGTGTCTCATGGAGTCAAAAGAAGACCTAAATAGCAAAGTCTTGGGAAGAGCAGGGGTGCAGTTGGACCTTAGGCAGGTGGAACCAGGGGCTTGAATGCTGTTAGGTCTCTACCTCTGCTTCTCACTCCACACAGGCTCATCTCATATAATGAGAAGCATGAACTATCAGAATAACCAGAGAGAGGCTATTCTCAAGTTTCGTATCATCCCAAGTTCTGGAGAAGAGACCCACTGGTTCAGCTTGCCTAGGCAGCTACTCCTGGAGCCCCTGGTTGCGGTAACGTTGGATTAAGATAACAGCACTGGATTTATTATGCTGATGCGGGAGAGAGGCAGTTCCTAAGAAAGAGATGCTGAGTAGATAACCCCAATACCATAGAGATGTTCAGCATCATATGTATGAAGCACCACTTTTCAATAACCCCAAGGAGGCTTAGAGACCTGTGCTGTACCAGCTCTCCAACAGAAGTCATGAGTGAGGCAAAGATCCCACCTTTCTCTATATGTGCTGTGTACTGGTCTGTGACTTGCTGGGTGCTCCCCAGTGATGGCTCTCTCTACGTATTAGAGGACTATTATGCAGAAGATTGTGATCTCATTCTCTTCCTCCCCTATGATGGACAAGAAGAAATGAATGTGTACTGCAGCCTTTGGGATTTAATGCAGACAGAAGCTAGCACTACAGATAAGCGCTGTTAAAGTGTCAGGAGGGGTTATGAAGAGTCTTTGGAATCTCCATACCATGGACTGGGATTCTTGTTTATTTTAAAAAACGGTTAGCAAGGTGGAAGGGTAATAGTTTGTTCTTCAGAGCAATTGGCCACGTTACTGATAAATGGTGCGATAAGAAAACTACAACATTTTTTGAATTCTTCATATGAAATAATTTTTTCCACATCTGACTGGTTTAATACAGGTCAGGATGAAAATGATGAAGCACTGACCCCAAAGCTCAGCACCGCCTGCTGGATTTCAGCCATTTTTCCCAGCTTCTTCATCCCTTTGTGGTCTTTGGTCCAAACTTCACGGACACTTGTGTTGGGAAATATCCCTGATGCGTTTCAAACTAAAGTTTCTAGGTCCCATTTAGCATTTTGATTTGTCTGGCTGCTGAGGTCACTCTTCCTGGTGAAATCTGAGCATCTGTCTGACTGGCGTTTTTAAAGTCTTTGAAAGCATTTCCCATTTCCCACTCTCTGCTGTGTCTTGTGACACAAACTGTGTCAGAGGGTGAGGCGGGACTGGTGGCCCAACTTTTAGCATAAACCGGAAAGTTAATGTCTTGAGTTGTTTATGTGGTTTTTGTTTATTTGTTTTCGTCTCCAGCTTCAGCCCCTCCCAATCACGTAGTGGATTTCAGCCTTCTCCACAGAGTGCCTCTACCCATCCACTCTTCTGACCTGCCCACCACTCTCCTCCTCGCCTCCCAGTAAGTCGCCAGGCTTCGGTAGACATCTGTGGGCCAATTTGATTCACTGGCGAACTTCCCCTTTTACTACTTAATTGTTATTCTGTTTTTACAACAGAGGACACTAAGGTTCAAAAGAAGTCAGCAAATTGCCCACTATTATACAGCTGAAGGTGGCAGGACGAGGGCTTGATCCCAATACGTGAGTCCAAAGACTTATTTTTCACTATAAAAGTAACATACTTTCAAAATTTTTGAGCAACACCTACAATGTTTCTTAAAAGCGACATTCTTTAAATACCTGCATGCTTTAAAAAAAGAATTTAAAAAATCACCTATCTGTGATGTCAACAGAAACAAGGATAGTTCCCATCTTGATTTGTTTTCTTTCTCTCCCTTTTCTTGGCATGGATTTTCATTTGATTCACAGAGTTACATCCTGGCTTCTCCTGTTTTTCCGGGTGAAGGAGAGAGTACCTGTGGATTGTTACCTCAGCAGCTTTTTCTGGTCAGACTGGCGTCCTGATGCTTTCGAAACTCCTGAGAGTCTTCTCCTCTCCTGAATTTGAATTCTGGAATTCTTGCAGGCGTTTTCTTAAAGCAATTGCAGAAACCTGACACCCTGGAGGACTCTATGAGCAAGTTCGCTGGGAGTTTATGGCAAATGTGTGTCTCAGTGGTTCTTAAATCTTCTGTGCATCAGAATTACCTGTGAGATCATCAAAACATGGATGCCCCAGTATCATCTAGAATCTCCTTAATCAGAGGATCTAAGGATCATACTAGGCCATCTGTATTTTAGAAAAGTTTTCTCGGTGATTCTGAAAAGTATCTGTTATCCTTTAGAGCTATGGGTATATTTTCTTTGACAACTAATTTTTTTTTCCCAAGAGGTACTTGGCAAGCCATTGGCAATTTGAGAATTGTTAATTGTGACTTTAGAACTGCTGTTGGCGGGGCAAGGATGAGAAGTTGTCACAGGCACAGACACTGCTTCTCTCATCTTCTCTCTATTCCCTGTCCTCCGTGGCGCTTTGAGGTTTTAAAAAAGATGTCAGATGTTTTCTTTGGCAAAAGCCCCCTTCTGTTTTGTGGAACTTGGCATCAAGAAAAGTGTCAAAAGAGAAAACAGGAATAACTGCCGTACTTCTAGAAGCCTGTAATTATTTTTCTGGTCCTTTGCAGAAATTAACAGCTCAATCCTGGTGATATGGCAGAATTAGTAGAAAGTAAAGGCACAGCAGCAAAAGATAACAAGCCAGATTCCAGCACATACTGAACTATAGATTATGTGCGTGTGTTTGCCTTTGCATGTGGTTTTATTTATTTATTTCTGAGGAAGATTAGCCCTGAGCTAACATTTGCTGCCAATCCTCCTCTTTTTGCTGAGGAAGACTGGCCCTGAGCTAACATCCGTGCCCATCTTCCTCTACTTTATATGTAAGATGCCTACCACAGCATGGCTTGCTGAGCAGTGCCGTGTCCGCACCCGGGATCCAAACCGGCGAACCCTGGGCCACCGGAGAGATCGGAACGTGTGCCCTTAACCACTGCACCATCGGGCTGGCCCCTGTGTGTGTTTTAAAATACGTGCTTTTAAAGCTTCTCAGGGAAAACTGATGCATGGAAAAGCTGCACTTGAGAACCACTGAGGCAGACATTTGTGTCTGCTGGAAAGTGAGAGGAAGCAAGACAATGCAGAGCCTTTTCTCTCATGATAGAATTTGGGCATATTTTAAGAGCACTGGGGAGCTATTGAAGGGATTCAAGCAATGCAATGACGAGAAAAGTCTTTTTGCCTTCTCTGAAGAAAATACCCTGGAGAATGATCTGAATTGAAGCAGTAGGCCAGTTAGGATGCTAAAGCAGTGGCTTGGGCTAGGATGGAGGCAGTTGAAATGGAGATAAATGGTAGGGCAGAGAAACATTTTATAAATAAGATCTCAGTGACTCTGAAAAGTATCAATAAGATTGATTCCTTGAGTGTTGGGATTGAAGAAGAGATGAAAAGTTGGAGTTAGGATGACACGTCGGTTTTTGGCTCGAACAACTAGAATGTCATTTCCTAATTTAGGGAACCCGGGATGAACAGTGGATTTAGGTGGGAGAAAGTGACCATTGGTTTGGGACATGTTGCGTTTGAGACATCTGTGGGATATACAGGCAGAGGTTCAAGCAGACAGTGGGTGACATGGGCCTGATGCTCTGGTGAGACGTCTGGGGTAAGGATAGAGATTTGAAGATTATCAGTCCTGGGAAGAGTTGGCTTTTCTGGTGGAGAGTGTTTAGAAGGAGAAGAGAAGGGGATTTGTGACGGAGTCCTGACAGTTAACATTTAAGTTGAAGGTAGAAGAAGAGAGCGTTCTAAGGCAAAGTCATCAGAGATAGGAAGAAAATCAGGGAAGCGTTGTGTTGAGTGAAGGGAAGAGAATTTTCAAGACAGAGAGAATAGGCAGTTGTGTCATTGGGAGAAGAGTTCCTGTGTGTGTGGGGGTGCATTGCAGAGGCAGAACTCAGAGTGTGCCATGAGTTGGGGAGCGATTGGGAGCAAGCGGAGGAGTGGTAGAGAAAGCTAATGAAAGACTTGGCAGGCCTCTCCGGATCTCTGTTTCTTCCTCTTATTGAAGGATGGAAGAAATGATTATCTAAGATTTCCAATAGCTCTAACACTGTGATTAGATGCATTTAGGTCACACTTAAACATGTATGCAATTATAAGGCTCTTTCAGGTCAGTGTACATATCTCGAGAGAAGACAGATTTTATCATCCCCAATCCAAGATTCCTAATCTTATGTAGATTGGATGCTGCAAATTTTGATGGTAAAGCTGAAGGTCTTGTGATTTACATGCTAAATTTTCCATGTCATTTCCCTGCATGCATCATATTAAACTTCAGTGTAATTCTCTTATTTTTCTTCCAGGAAATCACAAAAATTTCATTAGTGGAAAAATCACTTCAGATATGCCTTGAGTCTTCTTTCATTTTCCTGGAAGTGAATCCAGAATGGAGCTATAAAATCACTTTTGAATACAGTCCTGGTAGAAACTTGTGGTTTATAGCATGAAACCATTTGAATTAACTTCTTAGAGGTAATTTTATCCAGTTTTCAGTCTGGAGTTGCTTAACTAAGGAGCTCAATGCTTTTCCAAAATGACATATTTCCTCCTAACTCCAAATGATTAATTACTTTTTTTTCCTTTGGAGAGTCAAAAGTCATCTCATTTAAAAAATTGTTTTGGTAATACTCCGTTTTAACTTCACGCTTTTGTTTGTTTTTGTACATATGATATTGGAATATACGTGTCCAGGCCTTTCTGTGGGGTCTCTGTTCTTTAGTTTCCTGGTTAATCTGAGAACTGACTGGCGTAAATTTGGGATTTATGTGCAGTGGTTTGTGGGAAGCAATGAAATGTTGTAGTATCATTTTCCTTGTTACTGACCTTGTCCAGTGAAAATGGAAAGAGCCACAGTATACATATCAGAGATTCCCTGGTGGTCAAATAAACCTTAATTGAACAGTTAGTAGACTGTCAGCCAGACTGCGGGGTTAGAAGGCGCAGACATTGACATCTAGCAGTTGTTTTAATTGAAGACATTTCCAAAGCTTGTTAACATTAAAATCTGATATGCCTACCTTCACAAACCCCCAAACGCCAACAGTTTTCCAACATTCTTTCTCTGAAAAGATATAAGAACAGAGTAATAAAAGATGAGTTTTGTGATCTCCATTTATAACAAGAGGCTCCCTGAGGTCCTTCCCTGAACTTGAAAGGAGGGAGCGGGGTGATAGGGAGGGCCACTAAGCTGGTGAACCTGCACGGGGTTTTTAACCCCGCTCTCGGGATGTAGGGTTGACAGTGTCAGCATCAGGCACTGCTCTAAGGGTCTCCATTCATCAGCAGCCTCTACCATGTTTTAATAAACCAGAGCATTTGACTTATCCAGATAGAACTATTTTCTGGTTTGTCATCCACAAAAGCAGGGTCCAACTGAAGTGGGAAGATTTCAAATTTACCAAATCTACCAGGGAGGACAACTTTCCAGTTTGAGAGAAGACTTTCAATTTGGGCCCATCGTATAATTTTCTCTGGGGAGAATGGATTCAGGGTTTGGATGGGCATACTAAACTGAAATAGGAATTGAATGTGATGAGATCTGGAAGTAGGTTCTGAATTATAACTTTCTGGGAAAAAAAAATAGAGGTGACGATGTGTGCCCCCCAAAATGTGTGGTCAGAATTTACCTGGAGTTTTGCATTTTGTAGCCCAGAGTACACTATTCCTCTGCAGGTAACTTCTGTGAGTAGAAAATTCCAGGAGCACCCTAGTCCTACCTTGGAATCCTCCAGATCTGAGTTATAGTCAGCTTCTACAGCCCAGGTCGGCGTTGGGGGTGGGGGGGGGGGCGGTCACCAGCATGATTCACAGACATAGGAGGGTGGTAAGGGGCTATACCAGGAGGGTGGACATGTGGAAACTTGAGTTCAACTACCGGGGCTGTGGACGTGGTTAACAAGAGCTGACTCTCTGGAATAACTCAGGAAAGATCCCACATGACCTCTGTCTACTCTCAGGCTTCCAGATTTCCTTGGAAAGGAGGTGTAGAAACAAAACTCTTCAAGTTAAAGACCAAAGAAAAAAAAGGCAAAAGAAAACTTACCTGCTTTTCCATCCTTCCATCTCCTCATCCTTCCTCCTGTCCTCCCTGGCACCTTCACTCTCTCTCTGCTGCTTTATGGTACAGATTAAGCTCAGATGTCTTTTCCTTCAGAAAGCTTTCTTTTGAAACCTCCCACCTTTGTTTCCTCCCCCTGCCCAGCTCAGTCCCATTATCTGGCCCAGGTAACTTTAATTTTTAGATACTTATCACACTCTATGATAATTGTTGCTTTGTGTGACTGCCCCATTATGATTTGACTCCCTGAAGAAAAGTTCAGTATGGTCTATCTGTGTAGCCCCAGCAGCTACCACAATGCCTGGGCATCCAGCAGAGGGTCAGTCTTAGGAGGAACTGAATGAATGAAGGCAGATTTGGGCAAGCTGCATTTTATCCACATTTAATATCAGCGTGGCTTGTCCCTTTTCTACTTCATAAGCAGCAATGGAGGTGGCCTCTGATTGCCACTCTAAAGATACGGTCTGTTGATTTAGGCTAGCTTCTGTCCCTTGCTCTTTAGTGGTAGCTTTCAAAACACCGTGGTCTTTGAGTCAATGCATTTTTGTGATTCCTAGTAAACCTTTTAGTTCTTAAAGTTCCCTATACAACATCCCAGTACTCCAGGAGGCATAGCCTCTTAAACTTTTACTGACAGACACCCATGGCCCATGTGGGATTAGGATGGAGACAGGGTGTAGATTAAGCCTGAGAAAAGAACCACAAGGTTGAGGGTGAGGTAGACTGGCAGGTGGGGTGGGAGGGGTGGTGCTGGAGCTGGAATGAAGTCACCTACAGTGACAACGGAGGCACTGAAATAGGAAATGCGGCTTTCTTCTCTTACAACTGTCCTGGGTACTGACCCTGACAAATTCATCCAAAGGGTAAAAGGCAAAGGATTTCAAGTCTCTGCCAGATAAGCAGTTGGCTAAGTGGGTTTGCCTGGGGGAAAGCTGCTTTCTGTTCTTTGCACTGTGTTACGAACCACTCCATGGCTTTGGAAAGATCTGCTTAAGCAGAGTCAGCGAGTTCAGATGGAAGAAATGTGTTTCATTTTGTCCTGGAGAGGGCTTTAGGTTCTCGCTGCCCGACCAGGCCATGTGCACACCATTAGTTACTCCAGTAAATAGTTTGTGGCTGTGGCCCAGAAGCAACACATTATAAACTAGTGAGTCTTTAAAAAACATGATAGCTCATTGATAGTGTGTTCATAACTCACGGGTATCATGGCTAAAAATGAAAAATTCCTATTTCACAAGTAAGTTGCTATGTAACAAAGAAGTAATTGCAAATAATGCCAACACAGATTCCTAAAAAATTAACTTTCAGATCCACTGAGCAAAACAACAACTGGAAAGTTTCGAAGTGCTTTAGATGGGTGGCCACTTGGAGGAGCTGTTGAAGGTTGGTTCACCTTCAGCAGGGAGGTTCCTAGGGACAGTTACACTTGGTCTTGAAATTAACAATACAGAATTAAGTCGGTTGTGGCTAAAGCTAACTGACGCTGAACATGAAAGATAGTACAGAAGATTTTACTTACAAAAAGATACTACATATTTATCTGTGAAACTCTAAGTATTACTTATTATTTTTTGACATCTACCTATTTTAGGAAGGTGTTTATAATCTGTTTTATTCTTAATTTCGATCATTTACTGTTTTCTTCTTTCTTGGGCTCACTTTCTTCTCCCTTTCTTTATTCTCTCAATATTTAAGTATCTGAATCCTGTGCTGGGAATTTAGTATAAATAAATATTTAAGGTCAGGAATCTAATCTAATAAGACAAGTTATTTGTAAGAGATCAGCATTGTAAGCAGAACAAAATTAAGTTTATATTTAGCTATAGGCCAAGATATTGGAGGGTAATGGACAAGAATTTGTTTGAGTAGGCTGTTTATTTTGCATGAAATAAATGGTACATTTAAAAATACAATGCAATGGAATTTGTTTTCATAGATCTATATACATGTTTGTTTGCAGATTTGGCATCAGCCAGATCTGGGCTCAATTCCTGCTACTTACTAGCTGTGTGACCTTGGTTAAACTAATTAACCTGTCTGAGCATCCAGTTCCCATCTCCAACACTGCCTACCTTGCAGGTGGTTGTGGGGATTTAGGGAGCTAACATATATAAGGAACTTGGGGTGTACTAGGGGTGTACATAAGGAACTTTGTGAGTCCTTAATAATACAACTGTGCTTATTCTAGGCAGATGGACTTTCATAAAAAAAGCATTGCAGAAATCTGGGCCTGAAATGAATTTTGGGAGGCAATATAATGCTGTAGTTAAGAGCAGTAGCTTTGGAGCAAGACTAACCTGGGCTTGAGTCCCAGTTTTGTCACTAGCTAGCAGGGTGTCCTTGTGTATGTAACACTCTCCCTGAACCTCAGGAGTCTTGTGATACCTGGAGCTGGACTTTTAACACTGTCTTTGCTGGAGGGTGGTGTGTGTGCAGGGAGGAAGGAGTGGGGGTCTCAACTTGGTTCCAGTCTCTCCTACCTCGTGGTTGGATTGTGCTGAGCAAACTCTCAGGGCTTCACTGGGCATCGTTTTCAGGGGATGAAGATCAACAAGGAACCTGCAGGCCGCTGTGGAAGAAAGGTGCACCCTGAGCTGTTCTTGGCACATACAACTCTTAGGGCTCACTCACAGGGCTGTGCGCTCCCTGCCGCTGGGCTGGGCTGGGCCCTGATCAGTGTTGAAGTGTCTAGACAGGCAGAGGCTGGCACTCTTTTAAAGTGGCTTCCCTACTTCTCCCCAAGACCCCTCCTGGCCTCACTACCATCCTCCTTGGTAGCTGGGCCTCCGTTTCTCCTCCCTCTTGCAACACATGCAACTCTCATGGACTTTAATCTGCGTCTTTTTCTCTCCTCATTCCAATCACTTGTTTACGGCATAAACTCCAGGCTCTGCTTACTTCAGGTCTTAGCGCTTTGGATCCTCAAATTGTTCTTCTCTCAGGATGCCTGGCTGTTAAAAATAAAATGCTTTGGTCTTAAGCCTGCTGTCTCTGTTATGGATTTTAAAGTTGATTTAGAAACTAAAGACTTGAGCGCTGTTTCTTTCTTTTCCACTCCTGCTAAGCAATCCTAACCCTCCTCAGGACGAGTGAGTCTTCTGAGGGCAATAAGGGACCAGGATAGGAGATCATGGGGGCAACTTCACGTTTCAATGATTTTAATTGAAATGAGATGTTATAAGTGAGTTAAAATGAAACAAACCATCGTCTATTCCAGAGTTGGCAAGCTGTGACCCACAGGCCACATCTGGGCCATGGCTTGTTTTTAAGCCTGAGAGCAAAGAATGTTTTTCATTTTTAAAGAGTTGTAAACAAAGCAAAGAATATGTGACACATGGCCTGCAAAGCCTAAAATATTTACCAACTGGAGTTTTACTGAAAGAACTTGCTGACCCATGGTGTAGACAAAAACAAAACAAAACAACAAAATGATCTGGTATCCTACCTATCACATAAACAAGTTCTTTAACGAATGACACATGTTTTAGACCACATGTCAAGTAACTAAAACTGTTTTCTCATTTACAGATTGAAGATGATAATATCATCCAAGAAAATCATAGGCATTAGAGTGTTTGTTGCACAGCAGTTACTGGAGAGAAAGATGTTCTTTATTTTGTTTTCAACTTCACATCTCAGCAGCTTTGCAGAGTGCCTGGTACCTAGTAAGTATTAAAGAAAAAAAAATCACAAAATGGTTTTCCCAAGATAGGAACAGGAGAAGGTTGGCAATAAAAAAGTAATCTTAGTTTACCACCATTATGTAAGAAAAGTCTTGAAATATGAAAGCTTTAAAATATTTTCGTAGTAAACCAATGGGAAGAGGGGCACGTGTTTGGGGCTTAGACCTCAATAGCTTCCTTTTAAAGTTGAGGGAAAAGGATCTATAGCTTAGCAGGCCTGTGATTGTCCTTTAATGGAATGAACCTCTCAGGGATGTACTAGGAAAGCAGTACTTTTAATCGCTTATTTTTTAAACTTTATCTTAAACTTATTAAACTTTATTTTATGGAAATTTTGAACATATATAAAATTAGAATAGTGTGGTGAAACTAGCTTCAGCAGTTATTAACATATGCTCAATCTTGTTTCATCTATAACCCCTCCCATTCCTCACTACCACCTCACATAGGTTATTTCAAAGCAAATCCTATAGATTATATCATACGATCTGTACTTTTTTCAGCATGTATGGCTGATTATTTCTCTAAAGAATCTTTTTCAAAAAACAGTCACAATATCATCATCATACTGAAAAAATTGACAATAAGTCCTTGATATCAACAAATGTTGAGTAAATGTTTAAATTTCTCCGATTTTTCTTTTGTTTGATTTAACCAGGATCTACACATGACCTACACAAAGCTTCTAGTTGATATTTACCTTAAGTTTCTTGTAATATCTAAATTTACTCTTTTTTAATTTTTTCTCTCTTGAAATTTATGTACTGCTGGATCAATCTGCTGATATTTTGGGAGACCCATTTGTGTCATGAGGGATGTTGGTCTGCAATTTTCTTTTTCTGTAGTATTTTTGCTTGGTATTTGTATCAGTATAATACTGGCCTCATAAACAGAGCTGGCAAGTGTTCCCTCCTATTCTATTTTCTGGAAGGGTTTGTGTAGAATTGATGTTATTTGTTCCTTACATATTTGGTAGAATTCCCCAGTGAAGTCATCTGGGCCTGGAATTTTCTTTGTGGAAAGTTTTTAAGAATTCAATTTCTTTAATAGATATAGAATTATTGCAGTTATCTATTTCATTTTGAGGAGATTTCATAGCTGGTTTCTTTCAAGGAATATGTCTATTGTGTTTAAGTTGTTGTGTTCATTGGCATAAAATATTTCCTATTATTCTTTTAATGCTGCTGGGATCTATTGTGATGTCTTCTCTTTCCTTCCTAACATTGGTAATGTGCTTCTTTCTTTTTTTTTCTTGGTCAGTCTTCCAAGAGGTTTATCATTCTTATTGATCTTTTCAAAGAACTAGTTTTTGGTTTCAATAATCTTTATTGTTTTACTGTTTTCAATTTTATTGACTTATGCTCATTATTTTCTTCCATCTCCTTTTTTGGATTCAACTTACTCTTCTTTTTCTAGTAAGATGGAAATTTAGATCATTGATTTGAGACCATTTTCTTTTCTAAAATGAGCATTCAATGCTATAAATTTATCTTTATGTGTTGTTTTAGCTGCATCCCACCAATTTTCACATGTTATATTTTCACTGTCATTCAATTCAAAATGTGTTCCCATTTTTTTGTGACTTCATCTTTGACCTGCGGGTTATTTAGAAGTATGTTGTTAATTTCCAAATATTTGAGGATGTCCTGATATTTTTGTTACTGATTTTTAGGCAAATTTCTTATAGTCAGAGAGTAGACTTTGTATGATTTCAATTCTTCTAAATTTTTGATTTGTTGTGTAGAATGTGGTCTGTCTTGATGACTGTTTCATGCACACTTGAAAAGATTGTATATTGTGCTTTTGTTGGTTGAAGTGTTCTGGAAATGTCAGTTAAATCGAGTTGTTTGATGCTGCTGCCCAGATCTTCTATACCCAGACTGATTTTCCTGTATATTAATTCTGTCAATTGTTGAGAGGGAGCTGTTGGACTTTTTACTGTAATTGTGGATTTGTCTGTTTCTCCTTTCAGGTCTGACAGTTGCTTCTTCACTTTTTGGAGCTCTGTTGTTAGGTGCATATGTCTTTAGGATTGTTATGTCTTCTTGGTTAGTTGACTCTCTCATCATTATGAAATGATGCTATTTAACACTGATAACCTTCCATGCTCTGATATATACATTGTCTGATATGAACACAGCCACTCCAGTCATCCTTTGATTGGTGTTGGCATGGTATATCATTTTCTATCATTTTACCTTTAACTGATTATCTTTATAGTTGGATCTTGCTTTTGTATCCAACGAGAAATCTCTGACTTTATTTGAATATTTACGCCATTACATTTTGTTTAATTATTGATATTGTTGAGTTTAAATCTGCCAACTTGTTAGTTGTTTTCCATTTGTTTCATCTACTTTTTGTTTCCTTATTTTTTTTCCACCTGCTTTTGAGTTAATTAAAATTTTTTATCATTCCGTTTTATCTCCATTTGGTTAATTAATCGTACCTCATTTTCTAATGCATTTATTGATTTGTTGTAGTCTACTTTTGAACAATACTATGCTGCCTCATGCAGAGTTTAAGAATCTTACAAAAGTATGCTTTCCATTTTCTCTCCCATCCTTTGTGCTACGTTATGACTTACTTGTTGAATAAAGTAGGTCATTTGTCCTGTAAAGTTTTCCACGTTCTGGATTTTACTTATTGCATTCCTATGAGGTTAACATTTCCTCTGTCTTCTGTTTTTTAAAAATTAATTGGTTGTTAGAAGTAGGGGCTTGGTCAGATTCAGCTATGATTTTTATTATATATACTTCCATCAGGAGGCATATAAACTCCAATTATTCTTATTTTATTATGTCAACAACCATGAATTATTATTGCCTAATCATTATTTCATTAAGTATTTAAAAAGGTGATGTTCTAATTCTATCGTTTCTTTCTTTATTAGCTAGAATATTTCTATACAGACAAACTTTCCCTCATTAACTATTTGAATACCTTGCAGTACAGTTTACACAGGAAGGCAGCTTATATGTTTATTCTTTTCCATCATTTACCACTTTTCAAGATGAGTTAGTTCTGTAGCTTTCTCCAAAGGTGAGCAATAGGTTTTTTATTTTATGAATATCATTATGAATTCAAGAATTTTTAAAAACATCTTCTATGTTCGGTCCATATTTCTATGCATGCTCAAACTGTTCCATTTGGCTGCCAAATTTTTCAGATGTGGCCCCAGTAGTCTTCAACATTTCTCACCTTATGAGCTTCCAGCCTCATCTTGTACATTTCCTGTCACAGACTTGGAATCAGTCACTTCTCCAAGAAACCTTGGTTCTTTTTGGTGAATATGGAATTAAAGAAACAATCTGGTTGCCTAGAGTGTTTGATGTAAAAATACCAAAAATTATTATTAGCAATACAATTATTAAAAGCAGTTTGATGTTAGCTTTCGATTTTGCATAGGTGTTCTTTTTAGGTTGAGGAAATTCTCTTCTATTCCTAATTGTTGAATGTTTTTTGGTCATGAAACAGTGTTGGACTTTGTCAAATGCTTTTTCTGCATCTATTGCAATGGTCATATGGTTTTTGTTCTTTATTCTATTAATATTGTGTATTGCTTTGATTAATTTTTGTATGTAAAACTGACCTTGCACTCTAGGATAAATCCACTTGGTCATGGTGTATAATCCTCCTTATATGTTGCTGGATTCAGTTTGCTAGTATTTTGTTGAGCTTTTGCATTTATATTCATAAGAGATATGCTCTGTGGTTTTCTTTTTTGTCATGTCTTCATCTGCATTTTGGTATCAGAGTAATTCTGACTTCATAGAATGAGTTGGAATATGTTCCCTTTTCTGTATTTTGGAAGAATTTATGAATGATCAGTGTTAACTCTTTTTTAAAAGTTTGATAGAGTTCAGCGGTGAAGTTATCTGGGCCTGAGCTTCTCTTGTGAGAAGGGTTTTGATTATTAAGTCAATTTCTTTACTTGTTATAGTTCTACTTATATGTTTTGTATCTTCTTGAGTCAGTTTTGGTCATTCATGTCTTTCTAGAAATTTGTTTCATCTAGGTTGCCTAATTTGTTTGTGTACCACTCTTCATAGTATTATTTTATAATCCTTTTATTTCTGTAATGTAGGTAGTATTATCCCCTTGTTCATTCCTGATCTTAGTAACTTAAATCCTCGCTTTTTTTATTCTTGGTTAGCCTAGCTAAAATTTTATCAAGGTGCTGGATGATTTGGTTCCTGGTTAGTGTTCTCTTTCTGGCTTCCAGTGTCCTCCCATGGCAGAGAGAGAAGGCCCTGATGTTTCTTTCTGTTTTTATAAGAGCATCAGCTCTATCAGATTAGGGTCTCACCCGCGTGAACTCATTTAATTAACCTTTATCATCTCCTCACAGGCCCTATCTCCAAATACAGTCACATTGTGGTTTAGGACTGGAACATATGAATTTTGGGGGGGCATTCAGTTCATAAAAAGTGTATACATGTGTTTTATTTACTCCTCTTTCTTAGTTAGCATGCAATACACACTTTTTTTTCCATCTTTCTTTTTAAAGTTAGCAATATATCGTGTTAACCACTTTAAAGTAATATTTAGAAACATTCCTCATTTCTTTATACAGCTAGAGTCATCCTTTAGATCTGAGAATAATAATTATGTTAACAGGAAATCCACTGCATATTATTACTGGGTGATTTTTGACATTTAAAAAATAATAATTTCTTATTGGCTGTGTTAGTGTAGCTTCCTCAGAAGCAGACTCTGATAGAATTCACGTACAAGTGACTTATTAATGAAGTGCTCGCAAATGAAACTACTAATGATGTTGGAGAAGCAGGGCAGAGCACAGGAGAGAGCCAAGGTAGGGTGTGTGCTGTAGAGAATAGTTTCAGCCTGATCCCACAGGAAAATTCTGGAGAGTAAGTCATGCCTCAGAGTTGCCCTACGTGAGATGAGGAAGCTGGGCTTTCATAATCCTGCTCCCTTCGGTCATTGGTAAGTTCTTCTTTTTCCTCCTTCACCCCACAAGCGACATGCAAATTTCCAGGTGCTTCCAGCCATGGGTTATGGCTCAAGCAGGCTCCAGCAGCTTGAGGGCAGTGTCCTGAAAAATTGCTGCAGGTGTTGGTTTTTGGAAGCAAATGCATACCAAAGTAGGGAGTGGGTTTTAAGGTTGGGAGGTAGATGTTACACTAAGAGACAGTAAGAAAATACATCATCTGGGATGATATCTCAGGTATTGAAAGGAGAACTGACATTGTCCATTATAATAGCAAAATTAAGGCCAAGAGTCATTTTAATCAGCAAATGTGGCTTACTGGACCATAGATTCGCCCCTCACCTTACGTGCCAGGACAAGGAATTTGAATGTAACTGGCAGTCCATGAGGCTGTTTGCGAGATTAAAAACTAGAAAATACAAAACAGCAAGCTTCCATAAAAAGGAGAGCTTTCTGCTCAACGAACCCTTCTATTAGCTTTCCCCCAAATATATGATTAGCATATTAGAAGACGTTTAAAACAAGATTTAGAAAATAAATCTGAAAGTTGGATTATCTGAGAATGAGGAAAAAATGTTTCAATTTTATCTTGCCTCCCATTTTATTTTTAATGTGGTTAGAGTTTGCTAGATGAGTGTTGGTGACTTGGAAAAGTTAGATTAGATTCTCCAGTGACTGAACTCAGTCCGTAATTGGATTTAGATAAGGAAAAGGAGGACTCATTAGACCAAAGTACAGATTTCCAGGTCTAAAATAATACCATCTAAAAAATAGACAGAAGTAATAAAGATCCGTTGCAACTTTTTTTGTGGGGGAGGAGCCAGTAGGCTAATTCTTTAGGAAATTCTACTAGAGATGTACTCCATGGAGATTGTTCCTCAGTGGAGAGTGCCATCAGCTGAATTACCAAAAATTGGGCTGAAATAGAAAGAGAACACAGAAAAGCACAGACAGAGACAGTGTTTATAAGCAAAGGATTCTTCAGTAACTTAGTGGCATATTAGGGCCAAAGTGGATACAGCCACTGGCGGTCATGTTTATAGTTGTTTTCCTTAAGGGAATCACTTAATGAAATAATGAGTAAAATATTATGATTAAAATTAAGAAGGTTGTTGGGATGGTTTCCAATGGCATGTCCCCAGGAGAGATTTGTATTGTTGCTTTGAAAGACTTCAGGAAGAGCTTTCTCAGACATGTTTAGGAAGGGGATTATCGAAGGAGATCTATTGCCTATTTTTGAGATTGAATAGAGAGTAATTATGAAGGATGAATAACCGTGATAGGCCTCAAAATTAGTTAAGCAATCAATATTATGGACACATTTTAAAACAAGATAGGCCCTTAGAGTCCTATTCTGTCTTCTCTAGTTAGACAACTTTTCATTCTTTTATTATGCATTCATTCAATATTTTCTGGGTGTCTTTCATGGGCTGGGGAGATACGGATAAATAAGACAGTCTAGCTACCCACCAATTCCTTTTCTTGTCTGCTGGGAGCTCAGTTTGAAGAACTTCAGTTGTTCAATTTTGCTAACTTCAATTGCTTTCAGAATGTGTTTGCATATATGTTTTGCAGTGTTTACTTTCAACATTCATCCTTCCATCCATTAATTCCACAAAAATGTATCAAACAATAGACCATACATTTGCACACAATAGTTCTAAGAGAGAAATCACAGCTGGTCTTATGGAGCTCCTAGCCTAGAAGGGGACATGGGTGGGAAAGTGAGCAGTTGTGATTCTGTGATGTAAGTGCCCTGAAAGAGGCCTTGGAATGCTGTGAGTGTGAGTGATCTGAGCAGGAGCAGGAGTCAGGCTGTCCACTGATGTCTACGCTGAAAATGGAGGATGGTGCCTTTACATTTAGGTACAAAATAAATGATTGATTACCGCCTCCTGCTTTAAATAAAAATACTTCTAATATCACGTCTTTGGGCAACATTTTATGCGGCCTTTTCATTTCCGTTTTAGTCCCTAATAGAATGCACTAGGGGCTAGGAATTATTCCGGGTTGGTAGCTTGTACCAATGCTGAATGCCCCCTTCCTTCGTCTTCTGCCCCCACAAATCAGCACGTTTGGTGATGTACTTTTTACTTCTCTGGATGCGTTACAAGCCATTCTTCCTTATTGTGTATGAGAATAAGAATGCCTGAAATTACAGAAAGTACCAAAATACTATCATTATTTTCTACTTCCTCCTTGCTGAAATCTTAGTCTAGACTTTCCATAAAATATTTCTATAAAAATTTCCATTAAATGGTCACTTGGCAGCTTTTTCAGTCTGCTTGTCCCTGATTCCTCCAGCAGCATCCTTCTGGGCACTCATAAATGTGTGAAAACCTAGATGTCCAGGTCTGCTACAAATGCACTGATGTTCCCTTCTTCATATGACTAAATGGTCCCTATTTAGGATCCACTTTTATTTAGGCCCAGTTAAAACCAATCACAGTGTCACCAGCCTTTGGAAGCAGATGGATCTTAACACAAGATGTCACGATGCTCTGATTTGAAGGGAACAGAAAAACAAACTACTGAGAAAGTCACAACCTTGGCAAACTTGCCTTTAAGGAAAATCAACCCATCTGGCCTGCAGTGTCTAGTGGTCATTCAAAATGATTTATTATTAATTGACTGTTCTCTGAATTGGCAAGCCTCTCAGCAAAAGGCAGCTTTAAATTGTAATGTACTTTTGGTCTGTTTTATTTACTGTTCTATTCCGATGCTTGGAATAGTGTCTGCCCATAGGAAGGGCTCAGTAAATATTTGCTGTATGTGAGTAAATATTCTATAGCTTTGCAGAGAAAGTGGTTCTATATTAAGTAAGAAGTTTCTAGTTTGTTTTGACTATAATAATTTATTTATGCGTCATATAGATGAATTTAAAATAATTCTGTCTCCCTGCACTCCCCCTGAGGGTAAATGCCAAGGCTTTTAATGTTTAATAATTCACTACAGTCTTTGGCCCATTATCTACCAGTATGGGAAAAATACCAAAGGCATGTCTTATTGATGGTGAATAGTGACAAACTGCATTTTTATATAGTGACACAACTCTCACACATGCTTTTTGATCCTGGCAACCACTTTTGACAAAGCCAGAGCAAGTGGCGTTGTTTCCAGTGTGAGAAAACTGAAGTGAAACGGTGAATTGGCTTATGCAGGTCTCATGGCTGGAAGAATGAGGAGTAGAACACAGATATCCTGGCCCCTTTTCTCGTTCTTCTTCTACTGTCCCACACTGTGTCTTTTTCTATCGGAAAGGTAGGTTATTCAGGTTAGTAAAACATGAAACTTAATTTACATGTCTTATAGGAGTAGTGTTGGGGGAAGGTACTTACTTGATCACAGATTTAGATGAGAACTTTTATGTGCCATGCTAAACTTCGGTGACCCAGGTTCTAGTTTCGGATGGAGGAGTCATTGCATAGCTTTCGGCGCTTGCCTTTTCAGGGCTTCATTTTCTCCATTTGTAAGATTTGAAGGATAGTGTCTCTGAACCTTGATGTACATCATAATCCTATCACTCCATCACTCTATTTTCCTTCTGTTTATATCCCTTTCCTAGTGGCAAAGGTCCAAATCCATTTGTGTTTCAGGGCTCCAGGAAAATATTGAACTGGATCGATTTTTTTTAACCCATGTAGAAACAGACAAATATGATAAGGTTAAGTGAGAAAGATGGGAGAGAACAGACTCAGGTTCAAAGATATGTAACTAAGACATTGAAGGAAATGTAGATGAATTTTTATGAGGGGAACTAAACAATTATTATTATCGTGACCTACAAGGTCCTGCTGTTATAAGTGCTAACTATCATGGAGCTGGGCTGGTGGCTAGTGGTTAAGTTTGCACACTCTGTTTTGGCAGCCCAGGGTTCCTAGGTTCATAGGTCTGGCACAGACCTATGCACCACTTACCAAGCCGTGCTGTGGCAGATGTCCCACATAGAAAACAGAGAAAGATAGGCACAGATGTTAGCTCAGGGCTAATCTTCCTCAAAAAAAGAAAATGTTAACTATCATTATCACTATTGTTATTATCATTAACATGGGTACGTGTCCCTCTCTATACCTCTAGCCTCATCTGAACTACCAGGGTGTCAAACCCATCATGCAATGAAACAGCAGTATAGTAAAGATTCTATGCAGATCATTTGTGTTGGATTAGGTCATTGCTCAGCATATAGTCACTCTCTTCTCTCCAACTCCATGTGAGATGGATATACCTCCATACCCCTTCACTTTGGTGACTTGCTTCAGCCAATGGGATGTTAGCAGAGGCTGGTGCAATTGGGCTATGCCCTTGAGCTTCCCTTATCACCATGAGAAGAACAAGCCCTGGGCAGCCCACTAACGAAATGCCAGAAGGTTGAGAGCCACATGGATCGGACCTGAATGGAGCCTGTGACCTAGAGCCAAGCCCGGGCAAGCCCACCTGAGCTCAGCAGAGAATTTCCAGTTGGATGACAAGAAGGCTAAGAGGATGTATGTGGTTAAAATAATGCCCTTTAAAAGGCTGGGTTGATTGTGAGAATAAAATTTATCATCCTGGGAACAGTTTAGCTGTGATACATTTTATGAATGGAGTTTGTTAGACTCTCTGGGCTGTTTGATGGCCGGAACTGGAATTCAGAGTGTCGCCTTGGAACTTTTATTTTAAAAAGGAAAGGATTTCTTAAAGGTGACTGTCAGGCACATGACATTGGCTCTTAGTCTAGTGACTTGATAGATCCATTGCATTCTACGTGGTACTCGATGTTCTACAGCAGCAGACATCTGTTTGAAGAGCATCTCATGAAAGTGGTGGAGCTAGAGAAAGTATCTTAAGACAATCTTTGAATTTGGTCTAGAGTTACATTCAGAGGCAGTTCTGAATTATGGGAAATATTTATTCTCACACAAAAATGAAGTTAATACATCATAGTTGTGGATAATCTCTGTGTGTTTAAGTATAGCAAAACCTGTGGACATAGACAGGGTAGGACCAGAATAGTAATATTGACTTTGTCTTTTACTGTACTGGTTTAAGTCATTTTTATTAAGATTGTATTTGAACATAAGAGAGGGCAAGCCAGTAGCTGTGCAGGTTATTAGTACTTGTAGGAGAGGATATTGCCTCTATATCCAAGAGGACATATGCCCAGTGTCCTTTCAGGCTTAAAAGTGAGCGGAAGATACTTGTTACATGTGAACCCTTTTGCTCATTTCTATATTGGTGAAAAATGGATCTTGATAAAAATTTTTTTTGAGAGCTTTGAGCCATCCATTATAATTCAGGAAGAGATTTTCTCACAGATCATTTGTTCAACAGTTGTTTATAGAACTTGCCACGTACCAAGCAGTGGGGGATCTAGTAATAAGACAGCTATTGTTTTCAACATCTGATAGTATAAATGGAGAAAAAAGCTAGAAGACACTGGGAGGATAGTATGGTAAGTTCCATGATAAGGGTCCTTATTTCATGCTGTTACAGTGCCCAGGCCCACCCAACCCTGGCTTGGAGGTGGGCAGGGAAAGACTCCCAAAGGAAGCAGCTTCTCAAGATGAATGGGTAGGAGTTATGTCTGGTGGAGGAGGTTTAGTGATCTGTGGAGAGCTTTTTCAGGCAGAAAGTCTTTAAAAAGGCCCTGGAGTGATAGCATGAGGTCCAAGAGTCATTGTCAACTGGTGCCAGAGACATCAGCTGACAGAGCCCCTTTAACGAAAATAGCCAACCATAAGCCACTGCAAAAGCATTGTAACAAAATGAGAAAGTCTTCTTCCTCACGTATGAAACTGCATTCCTCACTCCCCTGAAATGTTGTGATTTGTTCTGCTCAAATGAAAGATGAGATACAACAGGCCCAGTTTCAAAGACATGTACCTGAGACAGCCCAGTTCATGAGTCGATGGATTGCTTTTGTATGAGTGAAAACCTAAGCAATTAGGATTTCCAGTTGGGAAAAATGACAGCCGAGAAAACATAAGTAATTAAAATTAATAAAATAAAAAAGGAGGAAGTCAAAGGCCCTGCTGCCATCTCTCAAGGACTTAATTCTGCATCTGCGTGAAAAAGGGACCTCATAGGGAATGGATGTAGCTGTGCTCAGCCTGGGTGCTTCCACTACCAATGGCCAGCACCTCTTTGTTGAGGAACCAACCTCAGGCTTCCAGAATCTGCTTGGCCTGAATGCATGGAGAATCAGAAGTACCTGGGAATTTAGTCATCTCTCACCCCAAAGGCAGCACTTAACCAAGGACTGATAGGTGGGGGGTAAAAATACTCCGGCTCCCTCGCTCCCTGATGGAGCAACTCTGAAGTGTGACCACAAGGGCTCAGAGCACCCCTGTGGGGTAGAGCCAGTTACCCTTTGAGGAGTTTGGCTTGATAATGGAGCCTTTACCTCCTTCCCCTTCCAGTGCCACCTCCCACTCTACCCCCTGCTCCACCAACCTGGTCCAATTTTGAAAGCAGCCTTGGTATTTGGTATCTTTAATGTATTGCTGACTTCTATACAGTAAATACATATTTGTGGCAGACTAGAAGAAAAATATATTTCATATCTAATATTGTTTAGAATCACTGGAGTACTACATATAAACATAACCACTAGTGAGTTCATTATGTATTCAATAATTCAGTAATTGGTGTTTTAAGTCTTTGCATTCTGTAGAGATCCTTGGTGTACTGTTACATAGGTGTCTAAGGGCTTTAGTGATATTTGGGGAAATGTGTTGGGTATCTTGGATGGGCTGGGAACACACACCACGATCTGAAAGTTCACTGTCCAATACATTTACGGGAATGGATTAGATTTGAATAAACAATGTTGCAAAAATACCACTGGTTGCAATCAGCCTCAACTAGTTAACCCATGGAAATCTGAAATTCTGTGTGGATGCCAGTAGCCGCCAAACAAAATCACATTGCTTAGTGTGTCTGGTTTTTCTTTAAAATAGACTCAATCACAAGACAACTTATTTGGTCGGGGGAAGAACATGGGATATAATTCCTCAAGATGTTACCGAGGTTGTGGATTTTGAAAATGTTTAGCCCTCCCTGTCAAGCTCCCCTCAAGGTCAGAGCGTGGTGGGAGTTGTGTTAAATGATACTATAGGGGCAGAAAACTTTTCCCTTCTTGCCTTCTAGGTTCTTTTGCTGGTCTAATAATTAAATTGACGCAAGACAAATTAACAGGAGAAAAACAAATTTTGTACATACAGGAGCCCCATAAAAATATGAGACTTAAAGGCAGTCAGGCACTTGAGGCTTATTTACCATCCTGAGCTAAGGAGAAGGGGATAGGCATCTGGGACTTCCAAGGACAGGAAGGCATTTCACACAAAGAGGTGAAGAGCAATTGTCTGGTCAACAAATGTTCACCATGCCATGCAGAGAAGTCTTTCTGATATGAAAGTGATCTCTGGTCGTAGCTCTTCCTGGCACAGGCTCCCTGTCTAAATTCGTTTAGGCAGTTAAAGGAGACGTGAAAAGCTTTTCCTAAGTTGGCTGGGTCTGAATTGCCTTCCGTTCAAAACAATCCACATGTAATGTGGTACATTTTTGGGTGGCATGTTTTGCTCCCCTTCAGAGTTAGCAAAGAAATGTGGACAAGTCAGGGGGAGCCTACAGGGAATTTCCTCACCAGCAATCTCAATTTCCACCTAAGTCAGGAGTGAGGTCTCCCCTCATGCCCACCCCATAGCACAGAGTGTCTAAGTCCCCTACCTGCTGTCTGGAGGGCTTACAGCCATCTGGTCCCTTTGGTCGTCAGGTTGACTGCAGCTGTCACACTAGAGGTGGTAGGAGAGGAGTGTTCTTGCTGGAGGCCAGTCTGGGCTTGGAAGATCCTCCACCCTTCCTTCGGACTCTCTGTAACAGAAACTCCTCTTCTGTTTCCCACTTCAGAGGTGTCCTGTACTGTGGTACTTCCTAGACCTTTCCTTCATCTTCTTGCTCCTTCTCCCCAGCCCCAGCCTTTCATCTCACTGAGGAGAGAAGCTGGCTTTACAGCCAGGCCTTTGTGTTGTTCTTGGAAGGGTAGTTTCTCCTGAATTTTCGTTTCAGCCTGTGTGTGAGCTCAGGGAGAGAACACGGGCCAAGGGCACTGGTTTTCAATTCTGGTTGCACATTAGAATCACATAAACATTTTTTTGACACCTGGACCCCCTCACCAGGCCAATTAAATCAAACTGTCAGCGTGTGGGGCCCAGAAATCAATTTTAGAAGCAGGTCCCAAGATGTTGCCTCTGTTCTGCCAAACTTGAGAATCACTGCCCTGGGGACCTGAGAGAGAGGGAGAAGAAAGAGAGGGAACAATGAAGAGATCACTGAAATTAATACTCAGAAACCTGGCTCTGTTATAAGAGTCTCTGGGGGTTTTCCCACAGGAGTGAATTATTCTATTCCTGGTTTTGTGAGAAGTATATCAAGGTCCAAACAAGAGCTGCTACTATGGGGATTATTAGGATCAGATTTTAAATGAAACTCGATATATGTATTCATTGTGTAGCCAAGGCTTTGGTTAGGGACAACTCTAAGACCTTGCTTCCATCGAAGTCAGAATTAATGAGCGTGCAGTATTTGTAGATGGGACTCTTGTAATAGACATGCTTGGGATAGAAGGCCTGAATTATTTTGAGGGATATTCATACTTCTTTTGACTAGAACAAAGAACTTGGGAAAATTTCTCCCTTCTTTGGCCCAGTACTTGCTGGGTACTTGAAATTTCTGACCTTTCAGTATTCGCTCTACTTCCTACCATAGCCAAAGATCAGATGCTGAATGGCAGGATCTCGAAGTTCTACAGCCCTCAGCATATTGATAGTGTCTGAGGACTTAACTTGGGCTGGATTAACTGTCCTTCCCAAGGGAGGCACTGCTTCGGCCCAATGGGATCACTCTACCTCTTATCCATTTCTTAGCCCCCCTGCTGGATCCCACCCTCTGCTACGGCTTTGCCTCCAGATCTGTTGATATCTTGGTACACTCCACTATTTCTAGATCCATTTTTTGGTCTATCACTTTCCTGTGGAGGCTAGGAATTCATATTAATTTGCCACATCTCCCTAGTTTTCAAAATGAAGAATTTTTTCTCTTGATAGATCTCTACCTGATTGCAGTTCCAAGATCTCTAGGCCATATTCAGTGTTCTGAGTCCCAAGAGGGTTAATTATAAGTCATTCCTTTACTCATTCATTCAATCAGTCAGCCAGTCAGTCATCAAACATTTATTTAGCAATTATTTTATGTTTGGTACTGGGGATAGGCTCTGCCTCCAAGGAACTCATAGACTCAGATAAGGTAGCAGTACTTGTCCCAGTCCATGTGTATTTTCAATTTTCCTAATATTACTTTGGACATTTCTTTCCCAGGAGAGTTCTTACCACGGAGTTAATTGCAAGAAACCCCAACTGTCTCTTGATTTTGGAATGTTAAGCACTTGCCTAATATGATGTTGAGGGACCTTAGTGCTTTTGTGGCTCCAGAATTTGTATCCTAGAGTCAGATAACTGTCATTTTATTTATATTTAAGGCATTAACTGAAGCCATAAACTGGGAATATCTCATATTTAAACAGCTCGTGGATGGCTCTAGCTTAGGGATAGTCTATTTCCTTAAATGGATTAAAGAAAAGCAGCAGGTAAAAAATGTATGTATCACATAGCATTTATTTTCTCAGTTTAGATTCCTATATATTTATTTGTTCTAGGCTTCCTTTATTTTGGATTATTAAGACGAGAATTTTAAAAAATTAACACTATCTAGAATCAAATCTTAAATAGCAGAGCAGAAGGGGCCATTTTATCATTGTCTTCCAACGTTAGAGTAAATCTCTTCCTTGATGCTTCAAAGGAGAATTATTGCTGAGTAGGATTATAGCCATAGAAGCATAAGAGCATGTGTTTTAGGTCCAGTTTCTAGAAAATGTAGGTTACAAGGGGACCATAAAGACGACCCACTGAACAGAAGCTGAGAAATATACCAATGTGATCCTCTTGGGCCATAGGGCAAGAGCCAGACCATATCCTTATTGGGAGTCAGGGGGTGCCTATTGCAAATCCACGTTAAGTTTGAGCAAGAGAAAAGGACACGCAGAGGCTGGCCTTAGTCTGGAAGAGGAAGAAGGGGAAGGGTCCTTTGTTTCTTTGTCTTTTTCCTCAACAAGATTGAGAGTCAATTGGGCTGAGTCTGAGGTTTTGAAAGGCTTTGGTGGAAGGGAATGACCTGCCCTAGGCCAGATGAGGCAGATCTGGAGTGGGGCAGGAAGCTGGTCTTTGAGACCTAAGGCACGGTCTGGCCTGTCAAATAGTTAGGGGAGGTGAAACTGAGCCTTTTGGTGTCAACAAGATGCAGATAAGGCTCTGGTCCACCTATGTTAACATCACGCAGTTATCTGTTCCAGGAAATCCTTGCAGAGGAAAGATAAGACTGTACACCAATAAATAACCTGACTGTTTGTTTCAGGAAATTCCCACTGATCAATTTTTCAGAGCCAGCAGTCTGCTTACCAGGGCAAACAGCTTGCTTATCAAACAACAATTTATTTATCAAGATTTGCTTCTGGACTCTCAGGTCTGTATCCACCAATCCTAAACTATTAGGTCACAGACTTTGTCCAGTCCTAGTCAGTTCCACACCAGGCCTTAACTCACTTGAGCCCAGACCCTCAGGCCCTATAAAGACCCTGCCTCTGATTTCCCCCTTCCTAGACACTGCTGAGCCTCTGTTAAGATGGTATTCTCCCTTACTGCAGTCAGCTTGAATACACTTAGCTTTGTTTTATTAACACATTGTTGACATTTTGGGGAGCTCAGTAGAGGCCTTTGCCCGTCCTTGCTGTGGAGCAGGGCAGGAGGACGAGCGTCCCCTCCTATTAGTCTGGGAGCAACTGAAGTAAGTGGTAGAGGACGGCTACGTCATGCACTTGTCCATATCTGGCACGTCATGGGCAGTAGGTCAAATGACAAAGACACCAGAAGGGGAGAATCAGAGAGGGGGGACTGTCCCTCAGTGCACAGGTGGCAGGCAGCATCCTGGGACATTCTCAGAAACAGCTGAAGGTCATTTGGGGAAGGGGTGTGAGTGGTAGTGGATTTCGGTGATTGGGAAAGGAATTTCGTGCAATGGTTGGGTAGACAAAAGAAAGTGTGACCTCATTTTGTAGTCCTAGGCTGAAGAGGCCAGGGACACACTGGTTATATAAAATCATTGGATTATGATTGGAGCATTTTCTTCCCTATATAAATTGTGACTTACATTTCTTTCATTTAATGGGTTCTGTATGTATTTTAGAAATGCAAAATGAAAACCTTTCAGCATGGGGTCATTCAGACAGCACTAGAAATCAAAGTACATACACAATATTTGGAAAAAAGAAGATCTGTAAATTGCATTTAGGCATTTTTATTTGCTTAGCAGAAAATTAAATCCAATATGCACAAATTGACTGTGCCCTGCTTGCAATAAGCAGATTTTTTAAACACAGAAGCAGTAATAGGCAAGATGGTAATAAAAAAGTCCCAAAGTATCTCTTTCTGCATACTTATCAGTAAGTATTAGAAGCCAGACTCAAAACAAACTTCAAATTTTCACAGTGAAACGATGTTTTAAATTAAGCGAGTCACAATTTTCACATCAGCATTAAGATTATTGGCTCATTTGCTGCCAAACTCCATGCCCCGTTGTCTTTGAAGGTTGAAGCTCAAGTTCACGAAAGGCTAGAGGTTTAGTTCAAGTCTTCAAGTCACCTTGTTCCCAAGGCATGACCTTTCATTATCGATCTTGGACATAGGTTGGATAAAGGACAGATTTTCATGATTTGGTAACAAGTGTTTAATTCAAAATGATAGATGGTTTTCTCCTCAATGTTTTCTCTCTGGGTTAGTTCTGGGCTTGAGCAAGCTGATAGATAAATAAATCAAATGCTCTGGGTTTCCAGTCATTTGTTGTAATAAATGAGTTAGGCAAAAACCACAGTCAAAGGTAAGATGACTTATCTCACGTCAGGATGCTGTAAATTACTAGGCACATGGGATCCAGCTGCACACTTCTCTGGTCTTAGTCAGCCTTCCCAGACCCCCGCCCCTGCAACCAGGCCTCCGTTTGAATAACACCACCTCTTCTTGCTTATACGATAACGACAACAACAACAGACGGCAGGCTTCATTATTTCTTTTTTTCTTTCCACAGACTCTTTTTGATTAATCTTGTTTCTTTCACTGAACTGTGTTTAACAAAAGTATCCCAGCCAGAGGGGGAAAAGAGAAATATACTTCAAGACTTCTTTCTGATCCTTCTCTTTCATCTCAACCATTTTAAAGCGAGCTGTAAAAGTTCTCAGCAGGCCTGGTATTGGAAACACTCCCTCTTGATTTTCATTCCTCTCTGTTTCTCAGCTGTGGCAACCTTCCTGTTGGTTTTCTTCTTGACGTTACTGGTGCATTTCTTTCTTGGCCATAGAAAACGTCGGTATAATTAAATCCTTTTTTTAATCCCACAGGAGGCCTCCTTTTGGGCATGAGTCCTGGGGGGCGGGTACGGCTCGGGGAGAAGGAGCTCATCATTGCAGACTCAGCAAGGAGCTTGCTTGCTTCCTAACCAGCAGCCCCACTGGGGCAAAATGAGTAGTTTTCTGTTCTACTCTCCAGAGGACATGTCCCAGCCTTTGGCTGTCACCAGGACATTATATTTGTGGCACTTATCCAGCCATGAATATTGATAATGATTGATATTGATATGGATATTGATATTGAGGAATATTTGGGTTAAAAGATGTTCATTTGGGAATGAAAACAGAAAGAATACTCTTAAAGCATATTTAGGGCAATTCTGGTAGAAGTTGGGATATCCTTACTGAATATTAGGAAAACCCCCCAAAAACCCAAATATGAGATCTTGTTGAAATAAGAGGGAATGACTTGCACACTGAGCAAATGGCTATTGCAAGAAAGATTGAAATCTATCGGATAGTAAGCTTGTGTGTTGAAGCTTATGGAATGGGTGATATTTAGCACGATGGCAATTATGCATAATAGCGATAATGGCATATTCATAGTTAGCTTACTTTGGGCAAAGTTCTTGATCTATTAAGAGAAAAGCAGGTTACAATGTAATTGTGTAGTATCATTATTATGCAAATATACCAAGTTTTGATAGTGTTTTTCCTCTGGGAATTTGGGATTATGGGTGATTTAAATTTTCTTCATAGGGCTTCTGTGTATTTTGTATTTTTTCTTAACTCACTTTCAATCATTAAAAATGGATTTACAGTGGAAAAATGGTCTATTTTCAATTGCACACTGTTTTCAGTAACTTGTTTCTGTTTGAATTGCTTTTCATTTCTCCGTGAATGCTCTTGGTGACTTCAACCAGTCTCAGCTTTAATAGCATCTCCAAAGCTGACACTCCCAGATCATGTCTGCAGTGTGGACCTCTCCTCTGCCTCCAGGCCTGTTCGTCTGACCATCTGCTTGACTTTCCACTTGAACACTTAATAGGCATCTCACAACTAATGTTCCTACCTGAGCGGGAACTTCCTCCTTCCCCAGGCTTCCCCTTATCAGTAGATGAGACTTCCATTCTTCCAGGTGCTCAAGCCTGGAATTTTGGAGGCACCTAAGATACCTCTGTTTCTTTCACTTACCACATAGGATCTACCAACGATATTGGCTTTAACTTGAAAATACATCCAGAATCTGACCATTTTCATAAGCTCCACTGTTATCACCCTGGAACAAAATGCCATCTTCTTTCAGATCACTTCTCTAGCTGCCTCATTGGCCCCTCTCCTTCCACCTGTATCCCTCATTAGTTTGCTCTCAATGCAGAGACAAAAGAAATTCTTTGATCCATATGACAGATAATGTCACTCCTCTGCTCAAAACCCTGCCCAATTTTACTTAGAGTAGAAGCCAAGGTCCTTTGGATGACCATCAAGGCCCTACGTGAATTGGCCACTGCATCCCACCCCCTTTGACCTCACCTCCTATTGTTCTCCCCGTTGTTCATGCTGATCAAGTCACACTAGCCCTTTCTTGGTTCTTGAACAGGCAGACACATTGCCCCCCTCAGGGCCTTTGCAGTTGCTCTTCTCTCTGCCTGGAAAGCACTCACTCCAGATATCTGCTCAGCTCAACTCAGGGAGCTTCAGCTGGCTGCTGGATTGAAAGTCCTCTCCTTCATACTTTCTGCTCCTCTTACACGATTTACCTTTCTCTGAGCACTTACTTATATTTTAGTGATTTTCTTCTCTCTCTCCTCTTCTGCTACTTGAAGATAAACTCCATAAGGGCGTGGATTTTCATCTATTTATTTTCTCTTACATCCCCAGAACCTAGAAGGTCACCTCATTAGCTTCTTCTTACCTGACACCTGGGTAAAAAAGCCAGCCCACAATCCCTCCCCCCAAAAACTCCTCACCTCTTTTTGGCACAAAAATATCAATTACACCAAAAATGTCCTAATTTTCCTTATTAAAAATACACGCACACAAATGACGTGCTATGTATTTATCATATTTAGCTGGTAAAGTTTTTAATGGGATATTGTGATTTCTGACATGCATATATCCAGAAAAAAGCAGCCACTCTCTTGTTTTGATCTTCAGACAGCATGTAGACCTTGAATGTGAGGAGACCTGATCCCTTTGACCTTTCGGGTTTTAGCGAGGTGGGGGGGCGGGTTGGGGAAAACTGTAGTGGAATAGTTCATATTTAGAAAGATAAAATATTGTTGATTGCAGATAATGAAAACATCGGTCATTAACTAGATTAGGATGTATCTCTTTACGTGTATTTTGGAACTCAAATGAAAGGTCATTTAGGTCACTGATTCTGAAATGGGTTTATCTACAAGGCGAGCTAGGCTCTGAATTTCTTCCTTCATTACAGAAACCTCTCTGTCATATCATAAGAAAAGAATGTGTGCATCTTGACCTTCCTTCCCACTGCGGTCCATCCAGAGCTCCTGGAAATGAACACCTTTGACAACGGATCTGTGACACCTGACCCTAAAGACCAGTTGGGCTGAATATCTGCCCAACAGAAACATTTGAGCACAAAATACAGCTATTGTCTTAATGTGTTTCATCAGTGGGGACTAGTTTGAACATTCTGTCCTATAATTGTTTTCCGGGTTTAGCTTTTTGTCCACTGTGAAGGCATGAAGCAAGCATTTTGAGTTCTCAATCTGGTAAAACACTGATTGCTACATTCACTAAATTGAATGTGATGGTTAATTTTGTGTGTCAACTTGACTAGGGTAGGGAATACCCAGATATTTGCTCAAATATTTTTCTGGGTGTTTCTGTGAGGGTACTTTAGTGAGACTAGCATTTAAATTGATAGCCTGAGTAAAGCAGATTGCTCTCCTAACGTGGGTGAGCCTCACCAATCGACTGAAGGCCTGAATAGAACAAGAAGGCTGAGACCTCCTCCAAGTAAGAGAGAATTCTTCCAGCCTGATGGCCATTGAACAGAGACATTGGCTTTTTTCCTGCTTTTAGATTGGAACTGAAACATCAGGTCTTCCTGTGGCTTGAGCCTGCCAGCCTTCAACTAGAACTACACTGTTGGCTCTTTGGGGTCTCCATCTTGCGGATTCACCCTGTAGATCTTGGGATTTGCCAACCTAACATAACCATGTGATCCAATTTCTTATAATGGATCTGTATCTATATCCATATCCATATCCGTATCTGTATCCGTATCTGTATCCATATCTGTATCTGTATCTATATCTGTATCTGTCTATACACATATCCTATTGCTTCTATTTCTCTGAAGAACCTTGACTAATAAAATGGACAATCGGAATTTCTGGTGTGGTTTAGGGTAGACAAAAAAGATCTCCTGATGGGTAAAGTGGCAGTGATGATAACAATACGTGGCTCATTGTACCTTTAAATATTAACATACCTTCTCTTTGGGTATTTCAGCAGACATTATGAGTTCTTCGCCCTTACCTCTTCAGCACCACCAGGGGGCTTTCTCTGGCTGCAGGAATGTTTGTGGCCTATCTGGGCAGGCTAGTGCGCCAGGTGCAGCCCTCCACCTGTGGCAAATAGGAGTTGGTGGGGAAATACCTGGGTTTCCTCACCCCTTGAGTGGAACAACCCTGAGGCATTTTCTACATTGTTCCCCAGAGGTTCCCAGCAGGACTGAGCCCTCGCTGCTGCAGGGGTGGCCTGCTCCTTGAAACCTGGTTAATTTGCTTTGTTCCTTTTCCTAGCTTATCTCCTGGTTCTTCCTGGGGTAGCCTTGAAAATATACCATGCACATTCACATTCTTGTCCCACGCTTGCTTCCCATAGAATCCAACTTAAGGTGGGGATCATCCCAGCTTTGAAGGCAGATGACAGAGGCCTTTAAAAAGAATTACTCATAACCTGTGGTCCCACATTCACCCTTAATTTATTAAACAGCAAATCTTCACTGAATGCCTACTATGTGTCTCAATTAGGAAGTTCTTGTTACATTTTTGAAAATAAGTTGATCATTGATTTTGTCTTGGAGCAAAAAGCCTCAGATAAAGGCCACAGAATGATTTTGTTACACATGCATCACCTTTTATTTCCCATCTTTATTAAAAGGTGACTCACGTGACTAACGCAGGCATCTCAGTGGACATTACTGTAACCCTCATCCAGGGTTCTAAGTATTTAAAGGTAAAGTATGTTTTGAAAAGCACAAAGATGAATAATGAACTGGATCCAGTTTAATGGCTGTAGAATCTTGTTTGTGAACTGAATATCAGATTCCTTTTAGTTAAGGAAATTGCTTTTTGAATTCTACGTCTCTTATAAATTTGAAATGAAAGAGCAAGTTGTAACTACATATTTTAATGTGTTTGTAAATTATGTGTCATCGGCAAGCCATTTTAGGGTACAAATGACTTCATTTTTGTTCAAAATAGCCCTTCAATGTGCAGATAATGATCATTTTAATGATGGTAGTTAAAACTTATCGAGGGTTTATTCTGTACCAGGCACTGGTCAGCTGTTTTCTATGTATTCTTATTAATCCTTACAACAATTTATAAGAAAGGGTTTTTTTTCTTCTACCTCCATTTTACAGATGATGAAATTGAGCACAGAGACATGAAGTGATTTTCCTAAAGTTGCACAGCTAGTGTCAGAGTAGAAATGAGAATCCAGGTCATTCTGATCTCAAAGCCTGTGTTTATTTCATAGCATGGTGAAGAGAGCCTCAGGTCCTGGACTGCCAAGTCCCTGTATGGTGCTTGTGTTTCCACTTGTACCAGCTCTGTTCTTCTCTGCTGAAGGAAATTTATCTTTGGATCTATACTGTGCTGTTGATATTTTTCACATCCCATCCAGTGAGGAATCTACTGTTATTGTAAATCCTTACAACTCCTGGTTGTTCTCTAGAGCCTGTATTCTCTGGAGAGTAAAAATCAGTATGCTAATTGCCTTGTGGTGAAGTTTAATTGACGAATAGGTACTTTTTAAAAATTGGTCTGGGCCATTTGCCAGGTGCACTTAAGTCTATGTTAGTGCCTCGCTGACTTGAGATTACCTGAATTATGTTTCCTGCAGATGGCTGCTTATTTCAACTTCACTATGGAGATGCTCTTAAATAATTTTATCCCATGGCAGTTCTCTCTTCAAAATCCTTTCATGTTTCCTCATTGCCTTTTGAAGAAAATTTAAACACCTTAACAGGGTGTTCAGAGACTACTAGCTGTCTTCCAAAAACCTGTCTCCTTCTCTTCCTAGACACACGGCTGAACTACATTTCGCAGCCTTCTTTGGAACTAGCAGTGGTCATATGTGACTGAGTTCTAGCCAAAGGAAGGGAAGGAGAAGTGATATATGTCATTTTGGAGCAAGGCTTATAAGAAGGGGCTGAGGCCCCTCCACGTGATTTTTCTCTTTGTGACTGCTGCGTATGGAAGACAATGAGGCCCTAGGGCAGGAGTTACCAAGCTTTTTTCTGAAAAGGGCCAGAGAGTAAATATTTTAGGCTTTGCAGGATGATCTCTGTCAATACAAAGCTTTTTTATTATTATTTTCTTATGACTGTTTAAAAATGTAAAAGCCGTTCTTAGCCTACTGAGGTACAGAACCAGATCATGTCTATCAGTTCACCCTGCCCTTAAGGATGGTGGAGCCTCAAGGTGTGGAAGGAGCCCAGGTCCTTGAATCACCATGTGGAGGAGAGATACCCACTAAGCTAGGAACTTCTGCTAGAAACTGTTACATGAGTGGAAAACAAGTGTTTACTATATTTGAACCATTATGCACATTGGGACTTATAATCACAGGCTATTTTAAGACTGGGCCCAAGCTTACATCTCCACATACATTTCCCCACTTTTTTTGTTAACACTTCCTGCATGTTGGCCAAACTGGAATACTGTCTATTTCTCCAGCATATACTCTAATTTCTCACTTTCCCGCATTTATTTTTGTGATTTTCTTCTGAGTATAACGTTGCTTCCTCCTATTCCTGTTCTTTGAAATCCTTCTTTTCCTTGAAGACCTATCTTAAATGTCGCCTCTTCTAAGAAGTCCTCCCTTGAACTGGCAGAAACCTTGCTTTATTTTTTTGGGGTTTCCTATTTCATTTTAACTATCTAACAGTTATATGACTTTCTGCCTAGTTTTATAGTGGTTTGTGCACATGCCTTTATCTTTCTTACCATGGTGTCAGCTTCAAGAGGTCATCTTGGACAAACCTGCCATATAAAATTTGGCACATACCGGTGCACCTCACTCAGAAGGTAGGATGTATAATCAAATCTCAAAGCAAAAATTGTGCCTAGTCAAAATATTCTTGAGAAATCTCTTAACCAGACAACAAAGTGCATGGCTGAATTTAGGAGCCATGTCCACGAAGAATATTTTATTTAAAAGATTAGATGATACTCATGGCAAAGAGATAGTCAAATGTGGAGGAAAATGAGGCCAGTCACTCTCTCGGAGGCACATGTACTCACTGAGTGGAATGGCAGAGGGGATGGCTGGCGCTCTTTGTACAGGGGTTCCAATCTCTTTCTGAATATATACATTTGAATTCACTGTATTTAGATATCCACAGTAGCATGACTTAAATTTGTGGCTTAATTAAATGGCTTAACCATGTATTTTCTTCTTGTAATAACCATTTTGAAAGAGTCATTTCTTTTGGCAACTTCACTTAATAAGGTAGAAGAAAGAGGCTGCTGAGTTTGCCCTTGAACTTCTGAGCGAGAGCAGGGTGCTGCAGGATAACTCCTGGATAAACTCCAGGGGAGAACGTCTCCTGGGCTCTGTGCCTGTCCCTGCTGGGGAAAATGCTGATAAACAGAAAGGGAGAGAAAAAGCCAAGTTCAAATTGAGTGTCTGTGTCTCCCTTAAAGTACATTGGAGATAACATTAAGACACAAAATGTGGTATATGTCTTCCTTTTGAGATAAGCCCTTTCTTTTAAGGCCAGTTAATATTGTTCACGCATATTTCTATAGCATTTGCTTAAGATTCTGTGGGAGCTGAAAGGGACCTACTTGGGGATGATCAGTTTCAAACCCCTTAGTTTATTTCTTTGATGTGCACATTGTAGATGGGAAAATTTGAGCTTCGCCTAAATTGATGCAATCATTAGCCCCAGAGACTGGGTGTATTGGAGGAGCTAAGAACACCTGAGAGTTGCTGGCTGCTGGTCCTCAGACCAACCCTCTCAAGCCAGGTGCAATTATTTCCCCATTTTTAAGTTCCTAATACTTTAAATCAGCACTGTCCAATAGAACTTTCTGAGATGATGGAAATGTTCTGTATTTGTGCTCTTCATTACGGTAACCAATAGCCACCTGCGCTGTTGAGCATTTGAAATGTGGCTAATGCAAATGGAGATGTCCACTGGATTTCAGTGACTTAGAATAAAAAATGTCAAATATCTCATTGGTAATTATTTTTATGTGGTTACCTGTTGAAATAATGTTTTGGATATGTTAGATGCAACATAGCACATTATTCACTCATTTCTTCTCATTATCTTTTAAACGTGGCTACTGGGAAATTTAAAATAACTTGTGTGACTTGTATATATCTCTGTTGGAGGGAATTGCTCTAGAGGATGCTGCTATTGATTGTACCAGTGACATTTTTATACTTTGCCTTCTCCTCTTCTAAATCCCTCAGAACCAAATGCCAACAGTAGAAGAAACCGGAAGCCTTTTGAACCTCTAAATAGAAATAACACTCTGAGAAATGTGGGTTTATATTTATCCCCACACAGGGGCTTTGACAAATATGATGCTACATCATTGTCCTTTAATAACAAGTCGTGACTGAGATACAAGGAGGTTACAAAAGGGTCACAGGGTCATTGAACAAGCTGCGTCTGCAGCTGGGGCTATGTAGTTCTCATACTTTTCACTTTATATCATTGTTATTGCTTCTGAGATAGGAATATGCTAACTCTCCAGCTAACGTTTGTGTTTAGATTTAATTCAGGAACTATTAATGGAACTATTTCTTCTTTAAATTTCATTGAAGTGCATAATTGATTATGTTGGTGAGCCATTTAGATGTGCTGACAGGTGTGGTGAGTACAGACATCCAAACATTGCTTTTCTGGGACGTGAGCATTTGTTAGGTATGGATTCTCTGAAGCTATTGATTTTTCCGGCTTCTTAAAAAGTATTTAACCTTGGATATTGGCCTAATGAAGTGAGAAAAATATAAACTAATACAATTCAGAAAAGGAAGTTACTGAAAATGCCCCCATATGTTTTAAAAAGTGGAAAACATACATTTTGGGATAATCTGGGTAAAACAGGAAATAAAGTGAAAGATCTTTTTTGGATCAAGTTATCCCCCAAATTTTCTCTACTTTCCACTTCCCACGGAGGGTTTGGATGGTGAGTCCTTCTAATCAACAAGGGATGGAATGCTCCTCCAGTTTTCTTTTTGGTGTTCTCCAAGGTATTCAGGTAGACTCTTTTCTTTTGAAAAATCTCTTTTCCTGCCAACATTGCTGCCAGAAGAAGTCTCCTGGCACTACAAGAGATTGTCTGAATGTTGTAAATAAAAACCAGATTCTTGTATCGTGTCTGTTGGTATAGAAAATGCCTCTGGGAAGAGCACAACTGGCTCTTTTACCCCTTCTTCCCAGTGGGGAATAGAGGACCAGGCTGTCTTGAGAGCCGGTTGCGTGCAGAGTGAGCTGACAGCACTTCTTTGTAAAGCATCTTACTCAAACCCCATGGACATTTTTTTCTTTTCTTTTCACAATCTGAAAAAGATGCTGTAGTTACTAGTACTGGGCTAGAATAAAGAATAAATGCACATGATGTCATAAAATGAGAGCCTGGTACATAGTAAACAATAATAAATGCTGATTTTGGTTTCCCTTCTCTCCCCACTCGTTGTGGGTAGAAAGTGTTTAGCCCACTTCTTCTGACGTTGAAATCTGTGTCTTATCTGCCCCACCACTCATCTTTCACCAGAGAATGTCATTTTTATTATTTTTAAGCTATTTTTGCCTTAACACGTTACTGTGCTTTTGCAAGCTTCAATAATCCCTGTCGGGATGATGCAAGCAGAGCTCAGTACCAGTAAATTACCGCGAAACAAGGAGGCTCTGAAATAGCAAAATGTCAATGTTTTCTTGCTGGAAAAGTACATTATTTAGTGTTACCCTGACCATATGAATGTGGTGTAATTACACAGGACTGAGACCCGTTCAGGGTGATAGATTGGATGGTCCCACTAATGGGACAAGCTAGTGTTTCCAGATCTATGATGCATGAAGGAGTCAGAATGAGTCAGAACATGCCAACATGGAAGAGTTAGGCTTTTAGTTATATCCTTTAAACCAGATGTCCTCAAACCTGATGGTCTGTCAGAACCATCTGAGGAGCTTTAAAACATGGATTTTTGGGGGCCTGCTTGCTGGTGTGGTGGTTGGGTTCAGTGTGCTCCACTTTGATGGCCCTGGGTTTGCGGGTTTGGATGCCGAGTGTGGACCTACACCTCTCATTAAGCTGTATTGTGGTGACGACCCACATATAAAATAAAAGGAAAGATTGGCACAGGTGTTAGCTCAGGACTAATCTTCCTCACCAAAAATACAAACAAAAAAACCCACACAGACTTTTGTCAGCTACCTGAGGATTTTGAAATGAGTTTAGTGTGCAGTCTGGGAATACACACACACACACATGCACATACATCCCATGTGATTCTGATAAACTAAGGGCATTTCGTAAAATCATGAGTGCCATTAAAAATATAAAGTGCCCTTACTACAGTTATAGACATTAGAACAATGGCTTTCCTTTCTACTTTATTTGAACGCATAAGACATTATTATTTTGAATATTTATAGAATTCTTGTTGCTCATTCAAAACCTGAATTCTCTATTTTAAAAATTTACAGACATGTATGACTTTTTTTTCCCATTTTTTAAATGGGTATGGAGAAGGGAGTTGTTTTTCCTCAGGGTTTCTTCCTGTTTATATGAAGTTCCTCACGTTACTCTCTCTGATCCTGTCCTCCTAACCGCTTAGCTGGTCATGGGATCTCTGGACTTTTTGTTTGGGCTAATGTGAGTCTCACTGCAGCCTTGACTGTGTGATATGCATATCTCATCGACAGAAACAGGCCACCAGGAAATTAGCTGTTTCTTTTTACCTGCTGTGAAATTCAGAGACCAGGCTTCTTGCTTTTTTGAAGGCTTCCTGCTCTCCTGATCTGGGGCAAGGGGAGACAAATGAGAGCTAAGTATCGCTTACTCAAGTGGGTTTACTCTGGAGTGCCTTCTCATGAAATGGCTGTTATTCACAACTGTATATCACAGTGCAGCAGGTTCACATTTTAAATCCACTTTACTGGAAGCATTTACAGCTTTCTCCTATTTCTCAGTCAAGAATGATTATTTGTCAAGCGCAAGAGTGAAGCTGCCCAGGTCCCAAATCATTTTAGAAAGAACAACATGAAATGACATTTTTCAAGCGTTAGACATGCTGCTCAAAGGAGAAGGGCAACTTCACTTGGGAAAAGATGGTGGGGAAGAGCAAATAGAATATTCTCCTGGAGGAAAAAACTGACTCTAACTGAGGAACTCTCCAAATCAAACTATAGCTTCAAGGAAGATGAAACAAAACAAAAAACTATGCTGTGGCTCTTTTGAAATTTGGCCCAGAAATGTGAAAGTATTTTCTGCTTAAAAAGATAAAAATGACGGCATTAAAATTTACATTCACCTTTAGTTGCAGAATTTTGTCATCTCAAAATGAATTTGGAGGTGTTCCCAATCTGCAGGGGTTAGAAAAAACACTGAAGCTAAGAAATATACTTTAGCAAATAGATAATTTTAAAAATTTAGAAAACGTACCCCCAATTTTTTTCCACTGGTAAGTTAGTAATCTGATATCTTGGATTTAGTTGAAGGGGAATACAGTATGAAAGCCTAACAAAATTACCTTGACTTTGAAAATTGACTTTTTAAGGTGAAAATGAAATCCTTTGGGTCTCGGTTTGCTCTCCGAGTCAGCTAGCCCGGAGGCATCGGTGACTACACATCTTAGCCTGATAATGCACTTAGAAGGGGATCAATAAACCTGACTTGGAGAAATACAGCTCTTTCCCCCATCGCCTCTCTTGACCAAATAAATAAGTAAAATAAAAATTAGCCTTTTGGCAACTTAGATGCAAATAATTCTTTTTGTTATTTCATTAATTTATTTTAAAATGTAGGTTGCTGACATAAGGTGATAGTATCATTCTCCTCTACGACTTTTTCATATTTGTAGGGAAAGTATGAGAATTTCTTTTGAGTATGTTAGTGTAATTTTTAAAAATGAGATTGAACATGGATATTTCTTTCTAACTTTCACCACTTTTTCTTAAAACCTAAAGGCTCCTTTTTTTCCTCCATGGAGGAATGGGTCTTTTCTTACCCACTGTGACTTCACTGATGGTTAGAATATGATGATCATGATAAAACATAGTAGCAGCTACATTTTCTTAAGTGCTTACTGCGGGTCAATGCTGCGTTAAATGATTTTCATAGATTATCTCTTTAAGCCTGATAATAACTCTACTGGTTAGGTACTGTTATTGTCTGCATTTGCAGGGGAGTAATCTCGGGCAAAGGAAGTGAAATAAGCTCACTGAGTTTGTACTGGAGAAGATGGACTCAAGGTGGACTTGAATTCATGTAGGTGGACTCCAGAGGCAGGGATCTTCCCTACCACGTTATTCTCGAGTTTTGAATTAGTGCGGTATATAATCTTTAATGGCATTTTGCTCCATTGCCTTTGAGCACAGTAACTAGGATGAGGCTCAGTGGGCTTTTGCCAGCTCCAGGACCAGCACTGATGAATGGATAATGGTGAGCGGTAATGAGTACGAAACCAAGCTTAGCCTCTCTGGCTGCTGCTTACTTTGTAGTTAGGATGCTTATTTGAAAATTACAGGCAAAAGTGGTTGGAAATAACTGTTCTCTGATGCAGGCAAAATTCCCCTCCCATCTTGTTTATAGCATTAATTAGCCTAGGAGGCCCTTTGTGGCTATAGAACAGGGGATAAAATTTAGCTCAATCTCATCTCAAAGAGTGAGTCGGTTAAATCTCAATTATAACACTGTCTGACTTTTAAGAGCATTTGGGGTGAAACTTTGAAGAGCAAATTACTACAGTTCTTCAGGGACGCCTCACAATTTCCTATTTGTGCTCTGTTTTCTTCACCATCATCATCAGCAGCATCCCACCATAATTATCACCATCATAATCTCTACATAATGTTCTAGTAAGTTGACTTCACAGTGCAGGAATAGTATAATGCTTGACACATAGTAGGTACTCCATAAATGTTTATTAAATAATGTCAATCAATAAAAGAGGTTATTGAACACCTCTTACGTGATGAGCAGTGTGCTAAGTGCTGTGCATTCAGGATCACATTTAATCATTATCACCATCCTATGAATAGGTCCTAACATTATCCTCATTTTACAGATGAGGAAACTGAGGCACAGTGGAATTAAGCAACTTGCTCAAGTTCACTCAGCTAGTGAGTGGGATAATTGGGGCTTGGCTCCAGCTCTGTTTGACTCCAGAATCCATGATGCTGTGTTACACAATATCATCACCATACAGATAATTTTCCCTCATCTTATATCTCTTCTAGAAAGTACAGCTTACACTCAGTTCATCTGGGTATCGTAAAGAAAAATGAATGTCCAACAGCACTAGTCTGAAGAACCAGATGAAAGCAGTACTACCTCTGTGTTTTAAAAGCCTTTAACGTTTCTACTGAGAGTGATCTGCCTTGATAAATACCAGCAGTGGCTTGAAATCTTCCTCTTGGGTGTAATTCCAACGTTGTTTCTGAGAAACTTTCCTGCTAAAGGAAATCAGTAATGGTGAATTCCTTTGGGAAGATTTTCCACATGCGGAACATTTTTGGAATAGGAAGTCTCAGAGATGTAGACAGTAAACTGTCTCCTAAAAAAGCCAGACTGAAGAAGATGCTGTACTGATTGAGGACACGAGAAACAAGTCCCATTGCAATTCCTTTCATTGTGGCCCTTTGACTGTAGCCACGGCCACATGTATCTGTGCTGAATTTTCTCCTGTCAAACTAACCTCTTTGGGCTCACATATATCTAAGGTTTGATTTTGGAAGGGGAGCCAAGCTGCTTTCTCTCATCTAATTAAAAAGAACTTGTAAGTAATAGGGAAATGCTTTTATTTAATCCTTGTGGTGGCTTATCCAGTTAGCTGGGGAACTCCAGCTTCCTTGGTACACGACTACAAAGTTGCATCCTTTGCATTTTAGTTTTACAGAGATGTTCTTAATTCCTTAAACGCCTTTATGAGTATGGAGGTTGTATGAGAGTCACTGAAGTTGTGGAAGGTGCTGAAAACATGTAGTTTTAGTACTAGACATTTTCCTGGGGTGCACGCACATGCTCTCTCTCCCTATGTATTTATTTGCTGTATTCCCAGGCATATATAGTACATTGGGCAGAACTTTCATTAGTCTCTCATTTAAAGTTTATTTATTTGGATTAACAGAAAAGGAAGAAAGTCTGTATTGTGAAGGAAAAGAAATGACACCCTGAATTCGAGGTAGGAGCCTAGGGGTATCTTCAATAAATGGCACATAAAAGAAGAACAAAATGTGTTCCTTTCTTCCTCAGTTGTGATTAACATCTTCAGGGGTAACTATCTAATATTTGATCATCCATCTGGAGTCTTGTCGCTGACTCTGAATTTTGTACTTTTCCAGATGCTGCCTCTGATGGATGGCGTTATTTTCCTTCATTGAAACAGTGGAAATTATAATTAAATACTTTTTGTTGTTAAGTTTTTGTTTAATTGTCTATCTCCTTTCCCCTACAAATTGAGAAGTTCCAGGTGAAAGAGCTGAGCTCTGTTGTTCATCATTGCGTTTCCAGCACCTGGTGCTGTGTCTGCCCCTTACTAGGTGTCTTAGGTTGGGTTTCCCAGAAGCAAAGCCTGAGGCAGGGATGCTTGTGCAGGTGGGTTTTGAAGGAATGCTCTCTGGAAAAGGGATTGAGGGAAGGAGAGAAGCAAGGTCTCAGCTGGAGACGAGCTTCAGCCTGATCCCATGGGGCACACATTATATCACAGAGGCAGTCTCGCCTTAATTAAGGTAAGGGGCTGGCCCTTTGTTTCCTCATGTTATTCATTGGCTCCGAGCTTCCCCCAGGGATGAGATTTGCATATACTTCTGGACAATGCCCCTCCTCTTCTGCTGAGAGCAATTCGTTAATACTTTGATGGTGAGTGACTCTGGGGACAAAAGTGCAACTCTGCTGGATATCTCTGCTTCATCTTTCTATTGTACTATTAGCTACCTTCTGCTTGTTCATGACTTCTGCAGGCTTTTTTTTTTCTGAATGCTTCTTGGCTTCTATTCTTTGTTTTACACTACTGACTAACTTGACTCATCTTAACCCATCTTAACATCATTGCTTTTCCTTAAATCATGACTTTCATTTTATTACTTCTTGCTACTGTCTTTGCAACTCTCCTTATAGCACACATTTAAATTCTTCAAGAAAAATAAAAATGAATTGGGTTGACCAGTTGCCATCCAAGGGAGATGGTCACTATTTGTTCATTTGTTCATTCACTCTTTTAACACAGGTTTAGAGTATGGAATCAGGCACTGTGATAAGTGCTAAGGCTACAGTGGTGAACAAAACCAAATGTGGTCCTTGCCTTCATAGAGTGTAGAGTTTAGTGGGCAGAATTCTAGTGCCTGGACCTCTGCCTAAGAAGCTCTTCAGAAGAGGATTTGGGTTCTAGCTCAGAAACTGTGATGTCTTAGACGTGCCCTCAGCCCCCAACAGATGGCTTGCCTGGTCTTTCTAGAATGAACTAATCACAGATACTGTGTCTTGGTTTTGATATTTGCCTCACCCCTGTGCCCTCATTTAAGTCTTTGCTCACTCCTTGCACACCCTCATTCCAGGAAGGAGAGTGCTGAGTGTGTCAACTGCTTCACCTTTGATGCAGAGGTTACGATGCCACAAAGTCAGGTAATCCTCTTGGAAAAGTCGCAAACAAAGCCATCACTGATTATTTTAAACACACTTTCAGTCACTAAAGGGGTCAAAGGAGTTTACATAGCCCAGGGGCTCAGTATTGGAGCTTTTCATATACCATAAGGTTGAAATCAACAAAGAATTTTCTGTTAAAAAGTTGTTATGTACTGACAGCTTAGTGTGAGATGTGAATTATGTTAGTAATTGATCCCAGAACAGGTGGGTTGTTTTTTATGTTTTGTTGTTGTTTTCTAATAGTGGGGATACCTCTCAACTGATAGAACTTTTGGCTATCTCATCACTAACCAAAAAACACATTTTCACACAGAAATCAACTCTCACATCTAGATTGACTTTTCAGCCCAGTGAATGGATAGCTTGATTCCCAGCTACCTCACACTAAATGTCTTTGGCTAGTTGGGCTTTAAGTTATGTGTCTTTCTACTTTTTTCTCTCAATACTGACACTGCTCATCTTTGTGATCCTTTTGAGAAGGTGGTGCATGGAAGAATATATTCCAAATTTATAACTACAGAAATATTAATATGAGAGGGCTTCACAGTTTACACACTTAAGAAGATTCTTCATTAAAAGTGTGTTGCTAAGTGTGTGTGTGTGTAATCCATGCTAACAGAGTAATTCTTCTGAGTGAGCCTAATTTGGAACTGGTGAGACAATGCAAGTCACTAATTTAATCTACATCTCAGGAAAAGTGTTTTAGTAAATAACTATAAAATTGTTTCCTAAACCAATCAGCAAGTTTTAATAACTGGCATAGCAGAACTTCCTTTTTTTTTTTTAATAGAGAGGAGGGTCATCCTGAGTGGAAATCTTAAATGGAATTATTTGTGTATAATGTAGGGAACTATTCATAGTCATGTTTTTGGAATTTGAGAGAGTTTCTAAGCCAAGTAACTCTTCTTCAATTTAGGTTTTTATACTATTAACTTAGTGTCATATTTCACAGTGAATTGTAAAAGCTGGAAAATTTGATTTAGATTGTCCTTATTATTTCCAAATGACTAAGTGGTTATGGAATAACCTTTAATAACTCTATATAAAAGTTGCTTTTACTTTATTGGTTCATTTCATATAGTGAAGACAAAAAAGGATGGAAGCTAGTTCTGATTATGTTACAAAGAGCTGTTTGACCTTAGGTAATTGTTTCCATTTCTTCGGGCCTCAGTTTCCCCATGTGTTAAAGGCACATGCTATCTAGAGCAGTGGTTTTCAAACTCCATTGAGAATAAGGGTCATTTAGGGAGCACGTTAGAATGCAGTGTGCTGGGTCCCATTCCCAGAGATCCTGATCTCCTAGACATGACAATATACCTTCCTGCTAGTGTCTGTGCCCGTATAGGCTGACCCCTCTCCTGAGATTAGGGATCAACTGCTAGTGCAGGGCCAACCCTCCCCATGTGCACAGTGTTCTTATACTCCTGTCCCTATTATCTACTCAAGGAAAAGGCTCTAGGAGGTATCTTCTAATCCCCATGTACCATCATTTCCCCCCTCTCCACAGACTCATATACACAGTGTACAAATGTGCTATTTTTTTTAATCTTGAAACTGTCCCTCTGGATTTCACTTTCCCCTCTAGTTACCAAACCCTTTCTTTCTTTTCCTTTACTAAAGGAACACATTAGTCCCAGATATTTTACCTCAGACTGTTTTTATTGTCTTTTTATGCCTTGAAGAGAATTCCGTCAAGGGTGATAATATTTTATTTATGTCTAATAATGGTAAGAATAGCTCACATTTATTGAGTGATTGTTATAGTCTAGGCTCTTTTCGAGGGCTCTGTCGCTGGCGATTCCTGCAGTCCTCACAGCATTCCTGTGAAGTGAGACTTTCTTTTGGCCTTTGACTCTTTGGTTAAGTAAGTCCTAGTTAACACTTTACTCTTCAAGATCAGCTTAAAATCACTTTGCCAAGTTTCAAAATGAAATCCCATTGGAGTTTAGATTGAGATTGTGCTAAACTGATAAATTCATGTTGGGGACAAGGGCATCCTTATGATGATGTCAAGTCTTACCACCCAAGAACGTCTGTTAACCCAAATCTTTTCTCTTTGTTTAAAACAGACTTTATTTTTTAGAGCAGTTGTAGGTTCACAACAAAATTCAGTGGAAAGTGCAGAGTTCCACTATGACCCTGACCCTACACATGCGCAGCCTCCCCTACTATCAACATCAGCGTGGTATATTTGTTATAAGTGACAAGCCTACATTGACACATCGATATCACCCAACGTCCATAGTTTACATTAGTGTTTATCCTTGGTGTTTTTATTATATGGGTTTTGACAAGTGTATAATGACATGCATCCACCATCATATTATCATACAGAATAGTTTCACTGCCCTAAAAATCCTCTGTTCTCCACTTATTCATCCTCCCCTCTCCCCAATCCTTGGCAATCATTGATATTTTCACTGTCTCCATAGTTTTGCCTTTTCCAGAATATTACATAGTTAGAATCATACAGCGTGTAGCCTTTTCAGATTCGCTTCTTTGATTTGGTAATATGCGTTTAAGCTTCCTCCATGACTTTTCATGGATTGATAGCTTATTTCTTTTTAGTGCTGAATAATATTCCATTGTCTAGATATACCACAGTTTATTTATCCATTCACCCACTTAAGGACATCTTGGTTGATTCCAAGTTTTGTCAATTATGAATCAAGCTGCTGTAAACATCCATGTGTAGGTTTTTGTGTGGACATAATTTTCAACTCATTTGAATAATTACCAAGGAGGATGGTTGCTGGATTTGTATATTTAGAGTGTATTTAGTTTTGCAAGAAACTGCTAAACTGTCTTCTGAAGTGGCTGTACCATATTGCATTCCCACCAGCAATGAATGGGAGTTCCTATTGCTCCACATCTTCACCAGCATTTGGTGGTGTTAGTGTTCTGAATTTTGGCTATTCTAATAGGCTTGTAGTGGTATTTCATTGTTATTTTAATTTGCAATTCCTTAATGACATATAATGTGGAGCATCTTTTCATATACTTATTAACTTTCTCTTTTTGATTATTTTTGTTAAATTTGTGTAGTTCTTTCCATGTGGGTTCTGCATGGCTCCTATAACATTTTGTGGCTGATTGTTTTTTCTAAATATGGTCACAATATTATATACCATACCATATGCTTTTGCAGAATCTTGCCATGCCCCCATCAAGAGGTAAAGTCTAATTCTCCTCCCCTTCAGTCTGGGTGTGTTTGTGACTCACTTGTAACCAACAGAATGCAGTGGAAGTGATATTGCATGACTTGTGAGGATAGGGCATAAAAGGCTTCTTCTTTCCACAAAAGCCTAGGCCATGGTGCAGCTTTTCTTTTGGTGAAATACTCTTAAGGCCTTTGGTTGCCTTGAGGCTGCCATTTTGTGAGGAAGCCCAAAGTAGCATACGGAGAGACTACCTGTAGAAGCCCCGAGACTATCATAAAGACAAAGAAAGAGGTATCAGCCCTCAGCTGTTCCCATGTCCCATTGTGTCAGCTCCAGTCACTATCTGACTGCAGCCTCAGGAGAGATCCTGAGCTAAAACCTTCCAGCTCAGGTCTTTCTAAATGCCTGACCCTGAGACATCATGTGAGATAATAAAATTATTGTTATTTTTGCAGGCCACTAAGTTTTAGAGTTATTTAATACATAGTGATAGATAACTAGAACAAATTTATTCTGAAATTTTTAACTTTATAAATTGCTAATGTAAAAATTTTTTAAATTACCCTTTCTGTTTATTTCTGTCTTTATAATTATCCTTGTCTTTCATAATTTTGTGTCTCACGCAACATGTGCATTTGTACATTATATAGTGTAATGATACCTCTAAACTGCTTTCCATTTCCAGAACTTGGACTTTCATCTGTCAAACAATGAACACACAATTTAAGCTATTTTTTATGGTGACCTGCCTGCTTGCAGTTACAAGTTGAGTTTTATAAAAACGAATGGAAAGAGTGAAAAATGAAAATGTTAATACTAGTGATAAAAAGTGTAGGTCTTCTAAAATTAGGTACAATTGAAGCACAAGTGAAATATTCAGATGTGCCAAAAAGCTCAAACCAACCTCAACCAACTACTCATTGTCTATACTCAATGTGTTCAACTGTGAATGAAGCAAACAAGATTAAACACATAAAGGAAATGTTGGGAAAATGGCATTAAAGATTGTATCTAAAAGGTGAGTTGTAATTGGGGGTTTTATAATTATTTTATGATTCTGGGCTCTGTAGAGCCATTATTCTATTCCATTCCAACTAGCTCCAGTCCTAGCTGAAGGTTTGGTGAAGATTTTACCAAATAAATATGCTTCTGAATTCCTATGGAAAGGAGAGCCTTACCTAAGGTAATGAGAGAATAATGAGAGAAATTGATGTACAAAAGGGACAAATGAGCTTTGGCTCTGATATACCATACGAAAGCCAATATTTCCTCCTTTTTTTCCCACTGTGACAAAAGGTATTCAGGATCCAGAGAAAAGGAGCATGCTAGCTTTTAGGGGTTAGTGTGTAAATGCACAGAAGTGTTTCATTTTTATTGCCTTATTTACTACCTAACTTACTAATGAAACACCTCTACTTACTTAATATGTTCATAAAATGCTTTATGTTCTGCCTCACATTTTCTCTACTGTGCCACCTCACATTTTCTCTACTGTAGTGTCGATTCATTGTTTGACTTTGGTAGTATTTTTCAGAAACATTGTGCATAAAAGTCGGGAGATGTCTGTGAAGGAAAGGTATTGATTTTGCATATTAATTTTTTAAACAATTTTCTTACACATGTTACTGTTTTAATGCTTTTTAAATAGATTATCTTGGATTTTCCAAATAGACATATCATTTGTAAATAATTAAACATTTGTTTCTTCTATTTCAATATTTATACTCTTATTTTGATTTCTTATCTAATTGTGTTGGCTAGCATTACAACATAATGTTTAATGCCAGCAATAATAATAAGCATCTTTATCTTGCTCCTGATTTCAATTTCTAGGCTTTTACCATTAAGCATAATGCTGTTTCTTATATTTGAGGTTGTATTTTATACAATAATTTTAAGGAGGTAACCTGGTATCCATTTTTAAAAATTGAATAGATTGAGAAATGAAAGCTGAGTTTTATAAAATACCTTTTTGGCAGGATTTTGAAATAATGACATTTGCTTTCTTTGAACTATTATATTAAGGGTTGTGTATTTGTTGAGAAAGTGGGAGAATTTGTCCCCTCCACCCCCACTTTTCCTTAAGGTTCTCATGGCTGGTCATATAATCAAAGAGGAAAGTTAGCAAGAGAAAATCAAACAAAATTTAATATCATGTATACATGGGAGAAACCCAGAAGAAACTGAGTAACTCAGCCACCTGGCTGTGGCTGCCAGTTTAAGCATCTTCATCTACAGACAAGGAGGATGTTGGGAATAGTGATTTGGGACTTCAAAGGAGAGGAAGACAATTTACATAGAGATGGAATGCAAATGTTTGTTAAACAGGGTTTGCTAGGCCAAAAAAATAGGTTTGTTGGTGTCCTTTTATCACACCTATTTTACATCATATTATAGCTATCATACAGTAGGGGCTCCTTCCTGGAACAGGCCTTCTACGTTACAGTCTTTTAGGCAGTTTGGCAGGGGAAGGTTGGATGTTCTTCTTGAGTCTTTTGAGCCTTTATTGTCCTCAGCTCAAAATAGTCCACATACCAGAAGGGTGCATCTTGGGCCGGCCTGCCCTGAGCCCCATCATATTAAAATAAAATAGAGATATCTATGATTTGCTGATTACTTCTCTACCACCATTTTTATACTTGGAACTTAGAAATCTTTGGCTATGTGTAATAAAGATTAGCTGTTATTGCTTCATTGACTGGTGGAGCCTCCTTTGTAGGATAACATTGTGTTGGAAGACCGTCAGTGGCTGCCCTCGCCTAGAATGGCTATACCGTTATGGAAGGAAGAGAAAAGGCATGTAGTTAAGTCAGAATAGAAAAAGAAAGTGTGAGTTGCTATTTTTCCTTTCATTTTAGCTGATACCAAGGATTTGACGGCTAATTTAGACTCATGCTTATCCCGAAATAGACAAAACATGAATTCCTTTAATATATCCTTGAAATTTTGTTGGAAGTGGTTACTATTACAAACCTTGAAAAAAGACAATAAATGAAAATATGTGAATGATTTTCGATTTCCTCTTTAAGATATGTCTGTGGAGGCAGGGCTTTGAGGGATGGGAAAAAAAGAACACATATGCTATTGGGATAGGACAGTTCATCTAAGCTCTTGGTAATGATATAAGAGGAGGTCTGAGATCCAAAGACTCTGTAATAGTCAACTAAGCTCTCCACACCAATTTCCAGTAATAATCTTACCTCTGGATTATGAGAATAAAATTGTATCAAGACTAATAAATAAGAATTTATGAATAAATTTAATGTTTTAACAACATAAATCCCAGAGAGGTTCTGTTTTTCCTAAAACCGCCTCTAATAAGGATATGTTTGAAAATCTGAGGATAAGTATGCAAATAAATGTGTTTGCATTGTCAAGTGCACATAATGCTAATGCCGAGGTGTTATCTCTCTCTGTAAAATTAATTATTTGCAAATGCCAAGCCTATCATATAAGGTTTATTTACCTCAAATAATAATGATTTAAAAAAACGATGCAAGATTGGCCAACAAATCAAATATATAAAGGTCTATTTCTTTCTTGAATGAAAACGAGTTGCCTTACTAGGTGGAAAGTTAAACATTTTTTTTTTTTTGAGATTTTATTTTTCCTTTTTCTCCCCAAAGCCCCCTGGTACATAGCTGTGTATTTTTTTTTTTTTAAAGATTTTATTTTTTCCTTTTTCTCCCCAACGCCCCCCGGTACATAGTTGTGTATTCTTCGTTGTGGATTCTTCTAGTTGTGGCATGTGGGACGCTGCCTCAGCGTGGTCTGATGAGCAGTGCCATGTCCGCGCCCAGGATTCGAACCAACGAAACACTGGGCCGCCTGCAGCGGAGCGCGCGAACTTAACCACTCGGCCACGGGGCCAGCCCCCATAGCTGTGTATTTTTAGTTGTGGGTCCTTCTAGTTGTGGTATGTGGGATGCCGCCTCAGCATGGCTTGATGAGTGGTGCCATGTCCACACCCAGAATACGAACTGGCGAAACCCTGGAACGCCTAAGCAGAGCACGCGAATCCAACCACTGGGCCATGGGGCCGACCCCTGGACAGTTAAACATTTTTGAAGAAAATAATTTCATATAATCTTGAAAGTAGACTTTTGTAAGCAAAAAAGTTTATTAGAATGAATTACTGGGAAACATTTAAAAACTCGAGTAGGGAAGGAATGGAAAAGTCTAATAGTCATGAAAACTAGTTCTAAAATCTAATTATATATAGTTTTTTTAAAAAGACTTTTTTAGAGCAGTTTTAAGTTCACAGGAAAATTGAAGGGAAAGTACAGAGAGTTCCCATATGCCCCCTGCCCCACACATGCATAGCTCCCCCGTTATCAACATCCCCCACCAGAGTGATACATTTGTTACAATTGATGAACCTACGTTGACACATCATTATCACACAAAGTCCATAGTTTATAGTTTACGTACATGACAGTTCACTCTTGGCGTACCTTCTGTGGGTTTGGATAAATGTATAATGACGGTATCCACCATTACATTATCATACAGAATCTTTTCACTGCCTTAAGAATCCTCTGTGCCCTGCCTATTCGTCCTTCTCCCAGCAAACCCCTGGCAACCACTGATCTTTTTACTGTCTCCATAGTTTTGTCTTTTCCAGAATGTCGCATGGATGGATTCAAATAGTATGTAGCTTTTTCAAATTGGCTTTTTGCTTAGTAATATGCCTTTAGGGTTACTCCATGTCTTTTTGTAGATTGATAGCTCGTTGTTTTTTAGTGCTTAACAGTATTCCATTGTCTGAGTGAACTCTAGTTTATTTGTTGATTCATCTACTGAAGGACATCTTGGTTGCTTGGTTGAGGAAAGCCGCTGTAAACATCTGTGTGCAGATTTTTCGTGGACATAAGTTTTCAACCCATTTGAGTAAATACTGAGGAGCGTGACTGCTGGATCGTATGATAAGAGTATATTTAGTTTTACAAGAAACTGCCAAACTGACTTCCAACGTGGCTGTACCATTTTGCATTCCCACCAGCAATGAATTTGAGTTCTTATTGCTCCACGTCTTTGCCAGCATTTGGTGTGGCAGAGCTCTGGACTTTGGCCATTCTAACAGATGTGTAATGGTATTGCACTGTAGGTTTTTTGGTATCATGTTTTATTTATGAAAAAATATATTTGAAGAAAGCATAGCAAAATGTTAAGACTGGATGAAGCTGAGTAGTGAGAGCATGAGTGGTTATTGTATATTCTCCATGCTTTTCTTTAAACAATATATTTTATATGTGATATAATTGATATATAACATTATATTAGTTTCAGGTGTACAACATAGTGATTTGATATTTGTATATATTGTAAAATGATCCCCACAGTGAGTCTAGTTAACATCTATCACCACATCGACACCACACATAGATGCAAATTATTTTTTCTTGTGATGAGAACTTTTAAGAACTTTTTCTTTCTTAGCAACTTTCAGATATACAACACAGTATTATTAACTACAGTCACCATCCTGTGCATTACCTCCCCAGGACTTATTTATTTTATTACTGAAAGTTTGTACCTTTTGGCCACCTTCACCCATCCCTCACCCCTTGCCTCTGGTAACCACCACTCTGTTCTCTGTATCTATAAGTTCAGTTTTTTTTTACATTCCACATATAAGTGAAATAGTATGGAATTTTCTTTCTCTGTCTGACTTATTTCACTTAGTATAATGCCCTCAAGGTATATCCATGTTGTAGAAGATTTCCTTCTTTTTATGGCTGAATAATATTCCATTGTGTGTGTGCGTGTAATTTTTTTCCATGGCCATTCATCTCGCAATGGACACTTAGGTTGTCTCCATGTCTTGGCTGTTGTAAACAATGCTGTACTGAACACGAGGGTGCAGATACCCTTTCAAGTGAGTGTTTTTACTTCTTTCAGATAAATACCCAGAAGTGGAATTGCTGGATCATATGATAGTTCTATTTTTAATTGTTTGAACATCCATACTGTTTTCCATAGTGGCTGTGCCAATTTACATTTCAACCAACAGTACACAAGGGTTCCCTTTTCTTCACATCCTCGCCAACACTTGTTATTTCTTGTCTTTTTGATAATAGTCATTCTAACAGATATGAAGTGATATCTCACTGTGGTTTTGACTCACATTTCCATGATGGTTACTGACACACTGTAGTTTTAATTTGCATTTTCCTGATGACGTATGTGGAGTGCCTTTTGGTATGCTGATTTGTCATCTATATATCTTCTCTGATGAGATATCTGTTAAGATCTTTGGCTCAGTTTTTAATTGGTTTGTTTTCTTATTGTTGAATTTTAAGAGTTCTTTGTATATTTTGGATAGCAGTCCTTTATCAGATGTGTCTTTTGCAAATATTTTCTCACTGTCTGTGGCTTGTCTTCGCAGTCTCTTGACATTGTCTTTTGCAGAGCAAAAGTTTTTAATTTTAATGAAGTCAAGCTTATTAATTATTTCGTTTGTAGATTGTGCCTTTCTTGTTGTATCGAAAAAGTTATCATCATACCCAAGGACATCTAGATTTTCTCTTATGTTATCTTCTAGGAGTTTAATAGTTCTGTATTTTACATTTAGGTGTATGATCCTTTTTTTGGGGTGTGAGAGAGGAACATTGGCCCTGAGCTAACATCTGATGCCAATCTTCCTCTTTTTTGCTGGAGGAAGATTGTAGCTGAGCTAACGTCTGTGCCAATCTTCCTCTATTTTATATGGGATGCTGCCACAGTGTGGCTTAACGAGTGGTGCCAGTTCCATGCCCAGGATCCAAACCTGCCAACCTTGAGCCGCTGAAGCTGAGCACATGAACTTAACCACTACGCCACCAGCCTGGCCCAAGGTATACGATCCATTTTGAGTTAATTTTTGTGAAGATGTGAAGACTGTGTCTAGATTCATTCTTTTGGCATGTGGGTGTCCAGTTTTCCTGGCACCACTTGTTGAAAAGACTATCTTTGCTCTATTGTATTGCCTTTGCTTCTTTGTCAAAGTTTAGTTGGCTATATTTATGTGGGTCTATTACTGGAATCTCTATTCTTTTCCAATGATATATTTGTCTATTCTTCACTAATATCACACTGTCTTGAATACTGCAGCTTTATAGTAAGTCTTGAAGTCAGGCAGTGTCCGTCCTCCAGCTTTATTCTTCTCCTTCAGTATTTTGGTGACTATTATGGATCTTTTGCCTCTTATATAAAGTTTAGAATCAGTGTGTCAATATCCAAAAAATAACTTTCTGGGATTTTCATTGGAATTGCATTGAATCTATAGATCAGTTTGGCAAGAACTGATATCTTACGTAGGTATTTTTTAATGTTGAGATCTATTGAGAATGAAATGATTTAATGACATGATGCAAAAGCCAATTTCCTTTAAACAACTATGTTGCAGGTAGATGAAGAATGAAATTTGGCTGCCATGTGGCCTAGGATGATGATTTTAGGATTCCCCAACTCCTCTGTTGATATCTGAAATAAGGAATTTTGTCTGATGTGTATCAACTGTTATTTTATTTATTTTGTTGAGGAAGATAAGCCCTGAGCTAACTACTGCCAATCCTCCTCTTTTTGCTGAGGAAGACTGGCTCTGAGCTAACATTGGTGCCCATCTTCCTCTATTTTACATGTGGGACGTCTACCACAGCCTGGCTTGCCAAGTGGTGCCATGTCCGCACCTGGGATCCCAACCAGCGAACCCCGGGCCGCCGAAGCCGAACGTGCACACTTAACCACTGTGTCACTGGGCCGGCCCCTCAACTGTTATTTTTTGGTCAATAAGTCATTGAACATACAAGTCTTCACAGCAGATGAGAAGTATTAAGTATAACACGGAATTAGAAAGCATGGTGTTTGGAGTCAAAGGGCTTGGATTTGAGTTCCGGATCTGCTACTGATAAGCTAGATGGCTGTGGGAAGGTTAATTCACCCGCCAATGTAAAATGAAGATGGCGTTGGTAGTATTTATCTTATCAGGGTTGAGATAATACATGGGAAGTGCTTAGCAGAGTGCATGGCACATAGTAAGGGCTCAATAAATGTGAGTCGTTATTAAGTGCAATGATGTATAGAGCGATGAGTGAAAACCATGCCCTACTTTAAAGGAGAAGCTTGAGGAGCTTATAGTTTTGTGAGGGAGATGAGGCAGATCCAAAAGCAACTATAATCTTTCTGCCCATATTGGTTAGATTTCATTGACATCCATGGCTAACAGCCCTCAGAGACTTTGACTTATTGTGCCAATGATTTATGAACATGGAAAACGTTAGATGTACTCTTACATTGCTACATATTTATCAGTGTGTGTGACAAGACCTTTGGCTATGTGCATTAGGCATGTTGAAAATACTGAGTTCCGGAAGTGAGTACTTCCAAATGTTACTTGTATAAAATGATGCTTTGGGTAAATGTACCTGTGAGTGTGACATTCAATGAAGAGTGTGGGACTTGAGTGAAAACTGAAAATAAAAATGAAAGAAAAATGGGAGACAGTGTAGCTTAGGGGGAAAAAATCGCTGAGCCCAAAGCCAAAAGACCATGACCAAACCATGGAAATAACTGCCATCTTTTCCATGGTGCCTGTGTCTTGATTTCTGGACAGCTGACTTATAAATACATTTGGAAACTCAAACCTATTTGCTTATTGGAGAACGTTGGTATTAGAATTATGATCTATTTTAGGGGTGGGATGGCTCTTTTAGAAACCTTTCAGGTTTCTGACTAGTGGTTTGGAAGTGTTATCAGTGCTTTTCTATTTGGAGAATAAAAATAAGGAAGAAACACAGTGTCTATAGCCATAGTGGGAGTTATTTTGGTTAAACTGTTTTATCGAGATAATTTTAGCTCCACAAAGGGATATGAGATGGATTACAAACCCAGAATTTTCTCACATGAGAAACATTCTCTACAAATTCTTTTAGCACGTCAGACTTACTCTTTGGTGTCTTCTGAAATATGAGTGAACATTGCTGCACTCCCGTCATGCTAGATTTATTGCGGTTTCCCTAACATACCACGCTGTTTTTGATCTAGTGCCTTAGTAATTGGAATTCTTTCTGCCTAGAGAATGCTTTCCTGCTATATCTTCTCCTTCTCTTTGTCCATTGTCCCTTACTCAGCCTTCAAGTCTCCCTTCAAATGATCTTCCTTAATTCCAAGAAGTGACTTGGGGTGCTAACACACACTTTGTTTTGAATCATGTTTCTTGCCGGTGTTTACCGAATGCCTCCTGTATATGAGGTCCTGTACTAGGAGTAGTAGAGGGCTAATAAAATTACAAAAGCAAACCCAAATCAACCCTCCACTTTTTTTTTTTGTTTCAAGTATAAAATGGAGTGTAACATCGAACAACTAACTACAAGATTGTGCTATAATCTAGAGGAAGAATTGAAGGGGAGAAAACCTTCTGCCAGGGAAAAGGAGTGGGGAATGAGAGGTGCTTCGTGGTGGACACGCTGTTGAGCTGGACCCCGAAGGCTGGGAAGGGTTTTAACAGGACAATTTGCAGGGAGAAGGCGTGGCATGACAAGCAGGGAGAGGCTAGAAGGCTCGGCTGAACGTTAATAGCACAACACCAAGCCCCTTATCAGCAGGAACTTTCCCTGGTTTCCCAGGGAACACAAATAATCAAGAGGCTGATCTGTTTTTCAGATTTTTGAGACTTTATGGGAGCTGCCATCACCATGGCAGCAGGTGATGCTGCTGTGAACATCAACTAAGGTTTTGATGAATGAGCACCCCATATTCTTTGCATTAGACTTCAGCCTAAAATTACATAATAAAACTCATATTTTATCATAAGGGTAATCAAAAGTGGCATCTTGAAAGATAGGAGGTGGAAGCCTGCTTTCGTCACCTTGACCATGATCTGGAAATGTTTGCCCTTTGAGCTCTCATTAGATTTCATCCTCTGCGGGTGGGCGTTTGGTGTTTTCTGACGGACGGTACCTTTCTAGGGTATGCAGAAATCCCTCTAGGTAGATTTAGCTGCTCATCTCACCCCAGGCCAAAGGCTCTCACTTAGATCTTTGTATGTTCTTTCTGTTTCCTGCAACGCCAAGATCACGTCTATCCTAAGCATCCCAGCTCAGACCACCTAATAGTACCCCGATTTTTTTTTTTTTAAAGATTTTATTTTTTCCTTTTTCTCCCCAAAGCCCCCCAGTACATAGTTGTATATTCTTCGTTGTGGGTCCTTCTAGTTGTGGCATGTGGGACGCCGCCTCAGCGTGGTTTGATGAGCAGTGCCATGTCCGCGCCCAGGATTTGAACCAACGAAACACTGGGCCGCCTGCTGCGGAGTGCGCGAACTTAACCACTCGGCCACGGGGCCAGCCCCTAGTACCCCGATTTTTACTGGACATGACACAATTCTCTAAGACAAAAAGGAAGGCAGACTGCAGAGACAAATGGAATTTCTTTCTGGAGGGAGAATTAATGGTGAAGAGCTGCCAAATTTAGACATCGGCCCCTTAAGCTGACTACCCAGAATAGCTCGCTCCAATGGCATTTCTGCTGTACCTTTTAAAAGCTCCCCTCCCCCAATGTGGTTGGAATAGGGAGTAGGTCAGATCGACTGAAATAGAGGGTATGTGTAGATGAATCAGGGGAGATCAGAAAGAAAAAACAATTTGTGTAAAGTTCTGGAGAGCCTTAAATATCAGCATCAGAAGTTTCAGTTTTATTTGGTATGTAACTGGGTGTTACCGAAAGTTTTTGACAGAGAAAATTATTTTTATCAAAGGGATGTATTACTAGGTGGATTGATCTGGAGGCTAATTAACCAGGTATCTTGGAGTTAAGAGGTAGGGGTGAGGAGAAGTCTTAGGAAAGCAATGTCACGACCAGATGAGAGAGAGCAGTCTACAGAGGGCTGACAGCAGTGAGAAAAGAGAGGAAAGATCCAATGAGGATAACTTTCAAAGAAATTATAATCCTCTTCATTTCTTCTAGTCTACCAACATATTTTAGCCTATAAGTATGATTTCTTTTTACACATGAATAACTCCCATTTATTTTAGCACTTCCTATGTATAAGATGATTTACCTGTATTTTATAATCACCATAAACAACCCATTGAGGTAAGCCATTATTGTTCCCATATTCTTGATGAGAAAACTGAGACTGAGTTAAGCAATACACCAAATATTACATGGCAAGTAAATGGCAGAGCCAGGATTTGAACCTGAGTGTCTAACATCAAAATATACATGTTTTTCTTGTTGTAGAAAGTTGGCTTTCTGTGAACAAAGTACAGTGCAGCTTTTCCTAAAAATATTATTTTTGTGTAAGGACTTGAAAATATTCTTTGCTTGAAGAATATGGAGTAAAAAACTTGACTAAGTGTAGCCAGAGGAGTTTCATTTTTCTGATAGTCAGGCCCATTTTCCAATTATGGATTGCATTAGCCAGGTTTTAAGACCAGACAGTATTTTGCACAAATGGAATTTCAAAGGCTGTATCTTCTTTAAGACAAGCTCAATTTCTGGGGTAAATCTTTATGTAGTTGGCTAAAATCAAGTGAATGCTTAAATGATTTTATCCCTACTGATTCCTTTACAAATAAGGTTTCTAAAATGATATGTCTGCTTAGATCAAGATGTTGATGCTAAAATAGAGTCAATTCCACTGGGACAGTACACCTTCAAGTGACTATCTGCAGGATTGCTCATGGCCAGCACTAAAATCCATTTTACAGTATTTTCTAGCTGTTAAAAGGCATGCTTTTGATTATAAGCATTATTTCAGTACGAAAGCTGACTGAAGATGGTCGTGTCTTTCCATCAGCCAAATGATTATTTTTCTTATTAAGCTTAAAGGGAAAAAAAATCAATACAGGGAACCCATTGGAAAATTCTGTTTAAATGTTTTCAGGAGACAGGGATCAGAGAGGCTGTAAATATGGTCTCCATATTAATTAGAATGCCAGGGGTCCTGAGTCCTTTATGGAAATACAATCCCATATTTCCTTCTTTTTTTCTTTCCTTTTTGTTTGGGAGCTTATAATAATGGGAATGCATTGTCAATTTTGAATGGCAATGGATATAACTGGCCCACATTCCCTAAGGCTTTTTTTATGGCCCCTAGAGGCCCTCTTCCCATAGATGTGACCCTGAGTTTCCATGTTGACACGGGAGAAAACAAAGACCATTTGGCCAGAAGTATCTCTGTATGTTTTCCTGGCATGTGATGAGCAATGTGTTTGGGCATCAGGCAATTTCCTGTCTCTACCTGACTCCTAAATGTAATGAAATCCCTAAATCTCCTCCCAATTTGCATTTCACTCAGTCCTTCTCACATTACCGTATAGGACAGATGGAGACTTTTTCTGATGCTTTCTGGTCCAGGGGCCATGACGAAACCCAGCACCACATTTCACACATTGAAAATTCTAAATTGTCTAGATTTTACAGATCCCTTCGGGGAACTGTATATTTTTCACTTTTCTCAGCCATTTCTTCAGTCGCCAGGTGTTATGACTAATCCTGAGTAAAGAAGCTCCCGGATCATAACAGTGCCATTCTAACCCAATTAGCCAAGAAAACAAAACAAAGAAACAACAGCCACAACAAAGAAGAAAAATGCAATTGCGCACCTCACATATATGTTTCCTCTAGTGTATTTATTTAGCATATTTTTATTGAGAGCTTGATGGGACTGTTGAAACTGAGAGTTTCAGGAACTGTTTTAGGCACTTGGGATGCAGCACTGGTGCAGGTCCCTGCCTTCATGAGCTGCCATTCTAACAGGGGGTCAAGGGTGGGCGATTTGAGAACAGCTAAGTCACAAATGTTACGGTTAAAACAAAAAGCAACGGGAATCAAGGGAGATCCGGAGCGTGAGGAGAATTGCAATTGTAAACAGGTGGTCAGGGTAGGTCTCATCCAGAAGGTGAGAATCTAGCAGATTCCAAGTAGTAAGGGAGGAAGCCTTGTGAATATTGGAGACAGGAGTGTTCCAGCAGAAGGGAAAGTCAGTTCTAAGGGTCCAAAGCAGAAACAGGCCTAGTGCGTTCGAAGAACACCGTGCAGGCTAGGGTGGCTGTAGCAGGGTGAGCAAAGGGGAAATGGTAGAAAGTGAGGTGGGAGAGACACACAGGACTATGGTAAGTGCGGCCCCGTAGGGCACCGTAAGGGCTTCATTCAGCTGTTACCCTAAGTGAAATGGGATCTACTGCAGGGTTCTGGGTATAAGAGTAATCAGATCTGCTTCATGATTTACAATGATTGCTGTGGTTGCTGATTTGAGAAGTGACTTGAAACAAGAGTGCCCTTGGTAGGCTATTGTAATAATGCGGGTGAGACATGATGATGGCTCTCGGGAGGTGGCTGCCTGTGGGAGTGGGAAGAAGTGGTTGGATTCCGGATTCCTTTTGAGAGTGGAGCAAGAAGGAATTACTAACAGATTGGATAGGAATTGTGAGAGAAAAAGTAGAGTCAAGGATGACAAACATTTTGCGTTTCACTTTTTCATTGTAAGGACACTCATTTCATAATGTTATTATGACAAATAAACACTTGATAAAAAGCAAATTTACATTTTTTTATAGACGTACTGTCTTTTGATTTCTAAGTCACATCATAACATTTTTCAAGCAGTTAGAGTATAAGAGAAGTTTTAACTAACTGGAACTCTCACAGTGGCAATCGTTTTTACATTCGACTGTAACTGGAGAGGCAAATAGAAAATAACCTGAGATCAGAGAATTAGTTACCATAAAGCAGGTTTCAGGAGAGGAGCTGGGGTTGTTTTTATACCTAAGAAGTACTACAATGATAATTGACATTCATAGTGGTGACTACAAGTACATGTTCACTCAAAAGGGCTATATAGAATAAGCCAGTACCTGGAAGGGGTTTATACTCAAACTTAAGACTATTAGAAATTTAATAAAGCGGAACACACTCTGACCAAGACATTCTAGTTATTGAGGTCTTTGGTTCTTGTGTGCAGTTTTTATTCAACGAAATTTATTCATTACTAGGGGTTCGCAAAAGGCAATGAAGCTTGGTCACAAGTCTTTTCTTACCATCCTAGTGCTTGCAGATATTTTCAGGTAATTCATCTTGAGAATTTCCTCAAAGAAAGAAGCAACAAAAATTTGGCGTTTAGTTATTTTATTATTAGTAATCATTTTTTTATACACCAAATGAAGCAATTCTGACTTTCTAAGGACTCACTTTTAACATTCTGTCCAAAGAGAACTGTTGGCAATGATAGATGCTTATAATCAGTTTTCTCTTCTTGGAATTAAATTTTATTTTTCTACATGTAACAAATTTACAGGTAATGAGCTGCATAGATATGCTCCAAGGACAGGTGTTAATTTGGTAAATTCTTGATAATTTTTTGTTGTTGCAGGCAAGGCGTCCCCAAATTTTATGAGGTCCCATACTCTACACAGAGCAAGTCAAACAGGTAACAGGGTAACTACTAAGCCTCCACTTCTCTTGATGATATGATGTTTCATGTTACCTCTGGCATCTTGGACAAGCCACTGATGGCCTTGATGTTACCGATAAAAGGAACCAGGAAGATCACACTTGCCTAAAAGCAGGAGCTTAGTTTATCCCCAGTGGATTCCTTGATTGTATGTCTTGAGGATTTTCTTCAGAGTTGACTGCTGTGACTGACACTTTCTTTTTCCATGAAACAGCACAATAAATTGATGAGTCTGGCGATGATAAATAGAAGTGTCCCATCTGCTGTTGTCTACCATTTTTATTTTACATTCCATCGTCAACAAAATGCTGTAACAGCAGTGCCAACTGGAAAGAGTGACTCTTGAAAAATTTTCCTTCTTTGCATTTCCACTCAATAATGCATTTTAAATCTGTATCCTTTACTTGCTTTTCTTGGGCTCATCAAGTTTAGGCATAAGCTTTTTATCAACTCTGATTTGGGTTACTGTTGACTTGAAATACATCAGAAGGAGGATCACTGAGCCATGGCTATACCGATGGTTGGATGTCAGGAGCAGATGACCTCTGCGGTTGACCATGGAAAGCAAAACTGCAGGTAAGGGGGACGGCTGTACTATGACACATCCCTTCTGCCTCACATCCTCCTTTGTCTCAGTCACCAGAAGCAATAGTCTTCTCAGCTAATCCACATTGTGTAGACCCTTATCCCCATCCTATCATGTTCATGGTCTAGTCCAATAGCCCCAAACGATTTTCCATGATCACTTCCCTAAGGAGTCTTTGTAGATGTTTTTCGTAACTGCCCTCCTCATCTCCCCCACTCATGAAATTTTAATGCCACAGATATACTAAATATCTGTTAGTGTACTATCTGTATGTGGTATATATGTGCTTTAGACATAAAGAAAGTAAGAGTTTTTTCACCTTCCAGGAACCAATTTTTGTCTCCTTGGGAACAATATCACCTCTGTTGAAAATGTATCATCTAGTCTGACTCTATCTTCCCTCTCCTCCAGCTTCCCAAACCTTTTCTCTGTATGAATATTTTACTCTTCTAAATCCATTCTATGCATGCTTGGCAATTGGATTGTTTCAACTTTGGGTTATGAAAAAGATGTTTCTATGTGCATTTGTATATATGTATCCTGGTACTGATGTATGAGTTTCTCTCCAGTATATACACTATGTAGATATAGGCATGAGTGTAATTGCAGGGTCGTGGGGTGTTTGTATCCTAGATTCTTCTAGATAATGTCAAACTCTTTTTCAAAGTGCTTGCACCAATTTATATTCTCATTGGGGGTCTATGAGTTTCTTTTGTTCTACATTGTTACCACTATTTGGGTTGTCTCTATCTTTAATATTATGTGAGTAATGGTATCTTATTCTTAAATTTGAATTTTTTGATTAATAATTGGTGAAGCATCTTTTAAATAAATTTATTGGTCGTTAATGTCTCCTTTTTGTGTGTGTATAAAATGCCTATTCTAGCGTTTTGCTCATTTTTAAATTGAGTTGTCTATTAATTTTAGGAATTCTTCATGTATTCTAACTGCAAATTCTTTGGCTATATGTGCTACAAATATTCTCAAGTTGTCTGTCTCCCTTGAATTTTTACTCCTTTTGGGTCTTTGGGTAGCCAGAAGTTGTTAATTTTAATGTAAGTAAATTTATCTTTTCTTTTACAGTTAGTACTCTTTAAGTCTTATTTAATATACCATTCCCTATCCAAAGGACGGGAATATATTTTCTTATAGAAAATGTCTTGTAAAAGTCTTCTGAAAAGTGATTTAGTTCAGTTTTTCACATTTACTGAAAACATGATTCTTTTCCAAACAATCTTCAGAGCCATCCTTACCATATTACAAGAGTCCAAATAAGTGTGGGTCTGTTTTTCAGCAATCTACTGTGCTCCCCTGGCCTATTGACTATCACCATACTTTTTATAACAGTGATTACTGTGACTTAATTACTGTAGGTTTTTATAACAGGCCTTGACGTTTTGAAGAACAAGACTTCTTAAATTGTTTGACTTCTTAAAAAGTGTGTTGGTTAGTCTTGGCCCTTTTTACTTCCATATCAATTTTAGAGTCAGTTTGTTTGGTTCCACAAAACACTTACTGGAATTTGATGAAGATTCTCTTGACTTTCTAAATCAATTGGAGAGAACTGAAACCTTTACAGTAGTAAATCTTCCAAACCATGAATATGGTATGTTCTTCTTTTGTTGATTTTTTTCTGTAATGCCTCTCAGTAAAGTTTTCTGATTTGCTTTGAAAAAATCTTACACATCTTTGTTAGGATTGCTTTTCGGTATTCAATATTTTCTGTTACTGTAAATGGAATATTAAAGCATTTAAAAAATTCAATTTTTAACTGTTACATATAGAAATACAATTGATTTTTGTTTGTAGATTTATATTTTCCCACATTGATAAATTCTCTTATTCATTTATCTGTAGATATTTTTGGATATTCCAAGGACATAATTATATTACATACAAATAACAATTGTGCTACTTACTTTCTCATTTTTGTATATTTTAATTTTTTTCTTGCTTAACTTTGCTGACTGGGATTTCTAGAACAATGCTGAATGTTATTCCTAATCTTATAAGGAAATATTTGAGTTACACAAGTTTTTATGATTTTTTTTTCTCTCCAAAATAAGGAGTTGAGCTGTTTGTGTTTGATTGTGACAATCGCTACTGTCAATCCACTGCTGGCCATGTGGTTTCCTTGCAACCTTAGTTCTTTGAGATATTCAAGAAAATTTATAGTTTTGTAGTTTATTCAGATTTCTCTCATTGTTAGGCTAGGGGCAACACTATTATTTTAAATTAATTTTATTGAGGCATATTTTGCATATCATAGAATTTATGCCTGAGATGATTCCTCAGGCACATTTACTGTTAATCCCCACCTCCCCAGCTCCACATCCTAGAAACTACTAATTTGTTTTCTGTTTTTGCAGTTTAGCTAACAGTGCCTTTCCAGTTTTCTGCATCGTTGGCAGAGGTGGCGCCTCTCAGTTGGTTTAGGTTGTTTATTTGCCTACTTCCATATAAACTGAAGTTTTTAGTTGCACTGTTGACATGTCCTTACTTTCTGTGTCTATGATTTATTATGTTGCTTAAATGTTCTAAGTACTTAGGACTATTTTATGTGTGTGCTTTCTTATTTTCTCAGAGAGGTGTTTAAAAATTTCTATTTATTTCAGAGCTGTTTTAAATCATTTCCCATCATGATTGTTGTTTGCCAATTTCTTCTTGTGCTTTTATCTATTTTGTCACTATTTTGAAGCTGTGCTATTAGAATGCATACGGGTCTAGTATTGTTAAGTATCCACAGTGAGATTCTTTTCATCATTAGGTCATAACTCTCTTTTATCTTAATGATACTTTTTGATCTTTAAGTGGGTATTTTGTCTTGTCTTAATATTCCATCCTTTTAAATGTCAAATGTTCTGTCTTTATATTTTAGGTATATCTATTGTAAACAACACATTTAACTTTTATTTTTTAAATTCAATAAGGAAATCTCTATCTTTTAATAGGAGAATCAATTCATTTTAATTCATCATGATTGCTTTACTTGCATTTTTTTTAGCAATATCTTTGCTTTGCTTTTTGTCACCTTTTTTTGTCTTCCATTGGATTGAGTTTTTTACTTTATTTTTTATTTTGGAATTATCATAGATTCACAGAAAGTTGTGAAAATAATACAGAGAGGTCCCATGTACCCATAACCCAGTTTTCTCTAATGTTTATGTCTTACATCCTTGTAGAACAATATCAAAACCAGGAAACTGACATGTACAATGATGTGTGGATCTTTATGCCATTTCATCACATGTGTAGATTGTATAACCACCACCACAATTAAGAGTCAGAATGGCTCTATTACCACAAAGGTCTCTCTGGTGCTGCCACTTTATAGCCACACCCATCCATCTCACATCATCTCTAACCCCTGGCAGCGCAAATCTGCTCTCCATCTCTATAATTTTGTCATTCTGATAATGTTATATAAATGGATCATGCAGTATGTGATTTTTGAGATTGGATTTTTTTCCACTCAACATACTGCCCTTGAGATTCACCCAGGTTGTCGCTTGTACCAATAGTTTGTTCCTTTTATTTCTGACTAGTATTCCATGGTATGGATATACCACAGTTTGTTTAACTATTGGGCAGGGGGTGAAAGTTCAGGTTCCTCATTAGATGTCTAATGATACCACCCTGCCTGGTGGTATCACCATATTGTTACAGTTACTGACATCATGGGGAGCTGGGGATGGGCAGGGGTGGTGATGAACATCTGGGCTTCCCACTCAGCCTCCCCTAACATGACCAGGGTGGGGCTGGGACGAGGAAGGACACCTCATTAGCAAAGGATGGAGGCAGAAGTCCAGGCTTTCCATGTGGCACACACTAGCACTGTGTGTGTGTGTGTGTGTGTGTGTATGTGCACATACACCACCCTTGCTGGCCTGGGATGCGAGTCCTGACTCCCTCCTGTCTTTCTCTGATACCACCCTGCCGGGAGAGGAGCATGGTCATTATATATGGGCAAGGGTAGAAGTCCAGGCTTCCAACTGGGACTTTGCTGACAGAGAGGGTGTGGGGCCACATTTTTTTCCCTATAGTGTTCAGGTCTAATGGGGAGGTTATTGTTTAAAAGTTTTCTGTTTTGCTAGATTGCCCCATCCCTGCTCCTTTGGCTAGGGAGTATAGACTTTTCTTAGAGCTTTTAGGTCTGCCCATTGGTTTCTGTTGGCGTTTTGGTTGGAGGCTTCTGGTTGTTTGAGCTTTATTTAGTCTCCTTTCTCTTCTACTGATTAGAAGGAGTTTATTTCCCTCCTTGTATTTCAGTAGTTACCCTCAAATACCTGACTAATTCTAAAATATATCAATACTTCTTTCGACATGAGTAATCCATAACCAATCTATAAATGAAAATTGGGGTGAGTTTATTCTGAGCTAAATGTGAGGACCATATAGCCCAGGGCCTTCCTTCCCCAAGGAAGGAAGGGCACCAAAGAAGTGGGGTGTACAGAGTACTTATATACCCTCAAAGAGCATGTTTCACATATGACTAAAATGTCCCTTTTACAATAGTCATGAGACTGCTCTGTCGCACAGTGATTGATGGACACAGCAGGTAGTACGTCTGCTGTCTCGCTAGACACAGCAGGGTGGCGGTTCTGTTGTTTCAAGCTGGGTGGTCACAGGTGAGCACAGCAATCAGTTCCTAGCCTAGGGAGAGATGCTTATCCTTAAGGAAATGCCCACGTGGGGGAAGTTGCACCTTTATCTTAAGGCCATTGGTTCTTGTCTGTGGGACATAACAAATGCTTAAGCAGATATACAATGCATGCTCAATGACCATGTCAGGCCCCTTTGGAAAAATGAAGTCAGGCCAAATTAGGTTTATACCAAATGGCTTCCTCGTATACTCCAATATATCCTATTGCTTGCCATTTATTTGTCACTTCTATATCCTACCAGAGGTCATAGAATGTTTCAACTTTAGTAACCTGGATCCAATTTCTTGCACATTGTCATTGTCATGTGTTTTAGCTCCATCTCATTTGTAAATCTCCCAATTTTTAATTTTTATTACAAGCTTTGTTGATACTCAATGCTTATTTTAACTTACTAATATGTTTACCAATTTCTTTACTCAGCATTTTCTTTCTTGCTTCCCATTCCTCCCTTCCTGGCTCAATTACATTCTTGCCAAAATACATGGTTAATGACTTTTTCATTGAGAGTAAATGGTGACGGCCCCCCCGCCCCCATTCTTTTTTCTTTTTTTAAAACTCTGACCAAGACAGCCTTAACATTTCCCTCAGCTTGACTAAACTTCAGACAGGTTTCTTCCAGACTCTAGGCCCCTCTACCTCCCTTTTAAAAGAGCATTTACTTTAGAAAAGTTGTAATTTCCAATTCCTTCTCTGCTTCTTTGAGATATAAATCTTTTCCCAGCCTCTCTCCATTTTACAACTCAGGAATGGGAGCAATCCCACTTGAAGTGTACTCATCAAGAAAGATAGCAACCAGGCAGGTGTGGGGTTGGAAAGCAAAAACAAAAAAAACCCCAAAAGGGGTCGGCCTGGTTATGTAGTGGTTAAGTTCAAGCATTCTGCTTCCACAGCCTAGAGTTTGCAGGTCCAGATCCTGGTGCAGACCCAGCACCACTCATCAAGCCATGCTGTGGTGGTGTCCCACATGAAATAGAGGAAGATTGGCACAGATGTTAGCACAGCAACAATCTTCCTCAAGCAAAAAGAGGAAGATTGATAACAGATGTTAACTCAGGGCCAATCTTCCTCACAAAAGAAGAAAAGAAAAGAAAGAAAGATAGCAACCCAAACTCCTGGTTTCTGTGGGAGGATTGGAGCTTAATTTGCATAAGCAATTAGCAAAAACAGATGACCTAATCACAATGACTAACCTCTCCATTAACGTCTTCTAGTTCTTTTCCACTAGCTCACCCCAGCACTGAAAAATTCTCCTGCCTTTTGTTTCAGCAGAGTTGAGTTCAATCTTTCTCCCCCATTGCAATAGTCTCCAATGAAGTTTTTACCTGTTTAACTTCATTCAGGACAAATTTTCTTTGACAATTTTCAACGTGTTTACTTCACCTCTCCTGAATGAAAGTTTAATTTAGAAGAAAACTGATAGTTAATTTTCTCTCTGCACATTACAGATTTTATTGCAGAAAACTATACATTCTAATAATTTTTAATTGTTTGAAGTAGATACCCTCAAGGACACACATCTTTAAAACACTTTTTAAAATTGAACAGAAAATTTACCATTTTAGCCATTTTTAAGCATACAGTTCTCTGGCATTAAGTATACTCAAATTGTTGTGCAACCATCACGACCATCAATATCTAGAATTTTTCATGTTCTCAAACTGAAACTCTGTCCCCATTAGGCAATAACTCTCCATTCCCCTCACCCAGCCCCTGGCAACCACCATTCTACTTTCTGTCTCTATGAATTTGACTACTCTAGGTAGCTTATGCAAGTGGAATTATTTAGACACAATATTTATTCTTTTGTGTCTGGTTTATTTCACGTAGCATGATATCTTCAATGTTCATCCAAATTGTGCCATGTGTCAGAATTTCATTCCTTTCTAAGGCTGAATAATATTCTATTATATGTATATATCATATTTTGCTTATCCATTTATTCATCAATGGACATTTGTTTCCACCTTTCGGCTACTGTGAATGCTGCTCTGAACATGGGTGTACAAATATCTCTTTGCAACTCTGTTTTCAATTCTTTTGGGATACATATCCAGAAGTGGAATTGCTGGATCATATGGTAATTCTACATTTAATCTTTTGAGGAATTGCCATACTGTTTTCTACAGCAGCTGTCCTTTTTCACACTTTTACCATCAGTGCACAAGAGTCCCAATTTCTCCACATCCTTGATAATACTTGTTCTGTTTTTTTTCTTTCTTTCTCTTTTTTTTCCAATAATAGCCATCCTAATAGATATGACGTGGTATTTCATTGTGGTTTTGATTTGCGTTTCCCTAATGATTAGTGATGTTAAACATTTTTTTATGTGCTTATTGGACATTTATGTATCTTCTTTGGGGAAATGTCTATTTAAATCCTTTGCTCATTTTTAAATTGAGTTGTTTGGTTTTTTGTTGTTGAGTTGTAGGAATTCTTAAATATCCTAGCTATTAATCTCTTATTAGATATGTGATTTGCCAATATATTCTCATGACTTTTTATTTTTTAGACCTATAATAGAAACCTCTTGGGCAGAGCTATATTCAAAAGAAATTGCAGTGATACGATTTCAATGTGTAAAAGTTATTTTGGATCATATCTGTACATGTACGATAAGTTTTAAGGCAGGAACCACTGATCGATTGATTCATTCACTTATTCACTTAACATTTCCTAAACACCTATCATATATCCTAATGTTAAAATCTGGTGACACCTGGAAAATTTCCTCATTCTTCTCTTCCTAAACTCTATGCCCAACAGCTAATTCCTAATCATTTTTTGAGTTCTAGTTTAAAAGTCATTTCTTCAGAGAGTCTCTGTTGCCTAATTCTGCTAGTTATGTCTTCCCAGCAGATTTTATGGCCGTCGTTTTGACATCCATCATGCTTATTACTTCTTCGGTGTCAGTCTTCCCTACTCGATTCTAGATGCTTTCAGGTCAGGGAATTGGTTTACCATTGTTTTTGCCCAGCCCCGTCTCACTTTTCCCTTTCAGAACATATGTGATGGCTTTGTGATGTATCAGTTTGGCTAGGTTAGACTATGTTTCCCAGAATTCCTTTTCTAGATTTCTCACTAAAGAGGGCTATAAAGCAAATTTTCTCTCCAGAGTCGGAGAGTAGAAGAGGGGCTGCAGCCGTTGTTGCTGCTGATCTACTGACGTGCCTCCTTGGTGTGAGGCAGAAGCTGGGCCAGGTGCACGTGTTTTGTCTCTTTGAAGTCTTGCTTTTTACAGGATTCTCTTGTCACCAAGGTCAGAGGCAACAAGAATGGACATGAGTTTCACTCTGTCCCTGTGGGATTCCCACCTGCTCTTGATCTTCTCTTCCTGCGTGCCTGCCGTGTGGACTTCAAGCTCCAGCCTCAGGCATGGTGATAGCATATGTATCTCCTAGCGGTGCTGCTTTTCTGGTTGGACCCTTTCTGAGACAGAAGATTGTTCTTTTCCCTTGTAGCTCATATAATAGCGTATTTCTTTATTTATTTATTAGCTGCTTCTTCTACTAGAAGAAACATAACATAGTGGTTAAAAGCACAAGTTCAGAAGAAAAGTGATTATATTTCAATCTTGGCTCTACCACTTATTAGCTCAGTTTACTTCCTCATCTATAAAATGGAGATATTTATAATATCTACCTTGTAAAGTTGTTATGAGGATTAAAGGAAGTATTATTTTTATAGATCAATACCTGGCTTATATAAGCAGCATATCTGCATTTGATACATGCAAATGTAATAAAAATAATGGGCTGTAAAGCTTTTGAAGAGAGCAGGGATCTTTTCTCTTTTGTTCAGCAACTGTATCCCAGCATCTTGAAGAATGCACATAGTAGGTACTCAAGATTTGAAGTGAATTCCTGTATAATCTCAAGAACTAACAATTTTTTAAGATATTGATCAACTTTTTATCCATCCAACATATCAGAGAAATGCACCACCTCCCTCTCAGTAATAGTGAGGCGCTGAGCAATGATTCTCACTCGGAGGGAGTGCTGATTCAGAATCCTGGGATGCTGGGGGAGGGAAAGCCAAATTAAAAATCTCCACAGGTGATGCTGTATGTCCCCTTGTGTGTCTGTGTCCTCCCCAAGGGCAGTTTCTCTGTGCCAGGGTATTAGACTTTCCACAAAGATGTAACTATTGTAAAAATAATAGGCTACTTATTAAATACAAATACATTCTCTTCTCTAATACTCACCGAAATGGCCTATCAAAGATTAGAAAATAAAGACACAGATGTTTATTTTATTTAACGTTATTGTAAATAGAAACTTGCTTATTCAATAATTCTCTCCCTTAAAATTTTTCCCTTGCCTTTTTATCTGAAAGTTTGTAGCTTTTCAAAGTTTGTCTTGAATTCCTTTCCTAACTACAAAACAAAGCAATATCTTGATGTCTAAATTTCTCAAAATTAATAAGACTCAGTAAACTCTGTCCTTCTGGCAGTCCACTGTTAGTCAAAGATTCTTTTATTACTAATTAAGCACGCTAAATCAATTATTTTCTGAAACAGTTTTCCATTCTTGTAATTGAGTTTAAAAATGACAGTCTTTAACTGAACAATATGATATCCACTATGGAGAATCTAATTTCAATTTCAGTGTTCCATCGTAAGCCAAAATGTCATCTAAATAAATAAAATAAATTGACCACAAGTCACGCAAAATATTTTCTCATTAACCTTTTAAAAATTGCTACCAATTTTACACCCAGGAAGTACATAAGTCAGATTTTCCATTTGTAGTCTAGTGCTATCTTTTAAATTTTTTCTTATGGAGTAAAAGTGAAGCTTCTCTCTGGAAATTTCCATTCCTGTTCTTGGCGGTTCCTGATTGGAATGGAACTTACTGGGTATCCAGAGTCACTAAGTTTGTTCCTGGAGCCGTGAAGTAATCCTGACCAAATTCTAATCTAATGAGAAATGTCTTCGTTTCTAGTATTTAAATTACTTGGCTTTAATTCTTGCTAATCCACACGAAGCGAACTCACTTCATGCACTTGCTATGGCAAATTGTATCCTCAGACTTTTACTATTTAGCGTGTTTCTAGCCATGTTGTTCTTGGCCCCAGCTGATGTGTGCTCAAGGAAGGAAATCTCACCTGGATATTTGCCTAGAGCAAAGACAAATAGGAAAATGAACCTGCTTAACCAAAGCAAATATAAATTATTTTTGGATAATCTCTTGGTTTGCGTTATATATGGCCTTCCTTCCCTCTATTAGTACAGTTAATTAAATGTACTTGCTTGAAGTCCTTATTGAATCTTATATTTATCTTGTGCAGCTTCTCAGCTCTATTCATTAGAAACTAAAGGAGACACGTTTATCTTGATTTTGTCTTCAAATGGAAGATTTCTTATTTAGTGAATACTTTAGCTGGAGAAATATAGGATAGAGGAATGAAGGTCAAAAGAGTGTGGTTTTTTTTCATGAGGAATATTAGCTCCGAGCAAACATCTCCTCCATTTTTTTTGCACGTAGGAGACCTCCACAGCATGGACAATGAGTGGAGTATGTCTGCGCCCGGGATCCGAACCTGCGAACCCAGGCCACTGAAGTGGAATGCTGAGCACACAGAACTTAACCACTCGGCCATAGGGCTGGCCCCTAAGTGTGATTCTTTTGACTACACATATCATTTATATTTTCTTCAGACAGAACAAATTTTAAGTAGTTTTTAGTCTTTCTAAAGGACAAAATAAGATTAGCCACTGATGACTCCTCCAAGCTGCCATGCATTCCTGAGGCTCCTGATAAATCTACAGATGTTATCTACCTCTCTTATGGTCAGCTCATTATTTGAATCCCAGCATCTCAGGTCAGTTTCCCCAGAACTTGAGATGAGGTTTTGTGTGCAAGTGATTTATTATAGAAGTGTCCAGGGGAAACTAGGAAAAGATGAGGCCTGGGATAGAAAGAGCAAGAAGCTAAGGAAGGGTGAGGTCTCAGGCAAAATCCCACAGAGGGTAGTTTTGTCTTGATCTTTTGGTAGAATGCTGGGGTATAAGGTCCACCTCAGGGTTGTCACAAACCAAGGCAAGGGAGCTGGGAAAGGGAATAACTCCCACACAGGTTAGTCTTTGGCTAAAGTCTGATCCAGGTGAATATGAATTCCCAAGCACTTCCAGCTCTCTGGTCTGCAAGCACAGTGGCTCCAGTGTTCCGTGGGCAGTCTCCTCCTCTGAAGAGCTGCAGGTCCTGCCTGTTGAAAACATCTCAAATTTGGGGGTAGGGATGCACAAAAATGGTATAATAGAGATACCAGGGGATCTGAGTGGAGCACTGATGTTTCTACTATTCTAGGATAACACAACTTAGGCTTGAGGTGTGACCTCAACACATTTTCCTACCAACTTTTCTCAGAGAAACCTCTTCATGGACCAATAGAAAAGGGACAGAAAAGTTCCACTGGGATGCTCATACACTTTTCGTGGACTTGGCTCCCCCTGGTCCTGATTTCCATCTGCTAAACAAGGTAGTCCTGTGTGGGAGTCTGTTTTCCCATATTCCAGGTACAAGGTAAGTCCATCCTGACCTTAATCATATTTATGAACTTCTGCTAACTACATAAGAATAAGTTCCCTTTCCTTCCCTATCAAGATGCTATACTCCACAGAGGTTCTTGAGGAATAGATATATATTCCCTGAATAGGAGGCTCCCAGATTCAACCACCTTCCCATTCAAACCCTTTAGGAACTGGGGGCAGGTAGAAGCGTTTGCCTTAGAGGAACTGCATAATAATTACAGTTGAGCCTGCCTGATGTGATTGTTTTCCTATCCTAGTTCAGAAACCCATCCTCAGATTTCAGATGTACTCCTCTAGCCTGAGGTCACAGGTACCTGGAGGATTTCTGTACTGTTCCCCTGGTGTGAGCAGACAGCAGGGTTGATATCGGCTGGTTTGAATTGGTTCAGGATGTGGCTGGCCTCGTTTCTAATTATTTGGCATCTGTATGGTGCTCCGTGCCCATATTGCACCAAATGTTAAATATTTTGATTATCATGTCTTATCCAGAGTGACTCTTGATCCCTTTTGAGATTGAGTGCTTTTTCTGAATTACCAGAAAGAAATCATTGCTATATGTCAGAATATTGCGGCCCTAATCAAAGTAAAATGACACAATGGTGGGGCTTTCCACTTCATCACTTCATGCCCTAGCAAAAATTTGCTCAGGATACAACCCCTTTGCAGGGCAAAGTCTGTGTGATGAAATGTCTCTGAGGGGCTGGGAATTAGATATTCTTCCCAGGGTTTTGTGATGCTCTTCAGTAACCACAGGATTTTCCCGATCACCATCCCTCTCATTTTGGACTTGTTGGAAGCAAGAAATTAACTGTTGTGTTTGACTCATTATATCTTTTGTGTTATAATAGCTACACTTGTCCTAATAAATAAGAAATGACTTCCCCTCCTTTTGATGAGTCTTAAGAAAATTGACTCATGTCACCATCTGTGTAAGTATCCCTAAGTATGCCGTCCAAGTTATGGAGCATTTTCTGTCCAGAACACACAGATGACAGGCAATAAGTTTTTAATTGGCTTCCCATTCTTTTTTCTCTTAGCTACTAAAAACTTATTCAGCATCTCAGTGGCATATTTCAGCCAAAATTAAGAAGTTTCTTTGCAGGAGTTGGCACAGTGTATTGTTGTGTTTAGAATTTTATGTTTCCACAAGAAACTTGATGCCCTTTTTCTGCCCTCTGCCCCAGTATAATGATTCTTCTCTCACATTACAGTCCCAGACTTGAGTCTTCAGAAGTCATCTCATACTTCAGTAATCAGGCCACTTTAGATTATGTCTTCCTCTTTTTCTGGACAGAGGGTCAATCTCTTTAGACTTCAGCATTTGATGCTGGGGGTTAGTTGAAATATGAAGCCTTTTTTGGAATAATTTCTGTGGGATTAATGTTCTGTGGAAGTTGGAAAGCTCTACTTTACAATATTGCAGTTCACTGGTATCTTTCTCAAAAGAAATAATCTCTGACAGTCTATGTTTATACCAGTGGGTGGGGAGAGCACAAGATTTCTACCCGGGTCATTGGCAAAATGTCAAGAAGTAGTAATCAGTACACAGAGTAGATGGCTGCTGCACCAGAATTTTGAATTTTCTTGGATGGGGGTTGTACTTGGCAGACCATGAAGAAAACCATGCTGTTCAAGTGCTGCCACATCCTTACTGTTTTGTGTGCCTAATCCATTCTTTCTTGTGTAAGTTGCTATTGCTCATGCCACATGGGTCAAAAATTAACAGTTACCCAGGCGAGTATTGATCAGAAAAGGGAATAGAGACTAAAGCAAAGGTGGATTGTGTGGTCATTCTAAGTACCTCTGAACTGACTTGGTTCAAACTCTGATAGTGGTCTTCCATATCGTCACAAAGAAGCAAGTCAACCCAGTCAAAATCTTCCACTGGGATGTGTAAGTGTGAGGTTAGAACACAGCAGGAGAGTCACTGCCCCTCATGGGTATTCCCGCAGATTCTGACCTATTGTTTCAGTTCTGCATGAAGCCTCTCTACCTTCCAGCCTAGAACCCTGAGTGACTGTATGGATGAAGAGACAATATCCTCTACTAAACCACGTTCTTGACTATCTTTATGACAAACTCCATTTCTGAGAGCTACGTGGTCTCCTCTTACTGTTTACTTTAAAGCGCTTGATTAAAACAAACTCCCCCAATACAACCTGTTTCCTCACCACCCACCAGCCAAAGGACAAAACTGAGCCATAAGAAGGGAGGAGAATGGTATTCTAACAATATTTAAGTGCCTACATTTATTGTTTTCCTGTCCCACACTCAGAACTGTTTCCCGAAAGATGTGCACTCATGACCAATTCTGTTGACTACAATGAGACATTTATTTTTCAATCCTACTCAGGTCCCCTGGAAAAAATAATTTTTAGAAAGTGCTCTGATGCTTGCAAGCCACACGGAGGTGATGTGAACTGCAGTTGAAACTCTACAACACCGTCTCCTCATGATGCTCAACTATCATTGCAATATCCTCTTCTCTTCCTTTGCTGGTCCACGAGGAGCCTGGTCTGACCCGCTTCTAAATCTGCTCTAGCTCTTTTGTTATCCAGAGAAATCTCCAAGTGAGAAAGAGTGCCTCATTTTCCAATAGTGCTGATCTCTGTCATACAGGTCACAAAGCTGTGCAGCCTTTTGTCCTCAATCTCGTAAACAGAATTTGTGAAAGAACATTTTCAGTGTTTCCTCTAAGCTCCTCTCCCAGGACTCATGTGTGAAAGCAGAGGTTTGGCTGGGAGATCTTCCCAGTGACCGGCATTCTGTAATTTGTATTCGTACATTCCCATCCCCTGTAACACTGAGAGGTTTTTGTGTCATACCTGTGAACCTAGATTCTCCTTGTTCCCTGAGGCTCTGTTCTTTCCTAGAATAGCATCTTCACGCAAGTGGTCACCTTTTGAGCTTCCCTCCCTGTCATCCACAGATACTAAACAAGACAGAATTTTATGTGAACCTAGTTCCAAGTTGAGTCTTCTGTGGATGAGGACTCTTGATTATAGACAAAAGAATCCACTGTAGCTAGTTTAACCCGAAAGAGATTTATTAAGGGATATCAGGTGGCCAGTAGCCTGTTTCTCCAGCTCTCTCATGCTGTGAGGAACCACTTCCGGGAACAGCTTCCAGAACAACACTACTGAGACAAGGGAGCTGCTACCTCTTCCCTACCTAGAGACACATCGTGTCTGCCAGGAATTGGAAACTATCCCACTGCAACTATTAATGCCAGAATCTTTGGCTTTTTCTGCTGATTTCAAAGTCAGGGTCTGCATCGTCAAAATGTGTGTCTTGCCCTCAGCTTGTTTCCCATCAGCTCACTTCTGAATCTTGGTACATCTGAATCTCTCATTGGTACATCTGATTGGTGGAATGTAGGTCACCTTTACTGCAAGGAGTCTTGGGAAATAAAGTATTTTGGATACCAAAATAAAGGAGGCAGGATGTACAACTTGGATACTATTGAAATTTGGAGAGAGATTGCAAATGATATTGGTGACCACAAATAAAAGATGTCCACTACAGATCACAAGTCATCTTATGTTATTTTAGGGAGATAGAGTAATAAGTTTTGTGAATAGAAGTAAAAAATAGCAGTAGCGGTTAGCATTTATTAAGCACTTGTTATGTGCTAGGCACTATGGTAAACACTTCATCCAATTTTGTACTCACAGCAACCCTGAGAGTGTTTTAAAATACGTTTTAAAGAGTGGAGAACCAAAGCCCAGGGAGATTAAGAAATTCATCAAGGTCAAACAAGTAGTAACTGGTGGTAAGTTTAGGAGGTTTTTTAAAAAACAGCAAGAACTCCAATAAAACATACTGTTTATTTAGGCTAAGTTGTTTGGCTCATTAAGACTACGCTGAAAGACAGCCTAAGAGTCTATGCTATGTCTACATTTGTCTCTAAGTTTTTTAATTAGATGAATTTGCCTTTTTAGAAAAACTAACATTCAACATTTTTTCTTTCAGAAGGGTTTGGTAGATTTTCGTTTTCAGACTCGCCTTTCCAAACAGCTTTTCCTCTTCCTTGTCTTCTATCATCTTCTGGACTGTTTATACTTTCCGTTAGATTCCATGAGAAGGCTTAAATTTTCTGCTGTCATTCTTTGAACATTTTCAAATGGGGATATAACACATTTCAATTTATTTTGCGCTGCCTTATTACTTTTCTATACATGTTTTATATTGCTTGAAAATCACATTATTTTGTCATTGTCACCTTCAGCCTATATGCAACCTTGGTATCCATTTCATTAATCTTTTTCAAAATTAATTTTTTCCAAGTGTATCTAAGGGCAAAAAAGATTTTTAGAACCATCAAAAAAAATGCTCCAAAACTTTGGTCTTTGGAAACATAGTTTCATGGAATTTGTCAATTTTTCTTTTATTTATTAAATTATAGAAGCAAGTACTATTGCTAAGAAAATTGATTGTTCCTTTCAACTCCATGTGTAATATGGAGTAGGAATTTTCACAAAAATTATACTCTTTTGCAATGCTTCTTTTTTCAAATTGTCCCTTGCTCAAACAAGTAGAGGAAACAGATAGCATATTTTTGAGCTTTTAGAGATAATGCTTTGGAAAAGGCAAATTCCAGCTAATGCCAGGACACACATACACAACACATACACACACACATACAGACACACACACACACACACACACACACACACACTCTTTTCCCCACAACTGCTAACTGCTGTTCCCTGGACCACATGTTGCACCATTAAAGGTGAAGGATAAAGGAGTAGGAACAAGCAGGGATGCCTCCTGGATTCTAGGTTGGTTGACTGGATTAGATAGTAGTGCCAAAACCTGAGGTAGAATAAGTCTTATTAGGTGGGAAGGATTATGAATTCAATTTTATTTATGTTGGTTTGAGATGCTATGGGACATTTGGCTAGAGCTATTCACCAGTATGAAGCTCAGAGACTGTAAGCAAACACAGGTTTGCTAGTTTCTACCATAGAGGTGTTTATCAGTTATCCATTGTCATTATAATGCTGCATAAGAAACAATAGCAAAACCTCAGTGGCATATGATTATGAACATTAATTTAATTTACATCTATGAAACTTGTCACAGCTGGCCTCATTCTCTGTCTACAATTCTCTGTGTGACAGCTAATGTGGAATGCTTTCGGCTGAGACTACTGGAGAGTCTTAGCTCTGTCCTACATGCTGTCCTTCTCTAACAGATAACACGTGCTTATTTTCAAGGCAATGGGAGAGGAGCAAGAGCTTGCAAGTCCATTCATATAAATGCTTTCAAGCTTCTGTGCCCATCACATTTGCTAATATCCCATTGGCAAGTTGTACTGCCAGGCCCGGAGTCAGAGTGGTAGGATATTACAAAGTTACATGACAAAGGGTGCGAACAAAGGAGACATGAAGAATTGAGACTGTTAATGTAATCTACCACAAGATGGTGTTAGAAACAAGAGTGCGTGGAATTAACCAAGGAGACTTTATAATTAGCATGAAAGCCACCAAGCATAGAACTCTAAAAGAAACTATTAAACTGTAAGTATAGAAAACTATAATCAAAGGTGAACAGTCAGATAGGTTTAAAAGAGACCAAAAAATATGGTATCTACAATCTAGGACATAAAGAAATTCAAGCAGGTAGTGATAAACAAGGTCAGATACATGAGAAAAGTCCAACAAGATCAGGGTTAACAAATATCCACTGAATTAGAAGTAAGAGGTAATCTGTGACCTTTGTGAGGGAAAATTCACTTGAGTAATGGAGTTTAGAGAAAGGAAGCCGGATTTCAGTGAGTTGAAGAAAGAATGGAAGATAGGAGGATTAAGACAGCAACTGAAATCGACTTTTCTTTTTTTTTGGAAGATGGGGAGGAGACAGACTGAAGACACATTCAGGACAAGGGGAATTTATTTTTCTTAAATTACAAGAGAAATGAGCGTTATATACATTAATGGAAAAGGTACCAATGGAGAGAAGTTGAAGATATAAGAGAAGCAGGGAAAGAAGTGTAGTGAGGAGTCCCAGATAGGATGGAAGGAGATATGTCATGGGTACAGGTGGGGAGATTATCATAAACAAGAAGGTAGAACACACCATCCGTGTTTGGAGGAAAGAAGGCAAGAATTGAATCAATGTGGATACATCCTGTGTGTGTGGGGAGGGTGAGGAGTCAGTGTTCAGGCAGGTCAGATATTATTTGCATTCTTATTCTTTAAGAGTTTTATTGAAGTCCAATTTAGATAAGTGTACAATTCAATAATTTTTAGTAAGTTTATAGAGTTGTGTAAACAGCACCAGAATCCAGCTTTAGAACTTCTATCACCCCAAAAATATCTCTCCTGTCCGTGTGCAATGAATTCTCATTCCACCTCTGTCCCCAGGTAACCACTAATTTGCTTTAGATTTGCCTTTGGAAGAGTTGTACAGAATTGGCATCATTTCTTCTTTAAAAGTTTGATAGAATTCACCAGTGAAACTATGTGGGCCTGGGGCTCCGTTTTTGGAAAGCTGTTACTTGTTGATTCAATTTCTTTAATAGACGTAGGCCTCTTCAGATTATCTATATTTACTCATGTGGGTTTCAGTATATTGTATCTTTTAAGCAATTGATGTGTTTTGTCTAAGTAATCACATTTGTGAGCATAGAGTTGTTCAGAACATTCCTTTATTACCCTTTTAATGTCCATGGGGTCAGAAATGATGGTTTGTCTTTCATTTCTGATATTAGTAATTTGTGCTCTTTCACTTTGCTTTTGGTTTGCCTTACTAAAATTATCACTTTAATCATCTTTTCAAAGAACAGGTTTTGGTTTCGTTGATTTTCTCTGTTGTATTCTGGTTTTCAATTCAATTGATTTCTGTGCTCATTTTAATTATTTTTTTCTTCTGTTTGCTTCAAGTTTATATTGCTGCTCTTTCTTTAGCCAGTGACACCTTAGATTATTGATTTTATATCTTTTTTCTTTTCTAATATATGCATTTGATGCTATAATTTCCCTCTAAGCCTGCTTTCACTACATCTCACGAATTTGAGTCAATTGTTTTTTCATTTTCACTTACTTCAAACTATTTAAAATTTTTTTGATACCTCTTCTTTGACATGTGTTAGAAGTGTGTTGTTAAGTCTAAATATTTTGGGACTTTCCACCTATGTTTCTCTTATTGATTTCTAGTGCAATTCCACTGTGGGTTGAGAGTATTTTTTTTATAATTTCTCTTTTAGAAAAGTTGTAAGTGTGTTTTATGACCTGATATGTGGTCTGTCTTGGTGAATTTTCCATGTGAAGAATATTTATTCTGCTGTTGTTGGATGAAGTATTCTATAAATGTCAATTATATCAAGTTGATTGATGGTGCTATTCGGTTCAACTCTATTTTTACTGACTTTCTGCCTGCTGATTCTGTCAATTACTGCTTGAGATATGTCTCGACTATAATAGTGGTCTTATTTCTTTCTCCTTGCAGTTCTATTTGATTTTGCTTCACATATTTTGATGCTGTGCTGTTAGGCACATACACATTAAGGATTATTATACCTTCTTGGAGAATTGACCTCTCTGTCATTATGTAATCCCTCCTTTATCACTTATACTTTTCCTTTTTTTGAAGTCTGCTTTTTCTGAAACTGTACAGTTACTCTGTGTTCTTTTGGTCAGTATTGGTATGGTATATCTTTCTCAATCTCTTTACTTTAATATGTCTTTTTCTTTATATTTAAAGTGGATTTCTTATAGACAATATATAGTTGTGTCTTGTTTTGTTTTTTAATCCACTCTGTCAACGTCTGTCTTTTATTTGGTGCATTTATTTGTAACTGTTTTATATTTGTTCCACTTGTTCTTTGTTTCTTTGTTATCTTCTCTTCTTTTTCTGCCTTCTCTGAATTTAACTGAGCATTTTATGTGATTCCCTTTTCTCTCTTCTCTTAGCATACCAATTATACTTCTTTAAAAAACTTTTTGTGGCAGTTTCCCTAGAGAGGAGCATACGTTATATATATATATATGTATATATGTATATTACATAACGCAAATTACAACATATAGAGAGTATTAATATAAATCCACTTTCAAATAACCCTGTATTACTACAAGGGTGGTGCAGGTACTTTATAACAGAGTATTTCCAATTCCTCCCTCTGTTCCTTACAACATTGCTGTCCTTCATTTCACTAATCCATAAGCTATAACCTCCCAATTCATTGTTGCTATTATTTTGAACAGTTATCTATTAGATCAACCAAAGGCAAGGGAAATAAAATGTTTCATTCATTTATTCCTTCTCTAATGCTCTCCTTTCTTCATGTATATCTGAGTTTCTTACCTATGTCATTTTTCTTCTCTCTGAAAATTTCTTTCAACGTTTCTTGTGATGCAGATCTACTGGAGAGAAATTTCCACGGTTTTTGTTTGTCTGAGATGTCTTTATTTTTCCTTCACTTTTGAAGGATAATTTGGCTGGATATAGAATTGTAGTTTGGTGAGTTTTTTCTTTCAACCCTTTAAATATTTTGGTCCACTCTGTCTTTGCTAGTATGATTTCTGAAAAGATGTTCAATATAATTCTTATCCTTTTTCCTCTATTGATAAGGTATTCTTTTCCCTCTGGCTTCTTTTAAGATTTTTCTCTTTGTCTTTTGTTTTCTGCATTTTGAATATGATATGACTAGGTGTAGTTGTTTTTTTTCCCCCTGTATTTTTCCTGCTGGGTGTTCTTTGAGCTTCCTGGGTTTGTGGTTTGATGCTCTCATTAAATTTGGAAAATTCTTTGCCATTATTCAGCTATTTATTCTGCTCCTTTCTGCCTTTCTTCTCCTTCTGATATTCTCATTACGTATACAGTATACCTTTTAAATTGTTCCTCAGTTCTTGGACATTCCATTTCATTTTTTTATCTTCTTTTTGCATTTCAGTTTGGGAAATTTCTAGTGACCTATTTTAAAACTCACTGATTCTTTCCTCAATGATATTCAGTTCATGTTTAGCCTTTGATAAGCCCATCAAAGACATTCTTCATTTCTCTGAAAGCGTTTTCAATTTCTAGCATTTTCTTTTGATTCTTTGTTAGAGTTTTCATCTTTCTGCTTACATTACCTATCTGTTCTTTATGTCCACTTTTTCCATTAAAGCCCTTACCATATTAATCATAGTTATTTTAAATTCCTTGTCTGATAATTAAAAAATCTCTGCCATATCTGAGTTAGTTTCTGATATTTGCTTTGTGTCTTCAGACTGCTTTTTACTTGCCTTTAAGTATACCTTGTAATTTTTTGTTGAAATTCAGACAGGGTGTGTTAGGAACTGAGGTGAATAGATCTTTAGTGTGATGTTTTATGTTTGTTTGGCTAGGAGTTAGGCTGCATTTAATGTTTGCCGTAATGTAGGTATTAGATGCTTCAGTTTACTCTAGTGTCCTTGTTTTCGTCTCTCCTGTCGTCTTTCTCTAGAAACTCCCTCTTAAATACAGTCTTCGTCTTGCCCCTCTCTCAGTTGCAGTTTACTGTTATCATACTTGAACTCTGTTGATGAGATAATAAGATATTAGGGAAGGGAAAGCATTCTATACTCTTATGATTAAATCTTCATTTATTAAAAAGATTAGGCCAGTGTCCCTGAACCATGACCTTCAGAAGAGTTTCTTAGCCTTTTCTTTTGACTCTACATGTGTGAAACAGGAATGTTAAAAGGGGATAAAGTTGGCTTATTGCCCTTCCTTAGGTCAGATAAGATTCTAATGAAGTAGTTTTCCTTGAGGAAAAACTCAAGAACAGATCACTTTGGGTGTATTTCAAAATGGTGATTTTTCTCTTCTTTTTGAAGTATATGGGCATTTTTCTCTAGTCTTCACAAGTGGGAATCTGGTGGGGTTCTTAGAGGTAAAACTCATCAATATAGGGAGGCTCCCTGAAGACTGAGCACTTAGGAGTTTTAACTGTAAAACTAGTCCACACTCAAGCTCCAGAAATTTGTCATTTACAGGTCTTAGTGTTCCTACCAGTTCCTGGCTCCAGTGGCTTCTGCTCCTGGTAAGCTGTATTCTCCAAGCTTTCCAGGTTTTACAGCAGCAATTTACCCAGTGACCTCACTTCTCTGATGACTATAAGAAGAGATTTAGTTTTTTAGTTGATTTTTAGTTTTTCAGCTTTCTTCTTGTTATGAGGATGGTAGTTATGACTTCTAAGCTGTTTACATGTTGGAGTGGAAACTGGAAGTGCCAATTTTTATCATTATACTTTTAAATTCCAAAATTTCCTTTTTTTCTCTTTTTTACAATTTTTATGTCTTTATTGGCATTCTCTATTTGATGAATCACTGTTATTATATTTTCCCTTAATTTATACGTATGATTTTCTTTTGTTCTGTGAACTTGTTTGCAGTAGTTTCTTTGACATCTTTCTGTGCTCAGTACAATATTTAGATCCCTTAGTAGACAGTTTTTTCTCTCTTTTTTAAGGCTTATTTATTTTACTGGAAGTTTGTACATTTTTAACCCCCTTCACCATTTTGCACACTTCCCACTCCCAGACAGTTTCTCTTAACCACTTTTTTTCTTGTGTATAGGTAACACTTTTGTGTTTCTTTGCAGGCCTCATAAGTTTTTGTTGAAAACTAGACAGTTTTAAATAATATATAATAGAAAATTTGAATTTGGTTTTTCTCTGGGTGTTGCTTCTGTTTGTTTGTTTATTGGTTAATGATTTGTTTGGACTAATTTTCTGGAGTCTGTCTTGCCCCACACTGTGTGACCTCTGATGTCTCTGCCAACACTTTTTCTTTTTCCTTATTACTTTTATTTTTAAACCTGACTTCATAGGGGTTGCTCCCATGGCAGAATTGCTTAGTCATCACTGAATAATTAGTCAGAGATTGTACTCATTGACTTTGAGCTGTTAAGGCTTCTGCCTTTATTCATGGATCTGTGTGTGAGTTGAGGGACATAATTAATTTTCAGAGTTTGTTTGTTCTTCCTGGCTTTTAATTTCTGCTAGCACAAGGTTTCACATTCATCCAGCGACAAGTAGATAACTGCCTTCTCCAGTCTCTCCTGAGAATTTGCGCAGCCTTGCACGTGCACACTGCCTTCCAGACCACCAGGCATATATGGCGGCCTATCAAGGCCCACTCCGGCTGTCTCATTTCCTGTTAAATTTATGCCTAGTCTGATTGCCTACTGTTTGCCCCAACTAGGGTCAGAACCTCAGGTTAACTGACATTGACCTTGCTCATTTGTCACTGAAATTGCTACTTTTTCTGACAATGCCTAGGAGTATGGGGATTTTTCTGTGTTCTGTTGGATATCAAGTTAGTCCTTACTGGCTGAGAAGCTTCTGACTTTTAGGGCTTACCCCACCCATTTGTGCGTAGCTGAGCACAAATGGAGAGATGGAGTGGGTGGCAGGGGAGGAATGGTAGCAACCCCAGGCTAAAATGTCACAGAGAAGGTCTTATCTGAAGTACTTTAGTAGTTTTTCTTGTGTAGACACTTCTCAAAGTGCTTTATTTTTATTCTATCTTTAGAGTCCTGAAATTTTTGTTTTTGATAATTTCATTCAATTTTATCCTTGTTTTTTGAGGAGAGGATTTGCCAAGCACCTCGCTCCACCATTCTAGAAATCTTATTCAACCAAACATTATAGCTTTAGTTTTCTCAAGGCAAACTGTTTGTGGAGGCTGAGCAGGGAACTTGAAAAAGTAAGCTGGACTACAGTGGTATTTGAGAGGGATGGGAAAAGAGCTGACAAAGGATGTGTGACTAAACTGGTTGATGGTTCTTATGTCCCAGCTGAAATCGTAGAATGGGAATTTAGCAAAATGACATTTGACACATTACTGTGAATGTCTAGTATACCACTACCTAGATTGGAGTTGGAGGAGTTTATCATTATGCTGGTGTTGGACTTCACCTGGCCAGTTTCTTAGAAGGTATTTGGGCAGGAGAGAATGAAGGATGCTGGTGATGGATTAGCTCAGGTGGTTAACCTTGAGGTCAACACTGACTATGAATGGAAGAGAAGCAATGACGGTACTGATGGCCTAGAAGAATTTGAAGGAGTTAAGATATTGGAAGTGTTGGTAAATTTCAAGTAAAAAAGGTATTTGTCTTGAAGTCATGAGCGAGTTGGAAATCATTAGGAATTTGGGTCAGAAGTTGAGATAGAGTAGGTGTGGACTGGAGGCCTTAGAGGAGCCAATCATTTGATTGTTTTTTCTTTTTTGAGGAAAATTAGCCCTGAGCTAACATCTGCTGCCAATCCTCCTCTTTTTTTTTTTTTTTTTTTTGCTGAGGAAGACTGGCCCTACGCTAACGTCTGTGGCCGTCTTCCTCTACTTTATATATGGGATGCCTACCACAGCATGGCTTGCCAAGCAGTGCCACGTCCGCACCTGGGATCCGAACCAGTGAATCGCGGGCGGCAGAAGCTGAATGTGCGCACTTAACCACTGTGCCATGGGGCCGGCCCCTAGCCAGTCATTTGATATCAGCCCTTCTTCCTAGCATCTTCAGATGTGGCATGATGAAGAGCATCCAGTTTAGTGGACTATAGGGGAAGCTGGAGTATACATATGATTGAAAAAGAGTTATAAACAAAGAATGGGGTCAAGTACTAAAATTTGATTACCTAGACTTTACTTGCAGTTTTCCCTTCATAAATTGGTAAAAACAACAAAAACAAAAACAATTTACTCTGAGGCCTCGTGGAGTTAACAGTCTAGTCTTCCTTTTTGAGCTATCAGGCAGGATACTGTGACTGATTCCACCCCTTGGGATCGAATTCATTTCTTTGACCCCAATGGCTCTTACAGCAATGGGGATCCTGTGTATGACAAACCAGGAGGGTAATATTTGGACCATGATGAAATGATTAATCTTGTTAGAAATTTTGATAAGATAGTCATTTAAAAAATACAATGGCTTAGAAGAGCATAACTTGAAAAGATTATTTTAGTATTTTGCCACTCAAAAGTGTTTCTTTTTTAAAGTTGATTCAATTAGCATCCAAATAAGTAGTTGATTTAGTCCACTTGATCCAATTACTTATCTTTAACACATCTCCCCTGCTCTTTTATCACCATTCATCAAGCCATCCTGACATGAGTAGGTAAAGCTGTGGGACAGATAGGTCCCTTGTACTATACCCTTGGTGCTTAGTTCATTTCCTTTAATCAATGTTGATTCTTCTAGTCAAGGAACTCTTCAAGGAAGTATGTGAAGCAAGGCTGTGGAACTAACATGTGATTTTTTTCTTCGAAAAAATACTTGGTTCATCATTAATGAACTTGATCAATGGCTCCATAGTGAATTCAGGCTTTACGGACTCTGATTCCATATTAGAGTTTGAGCTTTGAAGAAGAAAATCTAAAATTTTAAAATCTGTTTTTTTGACATTGATTTTTATGGCAACTAGTTTAGTTATGGATTATAAGTACCTCACTTCAATTCTAGTTTCATCAAAGTTTCCTCATTTTTTTATTAGAAAATTTTCTAATGGAATAAATGTCTCTTGAAAGATTCTTACTCTGCCCATCATGGTGGTGTGGCCTGAAGCCTAATCAGAAATAACTGACCATGAAGTGCTGGTCTTTTTAAAATTTTTAACAACTGTGAGAGAATAGTTTAACTAAAAAAGTAGATTTTCTAAGGCATCCATTTAAAAATAATTAAGTACCTATCTTACACACAAACACACACACGAACGCACACACACCATGAAAAGCATGGGTCTTTTGTAAGAGAGTAATTACAACTCCTGTTTTATATTAGATTGAAGCACATACTTGCAACACTGTAGTGAAAATGGATATTTGAATGTGTGTGCGTATATGTATGTGTGTACATTCAATTGAAATGCTTAAAATTACGTGAACCGCATCCTCCCACCCCTAAGTAGAAGGTTTCCTTATCGTCGTCATCTGAGAAACAGCATTTCTTAGTTCATCATCATATGGAATTCTGATGCCATCCTCTTACCCCCAGAATCCCCCAATTCAAGGATAATAGTTCTTCCTGGTGTTAGAAATTCAAATGCACAAGTACTAGCAGTTCAAACTTCTATGTTTGTGATAAATAGGTAACTCCTTATTTCATAAGCTGCTTGGCCTGTTGAAGTCAGCCCCAGGACCATCCCCGGCGATCCTTACCCCTGGAGCCTCTTAGTAACGTACATGTGCTGGCCCTAGGATTGGGGAAGCCAACATCAGTATCCAGCGTTAGCAGCCATCTTCCCTCATACTCTCCCCAGAACTTTTCAATTAATGTTTAAACTCCTTATTTCAGATTTATATTATGTCCTATCAGTCTTGGAGTGATTTACAACTTTCCCATGTAATTTTCATTGTGGTTCTTTCCAGCAGTGAAATTCCTATCTCTTCTTTAGAAGAAACTTCTCTACTCCTCATGTTGAACTTGAGAAATGTTACTGACTTCCTGCATCTTTTGCTATGTTTGAAGAGGGCTGACTTTCATAGTTTCCATACTTTCTTTACCTGATTGAATACATTTTCAATTCTGTTTCATTCCATAAGAGTGACTGGATGCAGAGTATGGACAATAAACATTTTAAATGTACATAGATAATTTTATTGAGAATATTTTTCTTTCAGGGTGTCGACAGTAACTTTGATGGATAAACAGTCTCTTAAAGATAGTGTGTCATTGTACCTTTTGTGGAGCTTTCACGTGGGACGTAGGACAGGGTATGCCTACCATTACCCAGGAAAAGATAGAGTGCTAAGAATATTGGGATTAGATTTGAGAGAAATGCATATAACCTAGATCAAATTAAAAGTAGAAAACAAATATATAGCAGAAGATTTTTCTTCTATCAAGACCTCTTTTCTCATCAACAAAATAGCAGGATTGGATTTGATCAATGATTTTTTTAAGCTTTTTTTTTTTTTTTTTAACTTTGGAGCCATTTCTTAAATGGAAATATTGCCCTTAAACCTAATGAGTATGTGGCAATTTCAAAATATTGCCTTAAATTCATTGAGAATATTTTCATTAGGTTAACATCTATGTACCCTGCCCTGAGTCTGGGCAGGTTTGTGACTGCTTCAGCCAATAGTGTTTGGTGGAAGAGAGGCTATGTAACTTCTTAGGCTGATTTGTAAAAGGCCATGCAGCTGCTGCCTTGTGGAACACTTGCTCTTGTGACTGAGCTTACTAGGGAAGAAGCCCAACTGCCCTGAAGCTATCAGACTGTGTGGAAGTCCAACCCGCATGGAGAAGCCACGTATAGGAATTCGGGTGGACAAGCTAGGTCAGCCGTCCTAGCTCAGGCACTGGGATCCCATCTCACATCCACTTGAGTCATCCCCAGCTGTGTGAGATTCTCAGTTGAGGCCCCACATATCATAGACCAGAGAGAAGCCATCCCTGCTATGCCGTGTCTGAATTCCTGAGACTCACAGATTTTGTGAGCATAATAAAGTTGATGGTTTTTAAAAAAAATTCCATTGAGTTTGGGAAACATTAGTTAAGCAGGAGTATATGACCAGAACAAAAGTGTAAAGATAATATTGGAGTTTCTTTGGCTGAAGTAAAGGACCTATGGAATTCTGGAAATTGCCACCCTGAAAACTGCTTATGATATCTAGCAACCCTGAGAAAAATAGGACCAATAGTGGCCTTTTGTGAACTAATCACAACCTGTATGACCTGGGAGACATATTCCAAATATTTTTAAAATGTTGATTCTTGATACTAAACATTTCCTGGAAACACAGTATGTTTCTAAAATACCTTTAATAAGAAAGTTCACCATTTAAAATTACCTCCTGTGATCTGAGGTTATAGAGGGCAAAATTCCACATGGATAGGTTGTGGTCTCTTTGAGGATCCCTCTTACTCTAGTGGAACTTTCCAGTTTGTTATTGACTCCATGTTTCAATGTCAGTAGGAGCATTCCGTCAAATTTCTCTGTGAATTCATTCACATCCAGAAAAATGATACTGTCTTTATTTATAGCTTCTGCTTAGAATTTAATATTTATAAGAGTTTGGTGACATTTCCATAGTAAAATGACATGAGGACAATAAAATATTATAGAAGCAGAAAAAGTTCAAATGCATTTCATTTCCATTGATGACACTAGTATATCACACTGGAGGATGATGGAGCAATTAATTAAAATCAAGAAGAGCAAAAACTAGACAGTGTCTGAAGCAAAGAGAAACTATAGATTCCTCTTGGGAACCCAAAGCTCTTCACTCGCCTTCCTTTCCCACTTTGTATGATATAAAGTCTCCCTTCTCAGTTATTGAGGCAGAAAACGTCATTACTGAAAATCCAGAAGAGGACCAAGAATGGACCTGTTTGGTTATATTTATGTTACATTTACCTCTCAGACCAAGGCGTATTTTGAAAGTGGAGGAGGGGGAACATGGGGTAGGATTCGTGATCTGATGGATAAAAAGTAGATTGGACCAAATATGCGACCTTGCTACAGAAACTTCTGCTACGTTAAGACAGTCTCTTTAGTTTTGTAATAGTTCTTTAAGTCAGTGCTTCCCCAAATTTTATGTGCATAACAATTACCTTGGGATCACGTTAAAATGTAGATTCTGATTCAGTGGTTTGGGGACTTAGTTCAATGGGGCCTTAGTTCAATGGGGCCTTAGAATCTGCATTTCTAATGAACCCAAGATGCTGCCCAGGACCACATTTAGAGGAGGAAGAGTCTCAATAACTAGCCGCTGGACCTGGCAGACAGATGTGGCACGCTAGCCTTAACTCTGCCTCTCGTAAAAGGAACTGAATGTCAGTATAAATGCAAAACCTGCACATAGCGCTTAAACTAATCAAATCAATGAGTACTCAAACTTAGTCATTACTGTCCCTAAGTGCCTCTGCAACTTTCTCATAAGGGGTCCACTTCTGAAAATGACACTTCTCCTCAAAATGTGGGTGTTGTTATAGCTCAAGTGGATACCAATTGTTTTATTTTATACAAAAATGCAAAGCACTAGCTCCATGCAGACACCATCTGAAAGTTTGCGTGAAACACTTCTCCTTTAGCTATGGACCCCAGAATCAAGGTGCATACTTTTCAGATAATTAAAATGTCTTATTATGCTTTTTCTCAAATAATTATATTTTGGAAGGGAAGTCATTGATTTAAAATTTCAGTGCAGACATAGTTTTAAAATTTTATTTTCAAAGAGAATTCGAAGTGGCAGATATGTACCTTGGATGGATTGCCAAAGAAATATTCACCCAGTAGAATCTTCCAATATAATAAAATTATTAGCATACAGAAAGGTTTGTAGATATAGAAATAGGGTTCTGAATCAGTGTAATTTGTTTTTTTCAAAGAACATGTGCAGTAGTTTGACAATTTCAATTGATGTAACATGAATGAGTAGCATTTGAAAAACAGTTATATTTCAGAGAGGCTTATCTTTTCCTGAAATACAATGAATAAAGAGATGTGAAATAAGACTTTGGTAATCTGAATTTCAGAAAAAGTTAGTATGATGGAAAAATAGTTTTTGTTTATTGTTTTTCATGAATCTATGCTTATCTGCACTATAAATGTATATATCTTTCTATATAATCTTCTAACAAGAGGTGGGAAGAGAATGAAGAAATCAAGTGTCTGAAATGTCTGGAGTCTTGAGCAACAAATGAGTCCCCAGCTAAGCTGCTCTCTGAAATAATCTCATGTCGTTAAGCAAGTCTCTAATTAGTACTTGCAGATGTTTTTGATGTCTTTGAACTCTCTTTCAGAGACACAGTTACAGCCCATTAATAATGTACCTGTCGATGGAAATATTTTAGGTAGTTATCTGTGTAGCGTGACAAGTTGGGGAAAGGCAGAAATTGGTTTAAGAACTGAAGCTGTGTTAGATCTCCAGCTGTGACTCTAACACTAATCTCACACTTTATTACAGAGAAGAGAAGGAAAGTAATCGGGTTCACAAAGGCTGCCACACATGGTGCCGATGGCCACAGAATGACCACCAATGGGTGTCTGCCCTAACACTGCCCTGGCGGCAGGTAGCAGGGCAATTAATGAGATCGTGTATGTAAAGGGCTTTGATCTCTTTGGGGGAAGTGACTGTGCAAGCCCATAGCTTTATGTTATTATTATGGCTTTTCCTCTAACCTATGATTTTTCTACATTATGCAGGCTTGTCAATTACCCACCTGTGTCCTGTTCATGCCACCATGATTTTATTTCCCATTTTTAAAGTTTATGCTTCTAATTGAGAGACATTGATGTTTCCAGATTCATCCTGGCAGATTAATACCCAGCAAGAGGGACCTGCTGTCAATGGGCATTTTGAATTATGTGTTTAAAATTGCCTTTGATGGCAAGGATGCCAAATTATGCACTTCACTAAAACCATTTCGTGCTTCTTCGCTAGTGATGTGATTGGAAACTGCAGATGTTTGCTATCATCTTTTACTGCATGTGTTTGGTAAGTGAAATCTTAAATACATTATACTTCTTTGAAATTCATCTTCTGATGCCACTTAGAGACCATTAAGAGAAAATTAAAAAATAAAGGACTTACTATCTCTGAAATGTAGCTTCTAGAAAAGTCAACCTTTCAAGTCAGAATCTGTTTTTGAGTCATTCTTTAGGATGCAGAGCATTCTAACTTACCCAGAGCAGATGACAGAGTTGAGCCATCTTGGGCTTTACCGGGGAGCTCTTTGCCCCCTCAGGCACTCAGTTCAGGGAGAAGGCATATTCGTAAGTAAACTCCCAGGGGAACACAGTAGGTATTGTTCTTTCTGGGGTTTTCAATGACTTCAAAAATGAAAGTCTGCCAATTTCTTCTTAATTCTAAGAGTGGGTAATGCTCTCAATGAGGAACGTTCTAGTAATAGTTCCTTAATTTAAAAATAAAGTACAAGTTATTCACACTTTTAGATGCAGACATAGCAGGCAAACCTTCTGCAATTTTCTGCCCTTTTGGAAAAGCCATAGGGATAGAAAAGGAAGAGAGAACAAATGTCTGGAATTGTCAGTTCTGGATTCAAGGAATGTTTATGAAATGTGAAGTGCCCTGTATCATATGTTTCCATATACATTTTCCTTTTGAAACTCTTGATATCCTTGAGGGAGGGTTATCATCCCATCATGTAAAAGAGGAAAAGAAGCTAATGTATACACACGGTAGTAAATGATGGAGCTTCAGTTCAAATTCTCAGATCTTCTGACTTAGAAATCTGGGACAGTTAACATTATAACATGGCCATTAGAAAAACTAGTATTTAACTGTTTTCTGGCTATCTATGGCTATAAAACCATCCTAAAGCTTAGTGACTGAAAACAACAGCAACAGTTTTGCTCACAATTCTGCACTTTGGGCAGAGTTAGTTCTGTGGGGACAGTTGTCTCTGCTCCACTCAGCATCGGTTGGGCTGCAATCATCTGAAGACTCATTCACTCACATGTCTGGTGGTTGATGATGGCCACTGGCTGACACCTCAACTGGGGCTGTCACCAGAGACAAATGCATGTGGCTTCTTTGAGACTATGACTTTTCAGAGTCAGCAGGGAGACACACACACACACACACACACGTGCACACATGCACGCACACACACACACAGATCTCCAGCTGGAAGTTATCACTTTTTTTTCTGAACTAGCCTTGGAAATCCCACAGAGTCACTTGTATGACGTTGGTTTTATTAGAACTGAGTTACTATGATTGGACTATATTCAAGAGGAGAGGAATTAGACCTGCCCTTTTGATGGGAGGTGTTATGGACTGAATGTTCGTGTCCTCCCAATATTTAGATGTTGAGATCCTAACCCCCAGTGCAACTGTGTTTGGAGATGGTGCCTATGGAAGGTGATTAGGTTATGAGGCTGGAGCCCTCATGAAAGGATTAGTGCTCTTATAAAAGAGGCCCCAGGGAGCTCTCTTGCCTCTGCTGTGTGAGGACACAGTGAAAAGACACTGCCCGTGAACCAGGAAGCAGGCTCCCACTAGTCACTGAATCTGCTGGTGCCTTGATCTTGGACCTCCTATCCTTTGGAACTGTGAGAAATAAGTTTCTGTTGTTTATAAGCCGTTCAGTTTGTGATATTTTGTTATAGCAGCCCAAACAGACAAAGACAGGAGAAATATCAAAGAATTTGCGGAAATGGATAAAACCACCATATATTGCCTAACAACAGAGAATGTCCTAAAGTTTGGTGGATAAATGGAAGCAATAGGCAAATATCCACCCTGCCCTGCCCAGTAGATCTGTGTTGCTTCTCACACTCACAGGCAGGAGGGCTGAACTAAGGGATAATGCAACTCCCTTTGCCTCTGGGTCCCCATGGTGACCTCCTGTAAGTGGCTATAGGGTGGGAATGCAGGCCATTCTGTGGGCGCAGCATAAGTTATAAATTTTAAATATTTAGACACATGATACACAGGCCTCCATTTGTACTCTTGCCTTGGGCTCCATAAATGCTAGATGTGAGTCTGTTTTGGAACAAAGCCCCACTCAAGAGGATTCGGATGGGACTGCTTCTTAACTTAACTTCTAGAGTAGAAGTTAAGGTTTATCACCAACTCTGTAGTAATGAGGAACTGAAGATTTAGATTTTGCTGCATGTTCTTTAGAATTTGTTATAAATAATTGGCATGTTAAACTCTGTTGTCTTCAATGCAAAATAAATAGTTCTCAATTAATACTTTATTTCTTATATAAATTTCGAAGATAAATAACCCTGAGGATTTTGTTATACTTTGATACTTTCGGATCCCACCTGACTATTAAAGTTAATGTTTCAAATCCTGAAATAAGAGAAACAGACAAGTAAATTCATTGCAGAAAAGTGCCTCAAAAAGGCATAACATTTCCATGTTTAGATATCCTGTACCTTACGTGATATTCTAACAGGTGTTTACCCATGCAGTGATAGAGAGGCCTGTATACAATATTGCTTCTTATTGATTATGTAGAGATGATTTTCATGTCACAATTTCTTATAATGACCCTCAATGAAAAGCCAAGTTCATGATGACAAACAGAACAAAATGAAATCATGTTTTCAGAAAATGCTTCGATAAGAGGCATAATTTCCAGAGAGTCTGGATGAATAGCTTTAAGTAGATATTTCTCTGGAGTCTTGTGTATTATCTTAATAAATTCTGAATATTTTTGTTCTATTCAATAATATAACTGTGGTTGATATATATGTATATATATATATCATAGGTATATATGTATCATTTGTTTGTATGCATATATATCAACTACAATTATATGTATTATATATAATATACATCTATAATGAAATAAAATAATGAAATAGAAGTGTTACTTCAGGAGCTGGACTCTCAGGATTAAGTCCCATGGTTGCACCTAGTACTGTGAGCTTGAGAAAGTTACAAAACCACTCTTTGCTCCAGTTTCCTGTCTTGAAATAGAAATATTATATTTACTTCACAGGGTTTTTGTGAGGATTAAATTAATTCATGTAATTTTCTTTAAACACTGCCTGGCACACAAATATTATATGCCCAATAAGTTGAATAAAATATGTGTTCATTATTATTATGGCTCAGTAAATATTAGCTATTATTCTAATTGTCTATTGCTGTGTAACAAGGCCAAACCTAGTGACTTAGAACAACAACCATTTTATTCTTTCATAATTTCTGTGGGTCAGGAATTTGGGAAGAGCTTGGCTGATGGGTTCTGGTTTGAGGGGCTGTAGCTGATTCAGTGGGGCCTGGAGTAGCTGGAAGCTGACTGGACATCTCTCTTCAAGAGGTGACTGAGTTTCCCCATCTGTCCTCACATGAGGACTCTTTTGGTTTTCCTCACAGAGTGGCTGCTTCAGGACAGTTAACTTGCATGCGTAGAGGCTTAGGGCTCAAAGTGTGATAGTGTAGCATCAAGGTGGAAATAAAATTTCTTTTATCACTTAGCCTCAGAAGTCATGCAGCATCACTTCCACTGTACTCTGTTTGTTGAATCTGTCACAAAAGCCCCGCCAGCTTCAAGGGTAGGGGATATAGATTTCACCTAGATTTCAATGGATGGAGTTGCATTATGAGAGGAATATGTGAGTTAGGAGATGTTATCTGGGCCATCTTTAGAAGACACAATCTGCCACAGCTGCTATTATTATCTAGTGTGTTCTTGACACTGTCACATACCTCAAGGGAATATGTGCTAACAGTTGAAGAAACATAGTGCTAAGCAGATTTCTCTTGTGAAATGAAATGAAAATTTTCTGTCTGAACGAAGCTATTACCTGATGCTAAAGCAGAGTCAACTCCATGGAATTTTCTCACAAACAGAGATATTCTATGTGGTCGGTTGAAAGAAGATACATACTGTTGATACTAGATGCAAAGGTTTCCTACTTCATATTCTGTTACTGATGAAAGAGTCTTATTTGGACTATTGTTTAAAAAGAGAATTGTTTTTCCTTCTCAAGATAGTGAGCCCTGGAAATGCCTTTCGACATCGTATGCATCTACAAAGAAGAAGGAAATGCATTTTCTTCCAGGATTAAAGAACCAAAATTCTCCATTTCGAAAGATGCCTGATATTCAAGAAATCTGGCAATTTTGACCCAAGAAATCTCTCTATAGAGTTATTAGCTTTTCCAAAGTTGACTCAAGAGTCTGAGAATACATGTTATTCAAGAATACCAAGCACAAAGAGATTTCCAAGGAGAAAAGTTTCCATGCATTTTCATGTTTTTCTAATTTTCCCCTTTCCAAGCTTGGGATAAGTCTTACAATTTTGAGACAGTAAAGGTTTATTAGAGCCATCACAATCTTTGTTACCAATAAGTTGTTGATGACTGTGGACATCAGAGCTTTATCCTTCCACCGTCATTTTTTCTTAATTGAAGACCATTGGGAAATAGTTGAAACGGAAAGGTGAAACATGCACATTTGCTTGAAACATGAAAAGTAGTATTCATGCAATGAAAATGCCTCAAAATCAAAGAGGTAAGAAACTGCTCTGTGGGAAAGATAGTCTGTATTTCAGAAACTCTTCTTGTTATGTAGTATGCTTAAATCCGAGGACAGAAGTAGCTGGTGGCACGTTGTTGGTCCTAGAGTAGAAAGCTTCTAAATGTGAACTTAACAAAAAGCAAGCACACGTGTGAAAATAAATCCCTTGGAAAACTCCGTTATAGCATATTTGTTCCCTCAAAAATGAATTCTGTGGGTTGCAAGATAACACGTGCAGTCTGATTGAATCATATTCAAATACAGAAAACAAATACAAACACTCACACGCATTGACGCATAGACCTTGAGTAGAAAAAACCTGAAAGAAGAAAACACACAAAACTGAAATGTCCTCAGCAGTTATCTCTGGGAGACAGAGTGGAATTGGAGTCACGAAAGAAGCGTGAAAGGGGAATTTTCACTTTTCACTCTCCCCATTATAATTTGACCTTTTTTTGGTGAAATATATTGTGTTTTTAGTTTAAAATAACAAGAATGTTATGTTTTGCATTGTTACTTTTGTTCCTGTTAAAATCAGGCAGTTACTAGGTAAAGATGTCTATTTTGTCACTTTTTTGACAGAAGAACACAATAATATTTTAAAAGGGCAAAAAGTTATAATTATTCATATTTTGAAGCTGAAAATACAATAGAGAAACTATCACTTCTCAGGCTATCTCCTACTGTAAACCCTTTACTTCTTCATTTAAAATTCCAATGCATCATTTATCATTTCTTGTGTAACAACAACTCCAATCCTCCCCCACCAAATACTTAATGGCTTAAAACAACAATAATTTATTATTTATCATGGTCTGTGAGTTGACCAGGCGATTCTTCTGCTCCACATGGTATCAGCCAGGGTCACCCATATGGCTATGTTCAGCTGACTTGTAGGCTGGATTGGGAAAAAGAAGGCGGCTGTCTCACCAAGGCTAGAGACTTGGAGTTGGCAGTTGGCTATGGTGACTTGAGTCTTCCATGTGGCCTCTTTCTCCTCATGATGAGTGGCCCCTGCCTCCAGGACTGCTGAACTTCCCATGGCCACTGGGTTCATGCTGAAAGCAAAAGCTGTCTGCGCTCTTAAAGGTTAGGCTTGGAACTGACTCAAGGCCCCTACTGTATTCTCTTGGTCAAAACAAGTCACAGGACCATCCAGATTCAGGGAGTGGGGGAAATAAACTACTTCTTGAGGAGTGGAGTGGCTTGTGCACACAGGAAGGGGAAGAATACTTGGGGGTCATCTTCGCAGCCATCTGCCACACCCTACATATTGTCATTACCTTGCAGAGGCAGTCATTATTATGAATCCTGTTAGCCACACTTGTGGTATAAAACTATATATTAGTTAAAGTAATGCTGCTGTTGTAACAAGCTAAGCACCAAATCTTAGAGGCTTAAGACAATAAAGTTTATTTCTTGTTTACATAACAGTCTAGGTGTTTCCGGTCAAGGCAGCTGTTCAATTCGTAACTCAGAGATCCAGGCTCCTTTTATCTTGTCATTTTTTCATCTTCAACCTGTGGTTTCCAGGTTTGCTGTGCTTGTAGGCAGTGATGAATGAAAAGGCAAAGAACATGGAGGATCGCACAGGAAAGTTTTCATGGGCTAGGGGCGGAAATAATGCCCTTCATTTCTACTCACAATTCACTGGCTAGAACTCAATCACATGGTCACACCTGGCCACACACAGAAAGCTGAGAAATGTAGTCTGGTAGCTGTGTGTCCTGCAGATGAGGAAAGGGGCTTAGTGATTAGCTAGGATTCTCTGCCACAAACTGCTTCCCCATCCCCCAAAACAAGAAAGGAAGGAAGGAAGGAAGGAAGGAAAGAAGGAAGGAAAAATAAAGAAGGAAGGAAAAAAGAAGAAAGAACTTCCTTTTGATATCAGTCATATCTTCCTCTGCACTGGTTTTTCCAAACCTACCCGAGAAACTTGTTCTTTTATTGGAATTTTAAAATAAATGGAACATACTTTTTTTTTGAGTGTTATAGGGGCAAGATGTGTGTGTATCAGAGACTGAGGAGGTTAGTACAATGGTGTTGAACTTGAATTAAAGCTAATAAACAGAAATCAGAATTTACTAAATATAAATTAGGGCATACTTATAGGCAAATAAAAAAATGGATTCTCTTGTTTGCTTTATATATTTATCCAGTGACTTTAAAATGTGATTATAAAAATATGTAATATTTTTATATAAAATTTTATACAAATATAAAAAATAAATCTGCCCCAGTTTTGTTTTGTGTGAAGTATGGGTATAGGTCACAATTGTCTGAGTAGTAGTATTAGATGGGAACAGATTTATTGAGGGAAATGCCAGTGAGGGAACATGGGGAGGGATCAGAAGAAACTGGAAGAATTTTCAGACGCTTGTGAAGGTGAGAGGGAAGGAGGAAGAGAGGAAGGAAGAGAGGGCGGGAAGAAGGAAGAGGAAGCTCTTAGACTGTAGCACATTATCAGACAGTTTCAGCAAGGCTGACAGGGAATCCTGTAGCCAAAGTCCTCCCGTCAGTGAACTCCTGCATCTTTGGCTGGGAGCAGAGGGGGGAAGCATGGCCCCATCACAGACACAGTGAGGGATTTCAAAATGCGGCAGCTTGGGCTGTTGCCAATTACCGTCCTAAAGGTAAGGGATCTGAAAGGTGCGTTTTCATGGTTGCCATAGTATGCCTTTGTTCCTGTGGCATAATTAGAAATTAGAGAGTAGTATAAAACTAACTGTTTAGCAGTCTTTACAAAAGACATTTATGCTCATTTACTCCTTATCTATTTTACTGACTATACCAGAGTAGTAGTTTGAAAGATCCTAGTTGGCTGTGATTAAATTAATTATTGTTTTTGGCCTGGAAACTTGCTTCTACACTGTCACTCCCCATGGAACGTCTGATGTTTGCCTCACTTCAAAAGTAGTAAGAGAAAATCACACTCTAAATTCACGTCTCAGGAGGAGTGGAGCAGTCAGCTGTCCCTTTCTATTCTCCTCTTAACTGTTTTCAACTGCACGATGCTCCTAAATATGAAAAGCGTACTTTCTAAGACTAAGCTTCAACTCGACCTCCCTTTGCCTGTCCTACATTTTTGTTGTTTATGTCTTTCATCACAGCAGGATGCTGGCAGCAGCAAACATTCTCAAATATAAATAGTAGTTTCTTAACAGAAAGAATTAGTAGGACTTAGAAGATTAAGCTAAATTTTGAGTGATGACTTTTTTCAATAGCACATGTGAAAATGTTTTGCAACATTGGATTAATGTATTGTTTTCTTTTGAATTATTTTAGAACAGAGAGATTCTTGAGAACGGAGAATTCAGAATGCTTTGCCCTCGAAGTACAATCTTATTCAATTTTATTCTAATTCACACTATGCAGAAGAGTTTGAAATTAAAGAGAAGTGTGGGAAAATGTTTTGGTGTGCCTATTTTAAAAGGGATATTTCTTTTTTTCCTCTTTAAACTGTTGGATGGATAGAAGTAATGATCCTAATGGACTAATGGATAATCCTCTGCAGTGATTTGGAACTTAAGCAAATATGTAATTGATTATAGGGTAGGCTAATGTGAAAGGTGCTCTGTACACTCAGTTGGCTACACCTGTGAACTGAGCTGCCTTTCCAAATTTAATACGCTGGTTCTGTCACCCCATAATCTTTTATGTGGAAGAAGAGCTCAGTGCATTTAGTAATTTTAGAGAATTTGAGGTCGATCGGTTTGCCTGCTATTATTACTCAACTTCCAAGTCATCTATGTGCTCATGACACAGGTGATAAATAGATTTAGTAGGAACACACTTATTGGCAGTAGGGGGAAAATAGCCCACTTAAAATTTTAAATGTTGTAAAAGCTATCACTGTATGTGAAGACTAGAATGTTCTCGCATAGGCTGGGAAGAAATGGAGAACAAATAATTGTTTCACAATAAAAGAGGCAGGAATCCAGCAGATGGGAAAGAAACTAATGTAAAATGCAATAGTGCTAAAAGATGTCCCTTTGGTCATTCATTCATTCATTCATTCATTTGGCTTTTGCTGTTCCAGGTGCTGGACAAATAGCACAGAACATATAGAAAGGTAAAGGTGTCAGGGAGAAAGAAATCTTATTCCTTATATTCAGACATTTGGGCTCATGGTAATGTACACTTTAAGAACTGAATTTCTGAAAATCAAGATGATAATGACAACAGCCATAAGTATAGTTATAACCATCATTTTGAAGACTTTACGCTAAGCATTTTATGTAGATGATTTAATTTTCACAGTGACTTTATCCAGTAAGTACTTTAGTTGCTCTCATTTTATTGATGAAAGAGATTGGAGTTTATAGAGGTCTGAGGACCAGTTCCGTTTGCCTTCAGAGAACAACACGGCTATTACCCTTCTTCATTATGAGTTAGGAAGAATGTGCCTTTGGGGTACTTTTATTCCAGTTTGTTTGGAGAGCTAACTCGTGTGTCTTCAGTACCTTGCTTTGGCCAACCCTCAGTGTCCAGTCCCCCTGGGAGTAAGGACTACCTGTATTCAGATCCTGTAGGATTCCTCAGCAGTAAGTGCTCTTCCATGGAGTTTAAAGGAGCTCCGCCTTCTTCTGACGGAACTCAGTAAATGTGGGGAGTTCTGGATATATGCCACAGTCCTCATTTTGTCTACCTCGGCATCTGTGGTGTGCGGAACTGCAAGTTGTGAGGCTCTTTAGGGAGTCTTTTCTGGTTTCTCATCAAGATGCAACTTGTAAAGAGAGGACAGACAAATGGGATGATGTGAGCTCAGGGATTATGTGCGGTGGGAGCACAGCCAGAACTTCCAAAGTAAGATACGTAAACATTAGAACTGTTTGAAAAAGACTAAGTGATGCTGAACAGATCACACATGGTATTTGGTTCTCTTCAGCTACAAAGCCCAAGTCCGATCTTTGAAAATCCCTGGGATAAATGTTCACAGGGCAAACACAGAAATCCCTTTCACCTGCATGACGAGAGTCCCTTACCTGCTGCCTAAGGCCAGGGTTGGAGGGATGAAGTTTACTAAGAAACAAGTTAGGCTTTTATTCATCCTTAATTTAAAACTACAACAATAACAGCAACAACCACCACTACCTCCGACCTTACATAGTAAAGAGAAGATTATATGGAGATTTAGGAAAAAAATTATATACACATCTTAAATTAAATTTAATTGTTTTAATTTAATTATCTTATATAGATTAAAAGCTTAAGAAAGAAAAGTAAAATATGTCTAGGTATATATATGTGAGTTGTACACATATTGTGAGACAATACATACTGGACCCAATAAAGGTTCCCTTTGCATAGGGAATTAGAATTCAATATTGCTGTTGGCAGGGTGACGAAAGAGATTTTTATATATACATGTGCATTAATTGTGATTTTTTTTTTTTACCATGAACTCTTGTATTCCCTATATGATAAAAGAAAAAAAACATACAAAACTACTTCACAAGTAAGATAGCCCAAGATATATTTATTTTTGGGTGGTTAAATTGTTTGCAAATTGTGCATATTGGCATTCTCCCCAGTGTTGATTTTCTCCCTTAAGCAGTTTCATCCTGTGTGTCAGGGGTCTTCAGTGCTGTGACTGATAGCTTAGGGTAAAGAAAACAGCTGGGTTTCTGAATGAGAGAGAATAACGTCAAATATGATTAAACTTCCCTGAATATTAGTAAATAGGCTAGCAATGAAAGAATTAGTAAATGGCGTTGGAAAATAGTTCTGTTTCAAGTCAGTTGAGGATAATGCTAATCTACATAAAATAAGTGAATTACAATTTGATTATAAAAGTTATTGCTTGATGTATGATTTAACATATCCTCCCATATTTTATCTGAACTAAAATGCATCCAAGATGTAGGCTGGTAATTTCAGCCATCTAGTTAGTTTCACCATCTGTTTGGCCATAGAGTGGTTGATTATTAGAGCATGTTTGAATGGCTCCTTTAGTTGAGCACATAGATAGATATTCTAACTCCATTTCAGGTAAAAGTGCCCGATGATGAGGAAAAGGAGTAACACAGATTCTTTACTAGGTGTTCATTTTTTGCAAATCTATATTCGTGGGAGAATTCCATGCTCTACAGTTGGCATGTTCAATGAAAGGATTACCCTCTATTGAGTGGGTATTGATTTGTCTGGATGGGTAGTATTAAAAATTCACCTCCTTCCTTCCTTCCATTAATAAAACTTTAATAAGTTTTGAAAATAATTCTAATGTTTGAACATTGTGGAATATTTTAACATTCCTAATAAAGTTGTATATGACTTAGGAAAAGTCCTTTCATGGTTGTTTAAGATTCTTACAGAGCAGCTTATGAGAATGTTTGGGAAAGGAATCATTGCCTTTTACTTATTATTTTTCCCCCATGAAATCGCTTAATGACTAGAAAGCATTCCAAACACTGAATTTGAGCTCAGGACTTTTCTTGACACAACTATCTATAAACATTAAAAAAGAAACACAACAATTTTTTGGCTGAATGATAAACCATCCTTTGGGTTTCTACTATGAGCAAGGCAGTTGGTGCTTTGTGGGGAATTTAAAGAACCATGAGATGTAGTTTCTACAAAACTATTCTCTTGGAAATTATTAGTCAATTAGGGTGGCTTTTATCTTTAAATAGATATGTTTAAAGTAATACTCAATTTATAACACAGGAATTTAATTAATAAAATTGGGAACATAAATTTTTTATTACTACTATTCAAATTAGATGTTTTTCTTAGTTGAACAGATTAATTTTCTTGATGATTCTAATGTGAACGGGGGAAAAATTGCTTAGCTTTGTAGGATTCAAAATGTTTCTATCCTAAATCCTGTGGTGGTTGTAGGTAGCAGCCACCATACAGCATAAAATGGTGGTTCAAGCCGATTGATACATAGTTTCACGTATTTGCATGCACACTACAATGGAGCGTGCTAAGGCGTATGAAATGGTTGCTAATCTGTAATTTTGTGCCTCATTCTTCTTTATAGGATATTTTATTGTTTCATCAGATTAAAGCTTTGAAGGAGATCTGAATGTAACATAAATGAGAATTGTAGGTGGGTTCTCTAACCAGAGAGGTAAGGATTGACTTGGGAATAGAAAGAGATGAAGTACAATAACAGGATTTTGTTCAGTTTGATGTCTCTTTTTCTCTCTCTTTCTAATCAGATGCTTGGGGACCTCAGTGTTATTCTGAGAAAACATCTATTCTCAAAAATTGTCCACCATAAGGAGTGTGGACAGATAACCATTGACAAATGTTAAAAGTCTCTACAAGGGTAACTGAGAGTAAAGAAGACACAAAGATAAGAGGCAGGATATATGAAAGTTAAGATCATGGAATCTGGAGCCATACATACCTTGGTTCAAACACTGGCTTCACTGTTTACAAACGTGACCTTGGTTAACTTATTTAATCTGTTTGAATTTAGTTTTATGTGTAATTCGCGGATAATTATAGTAAACACCTTACTATGAGGATTAAATGAAATAATTCAGAGAGTGCATAGCACATAGTAATCACTAAACACATGTGAGATGTGATTATTATTTATTATGTACATAAAAATAGCATAAGAATAAAGGGAGTCTGGGAATAGTAGGAAGAAGAATTGTACATTGAAACAAGAGGTGGCACTATATACCTAGGAGCCATTTTTGAAAGTGTACCAGGTCAGAAAGTTATTGACTCCTTGCTGTTCTATAGAAATTGTTTTGTAAGCAATACTTAGAGTGTTGGTCCTGTGGGGCTTTAGGTTATTAATGGATTTCACTCCCTGTCGCCTGTTCTTTTGTACTAAAGAGCTCCTGAGGCATAAATAGTTTCTCTGCCCCTACGCCCTGATATAGATCTTTGTCCATTTCATTGGTAATGGGGATCAGGACCCCCAGAGGAGTAGATATCTTGATACAAGGAAGACTGAGGGGGCCATGTGCGCACTGTTTGCTGCAGCTTTAAATAAACTTTGAAAAAAAAATTCCAAAAGAATGCTGTAGAATAGGTCTAAGGAGAAGGAAGAGAGAAACCAGATCTGCAGAGGGCCCTCCCGATAAGGGGAAAAGCCGTGGCTCTAGGCAAGGACAAATGAAAGAAGAGGAAATAAAATACTGGAACTCAGAGGAAGTTGATTCTATATTGTGGTTTTGCCTGCGAGAAGATTTTCTTTTAGAGCATCCCAAGGCCAGTGCCTTACTTTTTAAAATTTAAATTAACTTTTAATCTTAGAATAGTTTTAAATTTACAGAAAAGTTGCAAAGATAAAACAGGAGGTTCCAACATACTCCTCACCCAGTTTTCCCTGTGGTTAGCATTTTACATTACTATGCACCATTTGTCACAACTAAGAAACCAATATTAGTACATTACTATTAATCATACTTTCAGATATCAGCAGTTTTTCTCCAAGGTCTTTTTTCTGTTCCAGGATCCCATACAGGATGTCACATTACACTTAGTTGTTACATCTCCTTAGACTCCTCTGGTCTATGACAGTTTCTCAGAGTTCTTGTTTTTGATGACCTTCACAGTTTGGAGGAGTGCTGGTTGAGTATTTGGTAGAATGTCCCTCAGCTGGGATTTGCCTGAAGTTTTTCTCATGGTTAGATTGACGTTACAGATTTTTGGGAGGAAACCATGAGGTGAAATGCCATTCTCATCACATCATTTCAAAGGGACATGCTATCAACATGACTTATCACTGAGGATGTTGACCTTGATCACCTGGTTGAGGTCGTGTTTGTTGATTTCTCCACTATAAAGTGTGCTTTCCCCTTTCCACACTCTACTCTTTGGAAGCCAGTCACTCAGTTCAGCCCCCAATCAAGAGGCGGGGAGTTACGCTCCACCTCCTTGAGAACAGAGTATCTACAGAGAGTGTTTAGAACTGTTTGTCAGAAGAAGTTTCTCTTCTCGTTATTTATTCAATCATTTATTTAAATAAGTGTGGATTATGGATATTTATTTTATACTTTAGGTTATAATGCAATTCTTTGTAATTTTTGTTGCTCAATTTGCTCCAGCTTTGGCCATTAGGAGCTCTTTCAGTTGGCTCCTGTGTCCTTTTCACATGCCCCCATCTTTTGTGTTTTGAGCACTTCCTTACTTTCTAGCACTACAAGATGCTCCAGGCTCGTCATCTGTATTCCGTGCTCCAGCTCTAGAATCAGTCATTTCTGCAAGGAACGCTGGTTCCTTTTATTAAGGTATTTATTAGATAATTAAAAAACAAGATCTGAGCTCTCAGTGTGCTCATTGTCACTGTGATATCATCTCAGCAGACAGAGCTAGTAATATATGTACGAAAACCAACCCATGTATGTACCCATGTATTAGTATATCTATAATTATTTCTGTATCTGTCTACTTGTATCTATATTATCTATATATTACTATATATCGCTTATATCCATATTAAGCTAAATGTGAATTTGTATTGATTTCTCCAACCCTAATCTAGTCTCATATGGTTCCTTCTGGCCTTCCTGCTATGCTTCTGTGTAAACTCTCACTCTAATAGTGAGAACCTGGCTCCCATTATCTTCCATATTTTTACCTATTCTTTTAATCCAAGTATGTATGCATAGCAATCAGAATTGTTTACCATTACCTTGTGAGAAACAGGTTTATAAACTAGAGTACAATGTTATGTGAAGTTCCTTTTGTCTTTAGTCTCACAGTTTCTAGTAAAAATATCATTCTCCAAAGTTACTTAGATTAGCCTTTCTTTCTCCACCCCCTTCAATGAGGTTATGTTATATATTTAAAATACCATTACATTCTTTTGTTAAAGTATATTTTCCATCCCAGGATCCTCCAATTTCCCAGATGAGTTTTTTAAAAATTTGCATATATTAAGTTTGATTCTTTGTGCTGTAAAGTTCTATGGGTTTTGACAAATGCCTGGCGTCATACATCAGCATATAGATAAGTTCCATCACCTAAAAAAATTCCTTGTGCTTCCTCTGGTCAAACATTCTTCTCTTCCCAAACTTCTGACAACTGTTGATCTATTTTCTATCCCCTAGTGGTGAGAGAGGACATCTTTGTCTTATTCCTGATCTGAGGGGAAAGCATCCGGTCTTTTACTGTTAAGTATGATGTTAGCTATAGATTTTTTCACATATAATCTTTATTAGGTTAAGAAAGCTTCTTCCATTTTTAGTTTTGTAAGAGACTTTATTATGAGTGGGTATTTGAATATTATTTAGTTCATTTTCTGCATCTATTAATATGATCATACAGTTTTTCATATTTAGTCTGTTAATATAAGTTACATTGATTTATGAATGTTGAGTCAATTTTGCATTTATGGATTGAATTCCATTTAGTTATGTTAATTATGTTGTATAATTCCTTTTGTATATGACTGGATTGGATTTGCCAATATTTTGCTATGTATCTTTGCATCTTATTCATGAGAGATTTGGGTCTGTAGTTTCTTTCCTTATAGTTTCATTGTCTGGTTTGAGCATTAGAGTAATACTGGCCTCAAAAAATTAATTGAGGCATGTGTTCTCTTCTTCAATTTTCTAGAAGAGATTATGTAGAATTGGGCTTATTTTTATCCTTAAGTGTTTGGTAGATTTCACCAGAGAAATCCTCTGGATCTGTTGTCTTCATTGCTGAATAATCAGCACATACAATAACACCTGCCATATTATAGGTGCTCAAACAGTATCAGTTGAGTGGATGAATATGGGAATGAACTGCAGTTTGCTAATAAGAGAGATAAAAAATGAAAGGATGCCAAGGTTTTTTGTAGGTTGGTTTCCCCAGAGAACAGGCTCTGAGATGGGGATTTGTGAGCAGGGAGTTATTAGGAATAACACCTGTGGGCAAGGGACAAAAACTGGACTGGGCGGAGAGAGACACTGGAATGCAACAAGGCAGTTACAAGAAAGTTCTCACACATTACCATGGAGAAACTCTGAAACTGGTTTGGACCTTCAGAGTTGCCCTGAGTTTACGTGAAGGTCGCAGGCCTTTACATTATGGATTCTGGGTACAAACTGCCTCCAGGAAGGGGGTGTGATTTTGGGCAAAGTGGCTCTCTTCAGCTTGCGGCAGTTCCTGGAGAGAGCTGCAAGGTGAGAGCTTCTAGCCTACTGAACTTTCAGCACCCATGAAAATAAATCCTTTAGTCCTGAAGAGGGTTCTGGGAAGTGCAGCATGTCATCCCTGACTGGTCCCTAAAAATGAGATACGGATGAAGAAGGTAGATGAGAGAATACGCTGGGATGCTGTGTTTTATTGTAGGAGAAAAGCTACTGATTTAGGTATATGTGCTGCAATAAGATTTAGAGGTTCGGTTGTAAAGATTTAAATGTGTTTAAACCACTAGATACTGAACAATGTAGTCAATTGCAAAGAGAAGAAGTTATTCCCAATTGCCAGATAAGTGAAGAAGGATGTAAGACCCTGAGAGTTACTGGGAGATATTTGTATGCTCAGATTCTGCCAGTACTTGTCTATGAACTGCCGAAAAGGAGATGGACAAATTGTGTGAATGGATATCATCAATCTCGGAATCCATCTCTTGGTCATTAGATGCACTGCGTCACTTGTTACATTGGGGAGATGACAGATCCTGCTGTTGGTGGTATAAAACTCCCACAAAACCTACCTCAAGACTTGTTGAGTGCTTTCTCTAGCTCCTAAATATCCTGAGAACCTAGAACCCTGCTTCAGCTTTCCTAGTAGTATCACGTTTTAGTTGGAGCAATTAAAAAAATGGCAAACAGCAGCAGAAGAGTTCCCACAGTTCAAATATGGCAAAAAGAAGAAGTGAGACTGGGCAGGGCAATTATTTGGCAAATGGTACAGACAATTCCAGAGTCAGGGAAATCTCTGTCTTGAATTGATTCTTGAAGGATGGGAAGGATTTTGAGAAGCAGAGTAGGGATGAATGTTCTTCTCCCCATGTCTGACTTTGGATAATCTCACTGGGCTTTTAGTCTCCTCAAAATTAGAGACGTCAGACTTGATAGTTCCCAGGTTTCTTTTGAAGTCTGACATCCCATGATTTTCATTCAAATCAATAGTACCAAAAGTGTTTATCAATCCCTGTTACTAGATTTGTCTCTGAATTTCCCTGATGTCAGTGATAGAAATTATGTGTCTGGTTTATGTTGAATATCCCCCTCCAGTGGGCTCTCCCATTCATAGATTTCACGACTATTAATCTTATTTCAAATTGTGTCAGTGAGATTTTGGATAAATCTGTATAGTTAAAAAAAAATGTCTCCCCAAATACTTAAAGCTCAATGAATCTAAACTTAAACATAATGTTATTATAACTAATAAAAAAAGCTTCATCCAGATTTGCTTTCCATCATGGCTTCCTCTTCTCCAGTCAGCTTATCTGTAATTGAACAAAATGTGTATCAATTAACAATTTTCCTCCTTAATACGCCCCTTGTAGGCTGCTTGTTGCAGAAAAAGAATAGATGGATGCTACCCACCACAGCCTCTGGTATTTTACTCAGAGCTTCTGGTCACGTCTCCATCTTTGAATTCAAGTGGTGATGCCTTAGTTTTGTGTTTCCATTGTGTGATCTATACCACAGTTACAACTTTCAGCCCCTGAATTGCATCTTTTTCTATGTTACAAAGCCAATTTCCTTTGAAAACTATGGCTCTGTTTTCTCAGGATTTTCTCTGTAGTGCTGGATTAATATCCCTTACAAGCTTTCCACTTGATTTCCTTTCTGGAAGAGTTCAGCATGCTTATAACTCCTTAGAAATGCTTCTTGGGGCTCCACAGACATCTTTCGACTGGTGTTTCCTTTGAACTTAAAGAATGCTTTTTTTTTTTTTTAAAAGTATTTTCCAGGAAAAATAATGGTAATGTCTCTGAAATATTCGTCAGTTTCCTTAGTGTTGCTACCTCTCATCATTGCATGTGCATTTTTAGTGTTATATTTAAAAAATATTGCATGTATTTTGAGGTATGATTTATGAAGATAAAATAACTAATAATATTAATACCTTAAGTATTGTATGTTTGGAGTGTCTCTGGTGTAATGTTATACTGAGCCAGCAAAAATGACATTTATTATCACATTTCTAATGTCAATGGGGTGGGATGGTGAAAATAACAAAATCTATTTCAATATGGAGCATCTGTTCATACTGTATTTTTTAAATACACAATAGTATTTCACATAAATATATATTTAATTTAGAATACACATCAACTGTTTTAAAAATATATAGTTTGGGTAAATGTGTGGTTTGGGTAAATCTCTTGTTGTTAGCCAGTTGAGGCTGGCATTTTTTCTGTAGCTGATTTATATAGCTCAGATTTTATTTGCATAAAGAGCTGAATAAGATGAACTCAAGTACCAAATTCTTCATTCTATAGTGCAGTATTTTTAAACCTACTTATAGATTACCAATGAAATACTGCTTTGCTTTCATTTTGAAATCACCAGTTTTTCCTTCAATTTTTTACATTTCAAGATCCATTTTAGCACTTAAAAATTAAGTTTAGAGAGGCTTTCATCAAGAGAATGGCATAGGCAGACTCTGAACTCACCTCCTCCCACAAACACAACCAGCTTACAACCATGGAAACATTACCCTGGAGAGAAAACTGAAAACTAGATAAAAAACCCCTCCACAACAAGGGACAGTCCTGACTGAGGCAGAAGAGTCAGAAATTCCTTCTGGAGAGAAAAAAGACACCTTTGCAAGTGGCAGAGCTTCACGGCCAGCCAGGTGGGAGCCATCCTAAGGTATGCAGCCCTCCCTGGAGGAGTAGGGACCCTAGTGGGGCACGTTACACTATAAGCATCCTTTAGACTCAGCATAACTGAGACCAGTCTTCTACTATCTGGTTTTGCTGACTATCAATTAAAGTGGGGAATAGCCCCAGAAAAGCTATTGGATGAAAGCTGAAAACACCTGGCTCTTAAAGGGCCCATGCACAAATTCATCTGTCTCAGAGAGCAATCTAAAATCACCAAAAAGATAGATGCACATTCCTTTGGTGAAAAGTGATTCACCTGGTAGGCTCTGGGTGCATCTTGGTGAGAGGTGAGACCTGTCCAGAGACTGAGACATTGGTGGCAGCCATTGTTGTGACCTGGTACAGGTGTGCTGACACAGATGCTGGCAGATGCCATTGAAGTTCTTCCCCTGGCTTGATAGCCCAGGGTTCTGCCACATCCACTAGAGAACAGATTTAATCCAGTTCAGCCAGGGCAGGCAGCCTGTCCTAGAGACAGGCCCCACCTAATAGCAAGCCCTCAGGCTACTCATTGGCCTGCATAGACTGGGTGATTTGATCCTCTACAGGCAGGCAAGTGTGTCCACCTCTGTGAGGCAGGGCCTGTGTGAGGACAAGGGGAATTGTGTTTGTGTGTGTTTGGGGGGGTTGGTGGAGAGGTGGGGGCCTCTGCAGTGGGGTGACTGGGTATGCTCCAGGGAGTTGGGAATTGTGCATGGACCAGGGATGTGTTGACAGTGTGTGTGTGGACCTGTGGGGGGTGGGGCTTATCAGTGGCAGAATAGCTGCACTTCACAGCCACAAAGAGGATTGGCCCCACCTTCCAAAGCCTGAAACAATTGGGTGCTCCCATCCCTAGGGCCAGCCCCACTCAGCTGCAATGCTAAGAGAGCTGACAACAGGCTTGCAGTCCTGAGGCCTACAGAAACTCTAAGCCCTTGAGCCTAGCAACCAGCTACACTGGGTACGTACTCAATTAATAGGAAAACTGCAACAGGAGTGTGCTACCTTGTAGCCAGTGGTGCTGGGGCTCCCCAAACCCGATTTACAAACAGCTGGCTAGGGAGGGAAAGACTAGACTCCCTGGGTACCTGCAGTAAGAACAACCCTGCCACAGCAGAAGGACACAAGTAGCCTACACAGGGGTCACTACTGGATCATTTGGCCTGGTGACGAGAGGAAAGCACACTGCTGGGCCTCAAAAGGTATCTCTTACATAAGGCTACTTCTCCAAGAGCTGGAGACATAGCCAACTCACCTAATACATAGACATAAGCACAGAGAATGAGGCATAAATGAGGAGGCAAAGGAACACAAGCAAGGGAACAGGACAAAATCCCAGAAAAAGAACTAAATGAAACAGAAATAAACAATCTACCTGATAAAGAATTCAAACAAAAACTCATAAGGATGCTCGCTGATTTGGGGAGAAGACTGGATGAACACAGTGAGAACATCAACAGAGAATTGGAAAATATAAAAAAGAACCAATCAGAAATGAAGAATACAATACTGGAAATGAAAAATTCACTAAAGGGACTCAATAGCAGAGTAGATGGTACAGAAGAACAGATCAGTGACCTGGAAGAAAAACTAGAGGAAATCACCCAAGCTGAACAAATGAAAAAAAAAAAAAAAAGAATTAGACAGAATGAGAACAATCTAAGGGAACTCTGGAACAATATCAAGTGCACTAACATTTGTATTATAGGTGTTGCAGAAGGAGAAGAAAGAAACAAAGGAGCAGAGAATTTATTTGAAGAGATAACAGCTGAAAACTTTCCTAACATAAGGAAGGAAACAGACATTCAAGTACAGGAAGCACAGAGAACACCAAACAAGATGATCACCAACAGGCCCACACCAAGACACATTATAATTAAACTATCTAAAATTAAAGATAAAGAGAGAATTCTAAAAGCAGCAAGAGAAAGGCAACAAGTGACATACAAAGGAAAGCCCATAAGGCTATTGGCAGACTTCTCAGCTGAAATCCTACAGGCTAGAAGAGAGTTGCATGACATATTTAAAGTGCTGAAAGGAAAAAACCTACAGCCAAGAATACTTTATCCAGCAAAGTTATCATGCAGAATGGAAGGGGAGATAAAGAGGTTCCCAGACAAGCAAAAATTAAAGGAGTTTATCACCAAGAAACCAGTTCTACAAGAAATGCTGAAGTGAATTATTTAAGTGGGAAAGAGAAGACCACAAATAGGGATAAGAAAATTATCAGCCTACCCCCCGCCACTAAAACCAGGCAATGAAACCACTGTTAAAGGCAAAAATACAGTAAAGGTAGCAGATCAACCACCATGAAGATAATATGAAGGTTAAAAGACAAAAGTACTAAAATTACCTATTTCTATGATAAGAGGGTAATGGATAGAAACACACAAAACAAGAGATTAGATACGATTTCAAAAACATAAAATGTGGGAGGAGAAAAGTAAAAGAGTAGAGCTTTTAGAAAGAGGTCAAGCTAAAGAGAGTATAAACTTAATATAGGTTGCTATACATGTAGAATATTATATAGGAACCTCATGGTAACCAGAAATCAGAAATCTATAATAAGTAAATAAATAAGGAAGAGGAAAGAAATCAAACACATTATTAAAGACAGCCATCAAACCACAGGGAAGAGAACAAGAGAATAAGAAAGGAGCAGAGAAGTACTACTAAAATACCCAGAAAAAAAAAGTAACCAAAGGGCAATAAATACATTTTTATCAATGGTTACTTTAAATGTCAATGGACTAAATGCTCCAATCAAAACACATAGGGTGGCCGATTGGATAAAAAAAAAAGACCCATATATATGCTGCATACAAGAAACATACTTGGGACCTAAAGACACTCACAAACTGAAAGTGAAAGGTTGGAAAAAGATACTCCAGGCAAACGGCAAAGAAAAGAAAGCAGGGGTAGCAATACTTATATCAGACAAAATAGACTTTAAAACAAAAACTATAACAGGAGAAAAGAAGGGCACTACATAGTGATAAAGGGAACAGTCCAACAAGAAGATATAACACTTGTAAATATCTATGCACCCAACATAGGAGCACTTAAATATATAAAGCAATTATTAACAGACATAAAAAAGGAATAGACAGTAACACAATAATAGTAGGGGACCTTAACTCTCTACTTACACCAATGGATAGATCATCCAAACAGCAGATCAATAAGGAAACACTGGCCTTAAACAACACATTAGATCAGACGGACTTAGTAGATATATATAGAACATTGCATCCAAAAACTGCAGAATATACATTCTTTTCAAATTCACATGGAACATTCTCCAGAATTGATCACATATTAGGCCACAAAACAAGTCTCAATAAATTTAAGAAGATCGAAATAGTACCAAGCATCTTTTCTGACCACAAAGGTATGCAATTAGAAATAAACTACAGGAAGAAAATCAGAAAAGCCACAAAAATGTGGAGATTAAACAAAATGCTACTGAACAACGGTTGGGTCAATGAAGAAGTCAAAGGAGAAATCAAAAATTACCTGGAGACAAATGAAAATGAAATACGACATGCCAAAATCTATGAGATATAGCAAAAGTGGTTCTAAGAGGGAAGTTTATAGCAATTCAGGCCTACCTCAACAAATAAGAAAAATGCCAAATAAACAATGTAACAGTGCACCTAAAGGAACTGGAAAAAGAAAACAAAGCCCCAAATCAGCAGAAGGAAGAAAATATAAAAATCAGAGCAGAAATGAACTAAATAGAGACTTAGAAAAAAATTAATGAAACCAAGAGCTGCTTCTTTGAAAAGATAAAGAAAATTGACAAATTGAAAAACTTTTAGCTAGACTCACCAGGAAAACAAAGGAGAAGCCTCAAATAAATAAAATCAGAAATGAAAGTGGAGAAATTACAACAGACACCTCAGGAATACAAAAGATTATAAGAGAATACTATACAAAGCTGTATACCAACAAATTGGATAATCTGGAAGAAATGGATAAATTCTTAGAATCATACAACCTTCCAAGACTGGATCAAGAAGAAGTAGTGAATTTGCATAGACCAATCACCAGTAAGGAGATGGAAAGAGTAATCAAAAGCCTCCCAAAAAATGAAAGTCCAGGACAAGATGGCTTCCCTGGTGAATTCTACCAAAGATTCAAAGAAGACTTAACACCTATCCTTCTCAAACTCTTCCAAAAAATTGAAGAGGAGGGTAGGCTTCCTAACTCTTTCTACAAAGTGAACATTATCCTGAAATCAAAACCAGAAAAGGACAACACAAAATAGGAAAACTACAGGCCAATAGCACTGAGGAACATAGATGCAAAAATCTTCAACAAAATACTAGCAAATCAAATACAACAATACATTAAAAAGATCATACATCGTGATCAAGTGGGTTTTATTCCAGGGATGCAGGGATGGTTCAACATCCACAAATCAATCAACGTGATACAGCACATTAACAAATTGAAGAATAAAAATCACATGATCATCTCAATAGATGTAGAGAAAGCATCTGACAAGAAAGAGCATCCATTTATGATAAAAATTCTAAATAAAATGGGTAGAGAAGGAAAATGCCTCAACATAAAAAAGGCCATATATGACAAACCCACAACTAATATCCTTCTCAATGGAGAAAAATTGAAAGCTATCCCTCTAAGAACCGGAATCGGACAAGGATGCCCACTTTAACCACTCTTATTGAACATAGTATTGGAAGTCCTAGCCAGAGAAATCAGAAAAGAAAAAGAAATAAAAGGGATCCAAACTGGAAAAGAAGAAATGAAACTGTTGCTGTTTGTGAGTGACATGATTTTATATATAGAAAACCCTAAATAAAGCACTAAAAAACTTTTAGAAGTAATAAACGAATACATATCAAGTCACAGGGTACAAAATCAACATACAAAAATCAGTTGCATTTCTATACACTAACAACGAAGCAGCAGAAAGAGAAATTAAGCATACAATCCCATTTACAATTGCAACAAAAAGAATAAAATACCGAGGAGTAAACTTAACCAGAGTGAGAGACCTGTACACTGAAAACTATAAAACGTTGTTGAAAGAAATTGAGGAAGACACAAAGAAATGGAAAGATATTCCATGTTCTTGGATTGGAAGAATTAACATAGTTAAAATGTCCATACTTCCTAAAGCAATCTATAGATTCGATGCAATCCCTATCAAAGTTCCAACAACATTTTTCATGGAAACAGAACAAAGAATCTTAAAATTTATATGAAACAACAAAAGAGCCCGAATAGCCAAAGGAATCCTGAGGAAAAAGAACAAAGCTGGAGGTATCACACTCCCTGATTTCAAAATATGGTACAAAGCTATGGTAACCAAAACAGCATGGTACTGGCACAAAAACAGACTCGCAGTCAATGGAACAGAATCAAGAGCCCAGAAATAAACCCACAAATATACAGACAGCTATTTTTCACAAAGGGAGCCAAGAGCATACAATGGAGAAAGGAGAGTCTCTTCAATAAACGGTGTTGGGAAAACTGGACAGCCACATGTAAAACAATGAAAGTAGACCATTATCTTACACCATGCACAAAAATCAAATCAAATGGATTAAAGACTTGAATGTAAGACCCGAAACCGTGAAACTTCTAGAAGAAAACATAGGCAGACACTCTTTGACATTGGTGTTAGCAGCATATTTTCAAGTACCATGTCTGACCGGCAAGAGAAACAAAAGAAAAACTTAAACAAATGGGACTATATCAAACTAAAAAGCTTCTGCACAGCAAAGGAAACCATCAACAAAATGAAAAGACAACCTAGTGATTGGGAGAAGATGTTTGCAAACCATATATTGGATAAGTGGTTAATATCCAAAATATACAAAGAACTCATATGTCTCAACAACAAAAAACCCAACAACCCCATTAAAAAATGGGCAAAAGATCTAAACAGAGATTTCTCCAAAGAAGATATACTGATGGCCAACAGGCACATGAAAAGATGTTCAACATCATTAACTATCAGGGAAATGCAAATCAAAACTACAATGAGATATTACCCCACTCCCATCAGAATGGCTATAATTAACAAGACAGGAAGCAACACGTGTTGGAGAGGATGTGGAAAGAAGGGAACACTCGTACACTGCTGATGGGAGTATAAACTGGTGCGGCCTCTATGGAAAACATTATGGAGTTTCCTCAGAAAATTAAGAATAGATCTACCATACGATCCAGCTATTCCACTGCTGGGTATTTATCCAAAGAACTTGAAAACACTAATACATAAAGATACATGCACCCCTATGTTCATTTCAGCCTCATTCACAATAGCGAAGACTTGGAAGCAACCTAGGTGCCCATAAAGGGACAAATGGATAAAGAAGATGTGGTATATACACACAATGGAATATTACTCAGCCATAAAAAATGATGAAATCTGGCCATTTGTGACATTATGGATGGACCTTGAAGGTATTACGCTAAGTGAAATAAGTCAGAGGGAGAAAATCAAATACCATATGATCTCACTCATAAGTAGAGGATAAAAACAACGACAAACAAACACAGCAACAGACTTTGGATTGGTGGTTACCAGAAGGGAGGAGGGGAGGGTGAAAGGGGTGATTAGGCTCACATGTGTGGTGATGGATTATAATTAGTCTTTGGGTGGTGAACATGATGTAATCTACACAGAATTTGAAATATATTGTGATATACACCTGAAAGTTATATAATGTTATAATCCAATGTTAATGCAATAAAACAAATACCAAAAAAAAAGAGAAATATTTACTTTTGTACCAAAAAGAAAAAAAAAAGAATGGTCACTGCCTATGTGTGTTGTGAGAATGAAATGAGTCGACAAAAGGAAAAAACAGTCCTCTGGTATGTGAACAGCAAGGGAACCAGGACCTCGTCTGTTTTCATCATTGTTTTAGAACAGGGCTAGAAAATGGAGATGTTATATTTTAATAAATATTTATTTTAGTAAGTAAAAAAAAATTGAGTTTAATTCTACTGTTCAGGATGTGGGTATTTAGTGCCCTGGAGGATTTTTTTTTAATTAGCATTTCATTTTTAACAGATCAAAAATAAAAACGTCTTTTCTTTGATGTTCAGATTGAGCTGGCATGAGACTAAAACAGAAGCTGGACCCACGCAGCCGCTGCATTTGAAAGCCTCCTTGGACAGGCTTTATAGGCTCTTGGAGATTCTGCACTAATGACTGGGAGCCATTTTGGCAATTATCAAAGTTGTGAATTAGAAATTATGCAAAGCTTGCTCAGACAATCTAGGACACTAATGCACTTTATTTTTAACATATGACACAAGTGTAAAGTATTTATCATAATACTTCACACTACGCTAGTAGGCGGCTCGTGTACATTCGTTAGGACATCTCAGTACTGTGAAATCTCCTTTTAGTCGGTCATATTTAAGTCTGCTGACAACTGGCACGAGACTGTTTTTATTATAATTATTAGGCTTTAGATTAACTCACCAGAAGTGGTTTAGACAAGTAACATAGCACATGTTTTAAATTGTTCAGGGAGTGGTCACGTTACTTCTAAAATATTTTCTTAATAAAAGTGTTGCAATTGAAAATAATTGCAAAAATCTTTTTAAAAAGTATTGTAGTGAAAGCAAAGTTCATTTTGGAAGGCATACTAATTCATAGAGAATAATGTTTTCTCAATTAATAAATTTTCTAGCATCTATGCATATGGCTATTTATATAATGACTGTCATCGTTGGGTCTGGCATTCTGACCAGTTCCTATTTTGGCACCAAGCAAAGGGGGAAGAATATCTTACTTAAACATTAATCTATTCTGAGATCTTTCCTGTTGAAATCTGAATGTTTCCATTTCTATTTACCATACAATAATGATACAAATTTCATTTCACAATTGCTGTCATATTGGTCTTTCTTTTAAAGCTCTGAGCGTGTCTCTTCCTTGCACAAAGACCTACTATCAATGTCTCTTGTTGCCTATAGAATAAAGTTCAAAACCTTTACCTGCCTATTTTCTGCTCAGACTGCTCTCTCTGCTTGGAATGCTTTTACTTGTCTCTCTATATTCACATTATACCTATCCCTTCAGGGTTCTATTCAAAAGCAAGACCTTCCATAATTGTTTCTTTCAGTTTTCACTGGACCCATGAACTGCATACTGTTCTAGGCACTTTGCACATGTGACACTTTAAATCCAAGCTTTGGGGATATTTTTCAATTCCAAATGTTCTCCTTTACCTAATCAAGAGCCATGTCTGACTCCACAAGTCATAGACAGTTTTTACACGCTAGCATCTGAGGGAACTCTTGACGTGCTATCAAGAGGAGAACAGCCCATTTGTTTGGCTGGGGCTATAAAAACAAGAAGTGGAAGGAGAGCAGAAGCAAGAAATAGGGGTCTATATATTTCTCCCTCTCAGGGTAGAGCCAAGATGAGGTGTCAGATGGTAGAAATATTCAGATAACTTTGGAGGAGCAAGCAAACATTAGGGGAAGAGACTACTGGTATATTTCCTCAATAATCCTCTAGCAGAAGCTCCACACTCAGCATGTCCCTCATGGCACAAAATAGATGAAGTGGCAGTTGACAGAGAAGATAGGCTTCATAGATGAGATAGAAGAAGCCCTCCTGACTTCTCACAGCCTGTGAATTACACAGTGGATTCATGGGTTTAATGTGCCCAAGGAGGAGACCAGGTATGGAGAGGCTGTCAAGAGCAGGAAACTCAAGAGCAGAAGAAATTGGCTGGGACAAGGATTTCAGCCGAAGGTAACATAAGGGCACCTCAAAAGCTCGAATGAAGCCATTGCATACGAGTGTCATCAATTCAGGGAGCAGACTCACCAAGCCACTTTTCAAAAGGAACCACTAAATTTTAGAGGCTCCCTTCTCCACGTCTACTACAGGGGCATACTGAGCACACCCCACCCGCTGTACACTGATGCCATCTTGATGAATAGAAACAAGAGGATAAGAAACTGGAGAATGGACCATAGTTTGAATTTGAAGGAGTCCTTTTCTTTTATCAACCAATGAGGATTGATTATTAATTATGCTTTTTTTTAAGGCTTCTTGATTCTCCTTCTACCATTATCCAGAAGGTTAGAGATTTGTGAGAAGATTAGAATAGTTACAGAATATAAAGAGGCTATATATTTTGTTTCACTTTGTTCTGGCCAATCTGAGTTTAATGGCAGTGAAATTTTGACCTTGTTACACATTTAATTGTCACAATAACCCTGTATCTCTCAGAAGTAGATCCCAAGACAAGGATTCCAGTGGAAGCCATTTATTTGGGAGGTGATTCCAGGAAACACTAGGCAGGAAGTGAGACAGGAAACCAATTAAGTGTAATTAAGCAAGTTAACATTATGGATAGCTTTTAGGTTGGTGAGTCCAAGCCTATCAAATAGCCAGTGAGTGAGTCTAGCCGACTACTGGTGTTTGCAACTAAGTCAGTATTTTCTCACCTAATATGGTCTCTCTTTTTGGCTTGGATTATATAGCCTGACATCATGCAGGTGACCTATTGTTTACTCTCGAGGTTTCCTTTTCAGTGTGAAGATATATTTTCATAATCATTAGGACTAAGTAGAAAATATGGGAGTGATGCTGTTACTTGCCTTAGGTGCAGAAGGCAGGGAGGAACTATTCTAGATGCTCTAAACTCTATTCCTAAACCAGTTAGACTACCAGAAGCCTTCTCATTTGGAACATATTATCTCAGCTCTTCCCAGAACCACCGTCACTGAATTGTGTTACATTATTATGCCTTTAAGGTTATTGAAAAATAGCCATACAATTACAATAATAGTTAGCATTATGTTTTGGCACCTTGTTAGGGATCTTAAATTGAACTGTGGCAAATCTATCTGCATAAATTGTGGTCAATAACACTTAAATTCATTGAATTGTTATAGGGATTAAAGAAGCTTATGTATGTGAAGTACTTAGCACAGTGCTTGGCACTAGGTAAGAACTCAATATATGGTGATGGTGTTACCAAACGAGGTTTGTTTTTGCCCATCGCCCAGAAAGCCGATCACTGAGATGACAAGATTGTGGCAGAGCAAGGATTTTAATCACAAGGCAGCCAAGTGAGGAAGTGGGTGCACAAGTCTCAAATCCACCTCTTTGAAAATGGGGACTCAGGGATATTTATGGGGTAGGGGGCAAGGTGGTCTGAAGTATGGAGATAGGTGATTGGAGGTGAGGAGAGGTGAGGTAATTGATCTGTGCAAGTGTAGTCAGACTTCCTGCCTCTTTATAGGACACATGTTCACAAAATGGTGGCGTTAGCATGATCTGAAGGTGGAGTTTTTAGCCTCTTGATGTCAAAAGGTCACTTATTGGGCCCAGTTGATGGGTTGGTAGCTCTTAACCGGCCTGAACTGGACAAAGGGGTCCTGATTTCTGCAAAAAAGCTCAAACACCCATTATTATGGTGATCCAGGAACCAAGGAGATGTTATCTATAGGAACCTGGGTAGTCAGATAGCATATTGCCTAAGCAGTACAGCTAGCATTGGGCGGGGGAACAACTAAAAGGTGTAATCAGTAATTGCAGAAAGGAAGAAAACTTTAGTTATTAGCTACTTAATCATCAGTGACTGTTTACCAGTTTCCTTGGTAGTGGTTTTTGTCATTGTTATTATTATTTCTAATAATAACAATAGTTAGTTTCTGTGGATATGACTACTTAAAAAATTGTAGTTGGAAGCCCTCAAACTTCAAAATACAAGACTATGAACCCTTCTTGATAAACAGAACCAAATATAGCATATGACTTCTTTTTCCAAATAGGCAGTTTTAAGGAATAAGGGTACAACTATACTTAGCTAAATATATGTGAAATTAGTTTTGTCTAATTAGACCATGCTTGTTGGAGAAAAAAATCAAGGATAAAAGAAACTCTATTTTTTGTGACCTTCCCTGGAGATTCTGCTTGTTGATAGGCCTCTTAAATGGTGGTAATAAGTTTAAATGTTTTATTGTACTAAACTTCTTTATTTATGGTGGTGGTTGTAATGAGAAGGAGGAAATGACCAGAACCATTACTTTTCCAGCTATTCACAGCACTACTCTTGGTGTCTTCTTTGGAGGCAAAGGAAATAAAAGGAACTAATTGGATGTTTCCAATCAAAGGACTCCACCTCCTTAAATGATCACATGTGGTTTTCTCGTAGAAACAATGAGTGGAGTTAGCAAATTTGCTTCTGAATGTGAAATGAAGAGAGTAAATAAAGTCTGTGAAAAAGGCAATTAGTGGAATAAGTGTTAATTCAAGAAATATAGAAACTTTGGTAAATTTGAAACTCAGGAGGTTAGAAGTTATCCAAAGTTTTCCTCGTAATTGGAGATAATGACGGATTTGCATATTCATAAGTAGCTAGAGATTTTCATTCATCTATAATTATAAATAAAAATGAATTATATACCTGGATTGATATAGCTCCAAACCTAAGGTAATTAGATTAAAACAAAAAAGACTGGCTTTGATTCCTCCTTTTGTGAAAAACTGCCTTTATCAATATGAAAAAGCAATCAATAAGCCAAACATCCTTTCATATCTATTTCTTCTCCTTTTCTCCCTTTGACATATAGGTATTACAGAGGTACTTATGTTAGTACACTGTAAATGACCTTTACTATTTTAAAATCTCATTTATGTGATGGGTCTAGGAAAGTGGCCCCCCTTTCCATGTCTGAGGGTGGTGACTCTGTGTCCTCCGTAAAGAAGAGACTTGTTATGAGGGAATAAAAATGGAACCACTGAAGGACTGGCCCAGTGGTATAGTGGTTAAGTTCACATGCCCCACTTGGGCAGCCTGGGGTTCATGGGTTCGGATCCCAGGAGTGAACCTACTGTGGAGGCATCCCACATACAAAGTAGAAAAAGACTGGCACAGATATTGGCTTGGTGACAATCTTCCTCAAGCAAAAAGAGAAAGATTGACAACAGATATTGGCTCAGGGCCAATCTTTCTCACAGAAGTGAAAAAAAAAAAGGAACCACTGAGCACACACCTATAGCAATTCTGTCAAATCCATGGGACTTTTGTGGATGAGTGATACTGGAGTGGGGACAGCTCATTTCAGGATGCACCTTTTTAATTCCTTCTTTCATGTACTTCAACAGGTATTTGACAACCTACTATGTGTCTGGCTCTGTGTTAGCTGCTAAGTTTATAGTGGTGGACAAGATAGACAGCACTGGTGCCATCACAAAGCTTACCTCCTACTGGGTTCTTCTAGGAAGACTTCCTGAGCACTTTGACTTTTATTCATTTCCTTCTTAATAATTTATTCATTTTTAATTAAAATATTTAATAAGTTCTATGAAATGCCAAAATGTCAGATACTGCTGATTCTTCATGGGACAAAGGCAAATTAAGTACCAACTCTATCCTCATGGAGAAGCTGAACAAATGAACCAATTATTTTGGCACAACGAGAAAAGTGCAATGACAGAGAAATTTAAAGCACTATGGGACTGAAGACCAGGAGAATTAATTTTGCTTAAGTACATCCAAAAGGTGGTTAGAGGAGGACATCTGTTTACTTTCATCATGACTAATGCTCCTAAATCTCAGCTCCTGAAACAACCCTCATTTATTATTACTTGGGAACATAAGGGTTGGCTGAATGGTTCTGCTGATATTGGCTCAACTTGCTCATGTTTTTACCATAGATGAGGGTCAAAGAGGCAGTTTGGCTGATCTTGGCTAAGAGTTGTCACATGTTTGGGGGTCAGCTGCCTCTCAGCTGCTCTGCGATGGTCTTGACTCTTTGCCTTGTTTCTGTCACATCTCCGCATCAGGCTGCCTGTACATGATCTTATAGTGGAGACAGAGGTGCAAGAATAAGCAAGGGAAGAGTCCTCAGTATGTAAGTGCTTTTGAAGCCTTTGCTTGCATCGTATTTGCTAACATTCCATAGGCCAAAGAAAGTCACCTGCATGAGCCTAGAATCAGAGAGAGTGTGAGTTGAACCCACTGTCCACAATGGGAAAAGTGAAGACTCAGGGCTATCAACATCATCAGTTTACTATGGCAGGTAACAAATGAGCTGAGATTTGAAAGGTAAACAGGAATCAGATGAACATTCCGAGAAGTATTAGCACATGTGATATCGAATCCTGAAAGAAGATTTCTATCTTAGGAAGCTCCAAGGAAATTGATATGATTGAAAGAAATAATGCCTGTGTGAAATAGTATTTTAGAAATGCCAAGTTCTTTTCTCTTTCAAACCTTCTCTCATTATGCTTCTTTGGAGTACTCTCCTTGGAGTTTTCTTACTAACTCCCGGTTATCTTTTAGGTCTCAAATATCACTTCTAAAGACTGATGAGCTCTGATCACTCTGCAATTTGTGTCATTTCCCCCCAGCCAGGTCATTTTAGCTCATGACACCTTGTCTTTACCATTTAATGCTTTTATCATAATTTGTAATTATATGAATGTACGCATCTATTTGTTTAACATCTGTCTTCTCTACTAGGTCAGAAGCTCAATCAGGGTACATATTCTTCATTTACTATTGTATTTTCAATGTTTGCCACACAGGTATTCAATAAAGAATGAGAGAGTGAATGAAAGAATGTAAATAGAGTGTTTAGCAAGAATCAATTATGAACAGCCTTTGGTACTGAGCAGAGGAATTTGAACTTTGCCCTGGAAGCTAAGGGAGTCTGGAGGATTTTAAACAAGATGCTAACATGATAAGTCTGAACTTTAAGGAGACTACATTATTGAAAGAGTGATTGTTAACAAACACTAACTATAGTCAGTTAGGAAGCTACTACAAACTCCAGGTGAGAAGTGATAAAGGATTGAACAAAGGATGTGGGACCAGAAAAGACGCTACAGAGATAGAGAGGAGATGGAATCTATAGGCCATGTTTTCCTGTTGTTTTTGGTCTAGTGTTCTCGATTTCCCACTTTCCTTTTGGAAATCATCATAAAACAAAAAAGAGAAGAAGCATAAACATGCCAATCCATATTTGATGGAACTAAAGTCTTGGTAACCTCAACTCATAATGTATGAACAAGAGCTGCCAAACAGTATGAAATTAACGGAGAAGAAAGGCGTCAGAACGTACCAGAGAGGATGGCTGTGGCTGCAGAGCTCAGACAGCATTGGCACATATCTGTTCTCCTTAGTAGTGGCATATCCAAGGTTGGAAATCAAGAATTCTCTCTTTATTAAATGGAATGTAGACGAGAAGGTTAGTGCAAGACCTTCCCTGGATTCAGTTTCCCTTGAAGTGGCAATAGGCAGGGAAGGCAAGATTAAGAAGGGATGCAAATAGCAAGTCATATTTGCAGTGAACCACTGGTGAGACTGAGAGGAGGGAAGAGAGTTCATCTCGTGATCAGCTGTGCAGTGTTAATCTCTATTGGCTGCAAGAAATAAATATTAAAGCACTCACACTGAAACCTGAGTCATAAGAAAAAATATCATCAAGAAGGAATACTGATTTTAGCTCCTCTCTGACAAAAACCTCCATCCGGTGGTCCTGGAGGAATTCACCTCATCAAAGATTAGTGCACAATGTATGCAATGATGCTATGACACAAAAGGAGGAAAAATAAAAGAAAGGATAAGAACCATTGGCAGAAAATTGTTTCCCCAGAGTAGCTGAAATTTGTGACTAAACATATCACCATGAATTAAAAAGTGATAATGAAGCAATCACCTTAATAAAACCAAGGCCCTAAGTGAGGTGTAAAAGGTCAGGACACAAATGTAGGGGGAAAAGGCTTTCACATGCATTGATCTCCCCTTTCCTTGTCATTTCTAAGTCATAGTTATTTATTTAGCCTCATTTTATTTTTAAAATTTTGTAACTATATTGTAGCCTTTTAATTTTTTTATTTTATTTTTTCCAAGGTTAAGCAGTTCCTTTTTTTTCTGCATTGAGGTAACGTTAGTTTATAACATTGTACAAATGTCAGGTGTACATCATTATATTTCGGTTTCTATGTAGACTACGTCATGTTCACCACTGAAAGACTAATTACCATCCATCACCACACACATGTGCCCAGTCATCCCTTCTGCTCTCCTCCCTCCCCTTCTCCCCTCTGGTAACCACCAATCTAATCTCTGTGTCTATGTGTTTGTTTCTTCTTGTTTTTGTTTTTATCATCTATTCATGAGTGAGAGAATAGGGTATTTGACTTTCTCTGACTCTTCACTTAGCATAATACCCTCAAGGTCCATCCACGTTGTTGCAAATGACAAGATTTCATCTTTTTTTTATAGCTGAGTAGTATTCCATTATGCATATATACCACATCTTCTTCATGCATTCACCCCTCCATGGGCATGTAGGTTGTTCCCAAGTCTTGGCTATTGTGAATAATGCTGCAATGAACATACAGATGCATATGTCTTTACATATTTGTGTTTTCATGTTCTTTGGATAAATATCCAGCAGTGGAATAGCTTGTTCATATGGTAGTTCTATTTTTAATTTTTTGAGGAATCTCCATACTGTTTTCCATAGTGGCTGCACCAGTTTGCATTCCTACCAGCAGTGTATGAATTCCCCTTTCTCAGCATCCTCTCCAACACTTATTTCCTGTCTTGTTAATTATAGCCATTCTGACAAGAGTGAGGTGATAGCTCATTGTGGTTTCGATTTGCATTTCCTTAATAATTAGCGGTGTTGAACAGCTTTTCATATGCCTGTTGACCATCCATATATCTTCTTTGGAAAACTTTTCAGATCTTTTGCCCATTTTTAATTGGGTTATTTGTATTTTTGTTGTTGAGATGTATGAATTCTTTATATATTTTGGATATTAACCCCTTATCAGATATATGGTTTGCAAATATCTTCTCCTAATTGTTAGGTTGTCTTTTCATTTTTGTTGATGGTTTCCTTTGCTGTGCAGAAGCTTTTTAGTTTGATGTAGTCTCATTTGTTTATTTTTTCTTTTGTTTCCCTTGCCTGGTAGACATGGTATTTGAAAACATGCTTCTAAGACTGATGTTGCAGAGCGTACTGCCTACATTTTCTTCTAGAAGTTTTATGGATTCAGGTGTTACATTCAAATCTTTAATCCATTTGAGTTAATTTTTGTATATGGTATAAGATAATAGTCTGGTTTCATTCTTTTGCATGTGGCTGTCCAGTTTTCCCAATACCGTTTATTGAAGAGAATTTCCTTTCTCCATTGTATGTTCTTGGCTCCCTTGTTGAAAATTAGCTGTCCATAGACGTGTGGGTTTATTTCTGGGCTCTTGATTCTGTTCCATTGATCTCTGTGTCTCTTTTTGTGCCAGTACCATGCTGTTTTGGTTACTATAGTGCTGTAGTGTATTTTGAAATCAGGGAGTGTGATACCTCCAGCTTTGTCCTTTTTTCTCAGAATTCCTTTGGGTATTTGAGGTCCTTTGTTGCTCTATATAAATTTTAGTATTCTTTGTTTTATTTCTGTGAGAACTCTTGTTGGAGCTTTGATAGGGATTGCATTGAATCTGTAGATTGCTTTAGGAAGTATGGACATTTTAACTATGTTAATTCTTCCAATCCAAGAACATGGAATATCTTTCCATTTCTTTGTATCTTCTTCAATTTCTTTCAACAATGTTTTCTAGTTTTCAGTGAACAGGTCTTTCAGCGCTTTGGTTAAATGTATTTCTAGGTATTTTATTCTTTCTATTGCAACTGTAAATGGGGATTGTATTCTTAATTTCTCTTTCTGCTACTCGATTTTTAGTGTATAGAAACACAATAGATTTTTATATGTTGATTTTGTATCCTGTAAATTTACTGTATTCATTTATTATTTTTAAAAGTTTTTTGGTGGATTCTTTGGGGCTTTCTATATATAAAATCACGTCATCTGCAAACAGTGACAGTTTCACTTCTTCCTTTCCAATTTGGATCTCTTTTATTTCTTTGTCTTTTCTGATTTCTCTGGCCATGAGTTCCGATACAATGTTAAATAAGAGTGGTGAAAGTGGGCATCCTTGTCTGGTTCCTGTTCTGAGAGGCATAGGTTTCAGTTTTTCTCCATTGAGTATGATATTAGCTATGGGTTTGTCATCTATGAACTTTATTATATTGAGGCACTTTCCTTCTATACCCATTTTATTCAGAGTTTTTTGTTTTTGTTTTTTTTTGGTTAGGAAGATTGGCCCTGAGTTAACATCTGTTGCCAATGTTACTCTTTTTTTTTCTCTCCAAAGCCCTAGTATGCAGTTGTATATCAAGCTGTAAGTCCTTCTAGTTCTTCTATGTGAGATGCCACCACGGCATGGCTTGATGAGGGGTGTGTAGGTCCGCACTCAGGATCCAAATCAGCAAACCCCAGGCTGCTGAAGCCAAGCATGCAAATTTAATCACTATGCCACCGGACCAACCCCTATTCAGAGCTTTTATCATAAATGGATGCTGTTTCTTGTCAAATGCTTTCTCTGCATCTATTGAGGTGATCATGCGAACTTAACCACTCGGCCATGGGGATTGATTTTAGTGCACTTGATATTGTCCCAGAGGTACCTTAGACTGTCTTTGTTCTTTTTTAAACCTTTTTTTCTGTTCTGCTTGGGTGATTTCCTCTAGTCGTTCATCCAGCTCACTGTGTAGATCTGTTCTTCTCCCAAGATCGGTGAGTATTCTTATGACTATTAGTTTGTACTCTTTATAAGGTAGATTGTTTATCTCTGTTTCACTTTTTACTTCTTTTTCTGAGGATTTGTCCTGTTCCCTTATTTGGAACATATTCTTTTGTCTCCTCATTCTACCTATTTTCTGTGCTCATGTCTATGTTTTAGGTGGATCAGCTACATCTCCTGATCTTGGAGAAGTACCTTATGTAAGAGATGATTTATGCAGCTCAGCAATGTGCTTCCCTGTCATCACAGGTTCCAAATGTTCCTGTAGTGTCCCCTGTGTGATGTACAGGTGTCCTTCTGTTGTGTCGGGGTTGCTCTTACTGCAGGTGCATGCGAAGGTTAGGTTGTCCCCCTGGCCATCTGGTTGTAAGGCTCAGCTTCACGCAGCTGCTGCAGTCCCTTAGTCACTTTATTGGGCAGGTGGAACCCCAGCACAGTTGGCTGCAGGGCCTAATAGCACATTCCTGATGCAGTTTTTCTGTTAAGTGAGGAGACCCCCAGTGTGGCTGGTTGCTAGGCTCAGGGGGTCTCAGTTGCTGTAGGCCTCTGGCCCGCAAGGCTGTTGTCAGCTCTCAGTAGCGCAGCTGCATGGGGCCAGCCACAGGCATGGTAGCACACAATTTTTTCTGGTTTGGAAGGTGGGGGAGATCCCCTATATGGCTTAAGATTGCTCCTGGCCATGAAGCACCACATGTGGCTTTTTTCCTCTCCAGAAAGATATTTCTGCCTCTTCCACATCAGTCGGCACTGTCTCTTGTGGTGGGGGTTCTTTTAATCCAGTTTCCGGTTCTCTGTCAAGGGTAATTGTTCCAAGGGTAGTTGTAAATTTGTTGTGTCCATGTGAGGAGGTGAGTTCAGATCCCCCTATGCTGCTGTGTTCCCAGTCCCTATTTAGCCTCTTTTTAAATCACAAGGGTACCTGAAGCGTTATCTGATTCCTCAGACCTGGAGTTCTCAATTGGTTATGGAACCAATTTTTGATTCAGTAGGTCTGGAATAGAAGCCAGGGATTTGCTTTTCTAAAATGTTCCCAAGTAGTGGATACTGAGGCTCCTGGTCCAGGGACTACACTTTGAGAACCACTGGGCTAGTTTTTCTTTCTGTTTGCTTCATTCCTCACTACTTCAGATAAATATTTCTTTATCCAGGCTTGATCTCCAATCTTCAAATCCTGGCGTCGGCCCCCCTCTGGCTGGTAGCCACCTGTCTGAAACTCATATAGGTGGGATGGAGAGACAGGAATGAACATGAAACTATTCTACAGATCACGGTTATAATTCTCTCATTTCTGAGCCACTTTCAGGACCAAATCAAGGCTTCTTTTCCTTTACTTCCTGAAAGAGTGAGGAATTACTCAGGCTAGATGCTATTTGATACTTAGTCTTCCTTTCAGAAGTTCCCCTATTAAAAGATATGATCCCAGTGCTGAAATTGGTTAAGACATAATTCCTAGAATGATAGATCTTCACTTTTAGGTGACAAAAGCGTTGTTATTAAGTGGAATCAACTTAGGTAATCTATTTTCAGATTCCTAGAAAGAAAGATATATTCAGGGAAAAAAGGTATAGCTTTATACTCTTCACTTTTGCTGGATTTGTCTTTGTCTCTACCTTTTTGTTCAATGCGTTTATCACGTAGCATTTGAAGTGAAAATCGGTGTCAGAGAGAGAAAGGATTGAAGGAAAGTGATGGCAGGCAGGAGGAAACAGGACTAGCAGAGGAGAAAGGATAAAAGACAGCTAATGGGAGATGTGAGGACAAAGAAGGGGAGAATGCAACAGCTGCTAGGAGAAGCAGAGAGGGGAGAAGCCACAGAGGCAGTGGACCGAAAATGAGGCAGTCAGCTTCTATACGAGAGCTGCGGCTCGCTGACTCAATCTGCATCTCTCCTTCACTGCCACCGCTTCTGGGCAAGAGCACAGTCATTTGACAGGCAAATACAAGCAGCACGGAGGACCAGGCTAATGTGACAGAGGAGGGAACCTGATGATGCCAGAATGGACTAAGAAGGAAAGGAGCAAATGACAACCCACAGATGGAGAGGACTCAGCAATAACAGAAATTAGCATCTGCTCACCTGATGGATTTCTACTGTTTGCTGAGCTGTGGGCTGCCACTGACTTCTCATTGCTTCCTATTCCTCCTCTTCCCAGGTGGCATTCCAGTGGGGCTGCTGCAGGTATACCAGAAGCCTGGCCAGGAACCCCATCATTCACACCAGGCACATCAACCCTGACTTTAGTAACTTCAGGGGATGCTTCTGGCAAAACTTCATCCCCATATAGAGAGAAAAATGAGTGTTTCCACTGTGCTGTTATTCAAGAGTGAAAAAGACTGCCTGCCTAGATGTTAAACTGACTGCCTGCCATGAAATCTCAATACTGTTCAGTGAATTAAAGACTGTATTTCCAAAAAGGTACATGCCAATTTCAAATACATTACTGCAGAGGGGAGTAATAAATTTAGCCAATGGTAGCCATAGATGCATGTCAGTGAATGAATTAATGATATTTATTGAGCCACTACTATTTGCTAGACAAAACTAAATAGCTATTTTGTACCAGGCACTACACTTGGCATATTTAAATATATAATAAATTAATCACCACAGCAACCCTGTAGAGTTTATAGGTGAATGAATAGAGTCTTTATTTGGCATTTTTATTCACTCAGCATATGTTGACTGTTTACTTCGGCATAGTGTCAAGTCCTGGAGAATATTACTGTGTAAGACATTCATCTCTCCTGTCTCCTTGGAGTTGAGAGCTAGTGAGAGAAAGTGAATTTGAAAGAAGATGATTACCACGTATGACAAGTGCACTTATGAGGGAAGTGGAGAATGTTGAGACACAGACTTAGGGACTAAGGGAGGAGCTCCTTGGGGAGAGATCATCAAAGTAAGAGTAAGGCAGAGAAAGGGGGCAGTGGGAAGAGTGATCCTGGCAGAGGGAACATGGAAAAAGCCCTGGAGATGTAGAAACACTGAAGGGCAGCTGAAAATGATTTTCTTTCTTTCTTTCTTTTATTTGGTGAGGAAGATTGGCCCTGAGCTAACATCTGTTGCCAATCTTCTTCTTTTTGCTTGAGGAAAATTGTCGCTGAGCTAACATCCATGCCAACTTTCCTCCGTTTTGTAAGTGGGACTCTGCCAGAATATGGCTTGATGAGTGATATGTGTGTCCGAGCCTGGAGCCAGACCAGCGAACCCTGAGCCACTGAAGCGGAGCATGCAAACTCAGCAACACCACCACTGGGCCGGCCCCTGAAAATGATTTTTTTTATAATCAAATGTACAGTATGAGGAAAGAATGACATATTAGTGTCATAGGGCCTGGATGTAGCAGAGCTGGACTGTGTGCTCAGTATTCCGGGCTCAGTAACTCTACTGTTATCATTCCCTACATTCTTTCTCCTTCATCAACTTACTGTGGGAAGTTAACAGCAGAGATTTGAAGAATGGGATCAAAAAGGACCTTTGGAATGAAGATTGAAGAAGCGAATAGAGATAATTCCAGAGGTACCCAAATAAGATGGCCATAGGTGGGATACACCTTGCATCTGGTGGCCTTTGATGCTGGTGGTTGTTTTGAGTAGGATGACAAAAAAAAAGGCAAGAAAAGGAAGGAGGTAGTGGGACCTAGAAGAAAAATTTCACATTTTCTAAATTCTATGTAGATCATGTTGCAGTTGATACTGTAGCCCCTGGTAGTGTTATTTTCTTCTTTAGAACTGGAGGGTAGCTAAAGCCATTTGTTTTTGGCCATCCCGTTCCACTCCACTCATATACACAGAGATGGGTAAGAGATTAGCAGTCAGCTGGTTTAATCTCTGACCCAGCAGTGTGAAGGTCTTGACATGAGAAGAAGCATGGCATATTTAGGGACCTGAAGGAATGCCAGTGTGTTTGGAGAGCAGTGAAAGAAAGATAGAGCAGCAGTATGCGACAAAGGTGAGAAAGAAGGGTGGGTTTGTGTTGAGCTTGACAAATTGAGGATTGAAATTTCCCAAAGACAGCAATAGGAAGCCATAGAAAGGCACTATGTATGGCAAGACGATAATCAGATATTTATTTAGGATCACTGTGGTTATTGTGGAGAGAATAGTTTGGAGGGGAACAAGAATGCATGGAGGTAGACAAGATGGGGGATTATTGGAGTGATCTGGGCAAGGGATGATAATAGCTTGAACTAGGATAGTGGCAGCATGAATGGAGCCATGAAGACAGACTGAGGAGATAGCCAAGAGGTGGAATTGGCTGGTCTTGGTGAGGGATCTGTGGGTGGGATGGTGAGAAGGAAGAGATAAATGTTAAGGACAACTCCCATGTGTTCTGACTTTTATAGCTGAGTGCATCTTGATGCCATCACCAAAGTTAAGAGTGCTGCTTTGGACTTGGATTTGTGGCAATGAGGGAAGCATTCCTGATGGAGCCAGAATCACCGTCAGAAAACTTTGTATTGAAAGTTCCTTCTTCGTATCCAGGCATCTGACTTCTTACAGTTTTTCTATTTTTAATTCTGGTTCTGCCAAGCACAGTTCTGCCATGAGATTCTGCTCCAGAAACTCAATCCTGGTGTTTCTTCTCACTGCAAATACCTGTTTGCTTTGTAGGAGGACTTGTTGGATCTTGAACTAAGTTTTGCCTGTGCTTTATTTTATGCAACATCATCTATTGGGTGTGCAGTCCACAGCACTAGGTTTGGCACTATGGCTTTTACAAAGATGCTATTGTATGGTCCTGGCTCTCAAAGGAATTTATTTTCTTATTGTGGAGCCATTATCTTATTTTCTCCAGGAAAAATAGTAGCAATAATTCATGGCCTTTCTGTACATGATTTATGAAAAGGAGATATGGAGGTCCATGTGGAAGTCCTCTCTCTTCTTTGTACACAGATAACACAATCGTCTTTCATGAATAAAATTAGAGGCTTGAAAAGAAAAGATATTTAGAGAAGGAACTATATGGCATGTGCTAGGAAATCAACAGGAGGTTTAAAAAACCTCATGAAGAAGACCAGCTTTGCCAACCAAAATTCAGCTCTGGAAGTGAGCTTTTAAAATTGTCTCTGATAAATCCCTGGGGTGAGGGAAAGCAAAGGCACAGGAGAGAAGACCTTTATTGGCATGTGGCTTTGTTTTATTCCCAGCATCTAGTCATACCTGTTAGAAGAAAATGAATACTGGAGGTTTGCATGAATGGATTAATAAATGGTGGATGGATGGATGGTTGGATGAATAAATGAATGAATGAACTGAGGTAGTTCACTCCAGGGGAGGACTCACATATGGGACCTATCAAGTAGGAGGTGTTGAAGGATGAGTTCCCAAGGGTGACAGGGTCACCCATGTGGAGTATTGAGAGCTTATTAGGGAAGAAAACTATGAACATCTAAATGTCATAGAGGCTACCTTCCTTAATTGAATCCCCAATTTTAGAAGAAAGTAGCTATAATAAAAATTCTGTAGACACTGACTTGGAAGATCTTGACATTCCTGACAGCCTATCCTCATTTCAAATGTCAAAAAGGTGAATAACCATAGCTGGTCATGCAATTTGTAGTAAACTCTCTACCTTCTAATGGGGCAGTACGTGTGCAACCTTTTGGTCTAGAGGATTATTTCTGTGCTACTTTCAATCCTTGTAATTTTTTCCCACTGGAATGAAGTTTCTGAGTTGTTAATAAAGGCCAAGACCTAGATTCTGGCACTTTTCTTCACTTCTCCCTTTTGAAAGACTTTCATTTCTTATTTATCCCTCTTCCCTCTGTGGCAAGAACAAGAGGCTGAGTAAAGGCAGCCAGTGGACTAACAGAATACCGGAAATTTAACGTTGATATGTGACTTGCATTATGACATTTTAATTCTAGATTAGGATTTATTCAAATTCTATTTTCTTTAAAGTAGGAAAAGTGACACTTTTAGCTGATATATCCTTAACTTTCATTTCTCTGGTTTCCCTGATAGCCCCATTTGCAGTAAACAGGTCAGATGCCACTTTGGAACGATTTTCCAAGTCATCCATGAGCTCTCTAACTGTGCTAAAAAAATAAATAGAAAATGTCAAACTGAATTTGCTGTCTTAACAAATGCAAAATACTGCTGACCAAGGATTAATAACTTCTTTTGTTTCCGGAAAGCCTTCTAACCTCCTAAGAGGAGAGGGGGCTTTGTACACTCTAGGTCCCAGAAGCATGCCGGTTTAATCTGGTTTATGCTCATTCTTGTCAAGGGGGAGGTTAAACGCTTCTATTAACCTGAAGTGTTCCCATGCCAAATAGAGCATAAGAAAGAGCATAACCATGCATGAGACTAGTTCTTTTCCATTTTTTCCACAATCTCTCAAATATATTATCTAGTTTTATACCAATAATCCATGTGAGATACCTATGGAAAATAATCAACCTCATTAAGTAGATAAGACAAGTAAAAATATTTTTATGTTATTTGAAAATGTATACCTTACTACTTTCATATAGACAATGTTGTGTTAGCCTTGCAACAAAGCTGAGGGAAGTGGATGTCAGATAAAAACCAAGGCACGCATTAAAGAGATGTTTGCTCACAGTTTCAGATGACCATTTCTGCTGGCTCTCCACATGTGGGCAGTGCTAGCAGTTGTTTGTGGAGAGCCTGCCATGTGTCAGGCACTGTGGTAAGTGCTATACACACTTGAGCTTATTTCTGTCCTTCCAAAAACCAATCATTCTCCCTTCTTAATGCCACTAAAACTGGAGCTCCATGAAAGTAAACTTGCTTATGTCACACAAAGTCTTGGAACTCAGAATTGGTGTCCTTGCTCCCAAAGTCCAAATTGATATCAGTACTTATTTGATGCCCCTTTGCCCCAGTTTCTATTTCTAATACAGTTTGTGAACTAATTTTCTCTCTAGCATTCCCATCACTTCATACGGTCTAAGTGATTGTGGTAGAGTCAGTAAGGACACTAGGGTGAAGTCCTCTATTTTGGCAGAGGCAGTGAAAATCATCAACTCATGAGAAATATGTATGGACATTTGTCTTCATTGATAGAATCCCCAAAGCTGCCTAAACCCGGGGAGCTCATTGCTTATGCTTAGTAATTTGAGGTATGAGCTGGTGTCTTAGAGATTTAGCTTTGCAACTGCATCCCATGGGCACTTCAAATTTCTGAGCGATGTGCTATCACTTTATGGTAGCGCTGTTCAATGGAGCTCTCTGTGATGATGGAAATGTTCTATGTCTGCACTGTTCAGTAAGGCAGTCTCTTACTACATGTGGCTATGGAGCACTTAAAATATGGCTAGTACAGCTGAGGAGCTGAGTTTTAAATTTATTTAATGAAAATTTGCATTAAAATAGCCATACGTCTCTGGTTGCTATAGTAGAGGACAGTGCGACCTTAGAGGAAATGACCATGAGACGAGTGTCAAGTCTGGCCTTATACCTAATAATGGTAGTAGCCCGGCAAGAGAAAATTATCTTTTTTCCTTATTCTTTGAAACATGGTGGAATAGAGTAGGACATTTTATGCTCACCTCTTGGTGAAGAACTAGAATTCTTCACAGTAGTAGAATTTCACTGGACTTCAGAAGGTGTGCGTGAGGGAGGTTCCATTTCTTACAGAGGCAACTAAGTTTAGGAAAATAATACAGTGTAAAAACCCTTTGAAGGTAGAGACCATGTCTTAGTTTCCATTGTATCTTTTGCAAATACTCACATGCCTGACAATAACTACTATAAATGAAATAACTATTACTTATTGGGTGCTTATTATGTACCTGGCATTGTTCTAGGTGGTTACATATAATAACTTATTTAATCCCCATAACAACCCTAAAAGTAGTTACACTTATTGTCTTTATTTCACATAGTAGGCTCACAGATTATTAAACGAATTTTTTTTTAACATCTCTCCTCCTCTTTTATACTGACACATCAGCATCAGCAATCAACATTTACCAAGTGCCTAATAAGTTCTAATTTCTGGCATACGTCAGGACTATCACATTGCACAACTCGGGGGTACCATTCATCTGGTGATCCCTGTGAAGGATGTCCCCTGGGGTAGTGCAGAGGACAGTCTGGGCTGTCCAAAAAGCTTAGCTAAAGACGGTTTTCCTCCTTCTTTACAGACTTTCTATATTCTATGGTCACACTGGAGCACACCAAGACAGAGAAGGATACCATGCCCTATTAGGTTCATTGTAAGGAACTACTTTCTAAGAAATAAAATTTCCCATAATTGAATAGGCTATTTGAGAGAGAATACCCCATCGCTGGAGATGTAGATCATGTAGATCAGCCTTTAACTCCGCAATTCTCTGCCATCATAGTAGTGAGGCCCATGGGAGCAGCATGGGTTTGGGGTTTGACAAACCAGAGTTGAAACCTTAGCTTTACTACGTCGCTAAGTGGTGACTCTCTGAGGGTCTGTTTCCTAGTTATAAAAAGGAATGAGTTTTTCATAGGGTTGTCATCAATATTAAATGAAATTGAGTAAATGAAAGGCAGAACCTAGTACTTGATAACTGGTGGGGGTATAATAAATAGCAGCTATTATTTTTATTACAAATAGTATTTTTCAACAGGTATGTGCGGCTACAGCTCCTGTCCTCAAGGATCTTAACAGGGGAAACAACTCATAGTAGTAGTAGTAATAAATAGTAGTAAATAACTACTATACGATAGAACAGGTACATGTGGCGGTTATCCCATAACAAGAAAGAGACTACCTCTAGTGAATTATCAGGAAGAATTCTTCAGAAAGCAATGAGAGGTTGTACAGCAGAAGCCTTTGAAATGGTAATTGTTGTCAAATAAATAAAGCAGATGTGAATAATGTTCCGGATCTTGGCTGTTGGAAATTAGTACTACTTCAGCCCTTCTAAGTTTTCTGCTTGAAATTCCTGCAGTGTGGAGGACTTTCTATACTTTTTGCTCTTCCAGCCAAAAGTTTATAAGCATCCTTATTGAATTCCTTCCTGCTTGAGTGATTTTTGTTTCCCTGACTGATGCAATGTGGTTTTGGAGAGTGAAGCTTGGGGATTCCAACATCAATGTTCCACTAGCAGACCAGGGTCAAGGACCTTTCTCCAACTTTCAGAAATCTTTACACGAGATTTTGGAGTGGTGTGGGTCACGGCTTCTGAAGAAGGTCATGCTGTACTAGCAATAAATTTTTTATCACTTTGGTTTTCTTAACTCACCCAGTGTCCTTGAACCAGTTTCCTACACTCAAACTCAAGCCGTCTACAAACTCTGTGCCTAGGTTGTACTTACCTGGGGCTAGGATATTTGCCATCCCATAAATGGTAAGTTTATATTTGCTATCACTAGTGTATTCAATAGAAAAATAGCAACTATTTATAAATGTTCCAAACAAAACCCAGCAGTGCTTCCATCCAGGAAGCACAGGAATAGCTCTTCAGGTCTCCTGCCTAGAAGCATCACAAAATATGGTCCCAACAAGTGATGATGAATCCACCGGGTAACAGTGGAGCTGATGTTGATGTCAGGTTATGCAGCCCTCCATGCTTGCAGCAATCACAATGAATTTAACGGTCTCTTTTGAAAAAAAGCAGTTCAATATAATAACTGTTGAAATGCCAGCCACCTGTTTATTACAGTCTCTTTTATCCCTTGGGACATTTGCCAGCATATTTAAAAAGCCGAATTCGAGATCAGTATGCAATATTCACTACTAACAATACGTGTTCCTTTTCAGACAGTGATTAATAGACAAAAAAGATTGTTAGCTGGGGGAAAAGGTTGTATATTCTTTATGGATTTTCAAAAAGCATTTTCTAAAAGCCTGGCAGATCAACTCTAAATGGAATTTGTGGGAAAAATCAAAGCTGGATGTGAATCACTGTATCAATCCATCAAACATTTCACAAAGAGGCAGTAGGCATCAAGAAAAAAAATAACTAAGACAAGTGGTAGCCTCTCTTGTCTTCTAAAATAAATGCAGTAAAAGTTGTTTATTTGCTGGAATAACATAAACATCCAGATCTTTCATTCTACAAATGTTTCTCCATCTTTTAGATCCATAGGATATGGCTCTGATCGGTTGGTACAGAATTATTGTATTATAAAAGATGATCGTTTAAAAAATTAACCTCAATTTTAAATAATAAAGACAAAATTCTTTTCCCTTCACCTCCAATTAAACACAAACATCATCTATATAATTCTTAAAGGGTCTTAAAAATCTATGATCTCTACGATGTCACAGATGCTTAGCAATCTTCCAAATGAGCAGAGACTTTGGGAGGGTGCTGACTCCAGATAAAGGTCATTGCTAAACAAGGGGTAATTTCTAACTGTAGGAGTCCTGTTGCTGATTAGGTCTTTAGATACAGCTCTAGGATTTCCAGACCTAATGTTTGGTGGTGTCTCGGTCCATGAACAACTAATGAAATGGACAACTCTTGAATACGACACACAGCCGAGGCTCATTCAATCACCAGATATTCATTAATGTCCTGCTATGAATCTGTTGTAATTTTCCCAGGTGTGAAGCCCAGATTACTCTACAAACTTTAGTCCATATTTCTGCAAGAAAAACAAGTCTCGAACAATGGTGCATAAGTTTTATTTTAATAAATACTAAAAAGTGTTTCTTTCTGGTAATAGTTACACAAAGACAAATTCTAGAACCAATCACGAAAAGCATGTGTTCCTGAATATAGCGGAGTATATTAGTGTGTGTCCTTTATGTCAAGTTCAGGTACCCCCTTTTCTTTATGCTCTTTCTTTCAGAAGACATCAGGGACTCAGCCCTCCCATCCAATTAGCACTTGAAAGGATTTTGCTTTCCTAAAGTTGGAATTTAGATTAAGACACAGTAAGACTGTGTACACCCCCCCATCCTCTTGGCACTCCCAAGGGCATGCACTGTTTGCCTGCTGATTGCTTTTGAGAGGTGGCCACAATCTAACTGCCAAATTACAAAGTGATGAGGAAGACTTACCCACGAATATTATCCCCAGCCAAGTTTATATCCTTATATAAAGGAAATAGCCAGGCATTTTCAAACACGAATGCGTTCAGATAATATAGCTCCCATGAGCCTTTCTTAAAACATACAAATACGCTAGCATGTGCACACACACGTGCGCGCACACACACACACACACAGGATAATTGAATAACTCCAAAGCAGGTATAAGTGGAGAAGGTTAAACAAAGCCTCTGGTAGTAAGGAGTGAATCCATATAAAAATAGATCTAAGCCTGTGGTATCTTTCTCTTTCTAGTTAGCATGATTCTTACTTCACAAACTTAGCTATGCAAAGAATGTTACATTAGTCAATTTTCTTAAGTAATTAAATCTAACTGCAAGAAGCTATGTTGCTTGGACGGTGGGAAACTCAATGTCGATTATTTTATTTCTTTATTGCTTTGTTTAACTGTAACAAGAGCATGCTATGTGCAGTGTTCTGCACTTTCCCTTTTTAACTTTTTTATTGACTATTTTAGAGTAGTTTCAGGTTCGTAGCAAAATTAAGTGGAAGACACAGAGATTTCTCATATACTCCCTGCCTCTACACATGCATAGCCTCCTCCATTATCAACATCCCCCACCAGTGTGGTATATTTGTTACAACTGGTGAACCTTCATAGACACATCCTAATCACCCAAAGCCTGTAGTCTTGTTGTTGTACATTCTATAGGTTTGGACAAATGTTTAATAGCATGTATCCATCACTATGGTGTCACAGAGTATTTTCACTGCCCTGTGCTCTGCCAATTCATCCTGCCTTGCCCCTCAAGCCCTGGCAATCACTTGGTTTTTTTTTTACTGTCTCTATGGTTTTGGCTTTTCCAGAATGCCACATAGTTGGAATCATACAGTTTGTAGCCTTTTAGGATTGGCTTCTTTCACTTAGTAACATGCACTTAATTTTCCTTTATATCTTTTCATAGCTTGATAGCTCATTTCTTTTTAGCGATGAATAATATTTCATTGTCTGGATGTGGGGCAACTTTTATTTATCTGTTTACCTACTGAGGAATATTTTGTTTGCTTCCAAGTTTTGCCAATTATGAATAAAGCTGCCATAAACATCATGTGCAGGTTTTTGTGTGGAAGTAATTTTATTTTAACTTTGTATGTTAGGCACAGGCATACTGGAAGATTGTGAGGTGATTAGGGAATTGCTCTCTCAGTTAAGTCCATCTGATTCACCAGTGATTCCCTTATTGTTCAAGTTTACTTTGTTTTTGTTTTTTTTGAAATTATTTTATTGGGGTCATGTTGGCTTACACCATTGTGTAAATTTCAGGTGTACATCACTGTATTTCAGTTTCTGTATGGACTGCGCCATGTTCACTGCCCAAGGTCCAGTTTTCATCCATCACCATACATGTGTGCCCCTTTACTCCTTTTGCCCTTTCCCCACCCCGTTCTCCTCTGGTAACAACTAATCTATTCTCCTTATCTATATGTTTGTTTATTTTCCACATATGAATAAAGCCACACTGTGGTGGCATCCCACATAAAATAGAGGAAGATTGGCACAGATATTAGCTCAGGGTCAATCTTCCTCACATACACACACAAAAAACCCCGAAACGTCAGGGTCTCGACAAAGTAAAGGTTTGTTCTCATTCAAATTACCGTCCAATTAGATTGATAATGTGCTCTACCTCCCAGTCATACAGGCTCCTTTGCCCTCAAAAGCCATATGAAGTTGGAGGAGTTATAAGGGAGAAGGTGGTATCAGGGACCACAAACAGATTGTTGACTTGTGAGTCTGAGTGAGTCATTTGTTGAAAGAGGTACCTTTGAGGTGACCAGGTGGAACTGTCAAGGGGACGGCGAGTAGGATCTCCAACTATAATTCAGGTCCCAGGGAAGCCAGGTCTGGCAGCAGCCTGCCCAGCTTACTCAAATCCAAAAGTGACGGTGGTTCCATGAGCTGCGTACTAGGCTGGCCCATTTTTCAGCTGCTTCCTCATGGTTTAGTTATAGAAATGAAGCAGAATGAGAGAGGTATATCTATATATCTGGGCACCTGGGAAATCTGGCATCAGATTTGTGACATAAAACTAGCTCTGGAGTAGTGGTTCAGATATTGTGGTTGCTGGACCAGCAGCAACAGCATCCACTGGGACCTTGTTAGAAATGCAAATTATTGGGTTCCACCTAGACCCACTGAATCAGAAACTCTGAGAGAGGGGTCCAGGAAACTGTGTTCTAACAAACCCTCTAGCTCATTCTGAGTCAAAGTTTGCAGAGAAGTGTTCTAGATAACACAAGGAAGCTATTGTGAGACCCTTTGTGATTTCTTCCTGTGTCCCTTCATTCATTCAAACTCAACCTGAGTGCCGACCCTGCACCAGCCACTGCAGATTATTCATGGACAGGACTGTCACTATTGGCTCATAGTCTCCACTCCTCAGGACCCTCCAGGCACAATTTCCATAATCATTGAGGGGAGACACGCCTGTGGAACGTGAATCAGGTTTAACACTGGCTAAAATTTAATAGGTTGAGAAGTAAATCTACTACAAAACCCGCATGCAATGCATTCTAAATAAAATACACTGAATTCTGCATTACTATTTAGTTTTATTATTTTCTTCACTAATGTTCTCCCACATTTGCACTAGTAATTAAATGTTGCCTAAAAATCAGCTGTTTGGATTTCAAATTCTATAAAAGCAGATCATAGCTTCTTTAAATTTTACAAACTTAGAAAAATTGTGAGTTAAATTGGTATTACCTGTGAAATGAAAATAAAGAGAGCAAAATTGACTATTCTTGTAAATTTTCCCCACCCTCCCCTCCAGCTACAGTTAGTAAAATGACAATAAATGTGTAACAGAGTGAGGTCTTGAGAAATGAATTGGTGCCTCGTATTGTAATGAACTTTTACTCTCTCTTCCTCACAGAAAATGCAGCCAGAACGTTGTCTTCTTGATTTCTGGGCTTACTTGATAACAGGGTAGTTAGCAATTTTTTAGTATTTCTAGGAGAAAGAGAAGTTGCCACACTTTGCAGACATCCCCAAATGATGTTTTTGCAAATTATTCTTGCGAAGCGTGCTTTGTGGAGTGCTTGCTTCCCAAACACTGGAAGTATCTGTGTTCTAACACAGCTCTTTGAGGTCTGAGAACAACTGGTCTGAACCAACAGAGATTGGACCATTTGAAAAATTTGGGGGTAAGGTTGATGCTGTGAGGGGAATAGGGACTGGCCTGACCACGGAGCAAGAGACTAGGATTTAAGGAAGCTAAGCACCCTAGACCATTAATAATGGTGACTCCATGAATGGTTGTGGTCTAACAACTTTGCGTAGGATTTGAGATTTTTAGTAAAGATGCCTGTGGCAAAGGAATAGATAATGCCAGGCAGTTGCCTTCAAATGGACCAGCAAGGCTTGAACAATGACTGCTTTTCTGTAAGACAACATGGGGTGCTGACCAGGTCTCTCCCATATTTTTCTTGCCTTGTATGACCCCTAAGGTCTTGGTACAACCGAAGAGTGAGAGAGCGAGCTATAAAAAGTGACTGATTTTTAACCTCACACTAACTTTTAGAATTGACTTAGAGAGAAAAAGCATTTTTTTCACTCTTTCTTGGAGTAATTCATGAATTTCGTCAAAATAATTATATTTATTCTGCCTCCTGGCATTCTTTAGATTAGTGTTCTGTCATTTTTGGCAAACTCATTTCATCCTCTTTCTGGTTTCTTCCACCTCCTTTCATACCTTAATTTTGCATGTTTTCTCAGGTGAGACTTAAAGTTCAGGTCGTTTTTCCACAGCAACACAGCACGTTATATAAAGGAAATCAAACAATGGAGATGGCTAGGCTACTTTTAGAGTCCAAATTATATAGATTGACCTCTGCATTTAGCAGACTCTTTTCTGTGTGTGTGAGGAAGACTGGCCCTGAGCTAACATCTGTTGCCAATCTCCCTCTTTTTGCTTAAAGAAGATTGTCACTGAGCTAACGTCTGTGCCAATCCTCCTCTATTTTGTGTGTGGGACACCACCACAGCATGGCCTGATGAGTGATGTGTAGGTCTGCACCCAGGATCAGAACCAGTGAACCCTGGGCCACCAAAGTGGAGCACGTGAACTTAACCACTAGGCCACCAGGCTGGCTCCCATTTAGCAGACTCTTGATGCCTTACTGATATCCCTTATGTGCATTCAGGCCCAACTTCTGAAGACCTGCACTTGGATTTTTTTGTTTGCCTGAGGGCTTTCTCTGCCACTGAATTCGACTTACCCCATGTCCCAGCAAGATGGAAGTATGTGAAATCACCATCTCCTCCTGACCCCAGCAGCTCTCACCCAAGATTAATAGGAGTTGGTATATAAACACCCTTGGCTCCCTCACTCTGTAGGTAGGATAACTCTCCTGTACATGTTATCTATTGGCTCCTGGAGTTTCCCAGTAAGATTGAGTTCCAGTTAACCACAGTGATAACCTACTTAATAATGGACACTTTGTTGGCTCCCTTCCTTCCTCTCTCTTACTTTCCCACTTCTCTAATGGTATTTCCTGCTATCACCTCCCAAATGAAGTATTTGCACTCAAGATCTTGTCTCAGGGTCTTCTCCTGGGAACACCCATGCTATGAAAACATGAGCCCTTAATTTTGGGTTATTGAACCATCAGGGCTCTTTGACCTGTGTCCAAAATTTCAAAAGTGAAGAAAGCGTTCAGTCCTTGTCACTCTTGTGGGCATGAACATGAAGCCTTATAGGAAGAATAATTGTTAAGTAATTTGGTCTTACTGTTCACTTTTTGATTTATTAACTTGTAATTAAACAGGGAGAAGAAAATTTTTATTCTCTGAAATACAAACATTGAGTGCCTGCTGAACACACAAAATTGTACTAAGCAACATGGAAGATACAGAAACTTTGACTTAGAAGTTCATGTGTCCCATCAGGAAAAAGGATGAATGCTTCATGTAACCTAAATACAAATCCCCAGGAGTGTGGGATTCCTGTGTGGGCACAAGGTAATAGTCTTTGAGGTCTGGCTGTAGTCATGGAAGGCTCTGGGGACAGGTCAATAGTTCAGGAGAGGAGGTGAAAAAGCAATAATGATAGAGAAATACAAACATCATGAGCAGACTTTGTGTTAACAAATGTAAGTTTAAGGGACTGAAATTCATATGAAAAACAATTTTCTTAAAAAAAAAGTATTGTTTTTATATTTAGCCTGATTTGAAGGCAAGTGCTACTCAAACCTTTAAAATCTGGCAGCAAGTAAATTAGCACTGTTTAATTTCTTTGTACTATATTGAAAACCATGTCAGCATATTCAAACGGGATTAATGCTAACAGCGAGTAAAAGAATAGAGCCCAATTTGGCAGTTGATTCAGAACCCTAAGCATCCATCATTTTTTCTCTAGAGGAGAATAACTGAGATGGTATATTGTGGAGCAAGCAGAACAAATATCTCCCACTTCTTTGTTTTACTAAATTAATCTTCTTTGAGAAGAAAGAGGTGGCTCCCTGAGTTGTTAGTGGGATGCAGTGCATTTCCCCTCTGAGTCCCTGGCAGAGAGCAAGTCTGATCAACAGTGACCAGAAGTCATCCTGTTGATTTAGTTTTTTAATTGAAGAACTTATCTGCTTCTCTAGATGCTTTGGGCTGAAGGATAAACTGTTAATTTGTGTTCTAATCACTAAAATAGTTTCCAGTTAAAGTAGAATGGCACCTTTTCAACCTTGCCATTTTTCTAGGAACCACCGAATTGTTTTCAGTCCAGGCATGAGTTTCTTATGCAAATGCAAACAACAAAGTAATTGAGACTTTGTGGTACTTGAGACCTGGGGATTTGAAATTAGCACTGACATATTTGGCTCTTTGGCTTGGAAGTAAGAAAATCTAGTCTCTTATTTTTGGATTTGTCTCAGACTTATTGTGAGTCACTTATCCCCTCGCTCTCCTGATCCTGATTCCTGAATTCATATATTACCCAATTCATATGTTAGGAGTACTAAAAATCTAAATTCATGTAAGACCTAGTCTTCTTCTTTGTAATTTTAATATACCTTTTTAAGATTAAAGTGCCATTTCTAAACTGTTTAGGATGCCCTCTCCTTAGAGAAGAATAGATCTTATTTTAAAAGCCTCCCAGAGAATTAAATTCATTCTAGAAAAATACTCTTTGCTTACCGGTCGCGATGTTCAGTAACTTGTCTCATCTTACTTGCCAAGCTGCAGAGAATGGGAGAAGAAGGGAAGAGGCAAGATAAACCATGACTCCAGAGGGCAGCTCTGGGTTAATCCTAAGGGTGGTGGTTGGGTGGTTGGCGGAGAGGGCTGGGTGGGTGTGACCAGAAGTCACCCCAATTATTGAAACTGATGTTAAAGCCTACCAAAATTCAAATTCAAAATTTCCACGTCAAGTTCTAAATTTCAACTCCCACCAAGTCCCAAATGGAACCAGATGGCAACATGACAATTCTAGGGTAGGATTAGGAGAGGAGGAAGCAAATATAAGCAATTCATACATGGCATAGATATGGCCCCAGATTTTACTGCAGAAATGTCAAATAATGAGTGGTCACATTGAAGGGATTAAAATCTGAAAACAATTCCAATCCTAAAACTACAGTGGATGTTAGTAATGAATTTCCTTATATAACAGCTGTGCCCACTTTTTCCATGGCGGACCCTAAGTGACACACCATCTGAACTCCCTACCCCCTGGGAATGGACTTCATGTCTCGGTTGTTAGGAGCGCTGGCCCTCAGCTATCAGCCTCTTTGAGAGACGAACTCAGCTGTAGAGAGTTGCCTCATCTGAGTTCATGCCCCATTTTCAGGGTGGTCTACCTCCAGTGACTGATGGGTGTAGGGTATAAAGATTTTTAAGGTTAGTCTTGTTTTATAAACACCCCACTTTCCAAGATTTAGAAGGATATCTCTCATATTTTCTTATAACATTTTAAAGTTTTAGTTTTTTATCTGGAATTGATTTTGTATAGTGTGAAGTATTAATTTCTTTTTATCCCCCATATGGATAATCAGTTGTTCCAGTTCTATTCATTGCCTCTCTGAAATGCAAGGCCGCCTCCACTGTATATCAAGTGTCTATACAAGTGTGAGTTTGTTATTAGGTTTTGTGGTTTTTTCCCCATTGACCTGTTACATCTGTCTCCATTCCAGCACCACACTGCCTTAATTACTGTAAGCTTTGATGTAACCTTGATGTATGGTAGGTGAATTGGCCTGTCTCTTTCCTTCTTCAGTGGCTTCTTGACTATTCTAAGTCATGCACTTACAAAGAAAATTCAGAATGAGCTTGTCAAGTTCCATTAAAAATTCTATTGGGACTTGACAGGAATTAATTTAGATCTCGAAATACAGCTGGAGAGAATCGACAACTTTACAAGGGTTGTCTTCCTATTTATTGACATAATATGTCTCTTCAATTATTTTGGTCTTCTATAATGTCTTTTAATCAGCTTTATAGTTGTCTCCTTCAAGATCTTGTACATTTGCTAGATTTATTCTTATGTTAGTTATATTTTTTGAGCTACTATAAATGATTATGTTTATTATCATATTCTTTTAGTTTGTTACCGGTGTCTAGACATAAAACTGGCTGTTGAGTTTCTACTTATTCAGTTTGCTGAGCTCACTAATTAATTTTCATAATATGTCTCTAGATTCTTTTGGGTTTTTTAATAGATAAGAATACTATCTGTGAACATCATCAGTTTTTCTTTTAAATTCTTATGTCTTTTATTTATCTTATTCTCTTGCATGAGATAAAAATTTCAGCACAATGTTTAATAGAAGTGGTGATAGTGTGAGCTCTTGTTTCGATTTTAAAGGAGATGGCTTGAATATTTTTCCATTAAGTAGGTATCTTTAAAGATTTTTTTCTACATATTGTTTAACACACTAAGAAAATTCCCCTTTATTTATAAATCAATAGGAGACTATAGCTTGAATGAATGTTGAATTTTATCAAAGGCTTTTTCAATAGCTATTTAAATAATTATTTGGTTTTCTTCTTTTATTGGTTAAAGTAGTAAATTTTGTTAATAGATTTGTCTGATGTCAGACCAACTTTGAATTCCTGGAATAAGCCCAATTAAATTATGAAAATTCTCTTTTTATAAACATTGTTAGAATTTAGCTTAGGTTTTCCACATGTGCGCTTTGAAGCCACCTGCAGAAATAGCATGGACCCTCACCAAAGCTTAGCTCAGCAGCAGCAAAGACTGACGGTGACACCTTTCAGACATCAGCTCATCAGGAGTGAAATGCAATTAAAAGTTTGACTGCATCTTTCGATGTTTGGTGTTTGACTTGTGACAGCAAATAAGTCTCATCTCTCCCTATTCCCCTTTGGCTCTGCATCTGGGCAAGCTGATAACAAAGCCCGAGTGCTCCTTCCTTTGGAGCAGGTAGGAGATTCAAACCACGCAAGCCTTTGCCTCTGCATGGAAACTCATTCTGGCCCCCTTAGCCACAGTAAAAACCCCAAGCTGGTCTGCTTTCCTAGCTCTCTCAAACCATTTTTAAACTAGCAAGGGAACCTATCTTGCCCTCCCCCAAAAGCCTCGTTATGCGAGTAATAAATCTTTTCATACCCTGTTGGTCTGTGTGGAGTGTCATCAATCTTTACATTCAAAACAAGTTTTGAGTAGGGGTCCATCCTGCGTCTGTGGTTTGGCCATAAAGCAATGTGCTAAGAAATGAGATTGGACTGTGATTTTTCTTTTGCTATCTTTGCCTGATTTGAGTAAATGAGTTGAAAAATGAAAAAAATCTAGGACAGAGTTTATGCAAAACTAGACTTATGTTCCTTAATTTTTGGTAGAACTCATCTGTAAAACCTAGGTAAGAATATTTTATGGGTATTTTTTTAAGCTGTGGACTTAATTTCTTTAATGATTTTAAGGTGATTCAGATTTTCTATTCTTTTTCAATCTGAGAAAATGCAAAAAAAGCTAACTTTCTTGGCTTATAATGTGGGATTGTAGCGGTGGTATGGAGAAGCGGTAGAAGGGGCAAGGGAGCTTCTGGGGTCTCTTTTATGAGGACACTAATCCCATTCACGAGGGCTCCAGTGTCCCGACCTAATCACCTCTCAAAGACTAACTTGTTCAAGGATGTTTTGTAATTTTTTGTGTACAAGTCTTGTAGATCTTATGTTAAATTTATTCCCATGTATTTTATTTTTTGATATTATAAATAGAAGTACTTTTTAAATTTCATTTTTGGATTGTTCATAGCTAGTGTATGGAAATACAGTAGATTTTTGTGTGTTGATGTTATGTCCCATGACCTTGCTTTTTAGTGAGTTCCTTAAGCTTTTCCATGTACAAGATCATGTTATCCGAAAACAAGAATAGTTGTTACTTCTTTTTAAACTGTAGATGCTTTTGCTGTCTTTTTTTGAAAATAATTAATTTTTGATGTTTTTGATAGCTACAGGCCTATTCAGATTTTTTTCCCTTGTGTTTTGATGTTGTGTATCTTTCAAGGAATTGGCTCATTTCATCTAAATTATCGAATTTGTGGGCGTAGAATTGTTCATAATATTCCTTTATTATCTTTTTGATGTTCATAGGATCAACAGTGATGGTTTTTCTTTACTTTCTCATATGTATTTCTCTCCTTATTCTTGGTTTAGTCTTGATGTATTCTCTCTTTATTTCTTGGTTAGCCTGGCTAGAGGCTTCTCAATTTTACTGATCTTAAAGAATTAGATTTTGATTGTGTTGATATTATTGCTTTCAACTTCATTTTTTTCAGCTTAATTTTAATAGTTCTCATCTTCTTGCTTCAGGCGTAATTGAGCATTTCATGTGATTTCATTTTGTCTCCTGTTTTAGCGTATCAACTATACTTCCTTCAAATTAACACATTTTTATTGCTTATGCCTTAGTAAGCTTTATTTTCTATATGGAAATGAATTTGAGAAATTCCTAGTTATACATCAGCCTCTGATACTCATGGACTCCATCCATGTGCTTATTTCAAGTTCACAATGATTTGAAACCATTTAAACTTGCTTTAGGTGTGGCTGAAGTTCCAAATCCTGTGATAGTACATATTCCTGTGTTTTAAACAATAGATTGAAGATAAACAATGATAACACAGAGTTTGTAATGTTAAAGGAGCAGAACTTGAGTTACTTCAATTACGTCATTTTACATAATAACTTGGAGTTTTTATTTGTGTTGAAAATTTAGAAGAGTCAAACAGACTGTGAACTGTAAGGGATAATATTTTTGTTTGGTTAGTGCAAATTGTAGTTCATAGATGAAATATTTTACTTATTTTGACTAGTGTATTTTAAATTAAAATTTAGTAATTTATAATTATTCTTTTCAAACTAAGGAACAAAGAAAATATTATTGCTTATTATTTCATGATTATTAATGAAAAGAACTTTCATTTAGAAGAGGGAAATCTTTGAAAAATAATATACTATATGGTTGTGAAATATACGAGGTGTGCCCCTGTGCAATGGACATGTCCAGTTGAATCACTCCAGTCAACGAAGCCCAAAGCCATGGCTTCCCACTGAGTAATTATGGTTTATTTAAGATCTGATAAGTGATAAACTATTTTATCAATAAGGAGCCATTTCTGTCATAACCAGTATTAACTGGTAACAAATATGACATTCTACCTTTATCAGGTTTCCAAGGAACCCACCTAGAAAGTTAGCTCAAGATCAAATTTATCCATAGAACAGGAGAAAGTGCTACATTTACCCTTTACCCAGATGTGTGTACAAAAGAAATATATTTATGATTTTATGAAAATACTTGATAAATACCTAAATTGAGGTATAAAATTGTTGTGAGAGCCTGTAGAGTGGTGATTAATTTCAACTGGAATGATGGAGAAAGTTTCCTAGGGGGTATGAAGTTCAGTTCAGTCTTGAAAAATGATCAGGGAGATTTCCAAGGGTAAAAAAGAGAGTCCTTAGAGGGAAGTGTATTCCAGGCTGAGGAGGGTGCCTGCCCAGTTACTGCTAATCAATGAGCTTCCTGTGAAAGCAGTATTGACTCAAAGTCTATTTGAGCTTTCCTATGAGAGCGGAATGGTAGGAACAAAGGTTATTAGATGATCTTTTAAGGTTTCTAGTCAATGAACTGTTAATCTACTTCTGGGCTTATTGTCTTAAATTCAGAATCTAGTGCTTTATTCCATGAGATGTAAAGAGCCATGCAAAAGTATTCTATTCTTCTTTCTGAGATTTCTTTTTCACCTTGAGATGATATTAAGGAAGAAATTATGAGGCATTATTCCAACAGAATTAGGACCCGCTTCTGTTTTGAATGGTTCCACATTTTCAGGCAGTGCAAAATCACCACAGACCTCTTCCCTAGTAAACATTCAGTGGAATGGCAACATGAATTATTTCTGGTTTTGTTCCAAGAGAAGGATAAAAGTTTCACAGATTTTTTTTCTTTCCCCCCCGTAATGGAAGTCTTCAATTACACAAGAGAATATGACAGCTTTTAGAAATTTAAACCATGAAATTAAATGTAATTACTTTGTTCCTTTTTATTTTTAAAGCCATTTGTGTTAAAATGTTAGAAATTGAATTAAATTACTCTAAATTAAAAGGCATGCTTTTGACAGTTTGCAAGACGAACAAAAGTTCTTATAAGAAATAAATGCTAGTTGTGTGGACAGTACGGGATGAGAAAGCTCTTGGTACTCACAGTCAATGTCCACTTCACTGCTATTTCCTTTGCATCTTCAGTCACTCCCTCAAAGTTTTAGACAGCTATAAAATGCACTGCTGACATTAAACTGGCCACTGTTTAGTGACTGGAACACAATTATTTAGACATAACTGCAGACCAGCATGCTTTTCTACTTGGAAATGGATGTACTTAGCGAAGATAAAATTGAACAGATTTTCTACATTTAAAAAAAATCAAGAAATTCTCACCTAATTTTAGAAACAGCAAATGTCTGTGTTTGGAATTTCCAAACATCAGCAATACATGGAGAAGCTAAAGGGAGGAACTGTGAAAGTGGTACTTTTCTAATTGAATCGAATTCTTATGTCTTGGAAGGAAAACAAACCTGTATCAGGCTGCCCTAATAAAAGCTTTAATTATCTTACTTAATCAACAATCTGCTTCTCATTTTTAAAGACAAAGGAGAAATTCCCCGTGGAAGCTCTTTCTCCATCAGAGTCATTGTGAATGCTGAAATAATTGCAGTCTTACGGCAGAGAAATGGATGTGTGGTACTTGAATGAATATTAAGTGAAGAAGGGCCAGGACCAGTTCAATTAGTTGGTATGTAAAGCCCACAAAAATATCAGAAACTTTTAAAAATAAATTGCAAATAATTTCATTCATATGAAAGCCTCCATCTTTGTCAGTCACATATTTTTCCAATATTTTGATGACAATTCAAAATTCTGTTGAATTTCATCATTACCTTGTTTCCATTAGAAAATGCTTTGTGTAAAGGGGTGACTCTTCGCTTCTCTTTATAATTAGCTTAGGAATCTTTAACAGCTTAAGGAAAAAAATCTGAACTACCTGCTGGCTTCAGGTTTCCTCTTAAGAATAGGTGCCTATATTCCATAAATGAATCACATTTTTTTCTTTCATTGTGTTATCCTTGAAATGAGCAGAAATGTTGGGCCCTGCTAGAATACTACCTCTCAGATATATGTGCCTGAAGGATGATACACTTTGTATTAGTCTATTATTATATCTGTGTAAATGTAAGAAACTGCAATAGATTCTCATATTTCAGTGCACACTTCCTAGAATGTGTGACCGGAATTTCTTTTTACTTATGTGACTTGGACCAAGTTAATTAATGAATTGATGCAACTATTTCATCACCAAGTATCTGCGGGAGCCAGTGTGATACACCTCATGGACCTAACAGTCCCAATATTACCTAACAAACAATACAAACAAAAATCCAAATGACCAAACAAAACCCACAATTAGGACTGTATTTGTGCTTTGAAGGAAGTATATGTGGTGATGTGAGAGTGTATAAAAGCACTTCTGCTTTTTGAGAAGTCAGGACAAACATTTGTAAGGAAATATTTCAGATGATAACTGAAGAATGAGAGAGACTTACTAGTTTTGAAGGAGTGAGGGGTGGGAACTTTCTATGCAGTGTGAAAAACACATGCCAAGCCGCTGTGGTAGAAGGCAACAGAAGGCACGCGGGAGGCAACATGGCACCAAGAGCATCTGGTAAGCCAAAAGACAGAGGAAGATAAAATGAGATGAACATTGAGAGCCAGGCTGGGACCAGAGCAGTGAAGATCTGATTGACAGGGCACCCACCTGATCTGGGACAGTGCTTGTTTGTATTTGCCCTGGGATAATTTTTAATACCCTCTCTCCCTGAACACACACACACACACACACACACACAGAATTCTTAAAAATTTTCTGGTTTTGACGATACATTTTATGGACATGTTACTTAGAGTTCACATTAAAGATTTTAGTCTTTAAGAATAATGGGGAATGTTCTATTCCTTTGTTTGATTTGAAGCAAGTGAGTGCTATGTTTATATTTGTGTTTTTTGTCTATCATTTTTTCCTTGAAGATTGGCCCTGAGCTAACATCTGTTACCAATCTTCCTCTTATTTCCCCTCCCCAAAGCCCCAGTACATAGTTGTATATCCTAATTGCAAGCCCTTCTAGTTCTTCTGTGTGGGATGCCACTACCGCATGGCTTGATGAGTGGTGTGTAGGTCTGCACCCAGGATCTGGAACCGGCAAACCCTGAGATGCTGAAGCGGAACACATGAACCTAACCACTACTGGGCTGGCCCCTATATTAGGTTTTCATAAAAGAAATGTTCAATAATTTGGAGAACTGGTGGATTGCTAATTGGCAAAGTGGTTGACAGCATTCCAAGGGAGAGACAGATGACAGCTTGGAGGAAGGAAGGTGCTATTAGTGGAGATGAAAAGATGTGAATGAACCAAAGATATACTCATATAATCATTTTTTATTAGCTCGTGGTGGTGAACTGCATAGGTTGGAGGAGCGGGAGTTGTGAATTACGGATCCTGAGTTTCTAGATGAGTGCCATTTGGTAAGAGAAAATATGAAGTAAGAGAACCGCTGTGGAGGGAAAACCACAAGTTTGTTTTAAGATAATCTGACTTTGAAGTATCTTTGTAGTACTCAAGTAAGAGAGAGAAAATCTGATATACGTGTCAGAATCTTACCTGAGGCATAGAGGTGCAAATCTAGTGCCGATGGCATAGAGCCTAGAATTAGGATGTGATTGCATAGAACGGAGTTTCTGAATCTCAGCACTATTGATGTTTGGACTGGATAATTCTTCATTGTGGGGCATTGGCCTATGCATTTTAGGATGTACAGCAGCACCCCTGTCTCCACCCCCTTGATGCCAGTAGCATTCCCTTCCAAGTTGTGATAACCAAAAATGTCTCCAGATATTGCCAAATGTGCTGGAGGGGCAGTAGTGGTGATGGGGATAAAATTTCCTCCTGTTGAAAACCTGGCTTGGAATTAGAGTATAGAGTGAGAAGAGGGCCTAGGACTGAGTTGAAAAGTCTCTTGTATTTAATGACTAAATAGAGGAAATAGAAGCAAAGGTCAGAAATCTAGGAAGGAGCCAGAAGATTGTGGTGTATCACTCAACTATTGTCATAATAATACTGTGTAGCATTGCTATGGGCTGAATTGTGTCCTCCAAATTCATACGTTGAGGCCCTAATGCCTAGTATCTCAGAGTGTGACTGTATTTGGAGATAGGGCATTTAAAGAGGTGATTAAATTAAAATGAGGCTGTTGACTGGTGTCTTTATAAGGAAAGGAAATTTGGACACGCAAGGAGACACCAAGGATGTGTGTGCACAGAGAAAAGGCCATTTGAGGACACAGTGGAAGGCAGCCACCTGTAAACCAAGGAGAGAGGCCTCAGGAGAAACCAAACCTGCCAATACCTGGACATTGGACTTCCAGCCTCCAGAACTGTGAGAAAATAAATGGCTGTTGTTTAAGCCGCCCAGTCTGTGGTATTTTGTTATGGCAGCTCTAGGAAACTAATAATACCATCCCCAAACTCAATGGCTTAAAAGAGCAATCGTTTATGTTCATGGGTTGGCAGGGCTATACTTGGCTAATCTGGGCTATACTTGGCTGGATAGCTCTGCTTCAGGCTTTGATGGCTGAGGTAGCTCTGCTTTTGAACGTAAATCTTCAAGTTGGTTAGTGAAGTTCTGCTTTATGTATCTCTTACACTCTTTAAACTATGCCCCACTAGAGCATGTATTTCTCAACAGAGGTACAAGTGAATAATACAGGTACGGTAGACTTGGAACTAGTACACTGCCACTTCCAACTCATTCCATGGGCCAATTAGTCATTTGGACAATCCCACAGTCAAAGAGTAAGGGAGCTCACTCTGCCCATGATAAGGCTGTGGCAAAGCTGTGGATGCTGGGCAGGGTGAAATATCGGAGACAATAATTCAACCGTTCACATTTGGTCACAGAGAGGCCAAGGGAAGAGTCCATCTTAGACAGAAGGGAATAGTCATCAGTGTTGAATAAAGCTGAGAGGACCAAGTAAGACGATTGCAAATGCCCATTGGATTTGGCAACAAGGTGGTAATTGGTAAATTTAATGAGGACTTTTTTTTTTCTTGTAGAATGATAGGGCAAGAAGCCTTAGTTGACATAGGATTGGATTGTCAAATCAGACTTATACATATCAGATATCATACTCCCTGTCCAGCTTTCCAAATAATCCAAGAATATAGACAATCAAGGGGCAAAACCAAATGACACAGAGGTCTGAGACATCCTGCATAACTAGACTGGCCCTTTCTTCCTTTGTTGGTCATGTGCCCTCTAGTTCAGAGTAATAGTTGAGAGCTCCGAGTGAGCTTTTGGAGTTTATTACATCACACAGCAGAGAGCATTTCATAATGCTGATTATTTTATAATGCTGGGTTAGACAAGTTACTTGACATTCTCCAGACAGCCATGCTTCACAGATGCATTGATTTTAGATTTCTTTGCTGTAAGTAATCTTTAATCATCCTACTAAGGCCAGTGTATATATAAGGACTCATTCTACTAGCAAAATTGAATTAATCTATTTATCCAAAAGTCCAATTGAAAAGGAATTTAGACCAGGTCGCTTGCCTTCTTTTCTTTCCCCCAAAGGGAGGAAAACTTATCCTCTAAACCAATATGAGGTGGAGAGTAGGATTGTAAACCAGATGTCAAAATGTTCTCTGAATGATACACAGTGAAATGGAAGTTGTAATGACTGCAGCTATGAAAAGTGGGTGATTAAGTCACGTGAGGTCTTTTGTATCCCCAGAGCTTAAAAAAATGTTGGTACACAACAGGAGCTCTATAAGTATTTTTTGAAGGAGTTAAGGCATGAGTGAACAAATGAATCTCAGAGGGACAACCAGACTGTGAGTAAGGGTGTGGAGTAGCAATTGGGAAGAAGGAGGATGCTGATCCTTCTTCTGGACACTGAAGAGCATACAGTACACAGAATAAAGATCCACTGCTTTTGAGAGCTATGAAAGAAGGCACAGGACCAGGAGAGAGTCGAGTTGCAATTGAGGACTAGGAAAAAGGTTGAGCATATGAATGGCATTCCAGAGGGCAGAGTGGAAGGCTTGAAAGCTGAGAGGAAGCAAGGTACTGAGTCAGGTGCAAAGAAAGTGTAGCACACATGTGGATGATGTGCTCAAGAATCAACTTTCTAGGGGAACACAGAGTCAGGGCTTTCACCTTGGGATTTACTAAGACAACAGGGATGGCTGCCTTGATCAATTTAATCTCGTTTTATAGAGAGGTTTTGGTTATCTCATGGTTCAATAGAGTAGAATGATTTAGTTTTTTGATAACGTCTCTTTACTTAAGGCAAATTATGCCTCTTACATTAGAGCAAATACATTTTCTCTGATCCATGATGATATAAAATTCCATAGTGCTATGCTTAGCTTAATTAAAAAAATCCTTCCCCACACCCGTGGATATAGTCACACAAATGTTCCTTACTTATATATTAAAAATACCACTCTTCGGGTCTTAGTAGCTGTATGTTACTGGGTAGTCATTGAAACTTTTGGAGCCTCAGCTTCTCAGTTTCTAAAATAGGATCTATTATATCTAACTGATAAAATTTGGGGGAGGAATGTAGTGAAATTATAAACACAAAATAACTATTTCAGTACCTGGTGTGCAATGAGTACTCTCCCACCTTTAGAAAGATTTAATAGTTAGCAACTATATCTGAAGTCCTCTCAAAGCCATTTCCTTCTATATCATTTTTTGAGGGGATGGTGGTGGATGGGGCTTAAGAATCAGTTTGATTAAAGAATTTATCCTCAAATTCAGTTTTATGGAACAATCAGATGAAAGAGAGAAAGACACTCATGATAGAAATCATCAATTTGTGTAATACTCTCTCTTCTTAGGAGTTTAATGAATGGCTTTCTCACCAAGCTAATGATTCTTTGAAGGGACTCAAACTCTTAGGGAGCACATAAGAAGCCTACTGTTCTTTCCCGTAAGCCACCAAGAATATGGTCATTTAAAGGAAGCAGTAATGACTTCTTTCTTGTTCTTAAGGAAATAACACGTTTTATATTTATAGGTATCCTTATTTTACTCTCCACGGCACTTTAACAGTTGATAAGTGAAATTTGACATTTGGAGACTTTTAAAGGTAAAAGTAGCTATGTGTCAATGTATCATTGCTTCACACGCTATACTAGGTCTACACACTTTATGAAGATAATATGCTTTCATTGGCTTCAAGTTACCAAAGAGAACATCATGTAGTAATTTTCTCCTACTGTTACCTAAGATACATTTGGATTATAGAGCAATTTCCTGGTACTTTTAGCAAAAAAATCAGGTTATAGTTAATTTCATTAAAGTAAGTGGTAGTTATAGACTGCCCTCTCTCTTTGCAGCTAATGCAGTCGAAGGAGGTACTAAATTTAATTCAAGTCCTTAAAGGATACACAATATTCATGGCACTAATGGCTATAGTTATTCTGAAGCTCTGTGTTTCACCCAGTTAACTTCCATAAAGGCAAGGACAGAGATGTATATGTGTGTATATATATTTGTGTATATATATGTGTGTGTATATATACGGTGTTTATATATTTGTGTGGTAACAGAGCTGTAATACAACAAATTACAACAAAATTGTAATCAGCCCTCAAAGTGTTGCCTAAATTTTCTATTCTCTTTCCAACCAAAGCCAGACAGGTTTTAGTTTCTATCACCTTTCCCAAACAGTTCTCATCAAAATCCCTAATGACTGTGATATTGATAAGTCCAAGGGCCAATTCTTGGTTCCTATCTTCCTTGACTTCTCAACACTATTTGATCTAGTTGATTACTTCCTTGCAACACGTTCTCTGCTTGACTTCTGGCCATCAACTGTCTTAGCTTCCCTTCTATCTCAGTGATTGCTCATTCTCACTCTCTTTCTTCCTCTTCCTCACTCCCTCTTCTATTTCCCTGTCTTCTTAACGTTGGATTATCTAAGAGCTCATTCTTTGAACTACTTTTCTTTTCACTTAACATCAAGTAATCTCATCTAATCCTTTGGCTTTAAATATGGTTATATAATGATAGCATCCAATATATATATTCAGTTTGAAGCTCTCTGAAATCCAGATTCTAAACCCAATTGCTCATGATCATCTCCACCTGTATGTCTAATAGTTATCTCAAATTTAATATATCCAAACTGAATTCTTTTCTTCCACTCAATTCTGTTTCTCCTTCAGACTTCTCAGCTACATAAATGGCCATTCTAACCTGATGATTACATAAGCCAAAATTTGGAGTCTTTTTGACATTTCTCTTTTTCTCATACCCCACATTTAATCCATTGGCAAATCTAGCTGACTCTGCCTTGAAAATATATTCAGAGCTTTATCATTTTCACTGCCACCACTGATATTACTCTGGTTCAAGTCAGCATGATTTCTCTCTGGGATTTTTTGCCATATCCTCCTGACTAGTCTCCCTGCTTCCTTCTTTGCTCACATTTAGTCTATCCCCTCCACTTTCACCATACCCTGCTCAAATATGCCAGATTATGTCACTCTCTGGCTAAAAATCTTCCAATGACTCTCCATCCCACTCAGAATAAAATTCAAGGTCCCTACAATGGCTGATGGGGTTCCGTATGATCTAGCCCCTGCTGCCCCTCTGACCCAGTCTCTAGTCTATCCTTTGCTTACTCTACTTCAGTCACATTGGCCTCCTTTGCTCTTCCTCAAACAGTCACCAAGTACATGCTTTCCTCAGGACATTTGCACTTGCTCTTTCCTCTGCCTGGAAACCTCTTTCCTTGAGTATCTACATGGTTTGCTCCCTCACTGCTCTCATGTCTTTGTTCACATGTCCTATTACCACTGAGCCTTCTGACCATCCCAGATGAAATTCAACTCCTCCCTTTATCCTCATCCTTTCCTTTGCCACTCTTTATACTTCCTTTTCTTCATAGCACCATCATACTAAACATTTGATCATTTAATTGTTTATTAACTGTGTCTCTCATTATAATGCGAACTTGTTGAGGACATAATCTTTTGGTCATTGGTCTATCCTTTGCCTAGTGTAGTGTCTCATTTATAGAAAGTATTCAATCCATATTTGTAAAATAAATAAGATTGAGTGAGAGTGAGCACTTTTTTTTATGTGTGATGGTTAACAATAACCTCACAACTTTCATTTTCAGTCTTTCTCTGATTATTATTTCTCTTAGTCCCTAAGATCAGCTGCATTGTTGGGCTCTACAGCTTATAAGGGTGGTTGGGAGATTTTTTGTTGTTATCGTTATTAAAAGACCACGCTGGGGATGATTTGCCCTAGAGATTGGATGGATCCAAGGGGACAGGGCAGGTGTTGGGATAGGCCCAGAAGGAGTTGGTGGGAAGTAGCCCAGGGAGATAGCTCATTACAGGAGAAGTCCAAAAGTAGGCAGAGATGTCCCTGATTGTAGGGAGAGTGCAACCTGAACAGGGAAAAGGGGAAATTCAGGCAGATAGTTCGGGTCAGGAAGATCCTACTGCAGGTGGGGCCCAACCATAGAGTTGAGGGTCAGAAAGAGGGCTCTAGTTTCGCAGCAGTAAAGACATGTAGGAGAGACACTGACTGATAGATGAGAGTTTTTCTGAATTCCCCAAAAGACACACTTCTCATATTGAACGAATATATAGAGTGGTGACATAAGAAGTGAGGAAACAAGACAGAGGACCAGAAATGGAAGGAATAGACATTTGCATTTGTCAAAATGTCAAAGGCCCACTTATTTCAGAATCACGCAGGTTGTTTTTTAAAAATTCAGAATCCTACTCTGATCTAAGTTGATTAAGTCAGAATGAATGGGGTGAAGTCCTGGGCTGCTGTGGTGGCTCCACGATAAGAATCACCTGACAGCCCTTTGATAAGGAAAAGGATAAAGGGAGAAGTCACAATAGACTCAACTAGGTATTAAACGATTGTGATCAGAAATTTCAGGAATATGATCGCCATTATAAACCCCCTTGAATGTGAAGAGGTTTTGGAAGGTTTATTGCTAGTGCAATAAGAACAGGATTTACTTTTATTGGGAGCACCACTGTACACTCCCATTTCTGGCTAGGACTAGGGGAGGATTACATACATCCATTGATATACACACATATGCATGCATGTACGTATGTATATGTCATTATTCTTCATACGAAATATGCTATTTTGATTACTCTTTTTCTGTGTGTCTGTGGAGGTAGGTATTGTTGAAAATACATGTGTTCACACTGTGCATTGGCAAAGGCACTTATGGTTGCCTCTTGGATTATATTTATCTGATTCTGAAGAAGAGGTCAGAAACAGGTGGCCTGATAGGCATATCTGACCTATAAGTCATTTATTCACTGAACAGTATTATCATTTTAGAAATTAAAAATTCTTTGACAACTTTTACAAATTAGGAGATTTTGCTTCAAAATTGGATTTCTGGCTCTTGATAAATCTAAATTTATGGCAAAGCTAGGCTCTATGTTTCACGGGAGGACTAGAAAGGTGGCTGTCTCCTTTGTATGAAAACTTCCTTCTTCTCTTTGCCATTGTTTCCCCTTCCCCTATCCTAATTTCACTCATTTTAGTGACTTGCCTGGTCCATCCATGTGATAAAATAATTTAATTCAGTGAATTGATCAATTCTTCAACCAGCTAATTCTTCCACTCAATCAAGATAGATGATTAAGTAGACTGATATAGGAATATTGTCTGACTCATGTTCTTGACAACTTTTCAATTGAACCTTCTATTGATTACTCTGCCCTTGGGCCTTTAAATAAATTAAATCCAACTTCTAGGGAAAAGACGTTGGCTTTAAGAGTTAATACATCAACTTCTTCCTATAAAACAAGAGAAATGTCCAAAGAGAAGAAAGCATAGTGAGTGGTAACTTTTGTGAATTTTGTTTAAATACAATATGATGTATCAGTATAAGGAAGACACAAGAAGCTAACATACAATTCATTTTTTTAAGATAATGGAAATTCACAATTCTTTAAATCTTTATGCATTCTGTAAATTTTCTCGTGATGAGCATTTACTATATTACAATTTTGAAAATCTCAGAAACTGTGCAGGGTGGAAAAGAGGTTGGACGTGGCTGATTAGCAGCACAGAGGAAGGGATTTTCACTAACATATTTCAAATGGACTAACATATGCAGGAAAGATATCCCAAAAGATTTAGCAAGTAGTAGTTACCTTACTAGTTGGAATGCTGCCATCATATCCAGCCTAGATTTAATATGTGTAAAAGAACCTCTTTAAATGGTGCAGCAAAACTGTGAATACAGATGAGCCCAAATTCTAGAGACTACCCCATCCTCCTTCCTTAGTGGGGAGGACTTAATTCTGGCCAGGCTATAATGCCTCCCCCTGAGGAGTGTTAGACTTCTCACCTTCATCTGTGAAGCTGTGGTTCAGGGACTGATTTCAAAATTGTAAGAGAGTGTGCTGAACTTGAGAGTTAGAGAAGCAGAGGGTTGGTATTAGGAAGACCCAAGACCAATGTTAGAAACCAAAGATAAAAATTAAGGAAATATAGGAAAGAAAAGCAAAGTCGCAAGATCAAAACAGTAAAGCGGATCTAGGCAAGTACTAGATGGACAAAGAAGAATTTCTGGAGATGAATTTATTTTTATTTCCCCCACAAATATGGGCTATAAATAGAAAATGTGACAATGAATGAGTGGATGTTATATTTTATTACCCTAGTAACCATATTACTTTTTCTTTTATGAGACTTTGTCAACCAGTGGCACAAAGCCATTTATCAGAATATTTAACATCATTTGTACGTGAAGCACTCATCTTTACATGTCTTTGTTAAAACAATTGATATTTTTTCCCAAAACAAGGGCAAAATAATCTTTTTTAGTATGAAATCAATGAACTTGGTCACTTGATGTGGAGAAAATACCAAATTACAGGAGCATCATCAAAGCTGTGCTCGTCAGGACAAATCAGGTAAAAGTACATCAATTTTGAAGATAATAAAACCAAACCAGAGGTAAATGATTAAATATCATGTTCATAGTAAAAGTAGAAGAGGAATTAGAAAAACTCCTCTTTCAAATGACGCTGGTAGCTGTTACATAATATAAAATACAGTCAACATGAAAGTACAATTACCCTTGTGTATGTATTAGCAGATATTTATAGGTGAATGAAACCACAGCTCTGGATAGCATGGATCAGCTTCTGACCCACATTGATAACTTTTTGTTCTGCTTTTCAATTAAACCCCATGCTCCCAGGAGTTAATGATTTTTTTCTTTTTTTTCAGTTATGTTGTAAATTAGAAATTAGTTTTGGGAAGCAGTAGATGGAGAGCTAGCTGTGTGCAGAGAAAGATGTGTCTTACTACATAAAGGCAGATGACATGGATGTCCATCCATAGACTGGTTTGTTTATAGAAAGCAGCTGGCAACGAAAACACTTATTCTGTTGTAGAGTCAGCCTTGAAGGAAAGGGACATTTTTTAATAAGTTCATTTTGTATCCAGTGTGGGTATATGAATATTCTAGCTGGGAGAGGAAAAGCGCACACATGAGTTTTTAAAATGAAAGATGACTTAAAAAATTTCTTAACAATGGTAATGTCAGTAAAACTGTGTTAGTGTTCTTGAATGTCAGTATTTAGAAGAACTGATAAAATAGCAGAATTTGTAATGAAGGTCGCATTGTGATACTGCCACGAAAAATGGCTTAATTGTTAAGAGTTTATGCTCTCTTACATCTTATGATTTTCATTGAAGAAACAAAACAATGACATACTGGACCTCTTTACAAACACTATCTAAAGCTTGCTATAGATTACCACTTAAAAAACACTCTCTAAAGCTGAATGTCATCAAAACACAAACTAGGAAACCAATCTCCATTATTTCAAAAGTAGGAACAGGCAATTTTTCCATTTCTAAGTGTGGTATACTCATTGACTTAGCGTCTGACAGTGCTCTTAAAGTAGCGTGATATGAAGATATCTCTCCATAATTTCTAGGTCCATATTTGGGCCATTGTTGCCATTGGCTGATGACATACGTAAACTTGAAGTTTCACGTTTAACAGAAATAAATAGTAAGAAAAGAAATTGAAACTGTCTGCATAAAGAATCTGATCTACGCCCCAAGTGATTCAGCATTGCATCACATAAAGTTGCTTTGGAAAATTTGCTGAAAGAAAACTTTGCCCTTCATCACTCTTCAACTATTAGTAGTAGTGGTATTAGTTTACAATATTGCTTTATCATTTAAAAAAATTTTTAAATAATCTAAATTGGTAGTCTATGTGCGTACCAAACACTAAGTAATTGGTCTGCAGATGCTGAAATTCTCAAAAACATTAAGCTGGAGGACAAGTCAGGTTTAAGGGCTCAATGTAGGGCCAAAAGGGAAATAGAGCCAGAAGCCTGGAAATAATCAGTGTAAAAGAGTGTGAGATAAACAGCTATATGGGAAGGAGTCTAGAGGATCCAGGTCATTTTCCATGAGTAGGGCTGTGCTGCTTGGGACCAGTTCCTATTGCATGCTGGGGGCGTTGCTTTCTGTTAAAGGCACTAAGTTGAAGCTGACCAGTTGAAATTCTCACGGCAACTTTTGCTTTCATAATAGGATATTACCTTCATTATCTTTAAACCTTTCTTTCTCAGTGCCCTTCACTTAATTATTTAATCAAGTGACCACTCCTCCAGCCCCCCCAACAAACAAATGCCTATATATCTCAAGTTAAGGCGTAGGACTCTTTTATCTTTATATTCTTTCCAAGGATGATTTTATATACTTCTAGTGTTAATTAGTAATTCAAAGCAAATGGCTTTTAAATCAATATTTCTGCCACATCAATCTCAATTCATGGTTCATTTTTCAGCCTCCAGGGCCTCCTTGTTCTCAGAGAGAGAATTCTCCCTAAAGGTGGGTTTCCTTAAACCCACAAACAAAAGTCACTTCCTCTTATTGTGAACTCTCATAGCACATTGCTCCTCTGGAATTATCACAATCAGTACTTGTAATTAATTAGTCATTCATCATGTATGTGATGAATCCTTCCTACTGGATTATATGCCCCTTGAGGGCTAAGGCTGTTCTATTTATTTTATTTATTAACCCTGCTCATCCTCATTTCTCCCTACGGTGCACACAGTGTCTCCAACAGTGGATGGTGCAAAGCAGGTGTTCCAAAATACTCGTTAAATGAATATATGAATGAGTGAACCATCTCAGATACTTGCATCCCTGTTTCTGGCATTTTACTGCCCAAATAGAAATGAAATTATAATGTAAAGCCCAACATGTTTCTGTTCATTTTCCTGCCATAAGAGACACTATTCTTGGAGCATAACATTTAACAGATTTCTTAGTGTTCCTTTTTAAAACCAGACATTTTCATTAAAGTAAATCCAGGCTAATATGCAAAGTAAGTTACAAGGCTAAAGGCCATAAGGAAAACAAATTTAGCAAAATTTAATACAAAAGTAGAGCAAAGAGACTTAAGTGTATTTTAATCACTGTTAACTCTTGTAAATAACCAAATATTTAACATTGAAACAAAGAAATATATGCAACTTGTGGGCTTTTGTGGACATACCAAGAGCTGATGTTTTAGACAGTCTTATTACCTTAGTGACTTGGTAAATTTCCTCTACTCAAAATTCTAATAAAAGTGTAATCACTTAATGGAGTCCGGGCATTCTCTGTTGTAGTTTCATTTTCCTTGCTCAATTTACTCATTTTTTCTTTCTCTCTATAGAATAGATTTTATATAACCCATTGTTAGTCATGCAGTGTTTTGGACATAAAAGTTTGTAAGCTAATTACAATCTTAAAAATCTTCAAGCGAATCCATTAATCTTAAATGGGTTTGATGAGCTTGGGTTCTTCATTTGTCTCTTACACACACGTCCACAAACACACACATCAGAAAATACAATAGTGATTAAAGTCCTTATAGAATCCTTTTATAAAGATCCTTCACCTAAAGTAGATAAGAAGAAAGAGAATTAGAATACACATACACAGACACACTTATACAGATACGTATACATGCATGCATGCATGCACATATACATATTTGTCATGGTTTCTACTTTGTAATCAGAGTTCGTGGGTCAGGAACCAACGGGTGGAAGTGGGAATAGCACCTTTCATTATTACAGCTAATAATCCTCTGTAATCATTTTTGTTTGCTCTTTGCTGGGTCCCCAGACCCAGTGATTTTGGAAGTCTTAGTGTGTAAGGGAGAAATGCTCCCACCAGGTAACATAGTTACAGTTCCACATAGTTATAGTTCCCATCAATTGTAAGCTAGAGCTGCTCTTCTGTACACGTTGGGCTTTTTCTTCCACTGAAACAACAGGTAGGGCACAGCAGCATCGTTGTATTGGCAAGGGAAATTGATTGCAATTATTAGAGAGAAATTGGATTGCTCTTCCATGGTGGGGGCAAAGAAGACTATATCCGAGATTCAAGGAATTCACTGGAGTGACTTTTGATACTCCCTTTACCGGTAGTCCTGGCTAATAGAAAAATGTGGAAACCCAATAAAGACAAGATGACTGACTCATTTCCCATAGGAATGAAGGTTGTAGAGTAGAAGAAGGAAGCTCTAATTACAAACTTAGGTTTTAGGAACCAGGTACAGAAAGAACAACTAAAGCAACTATGATTTACATTACCTAATTGTTTATTTGTTCACTTTTTCCTCATACTTTATATGAAGAGCCCCAATATTGGTTAGTGTATAAGTTTAAAGGAGGAGTATGACTGAATAGACATCATTCTATTATATAGCTGCTGATGGGACTTCAAACATTTCCTGTTTTGGGGACATGAACTTTTCACCTGGACAAAGGGCAAGAATGAATGCAGAGATGAAAAATGGGTTGCCTGGGATACACATGAAGACCCACACTCTAACCTTTTTCTGCCTCAGGCAACCAAGTGGTAAGGCTTAAATGTATGGTCTCTTTTTCCCTCCCTCTTCTAGTCAGATTTGGCCAATAGATTGCTAAGGCCGTAGGTCAGCAGGAGGGAGATGAATGAGGTCTAAGTATTTCCTTTTCTGGCTCATGTTGCCTCTGGCTGGCTTCTTTGACTGATGTTCAATATTTTGACTGATGTTTCAATACTCAAAGTAGGCTCCTCTACAAGACTTGCAAGCCTATGGGTTATTGCCTTTACTCGGAGTTGGTTTCCTAGAACCTTCTGGTTTTCCTGGAGCCAGTACACATGTTTGTAAGCCCTTCTCAAATATTCCTGAACTTTGTGATCAGCTGCTTCTTGTTAAGAACCTCGCTGACATACAGTAGGTCCTCCCTCATCCACAGTTTTGCTTTCCGCAGTTTCAGTTATCTAAGACCAATGGCAGTCCAAAAATATCGAATGGAAAATTCCAGAAATAAACAATTCATAAGTTTTAAATTGCATGCCGTTTTGAGTAGTGGTGATATGTTGTGCCATCCCATTTCATCCTGCCCTAGACACTCTGTCACAATGCCTACATCATTCACCTCACCTCATTTCATCACGCAGGGGTTGTGTCATCTCACACCATCACAAGAAGGATGAGTACAGTACAATAAGATATTTTGAGAGAAATAAACCACATTTACATAACTTTTATTACAGTATATTGTTATCATTCTTCTATTTTACTATTAGTTATTGTTGTTTATCTCTTACTGTGCTTAATTTACAAATTAAACTTTATTATAGGAATGTAGGTATAGGAAAAAACATAGTACATATAGATTTCTGTACTGTCCATGGTCTCAGGCACCCACTGGGGGCCTTGGAACGTGTTCACTATGGGTAAGGGGGAGTCTACTGTAATCCCTTTCATAACTCTTGTTAGTAAAAAAGGATGTAGGCCACGTGTAATAAGAGTTTGACGTAGAGGAGAGGTTATGAATTGTAGCGTGTGGATTTTGGAAGAAGGAAGAGGAAGAGCTAGAGATTAAGATGGTAGGGAATCTTTATGAATCTCTTCTTTATTTTTCCCGAAAATATTTTATCCCATTCAGTAGGTTGCCTGTTATTTTTATTATATCCTTTTCAAATTGAGATATGATTAACATATAACATTAGATTAGTTTTAGGTGTACCTCATAATGACTCAATGTTTGTATGCATTGCAAAAAGATCACCATAATGTTTAGTTAACATCCTTCACCACATAGTTACAAATTCTTTTCTTGTGATGAGAACTTTTAAGATCTACTCTCTTAGCAACTTTCAAATTTTTATTATTAACTATAGTCATCCTGCTGTACATTACATCCTCAGTACTTATTTATTTTATAGCTGGCATTTCTTCTTGCATGGCAGGCCCATTCTAGGTCTGCCTTGTCATAATAATAATGTCAGCTTGTTCTTCAAATTTTTATAATTCATGATTTAGCCTGAAATCAGGACCAGCTGTGTAATTTATGGGGCTCAGTGAAAAATAAAAATGCAGAGACCCTTACACAATTCTTAGTAATTGCAAGGCGGCAACAGCAGAGCCATAAACCAAGTGCAGGGGCCCTGTGAGTGTGAGATCCTGTGCATCTGCAGTTTCATGCCTGTGAAGCCAGCCCTGCCTTAAATCCATGGATATAACGGAGAGAAGCTGCCAGCTTAAAACAATAAAGGCAAATATAAGCTACCAAGATAGAGATAAGCCTCAAGTAAAATTCATATTTTGCCATAATGCCTGAAGGCAAAGAGAGAGGCTATTGTTCAAACTTTTTATTCCTTCCTGGGTCTACTTATAAGAAGCTAGAGGCATTGGGAAGGGATGAAATATACTCAGAGTTTGGGACCTTAGAGTCACTAAGACAGTGATTCTCAATGCTAGCTGCTAATTAGAATGTCCTTGGAAGCTTTAAAAATAATCCAGGGGCTGGCCCAGTGGTGTAGTAATTAAGTTTGTGGGCTCTGCTTCAGTGGCCAGGGGTTCATGGGTTCAGATCCCAGGTGCAGACCTACACATTGCTCATCAAGCCATGCTGTGATGGCATCCAACTTACAAAATAGAGGAAGATTGGCACAGATGTTAGCTCAGCAACAATCTTACTCAAGCAAAAAGAGGGATATTGGCAATAGATGCTAGCTCAGGGTCAATCTTCCTCACAGAAAAAAAAAAGGCTTTTTCAGAGCCAGCCTTGATGGCCTAATGGTTAAAGTTTGGCATTCACTGCTTTGGTCACCTGGGTTCACTTCCTGACCATGGAACCTTACCACCCATCTGTCAGTTGCCATGCTTTGGCAGTGGCTCACTTAAGAAGAACTAGAACAACTTACAACTAGGATATACAACCATGTTCCAGGGGGAGTGAAAACAAGTTAATGTAAGATTTTTAATAAAGCAAGGAGTTCTCCAAAGGATTAAGAAAATATATTGAAGAAATAGGAGTTGGGAAAATGAGGCCTCTATTTAGGCCCGGGCTTGACTTTTCTTTAAGTTAGCTTCAAATGGTGTTTTCATATCAGATTACCATTTAGGTATAAATAAGCGTTCCATCAATAGACATAGTGATATTTTAATTATGAATATTTTTCCTAGATAAAGCATTTCTCTAGGCTTTGTTTACTCAAGTGATTTTCAAAATGTAGTGTAGAGATCTTTGCAAAGAGTCTATGAGTCAAAACTATTTTCATAGTATTTCTAAGATGTTATTTGCCTTTTTCACTCTCATTCAGTTATGTGTGTGCAACAGAGTTGATACAACAGGTTGACCACAGAAGCAGGTAGAGAATCTAGTTGTCTTTTATTAAGACAGACATTAAAGAGATTTAAGCAAATACTTAATTATAATTTAAAAGATAAAGGGAAGGAAAGCACCAAAGTAACTATAAACACTTCAACTTAGTCACAAATTCACAACACAAAATAGAATAATTTGTGACAAAACTCAGAAAGAGAAGAAGAAAGGGCTGGAACCTGCTTAGGCTATTGGAGATCAGAGGCTATCAGAAAATGGACTATCTCATCTATGAGATCTTTTATGCAAACCTCATGGTAATCACTAAACAAAAAATCAGAGCAGAGCCGCAATTAATAAATAAAGAGAAAACTGAGAAAACCACCACAGAAAACCACTAAACTGAAATGGCATTCAGAAATACAAAGGAAGAGAAACAATGGAAATAGAGAAAAATCAGAAAACGAGAGATAAAATGGCAGTATTAAGCCCTCATATATCAGTAATCACTCTAAATATAAATGAATTGAATTCTCCAATAAAATGACACAGAGTAGCTGAATGGATTAAAAATCAAGACCCAACAATCAGTTGCCTCCAGGAAACACACCTCAGCTGTAATGGCAAATGTAGGCTCAGAGTGAAGGGATGGAAGACAAAACTCTAAGAAAATGGCAAACAAAAAAAGCAGGTGTTACCATACTTATATCAGAAAAAGCAGACCTCAAGATAAAAAAAAAGAGAGAGAGACAAAGAAGGGCAGTATATAATGATTAAAGGGAGTTTCCACCAAAAGGACATAACAAATGAATATATATGCACCTAATACAGAAGCACCAAACTATATAAATCAACTATTAACAGACCTCAAGGGAGAAATTGACAGCAACACAGTAATAGGTAGGGGACCTCAACACTGCACTTACATCAGTGGATAGATTATCCACACAGAAAGCCAGTAAGGAAATAATGAATTTAAATGAAACACTAGATCAGATGGACTTAGTAGATATATAGAACACTCCATCCAAAAGCAGCAGAATATACATTCTTCTCAAATGTGCATGGAACATTCTCAAAGATAGACCATATGTTGGGAAACAAGGCGAGCCTCAATAAATTTAAGAAGATTGAAATCATATCAGGCATCAATTCTGACCACAGTGATATGAAACTAGACATTAACTACAAGAAAGGAGCTTGGAAAATCACAAATATGTGTAGACTAAACAACATCCTACTGAACAACCATTGGATCAATGAAGAAATCAAAGGAGAAATTCAGAAATCCCTGGACAAAAAGGAAAATGAAAATACAACAAACTCTTATAGGATGCAGCAAAAGTGGTTATAAGAGGGAAATGTGTAGCAATACAGACCCATCACAACAAACAAGAAAAAGCTCAAATAAATAATCTTAAACTACACCTAACGGTACCAGAAAACGAAGAACAAACAAACCCAAAGTCAACAGAAGGAGGGAAATAATAAAAATTAGAGCAGAAATAAATGAAATAGAGACTAAAAAATCAGTAGAAATGACCAATGAAACTAAGAGCTAGTTCTTTGAAAAGATAAATAAAATTGACAAACCCTTAGCCAGACTCATTAAGAAAAAATGAGAGAAGGCTCAAATAAATAAAATTAGAAATGAAACAGGAGAAATTATAATGGATACCACAGAAATACAAAAGATTATAAAAGAATACTGTGAAAAACTATATGCCCACAAATTGGATAACCCAGAAGAAATGGATAAATTCTTAGACTATACAACCCCTCCAAAACTGAATCAAGAATAAATAGAGAATCTGAGTAGACCAATCACAAGTAAAGGGATCTAAACAGTAGTCAAAACCTCCCAAAAAACAAAAGTCCAGGACCAGACGCCTTCTCTGGAGAATTCCACCAAACATTCAAAGATTTAATCCCTATCTTTCTCAAACTATTACAAAAAATTGAAGAAGATGGAATGCTTCTGAACTCATTCTATGAGGCCAACGGTATCCTAATACCGAAACCAGGCAAGGACAGCACAAAGAAGGAAAATTACAGGCCAATATTGCTGATGAACATAGACGCAAAAATCCTCCCCAAAATACTGGCAAATTGAATACAGCAACACATTAAAAGGATCATGCGCCATGATCAAGTGGGATTTATATCAACAATGCAGAGATGGTTCAACACCCTCAAAATAATCAATGTGATACACCACAGTAACAAATGAGGAGTAAAAATCACATGATCATCTTAATAAGTGCAGAGAAAGCATTTGACAAGATCCAACACCCATGTATGATAAAAACTCTCATTTATAGATGGGTATAGAAGGAAAATGGGTATAGAAGGAAAGTACCTCAACATAATAAAGGCCATATATGACAAATCAACAGCCAAATCATACTTAATTGTGAAAAACAAAAAGCTATCCCTCTGAGAACAGGAATAAGACAAGGATGCCCACTCTTGTCACTCCTATTCAACATAGTACTGAAGGTTTTGGCCAGAGCAGTTAGCCAAGAGAAAGAAATCAAAGGCATTCAAATTGGAAAGGAAGAAATGAAAATCTTACTCTTTGCAGATGATACGATTCTATTTATAGAAAACTCTAAAGAATCCAGCAGAAAACTATTAGAAATAATCAACAACTACAGCAAAGTTTCAGTGTTCAAAATCAACTTACAAAAATCAGTTGCATTTCTATACACTAATAATGAACTAGCAGAAAGAAAAGTCAAGAATACATCCCATTTACAACATGCAACAAGAAGAATAAAATATCTAGGAATAAATTTAGCCAAACAGGAGAAAGACTTATACACTGCAAACTGTAAGACATTACTGAAAGAAACTGAAGATGAAAAGAAATGGAAAGATATTCCACACTCATGGATTGGAAAAATAAACAGTTAAAATGTCCATATTACCTAAAGCAATCTACAGATTCAATGCAATTCTAATCAGAATCTTAATGACATTCTTAATGACATGGAAATAGAACAAAGAATCCTAAAATTTATATGGAACAAGAAAACAGCCCAAATAGCCAAGGGAATCCTGAGAAAAAGGAACAACCTGAAGGCATCACGATCCCTGACTTCAAAATATACTACAAAGCTATAGTAATCAGAACAGCATGGTACTGGCACAAAAACAGACACACAGATCAATGGAACAGAACTGAAAGCCCAGAAATAAAACCACACATCTGTGGACAGTTAATCTTTGACAAAGGAGCCAAGAACATACAATGAAGAAAGGAAACTCTCTTCAATAGATGGTCTTGGGAAAACTGGACAGCCCCATGCAAAAGAATCAAAGTAGACGATTATCTTGCACCATCCACAAAAGTTAACTCAAAATGGATTAAAGATTTGAATGTGACACCTGAAACCGTAACAATCCTAGAAGAAAATATACACGGTACACTCTTTGACATCAGTCTTGACAGCATCCTTTCGAATGCATGTCTACTCAGGCAAGGGAAACAAAAGAAAAAGTTAATGAATGGGACTACATCAGACTAAAACGCTTCTGTAAGGCAAAGGAAACCATGAACATAACAACAAAAAGACAACTCATCAATTGGGAGAAAATATTTACAAATTATATATCTGGCAAGGAGTTAATTTCCAAAGTATGTAAAAAACTCTTAGAATTCCACAACAAAAGATCAAACAACCTGATCAAAAAATGGGCAGAGGATATGAACAGACATTTTTCTGAAGAAGAGATACAGATAGCCAACAGACGCATGAAAAGATGTTCAACGTCACTAATTATTAGGGAAATGCAAATCAAACTACAATGAGATATCACCTTACTCCTATCAGAATGGTTATAATTACCAAGACAAAAAAAATCAAATGTTCGAGAGGATGTGGAGAAAAAGGAACCCTCCTACACTGCTGGTGGGAATGCAAACTAGTGCAACCACTATGGAAAACACATTGGAGATTTCTCAAAAAATTAAAAATAGAAATACCATACAATCCAGCTACCTCACCACTGGATATTTATCCAAAGAACTTGAAATTAACAATTCAAAGAAATTTATGCACCCCTATGTTCATTGCAGCAATATTCATAATAGCCAAGATGTGGAAGCAACCCAAGTGCCCATTTATGGATGAATGGATAAAGATGTGGTACAAGTTTATACCATTCAGCCATAAAACAAGGCAAAATCGTCCCATGAAACGACATGGATGGAACCTGAGGGTATGATGTTAGGCGAAATAAGCCAGACAGAGAAAGACAAATACTGCATGATTTCACTCATATGTGGAAGATAAACCAACACATGGATAAAGAGAATAGCTTAGTGGTTACCAGAGGGGAAGGGAGCTGGGGGATGGGCAAAAAGGGTAAAGGGGCACATAAGTATGGTGACAGATAAAAATTAGAGTACTGGTGGTGAGCATGATGCAGTCTATACATAAATTGATTAATAATGTACACCTGAAATTATACAGTATTATAGACCATTATGACCTCAATAAAATAATTGAAAAAAAATTCTGGTAATCCATATAGGTTGTCTGTTATTTTAAAAAGAATAGCTAAATATTTAATGAAATGAGCAGCTTTAATTTCTAGCTACACTAAATAGTTATAGGTATAACCTACATAAAAGTTGTTTGAGTTCTTCAATAATTTTTAAGAGTAAAAGTGGATCCTGAAACCAAAAAGTTGGAGAACTGCTGGTATATACTATGCTATTTTTGAGATTAGGCATCTACATTTCACTTGAAAAGAACAGTGTAACTTGCTTTTGGCCACATATATGAAGCACTTCTACCTTCTGTGAACTCAGGCATAAATGTCTATAAGATAATAAGTGTTGAATAGATCTTTCACTTATTCATTCATTTAACACATTTTTGATTGTCTATTATAAGCCAAGTATTGTGCTACTTCCTGGATCAAAGATCCTGGAGCAGAGATCAAAACAGACATAGTCTCTGCCATCATGGATTTAACTTCCAAAGGGCAGAGAAGGGAGACAAACATCTAACAGACCATCACAAAAAACAGTAGTTAATTACACTTGTGACGAGCACCTGACAAAAAAGGGACAGGGTGGAGGGAGTGAGAAACTAGATGAGGATTCCTTAACAAAGCAGGGGTCCTTAAGGAAGTGAAATTTCAAGGAAAGATTATGACTGAGAGCATGCCAGGAAGAGAATATTTAACTTGTTAAGCAAGGAAATCATCAAAATATGAGGCTAGAAAGATATGCAGGGGCCAGATCATCCAGCACCATGTAGATTACATTAAAGGATTTAATCTGTGTGTGAGTATGTGTGTGTGTGTACATGTCTCTGAATGAGTACGTGCACAGGTGTGTACATGTGTGGACAGTTGATAGACCCACTTAGAAACAGATGGCACTTTAATAGTTGTCTAATGTCAAACCATAGGCGGTTAGTTAAATTATGATACATTATTGCAATAGAATATTACAATTAAATATGATACAAATGAAAATTTATTGAAGAACAGCCCTTCATAATCTCCTGTTTTTGTCAATATCTATTTTATTTTATTTACTTACTTTAAAATTCATTTTTATTGATGTATAGTTGTATGAGTTTTGACAAATGTATAGAGTTGCATAACCACCACCATAATTAGGATACAGAATTGTTACATCACGTCAAATAATTTTTTATATTTATTTATTTTTATTGAGGTAATGTTGGTTTGTAACATGATTTTATATATAGAAAACCCTAAAGAATCCACCAAAAAAACTATTAGAAATAATAAACGAACGCAGTAAAGTTGCAGGGTACAAAATCAACAAACAAAAATCAGTTGTGTCTCTATACACTAACAACGAAATGGCAGAAAGAGAAATCAAGAATCAATCTCATCCACAATTGCAACGAAAATACTTAGGAATAAATTTAGCCAAAGAGGTGAAAGACCTGTGCACTGAGAACTATAGATTGTTGAAAGAAATCGAAGACGACTCAGAGAAAAGGAAAGATATTCCGTGCTCTTGGATTGGAAGAATTAACGTAGTTAAAATGTCCATACTTCCTAAAGCAATCTCCAGATTCAATGCAATCCCTATCAGAATCCCAAAGACATTCTGCATGGAAATAGAACAAAAGAATCTTAAAATTTACATGGAACATCGAAGTCTCTGAATGCCCACAGCTATCTTGAGAAAAAGGAACAAAGCTGGAGGTTCCAGTGACCTACTTGTCCAGTAAAAATATTAATTCTTCCCCTAGGAGATCACCTAGGTGAGAAGAAGAAAACAGTGTTATGGGAATAATGCACACATACCAATGGATGATTGCTAATCTCTAAACCTACAGTTTCTCTTAGTGCTCTCTGGGACTTAGTTTCACATGTTTTCACAATTCTCTGTGGAAATATTTTTTCAATTATAATAAAGTTAAATGCAATATTTTTTTTTTGAATCTGAAAATGTCTACGTTATAACAGGATATTGCTGAGAAATTCCAATACCTAAGTTTTTGGCTGTTTGACATTGAGTAACACCGCTTCAGGTGTCAGGTCCTAACAAGCAAAAAGCAAGGCCAAACTTAACAGTAAATACAAAGCGAAGGCCAGATGACTTCCCTGCAGGTTATTCCAGCGTAGTTTTCCCAGTTCTTCTGTTAGAAAAGAGAGTTGAGAAAATTGAATTATAGCAAAGCACAAAGTAGTGAAAAATGTGGAACCCCAAATTTTGTCTGAGTGACAACAGTTAGTAGCATATTCGGGTTGTGGCTCCTGGATTAGTTTCAGCAAAATAACATCAGTTATGTTAAATTACTGTTGCTAATTAATTATATTTATTGGTTTAGTAACTTTTGGAGATTTAATTTGGTTTTATTATTGAATGAGAGTAATAATTATAATTAGTTTATACTAAGATTTTCCTGTATGTACAAGTAACATTATAATTAAATTCAACACTGAGTCTGTATATATATATATACACTATATATTGATTTCCTTTCTTTAACTGGCTATATACAGAGAAATCTGTACAGCCTCCTAAGGGTATCCTGATAAATGCAGAAGTGTTACTATTTGGAATACTTTAGGCTCTGTAGAGGGAAAAGGAGAGGGTTAAATGAGAAGCAGGAAGGAATGAATGGAAGAGGTAGGTCCCTATGCTTAAAGAGCCAATACACTCCTTATGGTTAGCTTCATATCTGATTTCCTGACATTTTTTATTGTACTACTTAGAATCCACAAACTTCTTAAGATCTCTAAAGATCTCTTACTCATCATTCCCATGATTTTAGTGGTAAGATTTCGCAGGAAATATAAGACTTAGGTGGAAGTCATTTTTGGGGGTAATTTGGAAATCAGGCATCAGTAAGATGAGGACTTTCTGAATGTACAATAATAGTAATGAGAATTATAATAAATAATACTTATATTGATCTCCTATATGTCACACATTATTCTAAAAGTTTTAATAGATTATTTATTTTATTTGCCACAGTCATCTGTGAGTAAGCTACTATTATTCCCACTATATAGAGGAGAAAGCAGAGACATAGAAAACCACAGTAACTTGCATGAGGTCACACAACTTACAAGGAGTGGATCCTGGATCTAAACTCTGGTTAACTGATTTCAGAATGAACATTCTTAGACATTATGCTAAGAAATGTGATTAGCAATAAAATTATCAATGATCTATAATAGAGAAGAAATTTGAGATTCTTGGTAAAGGCACGGAACTTAAATGGTAAACAATAACAAATACCCTTTATTTCTAATTAATGATAGAACTTTGGTGCTAGTGTGCTGAAGATCACCAGTTACTGTAGCTGTCATTTAAACAGAAAAGGAACTGAAAGAAAAACAAAATGACACTATAACTGGAAACTCCTTCATTTGGTTTCACATTTATGGTGTTAGTTGCACATTAGGTAACTGGTGATAAACTAGAATTTATCGGTGTCCTCAAGCACAAATCAGGGATATAATAAAATTATTTCCTTAATGATTAAAGTCTCAAAAAGTTAGATGGCAGTATTGTAAAATGTTTGTAATGTTGTGTATAACATGGCCTCATATCTAAAAGTCAAGATTCTAGGAAGAGTGATGGCGTTTGCGGTATACATTATGTTCCATTGGGGTTTATCGTTCCAGGAGAAAACATTTTGCTAGTTTATAGGCTTAGGTTACCCAAGAGCTAGAATTTCTGAACAAGGCCAAGTCATTGTTGCCCTTAGGTTTCTGTTATCAGGAATAATTGAAAAAAGGTATCCCCCTTCCCCCCCAAAAAATCTGTTCCTAATAACTTGGAATATTTTATTATCTTTTTAAAGTCAATAAACTCCATAGGAATAATCAATATAATGCCTCAATTGTTTGCAAGGAGTATATTTAGATTTGGATTTATATAGGTTGCAGAAATATTTTTTCAGGGAACAACATAAAAGGAGGCTTCTGTTTTTGTTTTTAAGGCAAAGCAGGAGGAATATAATTGGGTCACTTAAATGAAAAAACCAAGGGTGGAGCTTACTTTAGATGTGATGAGTATAAGGGCTTAATCAATGTCATCAAGATTGTGTTTTTTTATTTTGTAAGCTGTTCGTTCTGCTTGGTTGGTTTCACGCTCAGACAGGCTTTGCTTATGTGAGTTACGATAGGTGCCATCATTTCAAGAATTGTATTATCTGTATAGCCAGTGATACCAGAGAAACAACAGGCTTCTTAGTATCAGGAAAGTCCTGCAAATGTCTTTTGACTGTTCTAACTTGCTTTCTGACACTTTCTCAGATTGACTTGCTATGGTCTGTAATGGGGAGCTCTGATTTGCCAGCCTGGGTCATGTGCTTACCCTTGTGATGGGAGATAGAGCCATGTGATTGACAAAACATCATGAGGGGATGGCCATGTGACTGAGGTCTTTCCAAAGGGGGATAGACACTTGACAAAAGTTTGTATAATCTTACACGAGGCTGCTTTTTTGGGGCAAACATACCAGAAAAGTCTTTTTCTGATACTATTGCTAAACTGGTAGAATGTAACCATGGTAGCCAGTGATCATCTTGCTTGCCCTGTGGATAGAGTCAATCTACAAAACTGTGGTCATCCTTAATTCTCTTTAGTGAATATTTTTGGCTCCCAAACTTTAAACCACACGGTAGGTTTTCAATTCCAGGCCTCCTTGTTGTTGATGACATCATACGATTTTCTCTGGACAATAACTTATGAGAGGAATTAATGTATCACTTCTGGGTGGAGGATTTAAGTACTGATGTGAGACTCTCTGGAGTTCTCTCCCTTTGGCACAGCACTTGACAGCAATTGAGATGGTGTTTGCTTCCATTGCCTGAGTTATTGCTGTGATCGGGCCTCCCTGCTGAATCCCAGTGGAGACATGATATAAACAAGAAAAGAATCTTCGTTCAGTTTTAAGTCAATTAGATTTGGGGGTTGTTTGTCATCATACCATGATATAGCTTATCCTGAAGATCCTAAGACTTTGTAAATTTCCATATCAGCTAACTGCACTCACTCATTCTCACAACTATTGTACAGGTCAAGTACTTCGCCAAATATTGCCAATATTTATTCTGTATTTGTTGTTCTCATAATCAGCTTTTTGATTTTCACATCAAATATACAAAGGTTTGCTGATCAACTGTTCTACATCTTCCTAGAACATGTGTCATTGACTCCACTGAATGCCTTTTGTAAAACTAAGTACAATTTATCTATCAAAAGATAGTAATTTTTTTACCCCTCACACAGACTCAGTACCTAAACTTTGAAAGGAAGTAAACCTCCTTCCAAATTTGGGATTGGCTTAAAGAAAGTCTGAATGAAAGGGTTATATGCTCTAATGCATCATTCTAAATGAGCAGTACTTCGGAGACCAGACCCTGTATAATTTTCCAAACTCTATTTTGCTGAATTCATAAGTTTTACTGACTTATAAGCTATCTATATCTCCTTTCTTTCTTCAAGTATTCCTTTCCCTTGGAGCAGAACGTCAAGGAAACAGTAAGTTTCTGTTGCTTATTAACCAAAAGTCCAAGAAAACAAAAGTTGCCCCAGTGGAATATTTAAGAATGACCTTAGGGTAATATACAACTTCATGTTTATCTTCCTGCAACTGGAAGTTTCAGCTGAAGAATCAAGGTATAACAGATAGGAATTTCTAATGTGAGTTACAAAATCAAGATGCAAATTTTCAAAGGAAAGAAATTAAGAAGGGGTTTTACAGCTCTAGGATACCTTCATCTGAAAGAGGTGATAAAGAATTAGACTGTTGGAGACTTTTCAGGATTCGGTGAAAAAGATTTCTTTGGTGTAAGGTGTGTAGTGTTTCTTACCCTTGACCTTGGCAGGGGGTTGGGAGAATACCTAGTGAAAGGTGCTTCCTCAGGACCATGGAGATTTTTGAGAGGGGATTCCTGTATTTGCAGGCACAGAGGATTGGCATCTAATCACTAGCTGCATTGCTAACGGAGTTGCTGTGACTTCGTTTTGACCTGTCTGTGCTGCCACAGTTTCTCTGGGCCAAGGGTGAATGAGTTTTACCTGTGGGTGTGAGGATGGCCACTGGGAGAACCAGCCTGGAGCCATTTGAAATCCAGCCAAAAAGGTCTCTTGGAAGTTCTGTGGGCTCCCCAAAGAGTCTACGGGTGGTGAAGGGATAAAAATCAATGGGCTAAGTGGGAGCAGTAGGAAGATTGATCTCTCGGGTCTTGGGAAAGAAAAAGAGAATGTCCTCAGTTGAGAAATCTCTGAAGAAGGCACAAAATCACTTATGAGTGAAGGAATCAACTTTAAACATCTGCCAGGCTCTGAATGTGAAGCCAGCTTAAAACGTGGCTAAGCAAGGACTTTCCTATTTCTCTTTCCTCTCCCACTACTTTGACCTTCATGGTTTCAGGAACAGTGATGGGGAGTACTTCTGCAAGAAATCTGCCTCTGGCAAGGGCTAGGTCAGGGAGACATTGCAACCTGCAGGTCTACATTATGATATGTGGTTGGGCTTTTTAGCTATAGGATTGACAATGCCTGGGACTTTTAGTGGCCTGGATAGTTTATCTTCTCTAGGAGCAAGCAGGGCGAACTACCCCATCAGCAGGTTTAAGGAGGCTGCAGAGTAGCTTCTAAGAGCACATAGCCATGGTACATGTTTGTTCAACTTACTGGCTATGTTCATTAAGGCTTGCATTTGAATGGAGAGCACAGCCTCTCTAGTCTCCAAATGATACTCTTCATTAATACGTTTCTTCGATTCTGTCACACTAACTTTTCACATATTTAAAATTGACATGTATATTTAATGTGAGTTTTTGTGTTCTTTCCAAAAGTGTTTCCATGATATTAATAATACCTCTTACAATTGCTTGGGTCCCAGAATTTAGGAGCTACATTATTACAAAGAGACAATGCAATGTTTTAACATGATAGTTTGTATAATTTTGTATTAAATATTGGAGCAAGTCACTGAGGTTCTAAAATGGTCAGTCAAATACGTGCAGTTCTAAGGAATTATAGGTTAAAAAAACTAAGATTGTGATCTTGGATTTTCCACATAATAGTTAGCATAGCGTTTTTTGAAAGGTGCGGAAGAGTCCTGCTTTCCAAAAAAATGGTCGAGCAGGTAACTCAAAAACTTGTTAATTGCAAGTATTATGATCTGAAATGTTACTAACTTTTAAAGATTTCAAGGCTCATTTTATTCTCAACTTTGTTCAAATACAAGATGAAGGATATATGGACTTGTTTCACATGGGAAGAAATGAAACTCTTGATATCTAGGTTGAATTATTTGTTTTAGACTGCATAAGTAGTTGAGGAGAATTGCATTCAAATGCTAATCTCTCAACTTCCAGTCCAGCGTGTGTGTGTGTGTGTGTGTGTGTATGTATGTGTATGTGTGTGTGTTTGCCACTTTGAGATACATAAGATGCATCAGAAAAATATAACAAAATATAACAAACATTATTGGTAAAAAATTATATCCACACTGACTGCCCATATCAATTATAAGATACATTCCATTTCTGGATACGTAAAAATGAATATTGTTCATAATCAAGAGAATATAATACTCTATGCTGTAAGATGTAAATAGTTTAACAAATGAATCATTTTATTTGTTAAACCCTGCTATCATCAAGGAAATCTTTGGTGTAGAGAAGAATACACAGAAAGTGTAAGACACAGTTCCTACTCTCAAGGAAATGAATGTTTCATCTGAAAAGAGAGGTATCTGTGAAAAATAACATGCACACGGGCCACACAAGAAGAGCCCGAGGAGAGGCACAGATGGGAAATGCTGAGGACTCTCATCCGTTCTCACAGCTTCAAATGCCTTCCAGAGTAGAGTGCTTCCTAAATTTCTGTTTCTAACCTTAACCTCCTTAGTAAGTTTCATTTTCATGTTTTCCATATTTTCAACTACCTTTTAGACATTTTCATCTGACATCCTCGGGAGGACCCAAATGAAGCATTATCTTCCTCAACAAACTTGGTTCTGCTTTTGTATTTACTTTTGTAAAGATATTGCAATTCTGTGGTTGCTAAAACTATAAACCTCAAAGTTGTCTTAAAACGCTTGTTCGTCTTCACACCTCCACACCATCAAATTTAATTATCACAAAGACCTGCTGGTTCTTGCTCCAACATATCTTTAAAGCCAATGCCTTATTTTGTTTTGTATTTCATTAGTGGTTCAGGCTTCCAACAACTTTCTTTGTTATAGCAATCTCTCTCTTATGTGTATGTGTGTTTTGTAAATTCGTATGTTTTCTCCCAGACTATGGCTTGTCTTTTCATTTTTTTTACAATATCTTTGAAGAGCAGAATTTTTACCTTTAATGAAATCCGATTTATCTATTTTTCTTTTATGCTTCTTGCTTTTTGTGTCATATCTAAGAAATATTTGCTTAACTTGGTCATGAAAATTTTCTCCTGTTTGCTTTTCTGCAGAAGTTTTATAGTTTTACTTTTTACATTTAGGTAAATTTACCTCCAAATGGTATTACTAGAATTGACTTGTAGAAAGCTCTGTTTAATTGGTTTGAAATTAACTGCTTATAAATTAAGTAGTCCTAAATCTCAGAAATATAATGGAAACCAACTCAAATACTTTCAAGTTTATATGATCTAGGATTAGTCTTTAGTAAATAAAAGCTGGCTGAATCTTGTTGGCATAAATAAAAAACAGGCTGAGTGGTTAAGGTCACATGCTTCACTTCAGTGGCCCAGACTTCACCTATTTGGATCCTGAGTGCGGACCTACACACCGTTCATCAAGCCATGCTGTGGTGGCATCCCACATAGAAGAACTAGAAGGATACACAACAAGCATATCCTTGAACTTAAAGCCTCAAGTTCACTGATGACTTCTCTGCTCTGTCCAGCCTGCTAAGAAGCCATTGGAATTAATTATTAATTTGTGATAGCATATTTCTCATTTTCATTTCATACATTTTATAATTTACTTCCCAGTTGAAATTCTGAACATATTTATGCACGTTGGTTATCTTTTCCACTATACCCTGTAACATATTTGTCTGGGCCAAGTTGGGGTCTGCTTCCATTGGCAGTTTCCCATCTTGGCCGTGGGTCACACCGTCTTACTTCTTCACATATCTTGTGATTTTTTTCATTGTATGCTGTATATCTTGTGTAAAGTACAGCAGAGAAGAGAATAAAATGTTACCACCATGAAAAGGCACAGCTCTGCTGTCATGTTTCTGACATGCTGAGTTAGTCTAACCTGTAGTTGATTTGACTTTGATGTTTTGGTTAGATTCAGCTCACCATTAGCTTCAACTGTTGTGAGCTTAGAGTCAGGACTTTCCCTTCAGCACATTTTGGGGTCTGAGTGCCAGTGGAACTCTGGAGATATCCTTCTGTTTTACAGCTAGGCTAGTAGTTTTGGGGGGAATCTAGTCCCTTTATTTTGCTTTTCAGTCCTGCCCCAACTTTTTCACTTTAGAAAATCTCTCTTTGCCCTGATGCTTTGCCTCAAGTCTTTACAGGGACGTATAGTCCTTGGACAAATCTCTCTGAGGTCCCCTGCCTCAACCCCAGCCTTTGGATGCTATTGCCTTACCCTTGTGAAATCTTGGTGTGCTCAGAGATTTGTCTCAACTCTCTCGCCATGCCAAGCCTTCAGCGGGCCTTTCTTTGCCTTGTATTTCTACAAGGCCTTGTACATCTCAGGCGGATCTCTCAGCAATTCTGCCCTAGTCTTTGGCATACGACCCCCATGTACTTGGTGAGGAGCCAAGGTAAAGAGCTGGTGGATGGAGGAGATTTGCTCTGTTGCAGGGCTTTTGGTATGCTCGTCTGTCATGCTAGTCCACACACAGACATTAAAAGTTCCATTGGTTTCTTCTTACTCCTGTCTATGGTGGATTCCTTCTCCCACTGCTCCTCTAGGGATAAAAGCTCTCTTCTCTCTTCAGAAGGGATTTTCACTTCATTAAATTTAGTTCCCTTTTGATTCTTTGCATCCTTAGTTCTTTGAACGTATGATTTCGTAGCTTTTCTTGTTTGGCCTTATTGTTAGGACAAGAGGGATAGTCTCTTGTTCTTTACACGCTAATTGAAAGTAGAAGTCTTGCATCCAAATCTCTGAGACATAACTGATAGGAAAGAGCTTAGGTGAATTTGGATTTTAGACAAAAAGAAGCTAGATAAATTAATTTTCCATTCTGTAGGTACATCTTCCTAGTATGTATCAGGAACTATTCTAGGCATTGGAAATACAGAGATGAACAAAATAAAATTCCCTCACGAAACTTACATGTTTTAGGGGAGGTGGACAAAAAGAAACAAACGAATATGCTTAAACATTTAGTTTTAGATAATGGCAAATACAATGAAAGAAATAGAGCAGGGTAAATGGACGTATTAGACCCAGTTTATGCACCATGTTGGATTTGCCTATCTTTGCTTACTTGTATACCCATCCTGGGTGTTGACTTCTTTGGCTGGAATTGACCTAACAATTGCTTACACCACCTCTGGAGTCATAAAGGTACCACAACTACCACCACAGGCTGAGACTCTATGCATGATGCCAACTGGAAAGGAGAGGCCTCTGTCTCTTCCCTACCTGGAATGGATACTTGAAGTCTCTGGCTTGTTCAGTGGCTTCCTGGAAGAGCCACTTTATACAATCTGGAAGATGGATCTCATATGTTTTGGGACCTCATATCCATTAGGATGGCTACTATAAAAAACCAAAAAAACCTAGCAAGTGTTGGCAAGGATGTGGTGAAATTGGAAAACTTGTACATGGTTGGTAGGAATGTAAAACGTGCAGCTGGTGTGGAAAATGGTATGGTAGTTCCTTAAATAAATAAAAATAGATTTACCATATGATTTAGCTATTACACTTCTGTGTATATATCCAAAAGAATTGAAAAACTGAAGGCAGAGTTTTAAATAGTTATCTGTACACCTATGTGCATAGCAGAGTTATTCACAATAGCCAAGAGGTGGAAACAACCCAAGGGTCCACCGACAGATGAAGGGAAGAATAAAATGTGGTGTATACATAAAAGGGAATATTATTCAGCCTTAACAAGGAAAGAAGTCCTGTCACCTGCTACAACGTGGATGAACCTTGAGGACACTATGCTAAGTAAAATAAGCCAGTCACAAAAAGACAAATACTGTATGCATATTTATATGAGGTTCCTAGAGTAGTCAAATTCATAGAGACAGACAGCAGAATGCTGGTACTAGGAGGCGGGGAGGGAGAAGCGAGGAGTTGTGTCATCGGTATAGGGTTTAGTTTTGCAAGAAGATAAGAGTTCTGGAGATTGGCTGCTCAGCAATGTGAATGTACTTAACGCTACTAACTGTACATTTAAAAATGGCCCAGATGGTGAATGTTTTTAGTTTTAAATTAATTCTTATTTTCCCCTAAAGATTGGCGCCTGAGATAAACATCTGTTGCCAGTCTTCTTCTTCTTCTCCTTCCCCTTCCCCTTCCCCTTCGCCTTCCCGTTCCCCTTCCCCTTCCCCTTCCCGTTCCCCTTCCCCTTCCCGTTCCCCTTCCCGTTCCCCTTCCCCTTCGCCTTCCCCTTCCCCTTCTCCTTCCCATTCCCCTTCCCCTTCCCCTTCCCCTTCCCGTTCCCCTTCCCCTTCCCCTTCCCCTTCCCCTTCCCCTTCGCTTTCCCGTTCCCCTTCGCCTTCCCCTTCCCCTTCCCGTTCCCCTTCCCCTTCCCGTTCCCCTTCCCCTTCCCGTTCCCCTTCCCCTTCCCCTTCCCCTTCCTCTTCCCCTTCCCCTTCCTCTTCCCCTTCCCCATCCTCTTCTCCTTCTTCTTCTTCTCCCCAGAGCCCCCCAGTACATAGTTGTACATTCTAGTTTTAGGTCCTTCTGGTTGTGCTATGTGGGACACCATCTCCGCATGGCCTGATGAGCGGTGCCATGTCTGCGCCCAGGATCCAAACCAGCGAAACCCTGGGCCGCCGAAGCAGAGTGTGCCAACTTAACCACTCGGCCATGGGCTGGCCCCCAAGATGGTGAATTTTATGTTATGTATATTTTACTACAATTTGAAAAAAAGACCCTGATGTCGGTAGACTTCAAATGATGATAGGAGACTGGAAGGAGCTAGAAGATAAATGGCATATTCTTTCTCTTCCTTATAGTGACAGACTGTTAGGAGACTCGGTAATTCCATATAACCCTTTTGAGACCAAGTAACCAGGTGTTTTTGCTTGAGAAACTGTGGCTAGCTGAATAATGTGCTCCCCTGGCAAATGCTATCTCTTATTCATGATCTCATTTCCCTTTTATGCTTACTCTTATTTCCTTAGGATTTCAACCTTAGGATTTCAAAGTCCTTCACCCCTAAACCAATACATTTTATCATTGACTCTTGAGTCAAAAATTGCTTTTTAGGGAGCCCAGGCTCAAGAAGTGGATTTGTACTACCATAGATGGTTTGTTCAGGCCAAACATTTTAGGAGAAATCCCATTTGAGCTGCAGCTTGAATAAGGAAGCGGAATGTAGAGATCTTCGAGAAGTGCATTCCAGAGGCCACAGCAAGTGCAAAGACCCTGAGCTGAGAGCAAGTTTGGTACTTTTGAGGATTGACAAGAAGGGTAATGTATTTGGCATGAAGTAAGAAAGAAGGCAAGTGGTGGGAGATAAGATGAGAGAGGGAGTCATGTCCTCAATCAGTTAGGGCTTGGAGGCATGGTAAGCATTCAGAATTTTATTCTGAGTGATGGGAAGCCAGTGCAGGAGAGTTACATCACCTGAGCTACAGCTATTAAAGGATCTTTCTGGCTAAAATTAAAAACAAAACAAAAAATAACACGTGATGGTAAGGATGTGAAATTGTGGATTTCTTTGTAGATTGTATGAAGAATTGCTGATTCCTTGGTAGATTGCTGGTGGGAATGTAAAATGAAGCAGCTGCTGTGGAAAACAGCTTGGCAGTTCCTCAAAAAGTGAAATCTTATGACCCAGCAAGCAATTCCACTTGTAGATAGATACCCAAAAGAACTGAAAACAGGTACTCAAGCAAACATTTACACAAATGTTCAGAGCAGAACTATTCATAATTGCCAAATGCAGAAACAACCCAAATGTCCATCAACTGAAGAATGAATAAACTAGATGTGGTATAGGCATATAACGGAGTATTATTCAGCCATATGAAGGATGAAAGTTCTGATCTATGCCACAACATGGATGAACCTTGAAAACATGCTAAGTGAAAGAAATCAGGTACAAAGGTAATATTTTATGATTCGTTTATATGAAATAGCCAGAATGGGTAAATCCATAGAGAATAAAGCAGATTAATGGTTGTCAGAGACTAGGGGGAGGGAGAAGGCAGAGTGACAGCTAATGGGTGCAGCGTTTCCTTTTGGAGTGAGGAAAAAGTTTTGGAACTGGTGGTTGTACAACATATGCATGTACTAAATGCCACTGAATTGTATACTTTAAAATGAGAACATATGATATTTTATGTTATGTGAATTTCACCTCAATTGAAAGAAAAGTGAAGATCTTCCTGGCTTATCTTTAGAGATAAGATTGAAGCAGGAAACCCAATGAGGAGACTAGTCCAGGCAATAGAGAACATGGCTTGGGCTAAAGCGTAGTAATGGAGAATCTCATTTCTCTGGGATGAAATAAATATGGGACGGGGAGGCAGTTGGAGGAGCCAGATGGAAGACAGTGAAATGGACCATTTCTAAATGGGAGCCTAAGAACTTTGGACACCCATTCAGCAACTTCCTTTTTTTGTGGGCCCTGGCACATTTCACTAGACTGAGGGCCACATGGTTAGTCAGCACATTGAACGAACTAAAACTGGGCAACTTGGTTTCCTCTCCACTCTGACAGTTGCCTATTTTGTGGTTGATGATTTCTCATCAGTGTTACTGTTTGTGGAAGACGAAACACAGGGTAAATAACACTTCCATTACTTTTCCTGCCCTTTATGGATACAATGGGAACTGGTTTAATCATTAGATGTTTTAATGCTGCCTGTAATGGGTAAAACCTTTCTTAATTGTACCCTTTCCTTTAGAAATTCGCTTGTGGGCCATGTGGCTGTTTAGCAATTTCAGGATGATTCTGATGACTCTTCTCTGTGCTAGGGTTTTGCTGGAGGAATCCTCTTACCTGTTGCCATCACTTATGACTTTTCTCCTGACCTTGTACTCTCCTGAGGCATGTTATATAAACCATTTTGAGCTTCTACAAAGCAAAGTATGGTTAAAACCTCAAGGAGGGCTTGAATTTTTCTTCATTTCTTTCATTTTTATTAGCAAAGAATAAAAAATGTATAAACTCTGGCCTTTTCAACAAGTCAAATCATTTTGGGTAAGGGAACCAATACCAGAAAATTTGAGCTCAGTAGCTTTCCGTTTTGATTAGCTAGTTTTCTGTTCACTAGATCAGTTTTACTCTCTTTCCTCAATCAGAATTGTGAGGCAAGCCTAGATAAATGTGAGTGAGGTGGGGTAGAAATGGCGACAGTAAAAAGCCTACTATCCTACATTTTCTGGAAGCTAGACAGCTCAGTATCTGAAAGGTATTCTTGTAATGGAGATGCAAGTGGAGTGAATAATGACCTGGAAGGGTGCTGAGGAAAGAATTCCTATGACAAAGAATTGAAATCAATGTGCTCACTTTTTCCTGAGCGCTCATGTTAGTAGCTTTGTTCAGTGTTGTTTGTTTTTATAACCGACATAATACTATTCCCACAAAAGGGAAAAGTTAAGATCAGAGACCGTGCATGCACCGTGAGTATAAGTGATTTCCAAGCTGACAGAAGTTACAGGTCACCTCTGGGCAGCAATGCATTAAGGACTTTTCCATCTCTTAACTTGCTGAAGATCAATCAGTACCTCTGTACAATGGAAGCTGTCCCATAAAAAGGAAACTGGGATAGAAAGCTGCTTGTAAAAATGTATTTTATTGGAAAATAACATACCCAGGCTCTATAAATTAGCAGTCTAACTTTTCAGTGCTGGAATATAAAAATAGGTCAAGAGACATATTAAAATAGATCACAGTGAGGCTGTTTCCAACGACTGTCACAGATAAGCCAGCGGCAGCATGTCATAGATAATACGGGTTTTCCTCCTAGGAAGTTTCAGCTATAACTAGATAGGTTCAAAGCGGCAGTCATTCATAAACCCGTAGGTGGTAACGGAGTCCTTTTAAGTCAGTTTCTCCTCTCACTTAAGCTATAAAGAGGTTGGCAGACTAGACTATTTCATCTTAATAATCAACACCTGGGAGGAAGACAGGTGGTTGCACCTCACAATTACCTGTACCAGTTGCTTCCTGGGCAGAGCACTGCTTACAAAAGCTGCTGTCCTATGGCGACTCCCTTGGCTATGATGAAGATTCTGGCATAAAACTAAGTATAGTCAAAAGGAATGAACTCTAAAAAGTTAAATTGGAAACAATATATCCTCTACCTAATGTGGTATTTTTAAAATTGAATCAGTTGCCGATGTTTTAAATTGGAAGACTGCAGAAAAAAATCCCAGATTCTCAACTTCCCTTTGAGAACTGGAAAATGGTAATTCTGGAGTTGTATTCTCACATGACCACAACCAGCTGTCGCTAGGCAGGGCCTGCCCTCTTCAGAGAGGTTAAGTCTCAACAAGGGCCAAAAGTTCTCCCTATTTTTTTTCTTTTTCTTACTCATTGCTGGTCTGCTTTACCTGCCTGGATCCTGTGGAAATTCGAGTTGAGAGCCCCAAATTAATGAATGTAGTGTTTTTCTAAAGTGGAGGTGGCTAAGCAGAATTAGTTAGTGCTTTTCTAAACCAGCCCCAAATACACAGAACCAAGCCGTACAGAGTTTCTCTCTCTACCTCCCGCTCTGCTCAGCCTGCAGTTTGCTACCGTGGAAGGATGGTTCATTTGACTCACTCTAGAGAGGAGATGTGGAAAAGAGCTTGGTGTGGAAATACATTTGTGGTTTATTTTCCCCTGGGGAAAATAATTATCCTTCTCTTCCAAATTGCTACGTCTTTCTGGAGGGAAGTTTATTAAGGACTTCATCAAAACCCTTAGGTGCCTGTATACCATTTAACCCAGTAGTTTCATTCCTGGAAACATATTTTGAAGACATAAGCAGAGATGGTGTCAAATATTTATTGTGATGGTATTTATAATTGCAAAAAATAAAATACATAAACATTTAACATTAGAATAAATTGTGGCATATCCTTATGAATTGAAGCTATGCGGCTGCTGGGAATAATGTTTAAAAGAATGTTCAATGATGATGTAAATGTTCATGATATGTTATGAAATGGACAGAGGCGATAAGAATCCAGCTCTCTGAAGCTCACATTTGTTTGCAGATATTCAGAAAAAGAACGATTTCATAACAGAATATTAATAGTAATTATCTAGAATAGTGACTTCTTTTTTCTCCTATAATTTGAAATTTCTGCCATGAATAAATAATTTTATAACTGGAAAAAAAATGCTTATTTTAAAATCCTTTCTTATTCCCCTTCTAGTTTTCCCTCCAGATACTACCCTCTCACAACCTTCAACAACTGGAATCAGAAGAATGAATAAAAAGGGCAGAATAGTCACAAAATTATGAATATTAGAGAATCTTAAGAGTCAGACTGCTGGAGTTCAAATTCTAGTTCAGATACTTTTGGCTATATAAGCTTGGGCAAGTACTTAGCCTTTCTGTGCCTCAGTTTCTCCATCTATAAAAAGAATGTGTAATAATACTTTTATCATAGGGCTCTAAGGATTAAGTAAGTTAATATTTCAAAGCACTTACAATAGAGCCTAGTGTGTTTTAGATGTTCTTGTGCTTATTGACTAGATCAAGTAGAGTATGAACAATTCAGGCTGGAGATGGCAATGACAACATTTTCAAATTTAAGTTGTAAAGTTTTGAGAACATTTGTTTCCTTTGGATTTTTGAAGTTACCAAAGACAATTTGTAGTCCATTGTGCTTAATGGGGCAGGTCAGAGTTACTGGAAGTGCCACTGACAGTCTGGCGAACGCATATCAAAGATTCTAGAATCTTCTTCTGGAGCTCCTCAAGGTCGGGATAGGGTTCATGAGCATTGCTGGAGCTTGTTCAGCTTTTTGTAGTGCAGCTTTGACTGAGGATGATATAATTTAATGGATCATTAAAGTAAAGGAGGCCATAAACCCAGATCAAACTGCCAGGATGCATATTTTGCTTGTCTCATAAGAATTTGGAAACATTAGTCTAACAGCCAAGTGGCAGTATTCTGGAGCCGAAGTTGAAAAAATAAAAACTTTTGATAGAAGTTTTCCTAACCACATACTAAATAAAGATAAGGTTAATTTATATCCAATAATCCAGGGACTGTAGTAAAGGGGATATTTTTATTTTAACGGACAATGTGCATTTTCTCATTTGGAAGTATCCATGGGTCTGAGGCTTCCTGCTTTCAAGGAGCTTAGAGCAGCCATTCCCTGACTTTGCAGCTGGAAAGTATAATAAGCAACTCAATAATTGTTTTAAAATAAGAGAGAAAGTGGCTGGAGTGATATTTTCAGTAAATAAGCAGTTTGCATTTTAGAAATTCCAGGCATGGAAGTTCTAGTTTCAGCATATTGAGCCTTGTCTGATTCCCAAGCTTGTAACCATTCGATCGACATCTCCTCACTGTCCCTCCCAAATCTAGGCATAATTCTAACTTTAGGCAAGTATATCAAGTGCATCTATCTCAAAACCAAGGCCTACCATCAATATTTTAAAAAATCGCTGTTTCTTGAACTTGCTGAACAAGTTGCTCCTCGTGTTATTTGCACGTGCTGGTCTCTCTGCCTTGAATACTTCCTCTCTAGGGTTTTGCACGCTGCCTTTGGGCCTCTGATCAGGTGGCACGTTATCGGAGAGACCTTTTCTACCCACTGTATGTAAAAGAACAGCCCCCTCCACTCACACTTACCCACTCATACTCGCTCACAGAGCTACTCCCTGTATCTTTAGCCTGCCTTCGTTTTCCTCTGTGGCACTTAAAATTTTCTGAAATATTAAAGGTTTACTTGTTTGAGTGTTTATTTTTGGTGTCTTTCCATTAAAATGAAAGCTTTATTAGGACAGGGACTTCATGTAATTCATATTCCCAGAACTCAGTCCTGTGCTTGGGCACAAAAGGGGTGCTCAATAAATATTTGAATAAATGAACAAATGAGTGGATGACCATTGATTGAGAGTCTAATATGTTTTGATTTGTTCTGATTATGTAGGAAGCACTATGTCAGGTTATCTTCCAAAGGGCCCTAGGAGGTGAGAACTATTATTTCAGTTTTTCAGAGAGGAATCAGGCCCGGATAGGTGAAGCAATTATCGAAGTTCACACGGCTAGTAAGCAATGAAGCTCTGGTTTTAGCCCAAATTCAAGTAATGGCAAAGGCAATGCTACCGGAGCCTCTGGGCCCTGATCTGGCTGAGTTCTCCTGGTAGCCTCTGCCTTTCTCCTCTCAGCTGGAATCCCTGCCCCGGGAATTGTTTAGCATCCTGATCTCTTTATGACTGGGGTCTTGTTTTGCAGCCACCACTTGCCCTTCTAAAGGGTTAGAGTCCCCTTCCTGAGCCCGGGCCAGTGGGAGGGCCCTTCCATCTAAGCAGAGTTCCCCGTGTTGTCCACTTGCCCCAAGCAGGATCCTGTTCAGATTTCTCCTGCTTCAAGTCAGACCCCAATAAAACAGCAGGGTCCTCTGACTTGTCTAAGGAACATTTATTGAGCGTCCCCATGATCCGAGCTCCGGACTTAGAGCTGGACCTTCAGTGGGAAAAAGACAGACACAATCCCTCTTCATAAAGAGTTCTCAGTTAACCATTTAGAAGGGAATAGTGTCACTGAATAAATGATTACAAGTGTAATAAGCATGGTCCTTCTGGAATGTTCTATTGCACGGTCAACAAATTTGTTCTTTAAAGGGCAAGAGAGTAAATAGTTGAGGCTTTGTGGGCTTTATGGCCTCATTAGAGTTACTCAACTGTGCCGCTGTAGCACAAAGGAAGCCAAAGACAATACATAAATGAGTGAGCATCACTGTGTTCCAGTAAACTTTATTTACAAAAACAGGAGGTGGGTTGGATTGGCCTGCAGGCTGTACTTTGCTGACCTGTTCTCTGGGATTGACTTGGCTTTGGTGAGAACTACATTTCCCACAACCCAGTCCCAGGATGGTTTCAGGCTAGAATTGTTATGAGATTTTGGGAGGCAAAAGTGAAGCCACATCCATCAAGTTCTGAAAGGCTTTGGCTGTTAGAGATGAAGAGAGGTGTAGGTGGGTTCCAATTCATCTTGCTGATGTCCAGCTCTTTTCCTATGGCTGGCTCTTTGTCCAGTCATGATCCTGGCCCACAATGAGACACTTTACTGTGAACTCACGGAAAGCTGACACTTTCCATAGAACCAGCCCCACTCACTTTCCTATTATAGCGTGTAGACATGCCAAGTTTCCAGGCATTTCTGAAAACTGAAACTTGGTCACCAACACCATGGCTGGTATGTGACTTTCTCCTTTCTTTGGACTTTTCCTTCTCCAGATCCTCTGATACTTGTCTAAGGTCTAATTCATACAATAAACCTCTTTTTCCATTGCACTTATAATGCTTTCCTGATTGGACCCTCATGTTCTTTAAGGATAAAGTCCGGGAGGATTTGAGGTTTTCTTAAGTTAGCCTTCAGCATTTGCTACTAAGCACTTCTCCACTGACTGTGTTTCTGTTTCTCCCTATCTCCTCTAGCTCTTTATTGCTTACTTGATCTTTGGATGGCCTTTATTTTAATTTTCATTATTATCTTATCTAAAGTTAGAGGTGGGTAGGATATTTTTGATAAAAGAATTATGCCAAGCCGTTCATCAAGTAAGGCAGTCATACTCTTACAAACAGGTAATATGTGTCTGCCTTTTCACTTCCTCTTGTCGTAAAACCTAATGGAGACCCTAGCTTGGGTGAGGTATAAGCCATGAAAGTTGGTGTCAGACTGATCTTGATGCAAATCTGTTTACTCTAGTGTAAGCCTGGGAAAGTTACTTACCATATCAGAATCTGCATTAACTCACATGTTGGGAGGAAAGCAATACCTACTGAGGGACGTTGGGAAGATTAAATATCACACTACATACTTAGCACTGTTGCTGGATGCTTAATAGCTATGAGATTTCCTGTCACTATCCTTTGCCTGCCTTTCTGCCATGGTCTCCTCAGCTCCACTCAACTCCCTGCTGTGGTCCCTTTTGTATATTGCTGTGACAGCGAGGTGACCCCTACTCTCAGGCTCAGCACACGTCAACATTCCTAACAGCAATAGTGGTTCACTATGAGATGTGATGCCCCATTCAGGGATGTTGGCAGGGGAGGAGAGATGGGAAGCCGCGAGCCCCCAATCCGTAAATGAACATTAAAGTATAGATGATTTTAATACATATCCCTAAGAGGAAATGATAGGAATTCCAGTACCACCAGAACATTTCTAAAGACACAGGCAGACGTAATTGCTTCACGTGGAATGATTGACATTGAGCCCCTTCAAAGAATCAAACCTTACTTAGCTTAAACGCTACTTTTTCCATGAAATCTTTTTGGATCCTTCCAGTTGCAAATTTCCCTCTTTTATCTAAACTCATGTGATGCTTGATTGTTCTCTGATGATACAAATAATTTATACTAATGAATTGTAGCATAGCAATTAAAAGTGAGGGTTAAGGATCAAGGTTTATATGCCAGTTTTTCACTAGATGTACAAACTTGGGAACAATTACTTTCCCTTAGTCTCTATTTCCTCATCTTTAAAATGGCAGTAATAACAGTACCTCCTTGCCGGATATTATAAGCACACACTATACATTAGCTGTTATAGTTCTTAGTATACAGTTGGCTGAGTTTTTCCCTTGTGTGTGAATTCTCTAGGAAAAAATTATATTTGGTTTATAATACCTATGGCTTTGATGTGGGTTGTAGATTCCCCAATCATGTTTGATGAATGGGTAGATATATGAATGTACTTCATTGATTAGATAAAAATGATTCATCTGGGGAAGAAAAACAGATCAGTATGCTTGGATATACTTGATTCCTGTAGACATGTATTTAGGGCTGAAAACACCTTGTAGTGTTTTCAATCCATATACCTTTAAATATTTAAGGTCCCAGACTGACCTCTTGCTGTGCTTTCTGCTTCTTGCCCTCAGAACTTATTTCTTACCCATTCTGAGCTGACTCCTGCTGCCGTCAGTCCCATAAAAGAAAACAAATGTGCTTATTCCTAAATAAATAATGACACTGTTGCTAGTTTTTTCCACAAGGGATTCTTCGTATGTCTTGTTGGAACGGTGAGACACACAGAGAAAGGGCTTCTTATCCTCTTTCCCTGAAATGGGAAGAGACATCTCAGAAGCAAATATTTCACATTTGTTTTGGGTGCTACTGACACATGTCATAATTTACAATTATGGGGAAGCTCTAGGTTACACAGCTGACATCTGAAGAAAAGACCTGAAGTAGGGAGATTTGACAGTGTCTGCTTTTCCCATTACTCCATGGATGATGAATAATTTCAAAGTGATGACAGCTTGGGATGTAGTTCTGCCATTCCTTTTCTTGTCAAATATACATTAAATGTGTGTGTATGCATGTGTATTTTAATATTTTTTCTTTTCCTTTTCTCTAAGTGTTAAATAGCAGTATAGCTCTCTCTGTTGATATCTTGACATCTGTAACAGGATGGGACAGCATCAAGTCAATTTTATCTTAGATTTAGGACTAATATCCATGAAAGAACACCTGGAGCTGAAGAGATAGTTGTAAATATGAATACTATATCCATAACCAGAAGTTCTTTTTTCTTCTTCATTTCTCTGACTCCCTTCTTCTTTCTCCTCCTCCTCCTCCTTCCTTCTTCTTCATCTTCCTTTTTCCTCCTCCTCTGCCCTCTCCTCCTCTTCTTCCCTTTCCTTTCTCTTCCTGTTTCTTACTCCCCTCGTCCTTCTTTTTCTTCAAATTTTGTGGTCAGTTCTTAGTGAAAAAGAATTCAAGTATATATTGGTTCCTTTTGGTAAATAATCAGTTTTTGGAGATTTTGAATTATTATTAAAATTTATCTGATTCTTATTCTCAGCCTCTCACTCAGAGCTTTTCGTAATCCTGCCTGGCATTCTCTTCAGGTTTACTTCCTTCCCTCTTTGTTCCTAGTGCGCCCCATTATGAAGACAAACTGGCTTCTGATTTTAAGAGTGTAAATACCACATCGAACTTCACTATGAGTGTTTCATTCTCCATTTGTGCATTACAGCTTTACGGCTCATAAAGCACAGCAAGGAGACTTAAAATCTAAGGAACATGGGTACGGTACATCACACATAGGGTCCCCATTTCTTAGCAAGAAAACCTTTTATTAATGTAATATATTTTTCATATTATTCCTTCCTGTTTATGGTCAAAAATTGTATTTTAACACCATGATTCATCAACATAGACTTCCCACATTGATCCTTGACAACATGGAATTCTAGTGTGTTAGAGGTAGAAGGAAGCTTTGGAGATTATCTAGCACTTTTCACTATGTTACATATGGGGATATCTAGGCTCAGAAGCTGTGCTTGGAATAGAGCTAATTGATTACCAGCAGAAGTAGAAGAAAAAATCAGGTTGCCTATTACTAGCAAATACAAGTCTTATTGCTTATTTCTAGTAAAGGCTGTCAGAGCATCAAGAGATTGTGGATTGATAAGTTGTGATGACTTCAGAATGGCAATATGATGAACATAAGAATGGGCTCCATTGTCACACTGACTTAGGTTCAAATTCCATCTTTTCTAGCTGGGTACCTTGGGCAAGTTACTTAATTCTCTCTGGGCTTTACTTCCCCAATCATAGAAAAAGGAATAAGAAAGTATAAAATAAAAGTGTTTTCCTCAGTAAAGGAATTAGTAAAGTAATTGTCAGGTATTAAGTACGTAATAAGTTTTAGTTTCACATTGTATTATTATTAGTAGTAATAGCAGTGGTGGTGGTGGTGGTGGTGGTATTAGTAGTAGTGTTAGTATTATCATTAGTGTTAGTGTTCTTATTAGTGTTATACTTCTTTTCCCTGGACCAATTGTTCCTGTGGTATCCAGGGTTGATATTTTACACTTGAGTTTATTTCACTTGAAGGTTAAGTTTAGGTGGGTCCTTAAGATCCTGATAAAAATACAGGGCAATCCGGGAGAGTATGGCCACTATGCAAGCAGCCCTGAGAGAGATCTTTGCTACTTTTAGGGCCTCCACACATTCATCCATTCATCTATCCATCCATCCAATAAATGAATCCTGGATGAATTCTCTGTGCCAGGCCCCAAACTCATGATAAAGAACTCAAGTGCTAGAGAAACACTTTTTAATATCATTGGCATTTTCTGTTGCTTGTTGGTCCCTAATGAGGATGAGGAGAGTTGTTGTTGGATATAGGAGACAATCTGTAAGAGGGCTTGTGTTTGGGTTATAGGAGATGGGTTGTAACACCAGACCTAGCTCAGGAAGGAATATTTGTGCCATGACTGGCCCAGAGAGAAGACATGCCTTGATAGCACTGTGCCCCATATTTACAAGCCAATTCAATTTGGCAGAGACAACTTGTCTCTATAGAAAATAGACAAAATATTTTTTATTTATTTCAAAGGCTTTTACCCCAACTCTTTAATCTACTGGTGGTGCAAAGAATGCTGGGAAAAATCCACAGCACTCTAGAACTGTAAGTTTTTATGAAGTGCAGCCTTATTTTTATTAAGCCTCTCCCTACCTTCTTCCTCCCAAGAGATAAACATACTTTACCCCAGGGAGAAACTAGGATCAGAGTCTCTATTCTAAATATCTACCATTAATTGAACACCTACTATGTTAGACACCATGCTGAGCTCTTTGCATGCCTGACACTATCACAAGAAACTGTAGTTTAGAGAAGTTAAATAGAAAAGGAGGATGTGGGTCTCCTTGAGTCCAGGTCTGTGACTGCGTCAACTACTTCGAAGAAATGGAAGAGAAAAAAGTCAAAGAAGATGGATGGATGATTGCCTGCATTAGGCTGAATGGAATTCCCCGAAACAGGAGGAAAGGCTTTTACACAGTGAGTCTGCTGTAAGATTATCTGAGGTTGCAGTTTATCTTAAGTTTTGCTTTCCAATGAGAGGATAAGTTATAAAAGTTATTAGAGAGGGATAATTGGTGAAGGCAGCAGCTTTAGCATTCTGCCCATAAACCTGAAAGATGCTGTGTTTTCTGCAGGACTGTGCAGACCTAGAAATTGGTTAAGGAGGTTTCCCATGAGAACAAAGGGAGGAAAATTTTAGAATGTAAATTGCTGGGAGGCATTTCTTTTTAAGCTGTCACCAGCACCCAAGTTATAATCTTGGGCATGCAATGTCAGTTCCCCAGGCTGATAACGCTGAGCAGGAGCTAAGGAAAAGAGGAGGGTAAAAGAAAGTTGCAAGCTCACCAGGAGTTATTACAGCGTTCAAGTCACCAGTGAGAGTTATATCTGAAAGAGAAAGGGATGTCTAGTATATTTCCCATACTTGTTCAAACACTGGGGCATGGCAAAAATGGGCTAAAGTTTTATTGTGTCGGAGGAAGCACAGTTTCTCTCAATTATTTTTAAGTGGAGAGTACATGAATCATCTTTATGTTTGAATTTTAACATGTAGACTCTAAGTGAAAAGTAAATGAATAGAAAACAACACGTTTTTCTGCACATTGTGTTGATTGAAGGTTTGTTAGATGCTGCTAGGGGGTTGGAAAAGGATGTACATCTCCCTTTTAACATCCACAGAAAAAGCCTTTATCAGTTCCTGTCTTGATTCTTGTCTACCCTGAGAGTGGTCCATGTACCTGTATCTGTATGGCCAGCTGCAGTGGGTGTGAGATGCCAAGGACAGTTAACTATGACCACGTGTTGGTAGAGTTTTGCTAGGAGAGCATGTCTTTTTTTTCTTTAAAGATTTTATTTTTTCCTTTTTCTCCCCAAAGCCCCCCGGTACATAGTTGTATATTCTTTGTTGTGGGTCCTTCTAGTTGTGGCATGTGGGACGCTGCCTCAGCGTGGTTTGATGAGCAGTGCCATGTCCGCGCCCAGGATTCGAACCAACGAAACACTGGGCCGCCTGCAGCGGAGCGCGCGAACTTAACCACTCGGCCACGGGGCCAGCCCCTAGGAGAGCATATCTTAATGACCCAAACTGTGCAAGCTGTTTCATTTTCCACTTATCCATACCTCAGGTTTTTCTCCCTTTGGAGATTGTGTTCTCAAAAAAAATGCAAGGTTATAATGTCTGTTGTAGGCCTTGAAACTTAAGTATGTTTATGTTGGAATGTAACCATGCGTGCCTAAGCAGGGCCAAGCTATTTTGTTTTTCTCTCTGTTTTGTTTTTAAACAAAAAAAGTGGAAATAGCACTAAGCCTATAATTTGAGGGTCTGAACCTCTACCTCATGGTGTTTTTGTAAGGATCAAACAAGATAAAATATGGGGAAAAATATTTAAAACCATAAGAAAAGGGAGTGTTCTGGGAAGATGACAGCTCCTTTTCTTTCGATCCTATTTCCAATCTGTCTTTCTCACATGAACAAAATCACTGCTGGGGCTAGGAGGAAGCTGGCTGTAAGAGAGACTGAGTCTGCAGGAGGTATGGAGGATAAAAGAAGTTTGGACTTGTTGCCTTCATTGGTGGATGAGATCCTAAAGGCTAGCATCAGAGGGAAGTGATCATCAGTGAGGACCAGAAATGTCAAGTCTTGGGAAAATGATGGACCTCACTTATGTGTGTGCCCCCTGATAGAAGGTCAACACTGGCCATGTGTGTGTGGCTGGTCTCTGTGGTGCTCAGGAGGCCAAATAAGAATTGAATGGGTGGATGGAGTCCTTTTTGCCCTTGAGGATAAAAGAGTGAAAGCAGGACAGGGAAAAGGCAAAGCATTCCTTTAATACCTTCAGAGACTCATGGAGTAGAGAACACTTAGCTTTCCACTGTCTACAGGGCTTGGGGTACTCCAGTGATCAAACCTTAGACTCTATGGAAAAATAAAATTAAAGGTGTCCTGAAGTTAGAAAGATGAAGATCAGTCAGAACGAATCAGAACATACGTCCAGTGAAATAGAGACTAGAGGAGCAAATACCAACTTGAAAAACATACTGAGAATTACAGGCAATACAAGAGTAAATTTTCTGGAGTTAAAAACAATTTCTGTGCAAAAGTTTTTGGTTTAATTGAAGGAGAGGATGGTCAGAGTTGAGACTGAATTTGTGGTCCAGGAAACCAATTGGGATAAATGTCTTAAAGCAGAAAACAAAAATACAAAGAGAGAAATTATGATGAAAAAGATAAGAGACATGGAGGATAGACCCTAGATATCTAAATGCGCATATAACTTAAGAAGGAAGTTTCTCGGGAAGATCTGAGTGACAGAATGAAAGGACATATTGAGGTCCAGGGAACATTGATGAGAAAAGACACATGGATAAGTATCCCTGGAAAATTCCTGAATTCTAAGGAGAAAAAGAAATTCTGACAACTTTCTTGTCAAAAAAATCAAGTTACACATGGGGAAAAATTCAGATTTTCACCCTAGTTCTAATCTGCAATGATGGGATCTAGACAACAGTAATAGAGCTCCTAGAGACAACAGAGAATACAGGACTTCAGCCTGAGAATATCTTGCCTAGAAAACTGTAATTCACCTGGAATGAGAAACAATTCAATTAAGATTTTATAGTAATTCATAGAATATCTCTCTAAGGAAAACACAACGGTCTAGAAGACATTCTAAATGAACAACTGAAGGAGAAATGCGTAATCAAGCCAGGGACATGTGAAATGAAGTGGAAACTGAACAACAAATCTGAGAATGAGTGCTTGTTTGTGTTTACGTAGACATAAATGGATAATAATAGACTGAGAATATGTGACATAAATGCTAAATATGCTAAATATGATAAAATGCTAAATGTAGAGAAGAGACATGCTGCAATGGAAATTCAATTAATGGTTTAGAACTAAAATACTAAATTCTTAGTAAATCATAGGATTTGAGGTGAGGGAAAAGGTTAAGGGAAATAAAACCATTCAGATTCTTCATCAATTTTGATGGGGAGGGTCAAGGAGAGAAATGCATGTATGCTAAACGCATGTTCTTATGGAGAAGTGGAAAATGATAGGAAATAGAGCATGTTATTGGGAGGAATGGTTTTTATTTTTACTTCAAATAATTGTAGAGGAAAGTTTTTTGGTAATGAACAAGGAAAAGATAAGGTAATCATTCAGGATCTGGGAAAAAATCTGATGGTAAAATTACCAAGCCAACATAGGCAAAGAGCAAAATAATGATCAAACTAAGAGAATTGGACAGAAAAATAATATAAAAATAATGATCAAAGTAAAGGGGAAGGAATAAAATTAAGTATGTCATTGATTTCACTAAATATGAAAGCTGAATTATCTGGTTAAAAATGCCAGACTGACTTTAAAAATACAGTTAACTGCTAGTTACAAGAAAGGCGTGTAGAATGATTGAAAAAGAGAAATATGAAGAAAATATGAAGAAAGAAAAGCATCAGAGGCAAAAGGAATATGGACAACGTAGAATTTAAGATTAAAGCACTAAGGCGGGCCTGGGGGGCAACAATGAAAGGCATAGTTTATGAGAGCTGTATATCAGCCGGGAACTGGCCAGCTCTGAACAACTCAATAACTTTCAATAGCGATAAAGCAGAACTTAAACATGTGAGAATAATTTGATAAAAATACAAATACAGTGGATTACTTCCATGTACCTTTTTGAATTACGCATATCTTGTACACAATAATTAAGCAATAGCATAGAAAAATAAAGGTAATAAAGGGAAATTTTTTACATCTCAAAAGAATATACTTTCCTTTACATATTCATAAGATATTTACAAAAATTGATCATGTACTTGGCCCAAAGAAATTTTGCATATAAAGTATAGATTTTACAGGCCAGCTTTTCTATCATAATACAACAAATGTTAGAAATTGAATGAAATAATTATTAGAAATTAGGAATAAATGACATGAAGGTAACTCCAAGATATTAAATGTGCAGCAACTAAGAACGTATTTCTGGGTAAGTACTGAGTGAAATTGGGAATTGAAAGAAGCTAGCGAACTGTATAGAAAGCAATGCAAATTAGAAACACATGATGCAGCCAAAGCTGTACTCCAAGAGAATGAGTGTGGCCTTGAATGCCTTTAATACTGAAGAAGAAAGATGAAAATTAAAGGGCTTTAGCTTATTACCAGTTATTTTAAAATCTTAGAACAGAAAAACATCGAAAGGAAGAGGCAATTAACAAAGGTAAAAAAGAAGTGGGAGAAAAACACAATATGGGGAAGGATAAACAAATCAAATTACTGATTTTTTTAAAAAAACAAACTAGTTAAACCATTCAGGAGTCTACAGAAAAAGACGAGAAAGCAAAATTATAAAAATATGGATGGGAACAACCATGCACAGAGCAACAGAAAAAACCTTAAGAGCTGACTACAAGAAGGGTCTTAGTAGCAATTTTGAAACTAGACAAAAATGATGCTTTCCTAGAAAATTATAAATTATCAAATTTTCCCAAGAAAACATAGACAACTGAATAGTTGACTAAAGGTGATGGAATGTGCTGGATTTAGCCTTGAAAAAGGCACCAGTCTTGATAGATTCAAAAAGGAAGTTGTATCTAATCTTTAAAATTCATTCCAATTTTATTTAAGATAATCCCCTAGTATAAGATAGAAATTATCCTATTTTATTCATGAAGATAGTATTATATTAATAGTAAAACCTAATAAGGAAATATAGTCTAAAGAAGGAAACTTATGTCATAACTCACAAACACAAAGGAAAAACTTGTGAATAAAATATCAGTATATAGAATCCAGTAACTGATCAAGAGTTTAAAGCATCAGAGCCAGGTAGTATCAATACAGGAAAACAGCGGTTTCCAATTTTAGGAAAGTTATTATCATAATCCTATTAGACATATAATTATATCAAATGCTGCTGAAAAAAATACTTGATATCCAGCAGCCATTCTTATTAAAATTAAGTAAAAGAGTATTGGAAGGAAACCAAATGTAATGAAAATTTACTAAGAAGCAATGGCAAATATTGTCCTAAATGTTGAAACAATTAAACAGAACATTAAAATAATGAAAGTCAGGATTAGATAGAGAGATCTGTTACCACTTTCTAATCAATTTAGAGGTCCAAGAAAATGAAGCAAGACAAGAAATTCTGATATGAATACTGAAAAAGAAAAGATAACGTTATCTTTTCGCCAAGATTTGATTGACGTAACACCATCTAATCTGCTAAGATGTAATTGCATGACTAGAAAACCAAAGAGTAAAATACTAGAACAAATACAAGAATTTGGTAAGGTAGTAATAAGCATATTTTCTCTATTCTAGAAATTAGCATTTAGAAATGAACTTGAGATATTCTCTTTATGATAACAATAAAATCATACCATATTAGGAATTCCCAGGAAAGACACAGGACTTATATGAAGAAAATTATAAAGTCCAATGTAAGGATATAAATCAAGAGGTAAGTGGTAAAGTATATTTTCTTGGATAATACAAATAGAACAATATGAAAATTTTAATTCACTCAAAAATGAATACATAAATTCAATGCATTTGAAATTAGAATTATCAGGGTATTTTGGGGGAAATATTCAACTTTAGCAACACGCATATGTATACACACTTTCATATATGCTTTATATATATACACACACAAATATATATAAAAGCGTGTGTGCACATGAACACATAAGTAATGTACAATTATATATACATACATATTTCATATATAGAGAGATATATACATATGTGTGCACAGATAACTTTACATATATGAAAAGATACATGAAAAAGAACGTGAGCTATCTTGTCTTCCAAGATGTTAAGACATAAAGTCATATCACTATGATATTAGCATAGGAATGTATGGAGAAAAAGACAGATTTCAGAAATAGATCTTAGTTGTACATGAGAATATATGACAAAGGCAATATTTTAAATTTAGTCAGAAGGATGAATCATTTAATAAACTATGCTGACCCTGTGTCCTATGCATATAGAAGAAACAATATTAGATGCCCATCTTACATCATGTACAAAAATAAATTCCAGATGGATTAAAGATGTTTTCTTGCTGAACCATTTGCAGACATAATGTCCTTTTACTCATAAACTCTTCAGTACGTATTTCCTAAAAACAATTACAGTACAATCAAAATCACGAAATTACAATTGATCGAATATTATCTCATCTACAGTGCTAGATAATCACTGATTTTTCCACAAATGTCTTTTTAAGCAAAAGGAGAATGATAATTTCCTTTTCTGGTCCAGGATCCATTTCAGGATATCATGTTGCACTTGGTTGTCCTATCTTTTTAGTCTCCTTTAATCTGGAAGAGTTCCTCAGTCTTCCTTTGACTTTTATAACCTTGACGTTTTGAGGAGGATAGACGTTTTGTACACGTCCCTCAATTTGATTTGCTTGATATAATTGAAGACATTCTTCACTATGCTTTTGATTGATCTATTATTTTCTATAGCTACTTTCAAACAGTGGCTTATTCCACTGATTTGAGGCCGCTCAGTGGCAAAAATGGATGGACCCCTGGTTCGGGGGCTTTCTTTTCAAGACCATTTGCTGACAACAAATCAGAAGAGCTCCTGATTCAGAAGCCACAGCCAGTAGAATAAAACCTATCATTTCCATATTACCTGGAAATCTTAGATTCCCTGTATTCTTCATAGATTCGTTTTGTTGATAAGTGACTAGAAAAACTTTTGCCTACTTGTTAGCCATAAACGTAATTATATTTGAGGCAACACCCTTGTGAAAACCTTAGTCAATTGCATAATCAAATTTCACACCCAGCTAAATCAGTCTCTAATGAGAAGTCTGCCCAGAGAGGAAAAATAGTTTGCTTTATAACTCTACTTAATTCTGCTGGTTTTTCTTGAATTGTCAGGTAGTGGTTGACTTTGTTGTGAATACTAATGTTTTTACGGCCAGCTGGCAGCGGCCTTTTATTTGGCATAAATTCTTTTGGCTCTGCCTCTCTTCCAACACCTCAAAGACTCAGTGGGCCAAAACTTCAACTAGTCTAAACGAGTTTTTCCTTTAATAGGTGTAATTTAATTTCCTGCCTATTTCTTTGCACAAATGTCAATGTTATAACATTTATCAAAAGGTTTGTGAACCAGCTGCCTGGTTGCTGTGGACTGGCAGACTGAAGTAAGACTGCCCCAGGAAACCAGAGCCCTGGGTTATTCCCAGGTTTTAATTAGTGTGGTTAGAGATCAGGATTTGTGATACTTCCTAGGTAAAACCTTGGTTCCACTACTTTAGCACCCGTCTGACTTTGGGCAATTGAATTAATATCACCATCTCTAAACTTTCTCACTTATCAAACAGCAATAATTATGTTACATACATCATAGTTACTAATTTCAATGTGAGGAAGAAACAAAATAAGGATACATGGTGCTTAGCATACATATGACAATATTTAGTAAATATTGCCTATTGTTATAACTGGTTATGTCACTTTGGTAAATAACATAAATGAATGTTCTGGGTATCTATTAAAGTGTAGCAACCCTCCTCAAACCTCGTGGCTTAAGACCATAACCAATTTATTATGTTCATGATCTATAAATCAAGAATTTGGACAGGGCTTTGGCTGGGTGTAGTATCACCTTGTGTCACTCAATCATTGACAACTAATAGCGCCATGGTCTTGGATAGTCCAAGAAGGCTCCACTTGTTTGGGCTTTCACTTGTCTGGTGGCTTGGGAGGGACAGCTGGAAGACTCATCTGAACTTGATCTCTCTCCTTCTGCACGTAGTTGCACGTCTTCTCCATATGGTCTCTCCCGCAGGATAGTCAGACTGCTTACACAGCAGCTCAGGACTCAAAAGCAAGTCTTCTAAGAGAACAAAGAAGAGCTGCAAAGCTTCTTATGACTTAGTTTCAGAAGTCACAAAGTGTCACGCGTGCTGCATTCTTTTGGTTTCACATGAACACGAGGAGGCATGATTCATTGAGGGGCCATCTTGAAGACAAGCTACCACAATGAATAATTGTGTTTCTTCCAGGAGTATTCATTTATGTCTGTGTGCAGACTAATAGTTATGTACTAGTTGGGCATATGTCCCAAGGTCTTTTTTTTCTTTTTAAAGATTTTTTTATTTTTTTCCTTTTTTTTCCCCTCCCCAAAGCCCCCCCGGTACATAGTTGTATATTCTTCGTTGTGGGTCCTTCTAGTTGTGGCATGTGGGATGCTGCCTCAGCGTGGTTTGATGAGCAGTACCATGTCCGCGCCCAGGATTCGAACCAACGAAACTCTGGGCCGCCTACAGTGGAGCGCGCGAACTTAACCACTCGGCCACTGGGCCAGCCCCTCCCAAGTTCTTTTAATACAAAAATTCTTGAAAAAAGGACTACAGACTAATTACATGGAGTGGCTTGAAATTTTCTGAGATTGCATTTCGGGAATGAGATTGGCCTAGGAGATCCCAGGAAAGTATAACCAAGAGCAGACTCCTCTTTAGACTCAATATTTCCTGACGTTTCACTTCTTCTAATTGAAATTAGTTGAAGATTTGGGAATATATTACTAGGTCATTGCTCTGACTACACTATGTAAAAAGCTGCCGCTCCATATCAGTGGCTTGTAATGATAAACATGTATTTCCTTCTCTCGTGTCTATAAGTCAACTGTGGCTCTGCTGGGCTTACCTGGATCTTTTGGGGTCAGCTGGACTAGACTTCATGTTGTAGATAGGTCCAGGTATTCCACATGCTTCTTCATTCTGGAACCATGATAGAGTTCCATTCTGAACTTAAAGATGAAATTCAGGAGCTCTAGAGGCTAAAGCAAATTGCTCCAGTACATTTAAGAGCTCTGCTCACATCATGTCCACTTCCATCCATCAGCCAAGTCAAACCACATGGTAAAGCCCAAAGTCAATACGGCTTGGAAGTCTATTCTACCCATTTGCAGGCCATGGAGGAAAGGAATAATTTTGAACAACTAACATTCTCTGCCATGAAGAGTCTAGGCACAGTAGAGTAAGTCAGTTTCCCCAGACATTCATATTATGCTGAAAGGCTCTGCAATTTTCCATTTGTAAAGCTCTACCTCCCATACAGTAGAATAGAGCATCTATCTTCCGACAAATTTGGGGGTTACTCAGAGTTCAATCCAACACATCAGATTTTGATTGTATAATAAACAGAAATTACTACCCTATTTTTGGACTCTGTTATGTATTTTCATACTGTGTTTATGAAGCACCAACACTGTATTTAGCTATTGACAATGCATAAGAAATTGGTCTCTGCCCTGAGGAATTTATTTCAGAGCAATTCAAGTTGTTTAAATCAGTGTAAGGCTCTCAACTTTGAACAGACAGCTGTGGAGAGGAGATAAGCTTTTGAAGATGCAGCAGAAATGGTGTTTATAGACGGAATGAAGGTGGGAAAGATGACAGGCAACCAAGAAAGGGAGTTTATCTGAACTTGCAAAACGAATGGGAGGAGAGGAAAGAACCAACAGTTCAGATGATGGAACAGACAAAGGTGGGGCTCCAGCTCAACTTTATCCTCTGCATTTTCAGAAATCCTGAGGAATTTAGACATCAACTGGATTTATTATTTGACAGACATACCTCTTGAAGTTTTAACTTGAGGTTTATCATGTCTCCATCACATACTTGTTTTGTGCTGATAACACGGAATAGTTCTCCTCGAGTATAGGGAATTTCTCTCAGTCCCTGTGGGTATGTTGTTAACAGAAAAATTGATATGCCTTAGTGATTCTCCAACTCAAGTTAGCACTTGACCTGACCATAGGCTGAAACAGTAACTTCTATTATGTTGTAATTTCAGAGTTCCCATAGGCATCTATGCCTTCAAAATTTCTACAACTAAACTCACCATGTACCAGATAATCCTAAATTACTGTGTGAACGTTGGTACATTATAGGAATTAAAGATAACAAGGGAGACTGTGGTATCTCATAGATACAGTAGCTCATTGGATGGACACATGACTGAGGGAGATTTGATAGAAAGATCCAGACTGGTGGAAGAGCCCCCTTGCCACCATGAGCTGTCCACTCACTCTGTGTGCACTCTCTTCTCCAGTCTCTGGAGTGGGAGTTTGGTTTTGACTGCCAGGAATTCATTGACTCTTCCCAATATCCTCCCATCATTGTCTTTGGTGAGTTCTCTCTCCCATTGTGGGTAATATTTGGTGAGTCTGTGAACTGAGATGCCCTATGCTGCTACTCCTCCTCTGTGTTCATGTTTTGATGTGTCAGCTTGGCTACCCTACTGTCCCCATTTATTTAATCAAATGCTAATCTAAGCATTGCTGTGAATATGTTTTGAAGATATTATTCAAGTCCATAGTCAGTTGACTTTAAATAAGATTATCTTCAATAATCTGAGTGGGCCAGATTCAATCAGTAGAAAGACCTTATTAGCAGAGCTGGAGCTTCCCTTGGGAAGAAGAAATTCTGCCTGGGGGCAGCAGCTTCAGACTGTGTCTGGCAGTTTCAGCCTGCCCCCGTGATGGCCTGGGAAGTTTGGACTTACCTAGCCCGCCTGCTGGATCCTGCAAGCCAATTATTTGCAATAAATCTCTTAATATATATCACTATATATTGGCTCTGCTTCTGTAGTTGAACCCTGGCTGATACACCTTCCCATCTCTGCTTTCTCACAAGTGAAACCAAAGGCATGCCCCAGTAGCCCTTAGTTTCCTCCTCACAACATCTTTCCTTTCACTGCCCTACTAGAGCTGAGGTGGACATCAAGCTAAGCTTGGCCAGCTAGCAGCTTTCAGAGTCTTTCCCTTGAGAAAAACATGAGGGATAAAAACAAAACAAACAAAAACCCTGACTTTTGGAAGATTTTTCTTTCCAATAAAAGTGTCCTGACAAGATCCTCTAATAGTTTCTTCTTTCCTGTTTTTGCTCTATTTCCAATCCTGGTTCATAACTATTGCATTCTTTTAGGAAATTTTCCTTCTGCTTGGCTATAGCAAAAACTGGCTGCTAAGCCCATTTCTGTCGCTTGCAACAAGAACAAAAAACCTTAACTGATACAACCCCTGAACTCTCAGACCGAAAAACTTGGTTCTGATTCAAAGCTGAGCTCCCAGAGTATTTCCACATGGAGAATCTCCTGAAGGGCCTATAATCAGATCGGCTCTACTAATTCTTTTGCATTAAGGCATGGGGTAGGGACTCTATTAAAATGTCAGTGTTTTCTGGCAGGAGTAATACATTAAGCTATTATCAATCACATACATTTTAGTTCAACTTAACCTTTCCATTGAGCGATACATGTGTGGAAATCCAAATGAATAAAGAAGACCACATGTGAATTGTGATTCAAGGGTTGATAAGAAAAAAGTTGGAACATGAAGCAATCCATGAAATGTGTCAAAGGCAGAACAAAGCAGAGGATGAGGGGGTGGAAGTGGTAGGATAGGGGATGTCAAAATAAGGAGGCTGCAGGAGGGGAAATGGAATTGCCACACTGTTATAGCAACTAGCCATGCTTTCTTTATACAGTAGGCAAGATAATGGCCCCCAAAGATGTCTACATCCTAATCCCTGGAAACTTTTGTATAGGTTATTTTACATGGCAAGGAGGAATTAAGTTGCATCTGCTAATCAATTGATCTTAATATTAGCCTGAATTATCCAGGTGGGCTCAATGTAATCAAATGCATCTTAAAATGGAATAGGGAGGCATACAAGGAGCCAGTATCAGAGGGATGAGATGTGAGAAAGCCTCGACCAGCCCTTGCTGGCTTTGGAGATGAAAGGGGCCTGTAAGCCAAAGAATGCAATGCAGACTCTAGAAGCCAAAAAGGCCAGGAAATGAATTCTCTAGAGCCTCTGGAAGGAAGGCAGCCCTGTCAACGCCTTGTTTTAACTTAGTGAGACCTGCAGCAGATTTCTGACCTACAGAACTATATGGCAATAAATTTCTGTTAAGCCAATAGGTGTGTGGACAATTTGTTAAAGTAGCAATAAAAAACTATTAGACCCTATAACACATGAACATAGTAGAAAGAATAAAGGAGTTTAGCCACAAGACCTGGAGGTGGTCTGTACAATGGAAAGGAACAGATCATTTCCCTGCTCTACCATTTACTGGCAAGGTGACCCTTAGCAAGTACTTAATCTCTCTAAACCTCAATGTTATCATCTCTGAAATGGGCAAAAGATACCTACCTTTCAGGATTGTTTTTTTGTTTTTTCCTGTAAATTAGAGATAATACAGTGCTTAGTTCTTAATGTCTGAACTTTCTGTCCACCTCTGACCAAGGCTGGGATTCACTGGATACCAGTGAAGGGCAAGGACTTGATTCTAGCAGGCTGGGAAATGTAAAACAAAGGGGAATCTGCTGTTTGTAGGACGCCTGGTCAACATGGACTCAGGAAGAGGGTAGGTGATGTGAAACCCAAAGTGTCAGGGCAGAGGCAATAACTGTCTTTGAGCAGAGCGGGCTAGCAGCCTGGCTTGGTGAGATTGAAGGAACGAGTTCAGGACTGCGGATGCTGGAGAAAGTCCCAGAGGCAAGGACAGCAGCAGGCCTCCCATAATTGTGGAGGGCTCTCTAAGGAGGCCTATAGAGTTTGGGCGCCTAATGGCAGTACAATAAATATAGATGAGTGTTTGGGGTTTTTAATTAAATTTTGCAGACTCTAGCCATTATTTCTTTGAATGATTTTTTCTTTTCTCTCTCCTCTCCCACCATTACATGTATGTTGATTTGTATGTATGGTGTCCTGTGTTTCTTTGAGACTATTCATTTTTTATCATACTCTTTTCTGTTCATTCTTCAGATCACATAACCTCTATTGATCTATCAGCAAACCTCTATTGATCTATCTTCAAGTTTGCTGATTCTTTCTTCTGTCACCTAATACTTACAGCTGAGCCCCTCCAGTGAACTTTTAATATTTGTTTTGTGCTTTTCTATCTCTTCCATTTGATCCTCTTAAATAATTTTTAACTTTTTATTGATCTTGATTTGATGAGACATTCTTACAATGCCATTATTTCTTTAAGCATGGTTTTATTTAGTTCTTTGAGCATCTTTTTAATAGCTGCTTTGAAGTCTCTGGCTGTTAAGTCAATCATATGAACCTCTTCAAAAGCAGTTCTTGCTACCCGCTTTGTGTATGTGTGTGTGTGAGTGTGCGTGTATGGGTCGTACTTTCTGTTTCTTTATATGTCTCATAATTTTTGGTTGAAAACTGGACATTTTAGGTAATGTAGAAACTCTGGATGCTGACCCCTCTCCCCCTCTCAGGAATTATTGTTGTTTTGTTTGCTGGGTCATTTGTTTGTTTAGTGACTTGGCGGAATGAATTCACCACCATCGTGGTTTTATGTGGCTGGGGCAGAGTGCCTGGGGGCGGGGTCTGTACCCAGAACTGGATGGGGAGGAGATGTGACGGGTGAGCCATGACTTAAGTGCCACAGACTCATTAGTCTTCCCAAGATTTAGTAGATTATCATGAATGAATGTTTCTCCATTGATGTATTCTCTTAGGAAAATTTCTAGAGACTTCAAATGATTTTTTAAAAATTTCCTCAGTTAAATTGTTATTTTTCTGGGGAGCGTCTCCACTGAGCTCCTTATTCTGCCGTTCTGGAAATCCTGCCTCCCATTATTATATTATTATTATTATTGTTATTATTTGAGTGTGGAAGTTTGGCCCTCAGCTAACATCTGTTACCCATCTTCCTCTTTTTGCTTGAGGAAGATTGTCCCTGAGCTAACATCTGTGCCAAGCTTCCTCTATTTTGTATGTGGGACGCCACCACAGCATGGCTTGATCAGCAATGTGCAGGTCTGTGCCTGGGATCTGAATGCATGAACCCTGGGCCGCAGAAGCAGAGCACTTGAACTTAACCACTACACCACCGGGCAGGCCCCTCGTTATTTATTTTCTACAGTTAATTTGAAGATATCGTATTGCCCTTTAAATAGGGGGATGAAAACTATTTCTGTGACACCATGTCAGCATTAACTTTGATACATGAGAATTTCTGAAGCATGCCCTATGTGAGGATGGAGATCATTGACAACAACTTAGTTACCCTCTAGCAAGAGTCCATAGTCTCTGAGAAGCAGCAGTTTAGATGTGCTTCTATCTGAAGCACTGGTTTCAATACAGTGATTGATTGTGGCATCTATTTAGGTATCTCTGGAAAAGTCTGACTGTAGAGTTGGAGATATGCAGGGTAGGCCCTCCCAGAGGTATCTGTGGGCACTTAGTAGAATTGCTTTTCATCTAGGAAGAAAAAAAGATGATAAATGAGCTAACAAATTGAACCTTTGGGTTTGAAGTAAAAGGCTTAAATGTCAACTAAGGAAACACAGGTAAAGATCAGAGTACAATTGTGCTTAATAGTGTATGTTAGTCAGTATGTCGAAAAAACAAAGGTTTTTGAAATTATTTTGAAGTACAGGAAGGGAGATAATTTAAGTGATACAAAAGAATTCCTTGGATATTACATTGTTGTCGTTGTGCGAGAGAGAGCAGCAACATTTCATTCACTCTTCTGGTGGGCCACCAGGAGACTTTCAGCTTCATGGACTATTTTCTTCTTTGTATAAACACTGCGACTATGCTGTTACAGATACAGGGAAGGCCTCCATTTATGTTTATTGAACAAATGAATGCAAGGTATAGGGATTAATATCCAAAATTATTACACAACTCAGTTGCAAAAAACAAATAATCTGAATAAAAAATGGGCAAAGGACTTCAATAGACATTTTTATAAAGAAGACATATAAATGGTCAGCAGATACATGAAAAGGTGCTCAACATCACTAATCTAATTGTCAGGGAAATACAAATCAAATTGACAGTGAGATTTCACCTCACACCTGTGAGAACGGTTATTATCAAAATGATAAGAGATAATAAGATTTGGCCAGGATGTGGAGAAAAAGGAATCCTCCTACATTGTTGGTGGGAATGTAAAGTGGTATAACCACCATGGAAAACAGGATAAGGGTTACTCAAAAAATTAAAAATAAAGCTACCATATAATCCAACAATCCTACTTCTGGGTATATATCCAAAGGGAATGAAATAACAATCTTGAAGAGAGATCTGTATCCCCATGTTCATTGCAGCATTATCCGCAATAGCCAAGGCATGGAAACAACTGAGTTGTTCATCAACGGATGATTGGATAAAGAAAATGTGAGAGAAATACATATACACACACACATACACACACACACACACACACACACTGGAATATTATTTAGCCATAAAAGAAGAAATTCCTATTGTTTGTGACAATGTGGGTGAAACTTGAGGGCATCGTGCTAAATGAAAAAAGACAAAACGAGACAAATACTGTATGATGTCACTTATATGTGGAATCTGAAAACATAAAACTCATAGAAACAGAATGGATTAGTGGTTACCAGGGGCAGGGGTGTGAGGGAAATGGAGAGACGATGGTCAAAGGGTAAAAACTTTAAGTTATAAGATGAATAAGTCTGGAGATCTAACATACAGCCTGTTGACTATAGCTAAAAATACCGTAATGTGTACTTGAAAGTTGCAAAGAGAGTAGATTTTCTTTTTTTGAGGAAGATTAGGCCTGAGCTAACTGCTGCCAATCCTCCTCTTTTTGCTGAGGAAGAGTGGCCCTGAGCTAAGATCTGTGCCCATCTTCCTCCACTTTATATGTGGGATGTCTACCACAGCATGGCTTGCCAAGAGGTGCCATATCCGCACCCAGGATCTGAACTGGTGAACCCTGGGCTGCCGAAGCAGAACGTGTGCACTTAACCACTGTGCCACTGGGCCGGCCCGAGAGTCGATTTTAAATATTCTCACCAAAACACACACACTAAATGGCAACTATGTGAGGTGATGGATGTATTACCCAACTTAATTGTGGTAATTATTTTGTAATATATATATATATATATATATATCTCAAATCAGCACATTATACATCTTACATTTTCACAATTTTATTTGTCAATTATACCTCAATAAAGCTGGGAAGGAAAAGGTGTAGTCATTGCTGGATCAGTCAGTGTCCAGTCATGGAGATACAAACCATATCGGTTATTTTAGCAAAGAAAATCTCACATGAATAATTGGTTTAACATTGGAGAACTGAAAGAACCAAGAGGAGACCCTGAAGTAACCAAGAGACAGAAACTTCAGGCAGATGTTATCATCTCTTGGACCTAGAAGCTTGGAGAAGGGCCCCTTTGAGCTGGGACTTAGGTATCCGAGGAGGAGGTGCAGCTGGCACTGGTGCCCCTGAGGAAGCACATGAGGCTGGTTGTGAAATGCCAGGTAGAGAGACTGTAGAGTGGAAACAAGTGCACTTGGAACCAACCACCATTGCCAGAGTGAAGGGCTCTCACCGAGGTGATGTGGATGGGAACCACAGGCAAACAGGGAGGAGCAAGTTCTCTCTCCCTCTTCCAGGCTTCTAGTCTCCTCCTGTTGGCAGAATGTAACAGGGAGCAAAGAAGAAATGTAGTGTGCAGATCTCCAGCCCCAGCAGCACAAAGTGAAATTTAGAAGGAGGAGGAGGTTTGCTGTGAGAGACAACAGCTTAGTAACTGGCATACACAGATGTTGACGTATAATCCTTTGTGTAGGTCCAAACTCTTTTGAGTATTTCCTTCCAAACTGGAGTGGATACAAATCTCTTCTTTTCAGGGAGAATTAAAGTTGAGTTTGTGTTTAAACCCTTAAAGAGTGCCGTTTTGGGGTCTATGTTAGATGTAACAGAAATAATACAGCTCTATATAGACTGTTTTTTTCCCTTTACTTTTTCACCTTTGAACCTTAGTTACCCAGAATTGACTTCAGCATACTGCTAAATTCATAGTACCGGGTTCTCATATGCAGAGCCGTGCAGGATCCCTGTCTCATTTTATTTTTCTCCTTTATCATCCATCTGCATCGTAGAGGGTTGAATGGTGTCCCCTAACAGGGTATGTCCATGTCCTAATGCCTGGAACCTGTGAATGTGATCTTAATTGAAAAAAGGGTCTTTGCAGATGTAATTAAGAACTTGAGAAAAGACCATCCTGGATTATCCAATGACGTGTCCCTAAAGAGACACACAAAGGAGATACACGGGTGGAGGAGAGGGCCATGTGCAGGCAGAGACTGCAATCATGAGGCACAAGCTAAGGAAATCCTGAAGCCACCAGATGCTGGAAGAGATAAGGAACAGTTCTCTAGAGCCTTCAGAGGGAACATGGCCCTGCTGGCACCTTGATTTCAGACTTCTGGCATCCCAAACCGTGAGAGAAAAAATGTCTGTTTGTATAAGGCACTAGCTTGCAGTAATTTGTTGCAGCAGCCTCAGGAAGCAAATATTTATGTCTATCTCATGCTCCCATTTTAGTGTATTTATATCTTTCTAATCCAATGTCCATATTTTTTATGTGGATTTATGGACATCCTTGATAAATGTCTAGGCTTATTAGTAATGAGAGGAATTCAAGTTTCAAATGGCTATGAAGCAACTAAATCTACCAACAAAATACCGTGAATGTGCCAGACCAATTCTGAGGACAAATAATCTGTCCCAATTGCCCCAGAAGTCCATTTAGAAATTATACTCCCAAACTCGGGTGTCATCACCACAGTGCATCTGTTGTATTAGCAAAATGATAAAAATCTTTCCACTGTTGATAAGGGAAACAGGCACACTCATGTATTACTGGAGGTGCTGTAGATAGTAGTGACCATAGATAGTAATTTGGCAATATGTGATAAGAATCGTAAAGGTGACACTATTTGCCTTGATGACACCACTTTTAGGAATATGTTCCAAAGTAGTAAAAGAAAAAAATATATATGAAGGCATTTCTGTACCTAAGCAAAATAAAACAAACAAAACAAAACAATCTCTGGAATAGTTTGAAGGCCCAACTGCAGGCTAGTAAATACTCATTCATACAGTAAATTTTTATTTTACACTCTCATGAGTACTGAGGATAAATGGTAAATAAAGCAAAGTAGTATCCTCAAGAAACTTAAAACCTAATCCATGTTCTTTCCTGTGATACAAAACACTCTGAACAGTCGCAGGTGCAGTCTAATGATTTGCAAGGGGGTGAGGAGTGTGTGTCTGTGTGTGTTGGAGTTGATGGAGGGGTAAAGGGTAGCCTTGTTCCCTATGAGTATTTCTCAGAATTCCTGAGGAATAGATTTTTAGTTTTGTATAGCTTTTGACTGAAAAATTTCTTCTGGTAATTTCTATACACTCCCATAGGAGAGAGAGATTAAGACTACTCCCTAATAATGCCAAAAGTCAACATTAATTGAGCGCTTACTTTGTGACAGCTCCTGTCCTAAGCGCCTTACATAAATTAACTCATATCGCCCTACCAGGTGGGGATTCAGGCAGACCAGCTCCAGAGCCAGTGCTCGTAAGCCTTACACTGACTGCTGCTTCTTCCTTGATGGAATAAAGGTGAATGGATTATTAAGATAAACTTAGAAACCACATTGAGTAGGAGAGACAATACCTGGAATAAAAAATAGTAGATGTTGCAATGTGGCCTATATAAGAGCAGTGTCATAATTAGGTTAATCTAAACAAAATAAATCAAAAGCAGCTACAGCAAAAGTTGTGTTTTGTTGGCGTTGAGTGCAGCTCTGTTGCAAGCTACTCGGCGCCTTCATCCTGGTAGACCTCAAACCATCATCTGTACGGTGTGGTGAGTCTGTGTGTGCTCCTCACTTACTGACTAATTTCGTACCAGAGTCTTTCTATTTTTGACAATTTTGGGTTATTGGTTCATTCTACAGCTGAATACAATTTAAAATCATCAAAGAGAAACAAGTTTAATTAGCATGCAAGTTGTATCCATTGTTACATTATTTTTCTTTATGCACATATCAACTTTACTAGCATTCTTTGCAGGGCATTGGCCTGTTTATAACCAAAGAGAAGGGGACCCATATTATCTCAATATACTATTTGTGGTCAAATATAAAGCTGCATTTATATCCTCACATATCTTCTATATTCTGAAAGCCTGTCTTTTTAAGCTCGGCATTTTAATTGTAAGGGTTTCATACGTTTTCTCCAGTCTTTTCCTCAAAATTTCATAGAAAATGCATGTCATCTTTTCACTTCACCTTCCTCATAAAACAAGAGCAGAATATTTTCGTAATTAACGCCCTTCACCATATAACTGGTTGTTTCGATAATCATAGTCGATGTGATAGAGCATTTTCGTGTCCAGCCAGGAGAGAAGACATAAAAGCTTCAAATGAGATAATTGGTGTGTAGATTATTCGTCTCTTGCATGGAATTCTAACAGCTTCTCTATATAGCCTGTGAGCTGCCATCACCTCAATTTATAATAAATATGGCTTAGACGAAAAGATGTTAAGTGATTTGCTTGTAGTCACCAAACATGAGCTGACATTTGGGGACTAGTTCCTATAGGTCACTTGATAAGAATATTGCCATATTTTCTATTGAAAACAATCTAGGAATTCTCCATTGCCTATCAAATTCCAAATCCTGTGGCCAGGAGTTGTTAAAGGTTCAAACAAATTGTTCTCAAAGTTGAGCGTGAGTCAGAATCACCTGGAAGGCTTGTTAAATCATAGATTGCTGGGTCCCTTGCCCAGAGGTTCTGATCCAGTAAGTGTGAAATAGTGCTTAAATTTAGATTAAAATTAGATTTCTGAAAAGCTCCCAGGTGATGCTGACTCTTATGGTGTGGGGAACACACATTGAGAATTACTGACATGAATAATAAAGATGTTTATTTTAAATAACAAATAATCCTGGGATGGGGCAGCTCCAGGGTTGGAAAATGAAGCAACTCAAAGATTCTCAAATTTTCAGCCTCGCCTTCTCACTTCCTGTCATGGTCACAAGATAGCTGTTGCTGTACAAAGTACCACCTGAAGAAGGCAGGATGCCTATTGAAAGTAAAGGGAGTATCTTTTCTGGTGTGCTTTTAATCCATGGGGAAACCCTTCCTGGATGTTCCAGCAGACCTCTATTGGTCACAAGTGTGTCACATACCCAGGCCTTAACCAACCCCTAACTAGCAGAGGAATAGGATTACCATGCTGGATCTGGATGAATTAAACTTTACTTCTGAGCAGAAGGTGGGGTCACCTTCCTGGGTACCTTGCCAAGGGGAAGCAGGTGAATGGCCCAAACATAATCGGGTTGGTCAGCAGGGGAGAGCTGAGGAGAGGATTTTGGATTGGCAACCAATAGTATCTATTCTACTAGACAGTTAAGATCTTGTGCAATTAGCTTGATGATACTGTAAGTGCAGTAATAAGAAATAAGACCCTAAGTGCTTCTATCTGCTACCTAACGAGGACCCCAGTTAGTAGAGCATTCCATCCTGTGAGGGTTTAATATAAAGAAGCTACTCTTAGAATAGCATAATTTGCTCCAAAGAAGTAGGTTGATTTCCCTCAGGTGGAAATGGATTGTATTCAACATATGTAAAATAACATCTAACCTAATTTATTAGGAATAGGGCTTCTGAGCTTTGACTTTCTTGCCAAACAAAAATTAGGAAAGGCGCTGCATGCTTCATGACTTGGGTGAGAATGCAGCTTCTAAGAGGAACTGAGGGAGCGTGACACGACCGTGACTTGTCCTCCACAGAGGCAAGGGTTTCTGTTCTACGTTCTTCCTCCACTCCCTTTCTTCCTTTCCTTGTCCTTTTTGTGTTCCTTCCAAATATAACAAAAAGACTGGAAATTTGGATATTAGGATGAGAGGAAAATTTCAACACTACTTTGAAGGAGAAAATTACAGATGATTTCAATATATCTGTTGTAGATCCGTCTGTCCATGAATTCTTAGGACCGTCTTTGAAAAATGTAGGAATTGGTTTCTGTCTCCCTGTGTCAGGTGCTATAAAACCCACAGTGGTGAGAAAAAACAAATTGAGGGCCTTCAGAGATAATATGTTAACACTGGTGAACTAGCAAGTTGTAATAAAATAATTAGGAAATGATGAGTTTTGAGTATTTATTACCTTTGTTTTTAATATAATTTATTTAATTGCAAGCTTATATAGATTTATTTTTAATATAGTGTATTTAACGGGCTCACAAACTGCCTGAAAATTTATGAGCTGGTGTGATCGAGCTCTCGTACACCACTGGATATATTACACACAGGGGAGGGAGAGGAGACCTGTTGAAGCTGAGGCCGGTGGTATTACTGCTTCTGCAGGACCTCTGCTTCATTCAAGTTTCTGCTGCTGAAATGAGAGGGGTATTCTAGATGTATGCCAATTCTACTGGCTAGAACTCATGACAGAAAGTCTGTTTCTGTCAGACTCCATGCTGCCCCTGTGTTTCCGTGGCTCTGAGTATCCTAAGTAAAAATCAACTATAACTCGAGTAATAAAATTCTACAATGGGTGACTATATCAAGCCCTAACCTCTCTCCCCATATGTGTACAAACTCCTCTGACCCGAGGGTATACCACCCAGTATTGTGGCCCCATTTACTGGTCCTTGATCACCATTTGAGGCAAGCCCAAGTCTCCTCTTAATGTAAGGGTGAAAACAGAAAGAGCAGAGGGATGAAGTCATTGGTTGGGTTTAAGGGAGATCTGAAATTAGATAGGGAACTACATTGTTTTTTCCCATCCTGATCTCAAAAAAACTTAATGAAAACTGATAAGATAAAACTTACTGGCAACCAGCTTTAAAAAAGACTTCAGATTTTATCCCCTAGTACATCAATTACAGTTATTCTGTATCTTGAGAGCCAGAAATACAGAAGATATTTTGAAATTCTTATTTGATCTCTAATCTGCTTGTCTGCTTCCTGTTGTTTCTGAAATGCATAAATTGTGCAGATAACTGGGTATTATGGATGGGCTGGAACAAAGCCTTGGAGAAGCTGGTGTGTGAGGTTTGGCAACAATGCCCCAAATATATATGTAAATATGTACATAAGTACACATACATATATATGCACATGCATATGTATACATGTGTGCGTATATGCTAATATATTTTAAGAAAGAACTTGAAATGTGCCTTCATTTACAGTTCAGACAAAGATTTCTTAATAGACATTTGAAGAGAGGGAGAAGTCATATTACAGGGAGGAACAACAACTGAGTGAAACATAACCATTGGTAAGGAGGAAATTTGGCGTGGTGGCTTACACTCAACTTCATGATCTACAGGTCAAGAAGGAGCAGTGGTTCTAGGTAGACCTGCTCGATGGATGGTCTACATGCCTCCATGCCCTGCAAGGAAGAGTTGCACATACAATGACAAAAGTGTATCATGACAAATCTAAGCTCCTCCAGGAAACTCTCTCACAGTGTTGGAGGTTTATATCAGTTGACAGGCAGTCCCCCAAAAGATATGTCCACCATGTCCTGCAAACTGGGAATTCGACCTTATTTGGAAAAAGGGTCTTTGCAGATGTAATTAAGGATCTTGAGAGACGATCATCCTGGATTATCCAGATGGGCCCCATATCCAATAACAAGTGTTTTCTTAAGTGACACACGGAGGAAAGACATGGAGAAGATGAGTGGAGATTGGAGTGATGCTGCCATAAGCCAAAGAACACTTGGAACCACCAGAAGCTGGAAGTGACAAAGAAGGATTCTTCCCTAGAGCCTTCAGACCCTGCTAGTTCCTTGATTTTGAACTTGGGCCCTCTAGAACTGTGAGGGAAAAATTTTCTACTGTTAGAAGCCACTGAGTTTGTGGTAGTTTGTTACTGCGGTCCTAGGAAATGAATATAAGGCTGAATGATAAGATAAAAGGTTTTAGATTACTAAGGAACCACCCAACTCTGCTGTGGGATACCTTCCAAGAACAGATCGCAAGGGGGCGTTAACTTTTCACCAGTAGGAGGGGACAGTGGAAATCCAGAGACAGATGATGCAGGTCTACTTTGAGGTATTGCAAGCTCAGTGTAGTCAGTGCTACCACTTGCTTCGCTTGGGTGGATCTTCAGCAATGTAGTTGGCAGTGATGGCACCAACAAGGTGGTGAGCAAAGCCACCACAGACACTGGAAGCGACGGATGGCAAGGGCGCTGGTGAGTTAGTCCATGGTTGGGCTGATCTATAAGATACACTCCTCCCCATGACAATCTAAACCACACAGCCAGGGGAAGGGCTGGGTCCTTCAAGCTAACAAGTAGGGACAATTGGTCCAAAACACTTAAGAACAAATGTTAAAGCAAACTTCCTAGAACCTATCAGTTGGAGGGTTCAAAGGGACATTTTGGTCACATATTTTATTTAATGGTGAGTAGAAATAATCACAGTACTACATTTTCCACATTACTGTGTGGAATGATTTATTGCTCCCGTGTCTTGATTATTGTTGCCCCTATGGACAGAATCTGTGTATCAGTACAACTTGCTATGAACACATTTTCCAGGGCAAAAGCTGAAAATATCTCTGATAGCAATGTTGTGCCACTTTAGGTAGTAAGTGACAGTCAGGGAGAAATCATTTGGATGGCAAAATGCTGGAAATTTTAAATTGTGGTGGGAATGGGCAATTCAATAAAATACGCAAAATTGGCATTGCTCCAGAAAACCCAGATGGTGGAGACAAGGCATTAGCAGCTCTTATTTTCTTAGCTTTGGATAACTGAGACCAGAAAAAGTCAACAATGCATTTGTTTTTACCAAAATATAATTTTAGTCAAAAAGGGTGCTATTAATTAAATCTCTAATTAATGATACTCAGGGTGCTGCAAGTTTCTAAATGAGAAAACACCGGGTTAAAGATGGTACACTCACCGCTCAGGTTTTGTGGATTCAGAGCATGATGAAGCCTTATGAGGCTTCAAGGGCTGATGATTCAATCCCCTTGTTTTGCAGATGTGGAAAGTGAGGCAGACGTTGTACTGTCTTAGATGAGTCACCCTAGGACGGAGTGCCAGAGGCTGGAGAAGACCCCGGACTGTTGAATTCCAGTCTGCTGACCTTTTCACCCTGCCACTCTTCAAGAGTTCTTATCTAAACTCTGGCTTCCCACTGCTGACAGCATTGTCCTTGGCCACTTTTTGAAGCTCCTGGCTGCTTATCTTTGACTTCAGCCTCTTTCCAGCTTCTTATCAGAGGCAGAGCTTTAATTGGCTTCTTAACACACTGTCAATTCTACTTGAAAGGCTAGGCTGAGCAAGGCACTCAATTCTGGGACGTTCTCAGACATGAGCTCTCTTCCTCAGAGGATCTCCAATTCAAAATCAGTCCCTTTAACTACAAACTTTTACTTCCCTAGAATCATTTTTCTCAGACTTAATTTAAACATCTTTTGTAAAAAAAGACATGAAGTCTTTAAAAGCCCACAGGTTCTTCTCATACACGACAACTAATATGACTGGTTCTAGGGGGATCTCTGTGAATTTCACATACATTGTGGGAGAATGTGTGGTGTACATGGAAAATATAAGATTTTGGAATCAAGAAGGTGTTAATTCAAATCCCAAATCAACCACTCTCAGCTTTGCCCTGTAGTTGTGTCAGTAACCTGGGAAACATTTTTCCCTATAGCAGGATAACCCAGTGGAGTCATTAACTCTGTGTTATTTTCCTGCAGGTTCATCAAGATAAAATGGTAGAGGAGGGAGGAAGGAGTGTTGAGCAGACAAAATGTAGCCCTCACGTTGCGGTTTCCGTTTTCTTCCCTGAGATTCCTGGGGCCAATAAGAACAGTAGAAAGCCTTTGAGGAGGTAATTTCTGGTTGCCTGGAAGTATCATAAAGACATCATCTTCTGATGATTTATACTACAGGTTCACTTACCAGCTTGGGAGCCTGGACATGGCCCTGGCTCTATTCCAATTATATACACACTGGCAGCCAGTACTGAAACCAGGAGCCTGCTTTTCAAGGTGACAGTGGTCAGAATACAAAGGCCTTTGGAATCCTATTGCCTCTTTCTTTGGGGATTTGTCACATTCTTCACTGCCAGAGCCAGACACAGATATTCTATGTCTCAGTGACTGCTCCAGGAATATAGAGTTGGGAACCAGAACAGGTTACCAGGAAGTGCTAGATTCCTGGCCAAAACTCAGTACCAAATTTATTGGGAAAAATACACTTCAAAAAGGGTGGTTATGAGAGTCTACCTTCTACCATCAGTAGAACCTCACGCTTTCCACCAAGGGAGTGTGGCAGAAATGGCTAATAATCCCTATTATTTCCCTCTCAAATTATTCATGAATTTACATGTAGTCTATAAAAGCCCCAAGTGTTTACATTCTAGAGCTCAGGGAATAATTCCACACTCTACTCCCTACTTAGTAATCATTTATTTAAAATACATTTCATGAATACTCACCATGTGATGGTGATGAGGATCAAGGCTGCCCCAGGGAGAAAAGCCCAAGGCATCCTGGCCTGCATACTGATCTATATCATCCTCCAGGAAGCATAGGACGTCCTGACCTGAATAATCTGATGATTTGATTCTATCTAAAGTTATAGGACCACCCAATATCTAGACTCCACCTGCACTGATAACATTTTAATGACTTTTTTACATAATGTTTCCTTTGTCTTGTAAAGAGATGACTCACATACCTATGCCTTATAAATTTAGCCCTACCCTCAACCCATGTTTACAGCTCTCACTGCCCACGGGTCCTGTATCCATGCTGAAGCTCTTCACTGCCCATGGGTCGTGTCCCCATGCTATTCTCTGAATAGAACAGCACTACTGCTAGAACTTGAGAGTCCAAGAAATCTTTCTTTAAACTCTTCGGCTCGCAGAGCCTGCATCACTGGGACATCCATAGCATCCCCAATGCTGATGATGGGGTTTCTAGTCACTATCATGTTGCCTTATATGCCTGTGTCACTCTCATCATCATCATCACCACCATCATCATCATCATCATCATCATCATCATCATCATCATCACCTAACCTATCTATTCAGCTCCTTTGGATCTGACTATATTCTTGGTTTTCAACTCTGGGTCCCAATTCTTCTAGGCTTTACCTAGAGGTCTCAATCTCAGCTGGACCCTGAGCTCTTCCAACTTAACCAATAAAACAGTGATTTTATTGTAACTCTCTGTGTGTAGACATGAGCCAAATATGTTAGAAATTCCTGTGACTATGATGGTTTGAAATTCATTCAGAGCAACTCAGGAATCTCCCTCTCTCCTTCTCCATAGTAAAACGAATCTCTGTTTTTAAGTATTCTCTAACTAGTATCTTTTTCTGGAATCCTTATCCCTTCTCAAAAGCAGGAAACAGAGCAGCGACAACCATGACAGCAAAAATAATACATTTTAAACTTGTCCATTAAAAGTAATTTAGTGTCTTCCAGTTTAAAATAGTTTCTTTTGGATAACCTGTTTGTTCCAGTTTAGGAGTCTCCATCTGGTAAACTCAATTTCTTTTTGAGTAGCATCCCAGTCTTTCAAGCGTGTCCCCTCGCACTCTTTTCTTTCCTTTTTCTTACGCCATCAGAATGTAGGAGAAATTTTATCTGACTTTACATCATTGGTTGCAGGAGCCTTGGGTCCCTGTGTTGACACTGTTGATGGCCTTTTGTTGAGGCATAGCTCATTTCAACAGAGTCTTTGGGTGTTAGTGTCTGTCCCTGCTGCATCTTCAGGTGACAAGTTCATGGCCAAATTAATGCATTCACCATCACTGTTGCCTACTCCTTGCCTCAGCATAATTGGGTGCTGCTGACCCTCTTGTGACTTAGGTACTTCACCTCCCTCCTGGTTTTGAGCTGTCCAGTCCTTGACCTAGACAGCAGAAGCCCCTTGCTCTGTATTACTGTGATCCTTCAGTAGGCAAATTGATTCTCAAATTTTCAGTTACCTTTTGCAGCCTTTATATAGTCATGTGAGGATTTCTCAATCTTTACCATACTATGAGCAACGGCAGAGAAAGAGCAGAAAAAGCAAAACAATATTTCTGGGCCATCATTTAGATACCCCACTCCACAAGTGATGCTCTACCATTCTTGCAATATGTTGGACATGATGGAGGGGAAGCAGAATACCAACTTAGATGCTCTTGGATTCTCATTCAAGCTATATGGGATTGTTGTTGAGTTACTATCATCTTGAAATTTCTATCATCAGGCATCTATTGCCCCTCTGGGTCCATGTTCAGTGCATTAGGGCACTGAGTTCCAGAGAATCAAAAATCATACCCTGATCTTATCTTGTCAAAATTTCTTTCTGAAATTAATTGTGTCCTCCTTCCAGAGGCCAAAAGGACTTTTATTTTTCCTTTCTTTGGGACAGGAGCTGTGCCTTCACCAAATTCTCCCATTTCTATAGAATAAAACTCTATGCTCCAACCTCCAAGCTTTTCTCTTGATATGTGACAAATAAAAATGGGAAGCAATAGGATATATTGGAGAATATGAGGAAGCCATTTGGTATAAATCTAATTCGGCCTGACCTTATCTTTCCAAAAGGGCCTGACCGTGGCCCTTGAGCATGCATTGTATATCTGCTTTAGATATTCCCTATGGCAAGAACAAAGGCCCTTGAGATAAAGGTGCAACTTCCTTCCCCCTCCCAATGTTGGTATCTCCTTAAGGATTAGGTATCTTTCCTTAGGCTAGAAACTGTGCTGCGCTCACTTGTGACCGCCCAGCTTGAGACAATAGACTTGCCTCCTGCTACGCCCACCAAGATAGCAGACCCACTACCTGCTGTGTCCATCAAGTGCTGTGCCGACAGGGCAATCTTGTGACTATTGTGGGAGGGACATTTCAATCATATGTGAAACACCCTGTTTGGGGGTATATAACCACTCTGTGCACCCCACTTCTTCGGTGCCCTTTCTTCCTTTGGGAAGAAGGGCCCCGGGCCATGGTCCTCAGATTTCAGCTCAGAATAAACTCACCCAAATTTTCATTTACAGATTGGTTATGGATTATTTTCATTGACATATGTAAAAGTGAGGCATTGGAATTTAGCAAAGCATTTTGTCTCTAAATAAAGTCTGGGCTTTCAAGACTGTTATCATGTTATGAACTCAAAATATTTTTTTGGAGTTTAGAGCTGAACAATGATTCCTTTATTCCAGGCAGCATCTGACTTCCCTCAGAAATGAAAAGCCATTGAATCAGAAGCCACAGGCAACATGATTTATGGGGATGGAAGAATCATTGTTTTAAACATCTCAAAATAGGATGCTCTTTACAAGAGCAAGGATCACGTTTCATTTCTGAATGCCTAGGGCCTAGCTCAGCATCTGCTACACAGTAGGCACTCAATAAATGTGTCTTGGGTGAAAGGATAGTCTCATTAGATTTTATTCAGATCACACTTTACAATACACTTCTAGATATCCCAGTTTATGTGAAATCAACTAGAGGGTTTCTATGAATGAATGAAGCATCTGTACTGGACCTGATTGATATGTCTCCCCACATTTACACAGTCTCACCTAACTCCTGGACCTAAGCTGCTGTGACTTCATTCCTAACACAAGGATTCTTCATGTGAGGTATCTGGATAAGCCGCATCAGCATCACCTAAGAATTTAAATAAATGCAAATTTTCATGCTCCATTCTAGACCTGCTAAATCAAAAACTCTGAAGTGCAGCCCAAAAATTTATGGCTTAAAAAGCCCTCCAGGTGATTCTTATGTGTGCTAAAATTTGAGAACCACTTCTCTAACACCTCTGTCTAGTTCAGCCTCCCCCAGGGATAAGGGTTCAGTCTCCATTGAACCTATCTTGTAGGAATCTCAGGCTCTTGCATACCCAGATTCTCAGAACTTTCGGCTTCCCAGAAAGACCAGGTAACACAACCCAAAAGCACCCAGGGAATTAATTCCTTGTATGGACACATTGAGGAGATGTGAGTCTATGTGAAAACTCAGGCCAATGAGCTTGATCTTCTTGTGCTTGTGGTTAAGATGCATTGAAGGGTATACGAGGGTGAATGTGTGGCCTGTGACCCACATCACTGTTCAGACCTCAGTAAGACATCCTTCCATAATGGGAGCTAAATATCTGGCCTGCTGTCCTTGAGTACCAGAGTCTTGAAGCTTTTGTTAAGTCAATAAAATTCTTAAATATGTCATTAACTTCTTAAATCAAAACTTTCTACAGACAATAAGAAGACTTTGAGTAACTAAAATTTTATGTGAAAAGTATAAGGTAAAGTTCACCTAGCAGTTCAAGTAAGCATAACTATAAATTATATACAAAAAACACGCCCAGCACATGGTATGGTTCTGATGTTAAATTTTTAGTTCATTTTCAGGAAAGAACTAATGAAAACCTTAGGGAAATACTTCTACCCTGATGCTATTTTTTCCCTTGTTCTGGTGTTTAGTCATTCAATGAGTCTCTTCTAAGTTCCTTCTCTTCCAGGTCTCAAGATATCTGTGTTTGAGTCGTCGTCTTCCTCATCCTAATTGCAGAGACATTTCAGTTCTTTGTCAGTAGTGTTCAAAGTTCACATTGATAATACATTAGCTTCATCAACTGTATGTGCATAGCTCTTTCTCCTCTGATTAATACCTATTGTAAATTTCAATTCAGTTCTGGAACTTAAGGATGTTTGCTGTGCTAATGGCTGCTATCTATTCCTCTCAGGACTTTTCTCTCTGAGGATTTTGTCATAACTTGCTCTCCCTCCTTGTTCTGAATGCTTGCATCTTTGTGAAATCTCTCTGTCTGTGTTGTATAACAGTGGTTTTTCTTTCAATGGAAAAACACTTTCCAATCTGATACAATTATGAAAGGGCTTCTCTCTGCCCCTGCATAGAAGCCATTTCCTGATAATTCTTATACATACGTTATTGTCAAATATCTCCTACCTCATGTAGCCATATAAAGCATTTGTTCAATTCTTCTAATGTATGACTATGTAAGATCACAAGAGGGGTAATTTCATTGGTAACATAGGAATAAATCTGCTGAAAACAAAACTGAAAAGAAGAGTATGGGCTTTTAGAGAGAGAAAACATGAAGTAGCTGATTTGGGTAGTAAGCCAAGGAGTCAACGTGCACTTGCCAAGAAGATGAAGGTTTGGGTTGAGATTGAATGACATAGACATAACGGACTTCATGTGCATGGTTTAATCAACACATTTAGGAAAACTGATGATTCTGTGGGACTGAGACCAAGACAGTGGAAGATCAGATGACCTGGTGGAAGATGTAGAGACCTACTGAAGGTCACAGTGACTGAATTGGTGCTTGTAGAGTCCAGGGTGGGGAAGAAGTTAAGGAAAGCCAGGAGGAAACCAGTTGGGATGAAGAGCTAACTGAGCAGGGACCAAAGAGAGGATTAAGAATGAGTTCATGTTACCATAAATCTCATCAAAACCCTTTGATGGTACCTTATTACTAAATATACAGTACACAATCTTTAGAAAATCACTGGGGTTAGAAATTCCTAGTCTGTGCCACAGACATTCAGATTATATATTTCTAGGGTCAGGCTCAGAAGTCTCATCTTTATCTTGTGGCCCAAGTGATTGTCCCAGATTTTCAGAAATATTGACTTTCAGGATAAAGTCCAAATTCTTGACTATAAAAATGAGTGTCCTCTAAGACTTTTCAAGGCTGGTAAGACGTTTTTTCTTCTATGAAGTAATTCTTAACACCACAAGACTAAACCTTTCCTTTTATGTAACACTGCATTCCAAGGCATTATTATAGAGCTTTTGGAACACAAGAACAGCTACTGGTTTACATTTCTGATCTCTTCTACAAGATAGTGAGCAATTTAAAGATAAGTACTATCACTTGGCTCTGACTTCCCAATGCTCAGCACAGTGCTGAGTATGGAACAAGCTCTCAAAAATCAGTTCTACTCTATCTATAAATGCAACCAAGTAAAAGTTATTCTCATCTCTTCGGGGGAACAGATATTGGTAACTAATATTAAACAAGCAATTATCATCCCAAATCACCAAATTAAGTTGCCAACATTGCATTCCTTTCTTATGATGTTTTTATCTGGCTTTGGTATCAAGGTAATCTTAGCCTCATAAGTTATGTTGGGAAATATTAACTCCTCCTCTGTCTTCTGAGAGGTTAAGATTGGTATTTTTTACTTAAATGTTTGATAAAATTCACCAGTGAAGTCATCTGGGCCTTGATTTTTCTTCGTAGGAAAATTTTTCATTTCTAATGTCTTTACTTAATATATAGGTCCATTCAGATATTCTTTTTCTTTTGTGTCACTTTTAGTAATTGATGTCTTTCCAGAAATGTCTCCATTCACCTAGGCTGTGCAATATATTGGTTTAGAGTTTTTCATGATATTCCCTTATTATCCCTTTAATTTCTCTGTGTTCTGTAGTGATAAACCCTTTTTTATTCTTAATTTTGATAATTTGCATCATCTCTCTTATTCTTGGTCAGTTTAGGTAAAGTTTTATTAATTTTGCTTTTCAAAGAACTAAGTTTTGATTTCATTGATTTTCTTTGTTTTTTTCTGCTTTCTATCTTACTGATTTCTGTTCTGATCTATATTATTTTCTTCTATCTATCTTGGCTTTGATTTTCTTTTTTTCTTTTAGCTTAAGAAGCAAGACTGATCGATTTCAGATCTTTCTTCCATTCTAATGTAAGTGTTTAAAGATATAAAGTTCTCTATAAACATTGATTTAATTGCATCTCATAAATATTGATGTTTTGCTATTTAGTTGTGTTTAGTTTGATATTTTAAAATTTCTCTTGTGATTTCTTCTTTGATCTATGAGTAATTTACAACTGGGTTAATTTCCAAATAATTGAGCATTTCCCAGACTTCTTTTTGATGTTGATTCATAATTTGATTCCATTGTAGTCAGAGGACATTCTTTGTATGATTTAAATCCTAAAAATATTGTGACTTGTTTTATTGCATAGCGTATGGTCTACCCCAGAGAATACTCTATGTGTACTTGAACACAGTGGGCAATACGTATTCTGCTGTCGGTGGTGCAGGGTTCTATGTACATCAGGTAGGTCAAGTTGGTTGGAGATGTTTTAAGTCTTCTATAGCCTCACGGGTTTTCTGTCTAGTTATTCATAGGCGGAGTTTTTATTGAGTGGTACTTCACAGAAATATCAATTAGATTCTTTTTCCATAAGAAATCAAGATATCTATGCAGATTCAGGATATAAACTAATAAAAAAGAAAAGGAAAGAAGTTGTTAGTATTCGTTAAAAGTTAGCTATCCCTCACATAAAATTATAAATGGATAAAAATAGTTTTTAAATGGATAGTTTTAAACTGGCTTTGGTTAGGGTGATAAGATAATTTTTGGTTTTATGTGAAATAAAAATATCAATGTGTTCTTACTACAGGCAGGTGCTATGAGATATGTCAACTTGGCTAGGCTATATTAATCAAACACTAATCTAGGTATTGCTGTGAAGGTATTGTGTAGATGTGATTAGCATCTACAGTCAGTTCACTTTGAGTAAAGGAGATTACCCCTGATAACGTGGGTAGGCCACATCCAACTAGTTGAAGGCCTTTAGAGCAAAAACTGAGCTTTCCCAGAGAAGAAGAAATTTTACCTCAAAACTGCAGCATTGACTCCTGCCCAAGTTTCCAGTCTGTCCTACAGATTTCAAACTTGCTAACCTCCACAATTGTGTGAACAAATTTTTTAAAGTAAATAAATATATATTATATATTATATGTATATAAATACACACACATACACACTTATATAATCTTCTAATAGTCCTGTTTCTCTGGAGAACCCTGAGTGATACATCTGGTCACTTCTTAGCATTCCAATCCTGTTGTGTTCCAATTGCACTCAAGTGTCTAGCCTACTTCCTGGCATGTAGTAGGCAAACAACAAATGTTTATGAATGAATGAACCATCCTTCTTGGAAAAGCTAAGGATGGACAGGCCTGGTGGTGCAGCGGTTAAGTTCGCATGTTCCACTTCGGTGGAACCAGGGTTTGCCGGTTGGGAACCAGGGTGCGGACATGGCACTGCTTGGTAAGCCATGCTGTGGTAGGCGTCCCACATATAAAGCAGAGGAAGATGGGCACAGATACTAGCTCAGGGCCAGTCTTCTTCAGCAAAAAGAGGAGGATTGGCAGCAGATGTTAGCTCAGGGATAATCTTCCTCAAAAAAAAAAGAAAAGCTAAGGATGTGATAGAGGGAAACTTTATTCACACTTGCTTGTTTCATAAGATATTTAGACAGAAATTTTAAGAATTGCATACCTAACTTGATCTCTTGTTAGGTTATAATGTTACAAACCAAAAACATTTTCTGCCTGTAAGAATGTTAAAAAGTAGAAGAAGAAAGACCTAGAAACAGAAATTACTACTATTACTACCAGTAATAACAGAAACAACAGGAATAATACCAATCATCACCACAACAACCACAGCAACAAGAATTGTTGAAATTGGTTATTGAATAGATTTTGAATTTGAAATGGTACATATAGAAAATGGCTTTATTTCCCCCCTGCCCCCAAAAGGCCTTCAAACACACTTTGCTGGATCATACTTTCCAGTCCCTGGGTAATTTTTTTTTTGTAGATCCCATAGGTATTAAAAATCTGAAACCAGTCAGAATGGAGTCCAATATGGATTTCACCTGCTAGATGAGAGATTCTGACTACATTTTGTACTAGATGTCAATATTTCTGAAGTTCTACTTAACATAAATTTAGTGGGCAATCAACAAGGCTATGAGTATGCAAATGTTTATGAGGAGAAAAAAGTTAACCTGTGGTCTAGAAAATGAGGAGTGCTGAGTATAAGTCTGTGTACGCGTTGCCATGACAGCAGAGAGGAGGGATCACCTATCTGGACCTGGGGCATGGTTAGAAGGGATGTCTGACTGAGTTTGGAAGGTTATTAGAAGAGGAAGTATGAGGAAGCATTCCTAGTATGAAAACACAGGCCAAAGGATAGAAATGTGAAAAAGCATCTTCAAGTATTGATGCATTAGTTTTTTATTATTTAAGAAAGTATCATGAAATTTCAGAGTTAGAAGAGATCCTAGAGTTCATTTAGTATAATTTTTTCATCCAACTCAACAATTCTTACCCCAAAAGCCCTAGCATATTACACCTGCAATGTTCTCCCTGTTATTTCTCTGTGTGTAACTAATATTACTAACGTTCTAAAAATGAAAGAGAACCAAAGATGAAAAGAGAAACTCCAGTCCCAGAACATATTGCTCAGAGACTGTGCCTTCCTTTTTTGGATTCCCCATGGTGCACAGAACTTTCCTTGAGGCAAAGTAGGTATCAATACATAGGAGCTTATTGCAAGACTGGCACCCTGAAAACGGGTCAATATAAAAAGCAATCCTTTCAGTGATTACATGGAAATCCAACCTTGCTCATTTTTTTCTGACAATTATTGATGCTGAGAGATATGCTAACTGAATGCACAAGCAAGGGGCTGTCAGGACCTTCATAGTTTGTGCAATATGAAGGAAAGCCATAGGCTTTTTTGTAAGGGTGGCTGCATAATAATTGGCTTTTAGTGGAAACTAATCATCCATCCTTATTTATATCAGGGTAAAGGATAATCTCAAAGTGGGTAGGTGTTGAATGTACAAGACACAACTAGCCAATTATATAAAGAATTTTAATTTACGTGTACTGAAATGCTAGCAAGTAGCTTAGAAGTATGGAAATTTTAGAGCGGAAATGGTCTTTAAAAAGTACTTACTCCAGTTCCTTTTTTATTACTGGTGAGAAGACTATATAGCTCAGAACATTTTCTTCTTTCCAAAGTTGCCCCAAGAGTTGGTTCGCTTCATTAATTTTACTGGTCAGCAGGCAATCCTTCCAACTTGATCAAGCAGACAGGGCTAGCCCATAAGACAGATTTATTTCTAACCCAGTGCTTCCATACATATAGAAAAGTCCATTGTCCTTCGTTAAAACAACAGAGAAAGAAAAGAACAAACTTTGAATGGCTCATGTTATCTGCTTCTTGGATATCTTCCTATAAAATGCGTATATTCTACCTAATAGATTTAATTGGTTTAACTCACACTATATGTTTCATAGTAAGCAAACATATGTATTTTGATAATAGTACTAACATTTTTAAGAGAGATTACTGATAGCTTCATAAACAGGACCTAATCAATATAAAGCCGTTTTCATTTTTGTTCCCTTATGAATCCACACCTCAAACCGAACAAAAATATGGTACTACCATATATGTTTGAATATAATGATACCCTGAGTAAGGAAATTCACTCTTTTCCCAGTGAGAAGATTAAAAGAGAATTTTAAGCTGACTATATTTATTCGTTCAATAGTTATTGATTGCCCACCATATGCCAATCACTGTCTGATGCACACGGGATCCAACAGTAAACAAAACACAAATATCTCTGCTCTCATAGAAATAGAAACTTTACGTGATGTAGATGGAATCATTACATCAGTGCAATATTTAATTCACGTATTCACATGTGCATATGTAATATTATATACAATAATATCACTTTTGAATATTCCTTTTTTCCAATCTCACGTTTCAAAAACAATTTTATTCAAACTTTTACATATAATTTTTATAGCAATTTTAAACATCATCATTATTATTTTTTTGATTAACCTGGCAGTTTTACAGAGTAAGAATATGGTTTTCACTTTTATCTAAATTGAGATGATGCTATGCTACATGAATTCCTATGTATGACAGCAGCTTGCTGTTTTCTCATTTTTCCTGTGGGTGGATACACATAGTTTCCACAAAGTAACTACTTATTATAATGTCTTTTTAAAGGATTGTTGAAAGTCTTCTTTATGATTACATCCAGTGATGCAATGGTGACGTCATATCTCCAGGAATAATTACTAAACTTATGCTAAATTTTTAAATCTTTTTTTGCTGATTGTGTCAAGTGACCTCTACACACATTAAAACTATCATTGAAGGGTGTAATTTTATGCTAATGTATCTTCTCCAAAGAGGTTTGAAAAATAAAACAATTGGGAAAGTTTCTCTAAATATTGTTACAACTTGATAAAGAGATAAAGATAACTCCTTTGCTAAGGGAGAATTTTTTAGGAAAAAAGAATTTACTCAATGTTTAGGCATATATGGTAGAAATACCCATACTTAGGATTACACCTTCTCTGTTCCTATTTTCAATTTCTATTCCTCCCACACTTTTCCTTTGGGACCTTTTTTACAAGAGAGATTTAAAAAGGTAATGCCTTGTTTCAGCGTCTTTATAATAATTCCATTTTGTCATGGAGAAGTCTAGGGCTGTCTTTGTCACTGCATAGGGGATCATACCTCTAGAAGCCAATCATAGCTCACATTCAGAGAGCTGGAGGGGTTTCCACCTCACTAGGCTTCCTTGGGCATTAGGTGGAGAGAGGACCAGCGTCAATAACAGCCACGTAGCAGAAAGAGAATCTGGCTTACAGACAGTTTCCGGGGGCCTGATTTCAGTACAAAGCCTGCACAGGATTGGTCCATCAATAGATGTTTATTGAGCTTCTACTGGGAATTTTTGAAAGAATTTCTGAGTACCTTAACCCACTGTGTTCCGAGCCTGAGTTTGCTACCCTCATGCTCCCCAGCATTAGCAAAAGCTCTTTCCACCACTTTTTTTAATGAAGTTAAAACCATGTAAGGCAAGTGTCCATCATAATGCCAGGTTGTCCCAGGGCCAAGCTCCCAAGCCAAAATATGAATGGCGTCTTTTTGCGAACCATCCATATAATGGTTTATCCATCGTAGTGTAAATGTGATGGAATTAGTCTTCAAACTGCTATGCTTTTTGATAGGTGACTTTGCTTGATTAACACACGGTTATAGGAAAATCCTATGATCAACACTGTCAACTCAAGCATTATTATGTCCATGGTTTGGAACACTCTAAAGGTGATTAATTTGGGGAGGGAATTGGGGGCATTATTTTAAAAAATGTTTGCCTTCTGTTTTGTCTCAATACACAGGTGAAGCATAAGTAACCTTTGTCAAAATGTATCACCACGTTGCTGAGATGCTTTGACATCTGGCCCTTCTCCAATAAAAATTTTGCATATATTTTCTTCCATAAATATATGTTGCTTCAAGCATGAAAACATACAATTCTATATTTCATAGAACTATTAAAGATCCATTTTTAGAATTATGCAGATGGGTAGGTGCATAATACAGAATAAAAGTAACATTTTTTCCTCCAAGTAATAGAACTGGTATATTGTTTCCTAATTTGTCCTTGCTAGAATAGTTTCCTTTGAACTGATAACCTATTTTCAAGGCTTCTTCTGAAAGTAAAATTGTAAGTTGAAATGGTTCACACAAATTAGATTCTGTTTGTTTTGCATAATTTGAATTATGCTAGAAATAATCTTACATTATTTTCTCATAGTCTTTTGTTAGAATAAAAAATAATAATTGCCATAATTCAATAGAGCAATACGAAGTGACTGCAGTCCCCACATAGTACATGACAACTTTGTCTCATATCAGTTTGCTAGACTCCCAATACCGTTCAATGCAGGATCTTCCTGGTATGTACTCAATATATGTGGAGTGGAGGAATATAAGAAATAAAGGTGCTTTTTGACAATTAAAAAAAAGAACAACAAAAACCAACAATCAGCCAAACAGAGAGAAAGTATAATACTATATAGACTATAGAAGTTAAGTTATACAAGGTTATCAAGTTAAGAAATGCTGATCAGGTTTTATGAAATTCTACCATGACTGCTGCCTCGGTTTATGGAGCAGCAACACAGCAGCTTAAGATAGTCCTTCCTCTGAGTCCGTTTTTTTCCACCAACTCCTATACTTTGGCTCCAAAGTATTTAAGCAGGCTAATGTCTGATGCTTTGGGATCTAATGAGTAGACAACTACTTCTGAATCATGCCTGGTGGGAACAATCAAGCCAGGCCTTCTCATTCAAAGTATGGTCCTTTCACCAGGAGCTTCGATATCCCCTGGGAGCTTGCTGGAAATGCAGACTTTCAGGTGAGGCTTCAAAGCTGCTGAATCCGAATCTGCATTTTAGCAAGTTGCCCAGGTGATTCGTTTGTGTATTAGAGTTTGGGAAGTACTGATCTGAGACATTTGTTCAAAATACTGACTCTCATTCACTAGAGGGTTTCTGCAAATTCATATTTTTAGCACTAGTGGGCTTTTTGTAATTTTTTTAATCACAAAGCAAATTTACAAGGTACTGAACTAGTCCAGTTAGGGAGAGAGTGTTTTAAATGATGACCTAACAAGTTGCCTTCTCCATACACACTTCCAGATGCTCTGTAGGTGGAAGGGAAGGGATGAAGAAGAGGAAGAAATCTCTGTCATGAAACTCTTGGGCTCACAGAGATAATCTGCAGTTGAGATGTTCCATATTTCTAAAGAGCAAACCTGTACTTAGGAGAGAAACTTTTTTTTTTTTAAACTTTAGCTATTTTCGATGGGAATATTCTAACATTGCATTTTATGCTTCCTTACTTCGGCAACATAATTCTTTCTTTAAGGATGATGTTATCAATTTGATGGGTATATTTGTGCTATAATGTTATAAAACAGAGCATCCTGGGGCATCTCAGGTGTGTCCTGATGGCCACTCATATAAGGAATGATCGACACAGATAGACAGAAAGTATATTATATGTATATGGTGTGTGTGATTAATTTGATATATGCGTATATATATTTTAATGTCCATATATATTCACAAACAAAAATTCATGTGTTCACTTTTGACATATGTGTGTGAATATACATCAACACAAAAGAGTTTATTAAAGTGATTTTTTAATCCAAAGTATTGGAGGAGAGAATAGATTTAAAGCAAGCTTTTTTTCTTTTAGAGTCTATAATTATTTTAAAGCTATATTGATAACTTTATTTAGTCAGACCTATTGCCAAAATAATGAAAGATAGATCTGAATCAAATGCACTATAAATTTCCTTCCAGCATTTGCCACAGTAAGAATAATGTGTTTCAAAGCAATTCAGTGGCACCGAGGTGAATAGGGAGTTCTGGTGAATCAAGGGCTTTGTAGGAAGGATGTTTGGAACAAAAAAGCAGTTAGCACAGAGAATACACTAGAAGATTTGCTCGTGTAAAAATAACGACCTGGCAGACAGACCATGTGCTGAGAATGAATCTCTTTAAGTTCAGCAATAAAGGCTCCAAGGAAACAGTGCCAAATAGTGATTGTAAACAAACATGCTCCTTCACCTCCTTTGAGAAACTTCTTTCGTGTGCTCCAGCCCGCAGTTGTCCTGTTGTCAGGGGTGGCCTCCGTGCGATGTTAGGAGGGTTCTCTTTGAGTTGATAGTTTTGCATATTGATGATTTCGGGCTATTATGGAAGGATGCCTCAAAATTCCCTATTTTCTATAAAACATTTCCTTCCTTTTTTATTCACATGCGGTACTATTTGTCTCTATAATATATTCTCTACTTACTCATAAATATGATTTCATTGTTCTGTAATTGTCTTTCATATGTAAATCTTCATTCTTCAACTTCTTGAGTAGGGACCATTTCATTTAAATATCATATACACTACTTATGAAGTATTCAGTGCTCAAAACACTTTGTCTCCATGTAACGAGATAGAGATATGCCATTTGGCAGTTTAAAATTTATTCCACAAATATTTATTCAGTATCTGCCATATAACGTGAACTGACTTAAGTGGTGGGGATATAAGATAGATGTGATGCCTTCTCTTAGAGAGCTTTTAAAGATGGGATGGGCAAGAAAGGAGACTGTAGAGATAAATATTGTGATGGAAGGAGAGGGCGTATTGGTAACTAACCCAGAAATGGGAATGGGGGAAAATTTCCAGAGGAAGCGCCCTTTGAGCGGGAGTCTCAAGGCCAGCAGGATTTACAGAATAGAAGGCGGTGGGGATAGAGTCCCGGTGTAGGAAAGAGCATTACAGGTCTCCCACACTAAAGAGAAGATGGAAAGTTTGAACTTTGAAGACCTAAAAGCTCCATGTGCTGGGTGTACATCCTAGAGTAATAACACTTTAGCATTTGTATTGCTCTTTAAATTTTACTAAGCGCTTTCTCATGCATATCCAGCTTATTGCTCACAACATCCTCAGCTGAGATATAAGGAAGGTCAATAGGGATGAAATAAGTTCCTGGCTCAAAATTATAATTGAGCCTCAACCTTCTCATGCTGAGCTCATGTTCCCTTCTATCATTAATTGATGCATTTTCATATATTGACATTCAATGTATATAAACTTTCAGATCATCCTCAGAGTTTGGAGAAATCTAGTTCTTTCTTCAGCAGTTATTTTACTATTTTATCCCAGAAAACCCCTCCACTCTCTCTCTTTCACTTTCTCTTTATATATATATAGACTGTTTCTAGGGACTTTGAGATACTCAAACCTCAGGGGAGACACCTGGAGAGGTTAATTAACTCAGAACTGACAATAGTTAAAACCCAGATGATAAAAATGATGCTTTATTGGGCCATAAATCTCACAGAAAAGTACAGATTTAAGGATGTCAGGAAAGAGCAACGTTTTAGCAATTACTTAAGGGGGGACTCGTATCCTAATAACAATTTTAAAGAACTATCATTTATTGAGTTTTATTTAACAATTGATTTTAAACTCTCTCTTTAGGGTTTTTTTTTTTTTTTTTGAGGAAGATTAGCCCTGAACTAACTGCTGCCAATCCTCCTTTTTTCGCTGAGGAAGACTGGCCCTGAGCTAACATCCGCGCCCATCTTCCTCTACTTTATATGTGGGACACTTACCACAGCATGGCATGCCAAGTGGTGCCATGTCCGCACCAGGGATCTGAGCCGGCGAACCCCGGGCCACCTAAGTGGAACGTGCACACCTAACCGCTGTGCCACCGGGTGGCACTAGGGTTGTTTTTTTTTTTTTTTTAAATTGCAGATTGGCATTTAAACTATAAACAAGGTAAACCTAAACTTCAAATGGAAAACTTCAATCCTCAAACTTAAAATAATAATAGTTCTAGGCAGTGAAGCCTGATGGAAAATACACAGGCTTTGAAAGCTTTCTGCTTACTTGCCAAGAGGAAATTACCTTCTTTGACCCTTAGTTTCCTGGTCTGTAACAAATCTGTCTTCTAAAGTTATTGTGAGGATTAAATAAGTAAAAAGTAGCCATTTACATTTATATAAAATCTAGTTAGTAGATTTTTGAATTTGTTAAATTCTTAGTGAGTGACTGTGTACCTTCTTAAATACTAAGGAAAAATGAGATTCCTGCTATCAAGGTTCTTCGTGAAGTGTAAATTGTTATTCAAATGTATCTAGAACAAGACCTGGCAAATGGAAGATGCTAAAAAATTATTAGGTGAATGAGTTCACCACTAACAGAAAGGCAGACCAAAGATGTCCAAGCTTAAAACGTTAATTGGGAAAGAGTGCATCCTGGGGCGTGATGTGGGTGCAAGGAGATTTCCCACCTAATAGTGATGAGAAAAATTACCAAAAACTTGGAAACAAAATGAAAGGAGGGTGGCATATGTTCTCAGTGTCGTACCTGAGCACTATTTAACAGACCCACCCAAGGATTATTTCATTTTCTAGGATGATATAGCTTTGTTTTACTATTACTGTTGATTACGGTCATGCCAGACTCTGTGAAGTTACATGTTACCTTGTAGGTTTTTGTCTCATAGAGAAGTAAATGATTTCTGGTACAGATGTAAATGACTAGATAACCACAATGGTTACAGTTTTATTGCCCTGTAGAACATTAACCTGACATTTCTCTAACTTTGCAAATCTATTTCAGCACATTTTCTCTGACAGCCTATATAAATCTGCTTCTCAAATGCTTTTTGAACCACTTTTACCATCCTCCTAGTTCTCTCATTTGTGAAATAAATAAATCTCTGACATATATCTACATTTGTAGAACACTTTTAAATTTTTGAAAATTAAGCTTGACAATTTTAGAGAAAATTTACTTACAGCGTCGGTTTTCAAGGACAATGTAGGAAAAAGAGAAAAGCACATATTTAAAGGCTCAACTATTAAATGCTCTATCCTCCGTGAGCAGGTTGGGTAAAGACACGAAGCATTCCTTCTTTGTGAAACTCCTTTGGCCTTACATACCTAGCAGAATGATGAAATTAAAATGTTCTATAAAAGGTAACAAACTACACGATTGCTTTGAGAGAATAGACACAGTAGGCAGGTGTGGATACACAAACTGTTGTCTAAAACAACAAATATTCTAGTTATTGGATGTAATGAGATGGATTCTGGAGACTTACCTTTTTCTTTTATTTGTCCATTTGCTTTCCTTTCCTCTAGGAAGAGGGGCCAGAAAGTTCCTGTCTGAAGGGTGTCAGGGGATTCTGGCTGGTAGAGAATCTTGGAAGTGTTTAGAATTCCTCCTATTAGGAGGTGGCCAGGAAGTCCTTGTTCAGGAAGGGACAGTAACCTGATATCGTGGATATATAAGGTCTGAAAAGAGAAGCCCAGGAGGAGATTGGGAGAAGGAAGGTACATATGGTTCTGGGCTCTGGATTTGTGACTATGTGATTACTTTGCTCACCTGAGCGACAGTTCTGCACTGGGCTGCAGCGGAGGCTGGGATGGTACATGGAAGACCATCCAACACAGTGGACTTAGGTGAGCGGGATTGTGTCAGAGCCCACAGTTCTAAAGGGAATTTAGGAATCAAAGCTCCGCTTGGTTCCTGGCTCCATCTTTCAGAGGAGCACTGCTCTGTGGACAGTGTACCCCCTTGTGGTTGCAGCAGGAAATGCACAGTAATTCCTCTCACGGCCTTGTTTTTCCAGTGAGGGAGAATCTGTGGTCAGGAGCTCATTCTGCGGTCAGACTTAGTGCAAGAACTGAGAAGATGAGATGGGGAGTAGTGGGGAGGTTAGAGAAACTCCTTATTGAATTTATTCTTTAAGAGATCAGAATACTGAGAATGAATGGAAACTTTTAAGGTAACAAAAATTTGTTCAAAAAATAAATGAATGATAAAGAAATGAATCAAAGGCATGAGTGTGTGTCTATAGATTTCCAGGTAAAATGATATGTAATAAGATAAAGATTGGCTCCTTATCTGAGGATATGTTTTTTATTTATGACAATAATATATCAGTATTAATTAGTACTAAATGAGGAGCAGAATCTTTATATTTAACTTTAAAAACCATATGAAAATATTAAGGCCTGTATTAGTTTACCATTACTACAAATTACCACCAATTTGATGACTTGAAACAAGACAAATTTATTTAATATCGTACAGTGCCAGAGTATTAGAAGCCTGAAGTGAGTCTCACCAGGCTAAAATCAAGATTTCCGCAGGGCCACGTTCCTTTTAGAGGCTCTAGGGAAAAATATAGTTCCTTGCTTTGCCTTTTCCACTTTCTCTCAGAGGCTGTCTGCACTCCTGGGCCCGGCCCCCTTTCATCTTTAAAGCCAGCAATGACTGGTCTAGTCTTTCTCATGCTGCATCACTCTGACACTGACCTTCCACTTTCCTCTTCCACACTTACAGGGCCCTTGGAAACACATTGGGCCCACTTGACTAATCCAGCATAATCTCACTGTATTAAGATCAGCTGACTAGCAACCGTAGGTTATCTGCAACCTTAATGCTCCTTTGCCATGTAACATAATATCTTTACACGTTATGGGGATTGAGATGTGGACAAAGTGGAGTGGGGAACAGTTCTTCCTACCACAGGTCGAAAAGGCACAGAAAACAAGATAAAATAAGAGAAATGTGAGATATATCTCACTGGATCATAGCATATCATATAAAACTTTTAATTCTATTGATGGACTGCAATGATTTTTTATTAGCGCATCATGAATGTAAAAATTTCTGATTACTGCTTGAGATTTTCAAGCCAAGTTCATTATGATTTGATATTATGGTAGGTTAATTTTGGACAGATATTTAAATAGTTAATTTAATTTTTCTAGATAGAAATAGCTTAATTATCCTTTTACTAATTATAAAATAACACCTTCTTTTACAAAAATTATAAGATACTAGAGAAACATATAAAGAAGAAATGTAACTCCTTCATGATATTGTCGTATAGAGACAACTCCAAGTGCATTTTAGAATATCCTTCTAGGTATTTTGATAAGCCTAAAAGCATACAGCAATATCTGTTTGTTTAGATAAATGGGATTATCCGCTATCCATGTCAATAAACATAGGTCTGCTTCATGACTTTTAATTGCTTTTCAGAATTTCTTTGTATAATATATCATTATTTAAACAGTCTCTTATTGAAGGACCTTTCATATGATTCCTGTTTTCCTTTTTTAAAAAAAATACGGCAATTAAAAATATATAAATACTATTAACATTTTTGTACATACTTATTTGATACATTTTCTGTTGATTTCCTTAAGATAAAGTCTAGAAGAAGATTAAATGGTAAGAGGTATCAATTCAAATTAGTTGTTTTTTCTCAAGGACATAACTGAATAAAACAGCTGACAAGCCTGGGGAATAGAGATCTTATGATAACAGTGGATGATTTAAAGTGAAATGTATTAAACAATGGTAAGAACTACTTTTGCACATAAGTTAGAGTGTTTATTATTAGTATAATTGCATTGCACTCTAGTATAAGTTGATTTTATTAATAGGTTTAAATTTCATTTTCATTTTTTCCTTGGGAGTTCATGGATCCTGAGACTAATAGGCAGTGAGATCCTTGCACAGGAAGTAAAAGTGAGTCACAAAAGATGATTCCACTCTATTTTTAGGAATAGAAGAAAAGTTGCTAAGGGCCAGTTAGACGCCTCGGGTCATTGAGGTCGCCTCTCTAGCCCTCACTTGTCAAAGGATGCGGCTGAAGAGATGGATTTGCTTCAGGCTCTAACGTTCTACCATCTTTAGTGCTCAGTGCTAAATAAAATGACATTTTGGTGTTGAAATTACTGGTTTACATTATTTATTTATGTATCTTCTTTACTTTCCAAAAGGCTTGTAGCAACTTACAATAAAAACTTGAATATAAGGCGGCCAAGAATTGCTATATAATAAAAGTCAAGTCACTCAAACTGGGCGCGTCAGTTCTATTGGCAGAAGGGGAATCTGGACCATTACAAGGCTGTCCAGCAGATGACATGGAATAATGCAAATAACATCCCTGTACAGCTCATGGTCTATAGTTCCCATCTCTATCCTCTCTAGTAAAAGAGGAAAAGCAGGGAAATAGTGTAACAGAACTCTGGGTGAAGAACACTGCACAAAAGTAGCCCCAAGCTTTTAGCATCTAGAGCAAAGTGAGATATATGGTGGTAGATGGAGCTGACGCTGCCTGGTAGCAAAATTGAAAAAGGGACAGATATTTTTATGACAATGAATTCTGAGTGGATCTCATCACAACAGTCTTTATAAATGACCTTAAATAACCTAATATATATCTGTAATAACAATCCTATAAAAATGTTTTTCTTATATATAAAATGTTCATTGCAGATATGAAAATTGAAAATGTATCTTCCAGGAGTATTGGAAAACTATTAGAAGTGTATTTATCTAATATTTTGAAAGCACCTATAACCAATAAGTCCTGGCAAATTTCCTAGACCACTGACATTAATTTAATACATTTCAAGGTCAATTCTTATAAGTAAAGAACTTTAAACGTTGATAATCTATGACCTACTAATTTAGCTCCTAATAACCTAGTCTAAGGTTAAACCAAATACAAAATGCAGAGAAAGGATTAAGGCATTAAAATTTTTACTGCGGCATTATTTTTAGTAGGTAAGCATTGCACATGGTCTATGAGAACCAGAAGTCCAATAATGAGTAATGGAGAAAGACGTATATACCTGACACAATTTAAAAAAAATTAAATTGTGGTAAAACACACATAACAAAATTTATCATCTTAACCATTTCTAAGTATCCAGTTCAGTAGTGGTAAGTACCTTCACATTGTTGTGCAACCAATCTTCAGAACCCTGTCTTCTTGCAAAACTGAAACTCTAACCATTAAACAGCTCCCCATGCTTCCCCTGCCCCAACCCCTGCCAACCACCTTTTTACCATCTGTCTCCGAATTTGACTACTCATGTAAGTGCACTCATGTAGTATTTGTCTTTCTGTGACTGGCTTATTTCACTTAGCGCAATGTCCTCAAGGTTCAATCATGTTGTAGCGCGTGCCAGAATTTCCTTCCTTTTTAAGGATGACCAATATTCCATTGCATACGCATACCATGTTTTGTTTATCCTTTCATCCATTGGTAGATCCCAGGATTGCTTTCACTTTGGGGCTATTGTGAATAGTGCTACTATGAATACAGGTGTACAAATGCCTCTTCAAGACCCTGCTTTCAATTCTTTTGAGAGTATATTCAGAAGTGGAGTTGCTGAATCATATGGTGCTTCCATTTTTAATTTTTTAAGGAACTGCCATACTGTTTTCTAAAGCAGCTGCACCATTCTAGATTCCTATCAACAGTGCATTAGGGTTCCAATTTCTCCACATCCTCACCAACATTGGTAATTTTCTCTTTTTTGTTAGTAGCCATCCTGATTGTTGTGAGGTGCTATCTCATTGTGGTTTCTATCTGCATTTCCTTAATGATTAGTGATGTTGAGCATCTTTTCATGTGCTTATTGGCCATTTCTTCTTTGGAGAAATGTCTATTTGAGTCCTTTGCCCATTTTTTAACTGGGTGGTTTGTTTTTTTGTTGTTGAGTTGCAGGTGTTCTTTACATATCAAGTGATTTGCAGATATATGATTTAGAAATATTTTAGCAAATAGTTATCAGATATACAATTTGCAAATATTTTCTTCCATTTCATGGGTTGCATTTTCAGTTTGTTGATTGTGTCTTTTGATGCACAGAAGTTTTAAGTTTTGATATAGTGCAATTTATCTTTTTTTAGTTTTGTTGATATCTGACATAATCATATATACATTACAATGATAGTTATGAAAAATGTGTAACTAATGAATATGGTCATGTTACCTGAAAAAGCAGGACAAAAAATTGTGTATAGGAAACCCCTCATAAAGCACTAGAGGCTACTTGATAGTTTTAAGTGGCACAATTGTAAACTCAATCCTTATTTCTGATAGATAGGATGTTATGTACACTGTACGTAAATTCTAAAAGACCATTTCATACCATATAAATATCTTAATTGATTATAAAATGTCAAACAGAAATATATGCTTTTTAAAGTGTATTAACTATATGTTATCAAGTATTGAAATTATAAGGGGCATTACATGTATTATTTGGGTACTTTTTTGCATAAGTTATTGAGGCTTCTTAAAATACTAGGAAGTTTGTCTTAAAGATGACTATTTTCTACTTACTCTCTTTGTCCTAGACAAGCATCCTTTGTTATGCTGAAAATCTGTGCTGCATTCAACTTTCACCTCCTATATTTATTCACTCAGCTATTCAATTATTTATTCTTAGTGTTTATTGTAGTTAAAATGGTGAATGAGGCAGATGGTGTGTCTATCCTCATTGAGATTACATTCTATTAGGGAAGGAGGATTACACAGGGGAAGTATGTAATGAGGTAATGTCAGAGAATGAAAGATTCTGTGAGGGAGATAAAATAGGAATTGTGACAGAGACAAGGCAGAGCTATTGTCTTGAATGCTGACATTGTTTATTTTGCATGCATTTCTACCTAGGGCAATATAAGGAAGTTTTGTCTTAGTAAAGCATGGTTTTCATACCTAGTTTTTTATCTTCAACAATTCCTTGCTTTTCCATTTCAATAACAATTTCAGTGCTAAGCTTTTTGAATCCAACAATTCAAACTGGGAAAGAAACTTTTAGTTCTAGGATACGTGGGATGTTTGTCATCGTTTCAGTGATACTTGCTAGTACAAGATGCCAAGCCTTTAAAATCCTGACCAGATTCTGGGCAGAGTTTCTTCCAAATTCTTGAATGATGACTGAACTATGATGCTAGGCGCACAGAGTTCTCTTGTTCATCTGAAAACTCTGTGGTGTTGCTGTCACCAAGCCTATTTTAATTGTCTTGTTTAGAGGTACATTAATTCACATAATCTGATTCTAGAAAAATAGAAAGTTTTTCCATCTTGCAAATCAGCACATCTTTCTTATCATCACAAGTGTATCGGCCCACACTCCTCACTGGCTTCAAGCGTCTTTTCCCTTGCCTTGAAAGGGTTGCTTATTGGGGAATGGGGCAATTGAACCTCACAGGGAGGTGGATTCGTTGTCTTTCATTCTTGATGCATGTTCACTCACATCGCCAGACATTAGCATCACATTTAAAAGGTTTCATTGACATTTTCTGGTTTTCATTTTATGGGCCACGCATGGTATTTCCTATTTCAAGTATAGTTAAGAGCAAAAGAAATTCAAAAACTGAAGAAAATCCACAGAAACAAAAGTAAATTATGAGATAAGTGTTTTCACTGTGTATACATCACTGTAGATGAGCTTCTTCTGTCCCAATATGGAATGTGTACTTCAGTAGCAATCTTTCAGCAATGGAAAATGTCAGCTTTGGTTAGTATTACAATTTTAAGTTTTAAAAAAAGGCTACAAATATAAGGGTCACAAATCAACCTGTCTTAAGGTAGATTCTTTCTACATAAAATGACAGAAACACGAACTTTAAAAAAATCTACACACATGACAAGATTTTTCTTTTTTTTGGAATCCTAAGAGAAAGAATATCTTTTGGTTTTCCTCCCTCCACTCCTCCCACCAACATACTGTCTTAAAGAAAACACACTTACTCATTAAAAATTAAAAATTAAATGCCATAAAGTAGCAAATTTAGAAAGTTCAAATTAGAAAGAAATAGCCTTAGATCCTGAATTATATGGCAATGGATTGAAAACATATTAATGGGAAAATTAAGAACAGGAAGAACGGGCAAAGCTTTATTTGATCTTTTTCAGTTTGAATGTAAGTAATTCATGTTTTACTCTCATTGAAAAGGAGAAAAATAAAATTATCAAGTTTGTTTCCCCTATGATTTTTCTGCAGGTTGTAAAAACAAACTATTAAAATATTAGAATTAATAGGAACTGTAGAGCTCATCTCCAACTTCCTCGTTTCATATATGGAACCTACAAGCTCTGCCATGAAGTGACTTACCCAAAGTCACACAGCCAGCTTAACTTCCAATCCAGAGTTCTTCCAACGCCTACCGTTGGGGCCTGTGGGCTCATATTCCAGCTGCAGGGAAGAGTTCAGCCTGGGCAGGGAGGGCCTCACTCTTCCACTGCTCAGCTCATTATGAGGAGGGCAGAGGTGGAGATGGCTATATCTGTGACATGAGTGTTGTCTTTTCACTGCCTCTTAGAAGTGAGCTATTTTCATTTGTTCCTCATGTCCTCTATTTTAATGTAAAATGAATGATACTTTAAAATCTTATATATTTTGATTTTATATTCTGTTCCCACTGGTATATGCAAATTGTAATTGTTCTCAAAGCATTAAAATTCTCCTATCATAAAAGTAAAGGCTGAGAGGCAGTTTAAAGAGATATATATATATATTTTTTTTTTCCTTTTTCCTTTATGAACAACTCATTACACTACAGGTCAACGGTCAGGAATGTTTATTTAGCTGAGGTTGCCTTTCTGAGCTGACCTAGATAAAAAATGGTTGATTGAAAAGTCAATGCACACGAGTTCACCACTCTGCAATCAACAGGATGATCAAAGGGGCTGCAGTGTTTTTTCCAGGTTCAGGTTGCACTGCATTGTGCCTGTATGTGTGATTCTCAGCATTTGTACCTTAAATATTCTTGGGACTAAAAGGCCACGTAAACATTACCTGAACCCTGATTGCCACCAAATTGGAGGCAAAACAGCATGTCTAAAGATTTTAGAGTCAGCCCTGATGTTTTCTGTAGCTTTGGAGATTTGTAGGTTTATGAATGTCAATAAAACTTGGAGTCTCACTCAAAATCTTTGAATGATGGACTAAATAAATGAATGAATGAATGAATACACATATAGACAGCTATACACATTTCATTGTAGTGAAGCTACTGAGTAAAACTGGCTGTGCCTTGTGTTTAGAGAAGAGAGGAGGTAAAACAGAGGTACATTGCAAATCACAATTGAAATTCATGAGCAGAATGTAATTCACTTTCTCACCTTTTCTGACCTTTTAGTTGGAAATTGGCTGGTGGAGGTTGTTGGCTGTGCAAACACTTGTTGCCTTAGGTTACAGGGCAATAAAACTCATTTAGTTATCATCACCACTACCCAAATCACCAATGTCACCCTGCCACCCAACATCAGTTGTTTGTGAACCTACTAAACATGGGCATAGCATAAGTATCATGAATTGGTAGAAAAAGATTTTCTTTCTTTAGACTCTCATGACTGTGCAGTTAGCTAAGTGGCAATAGTCTAGTGACCTGTTCCCACTAAACCATGTACACTCGCACTCACACATATATATATACTCAGTCGTTTAACAAGCAATTTTTCTGAACACCTACTTATAGCCCCTAGGCATATACGCTGTTGAGTACGAGCATCATGGTCCCTGCTCTCCTGGAGCGCGAGGACATAAACTAATGAAATAATTTTAAGTAACAAACACACTAAGTTAATATAGTCTGGACGATGTTACCAAGGAGAACACATTTGACCTGAGTCTGTAGGTCCTATTGAGCCGTCATGTGAATATTGGGGGAAAGTCTCACCAGACAAATGGGAGATCCAGGGAAAAAGCTCTAAAACAGGAATAAGCTTGAAGTGTTTGAGAACCATAAAGGCAGCTGGAGTGGTGGGACTATTGGAAGCAAGGAAATGGGTGGAAGAAAACGAAGTCAGAGGACAACAGAGGGCTTGGTGGGGTTGGGCCGTGTAGAGCATAGTAAGGGATTTGTGCCGAGACACCACTGTGGGGCCTACACAAGGGGAGTGGGACCAGATTTGTGGGTTACAGCTGTAAGGAATGGCTTGATTGTAAAGGGGAGGAGAATGAGTGTTTCCTGAGGGCAAAAATTTGTATCTGTTTTATTCACTGCCATATCCGCCGGCCCCTCCGGGGACAGTGTCTAGAATGTAATATGTGCTCAGTAATATCAGCAGAATATACAAAGGGTTGTGTGCGTGTGTATTTCTATGATTGTTAGTAGATTTTGTTAAGCATCCTTTTTACCCCTAGAGTTCCTCTATCTACTTATGAATTTTCTCCCTAGAAGATAGCTTTATTTATTGGAAGTTTAACTTTATTTTCACAAGGAAGTTGATCATTTGCTTTTATGTTTAGTCTGCACATTTTATACCTACACATTGGACATCTCTGAAATTCCATGCAACGGCCTATGCTTTTTGTACTCTTCAATGTGCTACAAATTATATTTTATATCCTTCTTTTTTTTTGTAAAACAAAACTGTGTGCCAAGTGACTTTTCCCTCACAAAAGCTTGATTTTCTTTTTTTGTTAACTTAATCCCTTAGTCACTAGAAACATCCTTATCAGTTCCTTACACATTTACCTCAGTTTTATTTGCTCATTTTCTCTTTTATTGTTTTACTTGATTTTGTATCAGGCTGTTTAAATTGTGCTTCTTTGCCTTGTCTCACCGCTGTAGATAGATTTTAGATTTCTAGAGAGGGCTATTCTCTTTCTTTGTCTAACAAAGGTGCTTCTTGCTTGAACAGCAAGTTGTGCACCTGCCTGGAGCCATGACTACACATCTAATGGTGAAACTTAAACATTTACAGAGAGATTACCTCTAAACACTCCTAAAAACATGCCCTTATCATCTTCCTTGCAAGTATTTCAATAGCTTTTCAACTGACCTCATTGTCTGTAGTTTCTTCTCACTCCAATTTCTCCTCAAGTTAATGTCCCAGTTTCCTAAAACACTGGTTTGTTGATGATATTTCCACACTTAAAAACATTTTCTGGATCCTGCTTTATAACAGAATCAATTCTGGTCACAATAATGCACAATTTGAGGTCCTTTACCATCTGACGCTACCCACCATATCAGCCTCGTTGCTTGTTTCCCCTCCCTCACCCCACCACCTAGAGTCTGGCCATCCTCAACTATGTCGTGTTCACAGAGGGCACCATGCAGCCTCATGCCTTTGTTTGTTTACATTTATCTCCTTTCCCTGATTTTTCAGCTTATCAAAACCATACTCCTATTTCAAGTGTCTCTTCAATGCCATTCTCAAACTTCTTGGACCAAATTAATGTTCACGGAAATTTGCTTATGCTGCTGTTTTATTAACTCTCTCTGTTGTACTTAATTAGCTACGTATCTGTCCTCCTTACTGGGCTATGAGCTCCTTGAAGGCAAGGGAAGAAGTTGATTATCATTTTATCACCGACACCATGAACAAGTACATCACCAACTAAGTTCTCCGCCAGTACTTGGCGAACAAGTGAGTGAAGGACCAAATGAGTAATTATATTTGCAAGATTGAGTTGAACTGCCTGGGCAGCATCATTTTCCATATTGGCAAATCTTTGCTGTTGTGTCAGGAACTCTGAAACACTGTTGATGGGAAGACAGCAGTAACAGATTGGGTCACCTTGGAACTCCAGCCAGAATAATTGAACAAACAGTTTTGACCTTAAAGGCAAGGCATCTCAGTTTTTATACTCTTTCTGGAATGACACCTTCTTCATAGTTCATACACTTCCTACAAACAATATTTAAATAAACATTTTAATTGAAGTATGGCATACATGCATAAGTAGATAGCATGATGAAGTTTTACGGGGATAACACAGCCAGGACATTGGGCCATAACAGACATCACTGATTCTCTGCATTGTATCCCTTCTGCCCATCTGAGTACACGTGCATGTAGGGAGAACAATGCCCCACACAGTGATACCATGGGAGCTTGTCCACGAGAGAGGTGGTGGGTGGTTAGTGCCCCTTGGGTAATCCTCAAGCAACAGGCATGGGAGTCTGGACCTAAATGGCACAACCATCCCCAACTTCCAGTGGGACAGTTCTGAGGTCTGTTCTACATGGGTTCTCCTACAGTGCTTAGGTCATGATAGCTAACGTTCCATAACATTTAGAACATAGCTCAAGACTTTTCCCATGCAAAATTTTGTTAAAAATATTGTATTGAGTTTTGTGGACGCATATATCATTTTATTCTATATAAACATCACACAAAACCATTGTATGGAGAGGTGTATATGGTATATGAGTTTTGAATATTAAACAAGAAAAGGTATGACAATAAGAAAACATTAGCTCAGGAAGTGATCTGTTGGTGATATGTCTGTTTATACTGTAGGGGCAAAGGCTGCAACACCTCCTCGGAGATACACACAGTGAAGGGAAGATATATCAGGAGCACAATAAATGTAAAATGATTAAATTCACATATTAAAACAAAGAGAGTTTTAGATAGGATTAAAAAAGAGCCAGCTTATATGTACCTAATATGACTGACATCTAAAATCTAAGGCTAGAGAAATTTTGAAATAAGGGGCTGAAATGTCAAGTACATAAGAACCAAAAATATAAAAGAGATAAAAAAGAACATCACGTTATGTTATAAGAACTAGTCTACTAAGAATATATAACTCTCAAGACTTCTATGTGTTTAACAATGTAGGCAGGATTCATGAGGCATAAAATGAAAATAATTACACTCTGGAAGAATTCAGCACAGATCTTTCAGAAATGTAGTTAAAGAATGCAAAGGCAGACAATATTTGTAAGAATATAACATAATGGAACCACAGAATTAATAAGCTTTAACTAACAATGTATACAAAATCTTTCATCCAACAAATAGAGAATATACCTTCTTTTCTAGTACTTATTTAACTTATATAAACTCTCTTATTAAAAGGCCACAAAGGGAGTCTCAACAAATTCCAGAGAATTAGTATTATATAAATGATGTTTGCTGATTGAAATTAATATAAATATTCTTAGACAAAAGTGACACAAACAGAAACTCTTTGAAGTCCTCAGTAGTTTATAAGCATATCCAAAGTTTGTGAGATCAAAATACTACAGAACCACTGATTTAGTCAAACTTTATGCTCCTTCCTTCTTCCTTCTGCTCCCCCATCCCCGCAAAAAAGAAAATTAATCAAGGTTAGGCAGTTTCACTGTTTCGTTTTCAAGGCTTCATGGAACAGTCATAGTATTTGCCAAATATGCTTGTTTATGATAGTAAAACTATCTTAATATCAAAAACTGCAAAGAATTATAAAGGAAAGGAACATTGTAAGACAACACACTTATGACTATAGCTACAAACTGCTTGACTGAACCATAATAACTAAAATTTAACATTGCATGAAAGAAATGTACTACCAGATAGAGTTTATTCCACAATTACTGGATGATCCACATGAAAAATCCGTGTAATCTATTTATTAATATTTTAAGGAAATATATATGATCACCTAAATAGATACAGAAAAAACATTTGGTATAATCTAATACTACACTTGTTAAAAATCTCTTACCAAACTAGCAATAGAAGGCAATTTCCTTAATCTGATACACAGTATATATCAACATCGTAGTTATTGGTCTAAATTTTGAAGCATCCAATTAGACTCAGAAATAATACCAGCATACCTTCTATCACCTCCAATTTTTTTTAATCTATTGGTAACCTCAGCCTATACAATAAGGAAAAAAAATAAGATTATTTAAAGGAAGAGATACAATTATCACTATTTATAGATAAAAAGGTCTACAGTATATCCAAGAAATCTACTAGTCAAATTTATAAATTAACATGAATGTAATTTACATTAATTTAAGGAAAGCTATTGGATAAAAGATCAATATACAAAATTTAATAGTGTTCACACATACCAGGAAGAGCCAATTTCAAAGGGTAATGAGGAAAAACAATTCCATTAGCAATAGCAACCAAGGTACCAAGGAACCAATCTAAAATTATATTTAGAAGAACTTGATAAAGAAAATTTTAAAGTTTATTGAAATATATAAAAGAAATAAATAAATTCAGAGATTAGTTATGTTTGTGGATGGAATGACTGGACTCCGTCAATTTGTTAAGCTCATTTGACTTCAGGCTAACCTTAAATTCAGTGTAATTTTTATGGAAATTTTAACAGTTTTTTTTCTCAAAATGTGACAAATAATTGTAAGATTAATATGGATGATCAAAGTTCCAATAATAGTTGAGATAATTCTTATGGAGAAAAATAAAAAGAAAAGAGAAGTCGTATCATAAAGAAGCTATTTTTGGTAAAGATAAAGTAATTAAAATAGTGCAGTATCGATGTAAGATATAAGTATTGACAAGATCAACAGAATATTATTTAGAAACTCAAAACAGGGGCCCGTCCCGGGCCTAGTGGTTAAGTTAGCATGCTCCGCTTTGGCAGCCTGGGGTTTTGCTGGTTCAGATCCTGGGCACAGACATGGCACTGCTCGTCAGGCCATGCTGAGGTGGTGTCCCACATGCCACAACTAGAAGGACCCACAACTGAAATATACAAGTATGTACTGGGGGGATTTGGGGAGAAAAAGTAGAAAAGAAAAAAAGAAAAGAACATATCAAGGTACATACTACAATTGCACAGAATAGAGGTAGTGTTCAAATCATTGGGGAGACAATGATCTGGTGAAATGGTATTGGAAAATTAGACATGGCTGTCTATTGAAAATAAAATTAGGTGACTAGTGGGGCCGGCCTGGTGGTACAGCCGTTAAGCTCGCACGTTCAGCTTTGGCGGCCCGGGGTTCACCGGTTCAGTTCCTGGTTGCAGACATGGCACCGCTTGGCAAGCCATGCTGTGGTAGGCATCCCACATATAAAGTAGAGGAAGAAGGGATGTTAGCTCAGGTCCAGTCCTCCTCAGCAAAAAGAGGAGGATTGACAGCAGTTTTTAGCTCAGGGCTAATCTTTCTCAAAATAAAAATTAAAAAAAAATTAGGTCACCAGTTCCCTTCATACAAAAAGATTATCACTGCTTTTTGTTTTAAAATTATAAACAAAAAGACTCTCAAATTTCCAAAGATAGCATAGAAAAATATTTTTATGACCCGAAGATAGAAAGGGTTTATTAAAACACAAAAGCATACATTATAGAGGAAAAGATAAATTTGACCAATTTAGTATTAAAAATTCTATTATAAAATATCATAAAGTTAAAAGTTAATTTATAGACCGAAATGTGATATCCGCAACATATGTAACAGAATGAGCTCAATATTAAGAATATGTAAAGAACATATATAACCCAATAACTAAAAGGTGAACAGCTCATCACAGGAAAGGAACACAAATGGCCATTAGACGTGAGATAAAATTCACCCTCGGTAGCAATCAGAGAGATGTCAGTTAAAAGTAAAACCAGTTTGAGATGGCTTTCCTGTTAAATTAATACAAGACCATTGAAATCCATCATTTCCTGTAGTAGTGGTGTGTATGTCACAAGTCCAGACAGTTTTGTCTACTATGCAAATGATTTTTTCTATTCTGTAAATTGTTTTTCTCCTAGACTCACATCTGCAATTTTAATTGATAAGAACAGATTTACTAAAATGGACTACACTTGGCTGATGACTATGGGAGGCTGAATAACGGCCCACCAAAGATGTCTACGTCCTAATTCCTGAACCTGAGACTGTGCTGCCTCATGTGGTAAAGATACGCAGACAGGATAAATTAAGGGTCTTTAGATGGGGAGATTATCCTGGATTGTCCAGGTGTGCCCAATGTAATGACAGGGGTCCTTACAGGAGGGAAGCAGGAGAATCAGGTCCAAAGAGAGGAGGGGATGTGAGGACCATGGCAGAGGGACATAAGGCAATGTGATGGGGAAGCATGAACCCAGAAATGAGGACATCCTCGAGAAGCTAGTAAAGGTCACGGACAATTCTCTCCTAGAGCCACCAGAAGGAACACAGCTCAGCTGACAGGTTGATTTTAGCCCACTGAGACTGATTTTGGACTTCTGACTATAAGATAATATATTTGTATCGTTGTAGGGCACCACATATGTGGTCACTTGTAACAGAAGCAACAGAAAACTAATACAATGACCAGTGTGGAATATGGAATTTCTCTTCCACTATTCATTGTAAAATGATACCAGAAAATTTCTGATTCATGCGAGGGCTCCATCTGGTTCTCTTGACCCCGGCAGAAGATCTATTCCCACCATCGGGTCAACAAACTCCCAGTGAGAAGGATCTGGTTATTACCAGAAACACTGAGTCTCTTAAATGAAAATAACTAAACATGTATTGCTTAGCTCTTTACCAGTGACTCATACCCAGAAGCAGGTTACCCCTTTCAGCCTGTTTATATATCTTCTTGGGCCATCATGAGAATTAATAAGTAAAGATGTAAACCAATCATCAGAGAGGTTAAAGCTATGTTCTTCTCACCTATAGGCAGGCTGTACCATGGTCAAGAGTAGCAGCGGCAGAAATGTTAAATATGAAAGAAGAGTTTCCTGAATGGAGTCAAGTTTATATTCTTTCTAGTCGTGCTAATAAGATGCTGGTATTTGCAAAGTACCCTGAGATTCACAGCCTCAGTAACCTCTGTTCCTCTGGCCCCGGGGTCTGCGAGTCTAGCCTGTGTGTCTATTGAGAGGGAAGGGAGAGCTGCAGGTTTGTTTTCTAGCTCAGTGACAGGTTTCAGTCTGTCCTTGTGTAGCTGTTGATCTGTGAGGTGATCAAAACTGCCAAATGGCCTGAGAATGAATGGCTGCAATTTTCAGTGTTCTTGCTAGCAGACAGTTTGTTCCTGTAAGTTGCAGGAGCCAGGCCAGCTCGATTCAGCTGACTTATTTTTAATGTCTTTTGGTCTCTGTGTGCATGGCTGCCTATAGCTGTGGAAGGTGGTGCATTTGTGTTCAGACACAGGCATTTGTATGTAATTGAATGTGTTGATCACATAGGAGGGACCAAAGAGATTGTCTAAACAGGACAAAACCCCACAATGGCCCATAGGTGGGAAAGGTATTGAACAATAACTGCCAAAGATGGGGTAAAAAAGAGAAAGAGAAGACAGGAAAATATTATATGTTATCAAGGAGGGTACACCTTGTGTTTTATCTAAGCATATTGGGCATGCTAGATTGCTCCAGAATTTTTGGAAGAATAGACTTTTGGAAGGATTTTGGAAGCTTGCAACTTTTCTAGTCAGATTCCAGTCAGCTTTAAATAATGTCCATTTAAAATATGGTACAAGAAAATATGATTAAAATTCCAAGTGGAAGATCACAGTGTGAAAGACAGATTTGTAATTTGTTTGAGTCTCCTGGCTTGCTTTTAAAGGTAGGCGGTCACTTGTTTTGCTCGTTTTCCTAAAGTGATCAGTGTCTGGAAATTCAGAGATAAAGTCGTCCTGGGAGATGAAGGTGATACTCAGAACATGTTTTGCTGTCGTCTGCCTCAGGTGCAGAAGTTCCCCAACCTACCCACCAGGGCACTGGTTTCAATATTTTGTGCTCCAAATGACATCTTCAGCTCTTGGTGAAATAAAACATTTTTCTTCTTTGCAGCCCATAGCTGTAACATTTCTTTGTATTTATCTTTGCGTGTATTTAATTTCTTTCATCCTCACTATCACCTTTGGTAGGTAGATAAGAAAACTGAGCTTTTAATAGGTTGGGAGATTTGCCCAAGGTCACAATTCTGGTAAATGGCAGAGCTAACTCTTGAGCTATTTTTTGGAACAGCTCCTACATTTTTCTTTTTTTTGAGAAGATAAATCTTCAGAAGTTAGTTGCACGGTATTTGCAAGAAATGATTAGAATTTATATTTTATTAATTGATTTGTAGGAACTTGTCTGTCCAAAAGGATTTATTAATTTAGGTAATTTTCCTTTAAATATGTTTGGTGCATATTCACAAACTTGGTTCATAGGAATTGTAGTGATCTAGGTATTATGATTGCATAGTTGTTTGCATGAGGCTTTAGATATGCTTTCGTGTATTTTGTTATTATTGTTGTGCTTTTTAAGCCACAAGAAGTTGTTAACACTAAATTTGAGCTCCTTATTATCACTGGGTTTTGCCAAGCATCAGATAATAACCAAAAGATTAAAAACCTTTCTTTAAAAATTCAAGCCTTTTATTATGCATTTTCCAGCACTTAGATTTAAGTAGCAGTGGTATGTTGAAATTACAACGGGTACTTGGTGTGTTTTGCTTTCCTTATTTTTCTCTATGTTTATAATTACACCAAGCCCCAATATATTTCTAATAATAACTGTAAAAAATTGTTGCGAAACACAAAGAGTAGAATGGCAGAGATTCGTAGCATCATAGCATTAATCTCAGTGTCCCTTTCGTATGATTCGTAACGGTTTGCCACGTTTAATCACAGCTATCCATCCCCAAGGAACTATTCAGTTTGAAGTAATTTTAGACATGAAAATTCCTTGACCTGAAATCTTGGCAGCCTGGAGTGGAGAGAAATGAGGATTACAGTTAGAATAAGTGTTGTCATATTTTTAAAATGAAAAAATGTGCATATTGTATGAAGCTACCAAGAAGCACATTCATAAAGATTTTAAGCTTCACTTTAATGTATGTGTGTGGTGGAATGGGGGAGGGTGCTTTGTTGTTCATTTTTTCTCCGAACAGATGTGAAGCCCATGCTTTGCCGGCAGGAGTCCGGGTGATTCATTAATTTCTTTTCATGCAAGGGAGCTTTCCCTCACACCTGAGGTGCTTGCTTCTGACTCACTCTAGCCTTTTCTAGGGCCAGTGAAGCCATCTTCAAAATAGCAAAAGAGAACATGTAGAGATATTTCCCCTGCTGGGTTATAGGACCTCCAGCATTTCTCTGTGTAAAGGGGCAAGATGCATTAAAAAGGTCAGGGATTTGTAGGCAAACAAAACTCTATTTGAGTCAAAGGTCTACCACTTAGTAGTTGTGTTAAATTGGGAAAGTTACTTAACTGCTGTTAATGGTACCTGCTTTAGAAGTATCTCATTCTTGTCACGAATGAGAAATCATGATATTCACTGTTGGTGGTATACAGACAGCCTTTGCTATATGGAGGCTGTTTGTATAGATGGCATTGCCTTTGACTTCTCCCTGAAATTCCAGTCATTCTAGACTGTGGATGTCCCTCTACGTTAGGTGGAACTAATAGGGTCCAGCTTGTTTGGGAATATTGCTTCAAGAAGAAAAGCAGCATGTCCAGCATAGGTTCTATACGGGGAAACAAATCTGGCCTCTTCTTACCTTATTGAGAGAACTAAATATTTCCTTAAAATTGAGGTATAATTTACATAGAAGAAATTGCACAAATCTTCAGTGTACAGCTCAGTGAATATTTACATATGTATGTACCTATCAAGATACAGAACATCTCCAGTACCCTGGGAAGATCCCTCCTGCCTCTTTCCAGTGTCCTCCACTCTGCCCAGAGGTAATCACTATTCTCACTTTTATAATTGTAGACTAATTTTGTCTGTTCTTGAACAGACATATAAAGAGAGGCAAAGAATATGTCTTTTGGATCTGGCTTCTTTTGCTCAACATAATGTTTTCGAGACTCATTCATGTACTAGTACTTTATTTCTTTCTCCCTGTAATAGATATTTGGGTTGTTTCCAGCTGTTGACTATTATGAAAAAATCTACTATCAACATTCTTTTACAAGTGTTTTTGTGGACATATCCTCTCATCTTTCTTGATTATATACCTAGGATTGAAATTATGGGTCTTAAGGGAAGCATATGTTTAAAATTATTAGAAACTGCCAAAATGTTTTCCAAAGTGATTGTTCCAACTTCTACTCCCACCAGCAATGTATGAAAGTTCCAGGAACCTAGATCCTCTCTAAAATTTGCAATGTCAGTCTCTTAATTTTAGCATTTTTTTTTTTGGATTTTGTGGTGGCATCTTATTGTGCATTTAATTTGCATCTCCCTGAGTACTCATGAAGTTGAATATCTTTTCATGTGTTTACTGGTTATTCAGATATATTCTTTTGTGAATTGCCTATTTATAGAACCGAAGACTTATTGACCAATTTTACTTTCCGAGGTCCTTGAGTGTTGAGGATTGGTAAGTACTTCCCTTGGAAGTAATCATTTTTTTAAAAAAATCAAACCAATACAAATAAACTTTCCTTTCTTAGATCAAGGCTAATTGGCTGTAAAGAACTATGACTTTCTTAAAAAAAATAATACACAGAGGCCTCCTTCGGTCGATTTCCAAAAGATCCTGTAATAAGATGTTGCCACTGCTCACAGCCTGTTGGAACATAGACATGGCCAGGGACTGCTTTATTGCTGGCCTCTGTTCCATGCCCGGGGCTGGATGGCTGCTTGCACATGGCAGATATGATTAGACATTTTAGTGGAAGACAGCTCAGAAGGGAGCTGTCTGACAGCTTCCCTTGCGTCTGTTGCTCCACTGAGGTGTTCAGAGGCCCTGAGGGTGACATCTGGTGAAAGGGATGATTTAAGCAGAAAGTGTCTGGATGGCTATTATTTGGTGGCTGTTATTGAAAATGTACTATAGGAAACAAAGCCATAAGCAGAAATGAACACATGGTGCATAGAATTGTAGGATTTTAAAGTTAGAAGGGGCCCTAGAGATGATGTAGCCTAAACATCTCATTTTATGAAGAAATCAAGATTTGGTGAGATACTGGTCTTTCTGAAGTTTGCAATGCTAGTCAATGGAGGAGCTAAATTTTGAATATTCTCTATAAGAATTAGATTATCTGGTGAGTGAAATTCAATGCAGGGAGATAGGGACACACATTTTACCTCTCTTCAAAGATACTGATGACTCTAGCTACTTCTATTTATTACACGATTCAAACAGGATTTTTTTCTCACATCCCTGAGCTCCTTCAGGTAGGAAAGTGCCTTGTTCTTTTCTTTCCCAGCACACACACAAAGCCTGACATGGGGTCTGAGCTCCTTCTCCTAGGAAGGAAACTGCAAGCAGGCAGCATGTGTTAGTTACAGCAAGCACAGTTGAAGAGTAAGTCATAGAATTATGCCTGAAGAAAGAGTTCAAGGTCAGGCTCAGGAAGTTTGTCCCAAAGTCTGTAAGTCAAGAGGTGTCATGTAAATTTCAACGTACTGACTAAGACACCGCCTGCGGGCATGTAATGGATGTTTTAACAAAACGTGACCCTTTCTGATCTCATACAACCATAAGCCTGGAGGCAGGAACTTTCCAGGATTTGTTAACTTAGTGGATCAATGGCATCACCAAGGACCAAGCCATCTTCCATCATCCGACAAGAAATCCTCAGTGGACTGGCTTGTCCTCTGTGGTAGACAGGGAGACACTCAACCCAGCTTCCCTTCAAGGAAGGTCTTGCTGTGAGGAGCGGGGTCAACAGGCAGCCTCTAGCTACCAACTCCTTCAAAAACATTATGCCTCAGCTAAAGAGAGCTGCCTCAGGTCATGCCCTTTCTTCAGATGGCTGAGTACAGTGGTGTGTAAAAGAAGCAGCCATTTCTGCCCAAAGCAGGACAACTTCTATGGTAACACTGGTCCAGAGCTCTCTGTGGGCTAGGTTGAAACTTTATTGGGCCTGCATCACAGTTCAACTTCTCCCTTACCCCATCCTGCTTCTCCCCACTTCCTTTCACAGGTGTCGATCCTTAATGAACACATTGCACCCCAACAGCCCAACGTCTGTCTTTTTTTTGTGCATAAATGTTGTTAAGTATTCTAAGTTATTTTCAAAGGATAGATTCTCAGATGTAGAGTTACCAGCTTAAAGGGTATGCCATTTTAAAGGCTCTTTTTGAGTTTACTTTATTAAGCTTTATTAAGAGATCATTGATATATAAAAATTATGCATATTTAATGCATATATTTTGACATTGTGATGAGTTTGGACAAATGCATACACTCATGATACCATCACTGCAATCAAGGTAATAAACATATCCATCATCCCCAAAAGATTCCTTGTGTCCCTTTGCTTTAGAACACTTAACATGAGATTTACTCTCTTAAATTTTTAAGTGCACACCACCATATTGTTGACTACAGGCACTACATTGTGCAGCATATCTCTAGAACTTTTCATTTTGTATGACTGTAACTTAATAACCATTGAATGGCAACTCTCCATTTCCTCCTCCCCCATCCCCTGAAAACCACTATTTCATTTTCTGCTTCTATAGTTTTGATTATTTTAGATATCTCATATAAGTGGAATCATGCAGTATTTGTTCTTCTGTGACTGACTTGTTTCACTTAGCATAATGTCTTCCAGGTCCATCTATACTGTCACAAATGGTAGGATTTTCTTCTTTCTTAATGGTGATTAATATCCCAACCTCTGTCTTAATGTCCGCTTCTGGCTTATCCAACTTGCCACAGCCTCTAAAGTTGGGGCTCCTTCCTGAGATTGCTGTCCCAACTCCAGGTGGCATAAACAGACAATTAAAAGTATAAAAGAGAACGTACTTCTCTTGTGTCCCATTTCAAGAGTGAGAAAATCCCTCCCAGAACCACTCAGCAGACTTCCTCTCCTTTTCATTGGCTATAATTGTGTCATAATCCAATGTCTAGACCAGTCACTTGGGAAGGTGAATGACACCACCGTAATTGGCTTAGACCAGTCAACACTAACTCCCTTGGGCTCGGGTTGTAGCCCAGCTTCCTCTTAAGAACAAGATTGTACTGAGGACAATGAATAATGATGGGGCTTTGGAAGAAGAAAGGCAGGAAGTAGGTGGGAGGAGGAGGATAGAGAATAGGGCTTGCCTTGGTGCACAATCAAAGATGACCACCACATCAGGAATCTCAGGGCCAAAAGTGATGTGAGAGCCACAAAAGGCGAAGGGAGGAGAAGTCTTATTGGAACATGTAAGCAATGTGGCCAGAAAGAATGGACACAAAATAATTGGTCAACAAATGCTTGCTGAATTAATGATACCTATGGACATTTTTCCTCTTTGGCCTGGAATTTATAAAAAACATTTTGTGGGACCGACCCTGTGGTGTGGTGGTTAAGTTTGGTGCACTCCGCTTCAGTGGCCTGGGTTCTCGGGTTCTGATTGCAGGGGTGGATGTACATCACTAGTCAGCCATGCTGTGGCAGGCAATTCACATATAAAGTAGAGGAAGATTGGCACAGATGTTAGCTCAGGGCTAATCTTCCTCAGCAAAGAAAATAACAACAAAAAAATATTGTAAGTACGTGAATCACAAAATTATTCATTTCAAGGTCTCAAAATAAACATTTACACACAAAAATAAAAATGGCTACACTAATTTAAAATAAAGTATTCAGTTTTATTTTCTTTTGATGAAACTCAATGTTTTTCTCAGATAACATTCATGAAGACAAGTATGTCTATAAAACAATAAACAAAATAACATTTTGTAGTTGAATTGCAATATATTGAATTTATAGATTTTTAACACAAGTATTAATATGAATAATATTGTCAATTTCACCTGCATCATTAATTTGCATACTTTTGACTTGATATATACAATTGTTTTGTTTTTGTAGAGACATTCTATCATTATTCTTCCTGAAAGGCAACGTGAATATATGTGCTCTAATCACTGTGCTTTCATCTATTTCCACCTTCTTCCTTATTAGATATTTATTCATGGATAAAATAAAAATGAATTCAGAAATAAATATAAAATCACAGCTAAAAGGCACAGTGATAATTTGCAAACATCCTACTGTAAGGTATCCCTGTAGAGTTCTATCCCTAGGATGATTGGATGAATATGACAGACTACAGATTATGTGCAATTGTAGCTGGTAGCTGCTGTACCTCTACCCTTTCTCTACCAGTTGAGAAACCATATTAAGATGCAAGTGTGTGACAGTAATATTATTCCAAGACTAATCTTGAATCAGTACTAATTAAACAAACATCAGTCTTCACAAATTATCTACTTTGACTACTACTGATTACAAAATATTAGTGACATGCCTCAATATTTATTTGGGGGTTGAGAATCGCAGCTGTAATTGGAACACAGAGCAGTTTATTTAACTGTGGGGAACATCCTATTTCATTGTTGGTTTTTTTTTTTATTGAGGTGAAATTCATGCAAGATAAAATTAACCATTATAAAGTACACAATTTAGTGGCATTAGTGCATTCATAATGTGTGAAACCACTGTCTCTATTAAGATCTGAATCATTTTCATTACTCCAAAGTTTTAACGTGTTTTTGATTTCTTATGCTAAATTTTACATAAATCTTGTATTAGAAAAAGGAAGGGAAGTATGTAGAGACCATTTAAGAATGTCACTTCAGTAGAAAGTGAGTTCATCCATCTTCTAAGAAAGTGGAGGACTTGGAGAAAGGCCACTCCATTATTCCATTTGTTTGGCAAAGTGATAATCACCATTAATCAATCATACAATCATCTACACTGAGTAGTCAGACAGCTGAAACGAGTATGTCTCAATGTATGCAAACATACACACATGCCTTCAGACATGTCTACTGCTGCTACAATGTGGAGATATTAGTTCTGATCATGGGAGTAGCAAGTAACAAGATGGATGGAAATTTGCATGCAGCCCTAAAATAAAAGACTGTTTTATTCTGCTGTGCTTTAGCTTTACAAAAATGGCTTATCCACAGATCAAGTTGCCAATCATTGACCCAAAATGACTGCTCAGATATCTCAGCCACATCAGCCATCTGTCAATGGATTCAGCTTTTGAAGAGTTGTGATGATGATTGTTGAAAGACAACAGAGGGATCTATCATAACTGTTCATTTCCTTTTATTATCTGGGAGATATTCCCATAAATGGGTTAGTGAAATTGTGAGTAAATCATAGATGTTCAATGGAGTGAAAACTATGCATTTTCCTATTTATGTTACACTTTATTCATGTAGAGTGTGAATTTATTTTGAAGCTCTGATCTCCATTAAGTTCAAATGTTATCCCTTTATATTTACTTTAAAATCCTTGTAAATCAAAGAAATATTTTTAAAAATTATTTGTACATTTCTTAAGAAATTGACACTCTTTGTGAAGAATGAAAGAAAAGAGTTATTGGTTGGGAATCTTCACAAATTTGAGCTGAACGTTGGAACTCTCAAAATTTATGAAAAAGACAAAAGAAGAGGGGAGAGAAGAATTCTTTCAAAGATTTAAAGAAAGCTACTCAATATAAAATGGGCATTGATATGAATAGGCAACTCACCTAAAAGGAATCTCAAAAGTCCGAAAAACACAAGGAGCTCAAGATCACTAATAAATAGTTATATGCAAATTGAATCCAAAATCAGATAATTAACACTATTTCAAACTGGAAAGTTGAAAAAGACTCAAATATCAAATGTTGGAGAAGTAGAGAAATACCAACTGTCATGGATACTATGGATTGTAATATAAATTGGTTTAACCATCTCAAAGCTCAATTTGACATTATCAAATGTAATTTAATGTTTACATACTCATTCATTATTCTTCTGGCTATAATTCAGAAAAGTGTAATAAAAGATCACCAGGAAGTATATAAAAGGATGTACATTCCAGAATTGTGGGCAACAGCAATATTTTAGAAAGAATTTAAATGTCAACCATATGAGAGGATAGTACTCTGCTTCTAATCATAGGGAAGGTTAGATATTCTGAAGGGCTGTATGCTGAACTAAAGATATTGGATTGATTATAACATGCATATAAGGGGAAGGATTATCAGGAAGGAGTGAAAGGAGAAAGAAAAGGCTGTCCAAAATTTAAATCGTAGCCATAAATGTTAATTGGGTAAATGCTTCAATTAAAACACAGTGCTACCAAATTGGATTTTAAAAAGTAGAGAAACAAAAATAGGATTACACAAAGCCCAGTTCAGTTATATATTGTTTATATTAACCACACTTTAAACATAAGGAAATAGGAAACTAAAAAATATAATAATGGGAAAAACTGTTTTGTCTGAGGAGTAAGTGTTTGCAGGATACCTTTTTCTATTCTTTTACTTTCTACTTTTCTGCATTCCTAAACAAGGTATACGTCTTATAAACAGAATATATTTAGGTTTGAGTGGTTACCAAAAGGGTAGACATTCCAGGGATAAAAAGAGATATTTCCTATATCACAATCAGCAGGAAGATATAGTAAATCTTTATATGTATACAGCTAATAATGTAGCTTCAATATACAAAGGAAAAAATAATGGAACTACAGGATTAAATAGACAACTTCACAATTATAGTGGTAATCTTAACACACATCTTTCAGTAACTGATAAAATAAGTAGATACCAATATCAAGAATGATGTAAACAATTTGAACAATATGATCAGCAACTGATACATATAGAACAGCACACCAACAGCTTCAAAACACACATTCTTTTCAAGTACACATTTAAACATTTATAAAAGTTGACATATTATAAAATATGACTATGTTGACAACATTTATAAATGTTCGTTAGCCTGAGAGCAAGTCACAACAAATTTCTGAAAAATTATAGCATCCAGACTATCTTCTTTGACAAATGTGAAAATGACCTAAAGATCGAAACCAAAATGACACTGCAAAATTTCCAAATAATAAACAATGAATTTCTAAACAACCCATAGGTCACAGAGGAAGATAAAATGGAAATTAGAAAATATTTTGAAAGAATTTACAATGAATATCTGACAAAAAAACTTGAGATGTAAATAAACTATAAATGTATATATTAGAAAGCATGCTGAACATCAGTGTTCTAATATTTGGCTCAAAAAATTAGAAGAACAGCAATTTATATACAAAAAAGAAGAAAAGAAAAAAAAGAATGACTGGAAATTAATGAAATAGAAAACACAATAAAATCCACAAAACCCAAATTCACTTTTTTTGAAAAGACTAATAAATTTGATAAAACTTGTCAAGACTGAACAAGGAATAAGGCACACATAAATGACATTAGAAATATGTTGATAAATTTTGGACAAATTCTCAGAAAAACACAACTCACTAAAACTGACACAAGAAGAAATAGAAAATCTGAATTGTCCTATAGTAATTAAAAAGTTTTATTAAAAATCTTCCCACAAAGAAAATTCCAGGTCTAGATGGCTTCAATTGTAATTTTTCCAAACATTTAAGGGAGAAATGTCAAAACTCTTCCAGAGAGTAGAAGGTAAGGAGTGACTTCCTAACTCAGTTTTTGAAGACAGCAAACATTGTTATGAAATGTTAAGGAAATTTTATGAATGGAAAATTGCAGTCAATTTTTCTCATATACATAAATGAAAAAATTCTAAACAAAAATATTAGCAATACAAATCTATTGTTTCATAAAAAGGCTACTATGTCATGAGCTATTTGGTTTATACTGGAAATGCAGCAGTGGTTTATTAGAAAATCAATGTAACTCTCCATATTTACTGAAAAGGAAAACAAATCGTAAAATCATTTCAATTGATGTAGAAAAAAGCATTGGACAAAATTCAACATTCACCGATTATTTAATAAAAATCTTAGGACCAGAAGGTTACATTCTTAATCCAGTAAATAATATCTCTAAAATTTTAGAACAGCTATCATACGTAATAGTAAAATATTAGAGCTTTCTCTCCTGAAATTAGGAATAAGACGAGGATATGTGATATAATTATTTTTATTGAACAATGTACTAGAAGTCATATTCAGTATACTCTGCCATTAAAAATAAAAAACATTTACATGAACTAGAGTGGAAGAAACACTATTATTTGTAGAAAATATAATTGTGTATCTAGAGAATCCAAAGAACCTACAGATAAAATATTACCATTATTAAGTGACTTTAGTAAGGTTTCTGGATACAATATAACATTTTTTTTTTATTTTCTGCTTTATCTCCCCAAACCCCGCCTCCACCCCGTACACGGTTGTATATCTTAGTTGCAGGTCCTGCTAGTTGTGGGATGTGGGACGCTGCCTCAACGTGGCCTGACGAGTGGTGCCGTGTCTGCGCCCAGGATCCGAACCCTGGGCCGCCGCAGCGGAGCACGTGAACTTAACCACTCGGCCATGGAGCCGGCCCCATAACATTTTTTTAAATCAATATTTTTATGTATTGGCAATAAGCAACTGGAAAATTATATTTTAAAAAATGTAATTTAAAATAGTATTGAAACATCAAATATCTAAAAATCTGACAAAACGTGTAAGAACTGTATACATAAACTATAAGAATATAATTGAGAAACAATAGAGAGTGTAAGTAAATTGAGGACCATAACTTGTTGATGATTTGGAACACTCAATGTATATTGTAAAGACTTCTATTCTTCTCCAAAAGTATCTAAAGATAAAATTCAATCTCAATCAAAATTCAGTGATTTTTTTAATGAGAATTAAGTATTTGCTGGGAATCTCAAAGGGCCAAAATATCCAAGATAACCCTAAAGGAAAAGAACAAATTTGTTTGTTTTTTCCTTCCAATCAAGTCTTGTTACAAAACTTCAGTAATCAAGACCATCCTATTGGCACAAGCGTAGATAAAATGAACAAGGGAAGGGCTTAGACAGGCCAGAAGCAGACTTTCACAATGATCAAGAATTTATTTCAGAGAAAATAGCACTTTAGAACATTGGGGAACAAAACTGTCTTTACAGGGGCCTGCCCGGTGGCGTAGCAGTGAAGTTCACACACTCCTCTTTGGCAGCCCGGGGTTTGCTGGTTCTGGTCCTGGGTGCGAACCTACAGACCGCTAATCAAGCTGTGCTGTGGCAGGTATCCTGCACATAAAAAAGTAGAGGAAGATGGGAACAGATGTTAGCCCAGGGCCACTCTTCCTTAGCAAAAGATGTTAGCTCAGGGCTAATCTTCCCCCAAAACAAAAATGAAAAACAACTGTCTTTACAGTGAGGTCAATGTGATATCCAAGATATTGACTTCCAACATCAAGCACAAATATCTGCCCTAAGTGTATTATAAATTTAAGTGTGAAAGATTGCACAAAATCTTCTAGGAAAAAAAGTCCTTGGAATAGGAAAAATTTGCTAAAACAGGGCACAAAAACGACTAATAAAAGGCAAGATGGGTAAGTTGGCCTACATTAAAATAATACAATTAAAATAACTATAATATCTTTAAGAAGGTAAAAAAGTCAAGCAACAGATGGAAGAATATATCTCAGATAAATATAATACATATTACATATACATATAATTCACAATGTACTTATATCCTGAATATGTAAATAACTCTTACAAATAAACAAGAAAAAGACAGACAACTCAATAGAATAATTGGCAAGAGTCTTGAACAAACACTTCACAAAAGAGTATATCCAAACAACCAACAAATATGAGATGTTCAGTTAAAGCCAAATGAGATACCACTAAACACCAAACTCTCCCCCATCCCCCACCCCCAAATTTTACAATACTACATATTGACAAGAATGTGATATACCTGGAATTCTTACACATTACTTGTTGATGTAAAAATTGATATTACTATTTTGGAAAAACTATTTGGCAGTATCTTCTAAAGTTTAACATAGGCCCATCCTATGACCAGGCAATTCCATTCCTATGTACCCAAGAGAGATGCGTGCACACATTCATCACAGGACATGTACGAGGATGTTCATTGTAGCATTATTCATAATAGCTAACTGGACATAATTAGATGTACATTAACAGCACAATGAATAAGAAATTATGTTATTTCACAACATGGAATACTATATAGAAATGAAAATGAGTGAATTATTGTTACAGGCAAGAACTTGGATGAATTTCACTTACATAATTTTAAGCAAAATAATCCAGATTCAAAAATACGTATGATTCCATTCATACAAAACTTAAAAACAGTCAAAAACCTTCTATGATATAAGTCAGGATAGTGGTTGCCATGATGAAGGAATGGGTTGTCATGAGTGAGGCTACACCCAGGAAGGGCTTCTGGGTACTGGTAGTGTTCAATTTCTTGAGCTTGGTGTTGGTTACATGGGTATGTTCATTTCACGGGATGTCATTTGGCTATATGCTTTTGATGAATGCACTTTCCTTTTTGAATTCTACGCTTTAATAAAAGATTATTTTAAAATATGGTTAACTGATGTTAACATTTGTCAAATAGGTGTGCCTGGTAGATACATAGGTGTATATTTTATGATTCTTTGCACTTTTCTCTCTCTCTAAAATAATTCTTAATTTAAAAATAATAAAGAAAAATAAGGTAAAGCCATTAATAAGCAATCATTCTCTTGAAAGGATTGAGCCATAAAGTGTAGATAATGTTTTCCTAGAAGGTGTCAGTGATCAATTAATTTATTAAATCAATGAGTTAATTTAATAGAGTAATCTTCCATTTTCCTGCCCTGCTCACTGCCTCTTTCACCCTCTTAAAACTATTCATCACATTATTTTCGGAGTACTTATATATATTTATATCTTTATTTCCCCATAAAATGATAGCCTCTGTTGAGTGTTTATGCTCAGGAGTTTCTGGGAAATATATTACTCTCAAATCTAAAGAAGAGTCGAAGCTTCTTAACCCCTGCCCCCTCTCCCAGAAAGCTATTTATTAATGAGCTGAGAATTAACGAGGTAATGTCAGGCCACAGGAAGATAACATTTATTGCTTTTTCATAAGGTCATAAAGGGCTTATAAGATTTATTACATAGAAAGATCATCCATATTCCTAGATATTCTAACAATCTTTTTTTCTTACGTGCTGAGTTTTTAAAGAAATATAAATATCTAATTATAAAACCAGGGTTATATGAAAATACTTTTATAACTTGCTTTTTCACTTAACGTAGCATGATTTTTTTTCATATAATTAAGTTATATAGGATGATATTGCTTAAACCAAATGTTTAAGGATCTTCAGAAACAGGATGACTGTATAGAATATAAAGGAAACATCACCCGAAGTTGCAATTATTTACGGAGCGCTCGTGAGTCGTTGCCTGCTTGGGTGGCAATGCAGCGTGTTCACTATTAAACTCTGTATTTTTATTTTTCTTGTAAAATAGGCTCAACTCTTCAGCAAAACTTGGATCTCGGCTCCATTTTAAAGAAACGTCCTGTAACCTGTGAAACAGGGAGTGAACCTACTCAATCCAGAGGGAGCTGTGCCTTCTCTGAGAAGGTTGCATAATGAGTGACGCTTAGTGGACCTCCTGTCTCACTTGTCAGGGCTGCTGCCCCATTTCTGTTTTCTAAGTTACCTTTTCCCCTCCTGTCTACTGAACTCATAGTGGGTGTTTTTTCTCTTGTCACCACTTGGCACATACAAGCATGATCAGAATTATTCTAAGATTTACTTATATGTACTTGGGAAAACAGCTCATTTCTTTCCAAACCTAGCCACGGGAACAAACAGTATTCCAAAGTCATTCTTTGGCTCTCTTTTGCTTAGCTTCTCTATTTACAATTTCAGTTTAATTTTAGAAGTCTTTAGAAATGCTGATTACATTTTGATGCTTAGCTTGGCAGAAGGATGGATAAACGGGTTTATTAATACCACATTATTTTACGGTTATAATAAACACATTTAAATTATAATTTTAAGTGAGTTTGTGAGTCAACCCAAAGATCCTAATGTGCAACTTCAAAGTATATCATCCGCCTCAAATTAAACAATAATTTGGCAGCCCTTTCTGGTAAATGTACAAAAAGCTGGTTAGAGGACGTAATCAAGAAAGTTTATGGTGGTTTAGCCACAAAGAAAATTATCTATGGGCTTACACTCTCAACTTACTTGATTCTTCTTAATAGATCGAGTCTATATGTACTCTAAATGAAAATAATCAGAAATTAAATACTTACAAAGAAACTGATGACTCAATGTGTAGAACCCATGGTAAATCATTAGAACATCATAAAGTTTATCTTTATCTTTTAGTCTTTATGAATATTATAGACTATATTCCAGTTTATAATGTTCTGTCAAAGAACATTGTAAGTTAGAAATTCAAAATAATCTAAAATGCCACTATTCCTTTTGGCAAAGATGAGATGTTTAAGTGAATTCCAGCAATTGGCTATAGGGACTTCAAAGCTTCATGTTATCTCTGAAGTGCTTCATTATTAATGCCCTGTTGTAGCTAGCAATGTTTAGTCTAATTGGATTTAAATAGCTTATTGTACGACATTTTCATCTGAGGTTATTTTTGCATCCTCGGTGATAACATCTTTAGTCACTGAGTTTTTCCTAAGAATCTTTGCCAAGAGATAAACATTGTCAGCTGAATAGTTGTATCTGATCATCATGTCTATGACGGGATAGATTAATCTAGTAGCCTTATTAATAATAATGATCTTGGTTTTCCCTAAGTATGTAGACATCAAAGAGATTTGGTTCATATTATTTGTTCTGTCATAAGGTGATATATTAACCCTATGTGGTTGGGTGGAGGGAAGGTGTTGCTAGGAAATACCATATCTAACTCCATCTGTACAAAATCCCCTTCAGTACCCTTGATCCTGCCCCATTGGGGCAAGGAAAAAAATTATGTTAAATACTTAAAAACAAAAAGGACTGCTGAAAAACTTTGCACAATTGGGGCAGGATCACAGTGTTCCACAGTTTATAGTGTTTGTTCACAAGGAGAAGCGAATGACTTCTATCTACCTTTCTATCTGTCTGTCCTATCTATCTATCTATCTATCTATCTTACATGGAGTCTGTTTATGAGTCAATTGCTGTTCTAAATGCTTTGAAATATTAACTCATGGATGAGGAAGTGGCATTCATAATGGAGTAAACTGTATTTATGGCTTAAAAAGCAAGATCAATGGTAACATCATAAAACAAAACCTACTCACAACATGAGTCATGAAAGGCAGGCAGACATGGGAGTTTAGACCTTGGTAGAGAGTTCCTTCAACCAATCTTGAAATACTTAGGAGATCTGGCTTTCTGCTATGAGCATGATACACTGTTTGCATCTGTCAAAGGACTAGACGAACTCTGGGAAAAGCTGATCAGGAACAAGAGGAAAGTCAGAGGAATAAATTAAACCCAAATTTGCTCTTTGCTTTATAGATCAAAGATCTCACAGGTGTGATGGAATTCACTGGTTGTTTAGGAAAGTCTCTCTGGTAGTCCACGGAAGTCAACGGACTATTCGTCCTCCACTTTTTAAAGAGCATACCCTGGGTCTCAACTCCAATGATGCCCTAAAGTTACAGTTGGAATCAGAGACTATTCTTTTGTTCCCAGCTTTTTTCTCTCCAACCCTCTAATGTGGTTTTATTTTCTTCCCTAATGATTTCCCTTGATTCCCACCTCCCAAGTCACCGGAAGGGATGGATCCTCTTAAACATTATGAAATAGAGTAGAAGTTGTTTCACTGCAATAGCCAGCTATCATCGCTAGGATGATGTCAGGGTCACTAGGCAGGACCTGAGATTGTCTTATGGATGTCAATTCTGAAAACTATCAGGTTTAGGAAAAATATCTCATTAAAAGATGATTAAAATAGTCATGATCAGCAATATTTTTTTGCACTCAGGTGAGATTTTTATGAGTAGTAGTAAAAGTATAAGTAACAATTACTAATATACTTTAAAAGATAAGAATTACAAAAGGAAGAATGAGCCCCAAAGCAGAATTATCTTACATACCTCAAGACTGAAAGTGAATTTCTAGAACAAAGTTGTCCAATAGAACGTTCTGTGAAGATGGAAATGTTCTATTGTCTCTACTGTCTAACATCATAGCCACTGGACACATGTAGCTACTGAGCACTTGGTGTGTGGCTAACGGGATCAAGGAATTGAACTTTTAACTTTATTTAATATTAATTAATTTAAATGTAAATATAAATATCACCTGTGCCAAGTAATTACTGTAAAGAATTACTAATTATTTTTCTGAAATTTTAAATCATAATTTTGTATGAGGATAAGAAAATTTGACATTGAAGAAACATTTTATATATTTTATCTTATACACTATAAGTCATATTTTAACTATCATATGCAACTTATAAGAAGGAAACATTTTATTAAATATATGCATTTCCAAAATTACACTTGACACTGTTCTTTAGTATTTCAAATGTTTTCCAATTTTTAGTTTTTTAAAAAATAATTGTGATTTTAGCTAAAACATAAATATGATTATGGAAATATTGAAAAGCTTTTAATTTGAAGTTTTACCGAAAAACAGCCTATTTTTTTAAAATAGTTTTATTGAGATATAACTTACCTTCCATGAAGTTCACCTGTTTAGCATACAATTCAGTGTTTTTAGTATGTTTGCAGAGTTGTGCAATCATCACTATAATCTAATATTAGAACATTTCATCACCTGCAAAAGAAACCTTGTTCCCATTAGCAGCCACTCCCCATTTCCTCTCCAGCCCCTGGCAACTCCTTCTGTCTCTATAGATCTATTTATTCCAGATATTTGATAAGAATGGGATTATACAATATGTAGTAATTTGTGACTTCTATGAAGAGACTAATTTCTTCACCCAAAAAACCTATTTAACTGAAACAAAGTAGGTAAATATGGCTTAAAAAATAATAAATTTCACTCAAAGGAATGTCCAGAAAGTTCTAGAGAAGAGAAAAAATCCAGTAAATGTTAATAGAGAAGTGTAACAATTAATAAAACAGCTACAAAACCAATAGCTAGAAACCTATTTCGTAAAGTACTTGTTCTTTCTTCTACAGGAAGTCACTGTACCTGAAAGGAGCAGAGTGCGGGTGCAATGATGTAGGAATTGTCCCAGGAAGCTTGCAGTCTCCTTCAGTGTGGTTCTGTTCTCTCTCGGGTTCCCTCTGCAGTCTGCCCTCACTTTCAGGTGCTGCCTCTTCTGTTATGGGGGTTTAGGAAGATTGCGGGAGCCTACAATGTTCTCTGGTCAGTTAATGGAGGATTTCTCTTCTTCTTTCTAGTGATTTAATCGTTGAGAGGAATACCAAGGCAGAGCTGCTTCTGTCCCAGGGTTTTACAGAGTTTTAAGCTGCCATTTCTTTTAGCTTTTGCCTACGGCTTCCTTCTTCCCTCTTGAGTCTCTTCTGCCTGCATTCAGATATGTGTATATTAACAGGGATTGGAGGACAAATGCCTTCTCTAGAAATTATGACTTAGTCAGAATTTCTCCTCTTCTATGAGGAATAAGGCCATACTACTGGGTCCATCGGGCTTATTGTGTCTGACTCTTCCTCATAATAAGTTCCTATCTAGAAGCCACCTCAGTCCTTCATGAAAACTGTTTTCCAGCAGGTCAAACTCCCTTCCCTGCGAGGTTGTCAGACATGTCCAGATATTTTGGAATACCAAATCAGTGCAGAGTTAAACTAAAGCTGGGAAATCCCCTGTATCTCTCCTTGTGCTGTAGGACCTCTCAGTAGAGAATAGGGTGGAAATCTGTAGGTGGAGCCATTTGGTGGTAGGACCATCTACACATACCTTCCACCATCCTAGATTTTGGCTACTATGGAATTCTCATCTTATATAGTTAGCTTTTCCTTACATCTGGGATGATAGTTCCTAATTCTCCACTAATGCCAAAAAACCATTATGTTTGTCATATTCAGTAAGTTGACTTCTTAAAAATCTATTTTGTAAATAGAACTAAATAGTCAAATGCTTGTCTAGAAAGTTTATCTTGAAAAGGGCTGTATGTCAGTGGCAGCAAGACAATTAGCTGGAAAATTCAGTATTCTGTTAAACATAATAAGTAAAATGTTCAACCCCTTAGGAGTTATTTGGTGCTATGTGATCCAAAAAGAGAGACTGGTTAACTGGTTTCTGCTTACAAAAATTGCTGAATTCTATCAAATGAGTTGTTTGTGTGCCCAAAGGTACTTACTGTGTTAACAACACTATATAAATTCAGTAAAAAAATGCTCATTCTTGTTACTAACATCATGGAAAAAGAGAAGGCTAAGGAGTTTGGAATTTCTTGAAAAGCTACTTAAGTCAGTATTTAAAAAAAAACATTTTGAGGGATCTAATATAAATCCAGATTTATGGAAGGGAAAAAGAAAATCTCTTCTTTCAACACCTATGGAATGTGGTAGAAACTATTCTGACTTGAGAGGTTTTTTAGACTTTGGGAATATTAGATGTTAGATTTTATCCACAATCCTTCAACCTTTTCAGCCTCTGACACTGTAGTATGGACAGATGTGGCCAGCATACAAAAGATGACTCTATTCTGGGGGTACAGCGAGGCAAGGAGTAATGTCTATTCTGGGCTGTACCTCCTTAGGGGAATAAGCATGCTGATTTCAGGACAGATATGTTCATTTCTCCCGTTTTAGAAACTTAGTATTTCCCAAGCTAGTGTGTCGTAAGCATTACCTTACTTTTTCTTTTCTCCTTTCCCTTGATTCACCCCTTAACTGTAAATTATGTATCAGGAGTTGAATTCACAGAGAGATTCTTCTAACTGCATACGCTCACAATGACATGAGACTCAAGCCTCCCTGAGTTCTTTTGGTTACTTCATCTTTCATTCTACAAACATGTACTGAGTTTAGAAATGATTGGAAATAGCAGGAGAATTAGTAAGACAGATGAGAGCAATACTGGGTAGTTTGACACTGAGAGAAACAGAGGCAAAGTGTTTCTAAACCTTGGAATCATACACATTTGATCTGAGAGGAAGGACTTCAGGTGTTTTCAAGAGAAACCTGGGGATCTTGCAGGCACAGTGGGCCAGTACACTGCCTGAGGCTCTGTGACAGTGTGTGGATTCTGGTATTGAGTGAAGCTACTTTTTTTCAACCTGGTGAATACTCTCATCTCCCTATGGCCTTGGGTAAATTCCAGCTGAAAGCAAGATTACAGCATCTCTTGATCCATGATTACAAGTTTGGGAGGCCACGTTAGTATCCTGACAGGCATTAGAGATAAAACAAGACACTCTTAATGTTCTGAAGGAAATTATGGTCTAGCGGCAGGAACTTCCAGGAAAACATCACGTGGCATTATATGCAGTAATAGAGGAAGTGTGGATCCTGAAGGTGGCCTAGTAAACTATGCAACTAATTCAGTTTTGGGAGAATGAAAGGCATAATCCACTAGGTGACATTTGACCTGGGTATTGAAGGATGAGTTGTAATTTTGCAGGTAGCAAAGAAAAGAAATGGAATAGAGTCGCGGAAATAGTGCCTTGGGAGAAAGGTATGCACATAGGAGAAAAAAGCTTTCCATTTTCATAATCCTTGACTCCATTAGACCTTGAAATGTGAGTAAGAGCCCTCTTTGGGTTCTTATTTTCTTTTATGCTATTCTGCGAGTTGATGTATGTGCTGTGCCAAATGGAATTTGTGCTCAAAATTTCCTAATCCATTAATCTTCAGGTGTTTTTCACATTTTCCATTTGAGTGACTACAGTAGACCCACTGACCTCTCAAAAGGTTGGTAAGCCGAAGAGAAAACAGCAGCAGACTCCCTGAATAGTAAGTATTTATAGAAAAGACAGTTCACTTAGAGTAATTACTCAGGGAAATTAGGGGGAAAGCATGGACCGAATGCCCATCATTTATTAGTTTAGAATAGAACCAAGTATCATCCATGGATAATGGATAGAAATGACTTTTTCAAGTGAAACTTTCTGCCCTAGTGATGCAAACCTCTGACACAAGAGCCCGCCTGCGTGCTGAATCACTCAAATTGTGGCTCAATGCCCAAAACTCAATTTCTATTGTTCAGTGCCCTCTAAAGCTTGTTCTCTCCGGGACTCAGCTTGTTCTGGAAGAACTTTGCCTTATTGAATTTTGCTTGATTTGCTCTTCCTTTTGAGACTGATTGATTGAAGTTTCCTTCTCTTTTCAGTACCCACTTTTTTTCTGCTTCCAGCTAAGAGCTTGCTTAGTTAGTTCAGTTTGATTCCCCCTTTGGGTTTTTCTCCAGTGTGTTTCTTTATTGCAGAAGCCCTTGCAAATAGAAACGTGGCCTCTTGAGCAGATAACAACAACAATTAGTCAGATAACCATTGTTAACTGACTAATGGTACTACCCTTATATAGCTCTTACTATTTGCCGGAGACTGTTCTAAATGTTTCACATCAATTAACTCAGTCATCTTCACAAAAGCTAAGGAGGCAAGTATTATCACTATTCACTTATTGTAGATGAAGAAAGGGAGGCACAGAGAGAATGAAGAGCTTGCCAAAGCTCGGTTGGCTGGTAGGAGAGCTCTGGTTCCATCCCAGCTGTCTGTGCTTTCAACCACTGTGCTCTATGGCCTGTCATTCAAAGCCAGGGACTCTATATGCATTAGCTCTCATAGCCCACGCCCTCCATGGAAGCTGTGTACTTTAATTTTAATTTACAGGTGAGAAAGCTGAGGTTCATAAAGTTCCTCTAACTAACCCATTATGTGCAACTTATAATTGGCTCAGATGTGTTTTTATTGCTAGTGCCTCTTACATCAAATTCCTTGCTCTTAACCACTACCCTGAGCACCATTTGTTTTTTGCAAATCTGTGATCCAGAGCTCAGATCCCAGATCTTTCCTCTTTCTCCAAGTGCTCCTATCCTATCTCATAGCTTTAATAGTATCTATACTCTGAAGATTCCCAGCTCTGACAACTTCTCCGAGTTTTACATTCACATGTCTGGAGTCAGGAAATGCTTTCTATAAAGACCCAGTAGGGGGCCAGCCCCATGGCCTAGTGGTTAAGTTCAGCATGATCCACCGTGGTGGCCTGGGTTCAGTTCCCAGGCACAGACCTACACCACTTGGCTGTGGCCATGCTGTGGTGGCGACTCAAAAACAAAATAGAGGAAGATTGGCAACAGAGGTTAGCTCAGGGTGAATCTTCTTCAATGACAAGAATAAAAGACCCAGTTAGTAAACATTTTAAGGTTTGTGGGTCATGAGGTATGTCTCCAATGGTGTGAGCAACTTGAGGGGAGGAATTGGATCTTGTTCGTCCTGGCATCCTGGGTGATTAGGACAATATCTGGCAAATACATTCTTAGAATTTGTCTGTTAGATGAATTAATGAATGGATATAAAGCATTATCCTTGAAAGGCTGAGGCTGAAAAATCTTCCTTATAGAGACCATTTCCTGACATATTCTTGATGAATATTAAATGCTCAGTGCAAGGGGAGAAGTTTTTCTCAAATCTCTGAAAGAAATAGGTTCTCTTTCCTCTCTCCTAAATACAATACTTTGAAAAAAATTATATAGAAATACTAGTGGTTATCATCATTGTTGGCATTAATTTTGATGTGCACAGTTAATTAGTATAGTATTTGGAGCCAGGCAAAGCTGAGACCAAACAGTAAGACTGCCCCTTAGCAGGTTTGTGACAATATGCAAATCATTAAAGCTCTCTCAGCCTCAGTTATAAAAAATGATGTAAAAGTTTTACAGCCTCTGTAAAGGAGGCATTATGTCATAAATCATATAAAAGATCATAACATTATTGTGAAGATTAAAGAACGTATTCAAAATAATGTTGTGACGCACACTACTAGTTGCCCAATTAATGGTAGCTCTTGTTGCTCTCTTGTTTGATTAGTATTATTGTGCATCATCTGGGTACAAGAAATCATAAACACTGTACCAAGACAGTGGCGCTAGCTGTGAGGTTACTGCTCAAGTGATTACTTTGAATAGAATATCTAACATTGAGGAAGTCAATATTGACTCATGCAAAGGCAGGTTTCTAACACTGTCTTGAAGGGAAGCCAGTTCAGCTCATCAATCAAAGGCTCTTACTGAGTCAGGAAATTAAGAGATAGCCTTTGCTTTGAACAGCATACTATCTACTTAACAAAACAACATACCCAAAGAGATCGAGAACACTGTGGATTCCACTCCAGTTACTTGGTTAAAAAAATGGGATCTAGCATTTAAGAAGATGGAAATAACCCATGTAGTAATAGGATCTTCAAAGGTTCCCTTGCTTCTGTTACAATCCCCGTCCTAGAAAACTATCCATTGTTTTCTTAAACAGTTAGCGAAGGATGTCAGATGGTGCTGAGGAATATATTCCTCCTCTGTGTTCCCAATGCCAAGCACAGTGCCTGACATATACTACATAATCCATAAAATAGGTTGAATGAATAAATGAATGAATAAAAGAAATGCTCCACACAGAACATGGAAGGGATATAAGGATGCAGTAATATTGAATTGATTGATTCTCTTCTCCCCTTTATTTTATATACTTAATTTCATTATCCACAACTAATTCATAGAGAAAGAAAAGTAGCCCCATCAGCCTCACCATTATCACAGCATAAAGCCCAAAGAAGTATTTTTTTTCTTCTTCCCAAAGCCCACCAGCACGTAGTTGTATATTCTAGTTGTAGCTCCTCCTGGTTCTGCTATGCGAGATGCTGCCTCAACATGGCTTGACGAGCAGTACTAGGTCTGTGTCCAGGATGCAAACTTGTGAAACCCTGGGCTGCTAAAGGGTTTGATGCAAACTTAACCTCTTTGCCGCAGGGCCGGCCCCCCAAAGAAGTATTGATGAAAGTTTGAGTAGATTACCTTACCAGACCTTACCAGCAGCACAACAGTGGCTGAAATCCTTGCTAGAGCCATTGATTCTTACTTGGTCCAAAGTTTCATTTGGAAGTAATGTGACTTCTTTTGGGCCCCAATCCTAAAGGCTAATTCCATACAATTGAATGCTGCTCAAATTTTTATTCTTCATTTTGTTAATGTGATGTATCACATCGATTGATTTGTGGATATTGAACCATCCCTGCATCCCTGGAATTAATCCCACTTGATCATAGTGCATGATCATTTTAATGTTGTATTTGATTTGCTAATATTTTGGTAGGGATTTTTGCATCTGTGCTCATTAACAATATTGGTCTGTAATTTTCCTTTTTTGTGTTGTCTTTGTCTGGTTTTGGTATCAGGGTAATATTGGTCTTGTAAAATGTTTTAGGAAGTGTCCTGTCCTCTTCAATATTTTGGAATACTTTGAGAAGGATAGGAATGAAATCTTTGAATGTTTGGTAGAATTCACCAGAGAAGTCGTATGGTCCTGGACTTGTGTTTTTGGGGAGGTTTTTAATTATTGTTCTAATCTCTTTGCTCTTGCTTGGTCTATTCAGATTCTCTATTTTTTCTTGATTCAGTTTTGGGAGGTTGTATAATACTAAGAATTTATTCCCCATTTCTTCTGGGTTATCCAGTTTGTTGGCATATTACTTTTCACAGTATTCTCTTATAATCTTTTGTATTTTGTGGTGTCTGTAGTAATTCTCCTCTTTAATTTCTGATTTTAGTTATTTGAGTCTTCTCCCGTTTTTTTCTTAGTGAGTCTGGCTACGGGTTTGTCGATTTTGTTTATATTCTCAACAAACTAGCTCTCTGGGCTGGCCTGGTGGGGCAGCGGTTAAGTTTGCACATTCTCCTTCTCGGCAGCCCGGGGTTCACTGGTTCGGATCCTGGGTGGAGACATGGCACCGCTTGGCGTGCCATGCTGTGGTAGGCGTCCCACTTATAAAGTGGAGGAAGATGAGCACAGATGTAAGCTCAGGGCCAGTCTTCCTCAGCAAAAAGAGGAGGACTGGCAGTAGTTAGCTCAGGGCTAGTCTTCCTCAACAAAAAAACAAACAAACAAAAAACTAGCTCTCAGTTTCATTGATCCTTTCTATTATTTTTTTAGTCTCTATTTTCTTTATTTCTGCTCTGATTTTTATTTATTTCCTTCTCCTGACTTTGGGCTTTGTTTGTTCTTCTTTTACTAGTTCTTTTAGGTATAAGGTAAACTTGTTTATTTGGGATTTTTCTAGTTTCTTGAGGTAGGCTTGTATTGCTATAAATTTCCCTCTTAGTACAGCATGGTTGCATCCCATAAGGTTTGGTATGTTGTGTTTTCGTTTTCATTTGTCTCTAGGTATTTTTTAATTTCTTTTTTGATATCTTCATTGATCCAATAATTGTTTATTAGCATGTTGTTTAGTCTCCACATATTTATGACTTTTCCATCTTTTTTCTTATAGTTGATTTCTAGTTTCATAGCAATGTGGTCAGAAAAGATACTTGATATGATTTCAATCTTCTTAAATTTATTGAGGCTTGCTTTGTGTCTCAACATATGGTCTATCTTTGAGAATATTCTGTGTGCGATTGAGAAGAATGTGTTTTCTACCGTTTTGGGATAGGATGTTCCATATATGTCTATTAAGTCCATCTGGTCTAGTATTTCAGTTAAGGCTGCTGTTTCCTTGTTGACTTTCTATCCAATGACATAAGTAGGGTTGTTAATGTCCCCTATTATTATTGTGTTGCTGTTGATTTCTCCCTTTAGGCCTGTTAATAGTTGCTTTATATACTTTGGTGCTCCTGTGTTAGGTGCATAGTATTAACAAGTGTTATGTATTCTCAGTGGAATGTTTCTTTTATCATTATATAATGCCTATCTTGTCTCTTGTTATGTTTTTTATCTTAAAGTTTGCTTTGTCTGATATAAGCATGGCTATACTCACTTTCTCTTGCTTGCCATTTGCTTGGAGTATGATCTTCTATCCCTTCACTCTGACACTGTTTGTCTTTAGAGCTGAGATGTGTTTCCTGGAGGCAGCATATTGTCGGGTCTTGTTTTTTAATCCAGCCAGCCACTCTGTGTCTTTTGATTGGAAAATTCAGCCCATTTACATTTAGAGTGATTATTAAAATGTGAGGGCTTAGTACTGCCATTTTATGTCTGGTTTTCCATTTGTTTTATACTTCCATTTTTCTTTTCCCATGTATTTCTGTCTGCCATTTCAGTTTGGTAGTTTTCTGTGATGGTTTTCTCTTTATTTATGCTTTATGACTCTGCTCTGATTTTTGTTTAGTAGTTACCATGAGATTTGTGTAAAGGATCTCACAGATGAGATAGTCCATTTTCTGATAGCCTCTTATCTCCATAAGCAGGTTCTATCCCTCTCCACTTCTTTGTTTTTATTATCACAAATTATTCTTTTTTGTGTTGTGAGTTTGTGACCAAATTGAAGTGTTTATAGTTATCTTTGATGCTTTCTTGCCCTTGATCCTTTATATTGTAATTAAGTGTTTGCTAACCTATTCTGATATAGAGCTGCAATTTTCTCATTTTGTCTATTTATATCCTCGCTCAGAGCTTTATAAACCTTTGCCTTTTTGTTTCAGGTAGGAGGGCTCCTTTCATCATTTCTTATAAGGTAGGTCTAGTGCTAATGAACTCCCTCAGCTTTTGTTTGTCTGGGAAAGCTTTCACTTCTCCATCATATCTGAAGGATAATTTCACTGGATTTAGTATTCTTGGCTGATAGTTTTTGTCTTTCAGTATTTTGAATATATCATTCCATTCTCTCCTAATCTGTAAGGTTTTTGCTGTGAAATCCACTAAAAACCTGATGGTGGTTCCTTTGTAGGTTATTTTCTTCTCTCTTGCTGCCCTTAACATTTTTTATTTGTCATTGACTTTTGACAACTTTAAAATATATACCTTGGAGAAGGTCTTTTTGAATTCATGTAATTAGGAGATCTATTATATTCCTGTACTTCCATGCCCAGTTTCTTCTCCAGGTTTGGGAAATTCTCAGCTATTATTTCTTTGAATAAGCTCTCTGCTCCTCCCTTGCTCCCTTCACCCTCTGGAATACCTATAAACCTTATGTTATTTTTCCTAATTGTGTTGGGTATATTTCTCAAAGAATTTCTTAATTTTTTAAAAATCTTAGTTCTTCTCCTCCACTTGAATCATTTCTACATTTCTATCTATGAGCTCACTAATTCTCTCTTCCATTAGTTTTGCTCTATTTTTAATGCTTTCTAGATTATTTTTATCTCATTAATTGTGTTCTTCATATCCAGAACTTCTGTTTGGTTTTTTCTTAGAAGTTCTTTGGTGAAGTATTCCTTCTGCTCATTAATTTTATTCCTGAGATCATTGAACTGTCTTTCTGAGTTTTCTTGTAACTCATTGAGTTTCTTTATGACAGCTATTTTGAATTATCTGTCAGCTAGATTGTAATCCTCTGTGACTTCAGGTTTGCTTTCTGAAGAGTTGTCATTTTCCTTCTGTTCAGCAATGTTACTGTAGTTCTTCATGGTGTTTTATGAACTCATCCTCTGCCAGTGCATTTGCGGTAGTAATTGCCTTTTTCTTATCTGGGTATGGCTTTGGTTTCTTTGATTCTGAGCTGCCTCTGTTTGTATTTGAGAGCCTGCACTTTCCACCCTCCACTGCCTCTTCCAGAGGTGTCCTTAGTACCTTCCCTGTGCCACTTGTACCTCTGGGGCTTTGGGTGGCTTGCTGTTTATATGTCACTGCAGTGTCCAGTGGCGCCACCAGGATCACTAGGCTGTGAGCACTTCTGTTGCTTTCAGAGTCACATGAGTCTTGTGTTCCTCCACTGGCTCTCTGCAAGCTTGGATGCTGCTGTTCTATGCACCATATGTGCTGCTCTTCCCAGGTTGTCTGGGGTGGTGGTTGCACTGCTGCCAAGGGTGCTGAATTCATGGGTGTCACTGTTGCTGGCAGAGGCCTGTGGCCCTGGGGAATTGTATGCAGCCCTCACTACTGGTGGAGCTGGTACTGGGGTTGCCACCACTGGGGACTAGGCTACCAGTTTTGCTGTGGTTCCTGATGCTTCTGGTTGCAGACTTCACTTGTCACTATTGGTGGGGGGGGGGAGTAGGGGCTGTTTTCTCTGCCCCCACCCTGTCTGCTCATGGATGTGGTGGATGGGCCACTGCTACCATTCCATCAACTGTCAAGCAGGCTGGGCCACTGCTGCTCAGTGGGGTCCATTTGCACAGGGCCAGGTCATTACTGCTCCACAGGCATTTGCCTGGGCTGGGTTGTCCCTGCTTCCACTCAAAGTCACACTGGCTGCTGCGTGAGGATCCATACCCTAGATTACTGCCACCAGGGGAGGAGGAAGGGGCCGTTTCCCTAGTTCCACCCCTTCCTGGGAGTCCAGTTACATACTGTCAGATGTATATTTGCATGGATCTCTCAGGCATCCTGTTTAGCTGTGTAGGAAATCATCTGATGGTCAGTGGATGTCCATTTGGTTGTAACTGAAAGGGGAGAGACAAAGGGACCAACTCACTCCACCATCATGCTGACCAAATGCTGCTCAAATTTTAGTGTATAAGAGAATCACCTGGGAATCTTGTTAAAAGGCAAAGTCTGATTCCAGAAGTCTATGTTGGCACCGAAGATTCTGTATTTCTTACAAGCTCCCTGATGATGTTGATCCTGCGGCTTCACGGACCACATTTTGAACATCAAGGTCTTGGCCATCATCCAATGTATCTCAGGCTCTTCTCTTCACAGAATTCACTGCTGGTTATTTTGCTGTTTTTATCCTCATCTCTACTAATCTCATAATCAATCCAGGCTGAAGTTTGTGCACATGTTTCAATATATTAGTTTCTCATGAAGGTCTAAGTCTATGGAGCTCTGTCTTTTTATTTGAAAAATGCTACAATGTGAATGCAAGCCCTCAGGGATTTCTGCATTTGAGAAGTGCTTTTGTGCTCTCCTTGATGATTCTATATGTGCACCAGGTTTGCCTACATCAATATCATAATTACTCATTGAAGATCATAATCCTCATGGGAATGATATGGGATTGCTTGAAAACAACAGAGAACCTCAGAATTCTTATCAGACCTTATACAGCCAACTTAGTGACAAAGAGGTCAAATATAATCCTGTAATATTTTCATATCACTTCAAGAATGCATGTTACATAAAAAAAAGGATGAGAGTTATAAAGAGGTATTTAAGTCAGGTCGGAGTCTGTGTGCATTTATAATGCAATTTTCACAGAATTTGTTTTTATAAATAGTTCTCTAGCTATAAGCTAGGTAATTTTATCTCCAAAATTTTCAGTGAGTCTTAGAATATGATTTAAAATACATATATTTTAAAACATCAGTTTATGCAAATCTACTTGCTTTTTTTAAAAAAATAAATTTCATGTTACATTTTCCTCAGTTTTATCCCAACATGTCACTTGGGATTTTTCTTACCATTGCAGATACACTGTGTCATTAGTTTGATCATTTTGTCACTTGACAATGTGTTGATATTTTTTAGAAAATAATTCTTGCACAATGCCAAGCATTTTCCAGTGCTTGACACAGCTAATGACATAAAATACCGGGAAAAAAAGCTATTTAACAATTACCTAAAGAGAAATAGAAAGTTTTCAGGGAAGTGCATGCTCAAGATGCTCTGAAGAGAATGAATATGGATTATGCTCAAGATGCTCTGAAGAGAATGAATATGGATTCTTGGTGTGCGAGTCCCATAGGTTATTTTATTGTCTAACAATAAGGTGTTCTTCCAAAACAAGGATTTTAACAAAGAATTTGTTGCCAGATTTAATGAGAGAGACAATTAGCCTCCGAAAAGGATCCAAAACTTTGGCTTCTTTCAAACCCAAAAGATCTCAGGTCACTTACCGCCCAAGGGAAAGACAAAATCTGTTATAAAAATTGCCAGGCCAAACTTTGAACTAGAGTTTAAAGAAACTGGAAATGAGAACAAAGCATGAAAACAAGCTCTCTTTTTCTCTCTTTCTCAGACTTTACCAGGTCTGATCCTAGAAAACGTTTCAATACTGCCTTACATCAGAAGTGAGAGGTGTATAGAAAAATAGGGAAACATACTACATGATGTTAAAAAGTCCGATGTTTATAAAGGTTGATTTTATCTAGGGCATTGCAGAAGAAAACATGCACTCATCTCTCTGAGGAGAAACAGGCAATGATTGAGCAAGTAAGACTGGCTGGTGGTAGGCGGGGAGGGTTATGTTTATACTCCACGTCATAGTGGCCAAGAAGTAATATAATTTTGATAAAATTTGCATTATACAGGCGTGGCTAGGTTTTACCCCAGAAACCATCTCTTCTCCTTCCGTCTCCCCACCAAAGAGTGGTTTAGCACAACACACTATGTTCAGTAGGTATCTGAGTGCCTCTTAAGGGCAATCCTGATGGAGGCTCAGTGTTCCAGGCTGTTTTGCTCCTCTGGCTCCTGCAAACATTACATGCCTCCAGCTTGATGAAGGCAGAGAGGACATGGAGTGCCTCCCACCAGCTCTGAATGTTTTCACCCAGAAGTTAGGAAATCATTTCTACCCACCTTCTTTAGTTGAAGCAAATCATATATTGTATCTACCTTCAAAGGATAGTTAAGTACAGCCATCTTGTGTGCCAGGAAGTAATATCTACCACAAAATTCTTTGTATTCGTATATCTCCTGATTGCTTTTTTCTTTTTCTTTCATATGTCACTTTGCTGGTTAAGCCTTTTAACCTGTCACCTAGACCATTGTTTTTGCCTCATCCATAGGTATTTTCTTCTTTGCACCTTGTAGCTCTGTCCATCTCACACATAGTCACAAAGTAAGTTTCCCCAAACCCAAGGGGTTCTTATTTAACCTCTGCCCCAAATCATCCATTATTTTCCTACTAGCCCATCTCCTAATGTGTCATGATACTAAAGTGTTGAATGTAGCTGGGACCACATAGCTGGGATTACCAACAGAGAAGCAGACATCCTAAGCCAATCTTATATGCTGTAGCTCAGAAAACACTGGCGAGAAAGGTCCAGGAACAAGCTTAACCTATGCACAACCTGAGAGAGTATAATGATAGACAGAAAGTGGCATTCATCCAGACAAGCAGTTGGCATTGAAAAGGCCCAACTGAAGGAGAGATGGATCTCATTTCAATTAGGCAGACCATAGGCATAAGAATTTGAGAGGATTGACTATGCATAGATTCATACAGGCAGATATCAATAGGAAATAATCTCAAATGGAAAACTGGGTTCTAGGAGCAATGTTGGAGGGTAGATATCTGCTTTGGAGCACAGAAGTATGACAGGTTATGAAGGTAGAAAGTCATGTTAGAGAGGACAGGTAGGACTTAGAGACACACAGTCATCTACAAGGCACTAACTTTTAGATCTTTTACTGCTGTTGCAGATGAAACATTCAGAACCTTAACATATAAGTTAGATCACAGAGTGGCTCTGGTTGAAGGCATCACGGTTTCCACCACTTCTTCCTGTACAGTGGCAACCCTAAAAGTAATTTCTCAACATCCCTGGGGTTACACTGAGCAACTATATACAGTCTTAGTTGAAAGGAACATGGCAGATGTACAAGTGCCAAAGCTGGGGCAGATGAGAGAGGAGGGTGAGAGGCAGAAGGTCCATTGAGGGCTAGCAGTAAGAGTGACTGACTGGTGTTGCATTGAGACTCCTGAATGATGAACTAGATCAGGCATTTTTTTTTTTTAAGTAAGATTAGCCCTGAGCTAACATCTGCCGCCAATCCTCTTCTTTTTGCTGAGGAAGATTGGCACTGAGCTAACATCTGCATACATCTTTCTCTATTTTATATGTAGGATGGCCCCAAGATCAGGGTTTTTAACCCCATATGACTGATGCAGTTTGGACCTAGATCTGGGAGCAGAGGGAGCCTACAGAGAGGTGCTAAGTGGACCCTGCATGTGGGGAGCAAGGGCAGAGGATGAGAACCATCAACCTCTTCTTCTTTCTTCAAAGAATCAAAGGTGTTTGTTCTTTGGATCCCAGACCCTCCTACATTTTCAAGAACTTTACTCCTAAAATTCTTCCTCTCTTGTACCACCCATGTCTTTCACTATACAGAACTATTTTCTTCAGTACAAACACATATTCTAGAGCAGTGGTTCTCCAAGTGTGGTCCCTGGATCAACAGCATCAGTATCACCTGGGAACTTAGAAATGTAGATTCTCGCATTCTACCCCAGACCTATTGAATCAGAAACTCTGGGGCACAGCAATAGTTTTTTAAGCCTACCAAATAATTCTGATGTAAGGTAAAATCTGAGAACCATTGCTCTAGCATATCGCGCTTGAAACAAACAAACAAAAACTTGACCTTGACCCCTCATTCTCCTGCGACCACTATTTCCCCATTCTCATCCGTTATAAAACTCAAACATGTTGTCCATACTTGTCTTGACCTCCCACATAGCTTTTAATCTGACTTCCAGTCCGTATCCCTACATAGAAACTGTCTTTTTTGAGGTCATCCAAAATCTCAATGTCAATAATCAATGGGCACTTCTCTTTCCAAAGCTAGCTCAGTCTCTTATCAGCATATTTCAGTCTCACACTTTCTGGAGAAATTTTATCTCCTTCACTTGCATGACACCACATTGTTCTCTTTTCTTTCCTGCCTCTTCAGACTTCTTTGCTGGCTTCTTCTTCTCTACCTAATCTCTAAAAATTGGTGCTATATGGGCTTGGAACTTTGCCCATTCCTTTCCACCTCTCCACTTTCACCTCAGGTGATTTCATCCAGTTCCAAGGTTTAAATGCCATCTCTATCTGATAACCCTAAAATTTAGATCTCTAGTCTGGATTTCTCTGAGCTACAGATTTACAAATTTAGTACTTACTCCTCTGTATCTAAATAAAACACATCCGAAACAGAAATACAAAATACCTACTCCCACTCGACACAGCTCTGTCCCTCCACTTCAGCTTTCCTTATATCATGATTTAGAACCACCACCAACCTCTATGTCTGAGCAAAGAAATCTAAGCATTTTCTTAGAATTCCCCTTTCTCTTTCCCTCCTCCTATCCATCTGTTTCACTGATAAATATTACTGATTCTATTACTAAAATATCTCATATTTGTCTATCTCTCCCTATGCCCACTGCCATCATCGTGGTCAGGACTCTGGTGATTTCTCATTTGCTACTTGGCCTCCAAACTTTCATTCTTGATCTATACAAATCAATTCTCTACGCAGTACGCAGTACTGAGAGACCTTAAAATAGAAACAAAGTCACATTCATTCTTTGCTTAGAATCCCAGGTTTCTTTCTTTGAGCAAAGAGCCTGACCTTATGGGCCTCCTGCTCCCCTCTGCAGTGTCACTGGGGACCCCTCTTTGCTTCACTCCCTGTAGTCTGGCCACGTTCATCTTCAAACAGTATCTAAAACTCTCCTGGTTCTCTCGCCTGGAGTTCTTTTACACTGGCTCTTCCCATGGCTGACTTCTCCTCCTGTGTCGGGTCTCAGCTAAAATGACCCTCTCACTGGGAGCCTGGATAATCACATCACCTAAAATAAAATCCCACAGGTCCAGTTATTCTCTATTACTGAATCTTATTAATTTCCTCCACAGCACTAGTATTATCTGTAATTATTTGGTGTGTCTGTTTGTTTGCATATTGTCTGTCTCCCACTAGAATAAACTTTCCATGAGGGCTGGGTCTATCATTTTTTGTTACTATATCCTTAAGGCTTAGATAAGTCCTGATAATAAATATATTTCAAATGAAAGAATGAATAAATGAATGAATGAAGGGGAGTGAGGAATAAACGTAATACAAGTCTTGAAATGCATTGTTTTCAGGATACAGCTCCAAAGCCTGCCATTAAATAGCTTCTCTTGTAGAAACCTTCTTTCCTTTTCAGCCCTCCCTCATGTTCTACCGTCTCTGTGAAAATGTCCTTGATCTCTCCAGCCTTTAACTCTGGTCATCTTCACACATCTTGCACTTACACTATAGTATTATTATTAATTTTGTGTGTATATGTCTTATACAACCAACCTCCATTTAGTAAGCAAGTGTCCTGTATCTATGGGTGTACTTGGAGCTTCTGAGATGTATTGTGCTGGTCTTAGAGCAGTGATATATCTTTAAAATTTCACATCATTGAGCAGAGGACTTTGCACACAGAATGCATTCAACAAATGACTGATGATTAATTGAATCCATCCTTGATATGCGTAGCTGTTATCCAGTGATGTGAAACCTTTAGGGTAAGTCTTTTAAAAATCAAAATTGTCATGGTAAAATTTTTTCTGAACTCAAAAAGAGTGATCCTATACTTTAAAAGGATTTTGAGAATATCAGATAGCTTCTCCCTTTCAGCAAATACTCGTTTACTTTCCGAGTCTATGTACTGGCTCTACCACTTACTAGTTGGACAACTTTAGACAAGTTTCACAAAATCATTTTGCATCAATTTTATGATCTATGAAATGTGTTTGTGCAGGAGATATAATAATACTTACCTCATAGAATTATTATGGATTAACATATGTTTGCTGCTTAGTACATTTCTTGGCATAGAGTGTTAGCCATGATATTTTTATTTTGAACATCTGCTATATGCTAGGCATGAACAAGATATGGTCTTTGATCAGCAGTCACTCACAGTGCGTTAAGGCTGATGCTAATTGTATAGGTGATTCTCATCATGGATCACCGCTAGGGTGTGAAGACATTTACTTTTTCTGTCTACCACATGTTGTTTAGAAATGGGTAACGTGCTTAACACTGTTGCCCCTCTGTTAATAAATATGTTTCTGTTGTCTTTAGGAGGCTGTGGTAGATACAACAATGACCCCATTCTTTACCCTCCCTGCATCCATATCCTTTGCCATATAACTGTGTAGTGTGCTTCCACTCTGACATGAGGCTCGATCGTGTGACCATATTTGACGATTTTGATGTTAAAAACTACTTGTGTGAGTTGGCTCACCCACTCTCACTGTTCTACGGCAAGACAGCATTCTTAGATGTGGTAGATAGAATGGCCCCCCAAGATGTCCACATTCTAATCTCTGGAATCGTGGGTATGTTATGTTACGTGGCAAAGGACTTTGCAGATGTCACTAGAATTACAGACCTTAAGATAGAGAGATTATCCTGTATTTCCTGGTTGGGACTGATACAGTCACGATGTAATAGCCAAGAACTTTCTCAGGCGGGACTCAGAAAACGGGCAGAAGAAGAGGCAAAAGAGAGAGGCAGCAGAAGGGGAAGTCAAAGACATCCCAACCACGAGAAGGATGCAGTGCACTGTTGTTGGCTCTGAGAAAGCCTCTCAGAGCTACAGCCAGCAAGGAAACAGGATCTCAGTTCTACAACCACCAGGAAACAGATTCAGCCAACAACTCGAATGAGCTTCAAAGTGGATTCTACCAAGAGCCTCACAATAAGAGCCTTGGGGGCTGACAGCTTCGTTTCAGTGTTGTGAAACCTGGAGCAGAAAAACCAGCTAAGATAACCCAGACTTCTGACCTGTAGAATCAAGAGATAACAAATTTGTGTTGTTTTAAGATGCAAAGTTTGTGGTTATTTGCTAAGACAGCAATTGAAAACTAACAAATACACTGGGCTATGATAGAACAGAGCTGAGTTGCCCACTCTTCTCGGCAGAGAACAACCTAGATGAGTTGGCAGGTAGCCAACCCTAAGACGTGAATGTGCCCAGCCAAGGTCAGCAGGGCCCCCTAGTCAATCTCCCCACATGCATGGGCAATACACAATTATTATATGCCTCTGATGTTTTGTGGCTGTTATGCAACATTGTTGTGGCAATGGATATCTGACAAGGAGGCCAAAGGACAGCTGGGTGGATGATATGTTTTTTCATGAGATGCTCCCTAAGAATGGTGAGGCAGAAAAATCTCCTGTTATGAGATTGAATCATGGAGCAAGATTCTAAGGCAGTTCGGACAGAAATACTCTATTAAGGAAAGGCGATAGGGGAGTTGGATTGTTTATCTGTATTATTGATTATATATCTATGAGAATTCTTTACATTTAAGGGGAAATGGAAGTTACTAGAACTTCACTTCTACCACTAGCTTTTTTCTTTTCTTTTAATAAGTGTTTGGCTTAGTCAGCCCAAACGATCTTCATGCTTTGAGGGTCTGATTCATAAAAAAGAAGCAAAAAGTATCAGCCACATTGCTGCTTTGCCAAGCTAAGTAAACAAAAAAATCCAAATGAAGCAGTTTAATACTTAGACTTAAATGGGAGAGGAACTCCACAGAGTTAAATAAAGCATAAAATGGATATTTCCACTAAGGCTATCTTAACTGAAGCAGCTATTTTTTTTTTAAAACAAAATTAATGTAATCCTGGCTTAATTTAGTTTTGTTTTACCAAGTCAGCAGAGTTAATTCTGTGTCAATAAAAAAAGAAACTCAAGCTGCGAATCATTTTACACTCTATGTGAATTTCTGGAGGAAATACTGAAAACATATTTAAATTGCACCACAGGAACTGTGAGTACATTTAATTTTACATTAAAAAAAGTGTCATTTGTGTTTCTTTGAGAATAAAACAGATCCCAACAAAACAAACCATTCCATAATTCAGTGTTTGGAACACAGTGGGTTACCAATTGAAGAAATCCCTCCCAGGCCAAAAACAAACACTGCCTAACATATTGTTCTTCGAATCAATGCCAGACTCAGCAAGGCTCGGGTTGTGGCTGCCCTTGCCTCTCTGGCAGTTTAAGGTAAGTATCCACACTGTTTTATGAATGAAGGAGATTTGGTTCCTGGTGGGGCAACAGCATAGAAGTTATTGTGCATAACTCAGAAGTGTTGCTTTTGACCCCCTGAGCAATGTTATCTGGTCTTAGGGTTGAAGGTATTCATTGTGAGCTTGTCCCTCTAGGTAAATAGTAACTGTTTAAAGAAACCATGAAAGAGGAGGAAATAAACTAGTTATGTGATCTGTATACAATTCGATTTCACCTCTGCAGTAGTCTCTGAAAAAAACAATTAAGTTCATACACTATGTGCTTTAAGAAGATGAAATGAAAGTCATTTGCTTTGCGGATGACTTTAATTGGTTAAAATTTATCCTGGAGTGTATGTAGGAGAAGATAGCGTAGCACGAGATTTGAAGGCTGTTTAATCTCTCTATGGCAGCCCAAGTTTTCTCTTTATTTTGAAAAGGGGAAGAAGAATTACCCCAAGTCTTTCCAGGAAAGTCAACCTCATTGTTTTCTCTAAGATGGAAAACAGAATTGGTATTAAAACATCAATTCTGTCAGCAAGATGGGACTGGAAACTTGGTAGAAAACTCTGTGCCATAATCGTGTATGTGCGTGTGTATGTGGGTCCCTTAGTATAGAGACATGTTGGAGAGTTCATAAACATGGCTGATACTTCAGGACGTATGTTACCTGACTATGGGAAAGAAAAAAAATCATTCAGCAGCTACTTCCCTGTGGTGGTTCTGTGTGTGACGTTTATTTGTACAGCCCCAGAGAGATTGTCATGTGATAGAATGTCTCTGAATATTTTAAAGTAGTTTCCTCCAAAAGTACACGATTTATTTACTTCAAATGAGGATTAGATGAAGTGTTTTTGACATTATTTGCGTTTTGAGTTTATTTTTTATTCATTGCATTTATTAGACATATATTAAGGCATTTCTATATCTAAAAATCTTGAAACCTGGAGCAGACCATTTTTCAACACCCCCTATATTTCAACATCATTTTCAGTGGTAATGACGAAGTGAAAAAAATATACATATATCACTAAAGTTTGCACTTACCAAGCAAAATATATTACACTTTGCAGTTCACAAACCATTTCAATGTTTTAAACCTTAAACATAAATAAAATCTCCAAGTGGTCATATGGAATGATAGAATTGAACTAGCTCAAGTTCCATTTGCTTATCTTCACAATCACTATGTTATTATTGTTAATTTCAAACCTGATGTTTAAGTGCAGGAATCTTAGCACCACAGGGGTGGGAGACACAAACTGTGCCTGAAGTGTGTTGGGACGATTCCTAACTGCTGTGAACTTACTCTTAAAATGAGCACATGTAGCTGGGAGTCCACATATGTTGGAGGCTGACTTTGTAACTGAGATGTCTCCAAATTAACTTCTATGTAGATTGCAAGGCTTATTAAAAGATAATAATAAAAATGTGCTAATTTGAAGCATACACATATTTATATTTATGTTTTATATAAATGTAATTTTATAATTATATGTACACTTACATACCATCTGTCTATCATCTGTCTACCTAAATCACAACAGTATTGCAACAATTTTTTAGAATTTAAACAAAGGAAAGATTTTTGAGGGATGGAGTATTTTGCTGACATTGTTTAAAATTGCTGGAGTGTGGTGATAATAAAAAAGAGAGCAATTTTTTCCTTTATTGTGACAAAATATACATAACATAAAATTCCTGTCTTAACCATTTTAAGCTTAAAGTTCAGTGGCATGAAGTACATTCACACTGTTGTACAAAAATCACCGTTATCCATCTCCAGAGCTTTTCCATTGTCCCAAACCAAAGTCTTGTACCCATTAAACAATAACCCCCCAATCCTCCCTTTCCACCTCCCCTGGTAACCGCTATTGTACTTTCTGTCCCTCTGAATTTGACTCCTCCAGGTACCTCTTAAGTGGAATCATACAATACTTGCCCTTTTCTGTCTGGCTTATTTCACTTAGCATAATGTCTTCCAGTTTCTCCTTGTTGTGTATGCATATATCATAATTTCATTCTTTTTTAAGGCTAAATAATATTCCATTTAGGAATATACCATATTTTGTTGATCTTTTCATGGAAATTTGGGTTGTTTCCACCTTTTGGTTATTGTGAAAAATGCTGCTATGAACATTGTCGTAAAAATATGTTTGAGTCTATAAAGCAAGCCAAATTTTGCTTGGCTTTATTACTTCTAAATCTCCACATTGATTCCCCTTATCATCTTTATCTGCCCAGCACCCTACACTTGGTAGCCCACCGTATTGAGGCACTGTGATGTGGGGGAAAGAGCATTATTGCAATAGATAGGATACTCACATTTTTGCCTCAACTCTATGGCTGTGTGATTGTGGATGTCACAGCTAAGTCTCCATTTTCTCATCACTAGAATGAGTTTGTTTGATGAATCTTATGTACCATTTACTCCAACTTATGATTTTATGAATGCAAGAAACAATAACATCAATGGAACACCATTCTATTTATAAAGTACTTTCCCCTTTAAGCATCTCTCTTAATCTTCACAGGAATACTGTGAAGTAGGTTTCACAGTCATTCTCATCCTATGAGGACGGCAGTCCTTCTCTGTTTTTTTTTATTAATGTCTCCCAAATATCTAGACCACTCCCTAGCTCATAGAAGGCTCACAATAAATATTCCTTAATTGAACGAAGTTTTCAAATGATACAAATGGAGTTCAGAGAAGTTGAATTACTTACCTTGAATCTTTTATTTAGTAAATAGTACTTGTTCTGGAACCTAGTTTTCCAATTTCAATGTCTATGCAATTTTGCCACCCCCTTTGGCATATTGTACTTCCAGCTCTATGAGCAAAGATTTATTAGTGATGTGCTTTGCTGAGGACTTGTGCATTCACTATCTCAGAAATCTTTACAATCTCCCCAAACTATCTAGAATTGTTCTAGTTTTATGGACGTGGAAACTGAGCTCAGAGATTTGAAGTGACTTTTCCAAATTGGTAAGTGGCAGAGCTGGGATTTAGACCCCAGCCTCCCAACTCTGGAGGGAGGTCCAAAAATAAATTACCATAACAAGCAGACTCTGCTACTTGAATAAAAGGAAGTTGAACTTAGCCTGAAAAGAATTATAGGCTATCTTTAGCAAAGTTATGGAAACAAAGGAATAAGCAAGATTTGGGCAAGAGATGAATGGGTCTAACTGTTCAGAGGGGGCTTCTTGGGAAATAGATGACTGGAGCTGCTCCAAAGGGACAGGGCTGAAGCAGTAGGTACTGAGAGAAGCAGGTCAGGCTGGGAGTTTTTGCTTATTTCAGGGCAGATTCGCACTTGCTATTTGGTTCAGCTGTCTGTTACTCAGATTTACGGAATAAGTAACATTCATGAAGACCTAATCAGTCTCTGGCAAGCTGATTCATACTAGCCCAATCATAAGAGAATGATGCATAAATCAAAGTTATTTTACAGTAGGAAAAATCACTTCACCCAAGACCTAATAGGACCTGGTAGGTGATCCAAGTGCTATGGGAGTTGTGGTAGGGGAGTTGGCAAGCATCAATGCTGCAAGTTATTTTAGCTCAGGAGATAAAGCAAACGACTTCTTCCCACAGGTTAAATCTCATCAAAGAGAATTGATATCCTTTCTTGGTAAACTAAGCTGATGAAATGCTATTCTAAACTCTAAAACTGTATCTAAAGACCTGAAGCCAGTCATTTAAAAACATCACCTCTTATAGCATAGCTGCTGCAGGAAAAACACTTATTCCTTCTTACCCTCCATTCTTCTTTTTAATACCAGGAGGACATTCTTATTTGAATGTATTTTCTCATGTTACAATCTTGAAGTTTATAGTTGCAAAGTCACTTCAGGGGCCCATGTTTAAACATCAGTTTCATCAATGATTGGTCAGTGGGCTTGAGCAAGGCAATTCTGCAGATAGACCTAAATTTCCTCATCCTTATACAGAAGTGTTGGAGTAGATGATAATGAAGATCCTATTCTGCTCTAATGGATTATAATATATTTAAAACTGCTAATGTTTAACTGCTAATGTTTATTTTTAAAGTGAGTTTCCTCCAGTGGGCCTGTGTTTTTCGATTGCCCAACATCTGTTCACCTTGTCACTTTGCTTAGTTGGAAGAGGAGGGGAGACCTAGGGGAGTTCCTCATGTAGATTTTTATAAGTCTTCGTTATGGACTAAAGTTTTTACCCTGGCTCTGCTCCTGCTCCTCCCTCCGTGCCCCCTCTTAGCCTCAATTCATATGTTGAAATCCTAACTCCTAATATAATGGTGTCAGGAGATGAGGCCTTTGGGAGATGATTAAGTCTTGAGGGTGGAACCCTCATGAATGGGATTAGTGCTTTTGTAAAAGGGGCCCCAGAGAGCTCTTTTACCCTTTCTACCATGTAAAGACACAGGAAGAAGATGGCCATTTGTGAGCTAGGAAGTGGGCTCTCACCAGACACCGAAACTGCGAGTGTCTTGATCTTGGAGTTCTCAGCCCCCAGGATTGTAAGCCACCCAGTCTACAGTAGCTTTGTTATAGCTGCCTGGGCAAATTAAGACAGTGCTCTTGTTTTCAACCCAATTACCCATCCCTGCTTTTCCTGTTCTTGCCAGTTCAATTCATGGAGACTTTCTGAGATTCTGACTGGCATCTATCTCCCACAGCCCTTAGGTGCTCATATTCAATGCTCTGTTAAGTCTGATGTCCCCACACTGGTGGACATCTCTCCTCTGCTCTTTTTCTCTTCTTGTTTTCGTTGTCCTTGCTGGTTATACTTTTTGAAACGTCTTTACTGTCATTTTAATGCAGTTTCAGAAAGTAATGGAGATAAACACATGTATTCCATTTGCCAGGTTTAACCAGAGAAATCACCTCTGTAATATTTGATTAAAGGAATGAAATGGAAAACGTTGGGGAAAATTATTTTGGCAGCCATGTATGAATAATGAAGTAGAATAGGTCAGGAACCAGAGGAAGGGAATCAAAGAAGGCTGTTTCCATAAGTATAACGTAAGGAGATGAAATAGGGGCTTCCTGATGGGAACAGCTTGAATCAGAAAGTTATATTTGGAGGAAGAATAAAGTGGGGTTGAATAACTTTTAAGGTGCTGAATAACCATGGTCAAAGGAGAGAGACTGAAGTAAACTCGGTGATTTAGAGCTGCTGGAGTGCTGTTGATGGGAGTCAGGAAGACTGTGTTAGTATTAGAATGAAGCCAGACTTACAGGAATTGTTGAAAAGTTTAACTCCAAAAAGAAAAAGCACTAGGGCAGGAATTAAAGGCATAAGAATTCGGAGAAGGATCTTACTTTTCTTTCCAGGTGAGTGAGACTGGACCTGAGCCTAAAATCGGTGAAGAGACAGAAGATTTTGGTATGTGGGAGGAAGCAGGTATTTGGTGGCAGGACTCTTGGTTAGGCAACCCAGAGCTCTTCCCAAAGCCTGTACTTTGGCGCCATGAAGGCTGGTTTGCCTATAGGATACTTTCTGAATTTGATGGTTGTATGCTAATCACAGCCTTGAAACAAAGCTGTTGTAAACGCTGGGGATCATCTCCCTTCTTCCTGGCTGCTCCCCTTTGGGTTTGTCAACAACTAGTCCCTATTGTTAAAATGATCAGAGCTACCTAATTAGGCGCTTACAACTAGTTACACGTTATGTAACCTATATTTCTTGCACAGGAGCTCTGCTCCTCTGTACAGATTTTTGAGAGGACACTTATTGGTTCACCTTAATTCTTAATCAATCCAAATTCAAGTTCTGTGTCGTATGTAACATCTGCTAACTCATCCCGGGCACATTGGTTGTAAGGTTATGAGCTCCAGCTGCGCGCCAAATCCCCCCTAACCTCTTCTGAGCAGTTGACTGATTGCTATCATGATCCCCACTAGGCTTTTATGATTTAGCATCTACGTATATTTGACACCTCATTTTGTGTGTGGACACTTCCTTCACATCTCAGGTTTTACTTTGTCGTTTTAAAAGCCACTTGAAAACTTTTTGAAAACATTATAGCATTTTTTGATGTGGTTATAGTTACATTCTGGCTGCTTCCAGCTTTTGGGATTAATCTTTTGCCCTTTTCCTGATCCCTAAGAAAGAATGATTTTCCCTTGACATCAACGTGTTCTAACTTTAGAGCTGGGTTTTTTTTTCATGGCTGTGTCTCAGATGTTTCAGTGGGAGAAAGGTGTTTTGTGTAGTGTTATTCTTATTATTTTAGGATTCTTCACACTTTGCAAAATCCTGCTTTGTCAACTGCTGCTGTGTGGATATTCACAAGGGCAATGTATAGGCAGGGTCAGAAAATCGGCATAAAGATTAAGAAATTACAACTTCTGAGGGGAAATTTGGGGACACTTGGGATGTACAAATAGGAACTTACTTATTGTGTGACTTCTTTTAAGGATGAAGAAATATTATCAATCCTAGAGAGAAAAAATTAAGTTCCAAGTATACTTTAGCTAAAGGTGTTTATGATGCAGAGGGGGAAAATGTCTAGTTTGTGATGGAGTGGTTGGAAAGGACAGAAATGAAAACACATTTCAGTCAAGGAACTGATTAGGGACAGTAAATAAAATGCAAGAGAATGTGTGTTGTGGTTTGAACTGAATAGATTATTAGCAGATAGGAGATGAGGAAGTAGCTGGGTCAGAATACAATGGAATGGGGTGAAATAGCTAGCATATTGATTCATATACTATTACTGTCCTGCTTTTCTTGGAATTTTTAAGAAGGGAATTTGTTTGTGTTGATGGTAGTTACAGCTGGAGAATATTGAACTCTAGACTGTTTATATGAGGGTTAAAAAAGAAGGGTATTAATACAGTATCTTCTGAGTTTGAGGGAAGACTACATATGGCATGGTTGGAGAATAAAGCAAGAGAATTCTGGAAGATGTTTTAAATGTGTATAATTAAAGGACTTTCAAAGTAAGGTTAAATGACCAGACCCTCAGGGATTTATCATTTTCCGAGTTTTCTATCAATGAAGAAGTCTTGAATTATGTGGGTTTTTTTTTTTCTTGGCTAAGGAAGATTTGCCCTGAGCTAACATCTGTTGCCAATCTTCCTCCTTTTTTTGCTTGAGGAAGATTATCCCTGAGCTAACATCCATGCCAATCTTCCTCTATTTTGTATGTAGGTCGCTGCCACGGCATGGCTGATGAATGGTGTAGGTCTGCAACTGGGATCTGAACTCATGAACCCGGGCTGCCAAAGCAGAGCACACTGAACTCAACCACTTGCCACAGGGCTGGCCCCTTGAATTATGGTGGGCTTTTTGGTGAGGAAGATTGTCCCTGAGCTAACATCCATGCCAATCTTCCTCTATTTTGTATGTGGGAAGCCACTACAACATGGCCTGATGAGCAGTGTGTGGGTCCATGCCCAGGATCTGAACCCACGAACCCCAGACCACCAAAGTGGAGTATGCAAACTCAACCACTATACCACCAGGCCAGCCCCTTGAATTATGTATTTTTAAATGGACATGATATGTTGAGAAATGGTGCCCATAAAACAAAAAATTTTATAAAGTAATAATTTATTTCTCTCCACTTTGTGAAATCTACAGACATGTAAAATAGCAGTTAGAGTTTCTAATGACCACTAGAGAAAGTGAATACCTTAGGTTAATGCACTATGGCCTATGGCAGTTTCAGTCAGTCTGTCCATCCTCAGCTTGGAAAACATTAGCAATTTTCATGAAGTTCTCTGAAATATTGAAAAACAATTCTCAAACCCTATGCTTTCCTTTAAAACCATCTGGATATCTGAGCAGCCAGGTTTGGATTCACATACTTTCCACGTTGCCCTAAATGGGAGAGGTGCTTTGACAACGATATGGAATTTAAAGATGAAAATGAAGACTCCTTCTTCTGCATTTCTGATCGTAAGGAGTTAGAGTTTCTAAATGAAGTCTTCCAAACAAGCTTCAAAGAAATCTTAGCTGTTGTCTGTATTGTAACTAAGACCCAGTAAGTTTTATTGTCTTCCTCTTGATTTTGACAGTGTGTATGCTCTGACAGGGTTTTGGGAGCCCCTGGTTTTTCTTGTGAGGTTCATTTCTATAAAGTAACCTGTCAGTTAAGCTAGAAGTACCAAAGCAAAGAGGTGGGGAAATATCATTTTTGCCTGGTAATAAAATGCCTCTGTTGGATATATGGAGTTGAAAAATGTTACAGGAAAGCCAGTGGATCAGAAATGAGACACACAGAGGAATCAAGGGAAAAGAACCATCAAATATAATTTAAAAGGAAATTGATTGTCAGGTGAAAGTAAGTGTCCAAAAAAGAAGTGATTAAAAAGATTTCCTGCTTTCCATATCATGTTTTAGTCTTCCCATGATACAAGTACATAGGTATGTAAGTCTGTATTTGTGTGTATGCTTAACGTTATGAAATAAATGGACAAAACAGGCTTGATTATATTCTAAGGAAGCAAAAAAGTAACAATATATAATCCTTCCAAGTAAAGAATTATTTAAACCATCAAATAGATGAAAGAAATATGTAAAATTAGGCTTGATATGGGGCCGACCAGATGGCGCAACGGTTAAGTTCACACATTCTGCTTCTCGGCAGCCTGGGGTTTGCTGGTTCGGATCCTGGGTGCGGATATGGCACCGCTTGGCGAAAGCCATGCTGTGGTAGGTATCCCACATACAAAGTAGAGGCAGATGGGCACGGATGTTAGCTCAGGGCCAGTCTTCCTCAGCAAAAAAAGGAAGATTGGCAGTAGTTAGCGCAGGGCTAATCTTCCTCAACAGCAACAATAAATTAGGCTTAACATAAGTAGTCTAGAAGAAATAAACTTGTAACACATAATTGATTACATATTCAGGACTGAAGAATGTCGTGGTTCTCCCTAGCTAAATTTTAGTAATTAGCATGAGCCAGTTAGCACAATTGCTTATAACTTCTTGCTTCTTTTTAAATTGAAGTAGAGTTGACATAATACATATTCGTTTTAGTTGTATGACATCATGATTCGATATTTGTATATGCTGTGAAATGATAAGCACAATAAGTCTAGTTAACATTAGTCACCACACACAGTTACAACAAGTTTTTCTTGTGATGAGAACTTCTAAGATCTACTCTCTTAGCAACTTTCAAATATGCAATACGCTATTATTAACTATAGTCACCACGCTCTACATTGCATCCCCATGTGATATAAAATAAACATATTTTATAACTGGAATTTTGTACCTCTTGACCACCTTCAGCCATTTTGGTCCCACTCCCCACCTCTGGCAACCAGCAATTTGCTCTCTATATCTATGAGTTTAGTTTTCTAAATTTTCTTTTAGACTCTAAATATTAGTGAGATCATAAGGTATTTGTCTTTCTCTGTCTTATTTCACTTAGCATAATGCCCTCCAGGCCCATCCATGTTGTCCCAAGTGACAAGATGTTATTCTTTTTTGTGGCTGAATAATATCCCATTGTGTATATCTATACACACATTTTCTTTATCCATTCATCCCTCGATAGACACAAGTTGTTTCCATATCTTGGCTATTGTAAATAATGCTACAATGAAAATGGGGGTGTATATATGTTTTTGAGTTAGTGTTTTCAATTTCTTTGGATAAATACCCAGGAGTGGAATTACTTGATCATATGGTAGTCCTCTTTTTAATTTTTTTTTTTGAGGAAGATTGAAACGTCTGTTGCCAATATTCTTCTGTTTTTTTTTCTGTCTCCAAAGCCCCAGTAAATAGTTGTATATCCTAGTTGTAGGTCATTATAGCTCTTCCACTTAGGATGCCACCACAGCATGGCTTAATGAGTGACGTGTAGGTCCGTGCCCAGAATCTGAACCAGTGAACCCCAGGCCACCAAAGTGGAATGCATGAACTTAACCACTCAGCCACAGGGCCGGCCCCCTATTTTTAATTTTTTGAGGAAGCTTTATCCTGTTTTCCACGAATAGTGCACAAGGAATAACTTCCTGCTTTTGATGCTACAGCTGTATGTTTCAGATAGCTACAACATATGGACTACTTAGTAAACAGTTTTGTAGCATGGCTCCGTACTATAGCCAGACATGAGCTCCGGTCAACCAAGATATGACCATCCTATACAAGGAACCCTGCTGATGCACCTTGCCACAACTGAAGCTATAGAGTGTAGACAGTGATTCTGCCATAAACTTAAGTGTATAAGGTCCTGTCTTTTGACAGTAGTACAGATAAAATTCCATTGCAATCTGTATGTTTTTTGGTCAAGAAATTACTTTCTACATAGAGTACCTAACGTAGCAGAAGTAGACAGTGCCAACTGTTGGTAAGACCCCATTCTGTAAGTGGTTCTGCTTGCTTACCTGATTAGTCTGGCATCTCCATGTGTCAAATGGAGTCCAAATTATTCACCTTTCTCTCTACCTCTCAACAACTCAGGATTTTACAATGAGTCACTTAATCCCATTAAGGATTGAGAGCTATAGAGGCTTCCTGTACATTTCAGTGTAAACATTCACCAAGATGCTTTTTATCCGTATCAGAGAATCATCAGTCTCTCAAAAGTTTAGAGTTAAATACAGAGCCCTTAACAACTACATTTTTACTGTTCCAGCTATTGTGAAGATGTGTATTTGTAGAATTTAAGATGATTCTGTCTTTAATGTGCTTTTATTTATTTATTTTTTTAGAGATTGTCACTTGAGCTAACGACTGTTGCCAATCTTCTTTTTTTTTTCCCTTCTGCTTTTTCTCCCCACATAGCCCCAGTATATAGTTGTATGTTTTAGTTGTGTATGTTCTAGTTGTAGCATGTGAGATGCCGCCTCAGCATGGCCTAATGAGTGGTGCCATGTCCGCGCCCAGGATCCGCACTAGTGAAACCCTGGGTCTTTGAAGCAGAGCACACGAATTTAACCACTCGGCCACAGGGCTGGCCCCTAATATGCTTTTAAAACTTCCTGCTGCAGTTGCTAATGTCTTTATGAAGAGCCTCACTGTTTGTGTGACTTCTCAGTCCTCTGACCCTGTCTAATCTCTACAATATCTGTACTGCACCTCTGTGATTTAAGGTGGGGAATTGCTTTCAAAAGCTTGAATTTTACGTAAGAAAAGACTCCAGATCGAACAAGATGAAGGGCCTTATGCCTCCTGTCTATTCCTTGCCCATTCCCTTTCCTGAATATAGTCATCCACCCTGTCTCTCCAGGAGGAGCACGGCTCTCGGCCAGGAGCACTCAATGCCCTCACTTAATACTCCCAACCTGAGTGGCATCCAGGTGTGTAAGGACCATTCATTCAGTTTCCTTTGTCTTTTTGGCGGTAAAGATGTCCCAGAGCCTTGTGATGAAACCTGTATAATTCTGAAAAAAAAAAAAAAGAATGGGAGAGAGGTAGAAAAATTACCATCTCTTATATTTGGAATATAATTTATGGCTCACATGTCTGATTTCTTGTGGTTCTTTCCACAGCACTAAGAAATAGACAATTGTTATTGACACTTTTTTACTTGATAGAAAAACTAAGACTCAGAGATCCATGTACATTAGTAAGAAATGAAAGCAAGAGTTTAAAGTCCCTTTCTCGTTCCCTGCTATCCCTGTAAACCGTCTTCCGAAAGATGGGAACTTTTTCTATGACTTTAAATAGGACACCTGCTAGCTCCACCAATAGGAAAGTGAATCACTTTAAGACAGGGGAGGAGATTGGGTCCAGAGCCATTGCCCATAATCTCCTATTAGGGATCATGCATGGCTGGAAAGGTGAGGGCTGCAATTACACCTCTGCAGGAACTGTAACATTTTCAAGTGTTAATTACCTCAGCGTTCCTGAAGCCCTGAGTTATTGCTTGGCACAGCTGAAGCTGTAGAGTGTAGGAAATAACACTGCCATAAATTTAAGAGTATAAGGTCCTATGTTTGGATACTGATACAGATAAAATCCCATTACAATTCGTACATTGCATAGGTTGGTAAGAAATTACTTTCTACATAGTACAATTTTTTGTTTGCCTATTAGCAGCAGAAGAAAAATATCTACAACAAATTTCTCAGGCTTCCAACAGGGCTTTGGGTTGAGGGAAGGTAGCAGGGGCATGGAAAGAAGGTATGTGTATATGCACCTACCGTAAATAAATGCCTTGCAAATAAATAAGGCCTAGAATGTAGGCAATGAGGAAAGTCTTAGACTTATGGCATTCTCTTGGGCATATCTCAGCATTTTCAATTCAAAACATAGCTGACTCTGAACTTTACCCTCCATTGTGTGTTATGATGCTAGTTGGGACATAAAAGCTGGGCCTTTCAATGAGACTTAGAGCAATCCAGCAAAGCTTCATGTGGCATAGGGACAGATCATTTAGAACGTATTCTAGGAAGTAGCCTATTCAAAGGCACGATGTTCATTCATCTCAAGAATCGTAAAGCCCAGAAAACATCATACGTTTTGTTGCACTGTTTGATTTTTCAATTTTTCAGGCTTCTACAAATTGAGTCTGTGTCCCCCCAAAATCCATAAGTTAAATCCTAATGCCCAATGTGATTGTATTAGGAGGTGAGACTTTTGGGAAATGATTAAAGCAGAGCCCTCTTGGATGGAATTAGTGCCCTTATGAAGGAGACCCCAGAGAGCTCTCTTGCCTCTTCCACTATGTGAGGACTCAGCAGGAAGACGGTCATCTATGAACCAAGAGCAGGACTTCATCAGACACCGAATCTACTGGTGACTTTATCTTGGACTTCCCTATCTTCAGAACTGTGAGAAGTAAATTTCTGTTATTTATAAGCTGCGCAGTCTATGGTGGTTTGTTATGGTAGCCCGAATGGGCTAAGATATGGGCCAAAGGTTTGTATCAACCATGTGATACAAATAAGAGGAAACTATCTCTGAAATTATGATAAGTGCACACTCATGTCTAGATATAATGCTAAAATGATATTTTGGCCATATGTAGACATCAGTCATAATTAATGTTTTCCATCCTTTGTGTTATGTCACAGTTTTCACCCACCTCCTCATCTCTTATCTAGTATCTTCAGCTATACTCTCCTAAGTGAACAGAATGTTCAAAGGATGCAAAATGAACTCGAGAAAACTATCCCAGGCATTCACCCACACATCGCCAGCAGCGTTATCAGCATTAGCAACGAGAGTGAAACACATAGATCAAATTGATTTTTTGAAATCATGAGTTATTCATTGGCAAGTGGGAAATGAAGATAAACAAAATTTTTATCTTTTATTGAGGTAGATAACATAATTATTTTCTAGAAATGGTTTGTTTGAAGATAACAACCCAGTAGTGGCTTAAAAACTATCTATTGCTTAGACAAACAGGTGGTATAATCTTTATTATTGTTATCTTATGAAAAGTAATTATTTGCTGAAAAGGCATGAGTGTTTTTTCTCCTTTGTTACTACTCCCTTTCCTTACACTTATATAACACTTAATGCTTTTCAAAATACATCCACTCTGGTATTTTTATTTGATCCAAAGGGATATTTTCCAGTGCTCAAACGAATGGCAGCAACAACAAAACCTGTCATAATAAAAAGATAGATAAAGAAATAAAACACTTGTGGAAATGAAAACACCACTAAACGTAGCTGGAACTATGGAGGAATAAGGACTGCAAGGCTCTGTCCCAAGTGACAGGATGGCTCTAGATGTGGGTTGCAATAATTTAAAAATGGCTCTGGTTTAGGCACTAAGTACTGTACCTGAGATTTAGGCATTTCAATATCAAAACAGTCCTATGAGCTTTAAGTGATTTCCTGATCAAAACAAATCTAATCATTATCTTTATTCTACAGATAAAGAAACTGAGGCATAGAGACATTAAGTAATTTGCCGAAGTTGCACAGCTAGTAAGCTAGAATTTGAACCCTAGGAATCTGTCACTCAAATCTGCATTTTCAAGCAACAGAATTTGATTTGGAGTAAAGGAAGAATTCACCCTTGAAAAACTCAATTCAGATACTGGAAATATACTTGTTCTCATTTAACTTTAATCTTTCTTTCTTGTCCTGTCTTCTCTAAGCAGCGCTGTTGAGTGTTAATGTGCTCATATTTTATTCAACCTCAGCCAGTCATTTGGGGGTAATTAATCTGGGTTTTACACATCCAGCCTCTCTTTTAATGAGTAAACTTTGAACAAAACATGTTTCCACCACTGGGTATTTGCTGCTACTTGTAGAGGCAAATGAGCAGCATATATTTGGTTCCTGTTTTGCTGTCCTTGTTATTGGATTTGGTAATAAAAAGGAATGGGGAAGTTGTTAATCAGAGTATAAGGATTCGTTTTAGCAATGGATTGCGGGAACCGTGATACACACAGACACCTAAACCCATCAACCAAAGACAACAGAGCCTGTGATTTGCACAACTGACATGTAGGCACTAGCCATTCTTCTGCAGTCAGTAGTATTCAAACAGAAAACTGTCAGCAAGCCACATTTGCTCTTTCAGGAATGACCAGCATAAGTATTAAGTATAAAAACAGAATCAGGTTCTTTTTCCTACCTCCATTAAGTTTGCATCTCTTCTTTCTTTTTACCAGGCTTGAGGATTTGAGTCATCCTTGAATTTTGTTTCATAGCATATCTGGTCATAGCTCCCCAAGCCTCTGCAAGTTCTTGTGAGATTCTTGGAATCCCTGAATGTGTTTAAAAGAGATGAATGTAGGAACGAGGCGCTATTTCAGAGTACAGGGCCCAACAGGAGCTTGGGGAAGGGGATTGCTCAAAGGGGTATGGCACGGCCTTAGCCTTTGAGTAAGCTTTTAAGAGGATTTACCCTGGAGGGCTCAGTGCCCCCAGCCCCTTTTGTGATGTGCTGTGTTTCAAGTCAGGGTAGACATATCACAATCTCCTGGAAATTAAATTAGTTGTGTGTGTATGTGTGTGTGTGTGCATACTCCGCTTTGCCTCCCACTTTCCACCTTCAGCCTGCCACTGGGGAGAGCTTGGGAAGAGCTGTGAAGAGGCACTGGGTGTGGGGAGAGGCAGATCTGCTGTGCTATAAGACTTTAATACTCTTGTTGTAATCCTTGACCATTACATATAAAGGAATGCCACATGTTAGAAAGAAAATGGCGAAAGCTTTGGAGATAGACAGCCAAGGGCCTGAACCACAGCTCCACCATGTACTCCTTGTGTGTCATTGGGCAAGCTTCTCTTCCTTTCTAAGTCTCAGTTTACTCTTTGGTGAAATGGGAATGGCACCATCTAACTTGCAATACTGTAGTTGGGATTTAATAAGATTATGTATTTAAAAGGTTAAACCAGAGCCTAGTGAGTGGCAGTCATAACATTAATGGAAACAAGTCTAAGAATTTCTAAACTATACTTATTAAACAGTAGTTTACCAAGTTGACTGCTTTGACAGAATTAACCGAATAATTAAGTCCAAAGACTGAATCTGATTGATTTTAATAAAATTTAACTAATTTCCCCCACCACACGTTTAAATTGTTTATTTGACTGGTGGTGATTTCTTTGGTTCCTTATTGATTCAGTCTGAATACAGCACAAATATCCTGATAGCTACCTAACCACAGGAATAAAGCACCATGCAGAAACCCAGTTTCAAAAACATTGGCTAAAAAGGTTTATTTCTTCATATGTTTTTATAAATAGTATACAGTAAGGAACCTTCTCAATGAGAAAAGGAGAACATATCCTGAGCATTATATAAGTCAGTGTCAAGAACTAAACACAGGACAGATTCCTTGCCTTTATCTCTCCCAAAGCAAACCAAGCTAGGAGAATTGGCAAAAATGATAGAATGAAATGATTAGAAAAAAATAATGAGTGTGTTTTTTCCTCCAAGATTATTTGGAAATAGGAAATGTGCTTCTCATTTGCAGTATGCATGTGTTTTTTAATTACAAAATAAAGGTGGAAGCACATGAAACACTCAAAAGAGCTAGTTTATGAGTAATTCAAAAGGATCAGACAGGGGTAGTATATGTGTTCTATGAAACTCACTGCACACATAATGATTGCATTTAGTGTCAGCCCATTAAGGAACATCTGCCTAGGCAACTGTCACCAGGCTAAATTATGTTTGTGCCTTAGAGGACATCATCAGTGTGGATAAATAATAGATGTCAAAAGATTTTACGGATTAACTTAAAACGAGTCATATTCTTTAGTTCTGTTGGAAACACATTCCTTGCTCAAGAGCATTCAATTCAGTTTTAGTTTATTTTTGATTATCCTGTTTCTGACTTTAAATTCTCATCCACAGAACTAATCAGGGCCGTTTTTTATCAGCATGACCTAAAAATAATTAATTAAAAATTAATATTCAGCCTTCTTTAAATTTATTTTCTTGGTGCCTTTTAATAGTCTCTACCAAGGGTCTTTGAGAATTATTTTAATCTAAAGTTTAGAGTGTTACTTATTAAAATTTGTAAAATGCTTAGAAAAAATTATCTCCAAAATCTGCTATCACATTGGCTGTAACTAGTAGTGGCCCATATTTACATTAAAATAGTGTTTTGTGGGGCCTGGACCCGTGGCAGAGTGGTTGGGTTCCCGTGCTTCCACAGCCCAGGGTTTTGCCGGTTCAGATCCTGGGTGTGGACTGGCACCGCTCATCAGGCCATGCTGAGGCAGCGTCCCACATAGCACAACCAAAGGCACTCACCACTAGAATATACAACTATGTACTGGGGGGCTTTGGGGAGAAGAAGAAAAAATAAAATAAATTAAAAAAGAAGGTTAACAACAGTTGTTAGCTCAGGTGCCATCTTCAAAAAAAAAAAAAATAAAATAGTGTTTTGTGAACCAGGCAAAAGAATTTCCTTTATGTTTTGTTCCAAAGACTATACTAATAAATCTGTAAACGAAGGGGATTGTTCTAACTTCACTACCTTTGTCTCTAACTTTGTGACCATTGGTAGAAATCATATACAAAGCAATGGATTTGGTAAAAGCACATGCATATATGTATTATGGAATCATATATTATCTAATAATAGCTAAAGTTATTTCAGATATAATGGAAAAAATGTATATCTCAGGGAATTTCCAAGATAGAAATTTTATAAAGGGATGTTAGAGAAAAGAAGACTTGCCTGGGCTCAGGCAGAGAACATAAAATAATTGATGGAAAAGGAGAGGAGGAGGAGGAGGAAGGAGTTTTCTTGGGTTGGCCAACAGTCTGAGAAAAAGAGCATGTGGGTGGAATCCAGGAGAAATGTCCAGAAGGGTTGGTTTTGAGTGTGGGCTCTCTTCCTCTCTAGTTATGGGGCTTGGGCAAGTAATGTAATTTTACCTCAGTTTATCTATCAATGAAGAGAGAAGATTTGACATAGTGATCTCCAACGTCCTTTTCTGCACTAAATTTGTATGACATTATTCCTTCATTGCTGGAAGCTTTCCAACACTCAAGGCCAGGCCGTACTCTGCATCGTTGCTCTTATGGTTGTTAGGACAATACCTGGGATTATTTTTCCCAACACCCTTTCTCTTCTTCAATTGCAGTTTCTGTGTTGCCATTTGTATTATTTGTTTCACACTACCACTGCTTTCCATAATTTATGAAGTGTTGTTTTCAAGGACGATTTTGGTAGGTAAATGACCTTATTTCCCAGAGAATGTATTATTCAGATATTGCCATCATCAAAATTACAGAATCATAGAATATCAGTGTATAAAGGGCTTTTAGAAGAAACTGTTGTTTAAGGGGATTTTATTTTTTTAAATTTTTGATCAACACTTATTCAGTGTGATAAAAGCTCCAAAATAAAAATAGCTACACAAATAATCACTAAGTTGAAAATAGACGTGTCAATTTAGGTATAATCTACTAATTAAGCTGATTGTTAGGAGAGAGTAGCCTGTCATAATTAGCAGCAGTTCTGCTTTTAACATTAAACTTGTCCTACACTATTAGAAAATATAATTTGAGGAAACAGTTTCCATACATGTTTAAGATTGACTTTATCAAAATGAAACAGTCAAGTTCCTGTTTCTACGCCACCTTCAGCTTCATAATAATTATCATCATGAAAACTAATATTGATCAAGCCTTTTCTGTTTAATAGTGTCTTGGGTCAGCTTTCCTCAGAAGTAGACTTTAAGATGGAGATTCATGCAGGAAATTTATCAGGAAATGGTCTTGTAATCAACACCTGTAAGAGAATGAGCAAGGCAGGATTAGACAGAAGGAGAATTTGGGCTTCAATGTACTCATAGCAGAAGTCTCTACCACTCCCATGGGCAGCTCTGGACCTGGCCTTTAAGAGTTGTCCTGAAATGACACAAGGGGTCTGTGACTTTATACTGTTTCATTGACCAAGCATTGGATGTAGGATACCCCCCAGGGAGAGGCAGCTCTCTGGCTGAGGGCAATTTCCAGAGAGTGACTCAACTGAGAGCCATCAACTGCCAACACCAGTGGAGAGAGGCACAGTCCAGAAGTAGGGATCCCCATAATCAGGCGCTGGACTGTGCCCCTTACATGTCCTATCTCATATGATCATAGTAGTAACTCTATAGTTAGCTAATATGGTTATCCCATTATTATCATGAGGAGATAGAGGCTTAGAGAACTAACTTGCTCAAGATCACACAAGTTAATTGGGTTTGTTGTGGTCAGATTCTTAGCTCTCTCTGGCCAAAGTCTAAACTCTTCTTTCTCTCTGTCTTCTCAGAAGTTGACCACCCAGATAATGTGCACCTGAAATTATCACGTTATCCTGAGCTAGGTAATGGCTTTGTAGTTGAGTTCCAGATGTATGACAATCCCACAGCAGAGTTATACTGGTATCATACAACTCCACATCTTAAACTACCTTTTTTATATTAATATTAGGGATCTGAAATAATGTGGCACAACTTGTAAGGTAAATTATTCCACATTTGACATTTGGTTTGTGTACACATTTTGCTCCAATATAGTTCTTCTATTGAAGTCCATAACCCCTGAATATCGTTGTCTACAGTTACAGAATTTGGGAAGTGGTGCTTGGGTGGATTGGGGGGGGGGGTGATGTGGAGTGTATATAATATTCATTTCCTAATTTTAAAAATTGTATCAAACCATATGATATATATAAAAATTCTTGATAGATACTAACTGGCTTTCAGATACAATATAGTATTACAAAGTGAAAAAGAATAGTTATGAGAGAGCCATTGTTCAAAAAGTTGACACTAGCCCAACTCTTTCTCTTTTTGTTTGTGAGGAAGTTTGGCCCTGAGATAACATCTGTTGCCAATCTTCCTCTTTGTACTGGAGGAAGGCTGTCACTGAGCTAACATCTGCACCAATCTTTCTCTATTTTATGTGGGATGTTACCACAGCATGGCTTGACGAGCAGGATTAGGTCCACGCTCGGGATCCAAACTTGTGAACCCCAAGCTGCTGAAGTGGAGCCTGCAAGCTTAACCACTATGCCACCAGACCAGCCCCCAACTCTTATTTTGATTATGGGTAAAATCTTTAAATAAAATGACATTTTTTTAAAGATTTTATTTTTCCTTTTTCTCCCCAAAGCCCCCTGGTACATAGTTGTGTATTTTTAGTTGTGGGTCCTTCTAGTTGTGGCATGTGGGATGCCGCCTCAGCATGGCTTGATGAATGGTGCCATGTCTGTGCCCAAGATTTGAACTGGTGAAACCCTGGGCCGCCAAAGCGGAGCGTGCGAACTTAACCACTTGGCCATGGGGCCGGCCCCTAAAACGACATTTTTAAGTTATAATTTTCATCCAAAGAATGTGTTTATGTAGTCTGTGTTGATGTGACTTCCACACAATTTGTTTTCATAACTAACATGTATATATGTATAAATGACACCAAAAACATTAGTTTGCCTTTTAAATAAGTAACTCAAAAGACCCTTAGCTCATAGAGATAACACTGTAAAAATGAATAATATTCAAATATAATTATATTATTTTTCCATGTTCTCTACACATAGTTAATTGGTTAACTCAGGATTTTGTCTAGGTTTTATTCATTATGGGAAGAATTATATTTCTTGCATATTCTCAATCTCCCCATTCTAGCCTCACTTAACATACTGCATTAATTAGTATTCCTCTTGACTGTATATGGCAAAAAACTCAACTCAAGCTGGCTTAAGCAAAAATGGAATTGATTGATCCCAGTAATTACAAAATCAGCAGTAGGGCTAGCCTCAGACCAGGAGCTCAGACAATTCTCAAGCTCCCTCTCCACCTCTCACTTACCCTTTCTCTGTCTTGGCTGGATTCTCGGATCTGCCCTTCCTCTCTGATGGCAAGATGGCTGAAGCAGTTCTATCTTATATCCTGTAATGTTCGGGATCAGGAAAAAATACCAGCCTCTTTCTTTGTAGCCCAGCAGCAGTCTCATTTGTTCTCAATGGTTCTGGACCCAATCACTGTGGCCAGGTCAAACCCGAACCCAAAGCAGCTGGGAGTAGCGTCAACAGCAGCCAGGCTCCAAAGATGTGTCCAGGGATTGGGTGAGAGGCATTCCTTTCTCAGAGTGTCATTGGGAATTTTTTCCCCACAAGAATATGAGGAAATGAACGCTGGATTACTAAAACCCAGTGAATATCCATCATTACTAAAGTCTGCAAAGTTTACTTCTCAGGAAGCAGTTGCCAAGATTATAGCCTAGATCATGTGATATTTTGTGTGCCCTACAGGTCTGAAATGAGAATACAGCAAGAACAAAAACTAAGAAGCAAGCTCCTTCTAACAGTAAAATAAAGCTTCATGAGACAGGAAAAATGTGCACAGAAGAAGCGCCAAGAGCGGGTGTGCGTTTTGTGCAAAGCAATTTTAACTATGCATGAATGTTCAGTTTCCATGAACCTTAAGAGATACCATTTATATTAGGATGAGAAACTTCCCTTCAAGTTCACTGTGAGTTGATAATTTTGCAAACTGTCTTTTAATGTTGCAGGAAAGATGGGGAATACCTCATCAGTTTAAAAAGCATTGATGGGTAGCAGCTTGTCAAGGTTACTCCTGTCAAATGGAAGAGTCGTGTTTAAACATGAGTACATTATTCTCAATGTTTGGTTTTGTCATGATTTTTAATAACTTTTGTGCTTGTTCAGGGGGATAGAAACACACACATATATATAGCAGATGACTCTTTCCATAAAGCTTGCCAGAATGTAAACTTATAATCTAACTAGCTGATGGATTTATTTTCTTAGCAAGTTTTCAGAATTTATACATCCAGATCATATGAAAGTTACATTGTAATTGGTGGATTAGAAGAAAATAATTCTAAGCCTTGTTCTAGAGTTCTGCATAAAGAAGTTTACATAAGTTTCATGTTCATATATTGAAGATTGCCTTCAAATAAGGCATCTGCTTACAAATAAACACATTACTGAGTATATATCTTTGATGGGGTTAAGTATCTTCCTCCTCCTCCAGTGGGTAGATGTGAAACTCCCCACTGATGTTGAGAAACTGTGAAGGGACCAATCTAGACTCAGGCAGTTGGAAGATATTCCAATGGGCGGGTCCGCACTCTGCCAAGGCAAACAACCAGTGCTCCTCCAGGGAAGCATTTCGTGCCCTATTTAGGCTAAGGAAGAGGGGTGTATGTAGGGAAAACAGGGCAATCAGAGGCAGCACAGCAACAGTGGATTTACAAGCACAAATTACTCAGGATCCAGGAAGGAAATCAGAGTTTGGAGTATTCCTAAGCTTAGGAACAAGATTTCAAACTCTGAGAGTAACTGTTAGCATGTATCCAGGACCTTAGTCCTGGAAGGAACAGAATTCTGGGGGAATCATCTAACCAGGGAGTCAAAGCAGAAGGATAAGACAGAAACTCAGTAATTAGACGAGGGTACAATTGAAAACTTAGTGTGAGAAATAAAGCAGAAGTCAGGGCTTACTTCACAAAGTATGATCTGTGTGTTCCAGCTGCTTCAGCATCACCTAGAAGCTTGTTAGAAATACAGTATCTTGGGCCTCCCCAAGATCAGCTGAGTTAGAATCTGCATTTTAACAAGGTCTTCAGGTGTTTCATGTGCTGTAAGGTTAGAGAAGTTCTAGGATCCAGGGCCAGGGCTACAGGGCCAAAAGTTTGGCCTTGATGCTGGGCCGTTAAATGTTGAACTTTAGGAGCCCTAATGCCTGTAGGGCCCCCTCTTCATACCGGCCCCGTGCCTAGTTCTTTCCCTCCATCTTTTTGTTTAATCTTTACACATTACTTCTGTGAAGTGAGCATTTCCTTCACTTACAAATCAAGGAATTGAGATTCAGAATAGTTAAATAACTTACCCAGATTAAACTACCTATAATTTATGGAACCTGGATTTCTAAAAATCTTTTCATTATGGAATTTTTCAAGGATCCACACAAGTAGGGAGAATAATATAAAGAACCCTGTGTCCCCATAACTCAGCTTCAATAATTATAAACATTTTATTACTTTTATTTCATCTTCCCTCATCACGACACATATGATTTCATTTTCTTTTTTCCTCTCAGGGAACCTGGATTGAATGTGGGCCTGGTTGACTCCAGTAATTGTGTTATACCTACCGTACTAGTCACCTACTTGAATTTCTCTGATTGTTACAAGGGTTGTCACAGATGCTGACACAGGACGGAGCCCGGAGCCAGTATAAATGGAGCAAATGGGCAGCAGGGAGAGAGGAAGCTTAGAGTATGGGAATCAGATAGACCCAAAGTCGGTTACTGAAAAGAGGGTGTTTAACCAAAGCATCCCTATATGAGTAATAGGTTTCTTGCTTCCAGAAGCTTTTCATTCCTCAGTGGATAAACATTTGTGAGCATCTACAGCATTTCAGTTAGGCACTGTGGCAAATGACCTGATCTGTAAGGCCTCTGCCTACCTCACCAGCTCGCTTCCCACCACTGTCCTCCTCCCTCACCATGTCTCATTCACACTAGCTCTCAGTTCTTCAAAGGTCATTTGAAACTTAAGGTCATTACACATGGCATTTCCTCTCTCTGGAAAAGTTTGCACTTCACCATCCACTTTGGACTCTCTCTCAAATCCCAACATAAATCTTATTCACCACAACTTTCCTTGACCATCGTTTCCCAAGCTGTCCCACCACCACACATAAACATGGACGAAGTTATGTTTCATGCTATGAACTCACCATACTTAGTAACTGTCACAGCCTGGAATCTGAGCTTTGAGGGATGGTGGCTGGGTTTGTCTTGTTCATCACAATCTCCATGGCCTACATAAGACCAGCCCTCACAGGGGTACAATAGACAAAATGTACGAGTGCTCGGGTATTCCCATTCTTTCCTTCATTCATCCACAAAAGAGGATTCTGGCCCTGCTGGCTCACTTTCTTCTTTTCCCTTGTTGTCCAAGATGGGCTCTGATACTGCCAGACCAGTTCTTTGGGACTTTTGTAATACAGAATTCTTGGACAAATGGTGGGCTTCCTAGGGAAATGGAAGGAATTTTACAGGAAATTTTAGAGGAAGTGTGGAGAGTGAGGAAAGCTAATAGTTGCTACAACTTACTGATTGCTTATGAAATGTCTCACTCTACGCTAGATGCTCATGTGCTATATTATTTTGTTTAATCCTCACATCAATTCTGTGTAGGTAGTATAATCACCCTACAATAAATTGACTGTATCATTACTGATAAAATGACAACGTATCTTTTGCTTCTGCCCATCTCTTGAAAAACTGTTTCTGGCTAAAACTTGATCTTTAAGTGAAGGAGACCTATGAGGAAATAACAGAACAGGTTCTAGGAACAGAAACAGTGGGAGTATTCTCTCAAGATATTACAATAATTCTGTTGGCTCCACCTAGCCCTGTACAGTGATCACAATATTGAGTGTAGAATGGGATATCAGCCATGCTCTGAGCCCTTGTACTGGGACAGACATTTCTATACTATTTAGAAAGCAATGGGAGTACAACAGAATGGATGACTTATTTTCAGCCCAATTCTAAGCAGGAAATGCCGTGGTTCTTCAATTCTAGAAATATCTTGGATACTTTTAAGCAGTTCTGATTTGAGGATGAATCTCAAACTGTGCAGAGTTACTCTGTCAGTCCCCTGTTCCCACCAAAAAACCAAAACCAAAACCAAAACAAAACCCTATTAACTAAATTGGTGGTGAATCTTAAAGTCGATACCATTTTAGAGTGGAAACAGGAACTCTTTTAGAACTTTTTCTAACCTAATTTAATGTTCCCCTGCTATAGATAGAGAACATGAAGAATGCTCAGGTTAGATGAGAATAGACAGCCACATCACCACAGTCATTACTGGGCTTAGCAAACCAATCAGTCAACCAGTATTTTAATCTTTCCTTGGAACTCAGTAAATCATCAGCACTTAAGATCTGAGTTATGGAGTACAGAAATATCTTTTTCTGCAGAGGAAGTTTCACCCTAAGCTAACATCTGTTGCCAATCTTCCCCCTTTTGCTTCCTCCCCCCTCCAAAGCCTCGGAACATAGTTGTACGTTCTAGTTGTAGGTGCATCTAGTTCTTCTTTGTGAGCTACCTCCACAGCATGGCTACTGACAGACGAGTGGTGTGGTTCTGCACCTGGGAACCGAATCCGGGCTGCCGAAGCAGGGTGTGCCAAACTTTAACCACTAGGCCATCATGGCTGGCCTAGAAATATCTAAAATTAACTGAATTTATTCTTTTAGGCATGTAGTTAAGGGGATGCACAAGTTCTTTAGTAGAGAACTAGAAACTGATTTCAAACCTATTTTTTTAAGTTCCTTTTGTTTAGTCATGTGTACAGTAAACTGCCTCACAGTTCTTATTCCAAAAAGTAGATTGGTCATTTTCAACATATCCTATTGCCATCTTCAGAGTGTGCCTAACACAATAAATCATTTATATGATATATGCATTATATATGATGATGCCTGAATTGACTGGCTCCTTTCTTGGCAGTTACTCAGGATAATGATGGCTAGAGTTGGAAAAACATGTGTCTTCTTTGCTGTCTTGTATTTTATTTTCAGAATAAGGTGTTACTATCTTTTTAAAATTCCTTTCATATGAAGTACTTGTGTTGGGCTTAGGGATCACTATAGTTACAAGCGTGTGAAACTTAGGTGAATGTTGTGAACATGTACTCGGCTGCCAAGCTGTGCTCATAGGTCACTTGCAAACATAAAGAACCTGCTTGGTACTATCAACTTTCCTCATCTATGCTTATCTTATGTATGCAGGCATGGATAGAAATTTGTGCAGATTCTACAAGTTTCTGCCGGGGTTTTGTTAGTTTTGGGGACTTCTGGAAATTCTAAATGAATGTCTCTGTTGGTGGAGCTGAGTGACCAAACTTCAGTGTGACTCCAGAAAGGCTCCATTCCATTTAGCTGAAGTCTCCTTTAGAGATGATGGAGGTATGAACTATCACAGGGTAGAGAGTTACCAGATGCATTCTTTTGACTTTGGAATCTATGATGTTTCAATTGGCTACACTTCCTACCCAACCTTTACAATCTCTCAGGAACACTTTGGCATAAACCACTTGGTAGTACAGGCATATGAGAATCCTTATCCTGGCATATTCTTAGCAACCCAACACGACTTTATCTTCTGATGTAATATGCTTTGCCATTCTGTCAAATTAAACAGAAAAAGCTGTATGTTGTTTGTTAATGATAGCAAGTCCTTGCTTGTTCTTTTGCCCAAGGCTAAAATTTCCCAACAAATCAGTTTCAGGGCATTGTCTTTCTAGGATGTATTTCTCAAGCATGGATCATTTCTATGACTTGTCTTTAAGCTATCTTTGAGTTTCTTCTTTCTTACTTCAAGTGGTGGCTCCCAGAACAGAGTACAACGTTTTTGATATTCACTGAGCAGGAGATATTATGACCCACTGGAATTCGTTTGTCTGTGTGAAAGAGGGCTGGATTTGGAGCTGCAAAATATGCTTTCCAGGTCTAGTTCCCCCGTTGATTTGCTTGGCCTTGCACACAAGTCCTTTAATAATCCCTTTTGGAAGCAGTTTCCTCAGTGGCAAATGGAAATTGTTATTCCCTCCATGGCTGCTTAGGAGAGATGGTGCAAGGACAGAATGAGGTGGAAGTTATGAAAGTGCTTTGGAAAAGTTAAAATGCCTACACAAACGTGAGCTATTATTAATGAAAGGAAGTTTTAAAAACTCAGATCATTTGCCTAACCTTCATTTCTCCAGGGCTAAGAATGCATTTTTAAATCATACTTGCACTTTATTTCATAGGATCTTTTTAATCATCACATTAAGGGATTTCATTAGGGCTGTCACTATTAATTTTATAGCAGTATGCTGTACCAGGTCAGCCTTTAAAATTTTGATTGCCCCCTTTGGACTAAAGATGGCTGGAGGAGTTTACAATTGGTTCTCCTTTATTCATAAAGCACAGACCAAAGCATGTCAGAAAGTCACACACTTCATTAAAAGACTTCTACTGGGTCAAATACATCCTTATTATTTAATTACCGGAAGAAATTATGTGTGAATATTACACTTGAGAACTTATGCTTTTGTGCTTAAGTCTAGGTCATCATGTCAAATATATGGAGGTTTGTACTAATTGATTTCTAAGATCCTTTGTAGCTCAAACATTTTAGTAAATAATTCGCGTCCATAAAAGTCTGGAATTATTATTATTTTTCTAATATAAAATGCATGCAATTTTAAACTGTTTTCTTATGAACTCTTAACATGGATGGCTGACAGCTTCCTAACAGATAATATTTTGGGCAAAGTTACCAAGATATTTTAAGGAGTTCATTTTAAATACCATTTACTCATACAGATTATTAGGAGGTTTTTTAAAAAAAAATAAATATGATAAATATATGGATTGCTAAAGTAGAAATCAACATACCAATCTATATATTTTATAATATCTTTCATTAAAGCATTTTTAAGGAAGCATTCTATATCATGAAGTTGAGAACTAAGATTAGATGTAATGAAAGGGATGAGGTTTTATTAGAATTGTGTGATTCCCCTACCAAATGTTTTCATAAAAGTAAATATAAAATTGCAAAGCAAAATTGCAAAACTTATTTGTTTTATCCTCCAAGTTATCAACTTTAGAAAATTACTTACTGGAATAATTATAAGATAAAACTCCCAATTCTGAATGCTAATAAGGAAACACGCATTGGAGCAATATGAGAAATTTAATTCTTCCTCCTGAGAAGCAGCGAAGGAGTAACATAACTGCCCCATGGGGATTGTCACAGCTTTCCCAGAACTCCTGGGAGTGGATGCTTTTGTAAAACAGTGAGAATTAAAACTACGTCCCTTCTTACAAACCTGTGAGAAACTTTCTTCTCCAAACTTACAGATGCTTACAACTGAACCACGTTAGTGGACTCCTCCTAAATGTCTCTGCTCTCCATTTCTCTGAAAGGCAGCAATGTTTTACATTCCACTAAGGAGTATGTTCTTCTAATAACTAGCATTTATGCCATCTTAAGTTCCATCAACCTTGCTTATGTGTAAGATGATTATTCCTTCTCTTTAAACTCACAATAGAAATTTTATTCCAGCTTTTCAGATGAGAAAGATAATGGATTTTTTTACTTTCCTTTGGAGCTGGTATTATTGTTATTGAAATACTTTTCCTAAAATATTTTTTCTTTATGCAAGTCCTTTCCTTTGCCTCCTTGCTTTTTTAAAAATGTCTAATTGATGTATAATCAACGTACAGTCAGATTCCCTCTTCCTAGTGTACAGCTTGATGAGTTGTCTCTCTTCCTTTTATTTTACTCATTTTATGCCAGCCGTGGCTCTGCCTCTAGGAACCTTGAACCAAACACAAGCCTGGTGTTTTTGTCTCTTCCCAAAGTGCAGCCACAACAAATGGGATTGATTTTTCTATTCATTTACAGTTGGTCTTGTCCTTCACCAAAGATTTTAAACAGAATTAAACAGAATTGATACAGTTGAGGCATCTGTCCTCAATGGAATGAAACTGTCAGAGGATGAGTGTAGGGATGACATTCATTCCTTGCTGTTGATGGAAATGGGTTCTTTATCTCATCGCTGTTCTTCTTCCAAACTATTCAGAGCTGCAAACTCTGGAGCATGCTTTGATTTGTGCTCTCCTAATCTTTTACTGAAGACTTTCTACTTTAAAATGCTTGAGAGGCCCAGGCCTTCACCAAGTTCCCAGTACATGCTTTAAAATTAGTCTTTTACAATTAATAATTAAGCCTCTATATCCATCAGGATTCATTCCACTTTGCTGTAGTTACAATCAACCCCAAAATCTCAGTGGCCAAACACCAGAAAAAGCTTATTTCTCGCTCCTGCTATATGTCCATTGATGGAACTCTGCTCATTGTTAATGTACAGGACCAAAGCTGAGGAGTTTCCATCTCACCTTTGCCTCTGTGATCACCATGATGCGGGAAAGCGAACATGAAAATCCTGTCCTCACTTTGAAGACTTTTCAGAGAAGTGACGTATGTTACTTTCACTTATATTTCATTGACCAAAAAGTCCCATGGCAATGCCTAGTATCAAGGGGGGGTCAAGAAAATTAAGTCCCCCCATGCGTCTGGAGAGAAGGTAAACCAGAAAATGGATGAAGAGCCCTCCTAGGAGTCATGATAAAAACAAAGAATTAAAGATACACAGATGGGTCATCAGCTTAAAATATTAGCCACGCACGTGATATATGTTCATTTGAGAACTCTGATATTCTGAAAAATATAATCAAAATTACAGCCTCGCTTCTGGGAAAGGAACACAAGTTTAAAATGACAACACGCCCTGTAGTGATTTTTCTCCTTGTGTTTTTCTTGTCACATGCCTTGCTTAGCCAAGAATTTTTCTTGCCCTGTTCATGTTGTTTCCTTTCAATTATTTAATGATAAAGCTACTTGTACTTTAAGTTTTAGTCCATTATTGGGTAGGTTTCACAGCTGTGACTCAACTGCAAAAATGACAGACTATTATTAAGTTCCATAACATATCTTTATTTTCTGATAGACTTGCCAGCAGCAGTGAGCCAGTAATGGCAATTGCTACGGTGAGGCCCATGGAGGTCTGTCTGGAAGTGGTTCACAGACACACGGAGTCATGAGGCAGCATCTGGACTGCAGAGAAAGAAGAAACCCTAGCCCGGTTTACCAGGGAGAGTGGGAGAGACAACAGTTGTACAGGAAGCAATATATCATTATCCATGAAATTCTACTTTATTTAATAATATTATAATGAGCAGAACCTGGCGTTTATACAAACTCTTTCCTCTCTGAAAACCTCACTAGGCAGGTTAATACCCCACGGTATCCTGGAATCTGATCTTCGTTTAAGGGAAAGCTTTGGCTGGGCCCATTCATCATATTCCTTTTCCTTTTGCTGAAAGTTACTGGGTAACTCTATATCCACTCACTGCAGCAAAGCAGCCACTTTTAAAGTCTTATCGCAGAGACTTCTTTAAAGAATCCCTGTCATCCCAGAGAAGATGAGCAGACTATCAATGTCCAATCCTCTTTTGTCTGCAGAGAGCAAACTTCAGCTATTTATCAGGAAAATACTCTCCAGTCAAATCCGTTATAGTCACAATCTTTACTGACTCAATTCGGGAGATGTCTATTGAGCTCCTCCCCTGCACAATGGAGTTTTAATACCTTCATTCATTTTACCTGTTTGTTAAATATTTATTAGGAAGTTCTCATTTTACTGATTAAGAAATCTGAAGCCCAGATTTGGGGCTAGGATGTATGTCTTCTATCTTTTATGAATTCAGGATTCCCACTTATAGGTGATGTGGCAGTGGACATGGCCCCGTTCTCAGGAACTTTGCAGATCTGCAAGAGGAGGAAAAGACAGGTGGACGGATAATTATGAGTGCAGAATACCTCGTATGCAGAAGGCAATATTATTTACCATTTATTTAGTTCTTAACATGTCCAAGCATTACTTTAGGTGCCAATTAAAAAAATTTCCTTTACTCCTCACAAAACCCATATAAGACTAATGGAAAGGAAGGTTTAGAGGTGTTAAATAACCTGCCCAATTTTTTAGTCCACAGCTAATAAATAGTGGGTCAAGGATTGGATCTTAGGTTTGACTCCAAATTCAGGTGCTTAGCTACTATGCTAACCTTCCTTGAAAAACATTTTACTGCAAAAAAATCTAAGGTAGGCACAAATAAGAGCTGTGTGGTGCCACAAATTCAAAGGAAAGATGGTTTCCTACGATCTATAACAGATGGTCTTTCAGCATCTTTCCCCACTCCTTGCTCTCTCCTTCCCTTGGCTCTGGTCTGGTTTTTCTTCTAATATACTGCATTATTTATTAATTTATCACTTCTACGGACTATAGTTTTTCTCCGCTATTCTCCACTCTCCCTTCCCTGACTTGTATGTAAGCTCTGTGCAGGCAGAGATCTTTGTTTTAGTCATTGTGAATACCAAATATCCAGAACAGCGCCTGGCACATAGTAAGAGCTCCATAAATATTTGTCAAGTTTAGTATATTAATCACCTTAATTGGGAGAATACCTTCTAGAAGGCATATCAGAATTGTCAGATGATCTTGGGATTTTTAGGTTCCAAAATGGGGACAAAGTATAGAAAGGATGAGGACACTGCCCAAGGTCAATTATCTTCAAAATCTGGGTGTGACCAAGGTCGTATTATAAATGTGTATGTTGCATGTGGCAGTGGTTGAGATAGCGGGCCATTGTATCCTTACGTGATGGAAGAGAACAAGTATTCAACTTACTTTCTTTTATATCATTTAGCTTTTGAATAACATTTTCTTTTTTTAGGGAAAGCAGAAAGGTAATTTGAGGAGATTTTGCTGTGCCTTCCCAATCAGTCCTTTGAGCCATGGGGATCTGTTGACACATCATTCCCTCTGAATTCACTTCCTCTAACTAGCAGAGGCCTTGGCTTTCACTGTTGGAAACTGGATACTGTCAGTGAACTTTCTTTGCTGAATGAATTTAGGCAAGTTCTTGTGACTTTTCACCTGGGTTTTTGTGCAGATCTGCAAAGAAACCAGAGGTTGGCTGTAACTCTTGCTTAGATTTCATCACCATGGAACCAATCATGGCAGTGGAGTCTTGAAAGAAACCACTCATTTGAGTATAGAAACTACCTAGGTCACTCCTCACTGGGTTCTTGAGATACACGGTGCTATATTAGGCTCCGCCAATATCTCATCTTAGGTCACAGACGCAGAGGACAGAAGAATTGATACAGTAGTCAAATTCACATTCCCACATGTCCCACAGCATTGTCTTTTCTTTTAGCACTAAGGGCCATGCTTGGCAAAATGTGTCTATGGCCCAACGATGGCTGTAGGCTTCCTCTCGAATACCGGATCAATGGATTTGTAGTCTGTTTGAGAGCTCTCTTCGGGCTCAGATATGCTGTGATGGATTAGCAATGGTTGCCGAGGATGTGGGTGGGAAAGCGAGTTTTCGGAAGCCCCTAAAATTAACTTCTAAAGTTAAGGACAACTGCAAAACATTCCCCTGGAACCTGGAACATAAGCTATTTGGTACTTGTCATTAATTAAGTTGTAGCACACTTGGGGAAAAAGATTGCAGAATTATAAATTTCTCAGCTATAATATTGAACACAATTTTTTAATCATTGATCTTTACCATTTTTCTTTTATTTGGTATTTAAAGTGTTTTGTAAACAAACCATCCTTGTCACTTCCTGTTGCTCAGATTCCAGTAAATTTGCTCCCTATTTTAGAGGAAGCATATCTTTTTTGTTTAGTGAAACTTACTTCCTTTGAGTGTCAAGGGTGTACACAGTCATTTCTTTTTTTATTTTTTTAAGGATTGGAACCTGGGCTAACAACTGTTGCCAATCTTTTTTTTTCTTTTTTTCTTTCTGCTTTATTTCCCAAACTCCCCCCCACCCCCAGTGCATAGTTGTATATCTTAGTTGCAGGTCCTTCTAGTTGTGGGATGTGGGACACTGCCTCAACGTGCCCTGATGAGCGGTGCCATGTCCTCGTCCAGGATCCGAACCCTGGGCCGCCACAGTGTAGCGCACCTACTTAACCACTCGGCCACGGAGCCGGCCCCTCATTTCTAATACAACAACATATGACAACTAAATCTGAGTTATACTTATGCTGTCTCTTCAGAATCATAGAAATATATCACATTGCCTCTTGGTCTCACCAGACCAGAGCCTTGGCTGGAGTTAGGGGTTAGGGCCACGGTGACAACTAGACTCCTGTCTCCACAGAACAAATATGGCAGTGGCTCCTGGATCTTGTTCCAGAATGGCACCTCTTAGCTCTTGAGCCCTCACTCTTTAAGTACAGTTTAGATTGTTGACCTAAATCATGGATCAGCAAACTAAAGCCTATGAGCAAAACCCTTCCCACTGCCTGTTTTTGTGTGGCCAAGAGCTAAGAACAATTTTTACATTTTGATGACAGGGAACAGAAAATTTGCATGCAGATTAAGTGATATTGCCTCTTGGTCCACAAAGCCCAAAATATTTACTATCTGGCCGTTTACAGGAAAAGTTGAAAATTCCTCATTTAAATGCATGCATAATTAAATAATAATAACATGTTTAAATAACTTTGAGGCACACTAAATTACTATTTTTAGCCCCACATATGCTGGCTTGTGAGATTTACTGCATGTAAAAGGTATTTTTTTCTTTTTTATAAATTAAATCAAAGAATTTCAAAATCAAACTCAGGTGGAACAATTAATTGGCAGAGTAATTCTAAAAACTGCATGCACATGGAAGTCATTTTTTTTATTGGACTATGTCTGAGAGATTAATGTATTTTAGAAGCAGCATAATTCAAGCCACCTAGGATTCAGGTTGGGAGGGGCTATTCGTGAAGTCTACCTGAAAGGCTTTGAGATACTAGAATATATTGCACACTTGGGAGCAGCCTTTCTAGCATGCTTCTCAAACTTTAAAGTGCATCGTGAATCCATGGAAATTGCTAAAATGCTGATTCAGAAATGGCAGGTCTGGGGCTCAGCTCTGCATTTCTAACAGGGGACGCAAGGCTGCTGTTCTGTGGCTCATGAGTTGGGAAGAGAGGCTCTGGTACCTTCCCATCGAGACTTCACTTTTCCCTTGAGCTGTGATGAAACCTGACTGCAAAGGCTGTTCTTTACCCTTGAAAGTCAAGATCATAAAAATCACAAAACACCTGGACCAAGTTTTTGTTTTATTAACAACATTTTATAGCTTTGGCATTCCATCAATCAGAGGTTGGTATGGAAATTATAAAGAACAATTGCCTCGAACTGTGTATGTTTACCTGGAGGCAGAAGTGACAGTCTGATGGCTGTACCTGTGAAATACAAATGCCATGTATTAATCGGGCCACGCAAAGAGCAGACAAATGCTGATGAAGGAAAAAAAATAGCAATCCATAATAACCATAGATAGCTCACACATCTTAAGATAAGCGAATTGCTGTTGGGGTTATATGAAAATCTATTCCATCTGTGCCTTGTTTGTGCTGCAGTGCACTGACTTTCTGTGATGCGAGATTATGCAAAGTCATAAAGCTTTGAGCTTTAATATTATTCTGAGTTCTGAATTATGCATCATCAGTAGTACAAGAGGTTTGTAAATAAACTAACAGATCGAATTAACAACTTTTCTTTTTTTTGAGAATTAAGTCTTTTGATAACTTGCTTCTAATACTTCTTTTATAGGTTTAGATTTATTTATACAGAGGGTCTTCATCCTTCCCTCTCTCCCCTCCCTCTCTTCCTTCCTTCCTTCCTTCCACTTTTTGTCTTTTGCTTTCTTTTCCTTTTGGAAGAGATTTCCTGGTATTTAAGGCAGAAAGACTTTGCCTTATCTTATTCTTATGTAATTCCTAGTGACAGGGGAAAAAAATTTAGTCTTCTTCTTCTTTTTTTTTTAAGATCCACAGTCACATAAAGAAATGATTTGTGGAACCGAGAAGGATATGTCTGTAAAGCAAACCAGGAAAAAAGAATTTGATGTTATTATTAATGAAGCAGGTGGCACATCTTTTCAAAATCCCATTTTAGCTGGGCGGTGATTTGCAATGAAAGCTGACATGTTCATTTTTGCCAGGCTAACAAACCCAAGGCCTGTTGAAAGTCAGGGCAAAAAAAAAACAGAGAAAAAACGAAAAATCCTCTTTAATAGGCCTGAGTTTTTGTTGCCTTCCCTTTAGAAAGTTAATTCTCAGCTCTATTTGTTGCCATGAGTGTGCTATTATGATGGAGATCAATCAAACAGAGGTTGTGCAGTTAATTGGAAGAGCATCCTCCGAAACTAAGGGCAAATAATTGCTAATTCAGGAGTGGGAAAGTATGAGCACTCTTCTCTTTATGGTTGTTCTGTAAGACTTTATTTCTTAAAGAAAAAATGTAATTTCTTGAAGTAATTTGTGCTCAAAATTTCTGGATTAAGCTGTAAAATATGTAACTGTCATAAAATGATCAACATGTTTAGTCTATGAGTTATAAGCGTCCCACCACATGGTCTCTCTACTTTGATTAAATCATGTAACTGATTAGGACAAAACAGGAGATAACTGACCTTTAAAAGTCGTTTCACATTAGATCTGCTTGGGCTATAATTCTTCCTCATTTTAAGAGAACAGATTTTAATACTTATGAATATTTCAGAGTTCTACTTAGATTTTTTCCCCCTTTCAGTGAAAGAGCTATCATGAAATTGAATTTTTTTTCTTTTGTAACAAGCATGGTACAAGCACCTGCCGGAGACTCTTTTCTTGCTGAAGGCAGTTCACAAAGTAACTAATCATAATTTGCCTTTAGGAAGGAACTCTTTATAGCATTAGATTCATCAAGAGGGACTGAGTAATAAGGAATTGTATCTGATTTGAGGCTAAAACACTAAGACTCTTATCTAATAGGACAATTGCTTCAAATGGCACCTGAAGGTGAGGCTGACGTTGAAGTAGTGTTCTGATTTCCAGAAGAAATACATAATTCTGTGCAGGAAATTGTTTCACAGTCATATTTTAGAAAAGTCAAACATCGCTCTAGACCTTTATCATGATCTTTCACACTGTATTTTAGAAAATTAAGTGCTAGAAAATAAAAAAACACAAGGATATTAGCAGCAGTTTACCCTGTAGAATGTGGTTGACGCAAATAAATGTGTGTTACCCGAATGAGCCTGTAAAACAGTTCTAACAGTTTCCTTCTTGGGAAAGACCCTCACGGGGTTGTTCATATAGGTCAGCAGGTTTGCTCCCATTAATTTTTTATTTATTTCTCATCCTGGCTCCTGAGAAAGTACAGCAGAAGACTCAGATGGGTGAATGGATCTTTTTCCATGGTAAGTTCTAATTAGGTCTCGAATATAGAAAAGATGAAGGTGTCTGGAAGTCTGCAGTAGAAGAGAGGTGGAGGGTTTTCAACTCTTAGCTGTCAGAGAACTTTGAAGCCACAGTCAAGTCCCAAATAGCAAACTGAAGAGGTCAGGGTGAGTAAAAGGTGTACTCTCCTCAAGGCAGGCAAACCAGTGTTAGGTTAGCTTAGAATGGAGAAGCACAGCAGGCCACTCAGAGGTGCCCAAATATACCTAGTGGTATTTTTTTCAGATACGTATTTAAATACACACCAAGTGATAGTAATCGGTTGAGTCTCATATTAAAAGGGAGAGTGTAATTAAGAATTCATTGTTAGAATATTTGACTGAGTCGTCAATACTAGGTGGTGCCTATCTTTTTGGATCACAAGACCGTGTCGCTGATGATAGTATCAATTGGCAGTCATTGGCATCAATTGTGAGGTTTCTGATTTCAGATGCCTTCCAGAGCGCAACTCATAAAGTGAGGGCAATTTATGAGTTACATGGTTTTATCATATGGATCCTGTCATATGAACCAACATTTCGAATGAAAGATCTCCTGTATCTATGAATTTTACTTGATAATAATTGTAATCCTTTGTTTATATCTTTCTAGAAATTAATGATTCTATTTTCTATGGCTTCTCAGAAAAAAATATCCTTTGAAAGGAAAATTATGTCGCTAATAGAAAATGTGTAGACAGGACATTAATTTAGGATTATTTCTCTGGCAGTTCTAGAACCTACTTGTTTAAACCTATGGGTCATGGATTCATGTGCTCATGTATGTGCACACATGGACCTCAGCTTGCAGAACTGGGCCTCTATATGCAAGCTGTGGTGCAAAGTAAAGATATGTAACTCCTAGTGTGGCAAGACCCTGATTGCCTTTCATTTTATCACCACATATTCCCTCCAAACAGTCACCACCTGGTTCTCTATTCGTGGCTGGAAATGGTAGCATTTTTGCACAGATTGTTTCTTATGGTCTATAGCTGTTTCTGAAAGTTAACCCTGTCTCCTTAACATAATCCTAAATTCCCCAAGGGTCTAACCTGCCTTATGCTCCTCTGTTTTCCTTATGTTACTCTGAAATATTTGTTAAATAACGTTGAATTATATTTTTGTGTACCTCCCATCCCATATCATGCTCATTCCTGAATACAACTACTCCTAAATCGGTTCACAGAACAATATAAAATCTCTATAACAGATATATTTGGCCCTAAGTGATTTTTACTCCATTATGTGGAGTGAGTTTTCTCACTGTTTTCTTATTTCTCCCTTTATGGTCTGCTATAACTTTTACCTTCTGAATATGAATCCTTGTAGACTTCTAGAATTTTGGCAGGTGAGTTTCACAGGTAAATATTATGAAGTGAATTCAATGCCTTGGAAGATCACCTGTCACTGGAATCTCAGAGTAGGAAAAGGGATGTCCTCAGTTGCTCATTGGTGATCACAGCAAAGTTCTGATTAAAATTTACTCTTCATTACGATACTAACACTGACCTGATGGAGTCGTGATCTTAAGGAAAATTAATTCACTTGTAGAAAACAGTATTGACCTCTCAGCTCTTTCAGTGATTTAAAGTGGGGTGGTTGGAGAAATGAAGTGGAGAAAATATTATCTTTACTGAAGAGAATGACCCATGCCAATATTCTACCATCATATTATCGTAGCATATTATAATTTCTAATACCATGTTAAGTATACTTTAATTGTGTTTTTGAATCTGAAGATAGCATATTATTTACTGTTTAGTATCTACACAAATACCAAAACTAATATGCTGCTCAACACATTCTCTTGGTTTTTTGCATTTGATATGAAATAGGATGATTATGATCAGCTGGTCATACCCTGGTGAAGCGTCAGATTATTTTCTTCCAAAGACAGCCTCTTCTTTTCCTTCCACCTTCTTGCACACTGTTGTCAGCTGATGAAACAGCTGTTTAAAGGAGTCAATTTTTAAGTCCATTACTTCTGTAGCTTTCTACTTACAGAGCCCATAAATTAAGCTTTCTGCTAGTTTGCATTCTTCTTGAAGCCGACCTCCATGTACCTGAAGGAGAATCACTCAATCCTGTGGCTCCCTGAACAAGTTTCTTCCCCACTTGCCTGATGCTCAGAATAATAACAGCAACTCCATTAGAACAGCATCACCAATATTTAAGATGCTATTAAATTGCCTCCACTTTGTCAGTCGTGACTGGAGATAGCTTCTAACTACAGAACTAGCAGTGGAGTGTATAAACAGTATTTAACCACCAAACCCTGCCATGTCAGAAAAGAAATAGTTGTTTGCAAAACAAAGTAGTTGACACAAAGTGCCCGATATGATATGAACAGCTTTAAAAATAGGCTAGAAACTATTTTAAAATATAGGCTATGATGCAAATGCATGGGAAGTATTTCTCTGGACAATTCTCAAAGAAGAAAAATGAAAGAATAATTACAAGTAGATAATGAAGTGGATAGCTTGTGATCAATGAATTTGCTAATTCTGATTAGAAAATACAATTTCCATTTTCATGTTTGGGTAGGAAAACTTTCTCCTCCAATGAAAAGTCTAATATCTTACATTTGCATTAGGATTCATGGCATGTTTCTTTGTCCACCAGCTTTTCTGAGAATAATGGACACTGTTTTAATGGCTGGTTTTGAGTGTCTCCAGTACTAAGCCATATCAGAAGTCATCATAATAGTGCTCATCTGCCGTGTCATCCTTTGTCTTCCCTTCTTAACCTAATGTTTCCTTTCAGATAAGTGATTGTTCTTCTGTATGTAACCTTGCAATGCCACCTGTGGTTGTTAGAATGAATTCTGGTAAAAAAAGTTGTTATGATTTTTTTTTTGACTGACCAGTGTCTGAAACCTCTTCCTGTGCTTAGAGAAACTACAGTTATCTGAATTATGGTGAAAGCAGAACTCTATCTCCCACAACCGGAAACCAAATAGGCCAGATGCCTGCTCTTCCTCACCTCTGGCATCTAGAGTTTCACCAAACAGATGCTATTGACCAAAATTTAGTTCAAGAATGGGCCCAGAAAAAGTAGGAATGGCCTAGAGCAGCAGTTCTCAGAGTGTTGTCCAGGAACCCCTAGGGGTCCCTAGAACCCCATCAAGGGAGTCCATAATGTCAAAACTAATTTCATAATAACACTAGACGTTATTTGTCTGTTTCACACTCATTTCATCATGAGTGTACAGTGGAGTTTTCTAGAGGCTACATGACATGATACTGTAACAGACTGAAGGTTGCAGAAGCATCTAGCTGTCTTCAATGAAGTCAGACACGAAGAGATTTTCAAAAATGTAAAACATTTTCATTCTTCTCACTAAATTTGTTTTGCTTTGGAAAATATAGTTGCTAAAAATATTTATGTTAGAATGTAATGAATTTCCTATTTTTAAAGAAATAAGTATTGTTTAAAATTCTTTTTTAATTACCAGTGCATGAAATATTGATAGATATAACTCAGATAAACAAAAACTCTTAGGATACCTTAGAAAATTTTAAGGATGTCAAGGGATTCTGTGACAAAATTGAGTACCACTATTCTATTCTAAAGTGCAATCCCCAGGTCTTTTATATCAGCATCATCCGGGCATTTGTTAATAATTGCAAAGTCTAGGACTCCACCCCCGGTGTACTGAATCAGAAACTCTGGAGTGGGACCTAGCAATCTGTGTTTTAACAAGGCTCGCAGGTGATTCTGATGCATGCTCGTATTTGAGAACCAGTGGTCTGGAGAAGTAATTCTTAAATCTTAACCTTGCATCAGAATTTCCTGGAAGGCTTGTGAAACTACAAATTCCTACTCCCTACTAGAGATTTCGATTGAGAGGTCTGGGGTGAAGGGTCAAGAATTTGCATATCTTAAGCAAGGTTTTAAGGTGATGCTAATGCTACTGGTGTCGAGCATTCTGTTTTGAGTAGCTATTTCCTAAAAGTCTTTCCTGTTATTTCAGAAATGTTTCAGGTGGGATTGTACTTAAATGAATGCATGCATACAGATATGGTCAATCTGTGATCTTTAACTGAAAGGTTTGTTGTGTATTTTCTGATTATCAGTATTTCCCTGATTTTGTGAGTCAATCAATTTCCAAGTAGTCAAATTCTTTTCTGCTTAAGGTAACTAGGGCTTGTTTTTGTTGCTGGCAAACAAGAACTTTGACTGATATACAAATTCTCGCATTTTTACACCTATCGAAAAGGTCACAACATTTTATAATAAGTACAATTTCACTTACTTTTGCCAGGGTTTAAATTCCTAGACTGTAATACTTAGTTTGCATGTCACTTAGGAAAATGTGTGTGTGCACACATGCATAATTCCTTTCTTTGTTTATTGAGAATTAAGAGTAAGAGTTTTTCCAAATACAGTTTAGAGGAAAATTCTCCCATTTTCTTTTTCTTTTCCTGTCACTACAGGGATGATCAGACAAATTAATAATGGAAAAGCTTTGACATATGCAACCAAGATTAAAAAATGTTTAAAAACAGCAATGGGCATTTGCTTGCAAACAATAAGACAGAAAACTACTCCATACTAACTATTGACTTCATTTAATAAAATACTTAATAACACAAGAAAAAACTATTAAGGACATTTGAAAATCATCTTTTAAAAAATCACGTTATATTTGTAGCAAGGGTGTTTGAATAAATGGCAGTTATCGAACAGCTATCTTATACAAGCTCAAGAATTATACCAATCAGTGGGTCAGGCATGAGAGATGCTTCTTACACAGTAGAATATGAATTTTAGAAATGTACTGAATTTAGCTTCATGTCATTGAAATAATGTTAGGAAGTTTCTGTCAAATCCACAGCTATCAAGAGATTTTAATAATGGTAACCATAGCTTTATCCCAGGAGACAATTAGATGTCTTTTAGTGTATTTTTTTCAATTTCAGAATGAATACTTTCAGCAGTTGCAACCTCCTTTATGAGACAATTGTAAATTAAGACATGATTGGGAATGGAAGTGGGGAGAGTTAGTCCCTATACAATGTCTATCAGCTCACTTCTCACATAGCTACCCACAAAAATGCAAGCACAGCTTCAAGACAAGTCTTTTAGCGCCATAAAAAACAAAAACATACATACTAAGTACATACATATAAATAAATGAATGAATTCTCTAATTCTCAATAGTCTCCATCATTCCCTATTACTTACTTCATATGAGGGCAATTATTGGTTTCCATTTATCATCATGTTTGTATCGTTGATTTGTCTTAGGAATCCTCTCTCAAAGATGGGAATATACAAGGTAGACAGAGTTTTTTATATATACCACACTATTTTTATTTGTTCACCCTACCTGTAAGCCCCAGTAGGGACTGGGTTGTATACTCCTAACGTCTTTTTCCCAATTTGCAACTTTCTGCTCGCAGGTTCTCTCCAGTTCTGATTTCTCCTCTACGTTCCTAACAGTCTGTGTGGTCTGGGCCACATCCCTGTCTGTTTAGTCATCTCTAGATTTTTGCATCTCTGCCTCTGCTCTTCAGACTGACACCTCAAAGACAAGGTCTGCCTTAATTTCACTTTTTATTTGGATGTCTCAAATCATCTTTTACTTTACTCTCTACAGCCTGTGGCCAGGCCTCCCCAGATCAAAGACTCTACAAAGTTTAGTGAAACTTGCAGCATATCTAGAGAAGGAAGTCCTACTATTACGACTATTTCTGCATTAACAAACTCTAAGTCAGTAAACTATGAAAAATAGTTATAAAATTTTGAATTTCACAAACGTACTAGTGCTATAATTTCATTTAGTTTCTTACTCTAACCATTTCTGATATTAAAACTATCTGGATAGACTTTCTTTATCTACTATAAATTGAAGGCTTTAAACATAAAAGGAGAATAAGTTTGAATTTAAGTAATGCGCTCTATTTTCCTTTCTTCTGTTTAATCAGTGCCCAGTTCTAAACTCAACATTTTTGGGAGGCCCATTCAGACTACTGGGATCACATTTAGTTTCTTCCTGTATTATTACATTGGGTTTAAAGTAAGCAAATTTACCTGCTGACTTTTCTTTTTGACTTGACGTGAGTGTTTTCATTTTTGTTTATCTTCGTTTCTTCTTCCCCCAGCCCGCCTGTACCTTCTCTCCTTTGTCCTCTCCCTCCTTTCTGCCCTCTCTCTCTTGTTTTTTGTTTCTTCTTCCCTCCCTCCCTCCCTTCCGTACTCAATCAAAGAAGCTTCTTTCAAGAGTATAATGTGGTATGTTTATTATAGACTAATTTTGAGTATACATCCAATAGATTTCTTTCATTGTTGTTGTAGATACCAACTAGAACCTGTCAAAACCAATAGCTTGCTCAAAAGATGATACTTCAATAATTTAGTACGCAACTATTGTAAAAACCATTTACAGAGATTCCTCCACTTCATTGTACATGAACATAATATACATGAGAACAAAAGTTAATAAATCTCCCTATATAAAATATCACCAGGATGTGCTTAATGGTACTTTCAGCATGAGAATGTGTTAGTACTTATACCCATATTCAAAGCTCTGATTCTTGAATTAAAATTTTAGTAGGGGAGAGAAAAGAGCTAGTAAATGAAAGAGGTTTGCATTTCTTGCTTTCCTTTTATACAGTGTGTGTTAGTTTAGAATCTTCAAGTGGTAAGTTACAGAAAATCTGATCCAAATTGGTTTGAGCAAAAAAAGAGTGTATAGATCCACATAAATAGAAAATTGAAGAATAGGATTAGTTTCAGGCACAGTTTAATGCTATTGTTCAAATAATGTTACCAGGATCTTGTTACCTTTTCTTTGTCTCTAGACTACATTTTTTTGGAGTTGGCACCATTCTAAGACAAGTTCTCTCCCCAAAATTCCAACTCCAGACCATACATCCTCTCAGGTTTATGGTTCAGCAATAAAGGACCATGGACTCTTACCTAAAAGTCTTAGAAAAAGCTTCTAGGCACCCTAGAGGGTCTGGCAGTGTCACATGCCTGTGACCAAATCATTCATTGCAGCCAGGGGTGTATAATGTTCTGGTTGTGTGTAGGTCTCAGATCTGTCTCCTCAGGGAAGAATGGTCAGTTGCACTCACACTATGTAGACTGAGAGCAGAGAAGGGTTGATTTCCAGAAGTCAATCAGGGTTTAGTCCCTGGAAGGAGGATAAATTGATGATGAATGACAATCACAAATAGTGAATTTTGGAAGAAAAATCTTTTGCGGTTCATTTTTATAATCTCTGCTTGATGTCCAAATCCTTGCATTACTCCTCCTATTCAATAGTGGAATGCCAGGCCAGCTTGGCCCCTATTACAGATTCAGCTTCATGCTAAGATCAGTACCACCTACCCAGACTATCCTTTTATCTCTACTAGTAAGTATTTATTTCTACTAAAACCAGATGATAAATTAGTCTTTAAAGATAAATTGATCTCTAATCCTCACAATAATATCATGAAACAGGTGTTATTACTTGCTATTTGCAGGTGAGGAAGCTAAGACTGAGAAACTTACGTAACTTATAAATATCACAACCTTTGAATGGTAGTGCTGAAATTCCAATCAATATGGTCTTTCTTCAAAGCTTGTGGCCTAGCTTAATGTTCTAGAACTTGGAAATAAAGGCAAATGTATAGATGGTTTACTCTTCTTCTTGAAACTGAAATTCTGCCTTGTTTCATGAGTTTCGGTCCTTTGTTGGTAATTGGCTTTGTAGTCCAGGCTCTCTAACCTAGGTTCTAGTTTCTCATCACTATAAGTTTACTTCACATACATCTTGTTCCAGAGCTGGATTCCTGTGGCCTTAATGCCATCATAGAAGTTGGAGTCCTGTGGCTTCCTAGCTGACTTTCTTGAAGCTTCCAAGCTAGATATCCAAGTATCACTCCCTTCCCCACATGGGATTCCTATGATTATGATGATTCTGCTCTGATTATTCACTGGAAAGGTGGTTAAAGTGGCAATATAATATAGTGGCTCATAGAGACATGGCATATGGCTGAATTCTAGACACTCATTTGTCTCATTCTGGAGTTGTGTACTAAGGCATGCTCAGTTGTTTGCTGTACCTTCCTCTCAATTTTGGTATGAACCTAAAACTGCTCTAAAAGTGGTTTTAAAAAAATAAAATTAAAAAAATTACAATGTGATATCACCTTACACTTGTTAGAATAGCTATCAACAAAGAGATAAGAGATAAGCATTGGTGAGGATGTGGAGAAAAGGGAACCTTTGTGCGTTGTTGGTGGGAGTGTTAATTGGTGCAGCCACTATGGAAAATAGTATGGAGGTTCCTCAAAAAATTAAAAATATAAAAACCATATGATCCAACAGTCCACCTCTGTATATATATCCAAAGGAAATGAAATCAGGATCTTAAAAGATATCTGCACTCCCATGTTCATTTCAGCGTTATTCACAGTATGCAAAGATATGGAAACAACCTAAATGCCTGTTGATGGATGAATGGGTAAAGAAAACGTGGTATATATATACACAATAGAATATTATTCAACCTTAAAGTAGATGAAATCCTGCCATTTGTGACAACATGAATGAACCTATTTGGGGGACATAATTTGAGACTATGTAAATACCCCATTCTTTCAAACTTTTATCCAGTAGTTTAAGAATACATTGATAATTCTTGGTTGAATAAATTTTTCCCATGGTGTTTGCAAAATAATGATTGCCCAACTCCATATTTCCTTTAATGTTTTTTAGTTAACATTCTAACTAGAGAATGGTATTTGAAAGCAAGATATGGCCATTAGATCTAATATATTTTTAAAGTTCTCTTGGATAATGACGAAACCAGATCATAAAGGTTTGAATGGCTTGCTCTTAATAGCCTTATAATGAGACCAAATGGGATAATGGGAAGTTGAATGGATAGGTCTTGAATCAGTCTTGATGTTTGAAGGAAATCCTACGTGGGAATTTCCCAACATACGAATGTCTGTGTAAGGCAAAAGTTTTCAAGACTTCACTAGTACATGCCTATAACGTGGCCACAAAAACTTTGAAACCTCAATTCCTTGTTTTTTCTCCTGCCTGCTTATACAAGTCCTCCAGCCACACCCCAATTTCTCCCCTCATGTATTTGTGGCAGTCATGGGGGCAGAGGTTTGGAGGTTAAGTGAGATGCTTGTACATCCATCTACCGGAAATAGTCACTGAGTATTGCTCACCCACCTTGTTATTCGTCTCTTGCCCCAGTTTCCTCTTGAAGTTATCCTCTCTTCACAATGTCATTTGAGAGAATTGTATATTGGTGATTACCATGATTAAAGTAATGCTTAGGCCAAAGACATGCTTAAAATGCTAGATCCAAACCTGGATCCAAGTAGAACTAGGGAAAACAGCCCCTTCCCCATCTTTGGTTGCATTTTGTTCTTGGAACCCCAAACAGCAGTGCTATTACTCACAGGCTCACAACGTTTCTCCTAAAAACAGTTCTCTCAGTTTTTAAATCCTTTCTTTACAGGAACTGGAAACTTATCCAAGAGACTGGGGAGAGAACAGATGCCATTTCATTTCTTCCATCAGTTCCCGAAATTTTCTCTGAGGGTCCTGTGTGTATACAAGTAAAGAAACGAATAACAGATTCCCTAACATAAGATTTCTCTACAGTGACACCATTGACATTTGGGGCTGGATAATTGCTTGTTTTGAGGGGCTGTTCTGTGTGTTGCAAGATGTTGAGCAGCATCCCTGGCCTCTACCCACAATATGACACTAGCACCCCTCCCTCAATCTTGACAACCAAAAAGTCTCCACACATTGTCAAATGTTCTCGGCAGGGGTCAGGGAGATGGGGACAAAATCACCCCCAGTTGAGAACCAATACTTTAAAGCCATTCTCTATCATGTATATCAATTTGCAAAGATATTCAAGGATCCTGGGCCCACTTCGGCCACGGACAGGCATGCTCTCCTCCCGTTGGGTAGCCATGAGAGTCAATACATTTTTATTCCACTGTTCTTTGTTGCTCTTCAGTTTTCTTCCCCCTTTCCTTAAATCGTTGCAAATGCTGAAGCCAATTCTCAATCCCTCTCTTCTAGCCTCATCTTAGAGTCCATTTAAAGTGGCAAAGAAAAGGGAAAGGAAAATCCTGACCTCTGTACTTCCCTTCATGATTCCCGGCCCCAGCTTTACCTCAGTCACAGGCGAATCTCCAGCTTGCCTCTCATCTCATTTATCTTCCCAGTGGACGTAACTCAGTGTATGCCCAAAGATTCACCATTAGCATCTATGAGTTCCCACACTCACTTTTATCATTCTCTACAGCATCATGAAGACAGAGAGGCAAAGGGCTGTCTTTTGCTATACCTGTTGCCTGCTCCTCTTTTTATTTTTTGTGCTAGGAATAAAAATCTCAGAGTAAGTTAGTGCAGAAGGAGCATGGCCTTTACAGCCCTAGGTTGGAATCCTGGGAATAATTACCAGCTATGTAACCTCAAGCATGTTATTTTACTTTTCCACACTTCCTCATCTGTGAAGTGGAGATGATAAACCCTGCCTCACAGAGTTGTTGTGAGCATTCAACTGTTCATTAATCTACCTTTCAATTGTGTATCTATCAATGTCACACATCTATGTCTACCTGTAACTATATTTGTATACCTATCTCTACGTTTATCCATATTCTTATTTCTCTTTCTCTGTCTCTATGATAAATGCTCAATCAATGGTTTTATAATAACACTAATAATAATAGTGGGTAACCAACATTTGATATAAGCATCTAAGCAATACACTTTTACTTATGCTCTCCTTTTTAAAAAATATTATTGAATTGGCTTCTAAAAAAGAAAAATAGAAATCTGGATTTTATTTCAAAAGGCCTTAGGGATAGTCTTCTTGAGATTTCTGAGAGTATTGGGCAATTTTCTGTTACATTAGTAGAAATACACCATAAATAGAGATGCAAACAACTGGTTTAAAAAATATCTTTCATACTAGCAAAAAAGTGTTTGAATCAGTGATTTTGGAAACTTCTGACCTTAAAATTGGGTAGATATAAAATCCTGCTTCCCTTGGTGGGGATATAGGATCTCTTCTATTGCTTTGTAAAGTTTCATTTGAGTCACTTTGGAGTCTTCTTTCAGCGGTAAGTTCTGTTGAACACCTGCAAACTTTTGTAGATATTACTTGCATGTAATGGATGGATTAGAAGTGCCAACATTCGAGTCTGATTGCCTGGGTTTGAATCCCCATTCTGCAGTCACTTAACATGACCTTGAACATTTCACTTAACCTCCTAATAATCAGTTTCGTCATCTGTAAAACAGAGTAAGTAATGATATCTGTCTTATGAGTTCTTTGTGAAGATTAAATAAGTTAATATATGTAAAACCCTTAGAATATACAAAATACTCATTAATTACTCCTAGTTTTAATTTATTTAGAAAATTTTGCTATGACAGAGAAATCAAACTTTTTGCATATGGTACATGTAATTTGTATATATTTTGTAATACGTTATTTGTAATAAATTATCTTAATTCATAGAAGTAAAATTTGGAACATTTTTCTCCTTTCCTGAGTTGGATACAGGAACACTACAAATAAGAAAGAAAAACAAATTTCTCCTACACATCTTTGGATAAAAACTGAACCAATTCTGGAATTACCTAAATCTCTTTTTTTTTTCTAAAGATTTTATTTTTTTCCTTTTTCTCCCCAAAGACCCCCGGCACATAGTTGTATATTCTCTGTTGTGGGTCCTTCTAGTTGTGGCATGTGGGACGCTGCCTCAGCGTGGTCTGATGAGCAGTGCCATGTCCACGCCCAGGACTCGAACCAAGGAAACACTGGACCGCCTGCAGCAGAGCGCGTGAACTTAACCACTTGGCCATGGGACCAGCCCCTAAATCTCTTTTGATAAGCAGTATCCAGCAAAAACTTGTGTGATGTCTTTGACTAAATTACTTTCAATTATTCCAACTGTAAGGCTGATACATTTCCCTGCTTTATGATTCAACATGCGTTTGATTAATCAATGAAAGAAAGCCCCCCTCATGTAAAATGTCTGTAAATATCAGCAAGTGCTGGATAAACACCCAGTGTAACATACATATTATTGCTAAATATAATATAAATGAGTGGGACTTAATGTCAAAAGAGAAGGCAAAACTATGGTAGAATTAATATTTATTATCCTCAATGTTGTGTAAAATTTATTTATAGAGCATGCAGAATAAAGAAAAGAGCTTTTTTCCCCTTCCATTCAGCTTAAACAAAAGTGTTTGCTATTTATTTTATATTCAGGGCTTGAATTTTTGTATCTCAAAAAAAATCCATTACAGTGCCATAGTTGATTTTTTGAGAACAGTACTATTCACTTGAGAATCCAGATCAGGAATGCTTTTATGATGTTGGGCAATTTATTTTCTTCCATTAGCTACTCTTATGCGTTCTGTTACCTTGCTTTCTTAGTATCTGTGAATAAATATCGATGGATATCCATGGAACATATGGACACTCCATGTAGGAAGGTCTGTCCCTGTGCCTGGAACTGACAGAAGCTACACATTTCTCTTAAGTGATCATTTCAGTAATATTCTTATCAAATGTAAACTACCTATAGTCAAGGAATGAACAAAAAGGAAATCATTATTTTGACTTGCTTTATTGAAAGACGATAGTACAGTGATATACTTAGTGGATGGACTTATATAGGAAGTGCAGTTTTCTCCCTGTATTTTAAAAAATTAATAGACTTTGCTTTTTAGAGAAGTTTTAAGTTTACAGAAAAATAAATTGAGGAGCTGGCCTGGTGGCATAGTGGTTAAGTTTGCGTGCTCCACTTTTTGGCGGCTGGGGTTAGCTGGTTCAGATCCCCAGCGCAGACATATGCATCATTTATCCAGCTACACTGTGGCAAGTGTCCCACATATAAAATAGAGGAAGACAGGCACAGATGTTAGCCCAGGGCTAATCTTCCTCAAAAAATAAAAATAAGATAAATGGAAAGTACAGAGAGTTTCCATATACCCTATCACCCCCTCCCACTTTCCCCTATTAACATTTTGCATTAGTGTGGTGCATTCGTTACAAGTGATGAGCCAATATTGATGCATCATTATTAACTAAAATCCATAGTTTACATTTGAGTTCACTTTTGTGTTGTATGTTCTATGGGTTTTAAGCAATATAAAATGGCGTGTATCCACCATTACAGTATCATATAGAATGGTTTCACTGCCATAAAAATCCCCTGTGCTCCACCTTTTTATCCCTCCCTTCCTTCCTCGCCCTAGACTCCTGGAAACCATAGTTTTACTGTCTCTGTGTCTAGATGATATTCCAGCATGTCCTATAGGTGGAATCATATAGTACATAGCATTTTCAGATTAGCTTCTTTCACTTAGTAATATGTAGTTAAGGTTCCTCCACGTCTTTTTGTGGTTTGATATCTCATTTCTTTTCTTTCAGTGCTGATTAATATTCCAGTGTATGGATATACCACAATTTGTTTATTGCTTCACCCCTTAAAGGACATCTTGGTCGCTTTCCAAGTTTTGGAAATTATGAATAAAGCTGCTATAAACATTCAGGAGCAGGTTTTTATGTGGACACGTTTTCAACCCCTTTGGGTGGACACCAAGGAATGTGATTGCCGAATCATACAGTAAGAATATATTTAGTTTTTTAAGGAACTACCAAACTGTCTTCAGAAGAGGCTGTACCATCTTGAATTCCCACCAGTAATGAATGAGAATTCCTGTTGCTCTGTATCCTCCCAGTATTCGGTGCTGTCGGGGTTCCAGATGTTGGTCATTCTAATAGATGTGTAGTGGTATTTCATTGCTGTGTTCATTCTTCTTTGTATTTTTTCTTACAACAAATTATTTTTATGATTGGCAGTGGTTTCATTCAGATGTCAATGAAGGGTAGTTATGTAAAAGCCATGCATAGAGATGCACCAGCCACACATATGGATATTCTTTGTAAGGCAGGGCTATTGGAGAAAAATCATAAAAACAAGCATCCCCCTAAATATTGACTCAACGAGTATAAAAAGCAAGGAAAGGAGGTAATTTGACTTCACAAAGGCTTAGTATGAGATGAGAAGGATTTTCTAATTTGTTGTTTTCTTTGCGAGTCATTCACATTTAGTATCAAAGTTGGAATTGCTTGAGTGATTTTAACACCTCATTTGTTTTAAAGTTCTCATGGTCCTAATGTTGTTATCTTTCACTGGATTTCAGATTAGACTTGAACACACGAGTAGGAGAGAATAGCTAAATCATTATACTGAGTAAACAAACTGAAGCATCTGATGCAACTGTTTAGAATTTTAACACTCAACAACGAGAACACAATGATAGGAAAATTCAGACCCTGCCTTCAACTGAGAACTGTCTGGATCTGGAGAGTTAAAATAAAGCAACCTGAGAGTGAGTTAAAATGTTGGTGGGATCTGACTCAATTCTCTCAGGCAGGACCAGGGATTCAGGCTCATCTTGACGTGTTGATCACTGATGGGTAAAAATAACTGAAGTTAAGCTCCACTTACAGAATTTCTTTAGGGTGGAAGTTTAGAAATAATACTATAAATACCTCTAATTTGACCACCCTAGTAGCATTTGTCGCACCCTTTCACATTAGCCTTTTAAAAAGTCCCCTTCTTAGCTTTTTCTGCATATACTTGCTGGACATGGTCGCCCACTAGGGCTTCAAGAATCAGGCACCACATATATACTGATGGTCTTCTTTACTGAGCTCCAGACACATATGTTTTTCATTCATTCCTTGATGCATTGATTAACCAATTGGGAAATTCATTCATGAACACATCTAATGCGTGTGGTAGATCAATGTATCAACTATGAGGTCTTGCACAATTTATTAATCTCTCAGAACCTATTTTCTTACTTACTGTTATCAGAGTAGATAAGAGTCACAGAAAGAATTAAATAAAACAATATTTGTAACTTTTGTGTCTGGATTCCTACTGCAACTTCTTTAGTACAGAATCTTCGTTTCCTTCATGGAGTATTGCAATCGACTTCTGATTAGTTTCTCTGTCTTTTGTCTACATATTTTCCCATCTATATAAATTCTCTGCCTCTTGATATACAGTCTCCGCACTTCCTCCAGAGGTGGTTAGGGTTGGGGTTAGGGAAGCAGAGACTGAGAGGGAAGGGTGAAGTTCACCTGTGGAGGGAGACAGGAGACACTGCAAAGGCCTGGATGAAAACGTTGCAGATATAAGATCCTACTCCTCCTCCGGAAATGTGTAACAAGCCCTCTCTACCCCAAACCCACCCCTGTGCTTCCAGGTGCCATTAAGGAAAGGAAAATGAAAGAGAAGAACCTTTGAAAACTGACAGCATTTTCCTGAAAGAAATCTTTTAAGCTTAATAGGACGCTATTTAACTGGAATGAGGTAGAAATAACATTAATCAGAAGGCTTATGTTTCCCTGCTACTTAAATAAGGGTTGAGAAGAAGTTAAAATTAGTTAAGAAAATGTAAATGAATACATTTAAACTTCACTTGGAATATAATATGTGTAAATTTTCAACCCTGAAATATAGACATAGAGAGGTGTCTGTTGGAATTATGGGCCTGCTATTTCCTAGGCAACGGAATTTTAGTAAAAAAATCTCATGTGACTGGCGATTATTTCATGAAAATCTTAATCTTTTACACACTATCTTATTAAAAAATATATTATTTATAAATTTGGAGTCTGCTAACATGATAAGAGTTTCCCCTGATATTTGGTAGAAAATTTCTTTAAACAATCATATGACAACACAAATCTGTCTGACGTTCAGCTTTTCTATGCAAGAATACAGTGATAAAATACTTTCAAAATCTTTAGGGAAATGAAACATGAAAAGTTCTAGAGTTTACAATCAACTAAATGGACACCCAAGTATAAAGACAACAGTTTTGATCATGTAGAACCTTCTCAAAGAAACCAGATGGTAAACTTCACCCAACCAAAAATGAATGAAGAGACTACGGCTAAGGGACTTAGAATGGCCAGTGAATTCATTTAACTCTAAGTCGAAGATTAATAACAATGTGGGAATTGTGGAAGGAGAAAAGAATTGTAAATGTGAAAAACCTAGTCCCAGTTTTAGCTCTATTTCCTACCACTTCTTTATCATACTCAAGGCTCTTTCCATTCTGAAATTCTTGAAATCAGTTATAATGGTCTTACCATGGAGCCTTGACGCAAACTCTTTACTCTCCTGGGACAAGTTCACCCAAGTCCCATCACTTATTTGACCCTACCCATACACTCCCTCTTCTCCTGTCCAATACCTAAGGACTCAGCTTCATCAGCATTTTCTTCAAGAAAGTTTCCCCATCACCTTCCTCTTTTGTGCTTCTGCTCTCTGTCACAAACCACACTTATCAATTTCCATTAGAAATTTCTTGTTTCTGACCATTCTCCCCAGCCACTGCACTCTCTAAAAGACTGCTAGTTTTGTGCTTGCAGAAACAGGATCTGATATACTCATTTGTTTTTAAATCTCTAGCATCTTTCAAAGTGCCGAAGATACGGTAGACAATAAACAAGTTGATACGCATCAAGACGCCTATAGGGTTTCAGTTCTTCTTTTTGCTTCTCCTTCTCTTGTAATTGTTCACACACACACTATTGACATATTCTGAAAAATATTTTAATTAAAAAACTCAGATGCATTTTATTTTAATGTGAGTAACACAATTCACAATCTGTTTTTATTTGCCCAAATCAAGGTTTTAGGTAAAACCAACAAATACTTTTTTGATCATTAAACTATGTTGTTTCAAGCGATGGTTTTATACCATTGAAAGATTAATTTTAACACTTATATTTGCAAAGCAAACCATTAACTTGATTTATTATGAAACAGCAAACTTACTTAATTTGACCAGACACCATGCTGTCAGTAATTTGACAGTAATGATATTGTTTTCCCCCCAGTGAATGAGATTAACAATACCAATTTGCTAAGTTAATGCTTGTGTGGAAATTGTCAATAAATAAGTGAGTGACTAACTCGGATAAATAAAAAGCAGATTCTGATATCGGAACTACTGAACTGAAGAGTTCAGTTTGACCAAATAAGCTACATTTCCAAATTACATATGTGTGAAATACAATTTATTTATTGTTTTATTAAACAAATATATTTTTATTGCATATTGAAAAAACATTACATATGAGAAATCAAAATATCAGAATAAAAGATGAACCAAATTATAGAATATCATTATTCAAATGACTCTTTCAGTAAGCAGTAATCATCTTTCCATAACAGTTGGTAAAAAAGCTTTCATCTGAAGAAACTCCTAGTATTGTTACAATATCTTGATTTGCTAAAATTCACTTAAATGAATATTTTCTGAAACGTGCAACGATGCAGTTAAACCTATTTTATCATCTTTTGAAGCTTAGAAACATGATACAAATAAGAGGAGACTAATATGTCTTTCAGGGGCACTTAATTGTCATTTCACTTCTTTTAAAATTAGAGGTAAATTTAGAGATAATATTTCTTTTTTCTATCTGTCTGATCCAATTTTTCTTCCACTATGAAATAAAAGAAAATTAGCTTAAATGACGTGTGTTAAAACCAAATAGGGTACAATTTGCCTCAGACTGGAAACAAGATTTTTCAGCCCAATTCTCTTATTTACGCTGACTGCACTAAAATTTTGGACAAGAGCTTGTCTTTTCCTTAGGGTTATTTATTTATTTATTTCTTGTATTTAGAAAAGGACATTAGACAATCAGGTGTATGAGTCACTGAATCAATATTTAATAAAGACAACATGTCTTTAATTTAGTTTCATTTTGAGAAAAATAGAATAAAATTGAAGAAATATTTTTAACATGGAAATATATGAGTCTTTTGAAATTAGACATCCCCAAACTTTTCTCTCTTCTTTTGTAATTTGAACTGAGAGTCAGGAGCTCCACCCATATTGTGAGTTATTCTAATCAAGGTCCAAAAGGACATATAGCCTGGAGTGCAGCTCTCCCATGGGGAGTGTGTATGGTGTGGAAAAATAAATGGGTAATCTTGTAATGCCTGGGATGTGATGAAATGGGACTAAAAGAGAAACTAGGATATTTCTATGAACTAGATGACCAAGCTTCCACTATTTACAAAGTTAATGTAAACCATGCATAGGTGCACCTTTTTCTTTTTTTTTTTTTTCTTGCTGAGGAAGATTTGCCCTGAGCTAACATCTGTTGCCAATTTTCCTCTTTTTGTATGTGAGCCACTGCGACAGCATTTCCACTGAAAGATGAATGGTGTAGGTCTGTGCCTGGGAACCAAACCTTGCCTGCTGAAGCGGAGCCAAGGAACCTAACCACTAGGCCACTGGGGCTGACCCTAGGTGCACCTTGATGCTTAGGCTTTCTGAGTGAATATGACAGAATCTATACTCCCTCCCACCACCAAATGTATACAAGGGCAAGTATTTAGCTGTGACTATCTGTACATTAATGCCTGCATGTCAGTGTCAGTGGACATGTACATAAATAATACATGGGGTTATCTATTTATTTACTTTGCATATAATGACATAGAGGAGATTTTACTTAGCAGATCCCCTTCAAGGAAAGACTTGCTTGTGGTTAGCAGGAATACTTTGCTAAGTCATTTGGGGTAGCTGGTGAAATTCCCAGAGAGCATGCTCCCTTTGCCATAGGCTATTTTTTATGAAGGACGTGGTATTCCATTAATTAGAGGGCATTTGTTTTGCTAGACAATGATATAGAAGTGATATGAAAGCGTGAGACCAAGTTGAGACACAGGACACTAGAATGGCAGAGAAGACATACTTCGGGTGGCAGGCGATGTGAGAAAAATCTTTGGATACCTGCCTCATCTGATGATGAGGACTGAGGTGGGTATGGAATGGGGTTTGCTCTGTTTTGGTAAACTGTCTCCTATGTCTCCTTATGAAATCTTTGATAACTTCTTCATTACTCAGGAGTGATTTTTGTGAGTGGGTTCCCTGGGGGATTTGTGAAGAACTGCTTCAAGGCTGGTGATAAATGACAATAGAATACAAGTGGAGATTGCTGGGTATCTGGGCCAGATGTGCAAAGATTCTCTCACTCCACAGTGGGATCGTTATCCACACAATTTATCTTAGAGGTGACTTGTGCTTCAGAAGTATTTTTCCACCACTAAGTCTATTTTGGGGAGCATATTCTATTTCTACCTATTCTTGCTACTTGTGTGTGTGCATGTACACAAAACTTTCTGTAAAACACACATTCGCATTGCACCTTGATTCTCTTTACTCTTGACTAAGACAACCTATGCTTTGTGCAAGAAAAACTCAGCCTTTAAAGTCCTTCAAATTTGCTCCTTCGGATTGGCAAAGGAACCAGAAACAGAGCCCTCCTTTGTCTCCACTCAACATCTGAAAAATACATATTACATGGACCGAACATTTAAACTTTAAAGATTCCTGACTCCGCACACATATCTTTGGGTTTTATATAAGAAAAAATCTGCTGCAGTTTTGATTGGGATTGCATTGAATCTAGGGATCAATTCCTGGGGAACTGATATCTCAACAATATCGAGTTTTCTAATCTATGAATAAGATATAACTTCTTTTATTTAGTTCTTTAAATTCTCTCAGCAATGTTTTACAGTTTTCAGTACACAGGTCTTGTACATATTTTATCAAATTTATCCTTAAGTACTTCATATCTTGATGCTTTTATAAATAACTCTTTTTAATTTGAACTTGTTACTGATTATTGTAGTACATAAAAATACAGTTGATCTTTTCTATTTATGTCTTATATTTAGTAGTTTTCTGGTTGATTCCATCAGATTTTCTATATAGAAAATCATGTTGTCTGTGAAGACAGCCTGGTTTACATCTTCTTTTCCAAACTGGATGGCTGTTCTTTTTTTCTCTCTCTTTTCACTTTATTTTATTTTTTGTCTGAATGCACTGGCTACAACCTCTAGTACCATGTTGAATAGAAATAGAGCAGAAATTCTTTTCTCATGTGTGATCATAGGGGGAAACCATAGAATTTTGTAGAATCATTTTTCAGATTGACAAATTTCCCTTCTAAGTTTGCTGAGATTTTAAAAATCAGGAATGGATTTTAGATTTTATAGAGACAATCATATGTTTTGTTTTGATTTCTTTTTTTTTTACTTTGTTAATACAGTAAATTACATTCATTGATTTTCAAATGTTGAATTTAATGTGTATTCTTGGAATAAATACCACTTGATTATAATATATTATACTTTTTGTATATTGCTAAAATTTTGTGTAGGGTTTTTGCGTCTGTGTTCTGAAGGGATATGGGTCTGTACTTTTATTTCTAATGTCTTGGGTTTGGGTATCAGGGCAATACGGTCTTATAGAATGTATTAGGAATTATCTTCTTTTCAATTTTATGGAAGAATTTGTATAAACTTAGTAATATTTCCTCCTTACATAAACAAGTAAAGACACAGTAGGCTGGAGTTCTCTTTTGGGGAAGGTTTTTAAACTACAAATCAGATTTCTTTTGTAGCTATAGGCTATTCAGGTTATCTTTCCCCCTTGAGAGAGCATTGATAACTTGTGTCTTACAAAGAATGTGTCCATTTCATCTAGGCTGTCAAACTTATAGGCATGGAGTTATTACTGATACTTACTATCTTTTGAATGTCTTTAGAATCCGAGAAATGTCACCTTTTTATTTCTGATATTGGTAATTTGTGTCTTATCTTTTTCTTTTCCCCTGATCAGTCTGTTTAGTGGTTTATCAATGTTACCGATCTTCTTAAAGAATCAGTTTTCAATTTCATTGATTTTTTTCTATTGTTTTTCTGTTTTTTGTTTTATTGGTTTCTGCTTTGATGTTTATTACTTTTTTCTGCTCACATTGGGAATCATTTGCTATTATTTTTATGGTATCTTAAGGTATAAAATGAGGGTCACTGATCTGAGATTTATCTTCTCTGTGAATACAGGGTTTTATTGCTATAAAGTATCCTCGAAGTACAACTTTACCTTCATTCCACAAATTGTGTCATATTGTGTTTTGTTTTTATTCAGCTAAAATGTTTTCTAATTTGCCTCTTGACTTTTTGACTTCTTGGTTATTTGAAGTATGTTATTTAGTTTGCAGATATTTGGATATGTTCCTGACATCATTATGTTATCCATACCTAGTTTGTTTCATTTTGGTCAAAGGACATGCCTTGTATGACTGGAATCTTTTAAAATCTGTTGAGATTTGCTTTATGATTCAGAATACGTTGGTCAATGTTCCATGTGTACTGGAAAAGAATATGTGTTCTGCTGTTGTTGAGTAGAAAGTTTATTTAAAGTCAATTAAGTCAAATTGATTGATAATGTTCAAGTCTAGTATATCTTTGTTGATTATTTCCTACGTGTTCTATCAACTATTAAATGAAACGACCGAAATATCTGCCTATAATTGTAGATTTGTCTAGAATCCTGCAGAAAGTGATCCTTGAAATTCAATCAGTTTTGCTTCATGTATTTTGAAGCTCTGTTATTAGTACATAAATATTCAGAAATGCTATGACATTTTGATGAATTGACCTTCTAATAACATTCTTTCTTGTAAAACCTGTTTTGGCTACTATTAACATAACCACTGCAGCTTTCATGTTAGCATGATGTTATAGGTTTTTTTTCTTTCAGTACTTTAAAGTTGTTTCCCTACTGTTAGCTTGCTTGTATTGTTTGTGATGACAAGTCTGCTGTCATCCTTGTCTCTTTTTCTGTACACAACATTGTTTTACTCTGTCTGCTCATATGTTTTTCTCTTTCTCACTATATTTATCTTGAGTAATTTATCATGTGCTTTTTTTATGTTTCTTTTGTTTGGTATTTGCTGGATTCCTTATATCTTCACATTTATAATTTTCATCAGTTTTGGAAATTTTTCAGCCATTATTTTCTTCAAGTATTTTTTCTGTTCTTTCTGTTCTCTTCTCCTTTAAAGATTCCCACTTTACATATAAATTAGCCTGCTTGAAGTTGTCCCACAGTTCACTGAAGTTGTGTTTATTTTGTTTTAATTCTTCTTTCTCTCTGTTTCAGTTCAGATGTTTTACTACTATATTTCCAAGTTCAAAATTCTTTTCTTGAGGAATATTTAATCTGTTAATCCTATCCAGTATATATTTTACCTCAAAGATTATACTTTGTACCTCTGGAAGTTCAATTCCATTTTTGAAAATATCTTCCATTTCTCTATTTAATGCTTTGAACCTTCAGAATATAATTATAATGTTTAAATCTCCTGTCTGCCAATTATAACATCTGTGACAATACTGAGTCATATTTACTTGATTATTTTTTCTCATATCAGGCCATGTTTTCCAGCCCTTTGCATATCTAGTAATCTTTGATTACGTGACAGACATTGTGAGTTTTACCTTGTTGAGTATTGAATATTTTTTATATTCCTATAAAGATTCTTTGCTTCTTTCTGGAGTATGTTAAATTTCCTAGAAACAATCCTATCCTTTCAGGTCTTGCTTTATGATTTAGTTGTATCTGAACCAATGCTCAGTCTAGAGCTAGTTATTTCCACCTGTTGAGGCAACAACTTTCCTGAGTACACAACCCATGAATGACGACTTTTTCCCATCTGGCTTGTGGGAGCAGGGGCAGGCACTGTTCTCAGCCCTATTTGACTGCCAGGCACTGTTCCACTTAATCCTTTCAGATGGTTCTTTTCCAGGCCTTGAGAATTTCCCCACACACTTGTGCTGATTAGTACTCTGCTAAATAATCAAGACTCTCTGCAGGTCTCCAAAGTTCTCTTTCTGTGCAACTCTCTCCTCTCTGGAACTCTAATTGCCTTGGTCTTCACAGACTCTAACTTCCATTCCTTAACTCACTGAGGTCACCAGGTTCTGCCTGGTTCCCCCTCTCTATGCCATGGCCTTGGAATGCTCTCAAGTTTGAGCAATTATAGAACTCATCTTGTTTGCATCTCATTTCTCAGTGACCACCATCCTTCATTACCTGAGATTCATTGTCCTGACAGTCACTGTTTCAAATATTTTATCTTTTTGGAGGGGTTGTTTTAGATAGAAGCATAACTCTACCTCCTGTTGATCCATCTTTTTTGGAAGCAGAAGCCCACATTTGGATTTTATATTTCAGACCTTTTGTAGGATAGAGCTAGTCTACAAAACAGACTTTACAGGATTGGTCAGGTGACATGAGGGCTTCTTACATTATGTGAGCTAAGATTATGATGGGTTGGTTTATTAACCTTGAAAATCTGTGCTCTCCCTCTGAAATCATTATTAGATAGGATTATATCCAAACCTACCTGAGATTATCCATGGCATGGTTCATTGATATCACCAACAGGATTAGAATGAGAAAGAATTTTCTTTCTTAGTCTGTGGCCTGGAGAAGGTAGTTCAACCCCCTTTGTTCCTCCTGAGTAAATAATCAGATGGATTGCATTTTAACAGTCCTTTAGAATATATAATGAGGAATCTTGTATAGATCATACATGTAAGTTTGGCTGGCTTCTCCTCTTAGTGCTATTCATTTCATCTTTTGGGTAGCTTTGCTTTTTCTGTAAGCCGCTGGTCTCTGGGGGAACAAGTAATGGATTGTTGATCTTTCCTCTTTGGATACTTGAGCTGTCCCTTTCTAAGAATCCAGCCTTCAGTCATTAAATGACCTAAAGAACAGGAATTTATTAAAACCTCTCCCTACTCTCTTCCAGGTTTTGCTTGTCTCATTTAATGAACAACAAAGGGCACTGTGGATTGTCTTGTTTGTTTGTTTGTTTACTTTTATGCCTATATTCCTTTGCAGAAAATTTCCAGTCATAGTATTTTCCTGGTTATTCTCATTTCAACAATCCAGTATATTTGTCCACTCCCACGGAATGTATGTGCTTGTACATTTTTAAGGAGCAGAACCACCTCATCTACCCTCCATCATTTGGCTTTGTATTGTCCCATTAAACCAATTTTAGAGAAATTTCTGCTTCTAAAATATAAAAGCCTTCCAATTATAACTTAAATGTTTTTAACCTAATTTTCATGAATATTTTAAGTTTCATTGTTTCCTCTTAGTAATTCAGGCTGCAGAAGATTTTATTCCTTAGTGTTTAAACTATTTGGGTTTATATCTTATCTGTGCAAGGAAAGTTGTTTGCATAGATTTAAATTATCTGTTCTCTTCTATGTATCTAACATAATAAACCCCAAAAGTTTATGTCGCATTCAACATAGTGTATATTAGCTAGACTCTTGAAATATATTTCGCATTTTCATTGCTTTTTAATGGGTGTCTTATTTGCCTGTCAATTTCATTCTGAAATAATTGTAATTAATTGATGTGTGTGAGCAATTTTTTTCTATAAATGTTATTAAATTTGAAAAGAAGTTTGTCTTTAAGATTTTTAATATACTTTACAAATTTTATATCAATAGCAGATATCTAAAAACACCTATTCTTTATTTCAGCAAAATTGTCTCTCCTTTAGAGGTTTTTACTTTCTTCCACAAGATCAAGACCCTAAGAAGACTACCAAAGACTTTTTAATGAGAGGCAAGATTAAGATATTCTCAAGGGGGAGGTGTAAAACAGTTTTAGCTATTAAAAGATAATATCAAAGAGAGCACAAGTGCATAACCTGAAAAATGGATCAATTAGGAATCCATTGTATCCTTGGGAGCAGGAGCACTTCAATTAAAGAAAAATGAGACTATGGCTATTAACATTATTAAATGAAAACAACAAAAGCTGTGATACATTTTCATTTACTATTGCAATACCCAAGGGCCAACTGCCGCTAGCGTATACGGTTAAAATGTTCGTTTCCTCATGACCACATGAATTCTCTAGAAGTAGCTTTGGTAACAAAAGAACTTCATCCTTGTGAAGAGTTTTCTTGATCTGTTTAAAGTTCCACCCTCCCTCCTGCATGGCATAGAGTATGGATTGACAGTTTGCTGAAGGATAGAGCATTCTCTTCTAAATATTATAGTCAGAATGTGATATCAGTTTATCTATCATGAATACATGTGTATATATATGCATATATCATTTTCTAAGAATTTATTAGCTTACAGTGAGACGTTGTTGATACTTGATATCAGACAATTCTGTTAACTCTATTTTCCAAGTAGGTGGATAACCTGACCTTTCCATCATATCTAATATTACCACAGTCCCAGACATCACCATCTAACCCCTGGATTAGGCCAGGTGTGTTCTAGCTGGGCTCCCTGTTTGTTCCTACCCCTTCATGGTGTATTTTCAACAAAGAAGCCACAGTGATCCTTTTAAAAGTATGTCCAATTATGTCCCTCTCTTCTTAAACCTGCAATAGCTCCCCATTTCACCCTGACAAAAGCAAAACTTACTTACGATGACCTATAAGGCTTTACATGCTCTGTTATCCTCTTAACCCTCTGGCTTCTGCTAAAATCTCTTTCCCACACTCAGTTGGCACCATCCACACCGTTTTTCTTTCTCTTCTTTAGTACACCAGGCATGCTCCCCTCTCGAGGCTTTTGCATTAGATTTTCCTTCTTCCTGGGTACTCTTCACCCAGACATTTTCATTGCTGCCGCACTCATCTTTTATGTTTGAATCTCTACTCATATGTTTGCCTTCCAAAGGAGATTTTCCTTTGCTACGCTATTTAAAATCACCTACCCTATCCCCTCCAGCGCTTTAAATTTTGTCTCCTGAACTACCTCTTTTTAAAAATTTGCCATAGCAAATAATAGGTACTTAATTCATATTTGTTAAATGAATGAAATAAATGTATTAATTTATCTCAGTGACACTGAAATCAGTGCTTTGTATACGGGAGAAGGCAAGCCAGGACAGAAGATTTACTTTATAGTTATAGGACAGACATTTCTTTCTGTAAATCTAATTTATACATAAACTCCTTTCTTTGGCTTCATTTTAACCAAATGCACTTATAAATAGTGAATGCTTTGTTGTGCACCTTAGATTAGTTTGTGCCTACATGGTATTTGTACTGTGTAAGTAAATTTATTGAATTCACTGGGGTGGGCATGGAGTAACTGAGAGAAAGTGTATTTCCACACCTTGCAGCTGGTTTTAATTATTTATCTGTCCTTGGGTCAGGGTGTGAACTCCACTTTAGTACACCTGAATGAGAATGTCCTTCCAGTTGAGATGATCCATAGAAATTCTTAATATCATAAAGCTTCAATAGCTACTGCTTTTGTGTAGAAATATTGAAAGCAGTGGTCTCAAAGGAAAGAAAAATGGATTTTATGTAGAGTGTAGTACTAACATGTCTGTTTTAGCTTTCCGATCCATGTTTTAATTGGACTGGACATCAGTATTAAGAACACATCTAAAGCTTTGTTTAAATGTTATTTATTTGAATTGATTGCTGCTGCTTACAAGGAATTATTCCTAAGATGTTTTTCAATGTGTAATAAAGCCAATGACTACACTTCCATAAGCCAATTTTAAGATTTAACAAAGTTTTCTTTGCATAAAATAATTTTGAAAACAAAATATAAAGTTTGCTAGCATCGAACACTGCTGATATTTATCTAATCTGAGTGTTGGGAACATTTCTCAATTGTAAATTATATTCATTGACGTTGAAGGTGAGTGAATTCTTAAAGTTTGTCTTGCCAGGATTATTAATACACGTTTATTTTTCGCTGCCCATATTTGGGAAGGAGGGTTGGAGGACCTGAAGCCACTGCCAAAATGCTCCTGAAGCCTATTTGAAACTGCTTTATTTGTTGTCCATTCCAAAATGTAGTGGTGATTGCAATATGCAGTTATGTACAATAAGGAAGTTATACACACAAGCAATCTTTTAAAAAACACCTGGGTGTAGTGGGACCTAATTCTAGCTATGGAAGGCAATTGTATGTGGGCAAACATAATTTTACTCTATCATCATCATTATTGTGGATCTGGATGTCATCACAGGTGTAGCTGGAGCCCTACGGGCTTGTATTTAAGGGTCACCTTATCAGTAACACTTCATTGCCTCATGGTTCCTGTTCCCATTTGTTTGAATGGTAGGAATTCTAGTATTTTTGATGCTTTCTCCTCTTTTATTTATTCAACAATTATTCCTTAGCACACCCTCAATTTAGACATCACTTAAAATTCTTACGTGTTTAATGCAGGTGTCCTCTAGTGGTTTCTTGGTCATAGGTAAGGTCACTTCTAGATCAGTGCTGGTCTATAGAGGTTTTTGTGATGATAGGACTGTCCTGTATCTGCGTTGTCCCATACAGTAGCCACAAGCCACATGTGGTTATTGAGTACTTGATATGTGGCTAGTGTGACTGAGGAATTGAACTTTTAATTTTATTTAAATTTAAATAGCCATATATGGTTAGTGTCTACCATATTGGACGTCTCAGTCTGAGATATTATTATTTTTACAGGGTTAATAGACCCTACAAGGAATTTGGACAGGAATGGCTGTGTTCTGTCTTCTTCAACTCTTGATCTCTGCTGGATTTGGGCCATTGTCTACTTCCTTTTAAGCTTCTCTGTACCACTAATCATGGTGCTATAAATGTGGACCAGTGCTTGTCCCATGGTCAGTCAGCTCCTGAATCTCCAGGGCTATATACTCACTGCTGCTAATGCCCCTTTGACCACTGAGTTAACCTTGGAGAATTTGGAGTCTAATTTGCCGATACTTAGTATTAATTGCTACCTCTTGTCTTCCCAAAGCTGTGGGTCATCTCTTGTTCACCTGAAGAGCTCAGTTTCCTAGAGATTCTGTGGAAACTTTTAAAGGTATCTACCATTCCACCACCATGTCCATAAAACTAATCAGGAAGCCAGTTGGATGAGTTACGTATTGGCTTTCATTAAAAAATTTATTACGAGAGAGAGAGAGAGAGAGAGGGAGAGAGAGGGAGAGAGAGAGAGAGAGGGAGAGACAGAGAGAGAGATAGGTTTGGGGGGGTGTAGAGAGGGAGATGCAGAGAGTGGGAGAGCTACAGAGAGAGAGAGAGACTGTGGATGGGCTAGACAGAAGAGAGACAGTGAGCATCCCAGGAGGAGGCGGAGCAGGAGACAGAGATGAAGAGGCAGAGTGTTCAAGAAGGACGCCCCAGGGCTGTGGGTGCCCAGCGCGATGGCGCAACGGCGTGCATGCCGGTGGGCCTCCGGAGCTTGCCGTGGATGGCTCCCGTGGGCCCACCTGTGTGCCAGGGAACTAGAAAAAAAATTACTACAAAATTTACTGAAAAGATTCACAGGTGTTGCCTGAAGCTTGCTGCCTTCCATGCTAATTCCTTGACGCTGGACTCCATCTCCTTATTTAAACTTACTTCCTACGTGAATGCATAGGTATCTCCATCCAAGCTGGAGTTGGTTTTGGGTGGGAGGCCTGTTTTGAAACCAAATTTAAAAACTCCTTTACTTTGCTTTTTCCTACGTCTTATGAGTAGGATAACAGATGTTTGTAGGAATAGGACATACACATGCGGCCTTTGTGAGGGGGGAGCTCACTAGATTTTATGGTCTTGTGGGCCTTAACTGAACTGTCTAGATAAACTAAAGCTGTCACATCAGAGCTTTTCAGGAGAGAATTTATCCATGAAGCTTAAGTGCATACCCCTTTTTTTAGCCAACAAGAAAAATAAACCAAAAAAATACAATAATTTAAAACATCTTTCTTCTCTTGTGTCAAGTTCCGTTAGAGGGCAATCTCCCAGCAATGCTGCTTGTGCTCCTGAGGACACAGCTTTCATTTCTACCACAGTTCTCTACTTTCCAAGGGTATATGGGCATTTTGGTAGGAAAAGCTGGTTTGAGTCCTGTTTGCACATACCCTCACAGTGTACTCTAGTCCATTCTGTCAGGTTTCTTCCTCACCCACAGGGATTTTCCTCTTTGGGGCTTCTTTGTTTCTCTCCTTGGCTGCCCTTAGTAATTAAACCTCTCCAAATCCAAGTTAATCTTGTTGTATGCATCTGAATCTAAATTCTGGACGAAATTCAAGATCTTTCCCCCAGATCTTGGATCTGTGGACCCCATCCAAATCATTGTGGGCCCCATATAAATCATAACGTATTGATGGAGGTTTAAATATCTCTGAATTGGTTATGGAGCCCTGTCTGCCTAGGGTATCTACAGACCACCGAGAGCAGTTGTAGTTAACTGTACAAGGTAGGATGATAGGCTCATCTGAGTCACACATTTGACTGAGTCAAGATTCTCTACGCTAAAAAATTCTAAAATAAAAAATGCAAGTTACACCAAAAACTTTAAAGTAAACCAGAAAAGCTGCGTATGTAACTGTCATAACATAAATATTTTATTGAGAAAGAGTATGATGGACCTGGATCATATGACTGTACACCCATTATATTTGTGCTCTTCTCTTGAAAAGGCAGGAGACTGAAAGGTAAAGCAAGGACATATCGAAGATGTTTTCACCTACCTCGCCTTAGTTAACTCTAACGGAAACTCACTGAAGTACGCAGGAATAAGGGGACTAGGGTCCAGAGAGGTCAAGTGACCTGCACAGCTAAATTATACTAAAAATGTTTTCCTAATGGCAGATGTTGAAAAGTCATTCATAAGAAAAAAATGCAACTTTATATTTTTGGGGCCTTATTTACTTTTTATTCCGAACATAAACCTCCTAAGTGGGTTTCTTTGCCGTATTATTATTTAATAAGTTTCTTCATTGCTTCCAGGACCACTTTGGGAAGGTTGTGATAATGTGGTTGGAAGCCCATTTCTTTACAATTATTTTTTTTATCCATTTTCTAATTGAGAATTTAAAACATAAAGTTACCGAAAAAAGCGAGCTCACCTCTATGAGGTCCCAACTCAAAATGTTAGTCAAAAACAGCTGCCTGATAGTCCCTACCTCTATGGCCTCAGAAGGTAATTGTCACATTTGTTCTGCCACTTATTTTTCATCCCATCGGGAGATATTGATCTGACAGGACTCACAAGGCAAGTTCAGATTAAGTTCTGTTGAGCTGTCTTTGTTCCCTTACCTTTATAGTCATTGTTAACACAAATAGAATATGAGCTTGTGAGAGAGGCAGAAATTTGCTTCACCATTCTTTTCTGTCTAACTTTTCAACCTTAAACTTCTGGAGGACAATGATTCCCTTCCCCTTTTGCTCAGTTACAAACATGCTGGCTGCTGGTGAGCTGTGCTGATTCGTTTTCTCAAGCCCCAAGGTGTATGTAATGGAGTGAAGAGAAGAGGTAATGAAGAGTATCCTTAAAACTGGCGGAAGAGTTCCTCTCCCTCCTCCCACTATTTCCATCACCCTATTCCGTTGGGCGTCATTAAATGCATCTTTACTTTGGGAAGGTTGCTGCTGAAGTAGAAGAAATATGTACAGTAGAGGCAGGTGCTTTCTCTTGCCATAAAAAGAGAGTTTTAAAATAATGACATTCCATTAGCCTATGAGTAAACTGTGTGTGGGTGTGGAGGCTCATGTGGAGTACATAAAATCACAAAAAAATATTGATGGGAGAAAGGCAGGGTGGGATAATGGAAAAAGCATTGGAACAGGTGTCAGCTTTGCCTGCATTTAGTGATGTGACCTGAGAAAAACCACTTTATTTCTCCAAGTCACCATGTTTTTCACTGGTAGATAAAGTAAAAAATTCTGGGTCTGGTTGGCTCACAGGACTTGTATGTAGAACAAGTGTGGAAGTACTTTAAAAACTATAAAGCACTGTAGAAAAGTATTACTAAGCTAATTACAATCACATTTGGGATATCTAATCTGGAGAGCAAAGAGATATTGGGTGTGCAATATTCTTTATTTTAAAATAATCTTTTAATTTGAAGGAACATAAATTAATAAGATAGATTCTTCCAGGGGATAAATTGTATTTTGAGAATTAATTGGGCATTTTGGAAGTTACGTAAATTTTAACAGTAATTTTCTAGCTGAGGTTCTGGTGTCCTTCCTACTCAACTTGATGCACCTTATGAATTGGTCAACTTATGAGCACATCATAATTTATGGATGAGAAAATCTGGTGTAATAATTTAAACTCATAGTCAGTTAGTCAGCAAAATGAATTCAGTGCTCTTTAGGCAGTAACAGGGCCCGAAAGGATAGGGTTTACATCTCGTGAAAAACATTACCTCAGGGAAAAGGCTTAAGTCACTTAAAAATAAACAAATGAGGAAAAGCCTACTAATTTAATGTTGAAGATATAGGGAAATAAAGTAAAAACCAAAGTGAGCTGAGGCTTGTCAAAGAAAGCTTTGGAGGGGTATCCTTTTAAAATATTGTATTTTTTATCTGTACTATTACCATGAAGCAAGTTTCTTTGTACGTGAGAACTTCCTATAATTTATGTGATTGTGAATCTCTATTTGTCCGTTTTCTAAATACAAAATTGTCAGAAGGCCTAAGTCAAAGCTGTATTAACTATGAATTCCTTAGTGAAATTTTGACTTCAATTTTTTCCTTCTTCTCTTAAGGGAGAACATGTATTGGTAACCTAGAAGTTGTACACAATCCTTCCACAATGAAACCCGGGGTAATATACGTATTCCAAAGAGTGAAGTAGAGAAATACAGTATTCCCGGGTTAAAATTACTTCCTAAAAGTAAGTTAATCACTTTTAGCTCTAGTATACTTTTGTACGGATAAGTAAGCATCCAGCCCAAGCAGCTTTTACCTGAACTAAAATATTGTTTTAAGGGAACTACCAAGGGCGGTGAGGCAGTCTGTCTATCTTACAGACCCTGAGGCCTGTCTAGAGGATAAAGCAGTGAGCAGTAGGACTAGCCAGGTGGCAGGTCCCATGGTCCATGATCGTGAGTTCTCTTGGTATCTTGTGTCCGATGTTAAGACCAAGTGCAAAGCCCCACTCTCCCTGTGTTGCCCAACTTGTAGGAGGATACACAATGACGTTAACATTGACATCTATGAAACTTACTGAGTTTTGCCATATTCTAAACAGTGTTTTAGAGATCTAAAATAACCCTATCAGAATTTCTGACCCACAGAAGCTGAGATAATAAATGTGGTTTTAAGCCATTAAGTTTTGGGGTAATTGGCTATGCAGCAATAGATAACTAATACAGATATTAAGGAGCATCTCAGAATACCTCATTATTTGCTTTTAATACTGATAAAGTTCAGGATGAATTCTTGACTATTATTTTAGATGACTTTCATCAATTATGCCAAATACACATGTGTGCTATACTCTGTGATACTCTTTTCAATATCCGAACCAGGTGCAACTTGAAAAAAATAATTTTATTTAAGAATTTCTAGATATGTTCCATAGCGTATGGCTAAGGTAGTATGATAAATGCTCCCTTGAAAAACATCCAATATGTCTATCATTTTTGGACAGATAACTTATATTGGCTTTATAAATAGCATTAATTGTTTAGGTACTCCACCCTTTGCTTCTGCATATTGCATCTTTTATTTCCTCCACCCATGCTACCAAGCACTATTATAATGCTTACTTAGACATTGCAATTGAGGTCTAGAGATTTAAGTCTCTTATCAAACTCACACAGCTAATAAGTGTTAGCAGAGTAAGTATCTGGATCTGGATATGTCTAGTTCTAAAGTCTATTAAACTATTTATGCTGCTCAAGGATATTATGCTTTTGTGGACTTCATAAAGCCCACCTTAGAAAAGCATTCAAAGATATAGCATTCAAGATGGAGAGAATTCTTGGGATGTGTGCTAGTGAATTTCCTCACGTGACTGATTGAACCGTGCCTTCTTTGCTTAGAGGCTCAAAGCAGTCCTCAGTCTTATTTCTTCAAGCATCACATTGGCTATTAGAGTTCAAGTAAATTAGTGCAAAGACTGGATCCAGATGGAATCATGCTGGATTCCTTGTCTAACCAAAGTCCTCAGTTCTTCTGAGAGTAACTTAAATCTATTGACAAGTTCAGTCAGGCTGTTTTAGTCGTAAAACGCTTTGTACTCAGATTCTTTTCCTGAACTATTTTCTTTTCCCCCATTTGCGCTCCCCCTCGCTGCGATGAGTGAAGTCTTCCTTGTGAAAAAGTCCTGCCTCATATTGACATGACAACACCCAGCTACCGCATCATCTTGATCATGGATATTTTCAAGGACACACAGTGTGTCCAGTCACTTGGGCAAAGGCTTATTTTGAGAAAATACAGAAGTTGTGTTAAACATAGCATGGACCAATATCCACATTACACATTGGTGTCGTGTATTCTAGAATCTTGTTCTTTCAGAATTTCTAAAATTCGTGTGTTTACCATGTAAATGATTGTATCCTATAATGTGATGTAAAACTGCTGTTGTCTAAGAATTTTGAATGAGTTTTGAAAGGTCTAGTATCTGAAATTATCCTTTCCTTGTGCAGAGGATATATTTTGCCTTTTAGAAACCAGAAGGAAGGCATGGGGGCTGCTGTATCCAGGAGATACTAAAAAGGGCGTATTTCCAACATTCTGATCTTCACTTTCCTTCCTTCAAGAATAAGGCACATTTTAGATGATCTGTTTGCATGCTTGTTTATTGTACGAGTATAGTAGAAGCTACTTTTAAAATTTGTCTGGCATATAAAGACACAGCCTTACTGCCTAGTTCTTTTTACGGAATGTTATAAATGTATTTATGTCAGTTGAGATGCATCACTGGAGTGCTGCATTGTAAATTCCACATGCAAGTGGAGCCTGCAGTTTATCATTTATGGACCCCCTAAATTTTAGGGTTTATACATATGGTATGATGGAGTGGTAGTAAGTTAAGATGAGAATTATGGGTACAGAGCCCTAATACTAATCAGAAGGAGCTCCTTATATCCAAACAACTGGATACCTGGAATGAACTCACATAGCCAGAATGCTTGAATCAACTCTCTCCCTCATTCTTTGACATTTTCTAATGCTAAAAGGTCCTTTCTTACAAAATGAACTTTCTATTCTTACTTTTGCCTGCAAATAATCACCTTAGAATATCTGTTATTAAAGTGACTACACTGAGTCTCATGGGACAGATAAGGGTTCTAAAAGATGAGGACTCTGTGTACAATTTGGATGAGGAGTTAAAAAAAAAAATCTAAGCATGTTGTAAATATTTTTATTTTGGCATAAGGTTTTTAAAAGGACTTTTTTTAAAAGAATTATATCAGAAATATCAATATGAATTTATCACCTTTAAAAATATTTTCTAGCTATATTAGTAAATGGGCCTACAAGAGGTGTTACTTTTTAAAAAAGCTACCATTAATCATGTGAAACAACTATTTGCCCTCAGATTTTGGTCTCTAATACAGTCCTTTGCCTGAAAGGAACCAGAGCTCCTTGTGACAGGGAATTCAGGATGATCCAGGACCTTGTTGTTTCTAGAGATAAACAATATTTTTTTAAAAAAAAAAGAGTAGTAGAGGGCTATTGTTAAAATGATGAAGGAGCCCAGTTAAAGTGGCCTCCACAGGTGAAGATGCTACATTTTGAGCATCATAAAGAAAGCAATTTCTCAGAGTTATGAGTCTTCAATAATACTCAAAGTGGGTGAATTATATGATGTATTTTAAAGAGAAGGCAGCCATAAATTTCCAATAAGTCATCATGAAAGGGTTTATATTAAGCAGGATTGTGTGCATACTACATTCAAGTTTTGCTAAGTATCTGAAGTTAAAGTCTCTTTGCGAAATTCCATAGCTTTCCATTGCACCTCATTATTTAAAACAAAACAAAACAAAACAAAAACTCTCTCTTATGAAAGAACATCCAGAGGTAGAGTAAGCTCCAATACCCACGTCACCAAGGACCCCATCCTTTCCATGTCATTTGTTCATGCACAGTGTTGGCTTCCCTATGAGGCTTGTTGCCTAATGATCATAAGTGAACATAAGAAAGCCCCCAGCAGTAAGTAGAAGGAGAAACTCTCAGCCATTCTTCTCTTCAATCTGCTCAGGACAACTTTAGCCCTGTGCTTACCTCTGGGTGGCCAACAAGAGCCTATAGGTGTCTGCCTGTGCTATAATAAACTTAGATTCATTAGGAAACATCCTGGAATCTAAGGATGGGGCAGATTCCTCTCGTTACCTGGAATGAATTCCTGAACAGATTCGGTTAGGAACAAGGATGGTGTAATGAATGGTTGATAGGCAACTAACTGTGGCCACTATCAGCTACAGAGGGTTGTAACCTAGCTTTAGAGTACAAAAGGCTTGGAAGTCAGAGTAAGTAACATTAAGTTGTGATAGAGTTTAAAGAATAAATTTGTAAAAATTACCACAGCCACAGTAATAATTATGTAAGATGAAAACCTAAGAACATCCAGGGGATGTGTGATGCTAGATTTGGAGGAAAAAATATGTACTTGGAAAAACCAATTATAAGGGCACCAGCCCCGAAAAGCCAGTTCTACTCAAATTATCCTGGAAGGTACCCAGGTTTCTGTGTCCCAGTTACAGCTCTCTGATTTATAACCCACATTTGTAATTGTATCCTACTCTTAAATTTTCTGTTGATAAGACTTGGTTGAAATTGGTACTGTTAATTCCACTTTCTCTGAGTATTAACTGACTTTACAATCCTAGTGAAAGTATGAAGGATAGAGATGACGAATAAATGAGCCAAACTAATTTGATTTAATTATAATTATATTAATAATTTTTGTAAACATTTTATACTCTGTGTAGATTTTTTTCTGCTTATTAAGGTGTTTTTAATCCCTATAAAAACCACGACTTGAATTGTAGCTGTTTTAATTGCTTAGGAAAATTATAATTAATGTTTAAATTATCTAATGGAATTTAATCAACTAAATATGATAACGGTTACAAATGTTTGGGGAACATAGAACTGCCAGATTTTAAGCTAATCAAAGAAAAAAGTGAAAATGAGTGTTTTTAATTGTAATCCCTAAATCACTAGATTTATAAATAAAATAGCACAATTTATAAGTTGAGCTTAGGGGATTTAAGAAAAAAATGTGTTTGTAATTTTAATAGAACTTAAGCATAGTAATTATAAAGATTATTTTCCACACACAAAGTTCTCCTTCAGATGATACCTAGAATCAGCTTTGGCATGCTATGAGCAAGGATATGATTTGGGGAAGGCAAAGAATGTATGCCTCCCCCAGCTGGTATATATATCTTAGGACTTTGAATTTATCACCTGAGGTGATGAAGATTCTGTCTAGGACTCCTTGGTGGTGTAAATTATGGAAACCAAAGGACAGAATAAGGCCCCTGAGTAAGATAAATATCCAAAACATCACTTCTTCCCTTTTTATTTTGTATGTAGTGATAAGGTCAGAAAGAAGGAATTGGGAGGGGGCTGAAGACTATTTTGCCAAACTGAAGCATATAAAATCTTTAGTGTCTTTTATTCAGCCTTGGACCAGGGTTGTGTTTGAGTTCATAGTGCTGATAGATGACGCGTGGTTGAGAAATGAATCAACGTCTGTGAGTCACCTGATCTCTCCTTCCTCTAAATTGTCCCTGAATCCTAGAGGGCTGCAAGTTTGATTGATGAGTACGGGGGCTAGAGTAGTGAGTCCTGATACCAGTTTTTGATGGCTTGGCTCTTTACTATAAATACCTATGTTCGTATCAGGTTATAGGTTTTCCTTGTGGCATTTAAAACTTACAGCAGATGCTATTGGTGAAGAGATTATCTAGAATTTCACAAGTCCATAAAATATCTTGTTTCCAAGTGAAGGTTGGATGGCAAATATGTTATGATGCTGATAAGATGGACAAAGCTTTGAGGTTCTGTTCTAATAAAGGATGATCCTCTAAGCAACTCACGTGAATGCAGAATGGACCAAAGGCTTGAAGTCTTACTTAAAGTGATTCTATTATAGAGCTTGAGAAAGCCTTGTACCAGCCCCAGCTCCTTTTAGTTTTAAAATGATCCTTCCTCATTTGCTGCAGATGTGGATCATACTACCAACCAGATTAACATGGGTTGTTCAAACTGTCATCAAAACAGTACTTTTTTTTCCTGTAACAACATCCTAGAATTGAGCCCTTCCCCTGCCCTCACCAACCATGACAAGAGACAATTTTCGTTAATGAAAGAAAAAGAGAAATTATCTATACGAATGCCAAAACTCAGAAAGGTTCAGTATCAGTCACTCTGGTACTTGCATACATCTGCCAATGGGAAGAATCAGGATGCTGAACACAAGTACAAGTGGAATTTGAGCGGTGCTTCTCAAACTTGAATATGCATGCACATCATCTGGGGAATCCTCTTAAAATGCAGATACTGATTCAGTAGGTCTCGGAATCTGCATTTCTAACAAGATTCTACGTAATGCTAATATACAGTGTTCAAAGGGTATGGTAAATTAGAACTTGGCTGATACCAGAAAAGACATGGTTAGATATTATGTGGCGAGTGGGTCACTGGAGTAAGAGACTCTAGGTACTGACCTCAAATGGGCAAAAGCAGGGTGACAAACTGGTTCAGGACATGGAATCTGGTCCCACAATGGAATAGGCAGGTGTGAGCTAGACAAGACACTGGGAATCACTGTTGGTCTCTAGGCCAGAGGAGAACAAGATAAATTTGGTTAACACACCTTATTTTAGACCTAACTATGGGGATGAGGTAGGAGCCTAATGTCATCCTCTACAAGTCTAACTTTGCTTGTATAGTTTCTAAAGCCCTTCTCCAAATTCAAGAATTCAAGACCAGTCATTTGTGAGTCATTCCTGATAAATGGAGAGAATATTTCTCTATCTATTATTTATCTCTCTATCTATGTATGCATCCATCCATCATCTCTCAGGAATTCTGCACATGCTACTTTCTTTAGTTAGAATGCTCTTCCCTTCACTTTTTAAATAGCAGTCTTCTTTATTATTTAGTTCTCAGTCTAAATGCCTCATTCTTTTCTCACAATAGGGTTTTCTCATCCCCTAACTTCAGGTTTCCCTGTTGTTGTCTCTCACAACGTCCTGTTAGTCTCCTTCTCAGTTCTTTGCTTCTCTCTGTGTTCCACATTATTCAATCAGTAAATGTTTATTGCACTCCTCATATATGACAGGAGTATCCTGAGCACTAGAAATATAGCAATGAACTAAAGAGAAAAATGTTTGTTTTTAATTCTAGTAACTTGTTTTCTTCATAGCTTTAATTAAAATTTGCAATCATTTATTTTGATTGTTTAATTATTAACATATTAGATTGTAAACACTGTGAGTTTAAAACCACAAGTGTCCATGTACCTACAATATTCATTGAATAATTTAGTGATGAAGGTGGAATAATAGCAATGGGGCTAAAACTTTTCCATGGAAGACAATTACACAAAGAAAAATTAGAAAGAATAAGGTCTTTAGTAGGAAATTTGTGATGTGATAGGAACAGAATTTCCTATTCAAGGCTAATTGATGGTTAGTGGAAACCATATTTAAGCAGAGCCCTGAAAAATAAGATAATATTGTAGCTGAAAAAGAAGAAAAAAAAATAGTGCTCTGGATATAGGGAAAAACATATTGGAAAACTTGGGAACAAAGGAAAGCCTGGTGTGCTTGTGGTCCTGAAACAAAATCAGCAGGACTAGTACAGAGAGTGCAAAGAAGGGAATGGCAAGAGATAAGCATGGAAGGGAGAGAGAAGCTAGTGTATGAAAACTGTGTTAAGAAGTCAAACCTTGTAAATCATATTGAGCAATTACAACTTTATTCTAAGGTCAATGGAGAGCAATGAGAACTTTTAAATGGGGGCACTGTAAGTTCATGTATCTTAAAGGATCACTGGATATACTCTGAACAATGGATTGGATGGAAGCAAGAATACAGACAAGATTGAAGGCTATTGCAGTAATTTATGCCAAATCTAGTAAAAAACTATTAGAACTAATAAGTGAGTTTAGCAAGTTTATAGGATACAAGATTATTATACAAAAATTAAATGTATTTCTACACACTGGCAGTGAATAATTCAAAAATAAAATTAAAAAGGCAATTCGATGTATAATAACATCAAAAAAATAAAATACTTATGAATAAATTTAATAAAATAAGTATAAAACTTATATCCTGAAAACTGCAAAATATTGTTGAAAGAAATTAAAGAAGGCCTAAATAAATGGAAATATATCATATATTTATGGATCGGGAGACTCAATATTGCTAGGATGGTAGAACTCCTCAATTAATTTACAGGTTGAACACAATCCCCATTAAAATCTGAGCTGGCTTCTTTGCAGAAATTGACAAGCTGACACTAAAATTCATACAGAAATTCAAGGGACCCAGAATAGCCAAGAAAACCCTTCTTTTTTTAAAGAACAAATTTGCTGGATTTACACTTTCTGACTTCAAATCTTAATACAAAGGTATCATAATTAAAACTGTGTGGAACTGGCATGAGGATAGACATAGATTAATAGAAAGCATGGAAAGTGCATAAATAAAATTTATGATCTATTGATTTTTGACAAGGATGCCAAGATAATTCAATGGGGGGAAGAATAGTTTTTTCAATAAATGGTGCCAAATTTCCTGAATATTCACATGCAAAAGAATGAAGTTGGATGTCTTCTTGACACCATATACAAAAATTAACTCAAAATAAATTAAAGACTAAATGTCAGCTCTAAAACTTTTGGAAGAAAACATAGGTTTAAATCTTTGTGACCTTGGATTAGCAATAATTTCTTAGTATGGCCTTGAAAGCACAAATAACAAAGAAAAAAATAGAAAAATTGGACTTTATCAAAATTTGAAACTTTTGTGCTTCAAAGGACCCCCACCAAGAAAATGGAAAGACAACCAATAAAATGAGAGAAAATATTGCAAATATTTATCTGATAAGTGACTTGTATCTACAATACACGAAGAACTCTGACAACTCACTAATATAAAGAGAAACCTATTAAAAATGGGAAAAGGGTTTTCTGGATAGACATTTCTCCAAAGAAGATACACAAATAGCCAACAAGCACATGAAAAGATGTTCAATGTCATTATCCATCATGAAAATAGAAATCAAAATCGCAATAAGAGCCAGCCATGATGCCTTAGTGGTTTAAGATTGGCACACTCCCCTTCAGCAGAAAGGGTTCGGTTCCCAGCATGGAACCACATCACTCATCTGTCAGTAGCCATGCTGTGGTGGCAGCTCACATAGAAGAACTAGAAGGATCTAAAACTAGAATATACAACTATGTACTGGGGCCTTGGGGAGGATAGAAAAAAGGAGAGGAAGATTGGCAACAGATAGCTCAGGGCAAATCTTTTCCAGCCGAAAGGAAAAAGTTAAAAAAAAAAATCACAATGATATATTACTCTATATCCACTAGGATAGATATATCAAACAGACTGGCAGTCACAACTGTTGGTGAGGATATGGAGAAACTAGAATGCTTCAACACTGCTGGTACAAATATAGTGTTGTGCAGCCGTTATAGAAAACAATTCCTCAAAATTTTAAACATAACGTTACCATGTAATATAGCAATTTCACGTCTAGGTATATATCCAAGAGAAATGAAAATATATGTCTACACAAAAACTTGTACATGAATATTCATGGCAGTGTTATTCATAATAGCCCCAAAATAGAAAAAAATGCAACTTTGCATCAATTTGTGAATGGATAAAAAAACTATGGTATATCTATACAATAAAAGATTATTTGCCAGTAAAATGAAATGAAGTGTTGGTACATGTTACAAGATATATGAACCTTGAAAACATTGTGCCAAGTGAAAGCAGTCAATCACAAAAGATCATATTTTATGATTCCATTTATATGAAATGTCTGGAATAGACAAATCTGTAGAGATAGAAAGTAGATTAGTGGTTGCCTAGGGCTGAGGGTATTCCGGGCAAATGGGGAGTGACTGCTGAGTATGGGATTTCTTTTGGGGGAGAAGAAAATGTTCTAAAATTCGTTGTGGTGATAACTGTACAATTCTGTGAATGTGCTAAAAATCATTGAATTGTACATTTTAAATGAGTGAATAGTTTGGCATGTTAATTAATCTAAATAAAGCTGTCATATTAAAAAAAAACTACACATAAGCTGCTTGTAGCCTCGTCTTGCACGTTAATGGCAATGAGAATAAATTCAGGGCATATTTAGGAAAAAGGTTCAACTGGACTTAGTAAGAGGGAGAAGATAGTGTATTAGTCCAGATACTCCAAAAGGCAGCAGTAAGCAGGGGATTAAATGTGGAAGAATTTTATTAGAGGAAGTACCTGTGTAAGAGAAAATAGGAAGGGAGCTAGATAAGGTTGGGAGAGCCAGCTGATCATAATACAAGTCTGACCCCAAGAGAAGAATAGAGAGAGAAAGTTAGGTGGAGGTGTCCTAAATTACCATGCAGTCTAACAAATTTTCTGCAAAATTCTTAGGGAGTCCTCAAGCTAAAGTTGGCCATTTGAAGAGTCTCTTGTCTCCAGGAATGGTTCTATCATGGTATCCCTGATGCATTCCATCATTGGCTCTCAGGAATCATGGGCTCAGTAAAAACGTGGGGATGGAATTCAAAGTGCATCACCTGTAACCTAGTAGTTGATGATCTGAGAGTGCATTTTCATGGTCACAATGGGTAGCATCAAGGATGACAGCCAGGTTTCTCGCTTGAGCCTCTGAGACATTCATTAAAATAGGGAATAATTGGGAAGGAGCTGGTTCAGGTCCTGGGGAGATACTTAGGGACATGAGGCATTCAGGCTTGTACATGGCTGAGGCACATCCAAGTAGACAAACTGGAACTATGAACATGGAAGTTATGAATAAGGATATGGGACATACATGGTACACAAATTAGCAATTCAAGTTGGAGATCAAGATTTAGGCAATTTGGGCAAAATGATCAGACAGGTGATAATTGTTGGTGACATAGTGCTATGACATAGAAAAGCAGAAGACTAGCGTAATAGAGGGATTCCTAGGGGAGATAGTTCCTGAGCTTGAAGGATCTGAAGGAGTTAGTTTGGCAAGGAGGGTGGAGCAAAGGTGCTCAAGACAGAGGGAGCATCCTGTGTGAATGTGTGCAGGCAGCAAGAGTACTATGCTTTCAAAGCTCTGTAAGTCATTTCTTTTGGTGGAGGTGCATATGGAAAAGTAGAAGCGACACTAGAGAAGTTGATAGTGCCAGGCTCAGAAGACTTGGAGTATCTTGCTAGAGTTTGGATTTTGAATGAGTTCAGGTATAAGGGTGACAAAGAATACGCAGTTTAGAAGATCACACTGACATTAGTGTTGACATAGGAGTAGTGTGTATTCTAGTAAGGTAAAGAGGACTACCCTAAGGGGCCCAGGGTTGCCAAAGATTATTATTTTAATAAAACCCTGTAAAATCTGGATTTTTATGGGAAATCCCAAATTATAAAATTGTGGTAAGTAGTTCAAATTAAAAGCACACACTCATGCATTTTCTGTGAGCCAATTTTCTATTCCTTTCCTGATATGTCTTCTGGTAGTATACAACCCACACCTTCCACTTTTCAGGCTCTGGAGCCGTAGATCTGAGTGTTGTTCTTGCTCTTGTCGCTAGGGAACTTCACACTGACTGACTTTGCTTTTAACCTTCTTTATGAATGGCGTTAAATGTTACCCTCTCTGCTCTCTCCCTCTCCTCTTCCTACCTCCCAGCAATCCATATACCCGCCACACCACCACCACCATGGATCACTTCACTGCAGAAATATTTGTCTTTTCTGAATTTTCAGTCCCTATTTCTCTTGCTGCAGAGTCTGATGCTCATGATCCTGCACTTCTGACCTCCCCTCCATGCTCACTCTCTCTGAGACTTCTGATTTTTTAATTACCACTTTTGCTATTTCTCTACCTGCTACTGCTTCAGTCTGCTTCTCTAACTTCTCTCATCCTACGTCTGCTTTTCTGTTTTTTCTTCTCAGTCTGCAAGGTATCTGAGTTTCCATGTCAACTGCCTTGTGATGGGCAGTGGCGTTGGTTCTGAACGTTCCATAATTTCTAGTTGGTGAATGAATCACTCATAGTACATAACGAGATAACCTTCATGTTTTAGCAATCCATTTTTGTTTTGTAAGGATTAGAGCATGGTGTGATTAAGAGTATACTCACTGCAGCCAGATGGCTTGGATTTAAATTCTATATCTACCACTTTCTAATTACTTAACTGGACATGTTTTTATTTAAATCCCTGAAGTCTCATTTTTCCCCATTTGCAAAAATGTGGATGTTAATAACAACAACCTCATAGCGTTATGGTGAGGACGAATGAAATTAATCCATGTGAAGGATTCATCATAGTGCCTGGAATGGAGTAAAGTTTCAATAAATGTTAGTTTATATTTTAATTATTAAAGATTTCCCCTTTCCCTCCATTATTGTAGTATGTCTTCTCTTCTTTTCCCATTGTTTACTTTTTATATTAAGAACCATTCCAGAAGTTTCAAGGCACTGGATAACTCTTTAGGATAAAAATGATTTCCGTGCTTATGTATTTTTTTGTTCTTCATGGGAAAGATGTTGATGGGATTAGTTTTAACATAAATATCTGGATTTATTTAACAGAAAGCTGTGTTATAAACAGGATTCCAGGTAAAACTGGAAGTAGAATCCATTGTTCCTGAATTGTAGCCACAAACACTGATTGGTTGGGGCAAGGTGTGAGGTAGAAGATAGAAAAATTGACTGGGAGTCAAGAAACAGCATTCTTATTAGAGCTACCATATGTTACTGCTGGCCTTGGTCAAGTTCAGCTCAACCTAGTTGGGTCTAGGTGGAGATTTGATCAAACTAAGCTTTTTATTCAGGTACACCCACCTGCTAGAACTTTGGGGTGCTGTGACTATGAGTTTAAACAAATCCATAGTAATAATATGGGCACACTCCTGGAGCACATTTTTACTCAAATATTGGGGAAGAGACACATTATGTGAATAATAATAGTAAGATAAATATATTATCAGATTTTAAATGAAAATATGTAACTTAGAAATTTGGAATTAACGCCTTGGCTCCTGTGGATTAGTTCCTCAGTTGTGCTGGAGTGCATCTCAAACCTTTACATACACTTTCATGGAGGAAGTTTGAGAAGTCTCAAACCTCCAGGGCTAAAACTCATTGATTTTATAATGCCTGTTTTTATTACTCTCTCTCTTTATACACCTTCAATAATGACTTTCATTTAAGATGCTTCATTATCAACAAATGAGTATATTATTAGCTATTGTTTATAAAATATACCCCTTTAAAATGGTTTAGTATAAATTACATTTAAAAAGTTTTAAAATAAAATAAGTATTTAAGATATATTATTTATGCACAGTTTGTTTTTCAGGATATTAAACGTGATATTAAGATGTGTTGAGTCTTTTCTTAAAACCCTTCCCATCCTGTTAGATTTTTTAAATACAATTAAACAAAATTTACCCATAGAAATATTAATTATCTTGACTATTCCATTGTATACTTTTAATGATGAACTAGTATTCATTTTTCAGTAATACTTTAGGGAAATACTAGTGTCAATATTTTTTTATAATTGCAGCCTGAATTGTCAGGTTTTGCTTTAAGCTGTTAATAAGCCAGGGTAGGTGAACAATTATAATTTCCTTTTTCAAAGAGTATTTGAATGTTTATAGTCACTTCTCATGAAGACTCAGGTCGGTCAAATTCTGGACTCTGACCTTATCGTCTTCATTATTTTAATTACTTTTGGAATCAAAAGAAAATCTCCAACAGACTCCCATACAGTGAGTACCATTTTATTTCATGTTATTTGTAAATTGTCATACAGAATTGAATCTATAAGCACATTGGTAAGAGATTAAACTTCCGTGGCAATGTTCACCCTGAAAATTTGCTTTCCTTTAAAGTAGAAGATATCAGGATAATGATGCTAGCATTAAAAAAGTAAAAACAACTACATAAAAAGTTGTATAGGTAACACTAAGACTTTTGTTTGCAAAGAGATAAGTATTTTAGCCTGACTTGTTTTATAAAAAATATACTAGCATAGAAAGAGCAAAAATTTAAGTCCTTTTCTAGTAGCCATTTATATAACAGTAGTCACTGTTAATTTGGGAAAGATCATTTTCTGATCACAAAACTTACTTGACAAAATTTGCTAAACAATCACACAATTCTGGAACAGTCATTTTCTTCAAATATTATACTATCATTTTGTATTCTCTTTGAATATGCCACATGATGCTTTGGTCTTTATATGCAAAGTACAATTTTGGATAATTTTGGATATTTCAGTTCTAAGAAAATGTCCTCTGAAATATATAGATTGTTGCCGCAAATATTTAAATATATGCTTGTTTTCTAGATTGCTCCCTAACAAAGTATAGTATCTACCACTTAAGGTGTGAAGATGAAATGAGAAAATATATGTTAAAGAATTTGTAACCTGTTGAGTAACCATACAGTTATCATTGCCTTAACTCTGCCCTAGGTCTGTGTGTGCCTATGGGCATGCAGACATAAACTTTAAGTCTTAAAATTGATGTGCTTCATAGAAAATATTCTATCTTCATAAAAAAAGAGCCTAATTGCTAAATAAATAGTATATATCACAAAGAGTTTTCATGTATAGAGCGCCTTCCTTATCTGGTTAGTGATTACATGCTTTAGAATGAGGATAATACATTTTTTTCCCAGTGGTAATTTTTTCTATGTAAACTGGACCATTGAAAATTGATTTTTCTATGTTGATATTTAAATTATTTGCCCATTAGTCTGCTAAATATACCAGAGCATTGTAGAGTGGACACACTGGGTTTGCAAATATTCTTTTATATCTCCAACTTGGGCTTTTGACTGTTAAAATACCGAAAGGTTTATTTACTAAACAGGAATTCATGGGAGAATATGCATGTGTGTCAAGCTTTTAATAATTATGTTGATTACTGATAGGCTCTTGAATCAACTGCTTCAATCTGAAAAATATTGGAAGGTAAGAAGATTAATTTTTACAAATAAGATAATATGCAGGCAGGCAGAACTTGATTGGAGAAAAAGGTCAGTAGCCATCTGTTCCTCAGTCTTATTTAGAAGAGCAGAAGGTGTGGTATGTCATGCCCAAGCTGTTTTCAAATGCATGATGACAAAAAATGTGAAATCATTTGGAAGGGGAATTTTTTGAAATTTCACCTTGAAACAAATTGCTTCCTAAGATAAACAAAATAGTATATTTAGTTTCTGCTAAGAATTTTTTTCTACAGAATTTGAAGTTCCACAGCTCGCTGATCTAGACGGGTGTACCCTAGACTTAGTCTTGTGAAACAAATTATAGCAAACACAAATATTAGAGAATAGAGGTATGATTTTTGTACAGTAAACATTATACAGATTTGCCAATGATTGGCTGGTTTCTCACATAGAAAGTTTATCTACCTGTTCTTTAAATGGGCTAATAATTTCTTATTTCTTCTTCTTATTACTACTCTGGGTATTCATGCATCTTTCCAGAGTTTTTGTGAGGACCCGTGTGGGCCATACTTTCGAGCTCTGATGTCACAGGCAACCTGACTAAAGATTCTAAGTGGGAGTGGGCTTTAAAGCAATAAGACATGTAAACATCACAATTCTTTTTAGCTGCATCCACTCTTGTTGGTATTCCCACGGCCGATCTCAATTTTCTCTTTTCATAACAACTCAGTAAGGGGTTTTACCAGAGCAGACAAGCATGAAATTAATTTTCCATAGAAGTTTACTGATGCTGGAAAACTTGCTGGTCAGTAATATTGGTATAAGTTCTGAGGCTGGCTTGGCTGTTTCATTTTCTCCCTTTAATTGTAGTGAATTTTATCAGCATCATTTCTGTAAAGTATATCATATGCAAAAGCTTTAAGGGAAGGCGTACAGAGGTTTTTTTCATATTTAATCTCTTAAATTTTTAGCAAGATTTATAGTAGCACAGCACTCTGTTCTTTTTTTTTGTTAAGAGCAAGATGACTTAACGATTTGTCTTGGCGCTTGCTGCATCACACACAGAATTTTGGAAGAAAGAAGATGCCCCAATGCTGCAGAGAGTAACTAAAGAGCTGAGACTCTTCTTATGCTTCAGCAGTGACAAGATTCTTTTTTAGAACTAGCAAAACCTGGATATGTTAACTCTAACTTGGATAATTTCTTTCCCTACGTTGTTAAGCCTAAAACACTTCTGGTATCTTGGCAACCTAATGTATCTCTGTTGTCCTGTAGTTGTTGCTGCAAATTCTTTAGGAATGATATACTACCTATTTTAAGGATATAGATTTTTGATTCATAGGAAGGAATGGTCATCCTTAATTTTTTGCATCTAAAATTTTTGAGTTATTAACTCCTCTCTATTCTAAGAGGAACTTGTGAAGCGTTCCACGCTCTGGGGTATTGTGCTGAGGCAAGTTTGCTATTCAGCAGACCTGGTGTGGGTAGAAACTTGTAGAGACTGATCATCTGGACTGCTCTTGCTCTGCTTTGCTCTTCCGGTGACCTACCTTATACAACCTCTGCCAAATGCATCACTTTCTTGTCTTGAAAGGCTGAGCTTGGTTCTCCCCTTTGCACCAGGCGTATCACTGGGGATGTGAGCTCCTGCTGAGTTTCTCACTCCCTGCTGATAACAGTTAAGGGGAAAAAAAATCCTCCCTTAGTTTCTGAGACTAATGTGTGTTTTGTAAATGGTGTTGCTGTGTATCTTCTAGAGAGTGAAGGTTTCACAGATGTAGTGAATCTCCTACTTGTCCACTCTTCGAGAGAGGTAAATGGGGTGTATTATCTGATATTTTGTTGTTGTTGTTATTTACAGGCATTTGGTCACTGAGAGACTGAATGTGTAAGAAACAGGTAAATTCTGTGAAAAGGTTGTGACAAGTGGAAGATGAGGTGAGAGGAGAATGCTTCCTGACCTCCAACCTCCCAGGCCTACCCTACCCAAGGGCTGGAACAGAACTGTACCTTTTAACAAATGTTTATGGAACATTTATTAGGTGTGAGGCAAAGTATTAAGTTAAAGGGCTGCTGTACAAAACGAGAACAATAACCCAATAATAATGACAACAATAGGCTGTCGTCCTTATTCTCAAGGAGCTCCTGGACACACTCATAAAAATGTGCAGAGGTGTTTAAACCCAAAATATAAGACAATAACAAGTTATACTAATAGGTAGCCATTTATTGAATGCTTCCTACGTATTAGTTCATTACATGCTGACAGCTATTCATGAGATAGGATGGGGTTCAGGGAGATTGAGTAACTTGCCCAGCTCTTAGCAGAAGAGCTGGTTTTGAACCAAGCATCAGTGCACTTAATTATTATAGTATAGCCCCTCCTCCTCCCTGTATGATGCAGAACAGAAGCTCTTATGTGTTCTTAAACAACAGGCATTGATTAATTCTGTCTGACTGAGGTGTAGGAATGGATTCACAGTGGACTGAGCAGAGTTTTGAAGAGTGAATTTAGTTTCCCCAAGAAAATAAGAAGAATAAAGGTGGAGCAGTGGTGGTGGTGGCATCTTCCAGGCAGAGAAGTCAAGGAAGGATTAAAAAAAGAAGAAAATGAAGTTTAGCTTTTCAATATCACAAACTTTAAGGGCAGGAAGAAGCAGGCGATGAAGTTGGAGAGGGAATTCTGAAGGGTCTTGTAAGCAACGTGAGAAGATTAGAATGCGGATTACGGGAAGAGCATCGCTTGGAAGTGGAATCAAGAAAACAGAATAGACCTGAAGTATGTCTATCAGGAACTCAATCTGAGAATTGGCCACACTGATAATGTAGGCATTGAAAGCCAAACAAGGCATAGTGGGTAATACAGATATTAATCACAGCAGGAAGCCGTAGTCCCCTAGGTCAGAGGCACAAAGGAAGGCAGTGGTGTTACTGGACCCCAGGACCAATAAGTATTGCTGGAAGCTTGATCCATTTAAGCCTGACCTATTGGGGGTGGGGGAATGAAACTGTTGCCAGAGATGCTGCTGAGTCATTAGGGCAGGAGGTTGCGGGAGAGAAAGAGTCCTCCATTCTCTGTCAGTGTCTCCCAATGAACAAACAGTAGAAGCCTGGGAAATGCTCCTAAGGAATCAGCCCTCATCTACTATCACACAGATCAAGCAGGGAAGTGAAGGCAAGAATCTGAGGGGGCATAAGACCTAGGACCAGCAAGGTAGGCAGGGTTTCACTGTAGGATTGCAATATGTTACACATGCGATTGACTACAGTTTGGATTATAGATGTAGGAACAGAGAATAGTGGAGTTGCAGAGGTCATTTGGAATACTGTTGCATTTGGCAGGGATGAATAAGGACTAGAATTAAATCAGGGTCTGGTGGAATGGATCAATCACTCTCCTTATGACTTCATTGTAGGGAAAGATTTCATAAACAAGACATAAAACTCACTAACCATAAATTAAAAGATCATAAACATAATTATATTAAAATTGAACATTCCATTTATCAAAAGACAATGTAAAAAACTACAACTCCAAATTATAACTTGGGAGAAGATATTTGCCACACATATAACCAATGAATCATTAATTTTGAGAATAACATTGCTACAAATCAATAAAAAAAGGAAAAACAACCAAATAGAAAATGGGCAAAAAGCATGAATTTGCATTTCACGGAAGAGAAAACCCAAATGGCTAATAAACATATAAAAAAATGCCCAAGATCAGTAACAGAGAAATGCAAATTAAAACCACACTGTGATAAAATTCCCACTAACCAGATTGGCAAAATTGAAAAAATCAGATGAGACCAAGTGCAGGGAGGATACTGAGCACTAGGAACTCTTCCTTACTGCTTCTGGGAGGGTACATGGGCATCGCCACTTAGGAAAGCATTGTGGTGTTATCCTGTGCACGCCCAAAAGATATTCCTGTATATGTGCAATAATATAGCTGTAAAATAGTGGCCATTGTTTGTAATAGTAAAAGTAAAAGCAGTAATATAATAAAACAATAAAAAGCTACTAAAAACCTATTCTTAGGCAAATAAATATATCACGTCATACTCATACAATGTAATTATATACAACAGGGAAAATGAATGTTCATCTGCAAACATGGTTGAATCTTGAAAATATGAAGTTGAATAAATATATTAATCATAGAAGTATGTATACAATATGTTACCATCTGTAAACTCCAAAATATATAAAATTAATGATATATTGTATATACACATACACATTTGTATGTATGTATATATAACTATATATTTGAATATATATATATATATTCAAAGCCTGTGGGAATGGACGTAGGAGGGAGTTCAAAAATTTCTGTTTCTTAAGGTGCATGCATGGAGGAAACATAGATATTTGTTATAAGATTGTTCCTTATTCTTTTGCATTTGTGACAATATTTCATAACAAAAGCAAGTTTAAAAAATAAAGAAGGGTTAAAACAGGAGATACAATACAATCCATGTCATAGAAGGCCTGGAATGAGAGGAGACTTGATCTTTGGGTGTTCCATGTTGACAGAGTGTAGCTTTCTAGTCTATAAGAAAGTATATTTTCCCTCCATTGAATCATAAACTCCCTAATTAAAATATAAGCTTCTTAAGGAGAGGTATTATGCCTTTTACCTTTGCATGTCCCCTTGTGCTAGCAAAGCTCTAGTGTATGTGTGTGGATTAGAATGATCGCGGTGCTGAAGAGAAATTAATTAGCTCCTCTCCTGTCTGCCTCTGTTCTCAGTCTGTGATTGGGTGAAAAATATCTCCCTAATGGTCAGGAGGAACATAGGCGGATTGGACTGGATCTCATTCTAGCTTTGTCATTAATCAGATACATAACCTTAAATAATTTACTGGCTTCTTTGGATAACCAGTTTCCTCAATTGCTGAATGAAGGGATTGGACCAGAAGTTCCCTTTCAGCTTTAAGATTCTAAGGTCGATGATGTCACTGCAGAGATGGATTCATCACCTGCAGCCCTTTCCACTTTCATGCTCATAAATAGCTATTTCTATGCCTGAAATTCCTACTCACAACTTGTCTTTTTTGCATAATTGATAGCAGAGTTTTTATTCATCGTGAAACATCTTATTTCTGATTCTGTGCATCAAAATGATGGTCTGCTGCAAGTGCTCAGCGGTCGACCTGAATGTTTTCAGGATTTCGTATGTTCTTGAAGTGCTTCATCTACCTTCTTGGTATTGTACATAGAAAATAGAGAACACGTAGTCCTTGCTGAAAAGTCTAGGGCACTTGATTTTGGTTGGCGTTTAAGCGTTGACTTTTAAACCACATCATCAGTTAGCAAATTTATTTTTAAATGCATTTTATTGAAATCTGGCAGAAATAACCTACAAATCCAGTTCATCTTCTGTTTGATGCCAAAAGGCAGAATGATCCAACAACTATACTTTTATGAATTCACATTGGTATTCATTTCTTGATAACACCAACCATAATTTTTACTGTACCTATTTTAGGGACATGAGTTTGACATCTATAATTGTTGCTATAAGTCATGAGGATAAGCTTCCTCTTGCAAAAATAAATTTCTTCTTTCAGCATATTTATTTTCAGAAATATTCTAATTAAATGGTGAAATATATGGTCCTAATGGGGATATCAGCAGCATCAGTGTTACAAATGGGACATCCTTAGCGCCAAATACAGTTGAATTCAGGAGACTGTGCTTGGGACGCTGTTGCCCTTGCTTCTTGCTGTGGGGTGTCTGGTTGACCTCTCTCACATTTGGGACTGCTAGTCTTCCAGTCTTGTCCATCTCTTTTGTTAAGCTTAGGGATTCTGTTCTCCATTGTCTTCATTTTAATCTTTACTCTTTATTTGGAAATCAGTGAAACTATGTTCAGTTCTTAGTTTCTGAACACTGAGTTCCTTTTATGTGTGTGGGTGTGGTTCTGGAAGATTGGGTCCAGCTTTCAGATTGGCATCAGTTTTCAGGCATGCATCCTCACATTATCTGTTTTGCTTACGTGATCCCAACATGGTAATTCTTGGTGAAGAAATATCCTCTATTGATAGTATCTCTGTCTATAGTATTGATAGAATATTGATAGAAATATTCTCTATTGATAGTATTTCTATAGTACAAATAAATAGTTTCATTTTGTTTTTACAAAACACATACAGAACAACCTGCCATTACTTTTAGGGCAGTGCACATCCATTAAAAAATGACCAGAGGTTTACATGTCTAAGACTCCATATTGTTTCCAAAAAAGCTGTTGTGATTAAGATCTATGAATTCATTCGTTCATTCCACAAATTTGCAGTTAATATTAACCTCATATCAGCCATTATGGGCGTTGAAAACCGGGAGTAGGAATGGACAAGTTGCCAAAACTATTCTCAGGTTAGTCCAGGAGTCAGATATAAGATGCATTCTTCTCTGAAAGTGTCCTTAGCAGTCACGACTTCTACTCCAAAGTAAGTACACAAAAACCGTGAGGAACATCGCTCCCACAGGACGATTTTCTAAAAGAAAAATATTGAGGAGAAGTCAAGTTAATCCACCAGGACAGATTCTCTAATTGTTTGAACTGGGTTCTAGAAAAGTGACAATAGAAGTGAGAGCTTTGAAAATGAAGATGTGGGAATGCTAGCATGCCAGATGGTAGTGTTCAAATCCATGGCTTTTGTTCCTCTGAGTAACTAGAGAAGAGTGAGGTACAAAACCACACTTTAAATGAGGAATTTGCATTTTATTTCTGAAATTTTCAAGATTGTGGATTGCTTTAAACCCAGATGGTTGCAAGAATAAAGAATATGAATTCTGAAGTCATATTACCTGGGCTCACACCTTGGCTCCATGACCTAGAGCAAAGTATGTTACTTCTGTCTTAGTTCCTTTAAAGAGGAGTAACATTAGTGCTTATCTCATAGGGTTTTTGTGGTAGAAAATGAGATAATGCATGTAAAGCACTTAATTCAGTGTCTACAGTGTCAAGGATAGAGTGAACATGCACCAAGTGTTCGTAATTACTATTTCCCATAACATACTTTAATTGCAGTCAATTAAAACATACAGTCTTAGACTTGGAAGAGATCCATTGCAGAAATTCTCTCCACTATATTTTTGAGAAATGGTTATAGAGCAATAGGTCGCTTACTGCTCCATAAGCATCCTATTTCCTTTTGAATAGCTGTAATCATTAGAAAATTCTTTCTTGTCAAGTCAACATTTGTGATCTCTAACCTCTACCTATTGTTTCTGCTTCATGGAACTCCATATAACATTTGAGCTTTCTTCTACATGGCAGGCTTTCAAATAAGTATTTAAAGATAGATATCTCATTTTCCATATGTTTTCTCATGTCTAGGATAAATCTTCTAAATTATTGTGCTTATGTTCTAATCCTCCATTTATTCGAGGACATTGTTGGCTGGCTTACTACAGATTCATTCTCAACTCTCTTCTCCCTTACCTGCTTCCGAAATAAAGTGTGAATAGCAACTAAGGGTAGCCATGAGACTCAGTTCAGGCAAATGAGATGTAAGGAGAACTCAGCTGGAGACTTTCTGGAAAAGCATTTAGTTTCCTAGTAAAAGTGACCTTCCCAACCAGCATTGTCCCATCTCCTTTTATCTCCTTCCTTCCTGTTTTGAGTAGAAACATGATTACTGGAGCTACAGCAGCCATATTGCAACCTTGAGATGATGAGTTCAAGGGCGAAAAGTCAGCAAGCTAAGCCCACAGAGGTGAAATAATCAAAAAGAGCTTAGGGCTTGCTGAGTATGTTCAGCAGCTGAACCAGTGCTTGCAACCAATTATCCTAATCTTTTTGTAAATCAGATAATAACTGTTATATCATGAAGCCAGTGATTATCAAACTTTAGCATGCATCAGAATCACTTGTAGGGCTTGTTGAAATACAGATTGCCAGGCTCTAACTTTAGTTTCTGATTATGTAGATCTGGAAAGGGGCTTGAGAATTTGCATTTCTAACAAGTTGCCAGGTGATGCTTATGTGGTGGTAGTGGTGGTGGTGGTAGTGCATTTTGAGATCTCCTGGTTTAAACCATTGTTAATCTGATTTTCTTTTCTTTGCATTTTATGACTTTATTTAATTAATATGAGCAGAAATCACTATTTGATTTTGAATTGCTCTCTTAAAGTGTTTCACCAACATTTAAAAAAAGGATTTCTAAAACTCTTCTCCACTGTAGAGAGTTCCTTTATTAGACTCTCCATAACAGCTAGCATAGTTATCTGAGTTGCTCCTTAGCAATTCAATCATCAGTCTATGGGATATTTAGTGTGATGGAATAAATGAAAAGCAATAAAACTAATAAGGAAAGCAAATATGTTGAGGTATATGAGGAAGCCATTTTGGTTTGAAACTGATTCCACCTGAACCTCGTTTTCCAGAATGGCCTGACATGGCCTGTCAAGCCTGCATTGTTCATCTGCTTTAAATATTAGACAGTATTCCAAAGCAAAGAATGTTGCCTTTAAAGATTAGGATGAATGCCTGCCTCCCATATCAATATTTCTTTGAAGATAAGCATTCTTCCCAAGAAACCAGGGCCAGTGTGCTGTGTATGCATCTTGTGACTATAACAAAAAAAAAAAAAGAAGAAGAAAGAACAAAGGTATACCTGTCATTTTTGATGAATGTTCTTTGTTCCTAAATAGTATATAACCATGCCGTACACCTCACATCTCCAGAGTGCTTTCTCCCATGGTGGAGATCATGCTTCTGGGCCAAAGTCCTCAGATTGGCTCCTATAATAAACTCACTTCATTTTTATTCTATAAATTGACTATTGGTTATGTGTATCAATAAGTGAAATTTTATTACATGCAGATCATTGTGAGAATTTAAGGAAGGGTGAGATATTGCTACTGTCCCCAAGGAGTTTACAATCTAGATAGGAGGTGGCACACAAAGTATGAGAAAGACTACTTTCCATCTTTATCAGATATCACCATTTCCAAAGAGTTTTCAGTTATATTAGCATAATCAATACTTAAGATAATGTGAAGTGGACACATTATCACCCATTTTACAGAAAAATCAAGATCCAGCTGGTTAATTAATAAATCTAAAGAGGCCAAATTAATACATAACAAAATCAAATCTAGGAATTTTAACTCCTTACTCAATGCACAACATATCAGACAAATGCTTGTAATTGATATTTATCTTTTCCCTCTCCTCCATTTTCAGGGCAATATAAAAATAAAATTAGCTTTACTGTTTTATACTACTTGGTGGTCATAAATTGCCTCTCAACAAGCCTGAATGACAACCGGCTATTAGAGAGTTATCTCTAAGAACTTCTTAAAAGTAGCTTTTCAACTGATAAGAGATGTTCAGAACTGCTGTGTTCCATTGTAAATGTGCCCAAAGGTGGCCAGCTTAGGCGACAAGTGGAGACTGAAATCCCAGACGTGTGCCCTGGCATGGGACTACCTCCATTGAAAAGGAGGATGACACTTTTCGTCAACTGCAGGGTAGACAGAGTGAGACCCCATTGGTTACTCATCTCCCACAGTGCCATGAAAATATCACAGCTTTGCCCTGGAGCCAGATGACTTTCTGGAAGGAGTGTGGAACAGGGAGCTATTTTGAGGGGGAAATCAACCTTAAAGAAAATTTGAACTTCGAGTTGACAGAATATTTACTCAAAAGAGGTTATTTGAAACTATAACAGAGTAGTTAACGTTAATTTTAAGTTTAAATCTTCCATTCTCTGCTCTTCTGCCCAGCTTTCCCCACATTCCATCAGCAGAGATGGGGGCTCATCAGGAAGTTGCTGGATTTTAGAGAAGCAGATAAGCTATTTTTTTGTGTTTGTTTTTACACATCTTAATCGTGGGGTATGAATTTCAACTTCAACACATACGTAGAATTTGCCATTTCTTCCAAAAGGTAAGAATTAGGATTCTTACCTATTAGAATTACCTATTAGGATTCTAATAGGAATTTACTCATGATACCATACAACATGTACAAAGTGAAGTGTAAGTCCCTACCATAGAATTGCTTACAGTCTAAAATGGAGAAAACTAATATTGATATAAACATTTCTGAATATAAGTAAAGCAATTCTGAATTCGTTACACAGTTAGTGAATATTGTTCATTTTCACAATTAAATTGTATGCAATCTTTTCCTTAACTATCTTTCTCTATTTTAAACATTTTAAAATTCATGAGATATAGCGATAAATACAATAAAAACTTTCCAGCTTTACAGAATTTTAGTTAGTATACAAAAATAAATGTGGGCTGAAAACTCTACAGAGAAAGAGATTTAAAGAGAACAAATTGCCCTTTTTTGGTACGTTATTTCAGAAAAAAAACTTGTAAACGTAATTTCTGTTCAGGACTAGAATTCTAGTTGAAGTAGGCTATAGCCTATACAGTAAAATTTGCATGGCAATATTTTTTGCCTTCTTGATTATTGAAATTGAACCATTAGTGATTCATTTTCTAGGTGCAGGCATTGTGGTCTTTCTGTAGGCCTTTTAAAATGCAAATGCACATGGAAGAGTACAACCAAATTAAGTTCTTTATAATTTAGAGTGGTTGCAAATATCAGATGGCTTTTTTTCTCAACGTAGCAATGAAAGTGCTTGTAGGTGTTTGGAGTGAAATATACAGAGTTAGACACTGAAAATTGGAGGGGGAAGGCAAATTTTCAGAAGTAAGTAGAGAGACATGCTAAAAACCAGAACCTTGGGGCTGGCTCTGTGGCCTAGTGGGTAAGTTTCGTCCACTCCTGCCTTGGTGGTGCAGATTCAGTTCCCTGGTGGGGACATTCACCATTTGTTGGCAGCCATGCTGTGGTGGCAGCCCACATACAAAATAGAGGAGGATTGGCACAAATGTTAGCCGAGGGCAAATCTTCCTCAGAAAAACAAACAAACAAACAGACAAAAAAGACACAGCACCCTGACCACATCATCTCGTGAACTCAGCAATAGAAGAGCACATCCCTACAGGATGTTTGGCATGTGGCAAATCTGTCAGACCCTTGAAACTTGTAGTCCTCCATTGTCCCTTTGCTTCAAATTTACAGATGACAGGGGGAAAGAGAAGGAGGGAGCGGGTGTTTGCTCAAAAAATCCCAGGAGATATTTGGGGTCAATGTTTTCTGTTGACATTTTCTTGGCCAAAACTAATCATAAAGCTTCATGTAGATGTGAGGGGGTTGGGAAAAGCAGTTTTTCCACGCTCCCAGGAGGGAAAGCAGATGGTTTGGTGAACATACAGCGTTTTTCTGCCACCATTAGCTTTCAAAATTTTTAATAGGAATAATCAACTTAAAGGCAAAAAACTCTGAACATGTAAATCAACTCTATTGTTAACATCTAGTGACTACATACTATATGTTACCCTGTGTTGTCTACTCTAAAAGAATACAATTAAGTACAGTAAGTTTATTAGGAACTGTTTCATCTGGTGTGATCAGGATCAGCAGGTCAGTAAAAGTCAGTTAAAACAGGGAATAGATGAATTAAACATTTCTGTTTTTGACAATACAAATGAATGAATATTCATTCACTGATTTTTTAATGTAGGGCAGAGACCTTCCTTTCAGTAGGAGTGTCATTGTCATCTATCTTGCCTAACCCATGAAGCAAACAGTATTGGTTTCCTGTCTAACAGCTACTCCCCTCTTCCAAGCTGCCTAGATCTTTTCTCTTTTTCCCCTGGTGTCCGCCCATTTCCCAAATGAATTAGGTGATTCTCTACTTGTCAGCTAAAAGTGTTAGGTATATAACCTGCTCCTGGCCAATAAGACACAAAAGAAACCTAAGGAGCTTCTTTGAAAGATACCTTTGCTCTTAAAAGGCATTGCACAGGGGACCCAAGGGGGCTCTTTTCAGCCTTTGGCTATTGATTTATGAGTATGGGATACCTTGAGCTGCTGAAGCCATTTTGATTCCTTGAAGGAAGGTTGCCAATAAACTATAAATGGTTGGATAGAGAGGTGGAAATGACATAGGATGGCTTGACTATGTTGCTGTATTAACCCTGGAGTTGTTCTGCCTCAGGACTTGTGGCTAACTGGAATGATGATTCCATCATTCTTTTGTCTTTCAAGTAGAATTTCTATTATTTAAATCCAAAAGTATCTGAATTAAAGCACCACAATTTCTGGTTTGAGTTTCTTTAAGTTTGCAATGAGACATTAAAGACGTTTATGAAGATGTTCCCTGTGAACAATCTTTCTAGATTGTTGTGATTTTTCCAGTCTTTACAGCTGTCTCATTGACAACTAATCCAAGAGCAGGTTTGTTTGCTGTTTGTTTGTTTCTTTCTAAGCAACTCATTTTTTTTGGAAATTTGCAAACCATTAAATTTAATTTTCATAGAGACAACTTCTTTTTCACACTCATATTTCATTAGTTTATGTGATTTTTTAAACTAAAATGCACAACTACAATAATTAAGCGCAACAAAATTGGCTAAATCCTAGTAAACATTCAGCACTACTGGTGAGAACAGCCTTTGCAGGCACACTAAAAAGTAGCCACAGCTTGCTGGGAACTTTCAGAGAGAGGCGGCATCTGACAGGATTGAAAGATTGAAGGCTATTAATTAATCTATCAATCTCACTGAATAGATGGTGATCAGTTAAGACCTAATATATAAAGTTAAGTAATATACAATTGCCAATTTTATATCTCAAAAATGTTCAAATATTGACAATTTCATATAGTTCAACCTGAAAAATATACAACATAGACTTCAGTCTCCAGGAGTTTAATATCCAATTAGGGAGCTAAGATACACCTATGAAAAAAAAATCACCAGTTCAAGTCAGCGTATATGTTGGTGTTCCACTGATATTCTCTCTGTTCTCTTTTTACCACTTGAATGTTTTCACTTTCAACAGCCAATGTCTGCGGATCACTTTCAGAGGACTACTCTTGGGCTACTGGAGCCATTTTGCCCACCCATGCAGAGAGCTGGAAGTGCCTGAAAATGTACATCCTCCTGGGAAGCTTCAACCAGTGTGGAGTGAAGGGTGTGGGAATAGGAAAGCCCAGCTCCTTGTCCGGGGCTCCCCTGCAGGATGAGGCTGAAGCCAACCTCTGTGGGACTTTTCCTGACATCATACACTCCACTCGCTTCCTCCTCTTTTCTTTCCTGCTTATCCCACTCTATTACTGGTTTCTCCTGGAGAATTCCCGTAGTAAAACACTTGCACACCAGTTCTCTACTCAAGGTGTCCTCCTGGGGAACCTGCTATAGGACATTAAGGAATGGTAGGTGTAGACTGAATGGTATAGATAACATGTGTTAGAGAATTTCAGAGATGGGAGCTACCACTGCCAACTTTGGCGATTCAGGAAGGCTTCAGAATATATCCCAAACTGTGAATTTCATAGATATTTATCTAATCAATAAATAGTAATGGAGTGACTACTATGTTTCAATTAACAGTGATAGCAATGGAGGGACTTGCTAGGCAAGTGGTTCTCAAATTGCCATCTCTGGATCAGCAGCATCAACATCACCTGGGAATTTGTTAGAAATGCTAATTCTCAGGCTCCGCCCCAGACCACCTTTTTCAGAAACTCTGTCTGAGGCCCAGTAGTCCATGTTTTCACCATCCCTTGCACACTCACTTTACCAGGCAAATATTTGGTTTCACCCCTTGCCCTGCTGATCTTTAACTGTGAGCTCAGACAACTTAATTACTTCTTTGATGTTTAATTTCCTTGTATGAGACTTAGGGGTGATGGCACCTGCCTTTTGAGGGCCAAAAAAGTGTTATTTTTCTGCCTTTGTTTCTCTCCACGTTGTTAGTTTTTCCTCCTATTTTCCTTCTCTCTTTCTCTTCTTCTCTACCTTTTCCTCCTCCCCTCCCCTCCTTCCTTTCTTTATTTCCTTCCTACCTGCCATGCTTTTAACTTGGTCATGAAAGATGAATTGAATTTTACTAGGTGGAGAAAGAAGACTAAACATCCCAGGCAGCAGGAATAGCTTTCAAAGGCACACATGAGTCACAGTGTGGGGACCATTTGGCTCCAGGGAAGTCATGGATGAAAGGACAGAAGTGGCAGGGTGTGATGCAGATGCTGAGCTGTGGTTGTAACTATATTCTAAAGGCAATGGTGAGATGTGATATGGAGGACTGGGAGTAACATGGTGAAAAGCATCATTTGGGCAGATTTATCTCACACTGATCTACCTTAATTAGAAGAAGATCAAGATTTCAGGCTGGGAATTCAGTTAGAAAAGACTTATAAAGTAATCCAGGCAAGAGCCTGAATCAAGGCACTGGTATTCTAACGATGAGGGAGAAGTAGAAAAGAATCCCACCTATTGAGAAGGGGAAATCCACACAGCTGGAGGGTAAGGTGGAAGACAGAAATTGACTAAAAATGGCTGTGAGGTTCCAAGTCTGACAGAATGGGAATACCACTGTCAGCAAAAAGGATCCCGGGCAAGGAGATGTTGCTGAAAGAGACACACACAGTTTGAGGTGGGATGGAATTTATGGTTTACCATATTTATCCTTCTAGTCATCCAGGATAGCACTGTTCTCTAAAATTCAAAAATTCAAATTTCCGTAAACCTCCCTGGGAAGACAGCTCCATGAACAAGCTGAAATACATATAATTTATGCTTATATGTGTAAGACAAACTTCAGTCTCTGCTAACTTGTATAACTATATAGCAATCAATACATTAGTTTTAGGAGAGATGCTTGTTTGGACAGAAAAATAAAAGTGTTTTTAAGCATGAATGGATTATATATGTGGCACACTGTGCTTGTTTGTGATTTCTTTGCATCTGCAAAACATGCTGAGTTAATTGCAGCCACACCTCTCCATGAGGTTGCTTTGTGTAGTTCAAGGCTTCATCCCCTCTGGGCTGGATGCACCAAGTACTAAGTTGTTGGTTTGAAAACTCAGGAGTTCCGCAGGTGAAATCCAAAACTGCCCCCAACCCTGCCATTCATGGAGAGCAAGGAAAGATGGAAGAAAGAGGCAGAGCGCTCCAGATTGGTAGGTGGTAGGTTGAATAAGCAAAGGAACTTACAGACGAGGCTGGTCTTGGGCAACTGCAAGACCAGTAGATCTCAGTACCCGCCTGCCAGAATCTTAAAAGTTCATATGGAGGCCTTAACTGGGTTCAGTCACGTATACTGTCCAGATGTCTCAACAACACCTTATTCTCTCAAGGCTGCATCCCTGCAACAGCTTCCACCGTGGAAACAGTAAGCAGAACGTACATTCTAAGGACAGAGAAGTGAGTGGGGAGCCTCTGATTGCCCAGGTCCAGCTCTCGGGTCAACCAGCAGTCAAGACCTCTTAATGACCCCCTCCAATGTAAGTTCACTCTCTTGTCAATTCATTCCCTTCCTTTCAACTTCCCATCCATTGATCAAAAAAGATCCAGGATCCCCAGAGACTCACAAATATGTTCTGTATTTGGCCATTACATTGATCTTTCTTATTTAACATGTAATCAGAGCCATTTTCTATCAACCATAGTCTCCTCCTCAATGTCCAACCTCCAATTATTTTGATTTTTTTTTTTTTTGCTGTAGATTCACGTATATTTTCATTAGCCATTTCAGAGTTTTACTAGTAATGGGAAAGGACTTTTAAATTGTTTTGCCTGTTTTTTTGGTCATGGAAAAATATACTAATCAGTGGCCCCTTTCTGATATTCTGTGAGGTTTGATTCTGAGGATTTTTTTGGTATCTTACTTCTAGTAGAATAGACCCACTGGTGCTGAGGTATTCCAACATTCAGAACAAATGGAAGGAACTTTGTATTAAAGATTTATTCTGAAAAACTGTTTAAAAACAATCTGATGCATATATCAACACAGCATAGTTCCATGCTGACTCATTTGGTCAGAGACAGTCTGGAAAGATGTTAGTAGACAGCAATCACACTCTCTAGAGAGTTAGAGAAGTGGACTGCTTCAGGATATTCCAGAAGCATATTTGCTCCAGGAGAAGAATGTATTATAGAAACACTACAGCAGTGATTCTGAAACTTGAGCATGTATCAGAATCAGCTGAAGAGCTTGTTCAAACAAAGACTGCTGAGACTCAAACCCAGAGTTTCTGCTTCAGTGAGTCAAAGGGGTGGAGCCTAAGAATCTGCATTTCTTTCTTCTTCTTCTTCTTTTTTTTTTTTGAGAAAGATTAGCCCTGAAGCTATCTACTGCCAGTCCTCCTCTTTTTTGCTGAGGAAGCCTGGCCCTGAGCTAACATCCGTGCCCATCTTCCTCTACTTTCTATGTGGGATGCCTACCATAGCATGGTGTTCCAAGTGATTCCATGTCCACACCCGGGATCCAAACCAGCGAACCTCGGGCAGCTGAGAAGCGAACGTGCGAACTTAACCGCTGCGCCGCCGGGCCAGCCCCGATAATCTGCATTTCTAATAGGTCCCCAGGTGAGGCTGCTGGTCTGCTGACAACACTTTGAGAACCGCGGCCTTAGAGAGAAGAACATCTTCCAGAAACAGGTTAGTGTTAGGAAGGAACAAGAAACAAAAATTTTTTGCTTCCAATTTATTTCGAATTCAATTGTGCACAGGTTAATTTTCACAAAACACCACTTTGTTCCTACTTTTAATATGCTCAAAATTTCCACTCTTCATTTTCTTCTAAATAAAGTCGTAATAAGTAACCAGAAAGTGAAAATCATTAGCAGTGCCCCCAACCTTTCACCTATGTTCTTAACAAACTAGTCCATTTCTTGGCCCTCAAAAAAATTCTAAGCCTTCATGCCCTAACATTTGTTCCTCCTACTTGTTCTTCCTGGAATGATTTCTTATTCTCACCAGTGTTTTTGCCCTTCAAAGTCCAACCCATTCTTGAAGACTCAACTAAATGTCTTCTCCATTACATTTTCTCAGATACAGTGATAACTTTTTTTTTTTTTTAAAGATTTTATTATTTCCTTTTTCTCCTCAAAGCCCCCCGGTACATAGTTGTATATTCTTCGTTGTGGGTTCTTCTAGTTGTGGCATGTGGGATGCTGCCTCAGCGTGGTCTGATGAGCAGTGCCATGTCCGCGCCCAGGATTCGAACCATCGAAACACTGGGCTGCCTGCAGCGGAGCGCGCGAACTTAACCACTCGGCCACGGGGCCAGCCCCTACAGTGATAACTTTTTAATCCTGAACTTACTACATATTTCTTTGTACGTTGTTATTTTTATTTTGCAAAACCTTTCATTTCTGCCTATTATAGTTGGGGGAAAAAAAAACCTAACTACTTTTACAGCATTTATTTTATCGCAGCCTTTTAATCCTCCGATCTACCTTACAAGACAGATACTAATATTACAGCCATTTTACAGGCAATTTACTTCTGTATGGTTCATTTTATTTCTAAATTTAAGTTACATGACATCAAACATGTGATTTAAACACATTTGTGTTCCCTAAAATACCCATCACAGTACCTTGCAAATAATTATGTTTATTAAAATAATCGCTGCATTCAAGATCGTTGTCTTTGGGTTGCTATAAGGCAGTGATGATAAAAGTATTTAAATACTTGAGCAGGTTAGTTCTACAGGCTTCTCTGTGAACTAAACTCTGCTTATTAGGAATGACTAGTTGAGGGGAGGATAGAAAGACCCAATTCGCTGTCCTCAGTTCAGAATAACTCTGAAGGGCCAATTCAGCCCAGAGCACCCACGGGATCGGCTGAGGCCTTTGCTGAGACTGCATTAAAGTTCAACTTCTCCCTTTACCCAATCTTGCTTCCTTTACTCTCTCACAGGTCTGGATCTCAAGGGTTCTACCAATAAACTTCTCGCACACAAATTTCCGTGTTTCCAGAGAATGCTTCTTGAAGAACTCAACCTAAGACAAAAGGAGTATGGACTGACCACATTTATTAACTTTATTTTACTTTTTTTGAGACAGTGCTTTAGAGTGGAAATTGTGTATGCTTTATAGTCAGAGAGATTGGAGCTTATCAGGTATCATCTGGGAGAAATTACTACTTAATCTCTCCAAGCCTGTTTTGTCATCTCTTAAGAGCGATCTTGCTAGGATGAAAGACAGTCCACATAAAGCAACTACCACAGCATTTGACAAAATACAGATGCTCAGAACATGGAGGCCTCTAAGTGGGTAAAGCGGAATCACTAGAAGGCTAAGGATCTACAGCACTTCATCGCTACTCCTCCCAGATGTGTTTCTTTTCATTATGTTGTAATACTATGGCCTGATTTGTATTGAAGGTCCCTACTTTAAAAAAGCCACATGGATTCCAAGTTACTCAGTGCTCCAGCGGTGAGAGATTTTCCTCCAAGTTTGAGAGTAGGGAAAATTTTTCCAGCATGAGACACTGGGATATACAAATCTTCACCACATACAACGACAGTTATGTAACGTCACCTGACTCCTGCTTCTCAGTGGCTTCCAAGGCAGAGAGCCTGGCTCTGTGTTCAGTCACGGCAACGGAGTTGACCCACTCTTTTGACAGGTCTGCTGTCCTCCCCCAATCCAATTTTCTCCTTTTATGATCTGATTTTATTGTTATGGCCTGGGCATTTTATTATAAACTACTCTTTTAGAAAATGTTAGGCTAAACAAGAATCGATCTCCAAGATTCTGAACTCTTGAATTCTCTCCCTGGCCAAAATCTCCTGATCTCTAATCCTTCCCATAATTTCTCTCACCGTAAATCTGATCTTCAGTTTTATGACCTTCAAATTTCAATCTCTCCTAATAGTCCGTGTCCATAACTCACCTTCATGTTTCCTTTCTAAACTTTGCAGTTTGAACCCTATCTTCAGCTGTCACACCATGAGTTGACCACCAACACTAAACACCAGTTGCTGTAACCGAAAGTTCGGTCTCTGAACCCGATGCCAATCCAAATAACGAGAATAGAGTCTTGAGTGGAAGAGGAAAGGTTTTTACCATGCCAGGCACAGGGAGCAAAGCAAGGGCTCATGCCTCAAAAATTGCTAGCTCCCTGATGAGGAATGGGTAGGGATTTTTATTTGGGAAGCCTCCACTCCTTGATATTCCTGAGACAGTGGCTTTCCTGGCAAACTTCAAGGACATATGATTAGCTAAACTTTAGTGTGCCTCCAACTCCAGGCCACCTGGGCTTTTAACAATTTGTAACTCCCATTTAGTTGTAAAGCTCAAGGAGTCCAAGTTTAAAGAAACAGGTATTTACATATGAGTGGAGTTAGAGAAGCAGGAAAGCGGGAGGTGGGTTTTAGTTTTAACCCCATATACGCTGGGTTCAGTGTGGGGGAACTGATATCAGGGCTGACGTTAAGAGCCTGTAACATTACCATATATTTAGTACTTACTATGTAATGGAATTATGTTAAATGATTTACAACAGGGGTTTACAAAGTGTGGTTCTCCAGACCAGCAGCATCAACTTTGCTGGGAAACTTATGAGAAACTCCATTTCTGAGACCCATCCAAGATATTGTAAATCAGTAACTCTAGGGGGGTGGGGCCCACCAATCTGTGTTTTCACAAGTGCCCCAGGTGATTCTGATGAATGTTCTAGTTTGAAAACCACTGCTTTACCAATATTATCTTATTTTATCATAAAAGCCTAAGACTTAAGGGTAAATAGTCTTATCCCAGCTTTATAGATGAGGAAATTAAGGCTCAGATGTTCAGTAAATTGTGCAAGGTCTCACAGATTGCAAATGGCAACGTGGCAAACCAACCCCAGGTCTGAAAGATTTAAGAGTTAATCCTTTCAAGTTATACTCCATGAAATCCCTGACTTGTTTGTTCTCCCATAATTTGTACTTCGTTGATTACTAAACTTGGGTAATCAAGTTTAATCATTTGCTGCACGATTTGTTTCTGTCCTTATGTCCTTGAATATTACTGGGAGAGAAACAAATAAAAGTAGTGATTGTCATCATTATAATACATGTCTATTTTTTACCCCTGAGGTGGGTTCCCAGCTGGTGGGATCACTTGGTGATCTTTCTTCCCATCTTGTGTGGATTCACTGTGACATCTCTGTTAAGACTGCAACTATTCTCCACATTTTCCTAGTTCACAATGCTATTTCCTGTTGATCACAAGGCATCAGTAGAAGGTCTGTCTATTTCCCTGGAGATACAGGGGCAAAATAACATGAGCCTTTCTCACTTCCAGCCATTCTACTTTAGAATCCCAATACATTTTCTTTTTTCTATGCCTTTGTTCTTGCTTCCAAGGAACAGGTGACCCTTTTCTCTGCTAAGATTGATTGCTTAGACTCTTGGTTCACTAGTTCTGTTACTTTTCTCAGATATTCCTCAATAAATTTTCCCCTTGTCTCATTTGGAACTTCTCTCCCACACTTTTGGCCCCTTAACCCCATCCACAAAGTATGTTTGGACTTTCCCTTTACTAAAGAGGAATAACTTTCCTCAATTCTTCTACCATCCCTTCCCTAGTCTCTCTTTCTCATCTTCAGTTCAGTGTCAAATTTCTTTAAAGAACAGTCTAACATTCTTCCTTAGATTCCTTTGCCACTCCTAATAGTGATACCTTTCTAGTACAACAGTTCTCTCGAATGTCATCAAGGAACTTTTCTAAACCAGATCCTCCTCCAAAAGAACCCAAAAGCTTCCTTAATGTGTATTAATATTTCCCCTTTAATCTCTGTACTGTCTGTTACCGATGTGCATCCCTGTAAGAGAACTTTTCCCTGACTTGGTTTCCATGACATTGACATAGCAGAATCCACTTAACCATCTCTTCCCATCTTTTTGGTTGTGCTTTGCTTTCTCTTCTTCTTTCTGTCTTATTATTAATTTCTTCAGCTAATAAACATTTTTGAAACCTGCTATATGCCAAACATTAAGTTAGGCGTTGGGGCTACAACAGTGAATATGATACATGTGGTCCCGTCCTCTCAGACCCTACAGGTTAGTGCAAAAACTAGGAATGAGAAAACAGTACATTATCTCACTTAATCCTCACAGCTGCTTTCTGCAGACGGTGCTAGTATCCATGTTTTATAGATGATGATACTGAGGAACAGGGAGGTCACACAGCTCCCTGCTTTTGTCCTAAGCACTTTCTGTTTTTTTATGTATTCTAACTTACTAAGCTCACATTCTCCCAACAATTTACCTCCATATACATGCCCAGGGCTCGCAAACACAAGAACAAACATCAGCTCTAACCCAGAACCCATCCCCTCAGAGCAAGGCATGGATTGCTGTGTAAACAACCCCACCTGAACATCTCCCTCAAACCCCTAACTAAAAATGTCCAAAGAGAACTCATTATCTGATCGCCTTTCCCAAATTAATGTCGACATAAAACCAACCGTCTGTTCCCTTCTTGACTTCTCAATTCTTAATGGTATCATCTTTTTTCTAGTCTGCCAGGCACAAAATATTAGAGATATCTTGAACAAATCCCTCTCCTCCACGACTGCTAAATACCATTAATTATGTCTCAGCAATGTCTCCTTTTAACCATCTTTACACTTCATTCCCTGCAGGTGTTATCATTGTTCCTACCTTCACGACCTTTACCTGTGGTTTCCACTGCCTCCTAAGTGCTTTCTACAGTTTCACTGTTTTCCGGTTCTAGGTCACCCTATTAACCTGTTACATCAGGCCAATCGTCTTGCTATATTTCTGATCCTGGTGGTTCCCTGCTCAACCCTTCTGAAGTGAAGTACAAACTGCTCAGGCCAGCAATCATAGCACCTGCCTATCTTTCAAGCCAGTTCTTCTATCTTCTTCGATGTACTGTATGTCCTGGGTAAAAGGGTCCACTATTCCCCATACTTTTCTGCCTTTACTCTTTCACCTTAAATGTCCCTCCTTTTTACCGCTGTCTGATGGAATCATACCACATTTTAAGGTTTATCTCAAACGGTCTCCCTTCCATGAATTCTCTCCAGACCTCACTGTTTTTTTGAGCTCCTTGTGGTAATATGTTTGATGTTCTCTTCTGGCACCGTAGGCTGTCTAATACGCTGTTATATTGGTATAAATACTGTCAAAGTGCTGTTTCAAAGCAGGAACTGTGTCAGATTCTCTTCTCCTCCAGGAAAGCCCTTTCCCATAGTAAAGGCTTATTACCACTGGCTGAATTGACATGGTGGGGTGAGTGTTTAAATCAGGTGGAAGCAATAGAGAGAGGATCAAACGAAGCTAAGATAGTCATGCTAAGTCAAAACACAACATATCTTTTGGCACTTTGGCTATATTTCTCTTTTTATTTCTTTGTTCTTGGCATTTGCTCTTCTTGATTTGCTTTATCTATTAGCTTGACAAGCGATTTAACTACAGAACAATGCTGGGCATCTGCAGAAGTCAACAACTGGCTCACAGGAGGAATAGACTGCCCCTTAGAGGACGTTACTGAGCATTTTCTTTCTGAATGATGACGTGTTTGTGGGGTGGTCACTGTTAATTTCTTTTTGGAGCTTCTCTTGAGAACACATGAGCAGCGAATTATCAATATCTCTCTATGCTTTCATCAGCATTGGAATTTCTATTAATTTTATCAATAGTAATTACAACGACAATAACAATACTCTCATATCTGTAGGGCAGTTTATCCTTTTGCACTGTGTTCCGCTTTATGATTTGTTCGGCCTCCATAGCATCCTGAATGCCCATGAAAAACAGTGCCTTCGCAACTTAATTTCAGATCATCTTACAAATAGTGGCTGAGCTGATGTTAGAAAACAGGTTTATTTTGTTGGTGTTTTGCAATTCAAAACGCGGCCCTTGGATCAGCAACCTCTGCCACACCATTAGAAATGCAGAATCTCAGGCCCCACTCCAGACCTATTGGGTCAGAACCTGAAAGTTAAACACCCCTCTACATTATAGGACGGGACAACAGAGGGTATGTTTTCATCCCCAGGGTATTGTAACGTGTGTGTGTGTGTGTGTGTGTGTGTGTGAAGAGAGAGAGAGAGACAGACAGACAGACAGACGGAGATCAGTCAAGGGAAGAAAAATCTCAGTAGAACATAGGTCTCTCAAGTTGGGTGAGCGCTCGCCGTTTTGTGGCGGTGGAACTTCCGTGTATATTTTCAGTAGCTTCACTTGACGATCACTTTGTTATCTGCACTCTGAGGTTAGAGGTTAACTGTTAAAAAAAATGAAAACAGGTGGTGTGTGTGTGTGTGTGTGTGAGTGGTGGTGTGTCAGGTAACTGTACCCAAACCAGGAGGATAAACGACCTAAGCACAAAAGGAAAGCCCTTTCCGGAGCCTTCAGAAGCAGCTCACTCCAGCTCATTTCCAACATCTCTAGTTTCTGGATGCATTTCTCCTCCTCGCGTTTCCCCTTAACACCCACGATCCACTCACTCCATTAAAGCCAGTTGCTCGCCTCCCGGTTTCTTTCTTCCTTCTCGTCCCTCTCCCTCTTTCCCGGCACCCCCGGGCCGGCCCCTCCCTCCCTCCGCGCCGACTTGCACCTCTCCCCAACCGGGTGCACCTGAGGCTGGCGCGGGCTCGGGACGCGTGCGGAGCTCCGCGGGCGCGGCGGAGGCAGAGGCGCGCAGACTGCCACCTCCAGCCCGCGCCTGAGGGACAGCGCGCGCAGCGCTTCGGGGACCATTCTCCACGGCCGCCGCTCACGCCTGGTGGCGACCCCCGCGGCAGCTGCGGGCGGGCAGCCCTGCGCCCCCGGGCCGGGGATAGCCAGCCCGGCGGCTGCACCTCCCAGATGCCAGGGCCAGGGCGCCGGGCGGCCGCCAGCAGGAGGATGAAGGGCTCGGTGGGAGGAAGGAGAGAAAAGCTACAGGGGGCGCCGAAAGCTCAGCCCAGCCATGGTAAGTTGAGCGCAGAAGAGATGTCTCTGCTGGGGTGGTGGAGTTGGCTGGGGTGCCAGGCGCGGCGCTGGGGTTGCGCCCCTGCCGGGTGCGAGACGCACCGAATGGGCATTTACAAGGTCCGGACCCGGGACCTCCCTCTCCCGAGGACTCCACACCATGAGTCCGCACCCCTGCCTCTTCTGCTGGGCGCCCAGCAGAGCTGTTAGGTTGTGGGGGCCGGAGTGGAGAGCGCAGAGCTTGAGGGTCTCTGGACACCACGCGCTGCCGAGGACCAAGGGGCGGAGGAGGCAGCGGTGGAGAGGACAGGGTCAGCCTGGCTGTGGTCGCATTCGAGGGCTGGGCCACCAAGGATGGACGCCCTGCTGCCTGTCTCCTATTGGGTGTGTGCGGGGCGCGCTCCCTCCTCGGGAAACCTGGCGAAGTTGTTGGGATAAGAAAGCACAGTGGTGCCAGCTTTGTGGTTGTCTTTTCTTTTCTTCTTCTTCCTCTTTTTTTTATTTTATTTTTTTAAATCTCTCCTCGGGATGCTCATGATTTTTTGAAGGCAGCGTGAGAAATTACTGAGTTATAAGAAACCTTACAGGGGAATCATGTAGGGTGGGGTTGGAAGGCTAAGGTTAAACTAGTCACCCTGAATCTGATCACCGTCCTGGGCCGGAGTACCGAGTTGCAAGAGAGAGCCGAAGTCACCTTGTGACTTCTTGCATTTTGGGAGAAGTTTTATTGTGGGTGCGAACTGGGGTCAGAGGAAACCTGCCACCCCACTGTGTTGTCACCCCTTGTGAAATGCTCAATTCCGCTGACAATTCAGACTTCATATAATGTATTTCTGGAGGCTGTGTTTAAGTCTGGTTTAGCCTGAGCTGTGGCTAAAGTAACGAGTGATGTGCTGTTCCCGAGTGTTTGAACATCTCCAAATTCTGGAACCTTGAGCTGACTTCGAAATTACCCTTCATTCTGTAGTTGTAACCAGAGGACCCTCCAGCTGGCACTTTTCTATGACATTCCTGTGGTGCTTTCTAGGGATGTGAGGGGGAAATTTCTCTCTCTTCTCTTGAGGCTATTTGCTAGTTGGTCTGTTAAATGTGCCTTTCCTGAGTCCACTCAGTTCTGGTTCACCATGTTCCCTGAAATCAAGTGGAAAGGTGTGTCTCCCTCCGGGTTTTCATGCCACCCTTGTGCTGTACTGGGTAATTCAGTGACTATACTCTGGTCTCCAAGCCTGAAAGGCAAATATGGGTCATTTCAAATTATGTAGATTGATGCAGCACAGTGTGTCTGGAGTTTGCTGCAATTTCTTCACATTTCCTTCCAGATGTTCCTGAGAAATTAACTTGAGCCCTCTCTTCATGGAGCTAAAATATAGACTGGGGGAATGGGCAAACATCTTGAGTTAATGTATTATCTTAGATTTAAGTAAATGAGGTTCTGGAAGCTCTCTGTGTTAGAAGAAAGAGATCTAAGCCAAAATGTAGGACTTTGGGACTATTTTTGCTCTATGACAAAGTGGCTGAAGGACGTTTTGGATCATTTAATCATGGTAACATTAACAACAACAAAACAGCATCGTCTAACATTTGTTTCCCACTCACTGTGCACCGAGCAGTGTGTTAAGGGCTTTGCAGCCCCTATCAATGCATAGCAGCCCCAAGAAAGCAGCATTGTTACCATCTCCATTTTGTGGATAAGGAAAGGGAGCCTTAGAGATGTTAAATTTGAGAAAGTTCCAGAGTTGGTGTTTTGGAACCCAAGACTGCTGGACTCTGAAATCAGTTCCATTAACCACTGTACAACCTCTTTGAGCCTCACTTGAAAAGTGGAAGGCTAACCTCTCTAAGTTCTAAATCTCATGAAAAATTAGTATGGTGATGACAATATCATAGACTGATTCATCTACAACTATTTCAGATGTTGAATGCGACGGAAAAGTGGACCCTGAGACTTGAAATCAAGTGAAAATTGTGTGGCATTTATGTAATTCGGCCTGCCAGCCCTATAGACGGCTAAATGCTGAGGTCTTGGTGTTCCTCTTGACGTTGTTCCTTCCTTGAGCTCCTTTATTGTAAATCGATGGTATTATATTGTAGCCTTTCTCTTAACAATGTGTGATTTGTAACATCAAACGTGCCAGGTGATAACATCACATTTGTATGGCTCTGTCGAGTTATCCCGAGGTCTACCTGGACACTCTCATATTTCAGCCAGCTTGTAATTCTCCGATCCTAACAGAATGTGGAAGTTCTATTGAGAGATAATACTAGCAGCTTGTTTTAAAATTTCCTTTTTATTTTGAATGGTATTTTCAAAATAATTATACCTCCTGCTGTGATTTGCCATTTACTAGGTGCATCAAAAGTTTAATAATGAAAAATGTTTGCAATTCAATGAAACATGGGGTTTCATCTACAATAACAACTCCAGCTAAAAGATTCACATCTAATTTAGGGCTTATTTTATCTGAAATTTAATTAAGATGTTGCATTTCTCATTGCGGAGTGTGTGTAGGTAGCTGAGTACACATCTTCCTTTATTTTCTTGTAATCTCCAACTTTATGAATTTATTACTCATGAATTCTTCAGATAAGTTATGTTGGTGCCTGTCTAAAGATTTTGAGGTTTTAAAACTAAGAGCAAGAATGGCAGATAGGATGCATTTGTCATATTTCTTTACAAGCTGTAATCATGCTTGTTTTGGGAATAGTGATCTATTTTATGTCACAGGTCTGCACCTGAATGGAATTATCAAATAAAAAGCATATAAATCCATTGGGACACTAATGATATTAATATCCCAGATGTGAGAGCAGCTTTGGGAAATAGAGAATTTTTGAGAAGTTAAAAATATTTTACCATGTTTCATTATACTTGCATGGTATATTATTGTTTTCAAATAAAACCACATTTCCCTGCCCAATTAAACTAATGTTGTTGCTGTGAATTCTTTTTATTTTCTTATTTATTTTATTTTTATTTTACTTTTTTGCCCTGGAAGATTTGCCCCAAGCTAACGTCTGTGCCAATCTTCCTCTATTTTGTATGTGGGTCGCCACCACAGCATGGCCCCCAAGGAGTGGTGTGGGTCTGCACCTGGGAACTGAACCCGGGCCATCTCTTAAGTGGAGCACACCGAACTTAACCACTAGGCAACAGGGCTAGTCTTGAATTCTCTTTTTAGAGTTAAATTGTGTTTTCAAGTAGTAAGTTAACATTGCATGAAATATAAATTTCTATCTTTTCTTTTGATGTAGTTGAAGTCCTAAAAACAATGTGTTTTGCCTACCAGAAACAATACGTTTTTGAGTATGTAAGCGTTTTAGCAGAAGTATAAAAATAGCGTAGGAATAACTTGCCTAGAGGTTTTGTTTATCTTTTGGAAGTGGATAATGAAGTTGTTATAGTGGTTACTACATTTAACCTTAGTAGTAAAGTATTGAAACTAATTATAAATTTGAATTGAGTTGCAAAATATTTTGTGACAATGAGAGTCTTGTAAATGGCTTAGCCTTATAATCACATGAACATATGTTCTACTGTATTTTACAAATTTTTAAGCTCCATATTTGCACAATAGAACTAATAGTTTGTCTCATTTTATTTCATGATTGGAACGACCAGATCTCTGAAAAGTGATTTTAACTCTATAGACCATTGAGTCACATTGATATCACAGATTGAAGAAACTAATATTGGGGAAGGATGTGTAATTCTGAATGTTTCAAGAGTTTAGAACTCAAGGTGGATGACACTTCTCAGTTTTTTGACAAGGGCTCTAGAGTGAGAGTTTGAATAAAATAAAGCCTGTGGGTTGAAAATCAAGCAAGCACTTAAATAGCCTCTTAGGAAAGCTAGAGCTGCTCAAGTAGGGTCCATGCCTAAAATTCGTTAGTGTAGTTAATCTTTTGAACAAGTGGATAACACATTGGAGATTATATTTAAAATTCAAGTACATTAAAAGTGTGTTAATTTATATCTTCTAGTGCTTGCTAAAATTAGCAATAACTCCTCTTTCTGAAATGACACAGTCTTAACCTTTAAAAAAAAGAATTGCAATGAGAGAGAAGTTTCACAATGTCGAGAGACAGAGATCAATCAAATTCCTTCATAACGTCTTTAGCTCATTTTAGATGTGGTTTTAATCATATCCAAATAATTCTGTACCACTTTTAATATTTTTCCAAGATTGAGGATGGGTTCTGAAGAGTATCTTACTCCTAACCTACAGATGAGTAAGTAAAGAATGTTAGAACACAGTTCTAGAATGAGATAGGGACCACTAGACCATTTAATGACTTTATTACTTTGCCTATAGTGTCATCCTATCAAGTGCTTAATTTTTTGCTTTATTTGGAACACAAGGGGGCTCTTCTTCCTGATGTTTATGGAATTACATCTTCCTAAACGAGCAAGTATGCAGCATTCCTAAAAAGGTGTTTTAAATGAGAGATTTGCAGTAGAGGGGAGTTCTTCCTCTTCTTCCATGCAGTTATGTAGCCCATCTGCTGATCTGGGCTTGTCTTGATTACCCATTAGACCTGTCTGTCTCCATGAGAAGAAAAAATGTTATTACGGTGCAGTGAGGGAGGTCCATTTGAGGATTTTCCTAAGGGTTTCTCATAACTTGGTGTCAGACGTTCTTTGTGAAGTTTTTTCATGATCTTGTCATGTGTTCTGTTTTTAAGTCTAAAGAGTTATTCACTGCTGTTTTTATAATGTGTTATTAAAAATTATTAGAGATTTCTTTCATTTACCCTCAACTGAAGTGAAATAAAAATCAATGAAATGTTTCTATAGTGTCTTTACTTTACTATTACTTGAACAGAGGAATACACATGAAACTCCGGAAGGCATCCTGAAAAATCTAGATTTTAACACTGCATTTTTGTAGAGGACAACTTCCAGGAGTTAGTCTCAGTGTATCAAATCTATCCGGGTCACCTAGAATTTAAGGAATAGAAGTTGTAGGTACTGGATTGAGTTCTCAGGTGGTTATAAATTTTACATTCGTAGTAAAATTTGATGTTGCAGTCATAGAGACAAAATAGTCATTTAACATGGTGTAGCATTTAAGAGTGTGAACTCAAGATCTAGAATGCCTGGGTTTACGTCCTTAGAGTACAAGCTGTGAGTATTTAGTCAACTTATGGTACATCTCTTTGCCTCAGTGTCCTCGTCTATAAAATGGTGACAATAAATAACTTATACGTTTATTGAAGACTCAATCAGATGATACATGTGAAGTGCTTCAGATAGCATAAGTACCAAGCGAGTACACCATAGATGTTAGCTATTTTTAAGTGTATTAGTTTTCTGTGGCTACGGAAACAAATTACCCCGAACTTGGGGGCTTGAAATAGCAGGAATGTGTTCTCTCAGTTCTGGAGGTCAGAAGTCTGGAATCAGCCCCAGAGGGCCGAGATCAAGCTGTCAGCAGCGCTGTGCTCCCTCAGGAAGCTGGAGGGGAGAATCTGAGCCTTGCCTCTTTCAGCTTCAGGAGGCTGTTGGTGTTCCTTGGTTTGTGGTGGCATCACTCCCATCTCTGCCTTTGTCTTCCCTTTGCCTTCTCCTCCATGAGTCTACTGTCTCTCTGCTTTTCTTTTCTAAGGATATTTGTGATTGTGTTTAGGGTCTCTCCTGATAATCCACGATAATCTCCCATTTTAGATCCTTTATTTAATCACACCTACAAAGACTCTTTTCAGGGATTTACAGGTTCCAGAGATTAGGATCTGATGAATTGTGGGTGTGTGTACACATTATTTTGCCTACTCCAATCATCATCCTCGTATTTTTCTACTGTGTTAAATGTATGAAAAGATAGCAGAACCAGCATAACTAAATTGCAGGAAATGCAGAAAGGACCAGAAATTTCATGTATTTTTAAAGTACATTGTCTTGAGTTATGTTCAAATTTTGACTAGATTTTGGATCAAAGGCTTCAGGGCAATTAATTATTTTCTTTCACTTCACTTTAACAAAAGCAGTCAATAAATATTTGATGAGTGATTACTATGTGCTTATAGAGCGCTAGTACTGGGAATATCATCATTGACAGGAACCTGGGCTCTTGGAGTGTCTAGTGTATAAATAATAGCATGACTCTAGACAACTACTAACTTGTAACAAGCACTTTTATTGAATAGAGTTGACTCCTTATGTTTAAACTCAAAATTTTAGGAGCAAAGGATTCCTATTTAACTCACTTTAGAGAAAAAGAACTGAGACAAGGAATATACAGCTAGGAAGAGACAACTTTTGAACTCTCTTCCTTCTGGTTACACTATACACACTTTGGAATAAAATGAAGAATCAGGAGAAAATTTAACAAAATAAATAAAAATAAATTCTTAGAAAGATAAACAGAATTTCATCAACCACTTAATGTAGTTAATTAGAAATATCAACTAATAAGATGTTCTGGTTCACTAGACTTGGTTTAACTGAAAAGTTAAGAACCTTTCTTTGGAATTCTTGTTTATGTTTTTACAGATTTTTCTAAAAGGCATTAGTCTATTTTCTGGCCTTTGTGATTAGACATTTTATTTAATTATTTATTCTTTACTTGTTTTGAACTTTTAATGGTGGTAAAATACACATAACAGAAATTTACCATCTTAACCCTTTTTAAGTGTGCAGTTCAGTGGTTTTAGGTACATTCAAACAGTTGTGGAACCATCGCCGTCATCCATCTCCAAAACTCTTTCTTCTTGCAAAACTAAAGTTCTGTATACATTAAACAATAACTCTCCACCCCTTTCCCCCCGACCCCTGACAGCTACCATTCTACTTTCTCTCTCTGACTTTAACTACTCTAAGAATCTCACGTAAGTGAAGTCATTCAATATTTGTCTTTGTGTGAATGGCTTATTTCACTTAAGCATAGTATATCCTCAAGGTTCATCCATGTTGTAGCATATGCCAGAATTTCCTTCCTTTTAAGGAAAGAAATATTCCGTTGTATGTATATCCTGCATTTTGCTTATCTATTCATCCATTGATGGACACTTACTTGGGTTGCTTTCAAAAGTTTCCTAATGTAATGCTGCTGTGGACATGGGTGTAAAAACATCTCCTTGAGACTGCTTTCAGTCCTTTTGGAGTATACCCAGAAGTGGAATTGCTGGATCGTATGGTCATTCTATTTTTAATTTTTGAAGGAACCACCATAATGTTTTCCTCAGTGGCTATACTGTTTTACATTTCCATCAACAGTACACAAGGGTTCCAACTTCTCCAGTCCACACCAACACTCATTTTCTGTTTTGTTGTTTTATAGTAAGCATCCTAATGAGTGTGAGGTGGTATCGCACCATAGTTTTGATTTGCATTTCCGTAATGATTAATGTGTTGTACATCTTTTCATGTGCTTATTGATCATTTGTATATCTTCTGTGGAGAAATATCTGTTCAAGTCCTTTGTGCATTTTTGAATTGGGTTGTTTGGCTTTTTTGTTTGTTGAGTTTTAGGAATTCTCTGTATACTCTTGGTCTTAATCCCTTATTAGGTGTGTGATTTGGGAATATTTTCTTCCATTCGGGGGTTGCCTTTTTATTCTGTTAATAGTGTCTTTTGATGCACAAATTTTTAAAATTTTCAAAAAGTCCAATTTGTCTGTTTATTTCTTACGTTGCCTGTGCCTTTTGTGTTATATCTAAGAAATCAGTGCCTATTCTTTACCTTTTTAGTAATGGGTTTAAGATGTTTCAAAAACAATGTGAAATAGCACTAAATTAAATTTAAAAAATAAGGGACTAGAATGAGAATGAATATACTACAATTACAGACTAAAATATGAATAATCTCACAAATGTAATGTTACCCAGCAAAAGTCCGAAAGCCCAAAAAACATGAGTCCATTTACATAAAGTTCAAAATTAAGCAAAGCTAACTCATGAACACATCATGGTTATGGGTTAGGCATGGGGCACGGTGCTGAAAATATTCTGTTTTGCGGGTCTGGGTGTTGATTATATGGGTCTATTCACTTGTAAAAATACATCAAATTGTGCATGTGATTTATGCACTTCTCTGTATTTGAATTATACTTCAAAAAAGCTGCAAAACAGTTAATCATTGAGAAACACATTACAAAGAGAAATTTCCTTAAGAGTAGGAAAGACGTATAAAGAAATACTCTAACCTGTGTTCTTAGGGAGTATCCATCCAGAGGACTTAAATTTGGCCCTGAGTTTTTAAACAACTATCAGATCTGTAGAAGCAGATGTCATCAGAACTCCATTGTTCAGGAGAGAAAAAAAGCATTCCTAGCACTGAGACTGGAGAGAATTTTTCCCATGAGTCTTCGTGAAGAGGAAACTGAACGGTCGGTTCAATGAGCAACATCCTTGTTAATGTAGCAGAGACTTTCATAGGAATCTCTCTTACAAAGTACAGAGCAGAGCAGTTACTGGGATGTTTTCTGGTCTGGCTTAACTTCAAGCATTTCAAAGTTTCTAGAAGGATGGGAAGGCTATGTACCCTGTAGACAATGCTTTATAAACTTTGCTCCCTCTAATGACGCTTTTGGCCATGGTTGTGTGGCAGTGAGCTTCAGTCCACTTACTTTGACAAATTCTGAGGGCTGACATTCTTTGTGATGAGTTGAAAGCTGGAGTCAACTTGACTCTTGGGGAACCTGGGAAAGTGGATACCTTCCAGAAATGATAGGGATATCTCTGAAGTAGAAGCAAGATCCATATTTACCTTAAAAATAAGCAGGGTACAGTGAACTAAGTTGGATTTTCCTTGATAATTCAATTCTTCATAGGTCTCCCTGAGCATCAATAATCTAGATGATAATAGATATAATCCCATAGAAAATAAACTCGTTATGGCAGGGACTATGTTTTATTAACCTTTCTACCTCCTGCAATGCTTATGAGTGCCTTAAACAAAGTAGGTGTCCCAAAACATTTGTCTAATGAATAAATAATTAAATTCTACTATGTGATAAACACAGAATTGGTAGAATATTGAACTAAATAACGATCAGAATCTGAAGATATTCTGAAAATTGCCTTAAAAACAGCATAATAATCTATCAGATTTTGATATACGTTGTCGTTTGCTGTCTCCTGGATAAAGTAGACACAGCTCAATTACTGGTTAATTGATGGCTTGTAGTAGGTCAAGTAAAGATATCTGGTACCTCATAAAGAAGAGTTTAACCTTAGGAAATTGCTTTCAAAATACCATTTTTTAGTTTCTATGAACTTTCATGAGCGCTTTGTATTTGTAAGAATTCCTTGGTAATTAGTGGTATAATTCTTATTTATTAAAAATAAATTATGCCTGATGACAATGTATACTTCTTTGAGTCTTCATAAATAAAAAAGTAGTACAAGTTAATCTGAAGAGATGATACTGGGAAAATAGAACATGTTTTCTCTTTTTAGATCATAAATTAGAATGTGTCTTCTTAATTTAATTTTCAGAAGTTGAGAAGAAACTACTCAGAACTCTGAGGAAGTCAGAAGAATTTCTTTCTTAGAAGGTTGCTTTAATAAGAGTAAAAGTTTCCCTAGTTAAGACTTTTTAGCATGCATTAGAAAATTTGAGAAAAAATTAAGTAATATTCAGTATAAAAAAGGCTACCATTACAAATGATAAAATTCGCATTTCTGTGTCCATTTAGAGCAAAACTGTTTTCATATTTCCTACTAATGCACATACTAAAATCTTATATTGAAATAGTATTTCACAGGATACAAAAATGACATCTGCAATTTATTTGTTTCTTCCCACACATTGTGTGACTAGGTGTTACCATTAGCTACATTTACATTTTTTACTTTTTAAGGTAAGACAACAAAAGTAAGAAAGGTCTACTGATTTTGCAAGGCCAAGTAACTTGTAGGCAGTAAAGTTGAATCATGAACCAGCCACGTCTGACTCAAAGCTGATGTTCTCTCTGTTACCCTGGATAGTTTCCTTTTCTTTCCATATATGCAGGGAAATAGCTTCTGTTAAGTCTATCGTACATTGGAATGATTTACAGAGGGACGATGATAGTGTATGAATGGAATAGAGATGAGAACAATCAATAAATGACAGTATTAAGGGAGCACTAATGAAACTTTAATTTGAAAATTGCTCTGGAATGCACTCCAAGATAGTCTTTATAACCATACTCAGATTTGATGTGAAGATAAACTAATTTTATGCAAATGCTAAACTGACTTTAACAGTTATTTTATATACCTTGATGTGGTCCTTAAGGAAAATTGTCAGGACCATTAATAAGTTTCTAAATTGATTAGGCTAATTTGGTACTCCAAAAGGCATCTTCCTATAAATTAATGCTGCCTATTACATTCTGATTAGAGCAAATTGCTTGCTTTCCATGCCCAAGTTTGAAAGTTTCCAGTCTCTGCATTTTTGTAGTTTCCCAGTTGCTGGCTTTCCGTTTTCTCCTGCCACATCAGAACAATGAATCATCTTGTCCATTAGCTGAGTTTGGAAATTCTGTGTTATTCAATGAATTTTTTTTACCTCATCCCTTTGATTATTTGAAACCTGGAACTTAACTACTTTCCCAAATGTGTTTGTGATGCAATCTCAACTAGTTTTCTTTTGAACAGCAAAAGGCTGCTATATTTTTTTCATTCTTATAAATCAAATGGAATATTTTAATAATCGGCATTGTGTGTTTCAGAATAATAAAAGGTTTAAGGTAATAATAGCTAGTGATCTCTAGAGGGGGAGCGTAATCAAATAATATTAGAAGGCTCTCAACGTTTATAACCTGAAGAAAACAGAAATGTGCCAACTGAGTGATCACCCTGATTATCAGAGCCTCATAGGAATACACAGTTATTCATTTCTATTTCATGAATTTCCACTAAAGGAGAGTCAAGACATTAAAGTTGAAGCCTTGTTTCTTTGTTTCTAGCAGTTAAAGCATAAGGTGAACAGAGGGACACACAGTGAGACAACGTATGCCAACACAACGTGCCTCTCGTGCCCCCTACAGTGAGCAGGCATACAAGGTCATTGATATTTGTTCCATTTTGAAAGAATTTTTAAGATTTCATGTCACTGCTTTGTCATCAAGAGAAACAGCAATGAATCTTGGAAGTATACTCTTACTGAGGTGTCAATAAACAGAGTCTAATAAATGATGATGGTAATAAATTATTGAAATTTGGTTGACTGTCATAATATGTATAAAGAACATAGTGAAGTATGTCCTGTAGGATACTCCCAAGCTCTGTGCAATACTTAATGTTTCTGGAACTAGAATTGTGGTACTGATCCCATGAATATGGCTGTGTGTGTATGGGCATGTAACGTGTGTCTGCAAACTAAAGTAGTTTGGAAGTCATTAAGATGTTAGTTTGGGGCTGGCTTGGCATCCTTTAGTGGAAAATCATAAAACTAGTTTGGTCTAAAAGAATAAGATTGCCAGGCACATGTTTTAAAGAAAGAAATCATGCTCTTTCAATAATCTTGCAAAGGTTTATTTAACTCTTGCTTTATTATTTCCTGAGATTTTTTGGAAAATGAAGCAAGTTGTAAGAGTTCAACTGTGAATACTTTCCAAGATAACATTGGAAATGTCCCCAAAGAGGATATTGTCAAAGCTAGTCAGGTGGCTGTGACTTTAATAATGAGCATAATCCCAGCATCTGTTGTGTCATGTTGTTTGCAGCTCTTCTTTCACCTTCCATTCAAGTGAAAAATTGATCCCATAAACAATTTTGAGAACTTAACTGTACATTAAAAATATGTTTATTGAACATTATGCTGCCTTTAATACATATATCTAGTTCTCTCCTATAACCTATGTAAACATATGCCCAAGAACAATAAATGATATTATGTATTCATTTGTTTATATATGATTCACAACTAGTTTCCTTACCAATGAGAGATTTACTGTCTCTATAGGGCATCATTTCCCATCCTTTGTGCTGGCATGCCCGTTGTCATCTCAAAATGAGTTCATCATTTCACCTCTAAATTCAGCTCCACTTCTTAACTTGACTCTTTTTTTCCGTACCAACACCGTTTTCTCAGAGTTTAACTATTTCTGCACATTTAAACAGCAGATACCAATCTTGACTTACAATGATTTATAATGATTGCCTTGTTATCATCGTACATTAATAATCATAGGGAACCTTAAAGGGTCTTAAAGTTAGTATCATTACATTTCTTTTTGAGATCTCACTGTTACTGAGACTAAGACTACATTCCATCAATAGGCCCAAGGTAGCAGAACATCTGTATATATTCAGGGAAGATTTAGCTTCCTTTTCGAGCAAAATGCAAAAGCTGTCGATTTAATTTTCCTTCTTTAAAAAGCTAATACCAGTTCATTTTTAAGGAGGTATTAGATTCTACAAAAGACAGCAAAATGTCTTGGAAGTTGCATAATAATATTTCTGTATATATTTTAAGCTAGTTAAATCAATTCCAGCCTCCTAGCATTACCTGATGATAGTAGATTTAAAATGGCCACCAAGAGGGCCAGCCCAGTGGCACAGTGGTTAAGTTTGCACATTCTGCTTCTTGGCTGCTCGGGGTTCGTCGGTTCCGATCCCGTGTGTGGACAATGGCACCATTTGGCAAAAAGCCATGCTGTGGTAGGCGTCCCACGTATAAAGTAGAGGAAGTTGGGCATGGGTGTTAGCTCAGGGCCAGTCTTCCTCAATTAAAAAAGGGGGATTGGCAGTAGTTAGCTCAGGGCTAATCTTCCTCAAAAAACCAAAACAAACAAAAAATGGCCACTGAGAGAAGTCATTCCACAATTACATTTTTATTTTGTTCCCAATAATTAAGTCAAAATGGTCAAACAGTTTTAGATTTTTTTTTGTACAGGGACTCAAAGCATCACATTTTTTTGCTGGGTGTCAGAAAGGGATCTCTGCTTGCGTTTCCTGGGTTCTGGGCCTGGATGTTCTGGGCCAGATGGTTTGTAAGGATTATGATATTGAGTCACAAAATCATATAGATTGTTATAATAACTGTGGCGATGAGTGCTTGCTTTTGCCATTTAAAATTTCAGCTCCAACTGGACATCCATTCTCAGGGCTGCCAAGTCATTCTTCTACTCCCCGGTGGCTGCCTTCCTATAAAGGCCATTTGAAACTTTGTCCAGCATTTCAAGCCCTTGTCTAATGCCTACTATTATATTGAGAATATTATCTGGTTTCTGCTTCTCAGATGAAATAAAGACCATTACACAGGCACATCTTCAAATTTTCTTTCTTTCATTGCCAGTCACATCTTTATTTATAACCATCCTGATTCACGTCTCTATCTCAAAAGGATTGCTGTCCCAATGCCCGCTTACCTATTTTATGATCCCACTTCCTCCCGTGCCTCCTAAACATTTCGTCAATTACTCATCCTGTCTCTTAAAACTTCACTCTCTCCTTCCATCTGCTCCCTCTCCAGACCTGCTGTACTTTCCTTTCTGAATAGAATAACTTCCTTTATCTGCTGTCCTAAATCTCTCCTTGGAATCATTGTCAAACTTTTGGAAAGGGCAGTCTCCATGCTTTTCCATCATTGCCTCACCTCAATTTGTCATACTTTTGAGACACTTTGCAATGATTACACATGAACTTTATGTCAAATCCAAAGGTCTCTTTTCAATATTACTTCCTCTTGAACATGCTGAAATATTTACTACTGCTGACTGTCCTTGTTTTTCATTCAACAAATACTTACTGAGAGCTCAGTACTGCATGAGGTACAAATCCTGGATAAGACTCAACTTTTTCTTTCTAGGAACTCAAAGTTAACTCGGAAAGGAGGAAATAAACAATTAAAATAGAGCATATCAAATGCTTGTAGTGATTAGATCTGTTCACTAATACGTTTTATTTTCCTCTTTCCTGTCACCTGGAAGGATTGCGATTCCTCACCCCCGGAAGTAAAGTTATCACGTGTTATTTGCTGTGACCAAGAAAATGTGAATGCAAAAGATGTATCACCTTCTGACAGAAGACTTTAAAAACTGGTGTGTGATTTGTCAGTTTCCTTTACCTGTGCAGAGACCATTAATGTTTCAGATGGTGGAAGCTTATTCAATAGCTTGTGACCCTGAGTGAGGATAACTCGAAACAGAAGACCTGCTGACCTGTGATAAATGTGTTGTGTGAGGAAGAAGTAAGTCTTTGTTAAGTCACTAAGATTTTAGGATTTTGTTACTGCAGCATATCCTAGTGTATCCTGACTGATTCAGTGCTTTATAGAAACATATATAAAGTACTGTGAAAATATAACCTTGCTCTCTCAAACATTTATATCGGCACTTACAAGCTTCCTACCAGACTTTTTAAACCGGATGTTCCAAAGTCACCATTAACTCACCATATTAGAAAGAAAATTTTTTTAAAATGTGAAAGTAATTGCTAGGCAATAAGTGGTTGAATTTAGCTGTCTTGCATCAAACTGAAAGGTAGTAGAGGGTCTTTGAAAACATCAGTTAACAACCAACCACATGCTTTTCTTAACATACTTGTTATTGCAGTTTAAGGCTCCACTGGAGTTTGTATTTCTTGAAACTTAAAAACATTTAAAGTTCGCTTAGAGATTTGGGCATAATGATATGGTTTGGTCTATTTTTCTTCCTATCTGAAAGCTTCATTGTGTTAAGACTGGAAAAGTACTATGTAATTATGTGTGTGAACTTCTTGATAATCTCAATGATGGAGTTTTCTTTTTATGTGCTAATGCTTGTTCCTGCACTTTTCACATAATTAATATGCTCACAATAATATAGGCCTTATTATTACTTGCTATCTCATTTCCTATACATACTGGAGAGAGGGCATTGTCTGGATAGAAAATGTTTTGCTCGCTTAATGGTAGACTCTAATTTTCTTACCACTCTAACCTGTCCTTCTTGATACTTTATATCATCTTTTCCTCTCCTTTAAATATTTCACCAAAGACTTACTTTGTAATATGGCCAATTATATATAATTGAGGATAACTTTGAAGGAACTAAACTCAGAAATATCCCTTTGGAATGGCCTTATTTTTGATTTATGCTCGTATATATCTTATATTTCTCTATCTCCATCTCTTAAGAAATTAAACCGTAACAATCTCCAATCTAGCTATCTATCTAATCTATCTAATTTTGACACTTGCAACCATATCTTTACATTTCCTTGAAGTCTTAGCTTAAGGATAATCAGTTGGGAAACAGAATTCTAGCATAGAAGGCCTGCTAGTATCTCATTAAGACAGGAGTTTCCCCGGCCATGAGGAAAGGATACCATTGTATTTGGCCTCTTTTTTCTTCGCCTCCTCGCCTCACTTCTCTTAGGTTTGCCCTCCCTGTCTGCTGCCCCACATCCTATGTAAAACTCTTTAAGAAATAAAGTGATACACAAAGAAAAATCACACAAATGCTCACACCAATAATATACGTAAAATTTTACATTCCATATGCATCAAATGTACCTCCTGTGCAGTTTGTTGTTTCATGTATGGAGCATTTTACAAATGCTCAATAATAAGTGAGTGTCAATAATAAGTGGTGTCTGTGATGTATAAACACAGATACTTTGGTTATATAGTATTTGCATTGTTTTGTCTCTTAATTTCTACCTCCAGCTAATCACTGGAACCCAAAGTAATTAAATCTCAAGCTGCTTAAAACATGTACATGTTCTCACACAGTCACATATACGTATATGAATTAAGAATTCTTAATATTCCACGTTTTTTATGTGTTTGGAAAGAAGTTGGATGTATTTGCAACTTAGATGCAAAAAACAGAAATAATTCTTAAAGGATGCTGTAAGGAATTTACTGAATGTGTTTGTTGTAATATAGTTTGTCACATATTGTAGCTTCCATACTTCATGATTTGGGAATATATTATTCTTTGTCAACAGGCTCTATAGTTAAATTTGTGATATGGTTGTATATTGTGTATGCTAAAAGTCCTTTATTTGTTCCTGGAGTGGAGGACAAAGAATATTCTGTTACACTTTACAGATGATTCAAAGTCATAATACCTTTTAGCTTGCTTCATATTTGATTATGATATTCTTGTGGGTTTTAAAAAAATTTTCTTGGAGATTTTCTTTCTTTCTTTTAGTAGAGGATCTTTATCTTCATCATCTTGCTAACACTGTCCAGCTTCCTTTTAATTTCTTGGAGTCCACTCAAGTTTCTTTCTGTAAGTTTTTGTGAAGCTCACTGACTTCTCGCTCTCAGTTGCTCTCAAGGTCTCTTAAACAGCTACCACTCTTTTTATCTCATTTTTGCACACTTCTATTTTCTACTATTTCTTATATCCTACATCATGATTTTCGTGTATCTTACTGTCATTTTACTGGAATACATAACAAGTAACTATGTTAGAAAGGATGTGTGTGATCCTTTTTAAAGTAAAAACTTTAAAAGTATGTATGTCATTTGATATAACAAATAGACACATGGGAATTTCTCCTCAAATACATTTATTTGATGAAAATATTACAATATCTGTAAAGACTTAATGATAAGTTCATAGTTGCAATGGTTTTTTGCAAGGTAATAGAGACTATATAAAGGACCTAAAAATACATTCTAGCAACAGGATGGATACATGAAGTAGCCAAAATACATCTATTGACATTGAATTGCACTAGCTACACTGTAAGTAAATAAAAGGAATCATAATCAATGTAGGTTCTAATTTCGATTCAATTTCATAGTTATATGTGTATAATAAAGGGCCTTGACAGTGCTGTTCAGAACTATCTGTGATAAGGGTAATGTTCTATATTTGTTTTGTCTAATATGGTAGTCACCCGTGGCAGCCGAGCATTTGAAATGTTGTTAGTGCTACTGAGGAACTAAGGATTTAGTTTTGTTTAATTTAAATTAAATAGCCATAACACCATATTGGACAGTACAGGTATAGAAGACTACTATATTCCAAGGTGTTAATGGTGATTGTTTCTAGTAGGGAGACATTGATTATAGGTTTTTCTTACATTTTTGTTCTCCTCTCCATTTTTTTTTGTTGTTGTTGAGGAATGCTAGCCCTGAGCTAACATTTGCCATCAATCCTCCTCTTGTTTTTTTTGCCAAGGAAGATTGGCCCTGAGATGACATCCGTGCCCATCTTCCTCTGCTTTATATGTGGGATGCCTGCCACAGCCTGGCTTGATAAGCAGTGCATAGGTCCGCTCCAATGATCCGAACCAGCAATCTCTGGGCCACCAAAGCGGAACATGCAAACTTAACCACTGTGCCACCGGGCTTGCCCCTCATCTATATTTTTTAAATTAAATTTATGATAAAACCAATAAAGGAAGGTTTATTTTGAAGAAAACATGCCGATAGATATTGTCATACTATCAAAACCATGATATCTAAGTCATTATATAATGTTTTAATAATATATAAACAAATTATTCATTTCCTTCAGGTCAACATTTCTGTGATATTTCAGAAATAATTTTTCCTAGGGAATATACCTGTGTCTCTTGGATTAAGTTTGTGTTTCAAGGGACAGAAAAATAGTTTTAATAATAGCAACACTAACAGCCAACATTTATCAAGACTTACTGAGTGCCAGACACTGCTTTACATATGTTAACTCACTTAATCCTTACTGTATATATCTGAAATATGTACAAATACTTTCTCCATCTTATAGATGAAGAAACTGAGGCACAGAGAATTGAAGTAGGTTGCCTAGATTACTCAGCCAGAAAATACGGCAGTGGAGAGAGAGAATCTGGCTTTCAAACGCAGGCAATATAAAAGCCCTGTAATCAGCATAAATATATATTTTTCCATCCACATTCAGCAGAGAGGGTGCTACTGAGAAGCAGGGAGATCATTAGATGTAAACAGGGTTGTGCTTTGGCCAGTCAGGAAAGAAGATAAAGCAAGAAATAGGTAAGGGAGTTGAGAGTTCATGTGTGTTTGTGATTTAAATGATCGCCCATGGAATTTATATTGGACAAGATGAAAAATGAGAGCAAAAAAAGCGGAACACTAAAATGTGGTAGGAAGGGATAAAATTTGTTCCAGTCCTGTAGTGGAACATATGAGCAGGAGATGCTGATCAGAGCGAGATGTCTGAGACTTTGGAGGGGATTCACTTATTCGCATGGTTAAGGTCAGAGTACATGGGTGAGGTAGGACGGAAGGTAAGGTTGTTCCAAGTTAAAGGAGTGAAAGAACAAGTCTTTGGATGGGCCAACTACATGAGCGCAGTCATGACATATGACAGGAGCAATTTCGGAGAGAGTGCTAGTGGGCCAAGAGGTAAAATCTTGCAGTGCTTTGTGGATGACTGCAGCAAGGAAAAGGACTCAGATTCTAGAATTAGACTGAAATGTTATTATGGGAGCCTGTCACCTAATAGAAAAGGAGATTTTAACAGAAAATATTTGGTAGCAGTTCTTAGAAAACTATGTATGCCTCCAGATTTTTTACTGACTGAATGTTTGTGGAGTGAATGAATAACTCAGACTGTCTTACGATTTGATATTGCATACTTAAGACTTGAGACATTTGTACAAAAATCTTTAGTGACAGGACAACATAGAGACCTGGATGTTGGCTGTGTCCTCATCAGGCCAAGATGAAGCCACTTCTATAAAAATGTGTTAGGAAATAATTATGTTTCAGGAATCAAAGATCCAAAGAAATCTTTTAATTGGAATCCAAGAATTTTAAGACGACTCTCCCATCTGGGCTGTGAATTACTCTTCTCACCTCAGAAAATGCAAACCTCAGTCTCATCACCTCATGCATAGGAAGAGGATTACGTGTCGTTGTGAAAATGGGGCTCTGCTGACCTTACTGGGTACAAACTCTGACACAAACACTTTGCAGTACTTCAGTGAACTCTTCGCATGTACGTAATTGAACATGTTCATAGGCTTATTAGATGAAGGCTAGAAGGAACTTTTATCATACCTTTTTTAATCAGAAAACTGGTAACTTTTGTCTTACTTTTCTCTTCGTCAGATTTTATTTTATATGTGCCAGGAAAAATAAGGCTCATAAATTCCCTGCTCTCCTGCCATTTGAAGTTATTGCCGACTTCTCAGCCTTGCAGGGAGGAAGAAGGTCTGTGATGTCCTCTGTGCTGTGGAGTCATTCCTTTCTTGCCTCCGTGTAAAGGTCTGTGGCTGGCTCAGAGAAGGAAACATGACACAGTCCTTTTATGTTGGCTGCATGAACAATATGAGGTAATGATACAAAATATACACAAAAGAAATCCCCACTTAAAGGTCAGTGAGAAGAGCACAAGCAATTCTTTTCTTTCTCTTCAAGTTGGTACCATTTTCATTCCATATTTGGGAGGAAAACCAGCTTAAATCTCCCACTCATACTTAATCTGATTTTTGAATCGCCTTTTTTCTTTTTTTTGTTGGTAGAGAGGGAAGCAACTTAGATCTTTGGACTATGAATTCCATGTTTGTACCATTACTTGCAATCTATGTTGAAGATGTGAGCTCATCTTAAATGTGCTTTGTGCTGATGGGTATTTATTTAGTCTTAAACTACTACTATTTTTCACTGTTGCCTTATTGGCATTGGATTTTCAGCTTACTCTCATCATATAGAGTTCTTGGACATATTTGTATTTGAAGCAACTTAGTTATCGCAAGTATACTACTCATCTCGCAGCATGGTATATAAAAATATGATTTGAATTTTTGAAATGTATTATCTAGGAAATGACTCAAAATACCTTGCAGCCAGTTTACCCAAGTGTTTTAGCAATTATACTTGTTAATTTTCAGTAATTATATTTCTTAAGTTTGAATATCCCTTGTCTTTGAACAAACTGTTCATTTCTGAAATATGGAATCTTCCAGAAAGTTCTAAAAAACAGGAGTCTAAGGACAAACCATAAGTGAACATTATATTGCTATGCTTTTCAGGGGATGATTTTGATAGAATCTCAGGGACTTCAGAATTTGCTATTTTTGTGGCAAACGTAAACAATTCTGGCTACTTTGCATTCCTGTTTTATAACCGGGGTAGTTCGTTTATCAGGCTAATTACTTTTTTAAATTAAACTTTTTATTTTGAGATAACTGTAGCTACACATGCAGTTGTAAGAAATAAGGCTAATTACTTTTTGCTGATGTCAACATAGCCTTGTGGATAAGAGTACGGGCTGAGTCAGAGAGAAGCAGGTATAGTGAATCTGGTCTGATACGCGCTAGTTATGGAACCGTGTGCAGCCTCACTGAGGGCGAGTTTCCTCATCAATGAAATGTGAAAAATAATTTAGACCCCTCAGGATGATTTTAGTTGCATGCAGGGTGTAGAGCGCACCTGCCACTCATTAAGCAGTGATTACTATTAACAGTATCTTTAAAGTGTTGGGATGGATGCTGGGGTGTTTTTTGTTTTCTTTGGCCGCAGAACACATGTCCCACATGGCAAAACACAGTGGAAAATATCCGATATTTATGTATTCAAAATGGGTTCTCTTTCAAGAACTGGATCCATTCGGTAAAGAAAGTTACAATTGCCTACGGAAAAACTAAAACTATTTACCTTATTTATAAGATATATTATCTCTTCGAGTATTGTTACATGAGTATATGCTTATCTCCTCCACTGAATTACAAGTTTTATGAAGATAATGGCTAAATAGTATTTTGCACACGGTGTGTACTTGACAAACATTGAATGAAGGTTTTGCCATGGTTTACCAAGCCCAAATCAAGAGCTTACACAAATGGATTTGTCTTGGGCTAGTGCACTGAATGCTCATAGTTTGGACTTTGATTAATTATGGGGACTATTTTTCATAGTCAATATTTTATTAAGATATCATCCACACTTGGGCTGAAGGATGAGTACTTAAACACATGGGCAATGCCAATTGAAAGGGTCAGCTGCACAAAGAAATTTTTACTGAGATACTTCCCAACCATACACCTCTTTCTTTTTCTTTTTAAGAAATAATATTGAATTTCATGTGAGTAGAGACACAGTTATAAATGACAATTGACATAACATGTTAAGACAGTTGTGTTTTTTTCCTAGTCTAACTCATGAGTAAGGAAAAATAATTTGCATATAAACAGCTTGGCTTAGTGTCATGGGTAAGCGGTATAGATGCCTCAGACATCCAGGTCTTGAGAATCATGAATTTATAGGAGAGGAGAGAACCTTAGTAAGTTCTATTGAACATTTTATGGTTATATCCTGAGCAATTGAACTAAACTCAAGTGGATGCCCTTCAACTTGTAGCCAGGCTTTATTTCACATTTTACACAATTGCATTATTCTCTTTTTCACCCTTGTTTCTTAATCTTTTGCTTTTATCTTACATTATTATGGGTGTTTATGTCTTACATTATTAATTGGTTAATGTCCTACTCTACAATTCAGAAAATTAAAAGAAAAATAATAGCAATACCAAGAAGTTTATAGAAGTTAGTTGTTCTCAATATGCTTTTGAATCTTCTTCATTTCATTCTCACAATAAGTGTGGTTGGACCCAGACTATAAATATTACATTGGAAACTCCATAAGAACTCAGATGTCTTCTTGATTTATGGTCCCATGCATTTATTGCTTCACCAATCTTTGATCATATATGGCTTCCATTTTTTAAGATGAAGGATGCCAGAAACAGTAAAACATTGAGTTTGATCCAAGAAATGTCAAATCTCAGAAAAGATATTTTACAAAATATGCACAATTTCATTATCTTGTTTATTTTTCATTATTGAGAAGTAAATGCTCATTGCATGTAAGGTCAGAAAGGTGGATATCACCAGAGTACCACTAAAGAATTAAGAGATTTACTCCGACACTGCCACTAGAACTCATAACTTCTAGTTCCACCTTGAGCAGTCTTGCTACTAAATCACAAATCTTCAAAACGGATGCCCCTAATAACACTATTTATTCACGTTGGGACAGTGACTGTGGTGAATGGGTAACTCACATTGGAATGATCTAGGTTCAACTTGATGTTCTGCGGCTGCTGTGATTCAGCCAAACGAGCATTTGTTCATTCATACTTCGCGGACTCACTCCGTTGTTGAGGCATTTAATGTGTTTCAGGCTTTGTTCTAGGTACTCTGCCTACTAAGATGAATAAATACTGTTTTCTACCCTTGAGAAGTGTACAATCTGGAGGAGGAGTCACAGACTTCTGAATTTTAACCAAATATTAACCTATAGGAAGACTAATAAGATGAGTAAGATAGTAAGATTGATTAATTGCTTGGGTCATGAATGTAACAATCAGAATTTGCTCTGGTTAGAGTCATTTGCTCTCAGATAACTACCAGAGTAAACAACTTTATGTAGCTATGCCATTTAATGACACGCTTTGTCTACATGCCTGTATTAGTTTTCTAGGATTGCCATAACAAAGCACCATAGACTGGGTGGTGTAAACAACAGAAATTTATTTTCTCATGGTTCTAGAAACCGGAAGTCTGAGATCAAGGTATCGGCAGGGTTTGTTTCTTTGGGGCCTCTTTTCCTGGCTTGTAGATGTCAGTCCTGTGTCTTCACATGGTCTTCCCTCTGTCTGTGTCCTAACTTCCTCTTCTTATAAGGACACTGGTAATATTGGATTAGGGTCCACCCTAATGACCTCATTTGAATGTAACTACCTCTTTAAAGACTGTTTCTCCTATTATAGTCAGATTCAGAGGCCATGGGGGTTAAGACTTAAAGGTGTGAATTTTAGGAAGACATAACAGCCCATAACAATGCCTTTTTAACAATGGGCATATATATTTTTTTTTTTCATAAATTCATTAAACAACTAGTTGCCTGTTTTCTCCTATTAATGTAGGCTCCGTGAAAGACATTTTCCAGATAAAGAACATATCACATGTTATTAATGCTCTAAGTGTAGACCTTATTTGGGTTCTATACATGCTGCTGTTGTCACAGAATTCCAGAAATGGAGGTACTACAATTTCCTCTGGAATTTCTTCATATTTTAGGTGAAATGAGACACAGCAATCACATTGAAGGCAAGCTCTAGATATTGTGCATTCCATTTTATCACTTATTTATTTGAATGGTGGGTGAGTTTGTAAAATTTATTAGAGTGGTGGGTGAGTTTGTAAAAATAAGAAGCTTAGAGTTTCCTTCATTTAGATGCAAAACTTATTATTTGAGAAACTGTATACTCTGATATGAATGTGGTTTTCTTCCCGAGATTTCATAGCTGAGATTTCCCTCCTCTTGTGACTTTTGTGTTATTATGGTACGCATAAAATTACATAGCCTTATCATCATTTTATAAGCTGATGGACAATTTATCCTAACCTTTCTAATGACACTACCAAGTCAGAGAATGTATTTTCATTCAGCCTCCAACTTAGATTTTGATTTCGTTGGGCCATAAGTGGCCTAAGCTTCACTGCTATGTCTGATTGTTTTGAAACTGTGCAGTTTTTCTGATGTTAGCTAGCCTTTCCTAAAATTGACTCAGCATCGACTTTGCTTTTTCTTCTTTGAGGGCCAAAGATCAAGTGCAGTTTACTGTTATGACTGTAGGAGAGACTTTTTGACTTCAGTTCAGAACTGCATAGATCAAAACTCGGGGATATAAATCTTTCTTCCCTGCGGTGGTTTGACCTAAAATAACTTTGTTCCAATGCTACCAATGATATATTTTACTGTAAGTAGTTTTTTTTAAACCTATTTTTAAAAAAGAATATCCATGATAAATTTAATTAAATACATTGTTTAAATATGAATTTTAAAATATGAATAAATGTATTGTGGACCAAACCATGTGATTTTGCTCTGTAGGGCAAATGAAATAGATTTTGGTAAGGGTGGTGAAAAACTGCTGGATGGTACACAATATACTGTATCTCTTTCCTTTATGTCACTTTCCTTTTTGCAATGTCTTACCATAATACTTGAAATTGTACTTCTTGTTTCAACGTTGCATTAGGTGGGATTAAAAATCTCAAATAGTCAATCCCTCAGGTTGATTCTTGGTTTTTGTATTGTCCCAACAACATAGTAACTTCTGGCTGATCACAAACTAGGAGAGAATAAAAGAGAGCATTATGATAGTGGAGTGTAATACTCTGGAGAAAAAGAGAAATTTTCTTTTTCTTTTTAAAGTAAGAAAAAGTATCAGGTTGTATTTGAAATTTAAACATTTGAAAACTACCTGGTTGTCTTTATTTTCATGATTAGTAGGAAATGTGCTGGATTCCTTTTGGGATGAGGAAAGAGAACAGGATTTTTAAATGAATATATAAAATGGCACCTAACCTTAGCAGAGTTCCTAAATGATCTAAAAGGCAACTAACTCTAAATGACGACTAAAGGTCAAGTGTCCACTGCCTGGGTTTAAATTAAATTACATCACCTATTGAATTTGGTTCATTGGCTTTATTTATTTACACCCAATAAATCCTAGTTTTCTTATTAGTATAACGGGATAATAATAATTTGAAACTCACAAAGTTCTTGGGAATAAAATGAGATTATGATATAAAACTACTCCACATAATGTTTGATGCATAGAAAATGCTCTATAAATGTAACTTGCTATGATTGTTTTTAAAACACTTTAGAATAGAATGAAGGGAGAGTCCCAGTACAGTGCCTCAAATAATCCAAATTCTCTTTTCTTCTAACCGATAAATCATTATTAGTATTTCGTATATTTTTGAAGAAAGAAATGAGTATTTATTTGAGGCAAAAAGTCAACCCTCTTTTCTTGAGCTGAACAAAGTGGTAGATATGAATTTATAGAGCCTGGCTCATAAATTAAGTCATTCTTTAAGCGTAAAGTCTAACAGGAATAAGAAATGTGAAATAAATTCTGGTATGCAAGGGGATGCCAAGGGAGTCAAGCAGACATTCAATTTCCATCTCCAGTCCATTGTAGTTGGGTTTTATGGGAAGCAACCTGTGGGAGGAGATTAGCGTGTACCAATTTTATTGGGGATCAATATGTCTGGGATAAGGGAAGAAAGCAGGACTGGAACAAGGGAGAAGCTGGACTATGATGCAGTCACAAAAAGAGTTCAGCCAAACCATGGGGGGCTCTAGAACTGGGATGGCCTCTTAGAAATGTCCAAAGTTGGGGCAAGAGTCCAGCCTTTATATCCCCACATTGACCAGTCATTGGATGCGGGCTCTCCTGGAAAAGGGGACATCATCTTGAGCCAGGGGGCTCTTTTCACCTGAGCAAAATAACTGGACAAATATGACAGCTGAGTGTCAGCTGATAGAACTTGTAGAAACTAAATAATGAAGTTGTTTAATCTTTCAGGGGGAATCTGGGTGGTGCAGCACAGAACCCACAACACAGCCACTTTCCTGTATGTAACTGTTTTATTTCCTCTCTATATAAGTTATATTAAGTATCTATTTGGTTATTGTCTTTCTTCCTAGCAGAATGAAAATGCTATGACAGCAGGGGATATGCCTATTTTGTGTATCTTCATTGCCTAAAGTGGTGCTTGGGACATTGTGGTCACTTAATGTCATGAAAAATGATCCACAATGTTTGTTAACAAAAAGAACTTGAAGCTTTGGTATTGTAAAAGTAAAGATTTTACTTGATGTGTAAAGAGGCGAGTAATTATATAGCTTTTAATCATTAGATAGGTAGGTGCATTTATTTTTGAAGCCCAAATAAAGAAATTTATTATGGTAAGGAAACTAAGGAGTTGGGAACTTTCTGTTCTGCATCTAGTATGATGTAGTAATGGAATTACCTAGACAGGAAAAGAATTGAGTTATTAGAGAGCTACCATAAATGCAGTTCGTAATAAAAACAATAATGCCTTAATCATCATTAATATGGTTTGCATTTATTACTATTATTATTGTTGTTATTATTACTACAGCTAGTACTGCATTGCATAACCAGTGTCTTTTGAATACCAATGTGTGGGATATGTTATACTAGGACCCACTGTGATCGTAAACAATTATAACACCTTGTGGGTGCTTAGAGCTACTGCTTCTTAAAATAAGGTCCCTGAAACACCCATAACAGAATCAGCTAACATCTGTGCCCATCTTCCTCTATCTTTTGTATGTGGGATGCTGCCCCAGCATGGCTTGATGAGCAGTGCATATGTCCTTGCCCAGGATTTGAACCCCTGAACCCCAGGGTCACTGAAGCAGAGTGCATGAACTTAACCACTATGCCACTGGGCTGACCTCTAGACCACTGTATTTTTCAAGATCTCCCCAGGTCACTCTCATGCATACTCAGGTTTAAGTTTCAATTGGTTAGTTGGTGCATTAATGCTTAGACCATAAAAAAAAGGAAAGAAGGGAAACATAGCCAGCATTTATTCATCACCTGTTTTGTGCCAGGACTGTGTTAGGTGTTTATCTTCATTAAATGCATTTAGTCCTAACCAAAAAAGGCTGCAAGATAGATACTTTATTCTTGTTTTAAAGATGATATTGAGATCAGAGGAATTAGTAGTCCTGTAGTTAGTGCACGTGTGCGCGCATGTGCGTGCACACACACACACACACACCTATAAAAATTCAGCAAAACTCAATAGACAGAACAGTTTTCCATTCATCTTCACAGGAATAGTACACAGTATATGCAGTAAGGTCGCTACAAAGATGAATCTCTATCCTTTGAGAAGTCATCATGAGGAGGGAGGATTGAGTTGGATCTTAAATAATGAATGGAAAGTGGATAAAAAGAGAAAAGTCGAAAGAATCTTCTCAGTTGTTCAGCTCAAAAAAAATACAGAGGTTGTGAAATACTGCGCGTGCTCTGGAGCCTTGCTACTCAAAGTGTGGTCCATAGACCAGCAATATCAGCATCACCTGTGAGCCTGTTAGAAGTGCAGAATCTCAGGCCCTGTCTCAGATCTGTTAAATCAATATCCGTGTTTCAACAAGATCCCTGGGTGAGTTGATGCACATTCAAGCTTGAGAACCACAGCTTGAAGGATTATACTGGACTGGTGTTACTGGAATCAAGAGTATGATGTCAGATTGGATTAAATCAGCAAATATACATCTGAGCCAGATTGTGCAGGACCTCTGCTTCAACATGAAGGCCTTAGGATTTTAATTGTCTAATACCCTATCAATGTTCTCAAATATACAAGTTAAACAAGTTAGCAAGAATAGGAAAGAAAATGCTGTTTATTGAGAAGACCATTTAAAAGAAGTAGCAGGAATAGTAATTGCTACGACCATAGTTCTCAAAGTGTAGTCTTCACCAGCAGCATCCGCATCACCTAGAACTTGCTGAAATGCAGATTCTCAGGCCCAAACCAGACCTACTAAATTAAAACTGTAGGGGTAGGGCCAGCAGTCCGTGTTTTAAGAAGCCCACCAGGTGATCTTGGTGTACATTCAAGCGTGAGAGTCACTGGACAAGGGGCACTGAATGTGATCTTGTTTTCTAATGAAAAGGAAACTAGTCAAATATTCTAGGCATGTTGTTTAATATTATTAGCCACGAGCATAGAAACTGACTTTAGTCAACTTAAATAGGGTGTGAATTTATTAGAAGGATTTTGGGTAGCTCACACAATCAATGTGTGATTTCCTCCTAGGAAATGAGGTGAAGGAAATAGGCAGAAACCAAGGGTGTCAGAGAAACAGAACAAGGCCAAGGTCAAGTCACAGGTATAGTCAATAGTGTGCTCCACTGGCACTGCCACAGACACTGTTGCCACCAGACATGTTCTGCTGTTCCCAGCTGGACAGTCCATAACTAGTCATAATTGAAACTAGTAGCCCTTGACCAGGATCTCCCCATTTCACCCTCCCCCTAGGAAAAGAAATGAAAGGTATCCAAATCAGAAAAGAAGTAAATTTATCTCTGTTTGCAAATGACACAATCATATATGTAGAAAACGCTAAAGACTCAACAAAAAAGTTAGAATAATAACATTCAGTAAACTTACAGGATACAAAATCAATATACTTGCTATGCTGTGGTAAGCGTCCCACATATAAAGTAGAGGAAGATGGGCATGGATGTTAGCTCAGGGCCAGTCTTCCTCAGCAAAGAGAGGAGGATTGGCAGCAGTTAGCTCAGGGCTAATCTTCCTCAAAAAACAAAAACAACATACAAAAATCAGTTGCATTTCTATACACAAACAATAAAGTATCTGCAAAGGAAATTGAGAAAACAATCCCATTTATGAAAGCGGCAAAAAGAATAAAATACTTAGGAATAAACTTAATGAAAGAGGTGAAAGACTTGTAGTGATGGTTTAATGATGGGTCTTTGAATCAGCTCTTTCTACCATTCCAGTCAAATAGAAATACCATGTAAACTACATGTACTTCAAATTTCTAGTAGCCACATTTAAAAAAGTAAAAAGAGATGGAAAAATGTTAATAATTTAACTAAATATGTCCAAAAAATATTATTGTAACATATAACCAATATAAAATTCTTAATGAAATATGATATTCTTTTTTTATTATCATGTCTTTGAAATCAGGTGTACATTTTGCACTTAATAGGATGTCTCAATTTGAATTAGTCATGTTCCAAGCACTCAAAAGCTACTTGCTACTCTTAGACACAGAAGCTTTAGATTATTCGGTATCTTCTATTGTGATTTGAAATACTCTGGAGGCTTTTTAGACAGAGATCTCTTGGACAAGTTCTTTACAAAAACATCTAGAGCATGTGACTAAATTATAATCCAGTGAAGATGTTTCTGCAAGCATTTAGGGGATTGTGTTCTCTGTTCTTTGTTTGTTGGTGATTTAACTTCATTCATGGAAAATCCCCTTGGAGAATAGAACAGAATCAGTAGTTCAGCTCTGCTTCTCTTTTCCCTTTCTTGCTTAAAAATTTCCAGCAACTGTCTGTCACATAGAGGTTAAAATCTAACCTTCTACAGAGATCTATTCAGGTAGCTGTCACAGAATTCTGTCATAAAGTATTGCAGAAATCAGGGAATATGTGAGTTTCTCATGGACTTGTTCAGGTAGAATGCAAAGGAGACAATTCTAGATGCAGGGAGAAAAGTCTAGAGACTCAGATTCCTAAAGTTTACCAATAAATAATCAGCAGAACTTGATTGTGGATCTGCAGGAGATATTAAAGCCAAAGGTAGGACTGAGGTTTTAGCCCAACTAGTAAAATGAAATTATCATTGGTAGTAATTTATTCAATCTTTTAATTCATTCATTAATTCAATAAAGAGTTATTAAGTGTTTACTGTGTATTTTGGCACTTTTCTAGAAGCCAGTCATATTACCATAATTAATAGTAATAGCTCAAATTTATGGAGCACTTACTATGTGTCTGAAATTGATATAAGTGCTTTTCATGAAATAGTGTTGTTTTAAGGATTATAGTATACTAATACATTAGGAGATAGTGAATGATAAGTGGAAGAGCTCAGAGTTTAACTTTGGCAGTTTGATTTCATTGGCAGTTATGAATTTGATGTTCATAACCACCACTTTACAGCTTCCAAAAAATATGATTGTCAACTCTGTATAATGTTGATTTTGTGTAGCACTTACTTTTATAATGAATAGTAACGGAGGGGGGACAAAGGAATGCCACTTTGCCATCTAGACAGTGAAAATGTATTTCTTGGTTCCTTGTGGATATGTGGTGATGGTGCCACATCCAAATGGTGCTTACAACAATTAGTTGAAGATGTGAGACTTGACCTCCAGAGAGATCAGAGCAGAATCTTTAGATTTATTGGTCAGCAAACTTTTTCTGTAAAAGGCCAGATAGCAAATATTTCAGGGCTTCTGGGTCATATTATCTCTGTTGCAACTACTACTCAACTTTGTCCTTCTAGCCAAACAAGTCATAGGCTACATGTCAGAGATGGACGTGATTGTGTTCCAAGACAAGTTGTTTACAAAAGACGGTGGCAGGCCAGATTTGGCCTGTGGGCTCTAGTTTGTGGACCTCTGCTGTAGATGAAAGTGTTATCATAGCATTTTAAAGTGTGCAGCGAAGTTGGTAATCAGGAGGTTTAATCTCCTCATTTTTGTACCTCATAAGAAAAAGGAAACACAAAGAAAGTCAAAGACTTTCTCGAAATCATTAATGTTGCTAGAACTAGAATAAGAAGCCAGGTTTCCTTGATTCTTGTTCTAGATCTCTATCCACCATACCTTGATGCACTGTTTCGAAGGGCCTCGGTTGTCACCATAAGGCTGATAGAGTTATTCTACATGACAGGCCATTGTCTGGACTCGCTGTTGACCTGTTAATGTAGGAAGAACTAGAATATGGAGGAGAAATATGTCATGGTAGCACAGCAAAGAATTCCTTTATGTGATAGTAGATAGACTTTAAAGCTGATATGGCTCTTCCCCTACCCTACCAGCACAAAAGACTGTGGCTCTGGATTCTTTTATGCTGGTGAGCTCCTCCCTCCACGTGGGTGCACATTCATGCGGCTCTAGGGAGATACGAGGAAGATGTGTCCTATGATACCCATGTATCTGTGACTCCTATGTACTATTCACATCTTATTTGTTTTGGAGTAGAATACAAAAGATAAATTTGGAATGAGTCTAAGTCTTCATTCATTCTAATTTTAGAAACCAGATCTGCCTTTTCTCGTCTAGCACAGGTCCTAGCTCATATATTGTCAAAGTAGTCATTTAACAGGCATGCTTATAATTGATATTTAATTTTAAACCCATCTTTTATAAGAATAATCTTGAGATAAGCAAAATTCTGAATTTCTCCCCAAACAAGTAGTATCCTATTTCCATCCATGGATAATAAATGAAATTTTTAATTGAATCTATGAGAATGGCTGAATTTTATCAAGCAGAGTGGGGAATAAATATTAGTACGCGACCGATGAATCAACTTTGAGAAATGTTCACAGTAAGTAGAAGACAGAAGAGAAAAACAGCAAAGGGTATAGAGAAGAGCTTGGACAGCTGTGTGGAGAAACTGAATGACTCAGAAAAGCAGAGATTCAGAGGAAAGAGTTTAAAAAAAGTCATGGTTGAACAGTATCAGAAGCTGCAAATACTACCAGGAGACTTGGCACATGAGAGGTGATTAGTGACATTTTTAGTGATGTTTAAATATTCTGAGGCCAGAAACTAGTGCAAGACAGATGTCTTTGGAGTGAGCAGATCGAGCAGGTGAATGTTCATTTCAGACATTTGGGAAACTAAAATGGATCATAGAACAGTAGCAAGGATAATCACCTTTATTTTTTTCTTTTTAGAATGAGGCATTTGTTTATATCTGAACATCAAATGGAAGGAGCTAGTAAAAAAGAGAATGATATGAACAATAGGAAACTATAGCAATTTAACCATGAGAAATATGCAAATATTCTAGCTATGCACTTTGGCAACTTTGATCTCTTTATTGTTTTGTAGTGTCAACATTTTATTGTATTTAGTTTTTGGGTTTCAGCAAAAATGATTGAACTTTATAAGTAATAGAAAACAAAACAAAACAGGGAAGGGCTGTTTCCAAACAAGGCCAGCATGCAGCAACATATACTTTAGAACACATATACTATATAATGTGCGTGTAGGTATGTGTGTGTGCATATTTATAACGTGTATATCTATATCTATTTCTATCTACACACATTTAAACATTGACAATGTTTCCTTTTAAAAGCCTGAAAAACATTGTTTTGCTGCGTATTATCTTTGTTTCCTTTACATTCTTTTTGTATTGCTTTATAATTCATTTCAGGACTAAAAATCTTGTTACATCCTGTGCTCTGAAAGCAGCTCTCAAAGTAGAAAAGACAAGAAGTAGCTACAGCCATTTATATTAAACTTATTCCTGAGTCAGCATCAATTTCCATTCACTCTACATAGACATTTCTGTAATTTCTGTTCAGCCATTGTAAAAAAATCACTCTTTTCACATTTCTTGCCATACAGCAAAATACAATCTGCACCTATACAGATCTTGAATTACTAGAGTATTATGAAATTCTGTGTTAGCACAACTAAGATATTTTCCCTCACTTGTTGATGTTTCTATTTGAATTACTAAACTATAAATTCATATAGAAATCATACATTCACCAATGTTTTTCTCAGAAAAGAGTTTTCAAAGTTTATTTGCTTTTGTCAAGCATTTGAAACTAAACGTGCACTAAGTGGTAATCACTTAGGATAATTATTTAAGAGAGACCTGCAGTGGTTCTCTTTGGTATTAATAGTCGCTTTTCTCCTAACTTCTCTTTGTTTCTCAACTGATTAGAAAAATATTTCAACCAAATTTTAGGAAGTGAGAGTTTCTATGCTTTCAACGTTTTTGTTAGAGGCTCTGAGACAAATGATGTGTGGATGAGAGGAATTCCTGCCCTGTGACAACTTCAACTCTAGTTGGGAAATAGCCTGTATCTTTTCTTTCTTCAGTTAGCCTGCTGTACAAAACGTTTGTTGTTGGAAAGTCAAAGGACCCGCTCTCTTTACTATCAGCTACCTTCCAGTCAATGAATAACTGGATGCAAAACCGGGCAATGATAGCTCTGATCATTTCTAGATCTCTCCTTTCACCTTGCGAATATAAAACCAATGTGGTACCTTTCCTCTTTTGCCATTTTGAAATGCTACAAATCCATACAAATATAACAGGAAAAAAGAAGGTAAAGAAAATAGAAGCTTTTAATTATTTCTGCTGCTTAATTTCCATTAGCATCAATCTCATCCTAAAATCAACAAACATTTCTAAAGTCCATGTCAAGTCTGTCTATTCTTCTGTGACCGTTGAGCTAATTGGTCATGTTAGGGAAGTTGTGATACCAAGTGGATGTGTTAACTGTATTTATTTTAATAAAATATAGAGCTATCCATTCTTATAAGGAGCATAGCACATTAGAAAAAAATGTCATGGAAAAAATTAAGCTTTATTTCCAAATGTTGAAGTGATTCATAAAACATCATTAGGGTGATTTACAAAGTGTTACTAAATGTATAATTCGTAATGACTTTCTACTGTTTAACAGCAGGTAAATGAACGGGCTTTTAAGACTCTATTTGAATTATTGTAGGTAATAAAAGCTGCTAGAGGTGTTCATTAAAGGTGCATAAAATATCTCCTCACAAACACTAAAGTTTTTTCCTTAGGAAAAAATACAGCATTCTTTGCACGATGGTTTCAAGGATGTCACTCATTACCATTATGTCTCTAATAAATCATTTTAGGCACAGGTGGCGTTTCCCTTGAACAATCTGGCTCTACATATTAAAATTTAGTGTTTCAAGATTACTAACCATATTATATTAAAATTTGGTGTAAACCATGGAATGCTGTAATAAAATAGTTTCTTTTTTTATAACAAAAATGATATAGAAACACTTTTGGTCTGGAGTTGTCTTTAATTTTACCAGTTGTAAATAAGAACATTTGATACGTAGTGAAATACTTGATAATATGCTGTGGAAAATAGCCATCATATGTGACAAGATAAAGATACATAATTTCCTCTGTGGGTCACCCACTTAACTGTTGAAAATAATAAGTTGGATTTCTTCAGCAAAAGTCACATGGAGTATATAAATAGCCTGTGTGTAATTAAGACCTAAAAAAAAATCAGAAGGCACACACTAATTTAGAGTTACTGCTGAATTAGTCAGCTCCATAAAACTATTTCTGATACAGTTGAATGGGTTTTAAGTTCCAACAAATAAAAACAAAATTAGGTTTTGGTATCATACAACTTTCAGTACTATTTCAGTCATTACCCTAGGAGGACCGCTCTACTTTAAATATTTACTTAAAGTTCCATATTACATTACAACAGACTATATCTTTGTTTATATGTTTACCATTTCTGGATTTTGTTTTATTCCTTATTGTATCTTTCCACTTCAGGCCAACAGTTTTAGCACATAAGCCTTATACAATGAGGGGACAAACACATTGTCGGGGTTCTTTTGGAGGTGAGGGTTAGTTATAATCATTCATATTACTTAATTTAATCTAGATCAGTAAGGTAGTGTATTTAATCTATAGTATCAGTGTTGGATAGTTTTTTAATAGAATTGATTTGTTTTAATGGAGTCTGAAGCGTGAGTACATGTACATTTTAGAGAATTCAGAAAGCCCAAAGTAAAAATTTAAATCATCCAAAAACTCACCACCCAGATAAACTTAGTATTTTCATTTTGGCAGACAACACAAAGGTTACCGCATTCTAGGCAAACAATACGTGAAGAGAGATTCACACATTTACATACTACTATTTAATAAAGGTTCACAAATTAACAATTTTAAATCACTTTTTAATTTGCAAAGAAATATGTGTTTAATAGAAATCTGGAAAATAAAAGTAGAAGAAAAATCTTCCTCAGAAATAACTGTGGCAAACCTTTTGGCTCATTTTCTTATGGGTTTATTTCTACACATATGTTCATGTGTGTCAATGCCCTTCAGTCAGAGGCCACCAGGAACACACTTGTGGTTGAAAAATTGGGGTACATTACCTGTTGTGGTGAGGAAGAATATATTACATGGAGAACTGTCGAGTAAGATGATATTAGAAAGGAGTATAAGAGTGTATTAGAAAAGACTGATTATAGGATTTAGGCTTTTGTTTGGTGATTTAGAGGAGGGTTTAAGGAAGCAGGCTATGCTTTGGATTGGATGCTCTCAGGAAGCAGGGCAGTTTCTATGACTGAGTATCTTAAATCGAGTTTGAAGGAGGAAAGACTAGACTGACTGATGCTGTAATTGTGAAGAAGCAACAATCACCTGCATTAGCCAGGATAGTGGAATGGTTGGTCATTTTTGTAGTTTGACAATGTTCATGATTTGTCTGTGTTTAGACATTACAGAGTGATCTTATTTTTATCTGGAATCTTCATGATCATAGAATGATGTTATCTGATGTTGATGTTCTGTGAAATTGTTTCTGTTCATTAGGAGAATAAGACCTATTTGTGAGTGCCTGGCCAACTGAAAACCACACCCAAAGCCTAGCTCCTGGATCACAGGGGCTGTTTTTCTTTTCTCATGTATTATTGAGATCATGTTTTATATTGAATATAAAATGTAATAGTCTATGAAAGCAGTAAATTTGGTCCATTCATTGTTGGTATTTTCAGTGCCTAGGAATCTGCTTGACTCATAGAAGCTGCTTAATATTTGTTGAATGAATACAATAGAATGTACAATACCAAGAGTGAACTGTTATGTAAACTGTGGACTTTGGGTGATAATGATTTGTCAATGTAGGTTCATCAATTGTAACAAATGTACCACTCTGGCAAGGGATGTTGATAATGGAGGAGGCTATGCAAGTGCTGGAGCAGGGGGTATATGGGGAAATCTGTACTTTCTGCTCAATTTTGCTGTGAACTTAAAACTACTTTAAAAAATAAAGTCTGATATATAATTTATAAATAAAGTCAAATCTATATCTATATAAAGTCTAATACATATAGATATATAGTCATATATGTAAATATGTATATATGTATATGTGTGTATATGTGTGTGTGTATATATACACATATATATAAATTTGGAAAGTGTAAATGGAGTTTGTGTTCTAAAGAAAAAAAAAGACTGAGAAAAAATGAACAGACCACTAGGGGCCTATGAAACAATACCATTTGATAAGTAAATAATACTTCCCTAATCTCTATGATAGCCACTAGACACATAATAAAAGGATATAGAACTATAAAGCTAATAAAAGTGAAAAATGGATTATTAAAAAGAATCTAAAGAAGGCACGAAAAGTGAGAAAAAGTTACATGGAACAGGAAGAACGAATAGAAATAAAATAATATATTTAAGGTAATAGTTGCTTTAAAACCAAATGTGTCAGTGATAATAAAAAGAGTAAATAAAGATTGTCAGTTTGAGTTTACAAATGACAGACCTTAAATATATTGACGCATAAAGTTTAAAAGAAAAATATGTGTAGAGTTCCTATTCCAGGTAAACAGGAATCAGCTTAGTCTACTTTGTCCTTCCCACTGAATGAAGCTGTAAAAGCTGAAGGGAGTGTATGGAACAACTACTTGAAGACTTTGAAAAGTAAACCGTAGTGGACAGATTGGGGAATAAGACCAGAATTTGTAGTACTACCCGACTAGCAGTGACTTTACCTTTTCTTCTCTTTAATATCTACCAGCTTGCACTCAAGGTCATCTGAAACCTGGATGTCTGCATTAGCACATTTTTTAGCACAAACTAAAAATTATTTAGTTTGGGATTGAGGAGTGTGAAAGCAGTTCTCTCAGTAGGAGCAGTTGAAGCTGTTATAAAAATGCTCTGGTGAGGAAGGGTGAAAAATATTGAAATGATTGGAAATATAAGAAGTCTCTGGGTAAAATAGAAAATATATAAAGGAGAATGAATTGGAAAATTATAGAGCTGAAAAATAAAATAACAAACTCTCTGGATGGGCTAAGTATTGAAATGGAGATGACAAAAATTAGTAAAATTGAAGATGGATCCTCAGGAATTATCCAACACAAATAACACATAGAAAAAAAAAAGACTGAGAAAAAATGATCAGACCGCTTGGGACCTATGGAACAATACTGAAAAGTCTAATATTTATGTCATAAAAGTACCAGAAAGGAATGAAAGAGTACAGAGAAATATGTATTTGAAGAAATAATGGTGAAAAGCTCTCTAAATTTGGTGAATGGCATAAATCTACATATGTAAGCAGCTGGGAAAAGCCCAAACATAATAAATCCAAGGTAATTCATGCCCAGACATGTACACTGTTGAAAATTAGGCTTAAAATTCTTGAAAGCAACTAGAGAAAAACCTCTAAGGGGACAATGATTCAAACGATAGTAGATTTCTGATCAGAAATCACAGGAGTTAAAATGAAATGACATATTTTAATGTGTTGAAAGAATGTGCCAACCTAGAGTTCTATGTCCAGCAAAAGTATCATTCAAGAATGAAGGGGAAATAAAGGCATTCTCTTAGGAAGAAAATCTAACAGAATCTGTTCTCAGCAGACATTCTCTAAAAGGACTAATAAAGGAAATTCTTCCCACAGATGGGCAATCTTGCTAGAAGGAAATCTGAAACATCAGGGGAAAAAAAATAGAGATGGTAAAAAATCTGAATAAATATAATAGAGTACTATGTTTAACCAGATATTTTTATGCTACTTCTCGAATATGATAGTTAATTTCTCAGAAACATCTACATTCTGTCTGAATCCTATTCTTACACCTTCATAATATAATTAGTTTTCTCACTGTTTTCATTTCATAGCCATTTGCTTCCACATGCTGAATTAAATTTTCATCTTAGTTTTCCATATAAATTAAATTCATAATCTGCAAAATTAATTAAATTCTTTTTTACCTCCAATTCACTTTTTAATTAGGTTATTGTATTTTTGATTCCCTTGTAATCTGTTCTTAACTCTTGTTTTTAAATCTCACACTGTTGTCTCCTAATAGAAGCTTGTTTTCCTTTATTGTTTTCACTTCATAATTTCTTGCTACTATACTGTCTTATTCCTTTGACCAATTCCAAACAGTCTTCAAAGTATTTTATTTCAATAGCAGTCATTTTCATAAGTCATTTCTTCATTGAACCTCAGGCTAATTTTCCTCATGTGTAGGAAGAAAGCCCACTTCACTCTGTGAGGCCAGGCTAGAAGAAAACCTGTTAGTCTCTGGGAACTGAAATACTAGCTTTACAAATAAACCTTCTATTATAGTGGTAGTTCTGAAATGGAATTTGCCTAGCCCTCAGGTGAACTTATAGTCATGGAGGCAGCTGTTGGGGAGCTGGGCAAAAATAATCAACATATCCTGCATATTGGTACGATGAGGTCTGAAGGATCTTCTCTTAGTCCATAATAGATAAATAGAAAGTTAAAGTTTTATAACAAGAGGAATTTTAGAATTTGTGAATGGCACTATTAGCCTGATGACTAGTAAGACGCTAACAACTGGTTCCACTTGGTGAGGATTTCACTGAACTATTCTTTTATATTTTCTAAAGGTTTAAAAATGTTCAAACTATTATGTTTCAGATAAAAATATAATAAGTGGCAGTTAAAGAAATTAGCCCACAAATTTTAAATCAAATGCATGTATCTAGAAGCCACATAAAAGATTATTCTTAAATTTACTACAGAAGTTACCTAAACTCAAATGATAATGAGTTTTGAATCTGATAATTACATATTCAATTATTACATCTCTGTGTTAATGATGTTCCCTCTTAACAGAATTTTGAAAAACTTAGGTGGATCAATAGTACTTCTCAAGTAATTCCTAGCAAATATACAGGGCAACATAATTTGATAATCAATAGCTGATACAAATTTTATTCTTAGTTCTGGCTAAAAGTACTCTGCACAAAGTTTATTCTTTGTATAGAAGTTCGGCATTGTATAGGACATCCTCTATCCTGTTTTAGAAAGACCTAGGTCTGAATTTTTGTGATGTGATAATAAAACTGTGAGTATTAATGACAAAATTGTTACTTTACACGTATGTTTTGGATAATTTAATGTCATTAAATAATAGTACACTCTTATTAATCTTAGGATTGCAGGTGGCTATTAAAGTAAATATCTAATTGTAACATTTTCTATTTGCTTCACTCATATCACTTTGCATAACAATTATGAACTTCAATAATTTATTTATATTAATTACCAGGAAACTATCAAGGTAGGTTATTAGATGGATGTTTGAGAAATAAACGCTTCTTTTAAATTAATTTATTCTGACTTCTAGGTGAATTTTCGTAGACAGTCCTACAGAGATAGGGTTTCAAGTGCCATTAATACTGCACAACTTAAGTGAGCCCTTTGATCATAAAGCATGTCATACACTAAAAATAATGACCAGCATCACTGATGCCCAGAATAAAGACATTGAAATATTTGTCATAGGAATACTTAATGAACAGTCAGCTTTTAAGTCAACTTATGGTAATGTTGGCATATGGAATTTAAGCTTCAATAAATCTCTACTGTAAACAACAAGAAATGATAAACACTCTAAACTAAATAAATACAATATATACATAGAGCAAATGTACATATAAATATGAATAGAGCAAAAAAACATGTATAGCAACACAATAAGGTAAACATGGCCACAGACCAGAAAAGAGACAGACGAATGGACTGATACCACATGGCTTCTGACATCTACATCTAAATTTAAGAGTGGTCATTGAACCTATTGGGTAGTATGGGGTTTTAGGGACAAAAAGTGCAAAGTAGAAGCAGGCTTACTTTCTAAAGCAAGAATTCACTTGGACTGTCTATTTATTTAATAATTCATTCAATAAATACATAAGCCCCTACTGAGTGTCAGACACTATTCTCATGCTGGGTGTGCATTTGTGTAGACATAAATCCTTGCTTGCATCAAGTGTACATTACAGTGAAAAGAAGCTCATGGACTAGCCAGGAGAACCAGGGTGAGAGGAGAGTGGCAAGAGAACCTCTGGAAGAGAAATTGAGACATTTTACCAGCTGATCTCTTACATCCTAGCAGAGGAGGAGCCCTGCAATATTAGTCTAAGACTCAAATTTCAACTAAGATTCCCAGGGATGGAGAGAAGCTCAAAACTATTATAAAGGGAGGGAATAGGAGTGAAGGTATCAACAACATAAAACAACAAATAAATTCCAACCTAAATGATCCTGCAAATCTAAATTCTAACACATTTAAATAATTCTAACTCTAAGACAGTAAAAACGAAAAATAAAAAATAAATCTAGTGGTTAAAGTTCAGGGCTCTCACCATTTCAGCAGCCCAGGTTCAGTTCCCAGTCATGGAACGACACCACTCGTCTGTCAGTAGCCGTGCTGTGGTGGCAGCTCACATAGACGAGCTAGAAGGACTTACAAGTAGAATGTACAACTATGTATTGGGGCTTTGGGGAGGAAAAAAAAAAAGGAAGATTGGCAACAGATGTTAGCTCAGGAAGAATCTTTCCCAGCAAAAAAAAAAAAAAAAAAAAAAAAAAAAAAAATTCACCTTAAAAAATCAAATAAAATCAATCAATAAATCCCAATAGTAAGTACATGAATTCATTCCAGATGAAACTGATTTTATGGAACAGTCTGACAAAGATTTTAAATAAGCATTTTTTTTGAATGTTAACGTGGATAAATGCAGGCTTAATTTCCCTTGAAAATTAAAAAATGAAAGTCTGAAATAAAAGCAGGCAGAAATGATACAAGAATACTTCCTGTAAAAATGAATCAATTAGAAAGTTTCAATGGAAAATATGCAGTCATTGAAATAAAATCTCAATAGATGGGCTAAATACTAGACTAAGCTTACTTGAAAGGAGACTCAGTCAATTTGCCACACAGATAGATGGGGAGACAAACGTACAAAGGAGCAGTTAAGAGATACAGAGGATAGTTTGAGGGTTTATAACCCATGCTGACCAAGACGGTAGCTATTAGCCATAAGTGACTAGCGAGCATTTGAAATGTGGCTAGTTCTGATTGAGATGTGCTATAAGTATAAAATACATGCCAATTTCAAGGACTTGATCCAAAAGAAGAATGTAAGATATCTCATTAATAATTTTTTAATTGATTGCATGTTGTAATGATAATATCTTGTATATACTGGGTTAAAGAATATTATTAAAATTACTATCTCGTTCCTTTTACTTTTTAATTTGACCACATAAGAAAATTTAAATTAAGTATGTGACTTGCATTACATTTCTAGTGGACAGTATTGGTCTGCATAATATTTACTCTTATGCAAGAATTCCAGGAAACAATATCAGAGGGAATGGGGGAGAAGAAATATTTGAAGAGATATTAGCAAAGATTTTTGCTACAATTGAAAAACAGGTATACACATCAGAATGGTACATTGAATAGCATTCAGGATAGTAAAGTAAAGATATACTTAGGAACTTTACAGTTAATTGAAGAACATCAGGTATAAAGGGAACAATTTTCAAACAACTACACTGCACCAACAGGCTACCTATGAAAGAACAACTGTTGGGTTGATAGTAGACTGCTCTGGAGGTCACACACAATGGAGTAACATATTTAAATTGGTGTGCAAAAATAGCTGTCAATCTAAAATCATTGTACCAAACTAATCCATTATTCAGGTATATGGAAAAAGAAAAAGGAAAATATATCTTCAAATAAACAACATCTAATTAGTTTATCATCCACAGATCCTCACTAAAGAGTTTTTGAGGAATGTACATCATCAAGGACAGTGGGCCAGAGGAAGGCATGATGTATGAGAAGTAGTGGTGAGCATAGAAAGTGATAAAATATTAGTAACTCCTTTTTTGTTGAGATATAGTTGACATGTAACATTATGTTTGTTTCAGGTATATAATATAATTATTCAATATTTGTATATATTGTGAAATGATTACCACAATAAGTCTAGTTAACATCCATCACCATATGTAGTTACAATTTTTTCTCTTGTAATGAGTGATGTGGGGTCAGTGAGCTGAGGAGTTGAAAGAAAGATTTCTTGGACTCTCAAGGTCTGGCAGTAGTGCTCTTTTATTTAGAGAATAGTATGGAATAGCATGGCAACAGGACCCATGGGCAGTCAGAGCTTCTGTTGCTGGCATGGGGACAGGACCCATGGGCAGTCAGAGCTTCTGCTGCTGGCATGGGGACAGGACCCACTGGCAGGAGGAGATGCTGCTGCAAACATGGGTTGAAAGTAGGGCTAAATTTAAGGCATAGGAATGTGAGTTATCTCTTTACAAGACAAAGGAAAGAATATCTAAAAAAAAGTTGTTAAAATGGTATCAGGGCAGGTGGGGTCTGGTTATTGGGTGGTCCTATAACTTTTAGATAAGAATCAAACCGGATTAGGTAAATGGCAGAAGCCACTACCTTAAATAGTATCTTCAGCTAAAGACAAAGGAGGATGTTGGTGGTGGGGGGAGCAGCTACATGAGGTTACCAGACAAGCACAATAAATAAGAATTAAGTCCTTGCCGTCCCCATTAAGAGTTTCTAGAGATAAAGTCATCCCCCCTTCCTCCTGGTGCAGAGAGGGAGACAGCCCCCACAGATGGAGACTTCCTTCACAAATGCAAATGTCTCTCATCAAAGAGCAAGCAAACTCCACTCCTCAGAGTCTTCTCCTCTACAGTTTTTAAAAGTGACCCACCTAAAATAATTCTCATCAATGAGAACTTTTAAGATCTACTCTCTTGGCAACTTTCAAATATACAATACATGGTTATTAACTATAGTCACTCTGCCAGACATGGTATCCCTATGTGAGTCACTTATTTTATAACTGGACATTTGTGCTAGCTCTTTTTCATTAACTCTTTCTTTTTTTAAGTTGAATAAAAGTAATAAAATGAGTCAGTCAGGTGTTCAATGTATGGTTAGAGTATGCTAACACCAGGAGTATAGAAATACTCAACATTTAACTATGTTGACTATTTATAATCAAGAATATGAATTATGAAATTAATATTAATCCCTTAAATAAGCAGAATTATAATTTATAGTTTCCAAAGTAGAAAAGAAGAAAAAAGGATTCCATAAAAATGCATCAATTCAACATGAGCATGAAGTGAGGAAGAAAAAAAAAAGAGCTAGGAAAATGCCAGAAACAAGAAATATGATTTTTTTTAAAAGTCCAAATCGATCAGTAATCACATCGAATATAAGTGGATTAAACACTGATTAAAAGTCAGAAATTATCAGATGAAAAAAATAACCTAATAAAAGGCATTTGTAAAAGAGTCAGATAATGCAAAACAAACAAAAAAAAAGGGACTAGAAGAAAGACATGGTAGAAGGCTGCTTACCACACGCTAGCAATTCAATATGTTACTTATCATTTTATGATTTTCATCCAGATGATACGTGTTTTTATGTTAAACTTATTAGGTTCTTTATTTTATATCTCAAAGTATTGAAACAGAGACAAAGTGAAGAGAAATGCCGTAAGAAATTAACAACCTTCTTTTCTGTACAAGATCAACATTTACAAAACTTAGGGGCCAAGGCAATAAATTATGTCTCCGTGCAAGGCGATTAAGTTATGTCTCCACAGCGTCACTGAGCCCTGGTTCCTTTACCCTGGCCTGGAGCTCAGTTTAAATACACATCAGGCTCTTCTCAATGCCAAGCAGTATGCAGTCTGCCACCGGGTAAGCAAAATAAGAAAATGTGGCGCCACCTGCGCTGTGGAGGTTGCAGTCTGGAGAAGAAATTCTTAACTGGGTAGATGGATCTAGAGGGAAATTCATGTTAGGCTTCAAGAAACCTTTGAGCTCCCTGAAATGATACACAAAAATGTGGCTATCTGCATTTTTCAGGGTGATAGGTCAATAACTTCCATCACATTCTGGAAGGGTTGATGTCTCCTCAAATTTAATACCACCACTGTAGGGTCGGTTGGCTAATGTGTGCCTATGGATGTTACAAAAGGAAATGGAAAAGCAATCTCACATTTTTGGGTTTTTCCCTGCTTATAATTTAACTTAGAAATTAGGTTTCTCATTTTAAAATAATTGTCATCTAAAAGATGCTATTTTTCCTACTCTGGGGGTAAAGCTGTCCTTACGTTATTCAACTTGTAAGATTTCACACTCTTGATAGCCATTTTTCAAATTGACTTTTGTGGCCCATTCTCCATTATACTTGCAAATTAGTAAGGGTGGATGAGTGATAAAAAGAAACCCTCAGATAATCTCCAAGCCTTATTTTAGCCAGTAATTTCTGCACTTCTCTCGTTCATTTTTTTTTTTTACAGGAACTAAAAATAGGGTTCAAAAATAAGTCATTTGAATTTCATTCCCATCCGCTATCCTCTCCCCTATAGTAAAGGTGTTAATGACCTGAACCAAGAGACCTGGAACCTTGTAAATGGCTCAAGGAGTTTGAACATGAGGTAATTTCCTATTTTCTGGCACTCCAGCTGCTTTTATCACTTGCTTTCGGCCTTATGATAAATGTAGACATAGGTGTGAATAAATAATAAAAAATCCTTCATGTTTTGTTCTCATAGGCCTGCTTATTTTCTCAAGCAGAATCAGGATCAAAGTTCACATAATAAAAATAAATTTGTAATGTTTCACTGGAATTTTTCTATATTATTTTTCATGTGATATGATATGTAGTTGCTTTTATAAGCCAAAACATTGATTTAAGGAGATCCTGCTGTATTTATTAACCAAGCCAGCCTAGATATGGCTCTGAGATCAGCCTACTCTATTAAATTTAACTTTGGGGAATAATTTGATATTATGTTTTAGAGTATAATGCAGTTTATTACAAGCAGAGTATCTATTAGTGAGGACTCTAAGAATCGGCTACCTAAATTTGAATCTCAACTCTACTGCTACTTATATTAGAGTGACTTTGGGCAATTTATTTAACTTTCTAAGCCTTGATTTCTAATCTCTAAAATGGGTGGCATCATCATCGTCATCAGCATAACTTCCAGGGTCAGTGGGAGACAAAATGAGATAATTCATGTAACATGGTTAGCACAGTCCCTGGCCCATTTTCAAGAAAGAAGTATTTAATAAAAAATAATTGTCCCCTTAAGTATCCAAGTGACACCTGTCCTCCCTTCTTCCCACTTTAGGGTAGAAAATCCAATACTTTATCAGTTTCCTCTTCTCAAATGTTTCTGACTATTCCTAAAGAATGTTTTCTTGATTCCATAAAGCTACAAGAATGGGCTATCTGCAATTACATAAAAATTAGGAAAGAGTCTCAAATATTGAGTGAACAGAGGCAGACACAGAAAATTACAGTCTGATTCCATTTGTCCCTTGGCCAGGGCAGGTAGTGATTAGAAGGGAGCAGAAGGGGACCTTCTGGGGTGCTGGGAGTGTTCTGTTTATTGAAGTGGGTGCTTCTAACATGGATGTGTTTAGTGTGTGAAAATTTGTCAAGCTGAACACTATCATCAATACACTTCAACAGGTAGATTTATTCACTAAAAAGTCTTAAAATAGAAATGTCTTTTGTTTTTAAAACAGCAATCCGTCCAGGTTTTACTCATCCCATCTCTTGACCATCCATCTGATGTGGATGTTCCACTCTTGGCTAGTTTCTTCTCACCTTTTTAACTTGTCCCTGCTCTCTACTCTTCCCATCCTACCTTGCCCTGCATGTGGATTCAGACCTCTTCCTTTAGTACCCAAAGCAGAGAGGAGAACAGACTTTAATCTTTCCTCAGACCACGGGGAATAACAGGAAAGAATTAAACCATATGCAGAAAATGCCTAGGAGATGCAAGAGCCAGATTCCATGGCCACAGCCTTCTGCACAGGGCTCTGGGCTGGCTCTCAGTGTGGCCCATGGAGTGGCTTATGTTGTGGAGTCCAGATACTGGTCTTCTTCCACTGACCACAGGAGTTTCTCTGACGGTGTTGCCTCTCCTCTAACTGGCATTCTGGGCCCCCAAATTTCTCTAGAGCTTGGGGAAGGGAGTTTCCCCTCTCACCTCTCAGACTCAAGTGTACTGCAAAATCAGTGTAATCAATGCAGACAGGAACTTTGACCACCGTGGACATACCCATGTATATAAGAGAGGGGTGCAATAATTAAAGTGTAAATATTCGTGGCCTTGCCCCTTGTCATGTAAGGAGGAAAGATACAGACGAACGTCGAAATTCAAAGAGCCAAATTTGAGCCACATATTTTAGGAAGTAACTAAAGGGGAAATTGAAGGGAGGAAAGGAAGAGGGATGGATTTACCTTTGCAGCTGGCAGCTGGAGACTGAGAGGAAAGGGAGCTAGTGTGTCTGAGCCGTTTTTGAGAAGGGGGAGATTATGTAACCACTGTGAGATATGGTGCTTTGGGGAAAGAGATGGATAATGATTATTGTTAGGAAATTTTGCTCTGTGTTATTGGGTTAATTTCCTCTGTGCCACTTCTCAAAAACATTTTCAGTTAGGACTACTAGCCCTTTAGAGAAGAAGTGTGATTCTTTTTTGTTTCCTCATGATACTGGGACTGGCCTTAAGAGAGGGCAAGATGACCCAGTTTTATCAGATTACATGTATCAATATATAAAGATTTATAGCACAGTTTTCCAGAACTTGTCGTTTAGGGTAGATTGTTTTTACTTTATTGTTGTATAACCAAACGATCAATTTAAGGGCTGTCCCATCTGTCCCCATTTCCCACTAAAATAAGAACAAAGTTGCATTCCACACCCCCGGCGTCCCTAACCATATGTAAAAATGCTGAAGCTGGAGTTTTCTAAGTAGTAGTTTATTTTTCACCCCAATCTTTAAAAAATCCTGGAACAATTTGATGATAAAACTCAAGACCAAACCACCTGAACTTCCTTTCATTCAGAATTTATTATAGTAGAAGCATAATTAACAATTATATAGCACTCTATGGCATGCACTATCCTAAGAACTTTACATCTTCATTTATTTAATCCTCACAACAAATCTATGAAGAGGGTACTATTACTATAACTCTTATCTCCATATTACTGAAGGAGAAACTGAGGCATGGAGAGGTTAACTGTCTTGCTCAAGGTCACATAGGTGGTAAATGGTAGAGCTCCGATTCAAACCTAGGCAGTTTGGGATCTTTGCTTTTAATCACTGTGTTTTACTGTCTATAAAAAGACCATTTTGTCAAGCTCATGCCCAGCATAGATAGTGGTGATGATAAATCAAAGAGGAGGCAGGATTGAGCAGGTGGCACGTATGTTGAGGGGAGGACAGGATGAATAGGGGACAGTAAAAGATCTCTTTTTCCAAAATGCTCTTGCTATATTTTGTATTTCTTTTTGCAAGTGCACTTTAGAATTAACTTGCCAAATCCCATAAAAAAGTGCTGTTGGGATTTGATTGGGGTTGCACTGAATATATAGATAATTTTGGGAGAACTGAAGTCTTTAAAATGAGATTGCTCATAGGATCATGAAATACTTTTCCATTTTATTTTCTTCTTTTGTATTAGTCAGCATATTTGTATATTTCTCTAAGTTGTGGGCATTTCTGTTATTTATTTTTAGTTTTATTTGTGTTGTTGCTTCCATGAATGGACTTCTATTATATTATAAATCCTATTCTTGGTATATGGAAGAGTCATTAAATTCTATATATTTCACAAATGGACAACTTAGTGAAATGTCTTATTAGTGCTAGATAGTTGAGGGGTTGATTAATTTTCATCACTTAGTACATTGCCTGATTCATTGTAAGTATGTAAGAGAGGTTATCTGCTATTATTTTTATTATTAACAAACAGATTCAATTTATTATTTTATGTATTATTATTTTATGTATGATTTTGCATCTACATCCACAAGTAAGAGTTTTCATAGAATTTTTGTTAGCTATGCTTTTTAAAAATCTATTTTTAATCATCTGTAAGAATGAAACAGTGTTTAGTACTCCTTCCCTTGAAAGTAAGAAATTCAGCCATCTTTTGCTAAATTCCACATTTGTTCTCCCCCTTCCTCCTCCTGGTTTTGGACTTCTGACCTTTCAAGTCTAGATGGTTGTTGTAACTAAATGTGTAAGCATTATTAGCAACCAAGTAGTGATCAGAAGCCAAAGAGGGTGGGGGAATCTTGTGACCCAGCACTTTCCCACTTTCTGCTCTATTCCCCACTCTCATCTGTTTATTATCTTGAACCCAATGGGCCTTATGAGTATCAGAGATAATGGGAGATGTTTTCTCATTTATAACAGCCAGCTGTTTTCTCAGCTATAAACCAGTAACATGGAGCCCTGAGCAAAGCCCAGAAAGGTGTACATCCTAGGGAGAGCCTGACCCACAGAAGCCTGTGGGCCCTGGGTATGGGAATTATTGACAGTAAGCCTGAATGTTTGTGCCAGATCTCCTTGTAGGCCAGTCCTTCCTGGCCGTAGGATTGCATGAAGACCAAGAACCAAGAGGATTCCTCTGCAGAGGACTTCTACACAATCTTGGCTGTGAGGGTAGAGACTGCCTGCTTTCCGTTACTGTAAACTACAGTCCTACAGATCCCAGTTAGAGAAAGCAGAACAATAAAACAGAAGAGAACAAACAGAACATCTAGCCAGGGCTTCCAGCAGAGATAGGTGACAACTTGATTAAGAATAATAAAAAGTAGTTACGTGAAGAGTACCTAGCTAGAACTGACAAACATTATTTCTGAGCTTAATAATTCAGGAGAAGAGTTAAAAGAGAAGCAAATCACTGAATGGTTGGGCAAATGGAAAAGCAAAACAGATAAAGATAGCATAAGAAAATATTTGTAAGAGACTTGGAGAATCTATCCAATAGTTAATGTATGCAAATAATGGTATTTCAGTGGGAGAGAAAAAAAAAACATATGAAGGAAAGACAAAAATTAAATAGTAGACTGAAATATTCCTAAACTGAAAAAATATCAGATTGGGCAGATTGAAAGGGCTGGGTTGGGGAGAAAAGGCTGGGGTAGACTGGTAAAATTCCTGATGTCTAAGGTTAAGGGAGAAATCTTATAAAATTCTGCAAAGTCCAGTCAAATTTCCTAACAAAGTCAGACTCATTGTGCTTCTCCTTTACAGCGCTGGGAGATAGAGGAGAGTGAGTGTCCAGACTTCAGAGGGAAAAGGACTACAATATAGTATTACTATCTCCAGTCAAGATATCCTTCCTCTGTTTAGATGGAAAAAAAATTGAGGATATAAATAATTCAAAGAATATATCTTATTCCCTGTCTGAAGAAAGTATTTAAGAAAAGACTATCAATAACAAATAACAAGTGGCACAAGTTTGCAAGTTTGGGGAAGGTAGAGAAGAGAGTAAAATAGTGGTGAGAAATGGTATATATGATCCAGGTAAAGACATATTGCCTGAGAATACATGATATATAAGTGTGAGTGAAGAGCTCTAGAAAATATACGTGCTGACCAAATTTCATACTAGTCCAGATCATTTGGGCTAAACCATCTCAGAGAAAAACTATGAGTTGGGAGAAGAAGAGAGTTTTCTAAAGATCTCATTTTACGGGGATGCAAGGGGAATAAAAGTGGGAAAAAGAAGTGATGAATAACATTGCTAAAACCAGTTCGTATAGGTAGGGGATATAATAATCTTTGAAAAAAGTTAATAGTGGTGTTAAGACACTCAATAAGAGGACTGTAGCTATTAACAGAATGAAGACCATTAAAGGAATAGAAAAGTACAATAGATCTTTCTATTTAGCAAGGGAAAGAGTGAAAAAAATAGTAATTGTTAATGCCAGCAAATGAAAGGAAAAGGAAAAACTTTAGGAAATAGCACTTGAATAAGTAATAAAGCAAGCTGAAAGGAATAAAATAAAGAGAATCAGTCATTATATTAAACACAAATAGCCCGAAGTCCTACATTAAAATGTATGGACTTGTAGAAACAGTAAAAGGGAATGTATGTTATTTATAAGGAACACACTTAACATAAATTGATAATGAAAGGTTGATAATAAAGTGGTGGTAAAAAAGATACGAGAAAGTGGCAAAAAAAAAAAAAAAAAACAAAGGAAGATCAGAGTGTTAGTATCGGATAAGGTGATATTTAGGGTTAAGAAATGCAATGTGATATTAAATGATAGATGAAATGTGATGTTAAACAATGATGAGTGCAATTTATGAAACTGTTATAAAAATCAGAAGCTTATGTACCAAACCACATAGCATGATTTAATTGTTTTGCCATAAATAGATTTTTCTTGCTTTAATTTCAACAAAATGCTTAATTATATTATTATCATCAATTTTTGTTATAGTAAGAGACAATCTAAACAACTAAAAATTATATTCAAAGTATACAAAATTTAAATATATTTTGATAAAATGGAAATAAATGTAAATATTAAAAACTGAAAAATCAACTCACATAAGATTGTTAAAGTTATTTTCCTTTCAAAATATTTAAAGTTACCTATTAAAATTAAAGGACAAAATAATAATATTCTTTAAAAAAACTGACATCTTAAAATCAATTTTTGGAAATTTAGCTTCATTCTATTAAATGTTTTAATAAAAATAAACTTTTCCATTCTAGTGTATCTAGTATTCTGGGAATACTACTGAAATGGCCTTTTAGGCAAGAATTTATTGCATTCATAGCAGAAAGGAAGGATTTGGGACAAATTAATTTGTCTTTTCCTTTACTGATCCCATTCAAATCCGCTTTGAGCTCTAAAACAATGTTCATCTCTGATATTAGGATGTGCAGAGCATCAGATCCCGCATGAAACACACATGGACTCTTGCAGAGAAGTTTATGTGCGTGTGTTTTATGATGTGAAGGGTCCTCCAAAACAGTGCCCGGGGCAGGGGGCCCCTTTAGCGGTCAAAGGTAGCTCTGATTACAAAGTATCTCCAAATAGTAAGCAGTAAGATAGATGCTTCATGTTAAAAATCTAAGGGATAGCAACAGCTGCATTCAGAGGAAAATGTATAACTAAAATGCTATCATTTAAAAAAGTCTGTCAGAAATTGAAGTAACTTCAAGACCACCTCCTTCAAGTCCAAATGAAGGAAAGTTGTCTGTAAGAACAGCTTTGCACTTGTTGTGACCTTTTCATCCCGGATCTGTCCTTGTCCTTTTGAATTAGGGGACTTGTGGATATTTTCATAGGACATCATCTGGTTACTTCCTGGGAGAATAGCTTTGCACAAGAGGAGATTGTGAATCAGTGTTCAGGGTTTCACAAACTAGAGCTCACTGAGTACAGGGCAATCTGCACATCCTCTGACATCGTAAGCAAAAACCTGCATTTGCATTGCACTAATTACGTTTTTCTTCTACATGCGGGAAAAGATCCATGGCTTTTATCCTATTCTCAAAGACATCTGTGAGGTGAAGTGCCACTGCAAGTGTCTGTATGCATTTTATTGAGATATCCCTGTTCCTGGCATTTGAGGACAATTATTCCTAGTGTCCGGCATGGTCATTTGACAACTTTCCCCAAAGTTTTTCAGTATTGCCTTCTTTATTCTTTTAAGTAATTTGTATTCATTTTGTCCAAATTTTGGAATTCCTAGCAAGTCCTTTCATAGGAAAACTAACTTAGTATTGCGTATCATTCCATATGTGTTAATTGCGACTTTTTAAGCCATGGATATCCATTCAAAAGAGCTTTTTTAATTAAATGATACTTATGTAACTAATGTTAATTTAACGAATGTGCCCTGTAATATTTGACAAAGCTTTGTAAAGATCTTTACATATAGTAAAGATTATGTTAAAAATATAGTTTTGGTCTTCCCCCCCCCCCCCCATACGCCTTTAAAAAACTATTGCCATCTTTTGTTTTCCATGGTGTTTATATTAGGCAGCTGCATGGTAGTTATAAATTTAGCTTTGCTTTGTGCTAATTTTTGGCATATTTTCTGAAATGGAACAATTTCTAAGAGCCTGCACTGCAGGCATTTAAGGTAACCTCTTTGATCATTTATAAGGAAAATATTCATGCTTTTAAAAAGCAAAGTGTTCTATCTTTTTAAAAAATGCATTTTAGAGAACTTACCCTCTGAATATTTCTTCTCTGGCCACCAAATTTCCATTTCTCTTATTTCTAATGGCATTTATCTTTATCCCCATCGTGACTTTCAGCTCCCTAATCCTTGTGTTTTCCACAGTGCATCTTCATTTCATATACAATATCTCACCATTCTTACCATTTCAACAATGATCAGTCCAGTAGGCTATGATTCCTTTCTTTCAGAAATTTGAGATTTCCTGAGATCTTTTCCTTCTAGTCTTGTGTTACTGATAATCAATCTTGGATAATTCCTGCTTCCTAATATCTGTTTCTCTGCATGCTGCTTCCAAAATATTGCTGAAAAATGTTAGGCAGTGGGCCAGTTTATTCGACCACCAATTCACTTAGGGCTAATTCATCTTGGCTCCTCTCTCAATCAGAAACACTTAAACTCAACTTTAATTTATCTCCTAGTTTATTCTCCACATCGCTAGCTCCATAATTTTCCATTTACTTCAAGCCTCTGACCTAACTCTCTTCACTCTGGAGATGGACTTGTCTGATTCTTTATTGATTTATCAAGGTTATCTGATGTTTGCGCTCTTCACGGTTTTCCTTTCCACATCAAATTTGCCCCGCATCTTTGTCCATTTTCTCAATCTTGCCTCTTATATTTGATAAAGAGTTATTTTCATCCTCCTTAAAGCTTGCTTTCCACTTGGGTGCTCAATACAATCTTTGATGCTTTCATTCGCACCTCACTGTGTCAGTTATTCTCCACCCTTAGTATTCTCAGTATTTGTAATTTTCTTAGAATTCTTCCTTGCAGTTAAAAAATAATAGCTAGAACATACTGAGTACTTCCAATGTCCTGACAGTCTATGGAACATTTTACAGTAATTATTTAGCTTGATCATTAAGATAATCCTGTGTGGCAAATACGATTATTAGTCCTATTTATAGATGAGCACACTGAGTCTTAGAGAATCTGAATAAATGTCAAAAATCAGATTCAAATCTAGGCCTGTATGACTCCAAAACAAATATTCTTAAGCATCTGATTCCCATACTGTCAGTCTCCTTTTTTTTAATTATAAATCTACTTTTGATTTCTTAAGTGTTTCATTCTTGATTTACTGCTTAATCACACTAATGTGCTTAACACACCGACATAGGCCTATGTCATTTAAAGCCTTGTCTTAGTTCAGACTTCTGTGGCGTTTGATACTGTTGTCAGTGAGACAACTTCTTCCAATTTGAATTTGCCTTCTCCCCAGCTTCCTCTGATACTGTGGTCTGCTGACATCACTCCTCTCACTCATCTTCCCTTAGCCTTTTTCTTTTTCTTTCCCTGGGTAGTGTGTTCCATACCATTCTGTCTTTGGATATTGTATACTATATAATCCATCTTCTGGGTGTCTCATTCTCTTCCAAGGTTTCAGATACCATCTATAGATCAGCGTCTCCCTGTTATAAACATTAACTTTGAAGTCTCTCTCAATAGCCAGACCTGAATTTCCAGCTGCCTCATAACCATCTCTAAGGGCAATCAAAATATTCTTTATACACAAGTTATCATTTCCCTCAAAGCTTCATTTACTCAGCCTGACTTGCCTTCATCATAGACATTGCCATCCACTCAGTTGGCTAACATGGTTTAGCTTCTACTTTCCCTTTATCCTCCATATCAAGAGGTCTGTGAATCCTTTTGATCTGTTTCAGTGGGGTTCTACTTCCTTTTTCTCCTTTATCTCTTGCCTGTACCCCTGATTTCATTGTCTCTGTGTGAATATCACCTGTCACAATAATCTGGATCATTTACCTCTAGTCATTCCCTTATTCAATTCAGTCTTTGCCATAGTAGCTTTGTATTAACAGTCCTTTCTTCAAAATTGAGATGTGATAGACCTCTATTTTTTGTTGTTTTTTAGTCCTTACTCTACATCAATTCACCTTCCTCCTGATCATAGGATTTCAAATTTCGCTTTGTTGTACAATCCTTCCAGCACCTGTTTTGTTTATATGGGGCTGACTGCACCCACCTGTGGGAGAGCACATGATGCAGGCCTGGCCCATCAGCAAATGGCCATGATGGTTACTTTAGCAATGGAACACAGAGCCATTCAGCTCTAAAGCCCCTCAGACTTCAATTAGAGCATGTGTTCTCGGGGTGAGAAAGCCCAAAAGGGGGTGAAAATTTGTCTTGGTGGGGGCGGTGAGAAAATCTTAAATATTGCAATGGTTTGTGGCCCTCCAGAGCTCAACCTTTCTACCCTACCTGAAAAAAATCTTATTCTTTAATTTCCTGGGGGTGAGGGGCAACTAGAAAAAAATGTTTTAAAAGTCTCTTTAGGGGAAAGATAATGAAAAGAGCCTGAGAAACACTGAGCTAGAGTGACTGAAAGAGAGAGAGACTGGCATTTCTGGCAGGCCTTGGGATCTAAAAAAAGTGCAGATTTGAACTTCTGCAACTCTCTAATACCACAAAGCAATAGGATGTCTGAGAGCAGGGTCAAAATGAGGAAGCAAATCCAGGGATGAATGGGAGAGGTTGGGTCCCAGTGACGTCCTCTTCACCTCTGAATCCAGCCATTTCTGAAGTGAGAACCAATGGTGGACTTCTTAATTATGTAGGCAAACTCCCATTTTTGCCAAGGCCATTTGGGTTGTTTTTATTTATTTATTTTTATCACCTTCTAAGCCCTTAAGAATATTCTGACTCTGCCTCATGTTCATACACACTTCCCTGCTATCCATCTTCTCTTTCCATTTGATCATAAATTATGTTCATACCTCTCTGTCTTAGTGCGTGTGTTTTTTCTTGGTCATGATGTTGTCTGCATTGTAAACTCTTTTTAAGACGTGTTAAAAATGTTATCTAGACTACAGTCTTCAATAAATTTCTCCCACACCATACTATAATAGAAACTTATCCATAAATTAATTTTAGTACTTTTCATGTATTTTAAAATCTTGATGTGGCTATATCCTAATGAGGTTGTGAGAGTTGGAGTTTTTATGAATGCTGTTTTAATTTTGCATCTCCACGTTCTAGTAGAGTGCTTTCAAAATAAGAACTGCCTGAGAAAATTGATTTAATTGCGTTTCCACCAGCATATTACTGTGCATATCTAATTTTTTCTCAACGTTTCTGAAGAGAAGAGGAAAGTTGATTATCAGAACAGTCTCTACACAAGTCAAAAACATGAAACCTAACCTAAAGGGAAGAGACTCAGAATTTCATGAATAACAAATTAATGGAGTCCCTACGTACTTAGGCAGTTTTGCCACAGTAAGTGAGTGGAGTGTGAGTGGATAGTGTGAAGACTTCCAGCATGGTGGTCCAAAATGGTGGTTGGTACTGAGGAAAATATAATTACAGGGCTCCAATGTCTCCAAGTGATGTCCTGTTGCATAATGCATAAATCAGGGCTAATTTGTGTTGGAACTAACAGCCTTTATCAATCTAAAGGTAAGTATGCCACTTGACAAAATTGGAGGTGTATGGCAGTGCTGCTGGGAATACTGATTTCACAGCTCAACAGGGATTATAATCATAAAAATTGACACATTTTGTGGTAGACACATCTGAATTCCTGAAGCTTTAAAAAATACCGCATTTGTATTATATAAGGAGACAGCAAAGCATCAATATGGTCTTCTTTTTCTCCACTCTTTTGCATCATATCTTAAACCAGAACTTTTTTCCAGCTTTATTGAGATATAATTGAGATATGTCATTGTGTAAATTTAAGGTTTACAACATAGTGATTGTAGATATGTGTATATTGCAAAATGATTATCACAATACGGTCAATTAACACATCCAACACCTCACATAGTTACAAATTTTTTGTGTGATGAGAACTTTCCAAATCTACTCTTTTTAAAACAATTAATATTGCAAGCTCGTATACGCTAAGTATCAGATTTTTGTAGAGTTTACATTTATATATTTAGGATTTTTTTTCTTAATTTTTTCCATTTGTTTTTCTTTATCTTTGCCTACATTTGGCTTTAAAACAAAATTTAGCTGAAAGAATAAACAGGTAAATATACCTGATACTATCCTTAAAAATAAAATAAAAAGGAAAACATACCCTACCAGAAATTAAAACGCTTATAAAGATACATTTGTTATTACAATGATAGAATCTTAGAAATATTAACATATAAAGCAACCTAATACAGAGTTTTATAAGCACCTTATGTCAAGAAAATAGTCACATTCACATAAAACCAAATTATCTTTTTGTTTTTTGCTATATGTAATTTTATCCAAGATGAATTAAAGTGTTTAATATAAAAATACAAGTATTAAAATACATGAATCATCTACATCTGGATGTAGTAAGTCTTTCTAAGCATAAAGTCACTGTATAATACTAGAAAGGAAAAGACTGAAGTTTTGACTTCATAAAACTTGATAACTCTTGAACATCAAAAGCTTCATACACAAAATCAAAAGCTGAGGCAGTTGTTTTTAAATAATAGGACAAACACAACAAAAGCCCTTAATATAAAAATTGTACTTACAAATCAGTAAGAAAAATGTTAATTAAAAGTAGATGAACAATATTATAGGTTGATACAGAAATGGAAAGTAAAACTGAGAAAGAATTATTGCACCTCAACAATATTAAAAGTGCTACAAATGGAAACAACATGTGTAATTTTCACATACAAGTTTTGTGAGCATTAGAAAAAATGTTCTTTATAGTAAGATGAGAAAGCTAATGACTGGTAGAAGTTCGAAGCCCTTTTTCTTTTCAAGTAAGCAATTTGACAGTTAATATCGAAATATTTAAAGATGTTTATTTTAATTTTCTTTGAGTCAATAATTCTGTGTCTAGGAATTTGCCTTAAGCAACTAATCAGTGATCCAACTGTGGGGTTAATTGCAGTAATATTTATAACAGTGAAAACCTGGAAATAGCATCAATGTTCAAAATTTACTAATGGATTAAACACATTATGGTATACTACAAAATATAAGCATTAGATTATGCTTTCAAAGATTTTAGTTATGTAATAATGTTGAAGATTACCGTATAAAAATGACATTGTATTCTAGGCTTTCTGCTAAGGACTTTAATGTAAAACCTCATATCATTGTCACAGTCATGCAGGAAAGGTAATTTTTCTGTTCTAAGCATAGTAAAATGAAGCTCACAGAAGTTAAATTACTTGACTTGATTCACACAGCAAGATATAAATCCAGGAAATTATTTCTGGAGCCCACTTGTAACTTCTACACTATATTATACCCAAATGGTCAATGATTACAATCCAATATTGTGAAAATAAATATGATACTGTGCTTAATATAGTGTAAAATCCAGAGGAACATAGGTGTTTATTGGGGGGCTTAGCTTTGCTTGGATCAACTCCTATCACAATGCAAGAGACTCTAACCTCTCAGGGGAGGTTCTGTTTGCTGAATCAAACAGGACATCAAGGCGCCTTGCCTTTATCGGGGATTGGCAGATTTTCTCCTACTTATTTCAAGTCCTGTAATGTCTGTTCCTGCTAGGGACATAAAATTCTACCCTGTTGGCCATTGGTAACTTTTTCTCTCTGATATCAAGACTGGTTCAGAATGATAAGGTGCCAAGATGGGCAGTAGAAAGAATGGAAATCTAAAGCGTGAAAAGGCTAAATAGATGAGTCAATTATAGAGAAGAGATGGACAATACTCTTTCCAAAAGAGTGATTAACCTTTGAGATTTACAAAAATAGGACATAATTCAAAAGTGAGATTGGTCAGCATAAGTGGCTACTGTCACCAATGACCTTTTAATTACTTTAAAATACAAGAAAGCTATCTTTCTTTCTAAAAGCATTTTAGTTTTGTTCTAGACCTGGCCGTGATTTATCTGGGAGCCTGTCTTTTACCTTTAAACTTTACTTATATATTTCACCTCTTGAACAGAATATATTTTTGACCTTACAATTGCATTGATACTCTCTCTCTGTATGTAGGCTAGACCTAAATAGTTTGATGTCCTTATTTTCACCTTTAGAAATGAAAAATTGGGACAAGGTCATGTCCTCTTAAATCCAAGAAATGTTTTATTTATAATTGCTTCTCCCTTTCTTTTGAATGCTTTATTATAGGAAAGATTACCACATGAATAATTAAAGTTTTAAATGTACAGGGCAGAGATAAGTAAATAATTACAAGCAAAAACTCATTTTTATTTCAAGTAAAAGCAGCAGCAGAGAATTTAAGATGGTGCTGACTTTCTTAAGAAAAGACAAAAACCTTCCTTTTCACATTTTAGTGCACTTATTCAAAATGGTGAATAGCCTGGAGATTAACACAAGGGCTGCTTTTCCTTTTTTTGTTTCAAATCCATTAGTGGAATATCTTGGCACCCTTAGAGCTGCACAGTGTGGTTTTCTGGGTTATTATTTCCTTTCTGGCAGTATTTTAAAACAAGTACAGAAAATGGAAAAATTATCTTTATAGTCTTCTCTTATATTACAGAAGCGATGCAGGGATTAATCAATTTGCAGTTAGACAAAATTCCCTAAATTATTAAGCAAACTTTTGAAATTTACTAATTTGCAATCTGTAGAAGGATTTTGGCTGTATTTGTTTTCTCTGTTGCTGAGAGAAAATTGGAACCTTACGTGAAAAATGGGTTGGCCTCAAGTTGATATTCTGCATGGTAATATTTTTGTAAGCCCTTATTAAAATCTCCACGTTTTGGTTCTCCAACATGGCCTCTTTTTGCCACTACTTTGTTTTTGCAGAACATTGCAAGTCTGGCATGAGTTCCTCTCTTAATAAATTCTAATATCCATAAACTCCAGTCTCAGTGCCTTTTCCCATGCTGCCTCTGTTGGGGCTTGTCTGCCATCTCTGTCACATCTGAACAGTGCCTGGTGAGCTGTATTTCCTTCTTTGTTCACTGGGAATCATTTAAAGGAATTCAAGGCAACGTTGCCATCTTTCTTTAAAAAAGGCGCTTGTGTTCTTATAATTTGTTTGTTGTAAGACTGTGGCTGTCTTTAATTTATTTAGCAAGGATGGTAGACTATGCTGTTACTGTTTCAGAATTTATATGGACAAAGTATGCAATTTATATGAAGAAAAAAAATGATCTCTCTTTTTTTCTAATTGTAAAATTCCATTCAAAGAGGTAATAACCTGAGATAAAGATTAAAATGCAATTTGGAATAAATTCTTTTCTAACATTTGTTTCAGTATTTTGGGCACCTAAAAGTAGATTTTCTTTGTGCGTTAAGTAAAGTGCACTCTTTTGGGAGTAGTGGTAACTGTTAGGATCACCAGAGAGCTCTTTAATTACTATTTCACTGCTTTAAACCATGCTACCTCCTGCTCTATTCTCCTGAACTAAGAGTAAATGGAGCTTTCAAGAGGCCTAAAAGAATTTGATTATACATTGAAAATCTGATTCAACTAGTTAAAAACTTAAAGGTAATTTAAATTTTATCTGGCTTTAAAGAGTCTCATTTATCTTTGAAAATTGTCCCCTTGGAAACATATTCTGAGTTTGGTAATGTCGTTAACTTTCCCTGCAAATAAGCAATGTTACTTCTTTGCGTGTCTCTTATGTATTTCCCTTAAAACTGGCCTAGTTTAAATTACCTTAAGAAAACAAATTTTTTTGAGAAGCAGGGGGAGTAAATTCTAGGTATGTTGAGAATACAACTTTTAAACAAACAAATAAATACCTTCCTTCTTACCTCTAGGTCAACACAGACACACACAGAGAAACACTCGCATACCTATTTCATGAGAAGCAGAAGAGTCTGCCAAAGTTCCTTTGTGTTATGCTCTCCTAAAAATACCATGTGTTACATGCATGTGATTGGATGAATGGCACAGGCACACATACACAGAGGCACACACATACACAGTACTTATGTTTTCCCCAAATAATCACATCTTTTCCCACACCTTCAATTCTCATCTCCAGATGGATGGCTTTCAACCATTGCTGTCAGAAGGTTTCCAAAATCTACATCTGTAGTCCAGTTGTGTGATCAACTCTGTGATCAAACTCTTTATTACCTAAATTATTGAGTTTAATGTCTTCATTGTGGCATTGAAGGCTTTCTGCATTATGACTCCAATCTTTCATTACAGACTTGTCTTCATTCTCTCCTTCTGCTTCTGCCTGTTCGAATTAAACAGACTCTCCAACATAATTCCTCACCCAAGGACTTTTCTGAGGCCATTATTTTTGTCTTTCACTTACTTCCCTGTTCCATTCTTCAGGGCTCAACTCTCATGCCCAGAAACCTTGGGTCTGTCTCTCTGCTTTAAACCTTAGGCTCAAGGAATAAAGAGTTTTAGTTCCTTTATGTGACTTTCCATGGAGAAATCCCTTCTGTGGAGCCACCAATGAATATCGTCTTTAACTCCTTGGAGCTCTAATGCACGTTATATAGAACCTCTGAAAACATTTCAAACAGCCTTGTCTTTTTTTCTGGATTTGTGGGTTGTTTTCCTTATCAAAATGAAGATGACTTGAAGATATGGCTAATTCTTCTGAAACATAATATCTAACATTTAGCTCATTATCTTTATATGTAAACCTGCTCTTCTCCATTCCTACAAATCCAGTCGGCCTAGCCTAGAGAGCTGAAGTCCATTCTTCGTTCATCCCAACTGTCAGTTATTAGCAAATCCCATCTCTCTGACTATCTGAAATATCTTGTGTCCATTCACCTTACGTTGTGGCCGTACCAGACTAAGGAGCATATGAACAATTTCTCTCCAACTAAACTGCTGGTCCCTCACCCTGCTAGAGCATCAGATTCCTGATCAGCCCCAACATCAAGGCCCTCCATTTCCCTCCATATAAATAGGCAGCTTCTTCTTTACTTGGTTATGAGGGTAGTTATTTAATTGAGCCATAGTTTCCTTTCCATTATCTTGGAAATATTAATGGACAAATAAAAGATGTGAAGAGACCAGCCTTGTTAAATAAGAATGTCAACCTAATAATATTCCACTCTGCTGGAGGAACTGTTACATGTGGAGTGTGCTCCAGGTGCTGAACCAGGACAACAGGTATTGAAGAAAGAGAATAGTTTTCAACCACGGAAGGAGAGAAGTTTACCCCGCTTTAAATCCATAGACAAGAGATTTAAAAGTGTCACTTGCCAAAAAAGTGGAAAAGAAGACTTCACTGTGCCACCTCAGTGAAATTCTTACACATGAAAATTGCTATATGATTTTTAGGTGCAACACCCAGGACACAATCTATGAAAGAAATAATTGATACTCTGGACTTCATTAAAGTTCAAAACTTCTGCTCTGTGAATGACAATGTTAAGAGAATGAGAAGACAAGGTACAGATTGAGAGAATATATTTGAAAAGACATAGCTGATAAAAGATTGTTATGCGAAATATACAAAGAGCTCTTAAAATGTCACTGTAAGAACACAAACAATCCAAATAAACAGACAGCTCACCAAAGAAGATATACAAATGACAAGGATATGAAAAGAAGCTCCACATAATGTGTCATCAGGGAAGTGTAAATTAAAACATCGATGAGTTATGGCTACACACCTATTAGAATGGCCAGAATCCAGATTACTGACAACACCAAATACTGGTGAGGATGTAACAGGAACTCTCATTGCTGGTAGGAATGCAAAATGGTACATCCACTTTGGAAGGTAATTTGACAGTTTCTTACAAAACTAAATATGCTCTTACCATAGGATCCAGTGATCATGCTCCTTGGTATCTACCCAAAGGGTTTGTACTTATGTCCATACAAAAAACCTGAACATAGATGTTTATAGCAGCTGCATTCATAAATGCCAAAACTTGGAAGCAACCAAAATATCCTTCAGTAGGTAAATGGATAAATAAACTGTGGTACATCTAGACAATGGAATACCATTCAGCACTGAAAAGAAATGAGCCATTAAGCCATGAAAAGATATGAAGGAAACTTAAATGCATATTGCTAAGTGAAAGAAGCCAAAATGAAATTGCTACATAACAGATTATTCCAAGTATATAACATTCCGGAGAAAAGCAAAACTATGGCGATAGTAAGAAGATCAATGGTTGCCAGGGATTGGAGGGAGCATGGAGGGATGAATAGGCAGAACACAGAAGACCTTGAGGGCAGTGAAAATACTCTGTATGATACTATTATAATGGATACATGTCATCATGCGTTTGTCCAAACCCATGTGATGTATCACATCAGAGTGAACCCCAAGGTAAAGTATTCATTTTGAGTAATTATAATGTGTTGATGTAGGTTCATTGATTATAAAAACTGCACCACTCTTGTGAGGGATGTTGATAATGGGGTAGGCCATGCATGTGTGGGGGCATGGGGTATATGGGAAATCTTTGTACCTTCTGCTCAATTTTGCTGTGAACCTAAAACTGCTTTTAAAAAAAAAGTCTTTTTATAAAAAAAATTTCTTAATGAAGTAACCAGGGTAATTTATCCATACCTCTACCTCCATCCTCACCCTTGTTACTATTTAAGAATAACTTGAATTAAGAAGGAGAAAATATAAAAGAGTAATAGGAAACTCTGACTGTTACAGTTTTCTTGCCAGACTTTTACAAGAGAACAAACTGTAGACTTTTAAAAATATTTGGGGGAGAATTTGCCCTCAACTAGTAAGAGAAATAGCTAACAGGAGCAAGGTAAATAGGAACACTGATAATAAGGAGCAGTAATAAATCTTTATTCGGTCCAACAGAATCGTGCTATAAAAATTAGTGCTAAGGTAGAAAAGTAGGGCTAAATATAATATTTAGAAATTATGTTTGAAAATTTCCTTCTAGTTTAAGATTCAAGAAAAGGGTCGTAACAACACACGGGGCGACAGTGACAAAACCATAGAGAGTATACTTGCCCTATCTATTGGTCTGGTAATCATTTATTGCTTTTGGATATTTTTTAGTTCTCTACTCTTTCTGGGCACATGGTAGAAATGTACTTCCGAGCTTACTTGAAGTTAGGTGTGTCCATGTGACTTGTTTAAGCCAATAACATATAAGCAATGGTGATTTATGTCACTTCCGGGCACAAGTTTTTAAAAGCTGGGTGTGTCCATTCCCCTTGTTCTCTTTCCTGTGCTGTAACAATGGGTGATACTCCATGAGGTAGAGGTTGCACCAGTCTGAGATTCTTCGTGACGATGACATGAAGTAAAGCCCAGGGCTGACTGGATTGTGAATATGTGATATGAGCAAGAAACTCTTGTTGTTTTAAGCCACTAAGATTTTGAGGTTGGTTGTTACTGCGTCATAACCTAATATAGTTGGGAAGCCTAAGAACTAAGTCCACTATTCATGCAGGGATGAATGAATTTAAAGAAAAAAAAAACCCTCTAAAGCCTATGAGAAATTATCTAAAACAAAGATGCAAAGAGTAACATAATACTCTAGGAGCAGATAAATTACTTCATGGGTTAGGAGAAAAAATAGAATTACATACACATTTAGAAAGGGTCTGCTTTGCCTTCTCAATAAAATCTAAGCCCATAATTCCTGAATAAAGAGATTACAAAGAATAAAGTGATAAAAAAGATTAAAGGAAACTGCCTAAGATGAAAGCTGAGATTAAAAGAGAGCTGAATGAAACAAGGAAAAATATTTGGAGATTAAAAATGCAAAAGTGAAATGGAAACCTTTATTGGATAAAATAATGAGCAAAATTGACATTATTAAAAGAAGAGAAATAATATCATACTAAGGACTCAAGGCTTTCATTATAAAAAGAAATAAGTAAAATAAATGAACTAATGATTTTACTACAACAAAGAAGACATAAATTTAGTGATTGTTGAAGCAGATATTAACTGAAATACAAGGAAACAAAGAATAGCAATGATAAATAAAATATCTGGCAACTTAAAAATAAAAAATAGTTCTTACATGCCTAATCAAGTAAAGAGAAAGACTAGGAAATATTCAGAATAGCAATAAGAGAAATATTTTAGCCATAAATATGAAAAATTTTGAAAAGAGAATATTAGATATATTTGGAAATCTCATTATGGTAATCATTGTTCAAGAAAAAATATATTATCAATTTGGTGCTAGAAGAAGTGGTAACCATGATTATAACACTAACCATGAAAGATATTAAAAAATTACCAAAAAATTATCTTCATAAGAATCCTGACCTCAGACGGATTTAAAGGTTATTTGTTTCAAAATTTCTGGTTTGTAAAGAGGAGAATCTCCAATGCACTTTACAATGTTCACACAGCATTGAAATTAATAACAGAAACAAACAAAAAAGAAAATCGCATATCAATGTCAGCTAAAATATATCTATTCAAGAATCTTAAATAAAATGCAAATAATTTGAATTCAGCAGGATACAAATCATGAATAAAAATAATTTTGCTTTTAAATATTGTATCTATTAAATCACAAAGTATAATGTTGTTTGTTACATTCAAAGACATTTCTGATAAAAAGTCATGCTTAATAGGAAAATGCATGATAGGGACATACTTTTGAAGAGAAGACAAGGAAAGCCTACTTTTAGCATTTTTATTGAAAATTATACTGGAAGATCTAGACAACAAAAAAGAAATAAAAACAGTGGGAAAAAATTGGAAAAGAGGAAACACACATTATTAATTGAGGCTATAGGGTTTTCTACATCAAAAATATACCATTAACCTATGTAACACATAAAAAGACAAAATCAATGTTTTGACTTTAATTATAACAATATAGTTCAGTAGGTAAACTATACACTCTGTTGGGACAGAAAAGCTAAAAGTACTGTATAGACTATGCTTTAAAAGTCACTTTAAATGCATAATCTGATAAAGGCAAAGAAAGTCTTCATAAGTTATAAAAGAATGAGTCAAGATAATTGAAAGAGCTGTAGAGCTAACAGCTGTCCTGGGCACACAAGCAGACCCCTGGGATAGAACTTTTGCTTTTAATAGGGCATATGTCTATGGGAAGGGAGTGGTGCCAGGGAACAAAACCCAGATCTTATGCAAGGTGGGAAATCCCATTGTTGGTCCAAATAAGCCAGTCTGCTGAGGGGCAATACATGGAGCTAGCTGCAAGGGAGGCTGGGAAAAGTGATCATCACCCTCAGCAAGAACAAGTGTGGCCAACAGTCTTCTTTCTACTGAAGAAGGGAATGAATATTGGGGGACAAATGGCAGTTTCTGGTGTGTGGGCAAATTCTGACAACATTCAAAGAATTAGTAAGCACTAACCTTGTTCTCTTATTAGAATACAATTAAGTTAGCAATGTTAACACAAAAGGTTAACTGTCACCTTTCAAATTTGGAAATTAGAGAATTTATTAAAATTTTACACTTTTTCATGAAAACTCTTCTAAAACTAAGAATAAAAGAAAACTTGCTGTCAAAACTCCTATAAGACATTTTACTAGTTTCCTTGGCTAGTGAGATAAGACAAAATTTAAATATTCCATTTAAAATAAAGACAAAATTTGGTGAAAGACACGTGAGGCCTTTATAGAAAAAATATAAAATCTATTTGAAAAGATATTAAAAAATATATAAATGAACAGAGATCTATGTACAAGGACACAATGTGTAAAATGGTGAGGATTTTAGTTGTCTCCAAATTAATCTACAAATTTCAGGTAACCCAATTAAAAGCCCAACAGAGATGTCCTGTCTGAATTGGAAATTTTATTCCAAACTTTATTGGAAGAGTAAAAGACAAAAAAATAGCCAAAGCAGTTTGCGAATATAGAATGTTGTCATAAAACACCATTATTTACTCTGACGACAGACCTGAGCATGCGTGTAAACTGTGCATATCACAGTGGAGCATTACAGATCAGTGAGTATGAACAGGACATTCACTGAGGAGGGAAATGAATGGGGGGTGTGTGTGTGTGTGTGTGTATAAAATTTTGTTTTCAACTGATAGAAATACAATTTAAAATCACAATGAGAAACCAACTCAAACACAGGAGTTGGAGTCAGAATTTTTAAAACTGTGGCAATAGTAAGTGTTGGTGAGGATATGGAGCAACAGAAATTTTCCCAGAGAGCTGGTGATGGTGAAAATTGGTAGAGCAGTTTGGGGAATAGATTTGTCAAGAGATAGTAAAACTGAATGTCTGTATCCCTACTTCCTGTCACTGTGAATCCAATTGTACAGTTTAGAGAAACGCTCATGCTGTGTGCAAAAGGAGACACGAGCGAGAATGTTCATATCAGTGTTTGCAAAGTGTAAACATGGAAACAACACAAATGTCAATGAATGGAAGAATAGATAAATAATAAAGTGTGCACTCTGGGTACATAATGTTATATATATGCACTAGTGAAACAAAATAAAGACATCTACATGCATTAGAATAGAAAAAACATCTCGAAAGCAGTATAGAACAAAGAAAAGCAAATGGCAGAGAACACGTGCAGCATGATACCCTTTATGTAAGTTTCAAAATATGTAAAAAATAGTATATATTGCTAAATAATATGTATTTCCAAATAATTCCAAGTTCTTATGCAGTAGTTTGAAATGATAAGCCCTAAATTCTTGATAACGGCATCCTCTGGGCTCAAGGATGACGAATGTGTTAGGGTAGAGTATTCAACTATATTTTCTATATTTTCTTAAGCTTATTGATAAGAACCTAGGAATTTTTTCTTTACCTTTTTATATGTCTAAAGTTTCTTACATCAGAAAATAATTTTGTTATTGGTGTCCTTAAACAATGTTTTACTTTTGCAGTTTTACAAATTATGATTTGTTTAATGTTACTCCTATATTTTTCCTCTATTCCTTGTGTGTAGTGAAATCCTCTTTCGGGTTAGAAATACTCCCAGCATTTGTGTTCCTCAGGCCTGACACTAAAGTCGTGACCTAAAGACTTATTTGGAGAGTGGACTTCTTCAATTTTGCTTTTTTAGTTTTTGTCACTTATTGCAGATATATTCTAAATTGTAATTGTGATATAAATTATAATCTTAAAAGAATGGATAGTCATTTCCACAGCAAACTTATGTAGATGTTCGTCATTTTACTGGTTATTAAAGTCACCATGAGCCTCTTTAATTTCCACAGACCCAGTGAACCCTGAAAGCAATTTGAGAAGAGACGCCAGTTCATTATTGATAGAAGCGTATTCTCCTTCTGACACAAGCTTGCAAAATTTGAATTATGGTGGAAACTGTTCTGTAATATGTTTTAATCATGAAACGGCCTTGGCTCTGCCTATGTCTCCTCTGCAAAATCATGTTTTTCTTAGAATTAAGTAGAATCAAAAGAATGTTACATTTTTTTTTAGAACTTTCTAACATAATACAGTTATAACTGCATAGGTTTGGTGGAAAAATAAAATGAAAGTGCGTAAGTCCACGTCCAACTATGTTCAGGAAACTTTTAAACAGAGTTAAAAATGTATTTACTATTTCTCCGAGGCTTTTATTGTTTTGATGCTATGAAAATTGAATCCCTGAAATAGAAATTTCATCATTGATAGTCTTTTGTTAGGTATTTATTCTTTGTTTTAGGCATGTCTGTTAATGTTATTCGCAGAATTCAACTTGAGAAGCACTGATGTAACATACTAAGAGAAGAAAGGGCTATGGATGGTCAGAGTGCTGCTTTTTCCTCACTCTCAGGTTGCTTTTGAAGTCTTTGTCACATTTCCACCTCCATGACTCTAACTGGCTTGTTGTCCAGTGACCTTTAAGTCACCAAATCTGATGACCTTTCCTGTCTTTATTCTCTTTGACTATTGTGTGTCTTTTGAAATTCTTAACAACCTTTTAAAAAATTCTATCTTTAATAGCTGCCATTTTCCTTAACTTTAAATTATTTGACTTAATTGTTTTAAAGCATAGGAAAGTATGTGCCTAGGGGCCGGCCTTGTGGCACAGCGGTGGTTAAGTGCGCACGTTCCGCCTCGGCAGCTGAGGGTTCGCCAGTTCGGATCCTGGGTGCAGATGTGGCACCACTTGGCAAGCCATGCTGTAGTAGGTGTACCACATATAAAATAGAGGAGGATGGGCACAGATGTTAGCTCAAGGCCAGTCTTCCTCAGCAAAAAGAGGAGGATTGGTGGCAGATGTTTGCTCGGGGCTAATCTTCCTCAGAAAAAAACAAAAGAAAGAAAAGTATATGCCTATTTTAATAAATCAAGTGATAGAGACGTGTGTGAGAAGCAGCTCAGAAACTCGCTCTTTCCAATCCTGTACCCACCCCAAAAGTGACCAACGTTAATAGGTTGTCACTACTCGGCTGTGTCTGTGCTCAAAGCTATAAAAACATATTTACGTATGCACATATTGTTTGCTCATTTCACTATCTATAAATATGGGACATAAATATGCACTGCACCTTTAAACATGCTTTTGAAATGCAGTCCCATATCATGTGCTTCTAGATCAATACATATATAGTCATGGCCATTCATTTTAATAGTTATAGTACTATGTATTTATAAACTTTTCTATATTATATAAGAAAATGCCCTGTTGTTGTACATTCTTCTACTTGTGTTTACTTTAGTTGTTATGCTGTTTCAAAGAAAGACCTGAGAAGGAGAGGGGAGCATCAGGTCACCCAGTGCTCCACTCCTCTTGACAATTCCTGGTTCATTGGTCGATATTGCCAGTATTGCCTAGACAAGAGGGTTTCTGCTCTGGGCTTTGGCCTTTGCAGAGCGCTCCTCTGACCATGCCCCAAACCTCTACAAGGTAAGCAGTTTGTGGATCAAGGAGATTGTGCTTTGATAGAGCATGTCTGCCCTTCTAGACTTTGCTCAGGGGATGCAGGGTCTTGGAATCCCTCCAAGGTCTCTGTGAGCCTCTTTCCAAGGCCATCCTCCCAAAGGCAAACTGTACCAGAGATCTGGCCAAAGGACAGCTTTTTTCAGATGAAATAAAGAGTGAAAGAGGTGAATGGATGTGGGATATGTTATGTAGGGTGTCTAGACATATGTGTGAGAGGCCCTGCTGGAGGGAGCTGGCGTTGGGAATAACCAGTTAGCCTCTCTGTACCACCATATTCTAGCGTGAAAACCTGAGAAATGCAAGAAATCTAAATTTGAACCTGGCCTTGCAGGTCCTTAGGAGATTACATTTGTCAAGATAGGAGAACAAAACATATTTTAATAGTTAATTAGTTCAATATATAAAAGAGATACAATCTATAACATAAACGATTGGGGGAGTAGAAGGGCCTCAATTAATACTTGTCCCTCAGGCCTTGCAAATGTGAGGATGGGCCTGTCAGTGCTTCCCATATAGATAGCTAATTTGGTGACCATCAATGAATTGGTATTTACATTCTTGTGTAAAATCTCCTCTTCTTAAATCTGGGCTGGCCTTTTGGCTTGCTTTCACCAATAGAACATAGCAGAAGGGGCACCCGGATGAAGCTGACCACTGTGCTTGGAGGAAGCTCATGCTAATCACCTGGAAAGGCCGCATGGAGTTTCCTGTGGCAGCCATGGAGATGCATTCCCTTTGAGAAGGAACTTTCTATTCAGTAGGGCATGCAGTTAGCTCAGAGCCACTGGCTGAAGCTCCTTCAGGCTCCATCTCAGTGTTCAAGATGAGACCGTGCTTTTTTCAGTCAACCTTGAACCAATGACTGAGCAGAGTGGGGATAGTAGAGTCTGGCTATTCCTGCCCAACATGACAATCTTTGCCATGGAGTCCCACACTGGGTTGACTGACACTTTGTCAGATATGTATTGAAGTCCAAAATTTTCCCTGCCCAATTCGGTTTCCTACCTCCTTCCTTTTTATAGGTGCCAAATCTGCATCATGGTCTGAAGGCATTCTCTGCCCAATTCAGCTTCCTCCCCCTTTTAACTTTCACAGGCATTAACCCACCCTTCCCCCTCAAAACTACCTGCAATCCTAATGCCATCTCAATGTCTTTTGCTGGAGGACCCAACTGATACAGGAACTGGCGCACCGGGCCACCGGCAAGCCTCAAGAACCTAGGGCTCAAGTAGGTGACACCAGCTGAGTCATTCCCATCAGCCCCAAGCGTTCAAACCACCCTAGCTGAGGCCACACGGTGCAATGACAGTCTGTGTCCACTGAGCCCTGCCCAAATTGCAGGATCCTGAGCAAATAATAAACACAGTTGCTTAGGGCCCATATGTCTTAGGAGTAGCTTGTAGCAGTAGATAACTGAAACAGAAATTGGCTTTCAGTGGTTGCTGAGAGGGTGATGGAAAATGTTAGATGAAAAATTGTTAAATGTGAGCCTGAAACATCAGGGGTCAGACTGTGTGATATGCAGGCAAAGTCATCAAAAAAAGTGGTGCATTTTTCTTCTATTTTCATGTTTTTCTACCAACCAAAGGTTCAGGTTCACCTAGTTCCCCCAGAATTATCCCACTGATGATAGAAGCTTCCTTCATTAACTAGAAGCACCCTCTTATGAGTGTTCTTATTGTGACTTTTTGGTGAATTGAGCCATACACATAAACATATGTCCAGTTTTACTGGGGAAAGATTTATTTATTTTATTTTATTCAATGTATTTCTCTTATGAGGCCTGGAGCCAGCTCACAGCCTTTGGATGCATGTAAAGTAGACTCTCTCATCAGTTTCTGTTCCTAGTGTGTGAATGATGCTTAGTCTACTCTCTATGCCATGTGTTTGCATCAAAATTCAAACTTTTTCCTAGAATGTCACCTTCATTTTGTGCAAAAATTACACTCAAACATATTGGGGATGTTTTCAGTACTATTTTACTATAATTTACCCAGCCTCTGAAAGACTGCCAAGTTTAGTTTAGGAATTTTTATAGCTTATTGTTCAAGTGTAGAGGAAGAATTTATTGTTATCTATGGTATGTAATTCCAAACACATGTTACTGTTATTACCAGCATGATGATTTTTCCATTAATAGAAACAGTGGAATTTTCCCACTAATAATAATAGAAATTAATGGGCCATAAGCAAACATTTTGAAACCAATTTTGTCCTATAGTGAAATATGTGTGTGAATATGTGTATAAGCAGATAGACAGAGATGGATAGTTATTCCTCTGGTTTATAATTGAAACCAGGTATCTAATTTTCCCATTCCTTTAGATTAATATGGTGAACGCTCCTTTTAAGCACAAAGGATATCTAATAGTGGTAATAAATTACACTTGCTATTTAGTAACTTTGCAATAAAAGCCAAAATGCATTGAATTTCTATGAAGTCTTGATGTTGTACTTATTTATTTTGAATTCTTACAACAATCTAGAATTTTGCATCAACTTATTTTTGCAACTGAGAAAGCAGGGACTTAGAGACACTAGGCAATGCACCCATCAACACGCAGCTGGTAATTGTCAGCACCGTATTCAAGTCCTGCTCTCTCTCACCCTGAATTTCATGTTTTCTTTTATTTGATTTATTTTAGCCTTGAAGTCTTAAATTAAATCAATGTATCTACTTAGCTAGCCAGTTAGGATCATGAAGCAATGGAAAAACATTAGTATTAGGTATGTGTATATATATATATATACACACACCTAATACTAATGTAAAACCTAATACTAGAATATATATATATATATATATTCCTAATACTAGCGTATATAAAACCTATTAGGTTTTATATATGTTTTATATATATATATATTCCTAATACTAGAATATGTAAAACCTAATGCTAGAATAAGGGATAGATCCACAGGCATAATTTTCCTATCAGGAGAGATTCTGGTGGAAAATATGATAAAAATGTCACTTAATACTGGGGCCTCATCAAGGAGAGAAATTGTACAAAGAGGCACTAATAGGAGGGTTAAGATGTAGGGAGGTTAAAACTGCATCCACTTCCTATTAGAGCCACTTTTCTAGGGTTCCCCTGCCCTGATTTTGTTTCCCGTACCTACCCAGTAGAAGTACATAATGTAGCATCAAGCTTATCTTTATGATGACCTCAAAGGAGCCTGAGTGTATGTATCCAACTCTTGTCTTCCAAATACCCAAAAGAAATTAATAAACTAAGGAAAAAAGTATCAGTAAGTGCTATGGTCTAGGGAAGGATAGAATTACTAATGTCTGGAGAAAATATTCATTGACTCAAAATTTAACATTGGTGAAATTAACAAATATGTGAGGAACGCAGCTGAATCCTTAGAGGAGTGCTCATAAACTTTCACATCCATCAGAATCACCTGGAACAGATTTATGGACCCCCCCCCCCCCAAGCCTAAGGTTTTTGATTCAGTAGGTCTAGGGTGGGACCCAGGTGTTTTCATTTGTAGGAAGGTCCCAGGTGATGCTGATACTGAAGTTGATTCTGCTGGTCTGGGGAACCATGACCAAAATGGGGAAGTGAGGCTATAGAACACCTGGGAAAAGTCTCCAGCTAGCATTCATTTGGCAGAAAAGATAATGTGTGGCATCAAATACATATGTACCACCATGGAACTTATTCTCAGCTTATATTGAGCCCAGATGTTATGCTATGTTTAACCATGGACATTGCCACAGTTAGTTTGTAAGAACCGTTATTGAGAGGGTATTGTTGACCAAAGGGCAATCTATTGCATTGACTCAGGTAAAGTATCAGGTTAGTTACTAGAAAGAGAATATTTGAAGTTTCTAAATCAAAAGGAAAATGTATAACTTATTAACATGTTATGGAGAGAGAGGAAGAAAGACAATTTAGAAGTTCATGTGACCACTAATTGAGATGAGCCAAGGACATAGTGGGAGTCTAGTCAAAAGTAGCAAAGGGTCAGGGCAGCCCCAGTGGCATAGTGGTTAAGTTCATGTGCTCCACTTCAGTGGCCTGGGATTTGTGGGTTCCGATCCCAGGCACAGACCTACACACTGCTTATCAAGCCATGCTGTGGTGGCATCTCACATACAAAACAGAGAAAGATTGGCACAGATATTAGCTCAGGAAGAAAGAAAGAAAGAAAAGTAGCAAAAGGTTTAATATATTTCTGACCCCTGGTTGCCCTAACAATGGAGCTTGCTCTCTAAGGTAATGAAATTTTAATGATGCATGCAATGAAAAACATAATACCTAGGATCCAATTTGGGGGATTTCTGTGGCGGCTTTTTGGAGGTATTTATAACTTACTAATGATGATAAGATGCTATTTGAGTTGTATATAAAGGAGTAAAGTTTAGCATACATAGTCAAGAGAGCTTCTTGGTGCTGCTAACATTGTTTTGCCAGCTTTGTCCGAATCAATGGAGATAATAAATCATGCAGCTGTATGTATATATTATTCAACTCATTGGCATTGGGAAAACAAAAACAGATACCTGGGACAGAGAAAATTATAAAAAGCATTCTCTTGGAGATCTGGAACTGAAACCAGTACAGCAGCTTCTGCTTAGAATCATCTCTTGATTTTATTGTTTCTCTAGGATGTTGGTCCCAGGAAGTAACGGAAGTAGAACAGGGAGTCAACAGCAAAATACCAGGAAAAGAATGGGGCTCTAGCACTTCATAATTTCTAACTATCAAGTACAGAAAACAAATGTTTGTTACAGAAATTATGCCACTTTTATACTTGTATATGGCCCCTTTCCTTATCTCTTGAAGCCTCTAGATCTTTAAATGGGTTGTGTAAAACTATAGACAAATCTAAATTTATTTTGACACTCCTGTGGGCATGTTACTTTTGAGTAGAGGTCTATAGACTCTCTCAAGGAGTTCCTCATAATAGCCCCAATACGGGACAATCAAGTGCCATCCTCCATGTGGATGAACTAACAAAAAAAATCCAAATTAAGGCATACAATGTGTTCTATAAGTAGACATAAAGCCTTTGAGTTTGTACAATATTTAATTCCAGACTACATTGGAAAAATATTTCAAGAAATATGAGATGAAAATATAACAACCCAAATATACAGCATTTTATTTTATATGCTAAAGCAACAATGACCAGAATCTTCTAAATACGTTTTAATGCTCAGAAAGTAAACTTTCCATATTCCCTTCTTGAAAAAAAAATTTTAAAATAACTCTTCAAAAGCATGTTGTAACTCACCAAGAGATGAAATTAGAAAATAATGGAGGTGATAGAAAGTATAATAGATACTGCAGAATTAATCAATTAGAAACTGTCTGAATCCATTTAGGCTGCTATAACAAAAATACCATGGACTGGATTGACTCAGTAACAAAAACATTCCTCACAGTTCTGGAGACTGGGAAGTTCAAGATCAAGGCACTGCCAGATTCAGTGTCTGGTGAGAGCTCACTTCCTGGTTCAGAGATGGATGTCTTCTCTGTGTAACTTCACATGGCAGAGGGGTAAGGGAGCTCTCCCAGTCCCTTTGTAAGGGCACTTATCCTATTCATGAGGGCTCCACTCTCATGACCTCATTGCCTCCCAAAAGCCTTACCTCCTAATACCATAACATTAGGGGTTAGGATTTCAACATATGAATTTTGGGGGACACAAACATTCAATCTATAGCAGAAACCAACATTAGGAATTCACCCAGAACTCAAGGAAAGAGGTAGAGATGAAAATTAAAAGAGGAGAAGCTCCAATAGCCAATTTCTCAAGGAGATAACAGAGCAGATGGTGCGTGATTATCTTGTGTGAAGATTAACCAATTCTCCATCTATTTTATGAACCCAACCTGATTATGATACCAAAATCTGAGAAAAATAATGGAAGAAAAAGAAATTTCTGACTAATTTCACATAAGAAAATTGAAATAAAATGTGTGTAGGTAAATACTAAAATTTAATTTTTGCATACTGAAGGAGTAATGGAACCTGTTATAAAGCATCATATTGTTCAATAGAAAGTATTCTTAAAACCCATTATCATGAACTCCACAATATCTTGGTAATGCAATAAAACAGTGAAGAGGTGTAATAATTTTAATTTTTGTAATAAAGAATATAAAACTATCATTATTTTAAAAAATATGCTTAATCAACTGAAATCTATTAGAAATAAAGTTCAGTAGGGTATTCAATTATAAAAGCTATAAAGATAAATTATTAATGTTTACATATGGTAGGATATAAAATTGAATAGAAAATTGTCCCATTTAATAATTTACTATTAAGTTAATTAATGTACCTTGAAATAAGATTATCAAGAAATATGTAGGACTCAAATGATTAAAAAAGAAACAAAAAAACTCAAAAGGATAGAAAATAAGCCTTGATGATGAAATGTTGTATAACAGCATAACTTTTTTTCTTTAAGTCAATGTACATTTTTAGCAGATCACAATGGATATTTCAGTGGAGTTTTTTAGAGGAGCTTTGCAAAATAAATTTAAGTTCATTTGAAAAAAGAAATCAGAAAATAACGAAGATCATTTTGACAAAGGAATTAGGGTAAGTGGGAGCAGAGGTGAAAGTGAGGATTGCGTTAACAGAAAATTAAATCTGCATTAATAAAAAATGAAATAAAGCTGAAATCAGTAAAACAGTGATAATCTGAATTCAGTAAATAAGTTTATTAAACATATATAAAGAAAGTTGGATGGCAGACCTAGTTCGACTTGTCATTGTCACATATTTAGTATGGATGGACCTTTGTCACGAACAAACTTAATTTACATTCCTTTTGTCGTCCTTCCTCTCAACATATTCAATGGGGATTGATATGGGTTCTGAAATTTGGTGTAACTGTCAGATGTGGTTGATGCAGCAGCAAAATTCTGCATGCTTTGCCGAGATCTGGAACATCAAGAACAACGCCGAGAGTTAGATTTCCCTCAGAGATATCCGAGAGGAAACAAAAGAAGAAAGCTAAAATAAAAATGTAAAGAAGCAGCATACAAAAGACAGAGAAGTAAGAAAGAGACAAGGAAGGAGGGAAGAAGGAAGGGAAGAAAGAAAGGGAGGGAGCAAGAGAAAAAACGCAGGTGGAAGGAATGAAGGAGGAAGAAAAATATTAAAATGAACTATCAATATAGAGAGAACTGTGCAGTTGAGTAACAGGAAAACAGACCCTGGAAACAATTAGACTTTAGAATATGATAAAGAAGATGCTGAAAAGAATAGACAAGATCTTCAGAAAACGGAACATGGGCAATTATTATTGAGGGGGCAAAGTTGAATCCTTATTTCGAGTTAAATAGTCAAAGCACGAAGCAACAAAAAATTTGCAAAATATATGACAAAAATAAGTATCTTTAGTATATCAAGGCATCTTATAAATAAAGGGGAAAATTGAAATACTCAATGGAAAAAAGTGCAGAAACGTCATTAGTGTGTGGTTTGTGAAAGACAAATATTTGTGAAAGAAGGATTCACATACATGAAAAATATTTAGACTCAAAAGTAGTAAAGAAATATGAAATGAAGTATAAGTGAGTAGTTGTTTGTTAACTTAGATTTTGCTAGGTATGAACATATAACAAAAACACATTTTGGTAAAGATGCAAGGAAATGCACTTTCATACATTTTTGCTATTGGTGCATTTCTGGAAGGCGATTGGGAAATATGTGTGGATACTTTGACTTGATGTTGTTTCTCTTTTAGGAGTTTATCCAAAGGACATAATTACAAGGGCACACAAAAATATACATATTGGTTGGTGGAAAACCACTTGGCAAATCCATGCTATGGAATATTATGTAACCATTAAAAACTCCCAAACATTTCAAGATGTGAAAAGCCCAGAATGTATTGTAAAGAGAATGGAAGTAGATTTCTTTGTTTTTTTTTTAAAGATTTTATTTTTCCTTTTTCTCCCAAAGCCCCCTGGTACATAGTTGTGTACTTTTAGTTGTGGGTCCTTCCAGATGTGGCATGAGGGATGCCAACTCTGCATGGCCTGATGGGCAGTGCCATGTTCGCACCCAGGATTCGAACTGGCAAAACCCTGGGCCACTGAAGCAGAGCGCACAAACCCAACTACTTGGCCATGGGCCTGTCCCCTGGAAGTAGATTTCAAAATAGCACATGTAGTATATGCAACATTTTTACATAATGTTTTGCGTGTTGTCATTGTCATTTAAGAGTATCTCTTAGAATATTCTTCATTAGTGAAAATTTAATTAACTTTTTAGTTTGATACATCTTCTCAAAGCCAGTGATGGCATTTCTCATGTCACAGACATGATGGGGATATAAGGCTGACCTGAGGCTGCTGGAAATTCTACTAGTGTCTGCCTGGGGTGAATAGAGGGATGTAGAAAGTAAATGCGGGTCATGTAATAATATCGTGTGTTATGGCTGCATCTTGCACCTTTAAAATGTGGTTAAATGAACCTATCTCTAAGGCTCCTGCTGACTCTAAAATTATGTGATTCTCTTCTATCCTGTTTTTTCCTCTTCATTCCTCACCAGTCCTTCCTGCAGTCGCTGTAGCACTGTGAACAAGAACAGTATGGAACAGAAGTGGTGCCCCATTTCCCCTCACACCCTGTAGCAACTATACGTCATAGCTGATGAGATACACTTGCTTCCCTGAGCATGTGATCAGCTGTTTTATTCTGGTCTTTCACAACTGTCTGGCTGTGACTGCTGTTGTACTTACTTTACTGAGAATCTATAGGCTCATAAAATTGCTTTCGTAAGAGTCTTAGGAAATAGTTCTAAAATTAGGAAACCACTGTGCGTGGGGTAGTTGAGGAGTTGGGGAATGTAATCTCATGGCCAAATAAACGTATGACATTCATTATGAAAGTTTTAAACTAGTGATTTTGACAAATCCCTTAAAGAACTTTATTCGAAGTTCCAAAATAGAAGCAATAAATACTCAAGTTTTTTTAATTAATGAGAAGGGATATTATCATTCTTGTAGTTATATGCTTTGCTGATGTAATACAAATGGTATGTTGTGTGAGAGATCATAAATATGTTTGAAAATATTTTATGTGGATCACTGAATAGATTGTACTGTAGAAAAGGAGAGAAAATGAAAGACCCTCCCTTTTTAATTCCCTTTGATTAGAAGTCTGTCAGATGTATTGGTCAGGTGATTTCAATGTGCATCTAAGGTTTGAAAAAGCTGGAAAACATATTCCTCTTAATTCTTCCTTCAAAGCCTCTTTGCTCTCCTAAAAATGCAGTTGTGTTCCTAATAAAATTCTAAATTGCTTGGAGCCTCCAATTAAGAAGAATTTTTCAGGGCCGGCTCTGTGGCCGAGTGGTTAAGTTCGCGCGCTCTGCTGCGGCAGCCCAGGGTTCGGATCCTGGCCGCAGACATGGTACTGCTTGTCAGGCCACGTTGAGGTGGTGTCCCACAACTAGAAGGACATGCAACTAAGATATACAACTGTGTACAGGGAGGGTTTGGGGAGATAAAAGCAGAAAACAAAAAAAGATTGGCAAAAGTTGTTAGCCCAGGTGCCAATCTTTAAGGAAAAAAAATGAAGAAGTTTTCTACTCTTCTCTTTTAGGACAGAGGTGAATTATAAGAAAATGATAGAATCACATGCACTTGGGTGTACAAGTGTATGTCTGTGTGTGAAAATCAACTTGTCAAGGAATGTTCAGGGACAGTTTTTGGTATCAAATTTCTGTACCTATTATACCTACATTTACCAGGATTCCTGATGTTTCCTTTTATGACACTGAAGGGGCTCACATACTTTCAGTCAACAAAACAGTAATACCAACAACAAAACTTCATTTATAGTCAACATATTCTATTTTGCATGTGAATCTACTATTATATTTTTAAATGATGTTGATTGAAATGATTGAAACAAAACGATTATTTCAAGAAAATTCAACAATGCAGAGCTCCTGTTTCTGTTTTTAAAAACAGATTTTGCTTCATTTTGTTGTTATGCTTTGTTTAAGAGTGCAGGTAATAGTACATTACACATTGCAGAACAAAAATTACGAAAACATCAATTAGCTGCTCTTAAAATTAAACCCAAAATATATTTGGCAGGTTTTATGTATGTTGATAAATAATAATGCTGAAGGTAAAGCTACACATGATTAAAAAACAATACATTGAATGAAAGGACAATAGAGTAAGTCCTGCCAATACACCACTGTGGTTTATTTCAAACCTTCCAGTGTGTCCTTACACACTGTTTACAAAGGAAATCAGTTTACAAAGAAATGCCCTAGGGAGGTATTAAGGTCTAGTTGATTCCTAGGTGACCAGTCTTCCTGAATTTATGCGTAGCTTCCGTTTGCTCAGAATATAGTTTGGCATAAGATTTACAGCAAATGCTTCTTCCAGGAAGAAGTGATGATATTAATACTAGAGATATATTTTAGGGACACTTTGTCACTTAGATGAGAGCAAATTCCCATAGACAGCCAATCCCAACTTTGCATGAAGGCAGACCAAAATATCATTTTCCAATTAGAAAATTTCTTTCTACTTCACCTTCAATTCCTCATTAGTGGAAAAAATGGCATAAATAAAAACACAGACCCTCAACTTACATATGTGTCCAATATTCTTCAACCAAATAATGGAAAATAAATGTCATTTGTGATAGTCAAGTGTCTCTTTTTAGAGTTAGACACATGGAGACAGACAAGAGTGTTTTGGAGGCTGAGAGTTGGGTGAGCCTCTTGTCCTCAAAAATATTGTGGTTGATTCAGAAGCCCCTACAAGGTAGTTTATTTGAGGATACCTGCTCTAAGGATGCTAATCTTACTGTATAACCACATTGATGATTCACTTGATTTGCCAGGAAAACACCACTTCTAATCACTGTTGAAAAATTCCTTTTTCTATCTTTTTAGTTTGTGCAAGGCCAATTTCCAGTGGATTATTCAGCAACATTTAACTCACTATTCAGTAACTCAAACATTTATTCTGTGACTTTTCCTCCTCTTTGCTTAGTTTCCCCAGCTTCTTTTTCCATATTCACTTCGTTGTGCCATTTTTTCCTGTCTGCCCTTTTAATGTAATAAAATATTCTTTTATCTAAAGTGATTTTGGTCTGTCAAAATAGAATCTCTCAGAAACGATTTTCTTTTTTTAAGCATACCAGATTCATATTGTTCTCCTCTCCCCCGCCCTCCTGAAATTATGACTGTGAATTTTCTCTTCTTTCTTTCCACAAGAATGAATGATTCATAGAGCAAGAATGCTGAACTGGGAAGGAGCTGTGTGTGGATAGTGATTGGTTCACATTTGCTTTTCCTTTATTTTACCTGTAATGAAGAGGTTTTTCAATTTTAGCTGTGCCTTTGAAATGGTAATTGGCCATAGTGTCTAATGGCCCTGGAAGGATCACTCTTCTTTGCGGTCTGCTGTATGATTTAGAATTGATGATGACATGCAAAAGATTTGGAGCATTTAAAAACTATCTGTGCTTATTGATAATACTTAAGGTTTTAAAGAAGAGGATTCCCTTTCCTTGGTGAATGTAAAATGGCAGTTGCAGTATCTTGTTTCAAGTAACTGTAGAGGATGTTAGCTGTTAATTTTCCTATTGTCTTGTATTTACACTCAAGTATCGACACATAATAAAGAGAGCCAGCAGACACATCATGATTGGCCTTATTAAGGATCACCGGACCCAGTTATGGCAACCTAACCATCACTCCATACCCTCTTCTTAAAGAATTAGATGGATTTGAGGGTCAGAAGTCCCTGGGAGTGCGTTATTCCTGTTAAGGGATTGCTCTCTTCCTTTGTTGTGTGGAAAATGGAAGGAAGATTATACCCTCCCACTGAATACAGAGAATCCAAGAGGAATTTAATAGTAGCTAACATTTATTGATTGTTTACTCTGTGCCGGGGAGCCTACCAATCATGTCACACTTACTGGGAACGCATCTGCTTCTCACACCCACCCCCTGAGGCCAGAGCTGATACTATCTCGACTACTACCTCCGATGAGGAATCTGAGGTACAGACAAACATCTTACTCAAAGTCACACACAACAATCACCTGTCAGAATCTGGCGTCCACCTCATATTTTCTGGATCCAGATGCTTCATTCATTGAAAGGTATATTGCCTCTCTCTGACAGGGATTTAGATTGTGACAAGAAGCGAAGATTAGGACACTGTTCCCTGATTGGATATCTGCTTACACTTCAGACTTGTAGGTCTGTCCTCTGTGCCTATTTAAAAAGGAAAAAAGAAATTGGAAAGAAATTCAGAGTGGATGGAGATAGCACTGCATTTCCACCATTTGCTATGTCAGGATGCAGTGTTCTGTGACACTACAGAAAGTAGAAAGTCTAGGTCTCTGTTTCCAATAACCTGCCCAAGAGAGCTGCCTATCAGGCAAGGAGACCCAAAGAGTAAGAGCCAGGGGGATGGCAGTGCCGGAGGGAACCAGATGGGGCATTTGGGAAAGGTCACTTGATCTCACTTCCCATGCCTGGAGCAGGGGGAGCACACTGCAAGTCTTCCCAAAGACTCCAGACCCCACAAGAGAGTCAGCGTTTGGATTCCTGCCCAAGGGAGAGAGTTGTTAACCAAGAGAAGACTACAATTGAACCTTTTAAGTGCAAGCACATTTTATGATTTGCTCTGATCTGTTCTTAAACCCCACCCTGAAAGAACTGGAAGAGAAGGGGAAGGTAGCAGCGAGGAAAAAGGAACAGCAGAGATTTGCCTTCTCCAGCCTTTGGCGTTAGGTAAAGGATTGGCTGATGCAGGAGTGTGTGCGAAGGTGAGAATTGGAGAACTATATAGGATATGAGATCAAATCTTAAACCTGATTAACCAAACTGGATTCTTCACTGGGTGAATTATTGGGAAGTCATTGGATCTTGCCATGGTAATTTTAAGGTTCAAAAAAAGGAAACTGAACAGGACGTGATTAGAACAGGAAAAAAGGATTGGAGGAAAAAAACCCTTCCATGAGGTACATCCCTAGGTTCAGATTGTTCATTAAATTAGGCACTAAAGCTCTGATGTCCTATAGCGGACGAGACAATACTGGCTTCGGATTAGAAATATGTTCACATGGTTACAATAATGATACACTCAGGACAGTCCAAAATGGGAAGTTTTATTAATTTTTGGTGACTCTGTGCTTTCTGGATTCACTGTTCTATACTTAATGACTACATTTATAACTGCATTAATTGTTTCTATCTAATGATAATTTGTGTCTATCTTCTTGGTACTATTGTTGGCCATGTTGTATATGAACACAAATAAAACATATTTTGTACTTTTTAAGTAAGTTAGTGATACAGTGCAGAAAATGTCATTTCAGTAGATAATTATTACAAAATCTAGTAAGTACAGTGGTAGAGACACACACAGTATTGGGGAGCACAAAAAAGGGCACCCAACGAAGTCAGGAGAAATTAGGAAGGCTTCCTGGAGGAGGTCTGGATTAAAATATTTTAGAGGCACTACTCCTCATTTTCTGCACTTTATCCACACTGTTCTTTGAACACATCAAGACTTTATTGGGCCTGCCCCATGGCATAGGAGTTAGGTTTGCACGTTCTGCTTTGGTGGCTCGTGTTCACCAGTTCAGATCTCGGGTGCAGACCTGTGCACCGCTTGTCAAGCCATGCTGTGGCAGGCGTCCTACATATAAGGTAGAGGAAGATGGGCACGGATGTTGGCTCAGGGCTAGTCTTCCTCAAAAAAAAAAAAGAAAAGAAAAATGTAAAGACTTTATCTATGTTAGGGCCCTCCCCCATGCCTTGAACATTCTTTAAGACTCAGCTGAAATTCCATTTCTTCAGAAGAAGGTAAACTGAGCTGTACATCTAAAATTTGCCTTCCTGTTATTTCATCAGAGCCTGCTCTTTCATTTCCTTCACGTCCCCTCATAAGTAATGTCTATGTTAACATCATTAAGACCTTTCTATCCCAGGAAATTATAAGCTTCATGAGACTGAGAATCCTGTTTTCTTCACTATTGTGCTTTTAGCATCTTGTAGGTCCACAATAAATATTTGCTCCATTAATTTGATCCTGATTATTTCTTGAATCATTAATCAGTGTATGATTATTCAGCTTTTGGCACTCCTTTCTTCCCTCTGCTTTCTTGAATTTGATGATTTTATTGAGCTGCCTAGAGGCAGTCTGAATGGGCCTCTTGCCTTTAATTTTCCAGGATACAGCTCAGCTCCTGGCATTCCGTAAAAACATTCCTTCCCCTGTGTGGATTGTGTCCAGGGATTCTTTTAGGCTTCTTCTCTCGAAGCCATTTAAATCCTCTGTTCTCAGTCCTTCTCTTTAAGTTCCTTTCTTTTTCTCCTCTGGTTCCCTTGGACTCACATCCGGGCTTCCACTCTCACCACTGCATCTTGATGCCTTCACGTGCCCTCCTGCCCCCAGCTCTGACTTCGTTTTATTTTTTACTTCTTTTGGGGAAATTTTAGGATAATTTTGGTAAGGGAAGAGTTAAATCTGTCGCTTAAAATTAGAATTTTGATCTGTCTCATGCTTTCTAAGGCTAGAAAGAAGCACAAATAAATACGTTGAAATGAAATATGACGTTATATTTAAATGATTAGTGTTTGTATTTTCTAGTTTTCATTACCAACCCATGTAAAATAAAGTATTAAGTGAACACATATGGTTGAAATAACTGGTCTCTTGTTATTTTTCATAGTTTTACTCATGCAACGTATTTTCAGGTGCAAAAATTTTAGAACAGGAAGGCTAAAGTTTGACCCTTTATTGTTTGTTTCCATTCTATATTTCTTGCCTTTCACCTCCTCATACTGATAATTTTTGGTTTCCATGAGGACCATTCATAAGAAGCAAAGGCCATTCTGGCTTGATGAAAAAATGTGGAGATGCAAATATTCTCTGCCCATTTGTGTCACCAATAATGAAATACATGATAATGATTAAGAAAATCACATATCTTTGCTGTGATTTTTTCCCAACATTTCCCAAGTGCATTTTCCCATTTAGTCCATAAAGTAGCACTGTGATCTAAGCAAGGATTGCACCATCATTAATTTTCACATACATGTAAAATTTGTCTTAGCATCTTTAAATGCCTTGCCTGAGTTTACATGGCTGAAGAGTTGGTAGAACTAGGTCTCATATATAGGTCTTATGACTCTTGGTCCAGGCCTGTGTCTGTTAAATTCTTCTAAATCTTTGTGAGATTACTGTGCCAAGAAGAGCATTGTCAAAGTACTTAGTGAGTGGCTATCATAAATTATAATATCGAGTGGTAATTAAAGTACACAATTATAGAAGAATGAATCTTCCTAATTTAAACTCTGAACTTTCATGCAAAGGAATGGGTCCCATTGCTTCCTCTACTGATATCCCAGAAGTGTCGAAATGCACACTACACTCAAAATTGAATTCATTCATAATAAAGAAACAATTTTATTTTTGTGCCAATGAGCATCATGACTGTCACCATTTCAATTCTCATAATTCTTTAAAGAAAATGAATATGCTAATTTATTTAAAGTTGCCCATATTGGTGTATGTCATGAAAGTCTTTTGACATCACCAGATGTAAGGCGGGGGATTTTCTGTCATTTTTAAGTTGATAAAAATGTCATTATTGTCTTTCCAAATTCCAAACATTCATGCTATCCTAGGTGAAATATGATATTTTCTTAGATAAGAATATTAATCCAGGTTTTAACTTTCTGAAATGGAAAGCAAAGTCTACAGCCCCAGGGTTGGTAGAGATATATTGTTGTATTTTTTAACCTAGGCATAAGTGCTCTGTATCTTAAAAACACCTAGGCTTACCTTGATAAATACAGTATAAGCCTCGAATAAATATTGTACTCTGTAATTATCTTGATTAAAGAAGAATAAAAAATGTTTCAGAGCAATCAAAGGGCTCTCAATCTCCCCTGTGTTAGCAGCCATTATCTCCCTGCTTCCAACATGCAGGTGTTGGTTGAAGCAGGAGACTAGTTATGCCCTACACACAGTCTTTGATTAATATCTTTTTTTCTCATTCTGCAAAGAGCTGATCAAATTTTTAATTTGCTAATCAGGTTTCCTTTTGATGAATGCCACAGTAATCATTTAAGGAAATAGAATACAATGTGAAATGTCGCTTGCTGCAAGTATGTTCTCATTAGTATAGTGGGAGCATTTATCTGTACTATGTGTTACCACTAGGTATTGTGAGATAGAATATTCTCGAGTAATTGAGAAATGACAATAGAATGATAATAGAACGCAGCTGACGAGCATGGCATATTTTATTCTAATTTTTAAATTAGTGATGCCCCTGGGATCATGAGATTCTGGCTGAATGAAAGAACCTTTCAGTAAGCATGATGGCTATCTGCTGGATTTGTCTTATTCTCTAATCAGTTGGTCTATGATGTATACTCTCCACTTGTTTCTTTACCCAATCAAATTCATTAAATTGACCATAGTTTTTATAGACTTAAATGTTTCAATTTTGATTATATTTTTGGTAGCTCTGTCTTCTGAAGTCTAATTAAAAAAATTCTTGAAGATTTCAATATTTTAGCTAAAGAGAATAAGAAAGAAGACTTTTAAAAAAAATGAGGATTAACTCTGTTTGAATCCTAGCCAAAATTTTCCTTTCTATTAGATCATTAAATAGAAAAGATTAAATATCTCAAGCGCAGAGAGTTTCCTTCATACATATTTTACCTTCTTTTTTTTTTCCAAATTTAGTAATATGAACACATTTGGTATCATTGACTGGAGATATTATTTTCATGTTCAATTGGCCAAACTGTTAGAAAGCCAAAGGAATTTAACATTTTGATTACAATGCACTCTTGGCCAACCTTGGTAAAACAGTTCAGACATAAATGAAGTTAAGATGGTGAGCCATTAAAAATCATAAGTGATTTATATGAAGGTGAATTATCTATGCTTCCTTTGGGGCCTATACTGGACATTCTAAATAGTCTCCATTAAACTTAGTGTCTCAATCATTATTTCCAGGCCTATGGTTTTCTATGAATCATTAGTTTGTCCTCCATATAGATTATTATGAGATATTATACTGTCTTCCTGGTTATGTTTTAATAAAAAATGATATCTTCTTCCATAAGGTCTACTTGAAAAGACAAAACATTTGATTCTAGTTTTAGTATAAAATAAAATGCAATAAAAACAACCTATTTTAGATGTGCACCTTCTAGGAGAAGGGATAAATTGGAGGAGATCCTTGAATTAAAATCAGTCAATTTGAATTATCAGGTAAATAGGAATATTGTTTATATGCTGACTAAACTCATTCTCTGGTGAACATTACCCAAAATTCACCGCAGTATACTTGGCCAATGGTAGCATATGCTGATGACCAATGCCTCTATCTCTCCTTTTTGTTGAGAGAAAAATGTGTGTATGTAAGTGGAAAACTATGCATTGTCCATAGTGCTCCGTCTGTCTTACCTGATTCTGATTCAGTAGGAACGGTTCTACAATTCCGCAAATTGTCGATAACCTCTACTGGTCCAATAGAGGTTCAGTTTTATTCCCTCCCCATCCTGTGGAAAAGGTAGTACCTCCGTTTGCACATTCATTTGAAATTCCTGATCTATAAATGTGTCTGTTTTTTGAATTCTCTTTGAAACCATTTATAATATTTGCCTGGCTCCCTCATTGATTGATTGAAATAAAATCTTGAAGGCATATTCATTTTACATTTGTATGAGAATCATGATTTTACCTTTTTTTTGAAAATTATCTTTTGTCACTTCTCTCTCTAGGCAGACATTCTCAACGTCAATGTTACTGGCATTTTGGGCCAGATAATTATTTGTTGTGAGGGGCTGTTCTGTGCATTGTAGGATATTTAGCAGCTTTTCAGGCCTTTGCCTACTAGATGTCAGTGATGCTCCCTCAGTTGTGGCAACCAGAAAAGTCTACAGGCATTGCCAGATATCCCAGTTGAGAATATCTGAAATCGCCCCTGGTAGAGAACCACTGTTCTAGGGTAAAATATATATATGCTACAGTTTCCTACAAAAAACTAATGTCCTCTGCTCGTTTATTCATCTAACTAATGTATTTTGAGTAGCAAACACACACACACATACATACACACACTCAATTGTTTGTGAACAAGGCCAATCACAAATTTGCTTTTAGGAAACTTGCAGCTAATTTAATTTAGAATCATATTCTTTTTAGGCAAATTCTTCTTTACCTTTTAGTCCTTGAAAACATTCTTTGTTACTTCAGGAAAATTTTCTTTTCCTTATTTGTCTTGTTTTCTGTTTTTATCTTCTCTCTCTATTTCCCCTGACTTTTCTCTTTTGTGAGTTAAACAATGACCCTAGACAGCATAAGAACATGTTATATATCTAGGAGATAAGTCAACAATAGATGTGTAAGTAAAAATAGTCATCATTAATATGGTCTTCTGTTCTCCCTGAGAGTTCCTGGAAGTTTACCATGAAGGTAAGCTGCAAGTAAAAGATTAAATGAGAAATCATATGAACACTTAGGATTTATTTTGGAACATAGGATGTATTATATATTAGAAAAGATACAGATATTGAGGACATGCCCAAGGTACTACAGTTGGGCTTACTGATGTCAAAGTCAAACAAGAAATACCATCATTTACATATGGTCCATAGGAAGCAAAAACACCAGGCTCTCAATACAATAAATCTTCTGACAATTATCCCAAGAAGAAATATGAAAAAACGTTTTATGAGTGGAGGGTCATGATGATGACATGGTGGTAGATAATGTCCTCTGAACATCCTTACCCAAACTTAGTCACAGGTTTGACAAGGCTGCTTCCATCAGTAAAAATCATAGGTCACAGCTCCCTGTGCATGCAGAGAACATACTTCTGCAGGAGCAGCAATGAAGGTGATGTAATTGGTAAGTCTTGGTCAGTCAGTACATATTTACTGAGTGCATTCTGGGTACTGTCCTAGGTGGTGAGGATATAGAATTAATCTATCAGGGGACACCCTACCCTCAAGAAACTTATACCCCAGGGGAAAAAAGACAGTAAATTATAAGATAAAATAGGCCAAAGTGGTTGAGCTTGACTGGTGATTTGATGGGTGAGCTAGGGAAGGCAAGGAGGTCTCTTGGAGAGCAGAACATTTAAGAAAAGCTTAAATGAAGAAAAGGAGGCAGACTTGGGAAGGCCTGGAAGAAAAGTCTTTTAAACTGAAAGAACAAGTGCATAATTTTGCAGTGGGAACGAAGCTATTGTGTTTCAGGAAACACAAACTGGAGTGTGGCTGAGGTCGGTTGCCTCAAGGGCATAGGGAGAAAGTGGTGGTGGGTTTGGAGATTTAGGCTGGGGCCAGATGAAGTGGGGACTTGCAAGCCATCGTAAGAAATCTGTGTTTTGTTCCAAGGGTAACTTCTTTTTCTCTATGCAATCAGGTTCATTTTTCTTGCGTTTATCTTGAAATTGTTTGTCTGAGAAATCTTTGAAAAGTTTGAAGAAAAATGTTTGCATTAGAGAAAAAACTTTTAGAATAAAAAGAAATGTTTGTGTAGAAAGATTGTGCGGAAAATGAACCCAAATTAGTCTTCTTCAATGTCTTTTTCTTTCTTTTACCTATTCCTTTCTACTCTCTGTTTTCTCTTCTTCCTCCTTTCCCTCCAAGAAAGGAAAGCTGTTATTGCTGTCTCCTGACTATAAATATCCCCAAAGAAAATGCCCAATGTATTACCAAGTGGGTTTCTCTCAATACCAATGGATATGAAGAAATGAATGAACAGATGACTGAATAGATGGATAGATGGCAGGATCTTGGGGTCAAGACAAGGAGTGCCAGAAATATTTTGCAGGGGTGGGGAGCCAAGGGGAGGTACTTGGGTAAAGACATCCAAGAGGGTTACATAGATAACACCAAGAATGGAAACTGTCAAGAGGCAGAACCAGCAAAGAATACACTTGGAGATAAACTGAGACATGAGTCCAAGGTGGACACAATGAGATGTTTATGTGATATGGTTCTTGACTTCAGAATTTCAAAGAGCATTCCAGGCTAGAGAAAGAAAACAGGAAAATTATATAAATGAATACAATACATTTATGTGTGAAAAGTGCATACATTTAAAATAATTATTAGATTTAATATACCTCATTCAAGAAGTACAGCATGTTATTGTACAACTCAGTGAAAAAAATCTCAAACAATATAGGTTATTACCATAAATAATGCAATAATAACCGAGGGTTTCATGTCCTATAGCTTTATTATTTTTATATGTTTCCTTGCCATAGCTACAAAATATTTAAATTTTATTATACCTAGACAGGTATTTATATTACCCTGTCATTCACTCTATATAATAATATAATTTAAAATGAAGAATAGGTGCTGCTTTTTAATTTAAATATAGGTGTATCCCATAGGGAATACACTCGCATAAACATCTCCAAGTGTGTTAAAAGATAGAGAAAAATTGAGAAAAAGTGTTGTGTGGTAGATTTTAGCAAAGGAGCAAAACCAGATTCTTAATATCAAGATGAGGATCAAAAGCTGTATATGAAAGACCAGTCAGATAGCTGCTGTTTTGAAAGCTCCAAGATGCTGTCCTAAAGCCCCTAATTGTACAAATCCATTTAGACGATTGAAGGACATTGTGAATATGTTCACAAAGTGAAGGTGGTAGGGGTAAGTGACCACTAATGTTCCATTTGAGCTGTGAGCCTGAGAGGAGCCTTTTTCCAGGGAAAAGAACAGAACATTAGGCACAAAATAAGAATTAAATGTTCTTTATACCTTTACTCCTCAAAGTGGGGCTCACCGATCAGCAGCTTGTTAGAGACACAGACTCTCAGATTCCACCCTGGACCTTCTGAGCCAGGATTGACACTTGACCAGGTACTTGGATGCACCACACGCACGTTCAAGTCTGAGAAGCACTGCTGCACGGCACTGAAGAGTATGGAGGGAAGTTTTGGTTGAGGTGTCAGCACAGGATAGAACGGCTGACTACCTCATCTTAAGGAAGTGATACGAGCGAGTGTAAGCCAAGGTTTGCCATTTACAGATCATGAAGGTTTGGGGTTAGCGTTGAGATTTAGACCAGAGCAAGAATAAAGAACGTGGAAAGGTGATTCCATAGCCTGGTGTTTGGAGGTCATATTGACCATTCTGGACCTACCAAATAAAGAAAGTATTCAATTGTATTTTCTCTTTGGAGACCTTGAAGAAGCTGGAAAAATTCTTTCCCCACATTGTGATTTAATTCCAGTTTCATCTTGCAAATCTTTGCCTCCCATGGAATACCTTTATGTCTCAAATCATCAGCACTCTGTCCCTCATCACTCAAAGTGTTCTTGACTTTCCGTGCCCTCTAGAAAGTCATTCCAATGTCTCTGGATGGAGTCTGAACTTTCTTGGCTGTACCCTAGCCTTGACATTGAAATCCTAACAAGTTATGTATTTGTCCTTTCCCTCAAGACACCCCAATTGCTCTAATTTCTAAGATATGTCTAATACTAGCATCTCACTGTCTAATTGTGCCTCCTGCCTTTGGTTAACTCTTGGGGGCCTGGTTATCTCCGCACTGGTTAGCCACGAGGGATGTCCCTGTTAGTTCTTATATTCATAGATTCATTCAGCCACTTCTTCCCTCACTCATTTCACATTTCCCAGCCCTATGTTAGATGGTAGCTTAGCGCTGGGATACAGGGATAGGTAAGCCTCAGGCACGCCCCTGGGAACTCAGAACGATTTTATGCATACGGATCTTTTACATACTGGCAGTGCATTCACACTTGTTTGTTTGTTTATGTATTATTTACTTTCTGATGATAAGATCAAGCTGGAAAATATAAATGGGGCTTTTATTTCCTGGTTTATGAAAATGTACTTTTATGATTACTTCTTACTATTCATCAGGCATGGTTCTGATTACCTGTACTTACTAATTTAATCCTCACAACAATCCCATTTTCTCCCCACTTTCAAGATGAGAAAGATGGGAAAACAGCATTAAATAAGTGGCATAGACCATATAACTGGCAAATGGAAGAGCTCGGCTTCAAATGGAGGTGATCTGGCTCCAGAGACCTCACCTCACAAAGATTCACTTTGAAGCCCATTGTCCCCTATAACATAAAGTACTTCTCAGTATCTTTGTGATAGATGAAAGTAATACCTCCCTCAATACCACTTCCCACTCTCGGTCTACAAGCTATGCACCGTGCCAGATTTATTTTGTGAATAAAACTTTATTGGAACACAGCCATGCCCATTTGTTTACATCTTGCTCTGATTGCTTCTGTGCTAAAGTGGTATGAGGTGAATGGTTGTGGCAGTGACCTTTTGACCTGAGAAGCCTAAAATATTTATCATCTGGCTCTTCAAAGTGAAATTTTCCAGCCCTTGTTCAAACAAAAGTACAAAATCAATTCACAACTTACATATGACATAAAAAAGTTAGGGCAATGATGCTTTCATACACCGACTATAACATTTGCAATGAAACTTAATGGAAGAAAGTAAAGAGACATTTATTGCAGTCATATAATTTTCAAGTAGTCTCTGTAAGAATTAGTGGATAAGTAATTCTCTCTTTCAAAGAGCGTGGCTGTTTTGTGCCATTGCTGAGTGCCCCTGATAGTGATCCTGATGTTGCAAAACCAGGGTTACCATCCGTGAAGTAGCAACAGTTACTATTTCCTTTTATTGTTGTTGCATGTCCCCAAGTTAAGTAATACATTTTTGTTAGCAATTACTTAGCACAATCTGAAACTGCAAAATAAATTTACATAACAATTTGTCTCTTGTAGTGCATACTTACACTGTAATTAGAAAAGAGGGAAAAGAATATTTGCCTTATTTCAGTTATTGGAATTGCAAAACTTGAAAAACACAAAATATTAATGTCAGATTTGTCTTTATTTTTTCACTATAAGCAGGGATACATTCAATATTTATCCTGTTCCATCAATGCTTTTTATTGCCTTTTATTTTATTTCACATAAAATATAAAAAGTATTCTTTGAATTTTTTTTTGCTACTTTAATTACTTAGGGATTAATTTGTTTTTAATAATTTAATAGATGAAAGGGAATTAAAATAGAGTGTTTGATTGTATTTGTATCATTCTAATCCAGAAGTGCATTTAGGGAAAGCAATTAATCATTTGCACAGAATCTTTTTACATGACAAATAAATTAAAGGAAAGTGTAATTAAAAATAATGGTGTTTTGGGTCTGGCCCAGTGGCACAGTGGTTAAGTTTGCACATTTCGCTTTGGCAGCCTGGGGTTCATCAGTTCGGATCCTGGGTGCGGACATGGCACTGCTTGGCAAGCCATGCTGTGGTAGGCGTCCCACATATAAAGTAGAAGATGATGGGCATGGATGTTAGCTCAGGGCCAGTCTTCCTCAGCAAAAAGAGGAGGATTGGCAGCAGTTAGCTCAGGGCTAATCTTCCTCAAAAAGAAAAAAAAAAATGGTGTTTTAATAAAGTTAAAAGGATTTTTTTCCTTAATCATTCTGTTATTGTTCTTCTGGGGTTGTGAGTCCATATTTCTTACTGAGAAATATTGAATTTACCATTGATCTTATTTTCACTGTAACTATAACTTTTAGAAGTGGAATATTCAAACTTCCTTCAAAATAAGAATTATAATTACTGTTACATATACAAATTATTCTTTACCTTCTGTTTCTTAAAAGAAAAGTGGTTATCTAAGTATCATGCAGTTTTTAAAATGATTTTCTTTGTTAAATGTAAGAAAAAACAGAGTTTGGTTAGAAGTAGGAGTTAAGAAATTGATTCTTTTAAATTATGACAAGGAAAGAATCTATGGATTTAAATATATATATATATATATAAATTTTATTTAGAGGGATTTGACTCTGTGTGCCATTTATCCTTTCAAGTTTAGCTAGTTATTCTGGACACATAGTAGTTACTTCTCAAATGCATTTTCCTACGGAGGTCTGATGCAAGTTCAACTCCCTTTTCAGGTCTTGTTCTAAAGAAAGTCATAGCTTAGTTCACTTATGAAAATATTTGATTAAGGAAATTGACTTCTTTATGTTTCACAAATTAAACTTCACAAGGAAGTAGCTTAGTTTATTTGTGTTTTGCTTTAAATGTTTGTAAACTGTGGATATTTAGAATATTGTGTCAAAGCATTGGGTGCTATATTTATTGTCATTACATCTCCTTGGTAGGAAAGTTTGTGTGTTCTGCTTTGCTTAGTTTTGTGAATGGAATAAAAATGATGCATGACACTGCCTTTCCCAGGAAAGAGAACCTGACGCCACCTGGGTATCTGCACATTATCGTATACTCAGGAACTTACTCCCTGATAATATTTGAGAAGCCTTATCAAATAATGACAAAGTTGAAAGCAGTGGCCAAGAAGAGTGCTTCTTTGGAACATGGATTATAAAGAGATATCAAATTATAGAAAAAACACTTTTGCACCAGGAGTAGAAAATTTCCATCGCATACTGCTTACCTGTTCTGATTGTTCAATTTAGTCCTTGATTGGCAGACTTTCCTAAGTCTGGTGCTCTTTAAGTGAACTGTCTACTTTCTAATTGTACTTTCTCATGCTTCTCAGTTAATTTCCCAGGTATTTTTATTAATTAGAAGCATCCTATGCTTATAATGGCAGTCAGCCAACCAATATATGTGAACAAGAATTCTAACCCCACACACACCTCTTCTTCTACCTGCTGGCATTGTTGAAGCTCTACTTGCCAGGGAGAAAAGGAGTTAATTTTGCTTCTATGTTCTAATCAAGAGGAGTGCGTTAAGTATTGCAAGTCTGAGTGAAGATGAGTATCTTGCTTTATTACTATTTTCAGCAATGTTCACCATTCTGGAGAAGAAAAAATGATAAACAGAATGCCTACTGTATATTTCCAGACCCAGCTCTCTTCCAAATGAAAGAGGCATTGAAACTTATTAAGAACCAAATGGACAAAGTCTTTTTTTAATTGTAGAATTATGAGGATATCAAACGAGTTGAGGAAAACTCAGCCATTGACAGAAATCCAGAGATGTGGGTATTATTTAAGTGAATCTAAGCTAGCTTCTTCATTTTACAGATGGGAATGTGGGGGCCGAGATGGGCTACTGAGTTATTTTGTCCCGGAACAGAGGAGACAGCATATTAAAATCAAAAGAAACACACTTTGGTGTTGTAAAGAACTGGGTTCAAATCATAACTTAGTTACTTATTAGTTCTCTGATGTCAAGATAAATAGCTTAACCTCTATGTGACCCTATTTCCCCACCTATAAAAGTGGTACCTGGTACATACAGGCCTAAAATGAGAAGGCAAATGTTAAAATACTTAGTGAAGTGCCTAACGCGTAGTAGGCATTGGATCAGTCATACTTTCTCTTCTCAGAGAGGCCCGAGAACGTTGATATTCAAGCCAGTCCTTTTTGATTGCTCCTTCCTTTCGTGTCCGTAATTCTATCACTCAGTGAGTTTAGATTGCTGACTCACAGGCTCTGTGTCATAATCCTTCCGTGACAAAAATGAATTTGATAGTGTGTGTTAGGTTGATGGCGACAAGGTCAATTGAGTTCGATTTGCTTTCCTCTCTAAGTAATCAACTTTGTTCCTCTGGTATGTGGAGACCTTAAAAGGCCTGGAGAGTTTTAAATGTTTCTACTCTACAAATGTTTATTGTTTAGATACAAAAGAGTTCATTTAACCTCATTTGCCAATAATGTTTCACAAAAGGATTTTGTAATTTTGTGATGAAAGCTTGTGTTTTTATTTATTTAAAAATGATTCCAGCGCTGACTTCTTTAATCCTTAAATAGTCTTAGCTTAAACATCACCTCCTCAGAGAGGTCTTTGCTAATCATATTACTTGAGTAGGTCACCCTGTAATCCTCTATCTTTGGCTGTAATTTTCTTATCTTTCCATGGCACCCACCACAATTTGTAATTATATTTGTTAATGCTTTCCTCCATCACTAGTTTGTAAACTCCATGAGAACTGGGGCCAGGTCTGTTTTGCTCATCATTCTATCCCAAGCACCTAGTTTCAATAGTGGCACATAGAAGGTATTTAATAAACTATATGTTGAAAGAAAAAAATTGTCCATTGTCTTAGGAGTTTGGGGTAGAAGGTGATAAGGAAATCCTGAGGCCACTACAGAACCTGATTGGAAGTCTGCTTGGCATTGAAGAGGCCCAATGTAATTATTTGAATCCTTTCCTCTTGTACTGAGATGGAGAGTGGAATTTTAGGGACCTGAACGTTCACTTTTGATAATGAAAATTTTTTAATTGCAGTGCAATTCATTGCTGGGTATACCTTTATTCATCAGGTCATCCAGCAAATATTCATCAAGCAGAACATATATACCAGGCACTAAACAGACAGGGCTCTTTCTCCAGTAGATGTTAGAATGCAATGGGAAGAGCTACATTAATCAAGTAAACATGTACATGAATATATCACCACCTATGGTGATAAGTATAATGAAGAAATCAAGTGGAAGACCTAATTTAAACTATGGGGATAAGAGTCTCTCAGACTCTTTCTAAGGAAGAGACATTAGGGTCTTCAGTCCCACCATGTCATCTGCAATTCGACACTCTGCTCTGACTCTGGTGGTCGTGACACTCTTATACCCATGTGTTACTGGGTTTAGAGGATTCCTAGTCCTTGCCATATGGACACAGATCTGTCACTCCCATTGTCTTGAGTCCTAGTAAGCATTCATCTCTCCCAGTGAGATTGATGTACTGCCTGGATACCTTTCTCTTTTGCCTGGGACCCCACCAACTGCTTCTCTGCCAATCCTTTATACAAGGAGAAATATACTGTTTCTTGTATGGTAGCTGTTGGCTCATTTCCTATTCTGGATTAGTTGATGAACACTTTCACTCTCCCGCCAGCCTTACATTGTCACATACTTCCTGGATTTCTGTCAGGACTTAGCCCAAATTTACCTCACCCATGCCTTGGAGTTTGATCAGAGTCAGAGTCTCCAGTCTTCTTTCCCTTCGAATCTGTCTTGTTTCTCTATCTTCCTCACTTTTTCCATGTCCCTTTGGATTCCATGTTTATATATTCACCTTGCTGACAACTATGAACTATGACAGCTGGACAATAAAGAAGGAAATAAAGTTTCTCATTAGGAATATTTCTTCTCTTATATTTTTTAACCTTTTAGAGCAGAATTTCTCATCCTCAACACTATAGCCATCTTATATCAGATCATTTTTTGTTGTGAGGTGCTGTCCTGTGCACTGTAGGCCACCCCTGGACTATACTTACTAAATACCAATAGCATCACTCTTCCAGTAGTAACAACCAAAAATGTGCCCACACATTGCCAAATGTCCCCTGGGATCACAATTTCCCCAACTGAAAAGCAAGTATGCTTTCAAGTAACCAAGGTACATTTCACTCACTCGTTTACTCGTTCCTTCACTCATTCAAGAGCTATTTATTGAGAACTTATCCTTGTGTCAGAAGCTTTTCAAGGCATTAGGAATACACCTGTAATAAATACAGACACAACTTTTGCCCTTATAGAACTCACACTTTTGTGGAGGGAAAAATATAATAAAAAAAGGAATATAATGTCAGGTACAATAAATTAAAAGTAAGCAAGGAGGCAGAGCACTATCTTAGAGAGACTAGTGGAGGTGTCTCTGAGGAGACAACTTTTGAGAGGAGACATAAAGGCAGGAAAGCTGAGAGTTTTGTGAAGATCTTGGGCGAAATTATTGAAGAAAGAGGAAGCAGAAAGCGGAAAGTCAATGTGTGGGAACAAGCTTGTTGTGATTGAGAAACAGCAAGATGGCAGCATGACTAGAGTTGAGGGAAGAACAAGTGTGTCAGAGCGCTAGGTCCTGGGTATGATGAGAGGTAATTGGAGAGCTTTGAGCTGGGCAGTAATGGAATCTGATTTTTAATCAGGAAGATATATACTGACTAGTCTGAACAAAATCGACAATAGTAAGGGAGCCAAGAATGGGATTGAAGAGACCTATTAGGAGGTTACTGCAAGAGAATAAGTGAGAGGAGATGGTGGCTGGAAGTGGGTTGATGATACGGAAGGTGCTGAGATGTTGTTGAGTTAAGAGATGTCATTTGAAGGAAAGCCTGGCTAATGGACTGGATGTTGCATCTAAGTAAAAAAAAGCCCCAAGAGTGACTCCCAGGCGTGAGAACCTAGGTGAATGTTGATGCTATTTTCTGAGATGGACAACTCTGGGGGATGGTGGGCTTGGGGGGAGGGATTGAGGGCTCAGTTTTGGATATTTTAAGTATGAAGTAACAATTAGTGGGAGTGTTGAGTTTAAGTGGTTCATTTTACCTCAATTATCTGTTTTTCTCCTCAAGACCATCTCCAAAGTGTGTAGGGGTAGTTGGTACAATTATTTTGAGTGAACCAGGATCTGTGCTCAATAATTCAGACTCTAAATGGAGACTCTGAAGTAGTGCCCTTAGTTACAGCTGTCAAATAATTTTCTACTGTTTTTCTGTGAAAACTAAAAAAGAGAAATCATTTGCTATTATACTTTGCAACAAATAGAAAGTACAGCTCCACACTGAAAATACATATCTCTGAGGCACTTTTATGTTTTTTTTTAATCCTCTGTATCTCTATTATTGTTAAAATCAAGGGTTAAATTATGGAGAAAATATCTGAAAAATTGAACTTAACACAACACAGTCTGATCACTTTCCTCCAAAGATGATTTCTGGGCCCTGGTCTTTTTTCTTACCCATTCACCAGTGTGAATTAACTCCATGTATCATTTGAAAGATTTTTCTAAATGTTCCCCTCATAGGTAATGCCTGCAGGCCCTGGGGCCTATAGCAATGCAATGATTATTCACAGAATAGCCAAGATATCCTTTCTCAAAGCACTTCATTATATTGCCACTAAAATCCTAATGTTTCCTACTCTGTCTTTACTGAATCTCTAGGCAAAAAAGAAAGAAAAAGATAAAGCAAAAGGATGATAACATTGAAAAATAATATTTAGGAGATTTATAACATTAAAGAAGTCACTCAGTGAAATGCTTTCAGAATATTAGTTTTAGATACTTTATATGATAAGACTGAAATTTTTAAAAATAAAATATATTAGTGGATCCATCTAATTCTATCAGTCAGGGTTCTTATAGGAAACAAGTGGCACACTTAAATAGGGTAATTGAGGAGAATTTAATGACAAGAGCAAGGTTAAGATAAATCAACAGGATGGGAGACACCATAGGGTAGAAGCATATTGCCACCAGTAGGCCTGAAGGGAAACTGAGGGATGGGTTTCAGAAACTCAGAAAAAGCTGCTGCTGGAGAAGAGGCTGACGGATGGGCACTGTGACCCTTGGTAGATGAAAGCAGCAAAATGGAGGCAACATGAGAGGGGCAGATGAAGATTTTAACCTCACTTTCCCCCACCCTCAAGTCTTCTTGACCCCTCCCTCTCCCATTGTCTCAATCCAGTCAGAAAACAAAAGGCCCATTGAGGCAGTTGGCAAAGGTCAGGCACCTGGACAGAGAACAGAGTGGAGAAGGGTCAAGAGTGGTTCTGGAGGGGCAAATCCAGTACATTCTTGACACTACTTTTTTGGGTTTTTTTGTGATATGTTAGCTCCTGGAACACCTTTGATCAGACATCCTCATCTGTTCCTCTGAAACTATTTTTGATCTTACTACACAGGGCTTACCAAGCTAATTTAACCACCTCTTCTCAAACTGAATGCCACTCAGTGCATGTGCATCCTGTTTTGCATTGCAAAGCTGTGTCCTGAATTGTTTCCCTGATATTGTATTGCACCATTTTCCACCTAGTCTTTAACTATGATGTTGCAGTCTCTCTGGCAGGTTCTCTCTATCATCTCCAACTACTTAAATATGTGTGAAGCTCTGGTCTTATCCCTTTACTGTACTTTGCTGTTGGAGGAGTGTGGAAGAGCAGGGAGTTTGGATAATATAAACATATAGATAGGAAGGTAGGTAAGTAAATATATAGATAAATAGATAATTCTGGGGGCCACACTGCTGGTTAAATTAGTTTCTGTTTCTGTTTTGTACATAGTAGTAAAATAATTATCCTCATTCAAATCACATTAAAATTCCACTTTTAATTTTTTTAAGTTTCTAAAGGATTCCGTTATACATACGCTTTAACATAATTTTGTAATAATAGCATAATAGCTAGGTTTATTAAACATATTGTTTCACTAAAAACTATTTCCATAGAAAAATTGGTAAGAACATGTACCTTCAGAATTGAAAATCTGACTGTAATTTTTTGAGTTTGATAAATAGTAAGACTATCACATTCAAAGTTTAAAATTAAAACCGTAACTAAAAGTTTATAGTTGAATTAGCATTTTTATATAGGGTAAAATGAGAAAACACTTATTATTTTAGGTGAAAATGCTTCCTCTTTAAGAGCAGGCAGATTTATAACCATTTTAATAATGAAGTCTTGTTCAGTATTAAATAGAAATCCTAAAATATCTATCAAATTCATACCCATCTTATTTTTCTTTTAAGAGATCACAAAATGATTTACAACCTGTCAAAATCAATTCTAATGTGTAATTTTCATTTATTAGATACGGTAATCACAATTTTTAATTAGAATATAATTTAATTTTTCCTTAAAGTCTATATTAGTACAGAAATCTTGAATGCAATGTGTTTGAATAACTAAGCACCCAGAATGGAGCACATTGAACGTGACCTGATTAATTATGTCTTTACATTATTAATTGTGCATAATAGGTACATGTTGCTTTCACACATTCAATTTCTCTGTTTTCTTTATTACCTTTTTAAGTCCTAAAAACCCTCTTCTCTTTGATGTGGATTTTGAGGTCCTTGAAAGTAGAGAGGCACAAAGTTGATAATTTTCTTTCAGAGATCCTGAGAGGGGAAAAACTATTTTCATAATAAAACCAAGATTTTTATTTGCTTTTTTCACTGTGTTGACATTTCCACTGATGGAAAACAAAGCAATGGTGGTAAAAATGTCAGCACAGCAAAAATCAAGGCAGTGGCACTCACTGTACTAGTGGTCATTGGATTCTTCACACCTTGCAATCAATTTTTTTAAATCACTGACTTTATTTTTTTATAGCAGTTTTAGGTTCACAGCAAAATTTAGGGGAAAGTACAGAGATTTCTCATATACCACCTGCCCCCTACATGTGCATTGCCTCCCCCGTTATCAACATGCCCCACCAGAGTGGTACATTTGTTATAATTGGTAAACCTACATTGACACATTGTTGTCACCCAAAGTTTAGAGTTTACATTACAATGCACTCTTGCTGTTGTATATGTTATGGGTTTGGACAAATCTATAATGACATATATCTTATTATGGTATCATACAGACTATTTTCACTGCCCTAAAAAATCCTCTGGTTTTATTTAAGAATTTCTCCTACGAAGCAGCAAAACATATTACTTTTATTAAATCTCAAGCCTTGAGTATACACATCTTTTCAATGTGCTAGAGATAAAAATGGGATGTACGCTTAAAGGATTTCTGCTACATACTGAAATGTGACAGTTATCTCCAGGGAAAACACTGGTGTGACTGGTGGAATTGCAGGCTAAAGTAGCAGCTTTTATCATGGAATGTCAATTGTGCTTGAAAGAACAACTGACAAACTGTGGTTATTCATACACTGATGTTTGGCAGAAGGAAGTGAGCCTATTATTTTAAGGAAAAAACTCCCAGTATTTTCTGCCAATGATAAAATTTGATTTTTCAAGGGAAAGTTAGAATTTTGGAAGACTTGAATCTGCCACCATGAGTTAAACAGCTTCTCAGTTCTTAACGACTTTTCTGATGAGCTCAGTGGTAATTTTAAAAAATGACATTTAAATACCTATATATATTACATGAAGAAATGCACCAACATTTGAAGGTCAGTATAACTTAGTGAACCAATGCTTTCCAAATAAGCTATGCATGATGTTACAAAATCACACTTGAGAGATTTACTCAAGTGCAAGATAGACCAATTTATATTCCTTCATTGTTAGTGTTTCAGAATCTATATAGCAAGTAAACTTTACAATACTACCGCATGTTGAGTTTTCTTGTAATATCAAAGAAGAGTATACACAATTATCTGGAAAAGGATTTTAAAGCCTCCTTCCTTGTTCAACTACATGCTTCATGAGCCTGGCTATTCTTCATGGACTTCGAACAAAGCAATATATTACAACTGATTAAGTGCCACAGCAAGGAGATGTGCACAATTATAAAACAATGCTATTCTTCTTCCTAATTTCTTTTTGTTTTGGAAAATATAAGTATTTTTCATGAAACATGATGTATTTTAGCATGTAATTGGATTTTAATTATTATTTCTAGAAGAATTAATAAGTAAACCATTTCAGTTTTTATTCCTTATATATCTAGTAACAACAGACATAACCCACATAAATACAACCTCTTTGGGATTTTCAATAACTTTTAAGAGTTTGAAAGAGTTTGAGAATTTCTGTAGTAGGTCAAAGTAGGTCAAATCTGTTCTTAGATGCCTTTTTAGGGTAATATTATGAGTTCTGCTGCCCGGAAAAGCCTTTCTTTGTCGCTGAATTTGGTTCTAAAAGCAAAATATTTTCCATGATGCTATATAGAGTACATTGTGAATCTCTTCAAAAATAACAGAAAATATATTTGTTTCATGATTTACTTTTGAACTAAGCTCCTTTTAAATAGTCACAAATCCTGCCTTGAGAGTATTGTGCATGGTTCTTTCTTCTCTTACTCTTCTTAATTGAATGTTGCACAAAAGTGGATACATGGACAATTTCTTTTTTTTATGCCCCCCTCCCTTTTAGAGCAAATGTTACCACTAACATTTACAGCTTGTTCACAGTAGTAGACACGAATCCTTGCAAAACAAATTATTCTAATTAACTTTCTTTGGCAGAGTTTTCCTTAGACAGACTAAAAATGTAATCTGCTCTAGTTATAGACAGTAAATCTTCCTCCTATCCCCACCCCGAATTGCAAACTCATCGGTTTACTCTGATATCCCATTGTACCTCTATAGGAAACATTGAGCTCTGAGCCTGTCTTTATAATACCTCTCTTGCACAAAGAATAATGATTTTACTATTAAATAGTGCTGCATAACCTCAACTAATTTGAAAAGATTAAATATGATGTAAGATATTTTGCAGCATTTGCTGACATGATTTTTCTTTAGTAGACATCAATAGAAAACAACTTGGTACCCGAGTGTGTGGTCTTGAAGTAGTCACCAGGAATTTTATATTTCTTTAACATTTCAGTCACGTGGTGAGAATCCCAGTCAGTGTAACAACAGTTGTACTCTCCACTTACTTACTGGGAGATATTTTTCTTCAGTCTTTACAGGATTCGTTGTCTAGAAGAGGAGACCAAGTTGCATAGATGTGTGATTATAAACATGTATATGCATTATAAAATATATAAGTTGTGTACAAAATTCAGACACAGCACAAAGGAAAAGTGACTTTTTGGGGCTGATTAGAGGGACATTTGGAATGCCTTCAGTGAAGATACTAAAAGATGCTTCATGCATGAAGCTGCATGGTTTTCAAAGATGAATAGAAACTTTGGGGGGAGAGATGTATAGTGTGGATATTTTAGAGAAATGGCATTTGTAGGAATCTTAGGAATATGAACCAATATCTTTACAAATTGATTGACAGTTTCTTTTGTATTGATGAATCATCAATTATTGAGTGAGAATTGGAAGAGAAATGGGGCTGAGAAATAGGATAAAACCATATTAGGGAAGAGTTTGACTTTATCCTGTGAGTACATGTGAGTCATAGAAGCATTTACAGGTTTAAAGAAAGGAGTGATTGCCTGAGAGATTTGAAGTTGACACTGCAAAAAAAAAAAAAGACTGGAGCAGAAATTGCTGCAGTAGTCCAAAGTGCAGAGGAAGACAGTCTGAATTGAGAACATGGTAGTAAGTGTGAAAAGGATGAACTAGTTTTAAAAAACGGTTTTGTATGGAAGATTTACAGGACTCCATCTTCACATCCTTCACTCAGATGCTGAGAGGAGTGGAGATGTTCTTAATGATTCTTCTTTATTTCCAACAGATATGAGCCTTTTAAAATATACAGACTGCACATAGACTAGAACCATATCTGAAACCCTAGAGAAGACCTACATTTAAAATGAGATCATATTAGAAGGATGCTGAGTAGAGGAGACAGAGGAGGAATTGCCAGAGAGATAGAAGAGGAAATGATGATACAATTACAGTTAAGGGACAAGAATGTTTTAAGAAGTGGTTGGGCAATCAGAAAAATATTGAGAGGTCAACTAGGATGACTGAAAAATGTTGATATCTTTATAGCATTTCTGGGAGTGGTAATGCCTGATGGTACTTTCTTTAATCTGAGAAATGCAAAGGAATGGAAGAAGTTGATACATTGAGTATAAAATTGAAAGGTCCAGGACAGGACAGGAGACTTGAGTACAGATATAGGCTGAGGTAAGGAGTTTATCAAAAAATGGTTGAAAATATAGAGGCAGGTTTTCCTCTGGTGGGATTAAGAAGCCTAAAGACTGTCATCTGGAAATTGCTTGGGAAACAGGGAGAAAGCTTACGGAGGTCACGGCATTTCAGCCATGGATGCCTTCTGTGTGGTCTTGAAATACATCACAATTTCTACCTCCCCAGGCAATTAATTATTCCTTCTGACTGGAGAACACCTGGTCAGCTATGAGATCTCTGGTCACGAATAACTTTTTCTCAAAGGATTCTTCCTGAAGCTGAAAAATATTCTCTATCCTTATTAAATCATCCTTTAACTTTACAGGATTACAAAATGTGCCATTATATATTTACTTGTGTTAAGTCTATTTTCTCTAAGGAAGTGTAAACTCCATGAAGATGGGAGTGTTTTTGGTTCATCACATATATCCAAGAATAGTGATAGGAATTGAGGCGCAGAAGGCAGTCATTAAAATATTAGTGAAATGAATATATAATAAAGATGGCATCTGAAAATTTTGGTTATGGTTTTAAAAGACAAGAAGTTAACCGCATATCAAGACAACAATTGCTACAATACTAACAGTCATAGTAGCAGCAAAGGTTATGTGAGAGGCACTATAATTTATCACCATCTTATCTGCAGAAAGAAGGACATTATATTACCTCATCTCATGACTTATACTGGCATAGATTCCAAATCAAAGAAAATACAGATGTATATACTCAAATTAGGAAAGAATTACTTGAAGTATGATCCTGTAGGCAGAAATTGAAAAGGAAAAAGATTGATAGATTCAAATTTTATGAATATTAATCATTATATACAGTAATAAAAGGCTCTCCCATTTGAACAAAGTTCATATGTAAATGACAAAGCATAAAAAGTAGTTGTGATATTTTTTTGGGAAGACTTTCATTAATAATATAAGCATTCTTATGGATCATTAGGAATAGTTAAGGATGTGAAATTTAAACTCTCAAGAGAATAAGTAAACTATTGGTAAATGTTCATATAAAACCTAACTTCTTCTCAAATAAATGAACACTAAATGGGTAAGGAAATGCCAAATTATCTTTTCAGAATGGTATTTTTTTAATGTAATGCTATGGTATTTTTAAGGGCTGAGGAATAGGCATGTAGAAATGTAAGATGATACCAGCATTTTGACAACTAAGTGGCACTATGCATCAAAAAACCTTTGACAAAACAACTCTACTGCTAAGAATTTTTCTTAAAGAAATAATTGGAAAGTTTACAAGGAGGTATATCCATTAATATTTACCTAGCCTTGTTAAGAATAGGAAAAAAAGAGGGAGAGAAATACCCAAGATGCTAAATCAAAGAAAGTATTTAGATAAATTATTTCCTATCTTTAGGATGAAATATATCCAGAAGTGAAAGAATTATATACATGTCTATTTATTGATGTCCATGTTACATAAAGGGGAAAGAAAATAATAAGTTTTTAAAAATAGTATTATAATATAGCATTTGTGAGGGAAAACTCTTATATGATTATAAAATCATGTCAACATTTATTTGCCTTAGGGTGTTGGTGATTAAAAAATTTGTTTTTTGCTTATCAGTATTTTTAAAAGTTTATGTGGTAGAATATTGTAGCTATCCATCAGAACAGATTAGTAAACACTCATGTATTACATTAAAGATAAAGGGAAGGAAAACACCAAAAATAGATATAACCTTGTCATTTTAATCACAAACTCACAACACAAGATGGAATAAGATATGACAGAAACAACTTAAGAGGGGAAGAGGAATGGGATGGAATCTGCTTAGTCTAAGGAAATAAGAGGTTATCAGAAAATGGACTATCTCATCTATGAGATTTTTTATACAAACCTAATGGTAGCCACTAAAAAAATAAGTACATCAGAAACACAAATAATAAATAAGGAGAAAACTAGGAAAACCAACATAGAAAACTACCTAACCAAATTGGTAGTCTGAGACACACAGCATGAGAAACAAAATAAATGCAAGAGAACCAGAAAATGTGTCATAAAATGACAGCAGTAAGCCCTCATATATCAATAATCACTCTAAATGCAAATGGATTGAATTTGCCAATCAAAAGACACAGAGTGGTAGGATGGTTTAAGAAACAGACCCAATAATAGGCTACCTGCAGGAAACACATCTCAGCTCCAGTGACAAACACAGGCCCAGAATGAAGGATTGAAGAAAATAATCCAAGCTAATGGCAAACGAAAGAAAGCAGGTGTTGCCACGCTTATATCAGAGAAAGTAGACATCAAGATAAAACAGGTAAAGAGAGACAGAGAGGGGCAGTATATAATGATAAAAGGGACACTCCGCCAAGAGGACATAACACTTATAAATATCTATGCACCCAACACAGGAGCACCAAAGTACATAAAGCAACTATTAACAAACCTAAAAGGAGATATTAACAATAACTCAATGATAGTAGAGGACCTCAACACTCCCCTCACAGCAATGGATAGATCAATCAGACAGAAAGTCAACAAGAAAATTGTGGAATTAAACAAAAAACTTGATGAACTTAATAGATGTATATAGAACACTCCATCCAGAAACAGCAGAATACACATTCTTCTCAAGAGTGCATGCAACATTCTCAAAGATAGACTATATGGTGGGAAACAAGACAAGCCTCAAAAAATGTAAGAAGATTGAAATAATAAAGAGCATCTTTTCTGACCATAATGCTATGAAACTAGAAATTAACTACAAGAAAGAAGCTGAGAAAGGGATAAAGATATGGGGACTAAACAACATGCTACTGAACAACCAATGGATCATTGAAGAAATTAAAGGACAAATCAAAAAGTATCTGGACACAAATGAAAATGAAAACATACCATACCAAATCATATGGGATGCAGCAAAAGCAGTCCGAAGAGGGAAATTCATTGCAACACAGGCTCACCTTAACAAACAAGAAAAATCTCAAACAAGCAATATCAAACTACACTTAACAGAATTAGAAAAAGAACAAACAAAGCCCAAAGTCAGCAGAAGGAGGGAACTAATAAAAATCAGAGCATAAGTAAATGAAATTTAAACAAAAAAGACAGTAGAAAGCATCAATGAAGCAAATAGCTAGTTCTTTGAGAAGATAAAAAAAATTGACAAACCCTTAGCCAGACTCATGAAGAAAGAAAAGAGAGAAAGCTCAAATAATTAAAATTAGCAATCAAAGAGGAAAAATTACAGCAGATGCCACAGAAATACAAAGAATTATAAGAGAATACAGTGAAAAACTATATGCCAACAAATTGGACAGTCTAAAAGAAATGGATAAATTCTTAGACTCTTACAACCTCCCAAAGCTGAATCCAGAAGAAATAGATAATCTGAATAGACCAATCACAAGTAAAGAAATTGAAACAGTAATCAAAAACCTCCCAAAGAATAAAAGTCCAGTTCCAGACGGCTTCCCTGGAGAATTCTACCAAACATTCAAAGAAGATTTAATACCTATCCTTCTCAAACTATTCCCAAAAATTGGGGAAGATGGAATACTTCCTAACACATTCTATGAGGCCAACATCACCCTGATGCCAAAGTCTGACAAGGGCAACACAAAAAAGGAAAACTATAGGCCAATATCACTGATGAACATAGATGCAAAAATTGTCCACAAAATATTGGCCACCCAAATACAGCAATACATCAAAAAGATCATACACCATGACCAAGTGGGATTTATACCAGGGACACAGGGATAATTAAACATCCACAAATCAATCAATATGATACACCACATTCACAAAATGAGGAATGAAAACCACATGATCATCTCAATAGCTGCAGAGAAAGCATTTGACAAGATCCAACATCCATTTATGATAAACACTCTTAACAAAATGGAGATAGAAGGAAAGTACCTCAACATAATAGAGGCAGTATATGACAAACCCATAGCCAACATCATACTCAATGGGGAAAAACTGAACACCATCGATAGGGATCAGGAACAAGACAAGGGTGCCTACTCTTATTCAACATAGTACCAGAGGTTTTGGCCAGAACAATTAGGTGAGAAAAAGAAATAAAAGGAATCCAAATAGGAAATGAAGAAGTGAAACTCTCACTGTTTGCAGATGACATGATTTTATATACACAAAACCCTAAAGAATCCATTGGAAAACTATTAGAAATAATCAACAACTACTGCAAAGTTGCAGGGTACAAACTCAACTTACAAAATTCATTTGCATTTCTATACTCTAATAACGAACTAACAGAAAGAGAATTCAAGAATACAATCCCATTTACAATCGCAACAAAAGGAATAAAATATCTGGGAATAAATTTAACCAAGGGGATGAAAGACCTATACAACAAAACCTATATGACATTATGGAAAGAAATCGATGATGACATAAAGAAATGGAAAGCTATTCCATGCTCATGGATCTGAAGAATAACTATAGTTAAAATGTCCATATTATCCAAAGCAATCTACAGATTGAATGCAATCCCAATCAGAATCCCAATGACATTCTTCACAGAAATAGAACAAAGAATCCTAAAATTCATGTGGGGCAACAAAAGACCCCGAATAGCTAAAGCAATCCTGAGAAAAAAGAACAAAGCTGGAGGCATCACAACCCCTGACTTCAAAATATACTGCAAAGTTATAGTAATCAAAACAGCATGCTACTGGTACAAAAACAGGCCCACAGATCAATGGAGCAGAATTGAAAGCCAATAAATAAAACCACACATCTATGGACAGCTAATCTTTGAGAAAGTCACTAAGAACATGCAATTGAGACAGGAAAGTCTCTTTAATAAATGGTTCTGGGAAAATTGGACAGCCACATGCAAAAGAATGAAAGTAGATCATTATCTTTCACCATACACATAAATAAACTCAAAATGGATCAAAGCCTTGAAGATAAGACCTGAAACCATATAACTTCTAGAAGAAAATATAGGTAGTACGCTCTTTGACATCGGTCTTAAAAGGATCTTTTTGAATATCGGGTCGTCTTGGACAAGGGAAACAAAAGAAAAAATAAACAAGTGGGACTTCATCAGACTAAAGAGCTTTTGCAAGGCAAAGGAAACAAGGATTAAAACAAAAAGACAACCCACCAATTGAAAGAAAATATTTGCAAATCATATATCTGACAAGGGGTTAATTTCCAAAATATATAAAGAACTCACACAACTAAACAACAACAAACAAACAACCTGATCAAAAATTGCACAGAGTAGATGAGCAGACATTTCTCCAAAGAAGATATACAGATGGCCAATAGGCACATGAAAAGATGTTCACCGTCACTAATCATCAGGGAAATGCAAATCAAAACTATACTAAGATCTCACCTTACACCCATTAGAATGGCTGTAATCACCAAGATAAAAAAATACCAAAGTTGGAGAGGTTGTGGAAAAAAGGGAACCCTCATACACTGCTGGTGGGAATGCAAACTGGTGTAGCCACAATGGAAAACAGTATGGGGATTTCTCAAAAAATTAAAAATAGAGAATACCATATGACCCAGCCATCCCACTACTGGGTATTTATCCAAAGTACTTGAAATCAGCAATTCAAAGAGACTTCTGCACCCCTATGTTCGTTGCAATGTTATTCACAATAGCCAAGCCATGGAAGCAACCCAAGTGCTCATCAACTGATGATTGGATAAAGAAGATGCGGTATATATAAGCAATGGAATACTACTCAGCCATAAGGAACGACAAAATTGTCCCATTTGTGACAACGCAGATGGACCTTGAGGGTATTACATTAAGCGAAATAAGCCAGACAGAGAAAGACAAACACCATATGATTTCACTCATGTGGAAGATGAACACACCGGTGAAGAGAACAGTTAAGTGGTTACCAGGGGAGAGGGTTTTGCGTGGTGGGCACAAAGGGTGAAGGGGAGCACTTATATGGTGACTGAAAAATAATAATGTACAACCGAAATTTCACAATGTTGTAAAACATTATGACCTCAATAAGAAAAAGTTTATGTGATAAATGAAATGTGCTTGTGTATTTAGAAAATGATACATATATTTAATGAAATATGTAAGGAAATGGTAAAATAAATAACCTTAATATATAAACATGGAAGAGACTTGCTAGGTCAAAGAAAATGCACAGATTAAATACTCCTGATAGAGATTGTCCAACACTTTAGAAGGCTGGGGTCAGAGGAGGGCACAACCGGTATTCTATATATATATATCTTCTGCCTACACTGAGAAATAAAATGAAATATGTACATATACATTGGCCAATTTAATAAGTAAATTATCCATTACGTTTTTATTGCATAATTACGATTGCAGAAAGACTCAAAGGTTTTGAAATGTTTATTACTCATTTTCATTCCTTCTTTTTAAATTGCTCAGATTTGTCTCTTGCTGAATTTGCTTCTGCGAGAGATTCTCTCTCTCTCCCGGTGCTCATAAGGGAACCGTATACATTAAGGTCATCAACCCTTTGTAGATTACACATATTGCAAATAACTCCCCCAGTTAATTATGTGCTTTTAAATTTGTTTATGGTGACTTTTTTTAAATATACAGAAAAAAATTAGCTTTTAGGTAGTCACAACTGCCAAAATTACTATCATTTTTTCTTAGAAAAGGATTTTCTTTTTAATCTAGTATGTTAAATGAGAGAGGATCTAATTTTACTTAATTTCCTAACAGCGAATTGAATAATGTTTTTTTTTTCCTACTGATTTGAAGTGCTTCTCTTATCATATTTATGTTTGTTTCTGGATTTTCTCTCTTGTTCTAGCAATCCGTTTGGCCATTCTTGTTCCCAGTGCTGCACTGTTTCAGTAATTATACTTTTTAATATGTTCACTTTTATGGTATTTTCTTGGTTATTATTGTCTAATTATTCTTCCAGATCAAACTTTGAATGACTCACAAAAATTGCAAAATAACCTCATTTGAGATTTGAAATTAAATTGCATTAAATCTATAAAACTTAATACGAGAAAATTGGAATCCTTTTATTGATGAGTCTCCCCACATCACGGGAAGGTGATATGTTTTACCATTAGGCAGATTCTTATTTTTCATCCTCAACATTATTAAAAGAAACACTATTATTGTATTGGTCGAAAACTCTCCAATCTTTGCAGCTGAAGATGTGGCTGGCTAGTAAGAAAATGCTTTTATAGTTTATAGCTAATATGTTGAAGTGAAAGTTGAAATTCAAAACCTGTGAACTGGTCTGCTTAATTGCTCTCCTAATTACAACTAACCTTATGATTTCAATTAAACCTATTCTGCAAGAGTTTTTACATCGGTATCTTAGTCCTAACTCTTTCCCACTCCTTGACCAAGATTCAACAATTATTTCCAACAACCTGGACAAGCCCTTCCTAGGTGTCCCCCAAATATCAAAATTGAACATTTTCCTACCTTCAAATGTCATTTTTTATGTGTGTGTTCTTTATCTCAGTTATTGTCATCACAACTATCCATTCTCCCAGGGTAGAAGACGAATATTTGTCCAGAACGCTTCCTTCTTTGTCATCTTCTAATGTCCTATCAATTATCAAATTCCCTTACTCTTCAATTCAGATTTGCCCTGTGCCACCACAGTCATCTTCTTGGCAGCTTTTACTGTGTCACACTGGGAGTTAACACAATCATTTGTTACTTCCTGATACTTATAGAATAAAAAATGAACCCTTTAGCCTGCAGTAAGAGACATTTTCACAATCTTGGCCAATGTGTCTCTTGGTTTTCATTTCTATCGTTTCATCTGTGGAATACATCTGTGCTTCACACAACTTATTAAGCTTACTCAACCATGCCACACATTTTATGCCCATGTGCAAAGCCTATTTCCTTTTCCTGTAATGCTCTTCTCCATTTTCCATCACTATTGGATGCACATGAATCACCCTTCAATGTTCAGGGCCAGCTTCGGCTGCCTTCCTCAGCTACCCAGACACTGTTAGTTAAATGAGATAATAAGTACTTAGCACAATGCTCAGCACCTAATAATCCCTAAATACATGGTAATTGCTGTTAATTATAGTAATTTTATTATCTTTGCTCCCATTCTATTTATACCTTTATTATTTCACTTACTTTGTGATATTGATACACTTACACACTTCCACCCCACCTCAAGACTAGGATATATAAGAACATATGATCTGCATCTTAGGCCTCTTTCTGTTGGGTTTATTTCCCCACAGCCAGTAACTACTTACTCTTTTCTGATTAAATAAATGGATGTCAAACAATTTTCAAATTGAGGAAGATGCAGTATATTGGTATAAAATCTAATTACCAGTATTCTTCCCTCCAATTTAGCTTTATAAGGACGAACTAAAACATGTGCAAAGAAAGCATACAATTGTTTAAAGCTTCCTAAATCAATTTTTTTGAAATTCTGAAGCAAATAATATAATATCGCAGTCTAAAGTTCACATCCAAATGGAGGAAAACAAAAGTCTTTACTTTTGGAAGAATATTATTCTCTCTCTCTTCCTTCTCTGAGTTCTTCATTCTTGTTTTATTGATTTGAATTAGATTGCATTTCAATTGCAGTTTTTAAATAACGTTTATTGAATGTTTCCTATGTGCCGGATACTAAGCTAAGCACTTTAAAAGCATCATCTATTCAATGTTGACCACAGTCCTATAAGGTAAATCTCACAAACTCTATTTTACAAAGGGCAAAATGGAACTTTAAAGAGGCCGTGTGAATTTCCCTGGTCCACACTACATCTGAGTAACGGACATGGAACTAAAAATAGTGTTTATGGGATCCCAGGCTCCAGCTCTGAACCACTGTTCTGTTCACTTCGTTGTTTGTAGAGGTAGGTCTAAGGCAAAGACTCTCCATGGAAATGGGGGGTGATTTTGCCCCTCAAGGGGCATTTGGCAATGTCTGGACACACTTTGGTGCTTACAACTGGGAGAGGTGATACTACTGACATCTAGTGGGAAGGGGCCAGAGATCTTGGCCAGGACAAAGCCCAAGACAGCCCTCCACAACAAAGTATTATCTGGTCCAAAATGCCAATAGTGCTGAAGTTGAGAAATCCTAGTCTAAAGTAAAGGCAGAGAAACTTCTAAGATTGTGGAGACTCAGCAGATTCCCCGGCAGAGAAATGAGCAGGGAAATGCTTGCACACAATCAAGTCTCATAGTATGTGGTGCTTGCTTGCTTTGTTTTGTGGAAGACAACCATTATCATGGAAATACTGCTGGAGGAGTGCTTATTCTCTTACAGAACTTAAAACAAGAAAACTTCTTCTTAAATTGTTCAGTGAAGAAAGATTACAGTTGACACTTAAGTAAAGATGATAGTTAAGTAGGAATACTTATTTTTACATACCTACTTTAAAATCTCAGGTTTTCAGGGTTTATTAATCAAGGTCTTGATAATTTTAGCAAATAGATGTCAGCTAATTCTTTTAAATTTGGTGTGGAATTTTTCTTAACCTGAATGAGTATTGAAATTGTGAGTGGCTCCGTGTCTAATGCGTTTTCAAGCTTGACACATTCCTTTCGCTGAGGTAAGAGGGATTCCTCGGCCGTGTCCTGATCCCGAGATTCATGCACTGAGGGTCTAGGGATGGTCAGATGAGTCTGGAAACCCATTTTGCTGAAGTGTTTAGTAGATTCTCAAACCTTAATTAGTAAAGTTCTTGAGGGGTTTTTGGATTCCATGGATTAAGTTTTTCTTGGCAAGAAAGATTCAATTTTGGAACCACTGAGGTACCCACAGATTCACACTGGAACTCTCCACTGATGGTTCATTTTGCCTTTTGCTCACTTGGTCAGGGCTCTGTGTAGGCAGTATCTTTAAATATTTTCCAGCAAGGGCTGGCTTCATGCATGCGCGAGCTATAGAGTGGCACAGGGCCCTGTGCTTAAAAGGGCCTCAGACTTTGTTTAATTCTCTTCCCTCATCATCTTGAAATTCTTAACTTTTGAACCAGGAGCCCACATTTTCATTTTACACTGGGTTCCCAAATTATGTAGCCAGTTCATCTCCAGCAGGTACCATTTGCTAACCTGTTATCACATTGAACAGGCAGAGGATTGGGGGCAATGTTTCCATCTAAGCCTAATGGATCAGTTAAAAGCAAAATCATTCCAATCTGAATAAGTGGAATTTGGTTTTTTCCAGAAATAAAAGGAGACAGAGGTAGCCTGGAGAGGGCAATAACCAGGAATATACCTGTCTGCAAAAAATCGTGATGGCACTCAGTGTTTGTTCAACGCTGAATTGATAAATGTGTTTTAGCATCCCTATTAAAATAAAACATTTAAAAATGTAAAAGTCTTTTGGCAATTAAAAAAAATGATACAACCCACTCAAGGAATACTAGAAATTTCTCTATAAAGATATTTTCAGTTTTTTTCATGGTATCTTATATGATTGTATAACACTATGTTTTGCTATATATAAATAAAATTTGGGGGAAATATTCTAATTTTATTACATCCTTGCCCTCTTCTTTCCCAAATTACAAATTTGAGAGTGAATAATTGTAAACACTTAGAAATAGACTTTATTTAACTGTACTGTATAACAGTTGAAATTTGCTTTTTGGCAGAAGTAAGTTTCCATTCTATGCATTTGCTTTGGGTAATTCGGAAAATATCCCCTGGAGAGAAGATCTGGTGCCCAGTTAGCCTAGAAGGGATGATCAATATCCTTGTAGGCCATGTGATGGAGAGGCTTCTCTGCAGAAGGGAAAAGCTGACACAGCACATATGTCTCTCTTATTTCAGGTGTACTCTTAAGGACCTAAGTATAAATAGAGGCAATGCTATTTTAATTTCCAACATTTAGAACTTGAAGCTCAGCGCAATTTCAAATAATGCACATTTGCACATTTCTCGGAGCTTTGAAAGAGTTTGTCAAAAACTATTGCTGGTGCTCTTTAGTTATTTATTGATTTATCTATAGTATATCCATCTCTATCCTTGGTAATTTCCAGCATAGCAAATCAGCCCGCTGACGTCATCCCTAACTAGAGTGATGTGTGGTAGGATGTGCATTGCATTCTTCTCTTTACACACGTTTTAAAAAATAGTGTTTCATAGTAATAGATTCCTTAAATACAGATCAGAGTTATGATGGTGGAATGCCCTGGAGGTTGAAAAATGCTCAATGTGTAGGAGACTATCTTTCTGTCATGGATATGACACTACTTTTGAGTTTCTGACAAGACGTGTAATGAAAATGTTTCCTTTTGCTTACTGCCTACTATGTTCAAGACACTATACTGTCTGCTTTACAATTATTATCACAGTTACTATTATAGAGGATGGGATTTTGATTATCTATTGCTGCATAACAAGCCAGTCCAAAACTTACTGGCACAAAACAGCAGCCATTGTATTGTGCTTATAGAGTCTAAGATTAGAGATTTTAGATAGAAGATTCAGAATGGACATGGCTTGTCTGTTCCACAAGTCTGGGCTCTCAACTGGGGAGACTCGAATGGCTGGGAGTGTGTGGAACACCAGGGTTAAACTGTCAAGGATAGCAATCTTAAGAAAGAAGAACAAAGCTAAAAGCATTACATTTCCTGATTTCAAACTGTTTTACAAAGCAATAATCAAAACAGTATGGTGCTGGCATAAAAACAGATACATAGACCAATGGAACAAAATAGAGAGCCCCAAAACAAACCCATGCATCTATGGCCAAATGGTCTTTGACAAGCGCATCAAGAATACACAGTGGGGAAATGATAGTCTCTTCAATAAATGGTGCTGGGGAAACTGGAAAACCACATGCAAAGGAATGAAATTGGATTCACCTTACACCATATGCAAAAATTAACTTGAAGTGGATTAAAGAGTTAAATATAAGACCTGAAACCATTAAACTCCTAGAAGAAAACAAGGGAAAAGCTTCTTAGCAATGATTTTTTGGATAAAACACCAAAAGCATAGACAACAAAAGGAAAAATAAACAAGTGGGATTACATCAAACTAAAAAGCTTCTGGAGTATCTACTTCTAAATGGCCTCTCCACTCACATAAAGGGAACGTCAACTGGAGAGCTCACAGGTGACCTCTCCCTGCGGCTTGGGTTTCTCTCAGCCTGATGGATGCCTTCTGAGAGGAAGCATCCAAAAGAGACAAGTGTAGCTGCATGACCTTACTGACCTCACTTGAAGAGTAGAGCATCATTTCCCGTGGGCTTTACAGGTCACAGCAGTCACTGCCTAGCTTCAGGTGAGGAGATATAACTGCACCTTTTCATAAGAGATACGGCAAAGAATTTGCAGTGCCCCTTTATGACCTCCACAGATAGGAATTAACTCCCATGTTAGAGTTGAGGAAGAGGAGACTAAAGGAGGTTGAATAATTTGCCCAAGTTCACAGAGCAGGTAAATAACAAAATCAGAATCCAAATTCAAAAGCCTGTGCCTCCTGGAGCTTATCTTCCTATACAACTGTATGGTCCTGTACAGAATGTGTGGTCGTTATATCCCTCGCAGGTGATTGGGGATTGTTGGATTTCTCTCCCATTAGTCAAGTGAATGATTGACTAGAATAACCTTGATTACGTTGGAATGCTAAGTGTTGAGAATTTGCATGATTCCAGGAAACAGAATCTTCAGGGAGCAAGTTTTTGTAGTTAGTGTATCATTGCATCGGCTTGATGGAGGGCTGCCAAACAATGTTGTCACTTTTTTGTAGACTTAAAACTCTATTATGTGCTTTTTTGAATTTGTATGGAGTACACAGTAAAATTCTTGTTTTATGTATATACTCCTGAATCCATGGGAACTCTGCCTTGCAAATTTTCAGATTAAAAAATTGCAAAAATGTTGGTATGTAAATAGCAATCTGATAAATATTGAAAAAAAATCAAAGTAAGTTTAATTTGTGTGATTTTCAAGAATAACACTGGTTTCCAAAACACCTCTAACTAATCTTCATCAAAATATGCATTTTCAATATCTCATACTTTTCATTGACATAATTCTTGGTGTAGGTTATATGGAGCTTAAATTAGTCATCAGAAAAATTTATCATATAATTTAAAAATCTAGTTTAAGCTTGTTATACTTCATGCTAAGTATGCACACTTTCTCCTGTCTACCACTTTCAATGAAGTTTTTAGATTTAATTTAAGGAAAAAATTTTCTAGTTTTACAATTTAGCTAAAAATTATTATATTTTTCTACTGATCAGTCAGCTCAATACATTGAATAATCAGTACTTGAAAGGATATTATTTACAAAGAAAATGAGATATAAAGCTGCATTTTTATGGTCCATGATAGTTGAATGAAATAGTCAAAATAGTTCTATTTCCTCATACTCAGAAATTTAAAATCTAACAGAAAAGAAGGGAAAAATTAAACTCTGCTTGTGGATATAAATAAAACTTTGTAAGCATATAGTTGGAATTGTGTGTGTGTATCAGTTGAGCTGGGTGTGTCTGTAAGTTGAACAGGGTTGTGTATATGCATATAATTGACAGGAAGGGGCAACGATATATACCGCTAATACATCTACACAGACTGTTAGTTCTGAAAAAAATATTTGAGAAGTTAAGCCTAATAACTAGAATCACAAGATTCCCAAGAAATCACAGCCATTGTTTATCAGAAAAAGTGAAAAACGTTTTGAGAATAGGAGTGTTTGAAACAGAATAGGACAATTAAGTGGTAGATTATCTCTCAAAATAATGTCTGAAAGCATTTCCTTTTTTCCTATCTTCATCCTAGGATTAAAACAAGGCAATACTCTTTTTTCGCCCCTTTGATCATAGATTAGAAAAATAGAAGCAACCCAAAGCTTTCTTTCTTCTAATGATTTAGTGTGGATGTCAGGCAATTGAGATACTAACCTCAAATCTTATATCATAAAGTTAACAACACTCTAGAGTGTTTCAGTTAGTTTTATAACAAAGTTGGTTCTAGGATTTGGAGTGAGAGAAAATATATCTTTGAAGTTTATCAGTATGATTCAGAGTATAGTTCTCACTTGTTGGTTGAGTTTCTTTGGGCAAATGTGTCTGCGGTTTTTGAGGACCACCTGCAGTAGTCACTTAATGCTGTCTTGTGTTGAGAACAGAGTTTATAACACACAAGGTAAGCCATTTTGGCTGTGGCAGGCAACATGCTTATGAGAGGACAGAGATCAGCAAAAAGGCACATTTAGTCCTTCTATATGAAAATCAAGGACTGAAAAATAATCTTGCTGTTAGCCATAGGAAGGCATGGATCCGAATGAGAGAGAGTCAAAATATAGACAGACAGTTCGCTTTGAAAAGAAATATATTGCTTCATGTGTGAACTATTAAAATAATTATCAAATGCTTGAATAAAACTGTACATTTAAAACATTCTGTCGTTATCCATGGTTTCATGAGTTTGATCATAGCATCTATTATGGAGTCCAAATTCCCTGGCCGAATTTGTGTGTCAGGAACTAAATGGAGTGGTAGGCTGGTTGTGTGGCACTGTCGCTTTCATGGAGATTGGTTGGGACTGAGACTTCTCCTTTCATAAGGAGCTCAGATTGAGCTATTACACTCAAATCCAAACCACTTTGTGGATTTTCCTGGAAATAGTTCAGAGGGATTATTACTTGATTAGAGTGGTTCTTCATGTCAACTTCAATCACAACTCACTCCAATTTGTGGCAGATTTAAGTTTATCATCTTCCTAAGGCCAGTGGGACTAAATACTTTTCACAGAGACTGAAAAAAAAAAACTTTTTAAAAGAAGAAAGAGAAAAATGAACAATTTGCTAAATCACGTCCTCTCCACAGTTTTCACTAAATCCTTTATAGTTGCTATGTAGCACATCCATCTAACATCTATTTTGGTGAGCTGTGAAATCTGAAACGAATTCGTCAGTTTAAAATTAAAATGCTTTCACCAGGTGACTTCGCAATGCTGATTAAGGAGAATAGAAGAGAAAAATGTACTCTCCATATTTTGGTTTTTTTTTTTTTTTTTTTTTGCTTTTTTTTTTTTGCTTATCCTGTCCTTGCAAAGTCAAATAGATGAGTCATATTGCACAACTTCTAAACATTTGGAAACACACTGGGTTTTATGGAATCTGCTGCAGTGAAAACAGCAGTATGCTTCACTTGGAAAACAAAAATCACAGCTGGACCAGCCCCAGGACACTTCCGCCATGTGGTAGGAATGTTGAGGCCAGAATGGTGGTGAAAAAAATCAAGATAGAAATCCCATCTCTCTTTTGACTGGGATACCTCTTCAATCAAGAATTCTATATCAAGAGTAACCTGAAAGCAAAGAAAAAAATAAGAAAGTCACTGAAATGAATTCAGTTGTATTTTGGATGTTGTCCCCAAACTCTGGAACCTCACAGTTTTCTTGAATGCAACATTCAGACTGCATTAGTCAACTCGGGCGGCTATACCCGAATTCCATAGACTAGGGGGTTTAAACAACGAATATTTATGCCTCATAATTCTGAAGGCTGAGAAGTCCAAGATGAAGGTGCTGGCAGAGCCAGTGTCTGATAAAGCCTGCTTCCTGGCTTGTAGATGCCTGGCTTCTTCTTGTATCCTACATGCAAGAGCAGAGGGTGAGAGCAAACGCTCAGTTCTCCTTAATCGCATTCAAGAGGGCTTCACCTTCAGACCTGATTATCTCTCAGGGGTCTCGCCTCCTAATAACATCACTTTGAGGTTTAGGATTTCAACATTTAAATTTGGGGAGGATGGGATACAAACATTTCCATAACACACTATTCCTTGTCTGCCATTGAGTTAGACCTTATAGAACATAGATCTTCTGTTCACTTGGAAGTCATTTCCTCGTTTCTTTAGAATTCTGATGCAAATGCAGACAACCTAAAAAAGAATAATGCAGGCCATTTTGGATCTGGGAGATGCCAAGGTCACAGTTCCTCAAGCGTAAATTTTGGAAATCACAGCTGGTATTGAGACCTTGGAAGACTCGCTGATCTGATATTTATTTATTTGGGTACATGCCTGGCCAAGTTGTACAGCAGCGGAGCTAAACATTTTATCCAAAAATAATTACTTAAAAAATCATAGCTGTACCTGGAATGTTTTTGATTCTTGCTATTACTTTTGAATATACCTGTGAGGGCTGAAATACCTGCATTTGGAAAGTTCCGTGACATAGTAAATTCAGAGTAGAGTTATCGACTGTGAAGTCATTGGTATTTAAGGGGTATTAAGCACACTTTGAAACCCATCCTATTTCAAACTTATCAATTGTACTTTGAGAGCTGATGTGCCTGAAAGAGACATTAAATATTAATCATTCTAAGCCTCTCATTTTAGAGTTGATGATCCTGATTCAAAGTAGTTAAGGGTTTCGCTTTGATTGGGGTATTTGTTAAGAAGTGAAAGATAAAGAAGAAATTCCACTTCCTGGATTGATGATAAGAAGATACCTAGTATTTATTATGCTTTACTTTTCCATTTTTGGTATTTCTAATTTTTTTCTTGTTCGGTTGTCTGGTATCACTTTGCTTCAAAGCTAAGTAAGAAATCTCTCTTGAGACTCTCCAAAGACTAACACAATTTCCAGATAAATCACTTCGCAAGTCTTAGGCAGTTATAACAAAGCAACACATTGTGGCAAATCGCAGGTATTATAAACCCTGGAGCAAAAGTTTAATAAGGGCTAATTTATTTCTTCCCTTAGGAGGATCTTGCCCAGGGTACTAACACTTTTTGGAACTGTAGATTTAGTAAAGGCTTGTTGGCTTCAAGGGGAAATAAAAAATATCTCAAGAGGTTTTTCAGTAACTTTCTTTGTTCTGGTGGCGGACTGCTAAGTCAATGAAGAGATTTACTAAGTGACAGATCGGCTATTGTCATGCACTATAAATTTCTAATCCTGATTGTCAGAAATATAGAATGAATAAACTTCAGAGGGGTCCTCGCCTGTCTCCTGAACTTAAGTCCCGTATTTTCAGCTGTCCACTGAATGCCCCATTTGATGGAGTGCTGACTCCAAGCTTGCCATATCCAACGTTCTAAACGTCTCTTAAAACCAAACCCAGTTCTTCACCCCACTTGCCCATTCCTGGTAACAGTGCCATCAATTTGCCAGGCTCAAAACTTAAGAGTTGCCTTTCTTTCATCCCTTTCATATAATCCAGTTAGCCACTGTGCTAGCCTGTTCTTGCCTTTCAAGTACTCTGAAACCTTTTGGTTTTCATTTCCATTGCCCCAAACTGATTGAGGCAATGATTTATGGTGTTTCTACTGACGTAGCAGTAGACTAATTTCTCTCCCTGGTTTCTGACTCAACCCACCTTTCAATAGACACATTTTAACATCTTATTCTCTTGCTCAGGAATCCTCAATGGCTCCCCATTGCTGTAGGATATAATTATATATTCTTAGCTTGGAATTCAGAGCCAGATTGCTTTTTTAGCCTAATATCAAAATACTCCAATCTAACCCTTGACAGCTCCCTGTTCCTCTCTTCAAAATACTCAACCTCAATGAGTCAGCTCATACCATTTTGCTGATCTATAGCATGGCCATACGTTCTAGACGTTTGGTGTAGTTGATCATGTTAAGTGACTATTTAATGTCTCTCTTTGATGGTCTAGAAAGGGGAAGGCCTCCTTGAATGACTTGAACTGGTTGACACACCATCCAGTGTTCCCAGTGACGAAGGACTCATTGGAGGATAATTTCCAGAGCTGGATTGGATGATGTGGCCACTAAGAGTGGGTTGAAGGAAGCCTCTTGATTACTTCTGCTTAGTAATGCTACAGGCCCAAGTTTATTCAGTAAAGAGATACAAATCACAGATGCACACTAGGGACTGGTGGAAATGTACTAACACATCACATTGCTGCAGTTTTCCCACAGCACAGCAATGAACTACACACATTGCTAATGAAGGGGAGCATATTGAACACAGCATGTAATGTCATTGAATTTATGTATTGTCATGCAATATAGATGAATGATTTCTAGGAGTATTTTCCCAGTTTCCCAGACATTTTGGCCAACCTATAGAAAGTTCTTTCTTTTCTTACACATTTACCAAGTTTCTTCACTTTTGTCTCTGTCTCCAAGTTGGTTTCTCCTATGAAATCTTTCCTGGTAACTTGGCCTGGAATAATTTGCTGAACTTACGCAGAAATTATTGTTTTGTTTGTCGTTGATATTTCCAGTTAATTAATAAAAGTGATGTTCTTCCTATCAGTTTTCAATTATTTTCTTCTTTTGGACCCCCAAACGTTCCCCACTTCTGCACCCTGATTAAAGAGTTACACCTAAGTCTCCAAGTACTTTTCCAAATGAAAGTCATTGTACAGCCACAGAATTTATGCACTTAAGTATATTCTTAGCACTTAAGCATAAATGCTGATAACTTGGGAGTAAGACAGAAAGAAATGGGCAGACATTTGAAACGTGAGTTTTCCTTTTTCCAGACAGGTTAATATTCTGTGGTTTGGAAAAGGGAAGAGAGAGAATATCTGGACAAAGGGAAATTAGAAGCATTACTTGCAGTTTTAACCTCACTACCTTCTAAGTGGGCCCTCCTTTGGAAGTAGCCAGCTTTTTACCTGCTGGTCTTCAGGAGGCATGAGGCCAATTTGTGCCTTGAGATTTTTCTCAGAAGGCTGTTCTTTGAGGACAACCCTCTTCCGATGGCCAACAACTCTAGTAGGATGCTTCTCAAACCATCTGTACTGAAGGACCAGTTATTTATTTTTTCAAAGGTTTTATTTCCAACTGACTGCAGACTGATGCTTTATAAGACATAATAAAATGAATTACAAAAAATAAAATGAACAAAGAAAGAAAACAAAGATATTAAAAAAAATCAAGTCTACCTGTCTTGTAATAATCAGCCGCCATAACCTTATCTTGTCAAATCACTACAGAAGTTAAGTATTAACTTGTGATGTCTGAATTTTTTTTAACAAATAGTGCCCAGACCAGCACTTATCTGTGGACCACACCTGGGGTAGTGCAGTTTGAGTGCATCTCTGCAGCCAGGTGTAGAGCTAGGGCAATCAGAGGTGGTGCAGGGCGAAGAAAGTTACCACCCAGCATGCCTCAGTGCCTGCACATCCGGGAGGGGCTGCACAGGCTGGCTAACTGAGCCAACCAGGCCACCTCTTGCTGCCATGGAACAATTGTCAAGCAAATGCTCTACTTCCCCATCCTCTACTGCCCATCACAGGCAGTTTATTTAATACTTAAGCGTGAATTACTCCCTTTTTTAGGAGATTCGTCATATCGTGGTCTTAAATAATTATCGTAAAAGCATATTAATATTTATCCTTCTATGTTTCCACTTTCTTTCCTCCAAAAGATCTTCAGGTTCTTGGAGTTAGACAATATATTTTAATTTTCTTTGAATTTCCCACATTTTCTAGTACAATGCCTTACATAATTGCCTCTAATCATTTATTTGTTTTGATTAAGCAAAAATGCTAATCAGTTCTGAAGAAAATATGGCAAACTTTAAATTGTGTTGATACACTGTGATAGCCCTTAGGGTATTTTTAGTTTCCTGGATTCTCTCATGCATACCCAGGTGGAGAGTATTTATTTAGGCTAATAGAGAAATGTGGAGTCAAGAGGGACCTTGACTTTTCTAAACATTTGTTTGTTTCCTCATCTGTAAACTAAGCATAAGAGCACTTCTAGTACATTTTGAAAGTTAAATAAAATCCCACTTGTAAAGCAGCTAAAATACGCTTTGTCCACAGCAGTTACCCGAGAAGTATTGGTTGTTCTTGACTTAGCAGTAATATTCTGAATGCTTTGCTCTTATTGCATCTAGTATGTAGTACGGGATTGTTCGTAAAATGGCATTTTTTAAATGTATTAATTGTATGCACATAAATATAGCTGCTTAATGGAAAAAAAACGTTCTTAAAATCTTAATTCTAGTTTTAAGGGAGAGACACAACTAAATGAGAATGATAATATGCATTTCCTCCCTTTGTCTTTAGTGCCAGGTTTATGATACTTTCCCTTCACTTATATTCTCCAGAGAATCTTGTATTCCTGAGGGGCCCATCTTAAGGAAACACAAATATAGATTTTGCCTTTGGGACACTGGGAATGTGGACCAACATCTTCCTTGGAGGATCACTTCAATGAATGGCTAATGGTGATTGCATCATTGACTTTGCCAAGATCTCAGCCTTTTAGGGTGTATTTCCCTTTACTTACTTGTTTTTAGTAAATAATGGAACTTGTGTTTTCTCTTTAACCATCTCATGAATTCACATTTCTAATTCAGGGCTATAATAAGGAGAGGTAAAATGAGTGTGTGTTTTGTGTTCATTTCTTAGCTTTAAATTTGCTTTTAGGAGAAAATAAGTAGAATACAAAATCTAGAAAGTAAACTTTGTATCATTTTCTTTTGTTTCTAAAAGTTCTCTGTGTTTCAATAACTCTTGAGTTTGCCAATTTATATGTGTTGCTGTTAAGGCTAGATCATACGTATGAATGGGGCTGCTTTCTTATTAAAAACATATCCCATGTGTAGTCTGGGATATTTTTTACTCATTTTAAATTGTCTAGTCCGAGTGTAATTTCCCCTTGTGCATATTCTAACTGGACTCTATATTCTAAATACTGATAGCTCTTTTTTCCTCCAAACCTGTCATTGGCCTCAACACCACAAATCAATTTATTTAGACTTTACAGCTCTCTATCACTTCCTTTATGTTTTTGACTTTTAATTCAGACACTTTGGTTTCCAAAGATTTTCTTATGTTGTAAATTGTTTCTTCTTTTGCTGATTACCCATTATTTACTCCTTTGGATGAGGAAGCAACTCGTTTTTACCGGGGGTAGCAGAAGCTAGAGGCTGAGAATATCAGAGGTTAGCTGCTCATATATATTCAGGTCATGGAAACACAAGATGTTTGTTTTCTAAACCGAGGAGAGGCATATTTCTCTCTCAACGGAGGGGACTTGCCATTGCTTTAGGACGCTTTACTACCCAACATTTAGAGATTATTTGCCCTAGTCTGCATGATCAATCACCTTATGAACTATATTTTAAAATATATTTACACGTTGTACAACTAAACTTTAAATCAGCTATATGAGATCATTTCCTGGCACTGTTGTTAACAGACAATGCTTCTAGTAGAAATTCTGGATTCGTTTCTTTTTTAAAAGCTATTTTGAAAGAATTTTAGATTTATGGAAGAGTTGTATAGTTAGAATAGAAAGTTTCTGTGTACCCTTCTCCCATCTTCCCATGTGTGAACATCTTTCATAATCATGGTGCATTTTTCAAAACTAAGATATTCAAATTGATATAGTACTATTAACTGGATTTTAGACTTTATTCAGATTTTACTTATTTTTTCCAGTGATTTTTGTTTTATGTTCTACGATCTAGTCCCAGATACTATGTTGTATTATATTGTGATGTCTCTTTAGTCTCCTCCAATCTGTTACAGTTCCTCAGTCTTTCCTTGTTTTCATAACATTGACATTTTCATTTTATTTATTTATTTATTTTGAGAAAGATTAGTCCTGAGCTAACATCTGCTGCCAATCCTCCTCTTTTTGCTGAGGAAGATTGGTCCTCAGCTAATATCTGTGCCCATCTTCCTGTGCTTTGTATGTGGGACACTGCCACAGGATGGCCTGACAAGCGGTTCTAGGTCTATGCCCAGGATCCGAACCTGTGAACCCCAGGCCGCCAAAGGGGAGCGTGCAAAGTCAATGACTAGCGCACCAGGCTGGCCCCAGATATTGACATTTTTGAAGAGTATTTGTTAGGCATTTTGTAGACTGTCCTTTTTTTGAATTTGATTTTTTCTCATAATTACACTATGGTTATTGATTTGGGGGAAGAATACCACAGAGGCCAAGTGGCCTTTCCATCACTTCATGTAAGGGTTTATGTGATATCAGCATGACTTACTACTGGTGATGTTAATCTTGATCATTTGGTTAAGGTGATGTTCGCTGGATTCTGCACTGTGACGTTACTGTCCCTTCCCCCTTTCCACACTCCATTCATTAGAAGCAAGTCACTAAGTCCTGTCCACATTCAAGGGTACGAGAATAACTTCTACCTTCTGAAGGAAAACAGATCACAGAATTTATGGAGATATGTTAAAGACACCACAGTAATTAAATATTTTGGGGGGATAACTTTAAGGATAAGCAAATATCTTGTTTCTTCTTAGAGTTTTGCCTACTATTTTTATCCTTCATGTGTGGATTTTGCCGGCTGCAGTTGTTCCTCTGGGGTTTCAGTGGTGATTTTCTATTTTTCTCACTCCTTTTATGTTTGTTATTTGGAATTCTTCTTTAAGGAAGATTCATGCCTCCTGCATTTACTTCATGTAATCATTTATTAAGATAAGTATGGACAGATGGATATCTGCTTTAGTGTTTGAGTTAGAGACAATGCTATCATTATTAGTTTGTTGCTCAAATTATTCCAGTTTTGGCCATTCAGAGATTTTTTTGGACTGGCCTCTGTCCCCTTTTGGCACACCCCTATCCTTTTTTGTCTGTTCCTTTAAGCACTTCCTCACTTTCTGACACTATAAGATGCTCCAGGCTATCTTCTCTTTCCCCTGCCCCAGCCCTAGAAACAGCCATTTCTCTAAGGGGTCTGCTATGGACTGATTGTTTTTGCCCAAAATTCATCTTGAAATCTAATCCCCAATGTAATGGTGTTTGAAGGTGAGGCTTTGGGGAGGTAGTTAAGTCATGAGAGTAGAGCCCTCGTGAATGGGATTAATGCCCTTATAAGAAGAGGCCAGAGAGCTGACCTTCTGTCTTTCTGCCGTATGAGGATACAGTGAGAGGTTGGCAGTCTGCAACCAGGATGAAGTTCTCATCAGAACGTGACCATGCTGGCACCCTGATTTCAAATTTCCAGCCTCCAGACTGTGAGAAAAGAAAAATCTGTTGTTTGTAAGCTGCCCAATCCATGGTACTTTGTTATAGCAGCCCAAACTTACTAAAACAGAGTCCCAGAAACTTTCACTGGAGCATATTCAGAAACCAGGATCTGGGTGCTGGATGTGTTTGTAGTGTCACTGCTTTCCATCCCACGCAGTAGACTGAGCTCGATTTTCTAAGCTAGAAAATATATTTATGTATACTAACACACGTGTATGTAACATCACTGTCTATTAAACTACACATTATTTCACGTTTATATATGAGAGTCTAATTCAGCACCACACGGCTCATTCGAGCCTTCCTCCTTTGCTTAGTTCTAACTTCTTTCTCTGACAGCATGAAACATGGCTTTGGCTACAATTTATATACTTACTTGGTTAGCCCTAAATTACATGAAAGGTAGTTGCAGAATTACTAACCCATACAATGTTTATGTGAGATTCATTTATTCTTAGCCTTACAGTATTCAGTCAAAACACCATTTCCCAGGATAACTTAGATCTGCTCCTTTTTCCCCACCCTCTTCAGTGAGGTGAGGTTACACATTTACAACATAGTTGGATTCATTTGTAATACTCTACATTCTCTCCCTGCCAGCGGTTGATTTTGTTTTTTAAAAAATTGCGTATGGTAAAATTCACTCTTTGTGGTGTATAATTCTATGGAGTTTGACAAATTTGTGGTCATGTATCCACCACGACAATAACATAGAGAACACTTCCATCACCCTAAAAATTCCTTTCTGTGGCCGTTTTGTTGTCAACACTTCTCTCCCAAGCACTGGCAACTACTGATCTGTTTTCCCTATAATTCTGCCTTTTTTAGAATGCCTTATAAATAATTACATGCAGCACTATTTTGGGTCTGGTTTCTTTCATTTAGCAAAATGCATTTGATTCATCCTTATTGTTACATGAATAAGTAAGAGTAGGATTGCTATGTCATATGGTAAATGTATGTCTAACTTTATCTATATTAAAAAAAGCCCCAAATCAAAAAGACACCAAACTGCTTTTGAAAGTGGTTTTACCATTTTGTGTTATCATCAGGAATGACTGAGAGGCTGTGTTGTTTTGCAGGGTCAGCAGCATTTCTTAGTGTCAGTTTTTGATTGTTTATTTTTAACAGTTCTAATAGGTGTGCAGTTGTATTTCATTGTGATTTTAATTTGCATTTTTCTAATAGCTAATTATACTGAGCAGCTTTTTGTATGCTTATTTGTCATTAATTTATCATCTTTGGTGAAGTGTCTGTTCAGATCATTTGTGTGTCTGGTTTTTTTTTTTTTTATTGGAGTTGTCTATTTTCTCATTGTTGAGTTTTAAGTGTTCATTATATATTCTGGATACAAGTCCTTTACCTGGGTATAATGTGCAAATATTTTCTTGTAGTCTGTATCTTGTTTTTCCATTCTCTCTATCTCTCGTAGAGATGTCACAAAAAGTGTTTTATTTTGACAAAGTCTAATTCATCAATTTTTTTGGTCTCTTATGGATTGTGCTTTTGGTGTCTTATCTAAAAACTCAGTCACAAAGATGTTCTGTTTCCTCCCAAAGTGTTGTATTTTTACATTTCACACTCAATGAATAATTTTCAATTAATTTTGTATAACATGCAAGGAATGTATTAGGGTTCATTTTTTTATTTGTGGTTGTCCAATTGTTCCAGGACTATTTGTTGAAAAGACTGTCCTTTCTCCATTGAATTCCTAGTTGTGTTTTGATAACCGAGAAGCAGTCTCTTAACTACAGAGTAGATTGTTGTGGTTCCCATCCTAAATTTAAACTTCTCCTCCAGTGAAATCTACAAATAACATTCTACTTTTTAAGAGGTGAATATTTAGAGTAGTGTTCTTCTTGTTTAAAGAAGCTCTTTTACAATAAATATTACTGTGATAAAATATGGGAATAAGTACTACATTCAGACTACACAAGAGTTATCTGTACATGGTGACTAAGTTTGCAAATGATGGACATTGCCTTGTAAAATATGTATTAACCACTACGTAGCTTTTTTTCTAGAGAAAAATAGTTTTCTTAAGTGTTTGAACTTCAAATACTTCAGCCTCAACTAAAGTAAAACAGGATGAAAGCATTCTTGCCTCCCTTCCAGAAAAGAATGGATGTGGAAGGTAACATCCTTTCCCAAGCCAAAAAGTGATGCGAGTTCTTTAAGGGCCAAAGGGCTGTAGGCTTCGAAATAATAAATCCAAAACCTGAAGCAGGCAAAACTCAAATGTCTACAAGTGTCTACACAGAACACGCAAAATAAGTCTTGTACACGATTTGGAAACTGAGTTGGGAATGGACCAATACCTGATCATCCAGACAAGAAATAAATTCAAGTAGAGGTGAATGCTGGCTGTTGATGGAATCCTTTCCCTACAGGCTTGTAGTCTGGAGGCAGACAGTGTGGTAGTTAAGTGTGGTGCAGTGGGGATCCTTGGAAACTATATGGAAATTCAGAAGGATGAGGGAAAGACAAAAGGGACAAAAGGGAGGGATGGAGCAAGGGGGAGAGGGAGGGAGAAGAGGGGAAGGGGAGGAAAATGGGGGAGCGACTGAAAAGAAATAAGATCACAATTTGAAAATTATTACTCTGGGTTACTGCACTGTAGAATATTTTAAATCTCTTCTTTATACTTTTCTATATTTTTCTACTTTCCTGCTCATGTATATATTGCTTTTTGAATTGGAAAGATATTAAAAGTCATTTCTTTAAAATTTTGCCGAAAATAGTGAGAAAAGCCCGCAAAAGGCTTTTGAAAGAGTAGAGCAAAAGTGAATTGTCGTTTTAGGATGGGGAGCATAGAGAATTTCTGGAGGCTAACAGCAAGAAGGAAATTGGCATTGTAATATTTTCTTTAAAAATCATACACCCACGTGCATGAACTCTACTGTCCTGCCAACCCTCAACTCATTTTTATGATGAGGGAGATCACAGAAAGAACTTTTTTTAAATTTATTGAAATGCTTGCTAGGTTAGAGTGTATAATTTTAGAGAGTTAAGGAAATAGAAATGGTGAAATCTGATTTAAATGGCTATTAAAATTCCTTTTTAAAGGACTAATGTTAACTGAGGAAATTAAAAGGAATAAGGGTTTCCACTTTGGAGTTGGGAGAGCCTGAAACCCGACGAGTTAGGTGGTGTTCTGCAAATTTGGTACATTTTGAAAAACAGGAAGTTTGCCAAAGCCTTAACACTGTGTAATTTGAGACAGACATCATTGTTTATGCTCAGTTTTTTTTCTTGAATCAATTTTCCTTGTGATTCTTGCTGGTATATATGTTTTTTGTTTTGTTTTGTTTTGTGTTTTCATATACTGTCTTCAATTTGGATGGGAACAAAATTATCTAGCAAGCAAAATTTGAAGTATCTCTAAAATAGTCTGGTGATTTTTGAATCTGAAAGGAAAAGAAATATAGAATGAGGAACTGAATTTTGCTCTTTGGGCTATTTTCTCTGGTTTTGATATATTCTCCTGCTTTTTTTTTCCCCCTTTACCTTAAGTAAATGCTAATGATTAGTTGCTTTCCTTGTGTTTTGTCCTCTCAGTGTGTAGAAAGTTACGCCGGTAGCTTTTTTAACTCAAAACAAAAGTAAAGGCATGTGAAATGTACATGAAATTGAATACAGCAAACTATGAAGTTTGGGGCAGAAGAGATGATTACAACAGGAAAATAAAATTATTCAAATAGTATAACCAAATATAATTAAAAGTCTTAAAGATACTGGAAACAACTGTTGCCATCTTTTGGGGTCCAAGTGGTTTATCATTTGAAGTTAAAAGCCCTAAATAAAATGTAGATTTATAATGATGTCAAGATCTAGATAATATTAATTCTCATTTAAAAACTGGAAATTGTAGAAATATATTGAGAAGAATGGAAAAATTTGCCATCATTCTAATACCATTATTAATGGTACCACCTAATATTTATTGAGCACTTATGTTCAAGGTATTGTTTCACATATTCTCCATGGATTATCTCATTTAATTCTTCCAATAACCTCATAAGTATAAAGGTACTATTATAAACTTCATTTGTAGGTTAGGAAACTGAAGCACAAAAAAGAAGCCAACTGCTCAAGATGACTCAACTGGATTGGTAAAGGGAATTCAAATCCTAGAGAACTGAATTCCAGAGTCCTTAACCATCGTTCACCATCCTACTGTATCTTGCCCCAGCCCCTACCACATTTATCATTTTTGTATATTCTCTTCCAAGTTTCTCTATACATGCGTACATATATTTAAGCAAGTGACATTGTTGAACGTGTGTATATGTATATATATATGTGTATATATATATATACTTTTGTTTTTGTTTTTTTAACTTATTATTTACCCTGAAATCCCTTCCATATTATTAAATAATTTTTGAAAATGTACTTTTTAGTGTCTGTATCTATCCATATGGCTAAACCACAACTTATGTAGTCATTCTTACTTAGGTAGGCGTTTAGGCAACTTCATATTTTTGTTAATATGTGTAATCCTGAATTTATGATCCTTGTAGATAAATCTTTGCTTACTTCTCTTCTCTTTAGTGATTACTGGGTTAAGAATTAAAAAATTTTTCAAGTGTAAAAGAACTTGTTATATTTTTGTCAGATCGTCCTCTGGAATGAGTATGTCTTTCCACAGTGGCCTGTGTCTTTCCTACAAAATCTTGTCACCATCTCCACGTTTAACTCTTTTCAATTTGACACTTAGAACTGGTTTACTATTCAGATTTAAATATCTTTCATGCTAATGGGATATTATTTTATAGATTTATTGCAAAGTGCAGATCCTATTTTACCATTTTATATACTTTTTTCCCCAGTTTTCTATGTGGTGTTCATTCTTTTTGACATATAGGAACGCATTATATAATAATCATGCCCCAAGTGATTTTTACCAGTTTTCATCAGACCTTTAATTTTTTAATGAATGTTTTATTTACAAAGTTTAAGTTGCATAAGACTTTGTCCTCCATTCTTAAAAAATTCAAATACGTTGAAAGATTAAATGCACAGTGCCAGCTCAAGTTTCAATTCTTTCTTTAGTATTCTTAAACTTCTTCTTGTAGTACTCCTCATACTTCTTTGATCGTCTATTTCTTGGGTTACCCTGAAGACCAGATCCTAAAATTCCTCTTGGGACCAGCTGTCATTCTAATACACAGAGAGCAATGTTAAACAGTCTTTCTTTTCACTAAGATTTGACTTGTACCACTCAGTACATGTATGTCTATTGGGTCACTGAATGGTTAGCAGGAGTGATTAAGGAGACATGTTGGGTTACTGAACCCACAGAGAGTTGTGTCTTTGTGGTAGTGATTGTTTTTCACCCCATCTTCAGAGCTGGTCTTGTTCAGCACTGTTTTACTATAAGCTATTTAATGGAGGTTTTCATAAAGAAACCCTTCAAAATCAAGATTTTTTTTTTATCATTCATGACTTTCTATCCAGGGCTTGCATTTCATACTGTCCATGTTTACTAGACTTCCTATTTTCAATTTCTCCACACACTCCCATCTCCTTAGGAACTTAGGTATTTATGTGCTTTCCTGAAATTGTCCCTTACATTTTGATGCAATTTCCCTGTCCATAAAGAGAGCCCTTCTCTTCTGCAAACACGTCACCTATATTTGATGAAACAAAAGGTTATACGTGAGTGTCCAGAAATTACCAACATTGATTCAACCCTCAAGTTCCAAGAGTCTATTTTTTGTGACTTTTTTCTAGTTTTCCAAAGTTATCATATGTTATATATCCATCCATTCAGCAAATATCTAAAGAAATTTTTAAAATAATGAGAAAGAAAAACACTACAAAAGTTCCACAATAAGCATGAGTAATTTTAAATGGAACCATGTGCTTAGATAAGCCCAGAAGAGGGAACAATGAATCAGCCCGGACAGCAGGTGTTCAGGTTACTCCATTATTTTAAAAAGATACTTGACAGTGCATTGCAATGACCATTTTCTTTTCTTTTCTCACAATTTCAGGGCCAGGAATTGGAAACTGGCTTGGTTGGGCAGTTCTTTTGTGGTCTCATATCCAGTTGTAGTCAGAAATCTGTTGGGGGTATAATCATCTGAAGCAGGTTCAGCTACATAAATTTTGGAGCCCAGCATAAAACAAAATGGTGGGGCTTCTTATTCAAAAAGTAGGGGCAAAGTGCTGTGTTAAAAGTCAATAAAAATAAACCTTTCCTTTTTTTAAAATGGTCTCTCTCAACTTGTCATGGTATATTTGATTTGCTTTTTAATGCCTTTCTAAGTAAAGAAAAATTAAAATTTTTGATTATCGGTATGAACTGTACCATTCATCTTTATATTATGCAATTCCAGCTTCAAATGCAAATATAAGACCATTTAACTGATATGTGGAATCACTGAAATTAACCAATTTGTATTTCATGCTTAATACATGCATATACTTTTCTGTCTTACCAGAACAATGGAAACATTGCACAAAGCAACAAATTGTTTTTATTTCACTACTTCGATGCACATATTCTACCAATACTCTCTACTTTTTTTTTTTTTGAGGAAGATTAGCCCTGAGCTAATATCTGCTGCCAATCCTCCTCTTTTTGCTGAGGAAGACTGGCCCTGAGCTAACATCCATGCCCATCTTCCTCTACTTTATATGTGGGACGCCTACCATAGCATGGCTTGCCAAGCGGTGCCATGTCCGCACCTGGGATCCGAACCGGCGAACCCCGGGTAGCCAAAGCGGAACATGCGCACTTAACAGCTGAGCCACCGGCCAGCTCCAGTACTCTCTACTTTTCCCTTAGTAAATAAGGAAGGGCTGAAAGGAAAAGGAACTCTGGGTTGCTCTATTTTTCCTTTTCCTTCTGTGTCATTGGTTTCATGGTAAGTGGTTGGCAAAGGGAGGGAAGGAACCTAAGAAAGGATATGATAGTTTTCTTTGGTCATTTGTGTGTCATAGAGTGCCACTGCCTGCCTTCTGAATTACAAGCAAGTTCTCCATCTGAAGAGAAAGCTCGGCATTTGGGACATGCCAGCTCCCAAGCTCATTTGGTTGCACATGTAACTCGATTACTTTGTACTCAGTTTGAGTTGCTGAATTCCCACACATTGTCAAGCCAACAGATTTGTGTGCTCCTGGGGCACTGCGAATGCTGTCTGTGAGTAGAGCAGCAAGGACCAGCAGATGCACTTATTGTACTCACCTCCTTTGCTCACTCGCATGCTCCATTGCCCCATTGGAATCCACACACAAAACACAAGTTCAGAGATAAAACCATTGCATTTTAAGATGATGACAGAAGAGCACTGCACCAAGGGTAGGGCCCTTTAGAGCATGGTGCTCTCTGTGGCTCCACAGGTCAAATGTGCCTAAAGTTGGCCCTGTTCTGAAGGCTTGGCCTAGCAGGACATCCAAGATGGTTCACTCACACAGCTGGCAGTTGATGCTGGCTGATTGCTGGATGCTCAACCATGACTGTCAACTACAGTATTTACATGTGGCCTTTCAAGGATAATTAACTTGTTACACAGAGTCTAGCTTCCTCCAGACTAAGCATCCCCAATGAACCAGAGAGATGTTGAATGGCCTTTTATGACCCAGCCTCAAAAGTTATGTAGTATAACTTCCACCATACTCCATTATCAAAGCAGTCACAACACCACTCAGATTCAAGGCAAGGAAACAAAGACTGCCCACATCTTAACAGAAAAAGTGTCAAAAAATTTGCAGCCATTTTTTAAAAGACAATAACAGGTGGCTTGGTAAACTCTTGAAGGTAATAATAAATATGATAGTATTAGTAATAAAGCCTCATATGACATACCATTATAGTTAAAAATCTTCTTTCTCTCCTGGTTAACTTTCTAGTGATAACAGTTATCAATAATATGAAGTACTTTTATATACAAACAAAATATATAGGTGTGTACATATGTAAATATACACATATATAACAAATATACATATTTATAAATGCACCCACATATATCATAAAATTTTCTTTCCCAGATGATATCATTGCTTAAATGACTTCTGCAACTTGCCTTATTTGCACTTAAAATTTTGTATTATTCTTTGTGCAGGCTGTATATTATTCTCTATGTACCACGACATCTTTTGAGTCTTTTCCAAATTCCTTGCTGTTACAGTCAATGTTGCAATGATTTTTTATGTTATATCTTGTGCATTTTGTGAGCATCTCTCCATAGAAAATTTACAGAAGTGGCATTGTTGGATCAAAAAGCATGTGCAGTTTTGAATTTCAATTCACCAATAAATGGTTTCCACTTGTTTGCCAGGCATGAATGTAGGCACTTACTTTAACGGATATTTTCATACTACCTTTCAAACAGATTGTACCAATTTGTATTCCCACCAGATTATGTGCGAAATTCTATTTCCTCTTGCCCTTGCTAGTACAGTGTTATTAAGCATATTAATCTTTGATAAGTGGATAACCGCAAATTGTTTTGATTTCCGATTTTTGACTCTGAGTGTGATTGAGCACATTTTTATATTTGGTTGTTATTTGTTTCTCTTTTTTAAAAGAATGGCCTGAACACATCATTTGACCATTTTTATTATGATTTAACTCTTACTTTGCAAGAGTTCTTTAAACATTAAGAAAACTCTCTGTTTAGCATAAGAATTGTATGTTTTGTCACTACCTGTCATTTTCACATTATTTTGAGTATTTTGGCCATGCTGAAGATTCTAAGATTTTGGTTTTATCCATCTTTTATTTTATGCCTTCTGAGTGTTTTGCCATGGTAAAATGAATGTCTTTTGTCCCTCTTTTCTCCCTAGTTATTGGCTTTACTAACTTCCTTCAGGATTACAAACAAATTCACACTTAGTTTCTTCCAGGTTTATTTTGTATATTTAAATCTTTATTCCAGTTTAAAATAAACAAAAATCTTTAAAATCAAATTATTTACTCCTTTTGAGAAGACATAGTACATGAATATAAAAGTATGTGAAAGGCACAGATTTGGGTCTGGCTAAAGGTAAAATTCTGGATTCAGATAGAAAAAGTTTACTTTTATTTTTTGGTTAGATACACACAGACTCGCATACCTGCACACAAAATCCCATACGTATGTGGTTATTGTCCTTAATTGTCCTAATGGGAGTTCTTTTACTAAAAGTTGACTCATGCCTTGGTGACTCCAACCTATCTTGACACCATTTGAAATCTTCCTCTTAGGTGGTTAAGATTTGGTACACATAATGAAATGAAGAAAATTTACATTAAATTATTTGGTGCTACAAAGATGTTTACCTGAAGGTATTATGTCCATCTAGGTATCAAAAGTAGCCCTAAATACATTATTTGAGAATTAATTAGATTATAATACAGCAAGGTTGGTGAGGTATTGTTAGTAGCCATTTTTATTGAGCACCCACAATGTGCAGGTTCATGTTAGCACTCTATTACAGAGAAGTATTTCATAGTATTTCCATTCAGAGAGAATGCGATCTGAAAAAATAAAACACACTCATTCAAATCCCTTCAATAGAAAGAAGTATATAATTGGCAAATATTTAGGATAAACTAAATAATTTAGGCACATGTAGAGGATGTATCCTTTTTATCCCTTAAACCATCATTAATAAAGTCATTCTGGATGAGTTGACACCTGCTGTGTCATCAAGGCATTGATAGTCATCACAAGACATCTATAGGCTAAGATTATGGTGGGATGCTTTTCCATCAAAGAGAAGAAAAAAACAGAAGTTAAGGAATGAAAAAAACCCTAGGGCATTCTTGGAGAAGAAGGGCTCTTTCAGACTGGAAGAAATGTGTGATTTGGATTTGAGGATAGAATTTAATAAGGCTACAGAGGAAGAGAGTGCCAAGAGCTCAATTTGAGACTGTCTTCAAAGGCATTGGGATGATCTTTGTGGTTTACTGGGCCACTAAGTGGAGCAACCACCACAATTCATTTCTGGCAATAAATCTGATGGCAGTATATAGAGTTCATTGAGGAGATGAGGTTTAAAATGGGAGTTCTGGAGGGAAGGAGATCAGTTGTATTGATAAGGCATCAGATAAAGGCTTGAGTTTAGATAGATGTAATGGGAATGGAGAGTAAAAATTGAATTTGAAAGTCAATGCAAGTAATGCGTTTACATACCTGGTGGATATTTGGTGTGAATAGGTGCAAATAAAATTATTTTGGAATTTTTGATTTGAATGACTACAAAATTGTCAGAGAAGTTAGGAGGAGTGGCTGGCTTTACATTGGAGAGTAAGTTTGTTTTTGAATGTGTGAACTTTGAGGTAGAACTACAAGGTACAGATTAGGAGATAGGAGAGTGAAGAATTTGACCTCATTACAAAGGAGAGGATAACTAAAGCTTTAGAAAATCATAGTAATTCACAAGCAAGGCAGTGAGCTTTTAATACAACCATTAAATTACTTCCAAATATCAAAATAAAAGTAGAAGAGAAAACCTTAAGGGAAGAGATGTAAAAGAAATGTTCAAATAAGTCAGAGGATGACTAAGCCATTTTTCCCAAGAAGTCAAAAGAAGAGAAAGTTTCGAGAAGGTAGAGACCACTAGGACTATATTTGTGACATTCACAGAATAGTTTAAGTAAAGTGGGGTGAGCAGAAGCCAGATGTCCTGGAGATTACCGATCTAGTTTCAAGGTCATATACACAATAAGTGGAGAATAATTTTTAAATCAACTTTATTGAAGTATAAATGACATGCAATAATATGCACCTATTTTGTGTTCATTTCAATGAGTTTTGATGAATTCATACACACCACCACAATCAAGATATGCAATATTTTCGTCACTCCCAAAATGATTTTATGACCGTTCTCAATTCACTCCCCTAACTTGTTCCCCCACGCAACTGCTGATCTGCTTTCCTTCGCTACAGATTAGATTTGTCTTTTCTAGAATTTCTTGTACATGCAATCGTAGAGTATATAACATTTTTTTTTTGTTTTTTTTTTTTTTGTTTTTTTTTTAAAGATTTTATTTTTTCCTTTTTCTCCCCAAAGCCTCCCGGTACATAGTTGTGTATTCTTCGTTGTGGGTTCTTCTAGTTGTGGCATGTGGGACGCTGCCTCAGCGTGGTCTGACGAGCAGTGCCATGTCCGCGCCCAGGATTCGAACCGACGAAACACTGGGCCGCCTGCAGCGGAGCGCGCGAACTTAACCACTCGGCCACGGGGCCAGCCCCGAGTATATAACATTTTGTAGCTGGCCTTTTGCACTCAGCATGATTTTAAGATTTATTCATGTTGTTGTACATATCAGTAATCTATTCTCTTTTATTGCTGAGTGTGTAGAATAATTTTTGAGAGGTCTTTATTAGTGAGGTAAGATATAGGCCATAAGAATCAAATACAAATAAATGTCTTAGTTTTTTTGAGATAGCAAAAATCTGAGGTGTTTATAAGCAGATAAAATGATCTAATAGAGAAAATTAACAGAGTATACTAAATAGGAAATAAGTTATTTTAAAATGTTCCCAGAGAACCATGGATTATAAGAGGAAAAAGGCCATGAAATAAGAAATAAGACTACAAGTAGGGATTTTACCCTTAGAAGTAAAACAAATGCACAAAATGAAAAACAGAAACACAGCGTTTCTTTAACCAGAGTGAAGGAGATAAGGTCAACTCAAAAGAGAGTCTAGTTAAAAGGAAATTTTCAGAATGCAAAGAATTTGTCGGGAATAGGGGTAGAGAGAAGGTAGTGGAGAAAATGTACATCAAATGGCCTAGATTTTTCTTGTAACAAAGTGAGGCTATCCTCCGAGAGTGAAAAATATAGAGTTCGGTTGGAAATTTGAGGAAGAGGGTCCGTACCATTTTGTTAACATGACACATGGTATCAGCTAATGGCTTCTTCGTATACTCAACACATTTCTTACTTATTCTAGCAACATTTGAAAAGTAGGGGGATAGTAATCACAGATGATCTTGTATTTGGGAATGGCACAATGAGTATGTTATGAGGTCAAGAAAGTGAAGGATTTCTGTGTGCTACAGAAGTATCATATAAGACACTAACTCTAGGATCTAGATTGAGAGGGAAGAGAGGTCTAGGAAGTTGATGTATGACAAGAAGATGAAGGAAAACGGAGTGCTGGAAAAGGAAAAACAGTGGAGAATCTGAAAACATCCAGTCCACTGAATCTTGGGTGAGCTAATGATCCATAAGCTAGACACCAAAGTGTCCTCTCTTTACCATAAGGTCCTTGGGTGATTGATGCTTTCCTGGGTTGAGCTAGAATTCTCTGAAGGCCCCTTGGACTAAGTAATTAGAACCACATCTGCTTTGTCAGAAGACTCAGTGCTGCCTTGCATTCAGCCTCCTCCATTTTCCTTTAATTTGGAGCTCCCTGAATGCCCTATGGTCGAGTGCTTCTCATTTCTTCTCTGTGAAGTCCTTGCAGTTCCTGCTGTATTACTTGACCCTGATACAGTAATGAATAACCTTAGGATGAAAAATTAAGACAGCCATAAATTCCATTTATTTTCATTTATATAACTTATATTAAAGCTTCCTGAGATTTAATGCACATGTGAATAACAATAAATGCGGGCTCTGATTAGTAGGTGTGTGCTGGGGCCTGAGGACCTGCATTTCTAACAAGCTACACAATATGCTCATGTGCTTGAAACACACCGTGAGTAACAAGGCTCTAGCCTATATACCCCCATCTTGGCCTTTGCAAGCAAAAATATGCCAAGGAAGAATGAGCTCAAAGATATGATTAAATTTGTGGGAAGATTCAGTAGAGAGCTTATTAAGGTCATTGGAGTTGTCAGCATTGCACTATTACATAGGAAAATCAACACGGATGCTAACCAATGCCATATCATAAAGTGACAGATGATGAAGTAGGGAGAAAAGCAAGACAAGTGAAAAGAGTAAAAGAATGTGATGAAAATAAAAACATTTCTGACAAGTATGTGGAGAGGATGCTATAAATGGCTGACCTAGACGTCAAAAGAGGCAATTGTTGAAAGCTTGCCCAGGGAAAGATAGTCAGAGCAAAGCACATCATAAATAAATGAAATTCATGTTCTGCTTGGTAACTTTAATCACAAATTCCTAAACAAACAAAAAGTAATTATTACACACGTGTTGCCAAGGTTACTGTTTTCACAATTTGAGTGTTTTCTCACCTCTAGATAGGAGAACAAAACAGCTGAACTTTGGAAATAATTTTTGAAGGCTGTATAAAATAATAATCTCCTAGGGATCAGTGGATCCTCAGCTATTTTCTGTTGAGGTCTCTTCACTTGGGCTGTGTAGCTTTCTCAAACGTCAGTCTTTCCCATTGTCTGTTTATGATTCTAAGATTTCTCTGGCCTGTCGTGCTGAGGCCCCATGCTTCTCAGAGCCTTTGTTGCTGCTGAGAACTTGTTTATAATTTTTGTGTCCAGCTGTGGTAAAAGTGAACGCTCTTAAACAAAAGAATTGAGACTTTGTTTTTCTTTCTATAGGATCCAACTTGGAAAATGGAACATCGATATGGAATAAGCAGTACTTGGATAACCTTTTTTTTTTTCACTTCCATTTACTTTGGGAGAGATATAAGTTAAGATTCTTTTCCACTTCTAATTCTTTTTCATGTTGGATCCTGCAGTGAAAGGACAATAACTGTGCATGTGGAAGTAGTCACTGGGGTTTTAAGTTCAGTGGGAATCAGAGGTGGGTGAAGGTAGAGGGAGTGGTTTGGAGAACCCTTCCCAAGCTCTTTCAGATACAATAGAAATGACTGAAAAGAGGAGAATGTGCCAAAGTCATTTCAGCTGAACTAAACACAGTGACTGTGTTAGTATTACTGGCAAAGATCATTTGATAAATATTAACAAGATCACAATTGTGGAAGTTTAGCAAATAAGTTCTCCCTTCATTTGAGTGAGTGTGAAAATTTGATATTACTCTGTGTTAGTTTGGGTTCCCGCAGAGTTAGACCTGTGACGAGGATTTGAGGTTAAGTAATTTCTTTGGGTATTGAACCCGGAAAATACTGGTAGAGAAATGGAAAAGTGGTACAGGGAGGGAAAGGCAGCTATCAAAGTGGTTGCCTAACACGTCTGAAGAAATCTGGGGAGCCAGCGTAGAACACACACCTCACAGCGCTCAGTGTTATCCTCCTCCCCGCTCCCATCCCCATCCCGCACCTCTAACCCCACACCCATCTACACCAGGGATGAGGGGCTGGATGATCCGATTTCAGTGATCTGATTTTCAGATGATGTATTTTATTCTTTGAGAACGAAAGAAGGTCTAGAAATGTGTGTTTGTCTTTGGTGATGAACAAAGTTTATAGCCAAACTGTAGTGACCAGAGGTGCACTGGTGGCTCCCAGAATGGGTCTGTGGTACCCTGCCATGAGAGCAGTGCTCAGTCAGTTAGGCTGGGCTGGTGACTTGGAAGGTCTTAATCCTAATGGAACCAGGGTGTCCCAAGCTTCACCTATCCGTGGAACATAGTAAGATCAATTTAACATGAATAGCTCAACTTCGATTGAATCTTGCAGTGACTTGCTGACAAAGGTCTTCCCCATCTTTTCGCTCTCCTAAAGTGTTTCCTTGGGTTCTCAGCTTGTGCATTACTATGTCTCAACTGTTCTTTCCTTGAATCTGCTGTCACTTAATTATCCTTTGCCAGTCACTGCGAAGCTTTGCTTAACGGACACTGTGGGTTGTCTACTGTGCCTTCAGGATCAGAATGGCAGTAAAACCATTTGAAGTGTCTTGAAGGGATGACAGTACAGAGAGGTAGAGTTTGAGGTGAGAGGAAAAGTACATGCCTAAGTTAAAGATATTTAAATTAAAATATTTTAAACACTCATCCAAATAAAATACATATGTGAGGTGTACTAAGCTGGTAAGTGACATGTTTGTGACTACTACTTCAAAGAAGATTAAAATATAAAAACTTCAATTTAATTATCTCTCTTTGGTGGTTGAAATAACATTTCCCCCCTCTGAAATATATATATATTGAATTTACTTATTTTTATGTCTTATTGTCTCAATATGAATATCCTTTCTCCTCATTCTTCCATTGTGGGTCAAATTCATGGCCAGTTTGTCTTCGATTGCCTCAAAATATTTAGGTCAGTGCCTTTCATATATTTAGAACAGACAGTATTTTATTCATTTTTAAATGCACTTTTATTCATTTTTTAAAGCATTCATTCTGTGTTGAACTATTTGTGGAGTTATTCTATAAACCAGGTATCAAGTGCTGGGGATAGGCAGTGTATAATGGAGAACAAAATAGGGACAGTCCCTACCTTTACATGGCTTCATTCTAGTGAAGTTGGCATATGGTAAAGAATCAATCAGGAAATTATTAGGATGATTTAGGTGACATGAAAGTATATAGCATCTCTTGCAATTTTATAAATAATAGTCCAAAATCGTTAAGCTATACACTCAATTTAACATTCAAATTTTTTATTCACCCTATTTTTTATTGACACATTCTTGGACATTTTTGTTTCTTTGTCTTATGCATTTGTCTTGTTTAAAATTATTAAAGTACGTTTAGTGCAAAGTACAGTGGCTGGCACATAGTATGCTTTCCATAAACACTGTCTGTTAATGTTAAATACATTATGTTCTGTTAATCGTCAGGAGCTCTGCCACATTCTTTGCAATCACCCCTACTTAACTTTCACAACAATCTCATGATACAGTGACTATTATTATCCCTAATTTACATATAAGGTACTTGAGGCCCAGGAAAATTATATAATGTATCCAATGCTACCCCATTCAGCAAGTATACGAGCAGAAATAAAGATTTGTTTCATTTCACAGTCTATATTTTTAAACAACATATAGAGTAACTCATAGTAGCTTAGTTTGCCAGAAGCCATTAGTATACCTGTGAAAATTACCAACAAGTTCTACAAAAAACAACTCAGATATAGAAAACATGAAGGAAAAAAATACACACAACGTATTAAACTTCTCATTAGTTGTCTTATCTGCTTTTCATTGGCCTACCTTGACTTTGGATGGGCTGAGAACATTTATAATTAAAGCCTAAATATTTGCTTCTGAAAATTGAAAGAGGGCTAATGAGAAATCAGAGAACTGAAATATAATTATTATAGTTCTTACTTTCAAAACTTCAGATGATATTATACTAGAAATTATAGATTGGTGAAACTAAACTCTTAATGTCTTCAAAAATGGAAATAATGGCATAGCTAACTGAATTGAATTTGCAAAAACGATGATTGCGTGAGTGAAGACTTTAGGGATAATTATTAGATGATTAAAACAAAGCCACACAAAAAGGACAAAAATGTGTTGTGTTCACTGAGTTATATATCAGTATGAATAGTTAGATGAGCACTATCGCAAAAAAGGTCTTAACAGTTTCAAGGTCCTCATTTTCATTATGAAGTCTCCTGCCGTTCTTATTTTGGTAGCAATACGGGGCAACTCTTCCACCCTTTAATCCCTCTAAATTGCTGAATACTCTAAATTGTCTAATGATAAATAAAAGCTCACATTTTACTTAGAGCTCTGTAATTTGCAAAAGCACTTTTACAGCCATTCTTTCATTTGGATTTTACAATAGTGATGGAAAGTGAGTTCTTGTTTTTCCCATTTTATAGATCAAGATACTGAGGCTCAGAGCAGGAAGTGGTTTGCTCAAGTCCATATAGCTAATCCAGTGTACTGCCAGTCTGTTACGCAAGCCCACTTCAGTTTCAGCTATGCTAAAAGCAAGTTCAAAATGAAGTTGATTATTCCACTCCTTGCTGTCATGGTCCTTATGGAGATAGATAAAGAAATGACCTTTACCTTTGAAGGCCCTTAATTTGAATATATTTGACCTCGGAACTTACTGTATTTTTACTATGGTTTACTAATAAGTGGTTACAAATTTTGTTCATTCAGTAGACTGTCATCCCAGATGATTTTTCTTTTTCTAATTTGGGGCTGACTAGTAAGGACTATGTGGCTTTCATGGTCAGCAGAATTGAGAGTGGTTAATGAAATCTGTATAAATGGTTTTGAGAATGATCCTAGAAAACCTATGCTTTCTCTGTGCTTTCATTGAGGGCATTCCCATCTGCTACTCAGTCATGGAGATATCTCTTTTGTGAATTTCTTAGAGGCTTTGATGAATAAAGAAGACAAGGCTTAAATTGAATCAATCACACAAAGATGAATTTAATTTATATTTAAATTAAATTAAGATTTTTTTCCATCTTTGCACCAGCTTTTTGTACATATGCTCTGTGATTTAGTTATTGTCAGCCATGCAGACTATACGCCGTTAGGATGTCTATATTAACAAGTTAAAAAGAACAAATGAGTTGTCTTTTTTATTAAAAAGATAAAAAACACAACTACAAAGAAACCTATTTTCTTGTACGACCTGAAGTGATTAGAAATCTCTATAATATAAAGAGAAATGAAATTAAGCCATCTTTTATCAAAATTGCCCTGTGAATTTGAAAATTAATGAAGATTTTCAGTCTTAAGAACATTCTAAAGAAATGCTTGTCAAACTTTAATGTGCATATAGATTACCATATTTATGAATGAAATGTTATGATGTCTGAGATTTGCTTCAAAATAAATGAGGTTGAAGTGAGCAATTGAATAGGGGTATAGATGCAATGTAATTGGTCATGAGTTGATAATTGGTGAAGCTGGGAAATGAATATATATGAACTTCAGTATAATAGTTTTTCTACTTCTATAAGAAGATTTAAAAGATGAAAAGTTTACCATTCTAATATTCCATATATTCATTAAGTACCTATACATATATTTGTATTTATACATATGTGTATGCATGTGTCTATGTGTGGGTGTGTATGTATGTGTATGTTTCTGTGATTGTGTGTGTATATGTATTCACACACACACACACACGCACATGTCACTTCCAACTAGAAAACATGGTAAATAAATACTTTGGATCTGATTACATGCTATTGCTGCAATGTTCTGGAAGAATCTGAGCCACCATCTGTAGAGATGAAAAGAGACCTTTGTTTTTCTACTCTCCAGAGGTTGCTAAGTGTCTGTATGAGAATCAGCTTTATCCTAAGGAAGAATGGAAAAGAACGTATTTTCCAGACAATGTCTTCATATAATATAAATAAACCAAACTTATGATGATGGAAAAAATTATTAAAAATTAAATTCAGTTAAAAACACCTCCAAATAGCTATAATAGTATTGTAGAAAATAATACTTAATGAAAGTGTTGATGGTTGCGGTGGTGTGCATTGGGGAAGGACATGGTTGAGGGCTTTAGGAATTTAACACTGAATGAGTCTGTGAGAGTTTATGTCATCTAGAGGTAAAATGGAATTCCATACAGAGGCAAACACACATGGGAAGACCCAGAAGTATGAAGAATCATGGTATATATGGAAAATTCTAAGATTAATATGACTTGCGAATCGTATGTGTATTAAAAAATATCAAAAATATCTAGAAAAGGAGAGAGATCCAAATGATCAAAGACTTTTACCAATAGGAGATGGGTTCCATTGATGGTTTTAAATTGAAAGGCAATATTCGAAGCTGAGTTTTAGGTGGTCACTTTTGCAATTATTGCTATAAAATTCTGATTGAAATTGAGGAGAATAGAGTCAGAGATAACTCTAAGGAAGTAATTGTAACTGTCCAGGTGAGAGGAGCAAATTTCTAATTAAAGGCAGTGACAATAGAGAATAAATTGAAAGATAACTAGAATATGGAACTGACCTATCATATTGAGTATAATGAGAAAAGAGGAAAGGGGTATCAAAAAAATGACTCTCAGATTTCTAATTTGGGAAAAGGGCCATAGAGTCCAGGTCCGTAATCATTTATCTACAATTCCAAAATCTACAAGTCTCTGAAACCAGAAAATTTTTCACCAGTCTGTTTCCAGAACTCATTTACTGGCAAAGCATGTCTTGAATTGATCCAAGACTATTCAAAAACTTGTATTTATTCCACTTAGTATAAATATTCATACATTTGATGCAGAAATATTAGTATGTTTAATTAGGAGTCATTGCCCTAGAAAGAATTGAGAGTGCTATATAATACATGGTGTATGTACCTCATTATCTTTGTAATATCCAAAATATTCTGAATACCAAAAGATATCTAGTCCTAAGGTTTTCTGATAGGAAGTATGGGATTATAGTGCTATTTAATAGGATGTCATTTATTAATCAGATGCCAGCTAGTCTTTTAAAAGGTAAAAATAACTCTATAAAATTCAAGTATGACCTTTCTGAGCATTACCTGGAAAATAGGTTGTAAAATGAATGGTGTCAGGGCAAAATTATCAATGAGTGACTCACCTGTGATCTCCACAGAATATACTCTGAATTTCTCTATTTCTAGATTTCTAGTGCTTGGCTTGTTTATAGCTCCCTAACTAGAATACACATGAAAACAGGGAATGGGGCAATTCTGAGTAGAAATATAAACAAAGACTAAACATATCAGAGACGTTGCTAGGAGAACATTGAAAGAGGAGTTCTCAGGTGAGCATGGTGTTTCTGATACACCTTTATAGAGAATTTCTCCCAAAGTTGTTGCAAATTGCAAAGAATAACATTTTCGTAGTGAGTTCCAGGAGACATAAAACAGGGAAGAAAATCTGTCTCAGCCAAGAAAAAGAGCTGCAGTAAATACCAGCTCATCATCATCTATTTTGACTGAGTTATGTCAATTGATTTGCCTTGCTTGTAGCGTAAGCTTTGAGAATGTTAAATTCAAATGCTCATCAAAAGAGAAATTACTAAAGTATGATATATTTATACCTCATAATTCTCTGTAGTGAATAAAAAGAGTGAGGTTGATTTTTATGTACTAATATGTGTCAAAGAGTAATTGCACCAGGCAGAGTTAAACAGACAAGGAAGATTTTATTCAAGACTATCGCAGTAGAGGTCAAGATTATTGCAGTAGTGGAAAGAGATTGAACTCAACTCCATTGAAACAAAAGCTGAGAGAATTTTGAAGCACTGGGGTAGACTAGTGGAAATGTACTAGTGGACATTGGGGAGAAGGTTGGGCAATGTGATTAGGCCATCTGTGTTTGCTAATTGGCACTTATCTAAGTTAGACTCCTGCCATCCCACAAAACTTGGAGATAGGCCTTATCTTTTTTGATGGTTACATTTCACAGGGATGGCTCCCAGCTCCTTGAGAAGACACTCTGAGTTACAAAACTGGCAAGAGGCTGGGAGATGATTTACATTTTAAAGGGGACATGCTCTGAGAAAAGTGAGGTCAGGGGCCTAGAGCCAGGGAGAAACATGTCTAAAGTTGAGTCAAGCTGAAGGGAACATTAGGCTTCTTGGGTACAGGGAGCAACCTCCAAGATGTATTTTTTAGTGGAAAAAAGTGAGGCTTCTAGTAATGGCTGCTGAGATCATTCAGATGAGCCTTGCACTAAGGACAATTAGGAATTCTGGACAAATATCTACATTTAAAAAATCTTTTGAAAGCAATAAAGATCTATCATATCAGTAAAAGCTAAAGACACTGAGATTCAGCAACTAATATAGAAATTTAAATTCCTGACCATTTGAAGAGTCAGAAGTGAAAAAGGAAAAAAATGGAACGAAAAACTGGGAGAAACTATGGGCAACTATTAAATTTTGAGGTAGAGAAGAATTTTTAACATAAAATAAATCACAAAAACTTAATCCCATAAGGTTTGAATACATAGATTTAAAATTTTTCTGCACTACAAAAATATTAAAAAGAGGCAAATGACAGCTGAAGAAATATTTAAATAAACCTAAAAGTTAGATGATAATATTGCTGTCATCTGAAAAGCCCTTGGAAATAAATATGAACAAAATATTCCAATCAAGAAGCAGTTAAATAATGTGAATAGACAGTTCACAAAAGAAGAGCCACAAATGACAGAGAAAGAAGAAAAAAAAATCACCTTCCCCTGAAATCAATTCATTGCAAGATAACTAAACTATTAAAGCAAGATTAAATCAAATTAAAAATTAAAATTAACAAAATTAAAAATTAAAGCAAGATGCCGTTTATCAAATTGGCCCCCCTATACTGAATGTTGAAGAAATATTGGTAATTCTTTTACGTTTGTACAGTACCTCAGTATTGTAAATTGGTGCTCACTATAGGAAAACAGTTTAGCAAAAACATTTCAACCCTTCACCTAATATTTCTCCTAAGACTCCATCCTTGGAAAATAACAGTAGTGGATGTATGTATATTTGAAATAACCTAAACACCTAATAGCCAAGGAATTTTAAAATCAATCATGTTATATTGTTTGGCTGTTAAATACTCAAAATACGGAATTATGTTGAAATGGATATAACAATGCTGACACAGTGTGAATCGATGTATGAATAATTGCACATAAACCAAAATATGTTTATTTAAATACTTTTCCTTATATAATTTTTTAAATTTTCTACACTACTAATTTTAAAGAAAAAAGTATGTAAAAATGTCAACTTCTTCACGGAGCTTTCTACGATCGTTCATTTCCACACCATTTTCTTCTTTCTCTGAAAACTGCTGTAAATAATTGTATATGAATATAAGTGGATAAACATGTATATTCATTAAATATAATTATATATGTGTATATATAACATACATATACTGTGTGTGTGTGTCTGTATATATATATATTTGTTGTTAGAGTGCCATGAAGTCATTTCTGACTCCTAGTGACCCTGTGTACAGCAGAGAAAGATCCTGCCTGTTCTTTTTGTGCCATCCTGTCACCTTCTGGCACTGTATCAGACAATGCTGCACTGTTATTCACAGGGTTTTCATGGCCAGTATTTTCTGAAGTGGACCAGGTCCTTCTTCCTAGTCTGTCTTGTCTGCTGAAACCTGTCCACCATGGGTGACCCTGCTGGTATTTGAAATACCAGTGACATAGCTTTCAGCATCACAGCAACACACACCCGCCACAGTATGACAACCAACAGACAGGTAGTGTGGCTCCCTGACCGGGAAGTGAACTTGGGCTGTGGCAGCGTTGAGAGCATCAAATCTTAACCACTAGACTACCAGGACTGGCTGTGTGTTTGTGTGTATTATATATATATATATATAATACACACACACACAGATAGTCATATACAGACACTCACAGACATACTTCTTTATTTATATCTGTATTGATTGGATTAAATCGGTCCTTGAATTAAGTCATGATTTTATGGTGTAAATATAACTAGAGTTAGCATTCAAATAAGTTATTACTGTCTTATGTTTGAATTTAGAATCAAGACTTAGGAAATACTTGTTAATTGGTTAGTACGAATTTGAGCTAGTTGTTTCAATCATATTCCAAAGATTTATTCTCATATAACAAAACTCTAATTTATCTAGAAAAAGCAAACTAATTATCCCATTTTACGTCTGTCTTATGCTCATTTTTTGCACAGGTGAAGAGAATTACAAGATGTCTGGTTTCACAGCACCAAAGCAGCACTCACTTGACCCTTCTGCTATCCATCACTGTCATGTACTTTTGTATGTTAAATTACGTCTCTCTGAAGCCAACAATAATCACTCATGGGTTGCAGTGGAAAGTCTCTAAGCATTCCACAGCAGAAAGAATATACTAAAAGGAAGAAAAAGACAGGTCTCCGGGGAAGGCAGAGCATTTTCAAATAACTGGGCTAATGGTTATACATACAGTCCACTGCGGCATCTTCAGTGCTATGAGGGCAGTGACCAGATCTATTTTGTTTACCACTTCACCTCCGTGCCTAGTACAGTGTCTGGCAAACAATAGACAGTTAGCAAATATTGTTTTCCAATGAATGAAATTTTCCAGCCTGTAAATTTTATGTCGTGTAAAATGGGATAAACGTTAACTTGTCATGAAAGTTTATCTGAAATTCCTTGTGATCTGGATGCTACCTCCATCTCTTTTTACGCTCTGGAGGTAGCATTTCCCTCACTGCTGCTTAATAGCTACAGTTAGAGCAAGATCACTTACCAGCTGCGTTGGGTCACCACTAATTGCCTTAACTGCTATTTTAGCAGTAGTCCAAAGAAGGGTCTTCTCCTTTGTTAAAGTTTCTAGGAGTTACGATTTCCCTCACAGTGAGCCTGAAATGAAGCCAGTCCTCAGTTCTGTGCATTCACATATGTGTGTGAGAAGGGTTTTGTGCTGCTCTAAGAAATTGTATTTTTTTCATCTGTAAGATCCACAGGTAAGCCATTTAATTGATCCAGCATGGCCAATATAGAAAGAGGAAACCTTCCCTGCATTGGTTGTTAAATATTTTAAATGTCACTTCTTTTAAATGAGGAATTTTTTCTATTTGAATATTTCCATACTCGGTTGAGGATTTGCTGTGGACCAGGCACCGTTCTAGGTACTGTTCCACACCATCACCTCCTCTCATCATCACAGGAATGCTGGGCCCTGGGTTTAACTATTTTTATCTATAACATGTGGGAGACCTAGAGCAATCTCAGAGTTTCTCAAAGCCACATTGCTGGAATATGTCTAAGTCAAGACCGGGGGCCCTCTGTCTTCATACTCCACTGTGAGTAGAATGTGCTCTTGACCACTAGCAGCCAGCACGTGAATGATTAGCTTCACAAATTTCACCATACATAGTGGTTCCCTTAGTACCTTTTCTTAGAATTTGAAACTATCAGCCCTAGTAGTCACAGAAACAGGAGAAGAAATCAATCATTTAAATCTAATTACAATTATTTGTACTTCAATATATAAATATGACATGGGCAGGCCTGTTAAGTACTCTCAAGAAATATAGGCCCAAAGATGCCTCTAACATATATGTAATTTAAGGGCCAGACCGGTGGCATAGTGATTAAGTTCATATGCTCCGCTTCAGAAGCCCGGGATTAACCAGTTTAGATCCTGGGCACAGACCTACACACCACTCATCAAGCCATGCTGTGGCGGCATCCCACAAAGAAAAACTAGAAGGACTTGCAACTAGGATATACAACTATGTACTGAGGCTTTGGAGAGAAGAAAAAAAAAGGAGGAAGATTGGTATCGGATGTTAGCTCAAGGCCAATCTTTCTCACCAGAAAAAACATATATGTAATTTAAAATTAGATGGTTTTGGAGGCTGGCCCAGTGGCATAGTGGTTAAGTTCATGCACTCTGCTTTGGTGGCCCTAGGTTTGCCTGTTCAGATCCTGGGCGCTGATCTACACACCACTCATCACGCCATGCTGGGGTGGCATCCCACATAGAGGAACTAGAAGGACTTGCAACTAGGATATACAACTATGTACTGGGGCTTTGGGAGAAAAAAAAGGAAAGAAAGATTGGCAACAGATGTTAGCTCAGGGCCAATCTTCCTCACCAAAGAGCATACCTTAAAAAAATAAATAAATAAAATTAGATGGTTTATAAAAATACAGCAGCTATGACTATGGCATAACCATGATGTTTTTTGACAAATATATTAGAACTGGCACTTCAAATGTGTCATATTGTGGTACAAAAATGTGTGTAGGAGGCTACAATAGTAATGCCTAATGTGTACAGAGTGTTTTCTAGACTTCAAAGCACTCTGATTTGACTTCCCTGACTATACTGAAATGGTGACATCAACATCCCCATGACTGTGGATGAGGAAAGTGAGGCTCAGAAACGTGAGTTTACTTCCCAGAGTCACAAGAGTTCACTGCTCCAGACCTGGAAATGTGGTCATTTGATCTAGGGCTCACTTCATTACATGATTCCAGGGACATGGCCATTCTTAAAAGAGTTTTTAAAGTTGAATTTTTGAAATTATATTCAGAACTAAAGTTCTTCAAAAAACATTTTTTCAATTATACTTCTCTTTGAACCAAAATAGTCATGTATTTGATTTGATTATCTACATTAGTAGCGAAAATTACTGTAGCATTGGTTTTTGCCTTCTGATATAGATGTTGGGCCTGTATCTTTCCTCTCTCCCCTTCTAGACCGTAACTTTACGAGGGCAGGGGCTCTATGACCCATTTATTTCTCCTACAACACCGTACACTATGTCTCCTTTGGATGGAGTAGGTGTAAAATAAATGTTTGCTGGATGGCAATTTAATGTGAACACAATAGAGGTCGTATTTGTTTGCTAGGACTGGTGTAACAAAGTACCACAAATTGGGTTGTTGACCGACAGAAATGTACTGTCTCACAGCTCTGGAGGCTAGAAGTCAGATCAAAGTGTCAGCAGGGTGAGTTCCTTCTGAGGGCTATGAGAAAGAATTGTTGCTTTCCTCTTGCCTAGATTCTGGTGATTTGCTGGTAAGTTTTGGCATTCTTTGGCTTGTAGAAGCATCACCTGGATCTTGCCTTCATCTTCCCACTGTGCTCATCCTATGTGTGTGTCTGTGTCCAAATTTCCCCTTTCTGTAAGGACACTATCGTAGTATATTAAAGGCTGTACTAATCGTGTTTTTTAAATTTTCTGTATTTTATGATAGTTTGACACGTTGGGTTATTGCTAATCCTGGAGAGGCTGCCCCTCCCAGGGTTAGCTAATTCCTAGAGATAGTAAACACTTTCCCTGCCAGTACATCTTTGATATGCAAACCAACCAATCCAGAGAGCAGACTCTGAACCACCTACTCTCTAAGGCTTTTACACTCCGGGAGGCAATATTCTTCTGCCCTAATCATCTTGGGGGCAGGCATCAGACAACTAGGAGCAGCCCCTGCTGTTTGGAGCCCACTAAAATATAAAACTAGCCAATCTCAAACCTGGTCAGCCTAGTCCCCTTGCCCTGCCCACTCCTTCCCATGAAAACCACAGTAAATGCTCCTATCCATGCTTTCCACTCACTCTTTTTGCTTCCTGATTGACCCAGTTACTTCTCCATGTGGCCCCGCATGGTGTGCCGTACCTGCTGTTTCTAGGGAACTGTGAGTAAAAAGTTCTTCTATTATGGCACTAGTCTCATTACCTGTTGGCATCATCATACTCCATTAAAATAAGTTCCAGCTGCATTAACACAGAGACCCATTCTATTCCAGTATGACCTCATCTTAATTAATTACCTCTTCAATGACCCTATTCCAAATAACATCACATTCTGTGGTACTTGTGGTTAGGACATCAACATGTGAACTTTTGAGGGGACAATTCAATTCATAACAGAAGGCAATTGCACTCATTTATTTTTAGACTTTTTGGGTTAAAAAATCCAAAAATTTCATAACATACAACATTCTATGGTATATCATGTCATGGCAAGTAAATAGCATATATATTGAGGAGAATAATAGGATTGGAAAGAAGGAGTAGAGAGTAATCCAAGCATGGCAGAGAGCTGGAGAGATAATTTAAAGCCAGCTTTATGTGGATGTTGAAGAATTTCTAATGCTATTACCTGTGCAATATTTGTTGAGTTTTCTCCACCTCTCTAATTTCTCAGTCTGTACTCTAATTTGCAGAGAGTGAGATATACTCTTTGGGAGAATATTGCAACAACTCTCTAATTGGTCTCTCCTGCTCTTTCAAATACATTGTCCTTTAATGGTTTCCTTTTACCTTTAGGTTAATACCCAAAGGTTAAGGTCATGCTAGCTGTTCCAACAGATGTACAGCAAAATCTAAGTACAGGCATACCTTGGAGATATTGCGGGCTTGGTTCCAGACCACTGCAATAAAGCCAGTATCACAGTGAAGAGAGCCGCATGGATTTTTCATTTCCCAGTGCATATAAAAGTTATGTTTATACTATAGCTTCGTGGATTAAGTGTGCCATAGCATTATGTCTAAAAAAATGTACATACCTTAAATAAACAATACTTTATTGCTTAAAAACATTAAGCATCATCTGAGCGTGTGGTGAGTTGTAAACTTTTTGCTGGTAGAGGGTCTTGCCTCGATGTTGGTGGCTGCTGGCTGATCAGGGTGGTGGTTGTTGAAGGTTGGGGTGGCTGTGGCAATTTCTTAAAATGAGATAACAATGAACTTTGCTGCGTCAGTTGACTCTTCCTTTTATGAACAATTTCTCTGTAGCACAAGATGCTGTTTGACAGTATTGTACCCACAGTAGAACTTCTTTCAAAATTGGAGACAATCCTCTCAAACCCTGCTGCTTTATCAACTAAGTGTATGTAATATTCTAAATCTTTTGTTGTCGTTTAACAATCTTCACAGCATCATCACCAGTAGTAGACTCCATCTCAAGAAACCACTTTCTTTGATCATCCATAGGAAGCAAGTTCTCATTCATTAAAGTTTTATCACGAGATTGCAGCAATTCAGTCACATCTTCAGGCTCCACTTCTAATTCCAGCTCTCTTGCTGTTTCCACCACATTCCACTGTACTTACTTCCTCCACTGAAGTCTTAAGGCTCTCAAAGTCATCTGTGAGTGTTGGAATCAACTTCTTCCAACCTCCTGTTAATCTTGATATTTTGACCTCTTCTAAGGAATCATAAATGTTCTTAATGGCATCTAGAATGGTGAATCTTTTCCAGGAGGTTTTCAGTTGACTTTGCCCAGATTCATCAGAGGAATCACTGTCTATGATGGCTATAGCTTTATGAAATGTACTTTTTAAAGAATAAGACCTGAAAGTCAAAATTACTCCTTGATCCATGGGCTACAGAATGGGTGTTGTGTTAGCAGGCATGAAAACAATATTAATCATGTACATCTCCATCAGAGCTCCTGGGTGACCAAGCGCATTGTCAAAGAGCAGTAATGTTTTGAAAGAAATGTTTTTTCTGAGCAATAGGTCTCAACAGTGGGCATAAAATATTCAGTAAACCATATTGTAAACAGATGTGTTGACATCAAGGCTTTGTTTTTCCACTTACAGGCAGAGTAGATTTAGTATAATTCTTAAGGGGCCCAGGATTTTCAGAATGGTAAGTGAACATTGGCTTCAACTTAAAGTCACCATCTGCGTTAGCCGCTAACAAGAGAGTTAATCTGTCCTTTGAAGCTTTGAAGCCAGGCATTGACTTCTCTCTGGCTCTGAAAGTGCTAGATAACATCTTCTTCCCATATAAGGCTGTTTCATCTATACTGAAAATCTATTGCTCAGTGTAGCCACTTCATTAATGATCTCAGCTAGATCTTCTGGATAACTTGCTGCAGCTTCTACATCAGCACTTGCTGCCTCACTTTCCACTTTTATATTATGGAGAGGGCTTCTTTCTTTAAACATCATGAACCAACCTCTACTAGCTTCAAACTTTTTTCTGCATCTTCCTCACCTCTCTCAGCTTTTGTAGAGTTGAAGAGAGTTAGGGCCTTGCTCTGGTTTTGGCTTTGGCGTAAGGGAATCTTGTGGCTGGTTTGATCTTCTATCCAGACCACTAAAACTTTCTCTATATCAGCAATAAGGCTGTTGCACTATCTTAACATTCGTGTGTTCACTGGAGTAGCACTTCTAATTTCCTTCAAGAACTTTTTCTTTGCATTCACAGTTTGGCTAACTGTTTGGTGCAAGAGGCCTAGCTTTTGGCCCAGCTCAGTTTTTGTCATGCCTTCCTCACTAAGCTTAATCATTCCTAGCTTTTGATTTAAAGTAAGAGATGTGAGGCTCTTCCTTTCACTTGAACACTTCGAGGCCATTGTATGGTTATTAAGTGGCCTAATTTCAATATTATTCTGTCTCAGGGAATAGAAAGGCCCAAGGAGAAGAAAGGAAATGGGGGAATGGCCAGTTGGTGGAGCAGTCAGAACATACACAACATTTATCAATTAAGTTCACCACCATCTTATATGGGCGTGATTTGTGATGCCCCAAAACATTTACAATAGGAACACCAATGATCGCTGATCACAGATCACCATAACAAATATAATAATAAGGAAAACATTTGAAATATTGCAAGAATTACCAAAATGTGATGCAGAGACACAAAGTGAGCAAATGCTGCTGGAAAAGTGGCACCGGTAGACTTTCTTGACGCAGGGTTGCCGTAAACCTTCAGTTTATAAAAGATGCAGTATCTGTGAAGCCCAATAAAGCAAAGTGCAATGAAGCAAGATATGCCTATAGTTTAACACAATTGCAGTTTAATTCTTACTTATTAAAATTCAAGACAGATGCTTCTACTTGGCAGGTACATCTCGCCCCAGTGCTGATTTTGTGGGTCACTCATCTTCAACATATGCCTTCCAAACTTGCCACAGAGGCAGAAGGGAATGAAGAAACAGGCATGGGAGGCTTTTATGGGCCAGGCCTGGAGTGGCCATAGATCACTTCCAGTCATTCTATGTTGACTAGACCTTAGTCACATGGCCACATCCAACTGCAAGGGAGACTGGGAAGTGTCATCCATCTGTTGTCTTAGAGGAAGAAGAAATGGGTTGGTGAGCTGCAAGAAGTCTTTAGTGCATGATATTCAATGTTTTCCTTGATACATTCTGATTTACTGTCCTAACTCATACTTTACACTCATCCCTTTTGAGAACTTTGTTTAAGCCAAAATGACGTATATTTATTCTCCACATATTTCCCTTATGTTTTCACATCTAGGTGAGGACTCAAGATTTCCTTCTACCTGAAACCCCTGCCTCCTCACTCCTAGCTCTTCATGAAGAATGTTACTTCTCATTTCACTGCCATTAAGAAATGTCCCCTATACCTTGTATGACTCTAAATTAAAAGAGCCATCCCTGTTTTTGATGTCCCATAGCAATTTATCCACAATGGTGGTGTTGTGGCCATGACAGCCATGATAGTCTGAGACATAAATGTAAACCAAATGAATGTTTATATTAATGAAACTATGACAATTTTTATTAAAATTTTTATCAGATATGAAATCAGATAAATATAAAATATGTTCCTTTAATATAAAAAATTATTCTGTTAGCCAGGATGAGAATAATTCTATTCAAAGTCAGATTCTACTTAGATATCTAAACTGTTTCAGAGGAAATGGTAAAAACTTTAAGGGTTAAAGGGGGTACGAGAGTCGGGGGGCATAATGGGAGAAGAGGGAGTTAGTAGGAATATGTTTTGCCTGGAACACAGAACACGGCAAGGTCACGGAAGCAGAACTGGCAGCAGTTCCTTAGCACTGTCCAAGAGAAGGTTGCTCTGACCCACAGAGCTGTCCAGTCTTTGCCTATGGCAGGTGCCCCCCACGTTTGATGAATGAGCTCTTAATAACTGAAAAATTGGACTCAACAAACTAGCTCCTCTTGCTCTAATTCCATAATAACTCAGCAACCTGTGCTTTATAAATTGACTTCCCATGTAAATCTGCCCTAGAATGAGAGAATACATGGGCCACAAAGATAGAAACATTTGGCATTTGGAACTTTAATCAGTCTCTCACAATATGACTTCATGTTAATCTTCCTCGGACTTCTCACCGCTGGTATGCTGGTAAGACTGTGTTTCTTACTGAGTACCAGAATCTGGTCCATGGAAAATTTATCCTCTAAAACCTTTGGAACTATAGTGACTTCATTAACAATATGTGTCCAGCATCAATGACCTGAGGCTTTCTTAAGGTATTCATCACTTTCTGCTTTGTGTTATAATTTGATGGGTATGTTAAAATAAATTTGTCCTACTAGTTTTCTACGCTGGATCTAAGACTGATTTACTCTGAAATCTCCAGGGCCTACCTAGTGCTTTGTTAGTGATAGGCCATAAATTAATATTTATTCAATTAGGAGCCCACATGAATGCGAGGCACACACAGCATTCTCCTCCCAGAGGGAAATCATATCTGGTTATGCAACCACCCAGTCACCCTTTGCTTTAGGATAACTAAGTACAATCCACGGGGCAAAAATGGTCTATGGCTTGCTTTTTTACTCCCAGTGAGCTAAGGATGGTTTTAACATTTTTAAAAGCTTTTAAATACAAATAAAAACAATAAGAGAGAAAAACATGCAACAGAGATTGTATGTGACCCACAAAGCCTAAAATATTTACTACCTAGCCTTTTATGGAAAACATTTGTCCATCTCTGCCTTAGGTTACCAAGCCAAGCTATGACATTACTATAATTTCCTAATTATATTGTCATGTGACTAATTTTCTGTAATTATATCTGCTCCTTGAAAAATGTCCTTTTCATATCAAAGGAATTTTCTGAAAAGAATGTGATTCATAAACTTCCACAGATTAACTTGCATTTTATTCAGCAGAGGGTAAAAACAAAAGATTTTAGTTACGTCTTACTCATTACCTCCAAATAAATTTACTTTAACCATTACGTTTAAACAATCTTTCACTGGTTCCAAATTAACACATTTGATGTTCTTTTCAGCTTAGTTAATGTAATGAATTTGGATGTACATTTAGCCCAGTGTCTCTCAATTAAGTATTACTTAGAGATTTCTTCTCTGAGGGGCCATAAATAAGCAAAGTGAATGCTTTTAGTTTAAACAGTTGGACACTAACTATAGCTATACTGTTAGCTTTGCCCTAATTTAACTTTTCTAATTATAAAAAGAAAACAAGCTTTATATATTACTTATCCCTAAGATGAACTTTATTTGTCTTTACACCTTCTCACCTAAGTGATCTTTATGTTGACATTAGGGATGGCCTTCTTGACTTATTTAAAATAGTCACTTGAAAGGAGAAACATATTAAGGCTGATTTGTTTAATGGTGAGAGAATAAGGCCTGACATTTTGAGACATATTAGCTCCAAGAAAAGAGAATCTCTTAAGTGAAGCATCACTAATGTGCTTCCCAAAGGTCAACAATTTATTACCTTATAACACGTGGATCAGAGCCACTTGATCTGGCCTAGTCAATTTCTTTCTCCCTCCAATCATCTTGATTCAAAAACTGTTACAGGAAGACATGTGGGTATGGAAATGTAGCATGATGGAGTGAAGAGATGGAGCATAGAAGTTTTGTCCTTCTGTCATTTTGTGGGGCAGGGATCGACAGAGGGCGGAGCAGAGGCTGAGCTGTGGGAAGTAGGTGGGATGATGCAGGCTTTGATGGTCCACTCCCATCTTCTACCCATTTTTCTCTTCCTCTGTCTTTTGCAGTCCATTGGGATTAACTGAGCAAGAAACTCTCGGGCCTCTCCATATGTGGAATAGAAAATAGAGGTTTGTGAAGAAGAAAGCTAGATATAGTGATACTGTAAAAATATTATTTCTTCTCTCTTGCCAAAACATCTTAGAGAACTACCATTTGTGCAGCTACAATCACCTCATATATAAAGAGTCTTGCAGGGCAGAGAAAATTGGGGAAAAATTCTGAACGGAACACATTGCTTAGGTATCTGCTGCCAGAGCCAGGGATCATTTGGTTGAATAAAAACAGTCAAACCAGATTTAGAAAGGAAAGGGGAGATGAACTAATTTACTAGAAGTATATAGAGTGATCTTACTGGCTCTAGTATGAGAGATTCAGTAAAGTCCCTATAAGAGTGTACCCGAGAAATGTGAGACACTCAGGAAGCACTGGAACCTTTCTTGCTCCCTCCCACTTTCTGCCCCACTGTGCTCCTTATGCTCTGTTTTCCAACTCTCTCTTCTTCCCATTGTTTTTCTCTGCCCCATGGCAGCATTCTACTTGCTTTCTCTATGGACTTGATTTCTTGGTATCATATACAAGAAGGACACATACGGTTGCTCCTCATATTCTGTTTGTCCCGCTAGTTCAACCCATCAAATAAAACTCTAAGCCTAGTCTCTGAGTCTAAAGTCCATATGCTAACATGCAAAAATCAGTTTGTCATTTTTTGAGCTAGATTCTCACTTGTGCCGTGAATGAGCTGCAATCTTTGGGGTGAAGTCACATGATCCATTGACTATGCAAGAGGGTCCAGAGAACCAGAGTATCTTGAAAGATGGGGGTTCAGGGTGAAAAAAATGACATTTACACATTCAGGACATTTATTTGGTTTTCCAGTTGTGAACACTGAGGAATATTCATTTATTTACCAAATGCTTTGTTGAGCACCTGGTATGTGCTAGAGCTATACTGATGAATAAGATATAGTCCTTTCTTTTAAGGAATTTATTACCTACTGAGATTGACAAACAACTCCACAAACAATTTCCTTCTGCTGAAATCAGTTCTTCAGTTGGATAAGCACAGGGTGCCCATACAAAGCATTCTGGGGGACTCAAAAGATTTCCTGGAAAAGCAAGTGAGAGCTAAACCATCTATTACAAGATGAATAGAAGTTAGCCAGATGGAGATAGTTGGGGAAAACCATATAGGGAGCAATAAAGCTCAGGGTCTGAGTCCATTTGATTAAGATCAATTGTTGAAAAGAACAATCTGTTAAAACACCAATTAATCAAAGGGTCAATATGCCAAACTCGCCTATTGTCAAAACTTGTTTTAAGGAATAACATCATTTCAATATGAATGGATTCAATACATTTAATACATATTCAATATGAATACATTATGTTTACAGATATATAGTGAATTTTATTTTACAGAATTGATCATTTGATGAAATTGGTTTTTAGTAAATTTGTAATTCAGTGCATTGAGTTTGAGTATATTGGCGGGCTTTCAAGTGCATAGATCCAGAGGTGTGAGGGATCAAGTTCCTGTTCCTTACGGCATAAAGTGTGAACTGGGCAGAGGGAGATGGTTTGGGAGGGGGAGAGGGGAGGGAGATGAATTACCTCTCAGTAATTTTTGTATATTGACGAGTTAATTTCTGAAAAATGTTCATAATAAAAATATAATGCCAGACACATCATTTCTATTCATTTTATATTTATCCATTCCATTGCATTCCAGTGGATTGTAGGCTTCTTGAGATCAAGAACCATAGTTTTTCTTAATCTAAATCATCAAATCATCATTTTAGACCACACACATATTCTTCTCTTACAGCTTTATGGGTTCTTTGGGTGATCAGTAAATATATTTTAACTGACTGAGCCCTTATGCTCATTAATTAAGTATAATTAGACTTTTCTAATTTCCAGTTCACTTGCGGATGCGTCTATTGCTGCAGAGATACAAGTATAGGACTATTAGACAAATTCCATTATTTTTTCATGCTATCTGAAATAGAAAAAAATTATCCCTGTTAAAACATTAGCTACTTGAGATATTAATCAATGTAAAAGCATGACTTATTTAACATTTGGAAATACATGTTACTGATTATTAATGCAGGTATCTAAATGAGTGTTAAGCACAGCAGTGCAGTTAGCACTCAGTGACTCCTTCTCTTCCCTTTCACAGACATTTTTTTCTTGGGGATTGGCTGATACAAATAATTTGAAATTAGCTCGTTAGTTTCCTATAAGTTCCATTCATTCAACACATCTTCGTACATAGCAAAATATGATACAGGAAATAATACTCTTTTTTTTTTTTTTAGCCTTTGTGGAGATTTACCTTTTTGAAAAAAACATTTTATTCAATTTACTTAAACTAAAAATCAAAGTAAAAATAGTTCATCTATTTCTCCCACCCCCTACCTCTTACAACAACCAATGTCTTCTCTGTGTCTATGAGCTTGGTGTTTTGTGTTTTTTTACATATAAGAGAAGTCATATAGTATTTGTCTTTCAGTCTGACCTATTTCACCTAGCATAGTGGCCTCAACGTCCATCCACATTGTTGCAAATAGCAAGATTCCATTCATTTTTTATGGCTGAATAATAATCCATTCTACATGTATACCACAATTTCTTTACTCATTCATCCAGTGATGGACACTTCGTTTGTTTCTGTATCTTCACTATTGTAAATAATGCTTCAATGAATATGAGACTGCGTGTATCTTTTTGGGTTAGTGTTTTCATTTTCTTTGGTTAATACCCAGAAATGGAATTTCTAGATCATATAGTAGTTCTATTTTTAATTTTTTAGGAACCTCCATACTGTTTCCATATGGAGGTTTCAAATTGGTTGCACCAATTTGCATCCACACTAAGAGAGCACCAGGGTTCCCTTTTCTTCATGTCCTCACCAAAGTTTGTTATTTCTAGTCTTTGATAATAGCCATTCCAACAGACGTGAGGTGATATCTCATTGTGGTTTTGATTTTGATTTCCCTGATGATTAATGATGTAGGGTATCTTTTCATGTACCTATTGGCCATCTGTATGTCTTCTTTGGGAAAATGTCTATTCAGATCTTCTGCCCATTTTTCAATTGAATTTTTGAGGTTTTTTTCTCTTGAGTTGTATGAATGTTCTCCCACTCAGTAGGGTGCCTTTCCATTTTGTTGCTGGCTTTCTTTGTTGTGCAGAAGCCTTTTAGTTTTGTGTAGTCCCACTTATTTATTTTTGCTTCTTTGCTTTTGCTTTTTGTGTCAAATTCAAAAGATCGTCACTAAGACCTATGTCCAGGAGCTTACTGCTTATGTTTTCTTCTAGTTTTATGATTTCAGGTATAACATTCAAGTCTTTAATCCATTTTGAATTAATTTTTGTGTACATTGTAAAACAGTGGTCCAATTTCATTCATTTGCATGTGCACGTCCAATTTTCCCAGCACCATTTATTGAAGAGACTGTTTTTCCCCGTTGTATATTCTTGGCTCCTTTGTCATAAGTTAATGACTATATATGTGTAGGGTTATTTCTGGACTCTCTATTTTGTTCCATTGAGTTATATGTCTGTCTTTATGCCAATACCATACCTTTTTAATTACTATAGCTTTGTAATATAGTTTGAAATTGGGAAGTATGATGCCTCCAGCTTTGCTCTCCTTTCGCAAGATTGCTTTGGCTATTTGGAGTCTTTTGTGGTTCCATGCAAATTTTAGGATTATTTGTTCTATTTTTGTGAAGAATGTCATTGGAATTTTGATAGGGATTGCATTGAATCTGTAGATTGCTCTGTATATATATATGCACATTTTAACAATATAATTCTTCCAATGCCTTAGCACAGATTATCTTTCCATTTATTGGTGTCTTCTTCAATTTCTCTCATTAATGTCTTGTAGTTTTCAGTATATAAGTCTTTCACCTCCTTGGTTAAATTTATTCCTAGATATTTTTTTTCTTTTCGATGAAATTGTGAACTAGATTGCTTTTTAAATTTCTCTTTCTGATAGTTTGTTATTAGTATATAGAAACACAACAGATTTTTGTTTATTGATTTTGTACAATGTAAATTTACTGAATTTGTTTATTAGTTCTAACAGTTTTTAGATATAACAGTCTTTAGGGTTTTCTGTACATAACATCATATCATTTGCAAACAGTGACAGTTTTACTTTTTCCTTTTCAATTTGGATGCCTTTTATTTATTTTTCTTGCCTAATTGCTCTGGCTAGAACTTCCAATTCTGTGATGAATAAAAGCAGTGAGAGTGCATGCCCTTGTCTTGTTCCTGATCTTACAGGAAAAGCTTGTAACTTCTCCCTGTTGAATATAATGTTAGCTGTGGGTTTGTCATATTTGGCCTTTATTATTTTGAGGTACATTCCCTCTATATCCACTTTGTTGAGAGATTTTATCATAAATAGATGTTGAATTTTGTCAAATACCTTATCTGCACCTACTGAGATGATCATATGATTTTTATCCTTCATTTTGTTAATGTGGTGTATCACAATGATTGATTTACAGATGTTGAACCATCCTTATATCCCTGGGATAAATTCCACTTGATGTATGATCCTTCTAATGTATTGTTGAATTTGGTTTGCTAATATTTTGTTGAGGATTTTTGCATCTATGTTCATCAGGGATATTAGCTGTAATTTTCTTTTCTTGTGGCATCCTTGTTTGGTTTTGATATCAGGGTAATTCTGATCTCATAAAATGAGTTTGGAAGTGTCCCTTTCTCTTCTATTTTTAGGAATAGTTTGAGAAGGATTGCTATTAATTCTTATTTGAATGTTTGGTATAATTCACCAGTGAAACCCTCTTGTCCTGGACTTTTGTTTATTGGGAGGTTTTTGATTACCGATTCATTCTACTTGTTAGCAATTGATCTCTTCACATTTTCTGTTTCATCATGATTCAGTCTTGGTAGGTTTTATGTTTTTAAAATGATACTTTTAATTGACTATAACTGAATATAATTATGAATAAAGGGATTTTCAAGATATCTAGAAATTAATATCAGAAATCACCTATGTCTCATTACTATGGCAAACAATTGGTTTTCTGAAATGAATATTTATATTTATACTCTCTAAATGGCAAGGCTGGATATATAATTGCCTCATGATTTTCATGTATATCCTGAATTGACTTTTATATGTGTGTTTTTAGTATTGTTTAGTTAAGTAAAAAAAAGAGAAATGATTGTTCTGGTAAAGATTAAATCACAAATGAATGCCAAGTAAATGAATGTACTTAGCAGAATGGTGGTAGGGTCAATAGCAACTTGAGTTTTTTGCTGGAGTTAACTAAAATAAATAAAAAGGAATACAATTATTTGAGGAGTACTTATGATGAATAGTCTTGGAAAAATACACACACAAAAAAATTGTCAGGGCACAAAAAAACAAATGGTACACTTATAATTCATGTTTATTTTTTCTTCCCTAACCAACTTTATTATAAACAGCTACTAGTGTAAATAACATGATACCAGATATAGAATAAAAGAATTTAAAAGCATTAATAATGAAAAATACACAATGTTTTTACTGAATGCGAATGCCTTCAAAGTGTTCGTATATTCTACAGTTGAATTAACTCCTATTGTGTTTGCCAGTCTCTTTTATTAGCTTCCGCTAGTAAGTTTATTTTAACACCTTATTTAATTAGTATTGATAAGACTAAACAAGAATGGAAGTATTTGTGACATGTCTATAAGAAGCTTTCTGTTTTGTTACTTTAAGCTTTCAAGGGAATGTGTCATATCTGTTCTTCTTTTGGTAACTCTCCCAAGATATATATAACACAGTGTTTTGTTCACAGTGTGCCTTGAGTAAATATTATGGGCTGCCTGAATGAATCTGGGAAGCAGAATGCTTTTATGGCCAGCATTTCCCCCACTATAATACCATCGTCATTTCCTCCAGGTGGCCATATCAAAGACTGAGACACTTAACATTTATAGTCTCATAAAGTGGGGATCACCTTGGAATCTGCAAATGGAACTATAAATTGGCAAAAACATTACAAAACTGGCAGCGAAGATTCCCTGATATCTCATTACAGGACTATCACCTAATTCTCTAGGATCCTTTTCAGCTTTAAGGGCTATATTCAGCTCCACTCTCCCCTTGGTTTTGCCAGATTGTAAACTAAGTAAACTACTGATCGCTCCTCATCTGGTGGCCAATAACACCTATCAGAAAGCTGTCAGGCACAAGAAGCAATTTCAAGGCCCTAAAGCCCTTGTTGTTTCTCACCTCACCAAGGCACACTTCCCAGTAGCACCAGAAGATTATACAATTTTCTGGCATCTCTTTGAAAAGTCCTTCCACTTGGAATCTGAACTCCCCCCCAGAAGATGCACCACCAACTATTTCCAAAGAGCTTTTAAGAGATCAGTATCAGAAGCCAGGAAATAAAGTTTGTTGGTAGACTCTATCATTAGCTTTCTTTGTTGTTGTTTTTTTTTTTTTTTTGAGGAAGATTAGCCTTAAGCTAACATCTGCCACCAATCCTCCTCTTTTTGCTGAGGAAGACTGGCCCTCAGCTAACAACCGTGCCCATCTTTCTCTATTTTATGTGGGACGCCTACCACAGCATGACTTGACAAGCAGTGCATAGGTCTGCTCCTGGGATCCAAACAGTAAACCCCTGGCCACTGAAGTGGAATGTGCAAGCTTAACCACTGCACCACTGGGCCAGCCCATTAGCTTTCTTATATGCTGTATTTTAATTCAATTAAGCTTTACATCACTCCAGTAAAGTGTCAGTACTTAACTGTTATTTTGTAGATTTTTAAAAAATAAAATAAAACTAGGAGAGAAGGTAAATAATCAGTCTGAAGTACTCTGAGTTCCCAGTTTCCTGGTCTCAAATAGGAAAGAAAGATTTTTAGGTGCAAAAGCCACCAATAGAACATTTAAATTTTTTAAAGCCTCGTTTACCCCTGATTTTTGTTGTTGTTGTTTATTTTGTTCTTTTAATATGTGGGTGTTTCTCCAATTAGCAACTGATTTTCTCTCTATTGAACTTCAAAGGAGAACTTAAAAATAATTCTACTTTGTCAAAATTATCAAATTAAAATGATTTTTGACATCCAGGTTTGAGACATATTGTCTTGAAGCTACTGACCTTGAAAACGTCCAGGAAGGGCCAAGGAGAGAGACCTCAGCTTCCAATGTAGACCCAAGATGCAACCAAAGATATTAGTGGGATTCAGCTAAAATGCTGTTGATTGTTTTCGTAAATTTGATGATGAAATAATCCAAATGTAAACAGTAAATACAATTATCCTAACTTTTCTCCTTATGGAATATGTGAAATCTTTACTTAATTGAAGAGTATTTGAGGGGCTGTCCCCATGGCTGAGTGGTTGAGTTTGTGTGCTCTGCTTCGGTGCCCCAGAGTTTTGCTGGTTCAGATCCTAGACACGGACCTAGCACTGCTCATCAAGCCATGCTGTGGTGGAATCCCACATAGCAGAACAAGAAGGACCTGCAACTAGGGTGTACAATGATGTACTGCGGGACTTTGGAGAGAAGAAGGAAAAAGAAGATTGGCAACGGACGTTAGCTCAGGGCCAATCTTGGAAAAGTGAAAAAAAAAAGGAAAGAATATTTGAGAGAGTTTAGAAGATGATGGTGTAGGAGGGTCTTGAACTTGCCTCCTCCCTTGTACACAACAAACCTACAACCACCTGTGGAACAATTTCCTCTGAGAGAGATCTAGAAACTGAATAAAAAGAACCTCCACAACAAGGGTCAACACAGTCAAGTAGAAGAGGTAGATATATAGCCCTTCTGAGGAAAACAACACAGCCTAGCCATGGTGCTTCACTGTCAGGAACAATCTCAAAGGTATAGAGCTTTTCCTAGAGGAGCAGGGGATTTGAACTCCACATCAGGCACTCCAGTCCTTAGATCCAGCACAAGAGAGACAATATCTCATAATACCTAGCTTTTAAAATCAATGGGGCATACAACCAGGAAAAGTATATACATCTTAGGAGAAATAAAATTCTGCCCTTAAAGGGCCCACTCACAGACTCATTCAATTTGGAAACAAGCACAAAAACACCAGATAGAAAAGTGCCTAGTCCATTTGTAAAAGAGACTCACTCACTAAGCTCAGAGTGCATCCTGGAGAGGCAGGAGGTGACTGGGCCCACCCACCATCGACTGAGACACTGGCAGCAGCCATTATTGCGACCTAGCTCACTGTACTGACACAGATGCTAGAAGGTGCCATTGGAATCCTTCTTCTAGTCTGTTTGGGCAGGAGTCTGCCCCACCCAGTAGAGCAACCCAGGTGACTGAGTGCAGTTAGGTAGCAGGCAGCCCACCCCAGGGATTGACCCTACCCACCAGCTAGCCTGCAGCAGACTTGCACCATTTAGCTTTGCAAACAGCTGCATGGGGTATCTGCCCCATCTACCAATGCCAGAAATGTTTGAGTGCTGCTGTGCCTGGGGGCTGCCATGTCCATCAGTCCTCCTGAGGCAGACAGCTGTGCATGGCACAGCTGCATGGCCAGTTCCTTCCAGAGGCCTGCCCCACCCAAAAGTAAGAAAGCAACAGTTGCATGCCATGCTAGCATTACTGGAAACCTGTCAACACATCTGAGGCAGCCAAGTACTGTAGCACTGTGCAGCCAGCCACACTGGGGGGCCTGACTCACTTACCAGTAAAACTGCAGTAGTTGTGTGCTACCAGACCTCACAGCCAGCCATGCTAGGGGCTTGCTCCACCCAATAATGTGGCCATGGCAGCCATACGTGGCTTGGCCTCACAACCAGTCAGCCCTGAGAACAGCCCAGCCTACTCACATGCACACAGTAATAGGACCCCCCCCCCACACACATACACCGAGTACAGTAGGGCACATGCAACCCACATAGGGGATACCCCTGGAGCATGCAGCACAGGTGAAAAGAAGAGAGTATGTGCCTAGGATCCATAAGACATCTCCTACATGAGGCCACATTTTCAAGATTGAGAGACATAGCTGATGTACCTAATACATAGAAATAAGCACAAAGAAGTAGAAAAAATGAAGAGACAAAGGAATATATTTCAAATAAAAGAATAGGACAAATCCTCAGAAAAAGAATTAAGCAAAACAGGGACAAACAATCTATCTGACAAAGAGTACAAATGAATAATCATAATCATGCTCAGTGAACTGGGGACAAGAAAGATAAGCACTGTGAGAACTTCAGGTTAAAAAAGAAATTAAATTAGAAAGTTAAAAAAGAACCAATCAGAGGTGAAGGATACAATAATGGAATTGAAATATTCACTAGAAGTAATCAACAGTAGAGTAAATGACACAGATCAGATCAGTGATCTGAATGAAAGAATAGAGGAAATCACCCAAGCTGAACAGAAAAAAGAAAAAAGAGCTAAAAAGAATGAGGACAGTCTAAGGGACCTCTGTGACAACATTAAGCATACTAACATTAACATTATAGGTGTCTCAGAAAAAAAAGAGAGAGACAAAGGGACAGAGAACTTATTTGAAGAAATAATAGCTGAAAACTTCCCCATCCTAGAGAGGGAAACAGACATCCAGGTGCAGGAAGTACAGAGAGCACCAAACAAGATGAACCCACAGAGATCCACACTAAGCCACATTATAATGAGAATGTCAAGAATTACAGATAAAGAGAGAATTCTAAAAGGTGCAACAGACAAGCAATATGTTATATACAAAGGAAACCCCATAAGGCTATCAGCTGACCTTTTAGAAGAAATCTTACAGGCAAGAAAAGAAAGACATGATATATTCAAAGTACTGAAAGGAAAAAACCTACAACCAAGCATACTCTACATGGCAAGTTTGTCCTTCAGAATAGAAGGAGAAATAAAGAGTTGCCAATCAAGCAAAAACTAAAGACATTCATCACCACAAAACCAACCTTACAAGAAATGTTAAAGGGACTTCTTTAAGTGGAAAAGAAAAGGCCACAAATAGGAATAAAAAAATCATCAAAGAAAAAATATCACTGGTACAGACAAATATACAGGAAGGGTAGTTGGTCAACCACCTGTAAAGCTAGTATGAAAGAGAAAGGCCAAAGTACTAAAATTATGTATGTCTATGATAATATGTTATGGGATAAAAAATAAAAGACATAAATTATGACATCAAAACATGAAATGTGGTAGTGAGGAGTAAAAGTTTAGGGCTTTAAGTAAGAGGTCAAACTTAACAGACTATCAACTTAATATACATTGCTATTTACATAGGTTGTTATATATGAACCTCATAGTAACCACAAACCAAAAACCTATAATAAACAGACACAAAAATAAACAAGAAAGAACCCAAACATGACAATAAAGAAAGCCGTGAAATCACAAGAGAAGAGAGCAAGAGAAGAAGAAAGGAAGAGAGAAGAACTACAAAAACATCCATAAAAAGTAACCAAATGGCAATAAATACATATTTATCAATAGTTACTTTAAATGTAAATGGACTAAATGCTCCAAACAAAAGACATAAGGTGGCTGAATGGATAAAAATCAGGACCTATATATGCTGCATATAAGATACACAGTTCAAACCTAAAGACATTCACAAACTGAAAGTGAAGGGATGAAAAAAGATATTTATGCAAGTGGAAATGGAACTAAAACAGGGGTCATAATACTTATATTAGATAAAATAGACTTTAAAACAAAAACTGCAAAAAGAAACAAAGAAGAGCATTACATAAATAAAGGGGTCAATCCAACAACAGTATATAACATTTGAAAATACTTATTCACCCAACGTAGGAGCAGGTAAATATATACAGTAAATGTTAACAGAACTAAAGGGAGAGATAGACAGCAATACAATAATAGTAGGGGATTTTTAATACCCCACTTACATCAATGGATAGATCATTCAGACAGGAAATCAATAAGGAAACATCAGCCTTAACACATTAGACCACGTTGACTTCATTGATATATACAAAATATTCCGTCTAAAAACAACAGGATGCACATTCTTTTTAAGTGCACAGGGAACATTTTCCAGGATAGACCATATGTTAGGCCACAAAGAAAGTCGTAATACCTTTAAGAAAACTGAAATTATATCAAGTATCTTTTCTGACCACGATGGTATGTAATTAGAAATCAATAAGAAGGGGGGCCAGTGCAGTGGTGCAGCAGTTAAGTTTGCACGTTCCACTTCTCAGCAGCCCGGGGTTCACTGGTTCAGATCCTGGGTGTGGACAAGGTACCTTTTGGCAAAAGCCATGCTGTGGTAGGCATCCCACATATAAAGTAGAGGAAGATGGGTATGGATGTTAGCTCAGGGCCAGTGTTCCTCAGCAAAAAGAAGAGGATTGGCAGTAGTTAGCTCAGGGCTAATCTTCCTCTAAAAAAAAAAGAAATCAATAAGAAGAAAATTGGAAAATTTAAAAACGTGAAGATTAAACAACATGCTACTGAGCAAGAAGTGGGTCAATGAGGAAATCAAAGGAGAAATCAAAAAATACCTTGAGGCAACTAAAAATGGGATACACATATCAAAATTTATGGTATGTAGCAAAAGCAGTTCTCAGAGGAAATTTCATAGTGATAAATGCCTACTTCAAGAAACCAGAAAAAATTCTCAAATAAACAAGCTAAGTTTAAACATTGAGGAAGCTAGAAAAAGAAGAAAAAAGAAAGCCTAAAGTTAGGGGAAGGAAGCATAACAAAATTAGAGCAGAAATAAATGAAATACAGACTAAAAAGAGAAGAGAAAAGATCAATGAAGCTAAGAGGTAATTCTTTGCAAAGATAAAATTGACAAGTCTTTGGCTAGACTCAGCAAGGAAAATGGGAGAAGGCTCAAATAAATAAAATCAGAAATGAAACAGGAAAAATAACAACAGATAGAAATACAAAGGATTATAACAGAATTCTATGAAAAGCTATATGACAACAAAGTGGGTAATCTAGAAGAAATGTATAAATTCTTAGAGTCATATAACCTTCTGAAATTGAATCAAGAAGAAATAGAGAATCTGAATATATTGATCACTAGTAAGGAGATTGAAACAGCAGTCAAAGACCTCCCAGAAAACAAAAATCCAGAGCCAGAGGGCTTCCCCAGTGAATTCTACCCATCATTCAAAGATTTAATTCCTATCATCTCAAATACTTCTAAAAAGTTGTAGATGAAGTGATACTTCCTGAGTCATTCTATGAGGCCAACATTACCCTGATACCAAGACCAGACAAGGACAACACAAAAAAAGAAACGTATAGGCCAATATTCCTGATGAACAAAGATGCAAAAATCCTCAACAAATCAAATGGAACAATACATTAAAACAATCATATACCATGATCAAGTGGGACTTATTCCAGGGATGCAAGGATAGTTCAACATCTGCAAATCAATCAATGTGATATACCACATTCACAAAATACAGAATAAAAATCACATAATATCTCAATAGGTGCAGAGAAAGCATTTAACAAGATGCAGCATGCATTTATGTTAAAAACTCTGGATAAAATGTGTATCAAAGGAAATTACCTGAACATAATAAAGGCCATATATGATAAACCCACAGCTAACGTCATGCGCAACAGTGAAAAATGGAAAGCTGTCCATCTAAGAACAAGAACAAGACAAGAATGCCCACTCATGACACTTATTTAACGTAGTATTGGGAGCCCTAGCCAGAGCAATTAGGCAAGAAAAAGAAATACAAGGGATCCAAATTGCAAAGGAGGAGGTAACACTGTCAATATTTGCAGAAGACATGATTTTATATATAGAAAACCCCAAAGAAGCCACCAAAAGACTATTATAAATAAAAAATGAATACTGTAAAATTGGAGGGGAAAAATTCAACATAGAAATATCAGTTGCATTTCTAAACACTAACAGCAAAATAGCAGAAAGAGAAATCAAGAATACAATCCCATGTACAATTGCAACAAAAACAACAAAATATATAGGAATAAATTTAACCAAGAAGGTGAAAGACCTGTACACTGAAAAACTATAAAACATTGTTGTAAGAAATTGAAGAAGACACAAAGAAATGGAAAGAGATATTCCATGCTCATGGATTGGAAGAATTAACATAGTTAAAATGTCCATACTTCCTAAAGCAATCTACAGATTCAATGTAACCTCTACCAAAGTTCCAATGACATTTTTCATGGAAATAGAACAAAGAATCCTAAAATTTATATGGAAGAAGAAAAGAACCTAATAGCCCTAGCAATCCTGAGAAAAAAGAACAAAGCTGCAGGTATCACACTGCCTGACTTCAAAATATACTACAAAACTATAGTAATCAAAACAGCATGCTATTGGCACAAAAACAGACACACAGATCAGTGGAACAGAATTAAGACCCAGAAATAAAGCCACACATCTATGGACAGCTAATTTTCAACAAAGGAGCCACGAACATACAATGGAGAAAGGAAAGTCTCTTCAATAAATGGTGTTGGAAAAACTGGACAGGCACATGCAAAAAAATGAAAGGGGCTGACCTGCTGACACTGGGGTTAAGTTCACATGCTCTGCTTTTGTGGCCTGGGGTTCACCAGTTCGGATCCTGGGTGTGAACCTACCCACTACTTGTCAAGCCATGCTGTGGCAGGTGTCTCACATATAAAGTAGAGGAAGATGGGCACAGATATTAGCTCAGGGCCAATCTTCCTCAGCAAAAAAAGAGGAGGATTGGTGGCAGATGTTGTCTCAGGGCTAAACTTCCTCAAAAAAAAAACAATGAAAGTAGACCATTATCTTACACCATAGACAAAAATTAACTCAAAATGAACTAAAGACTGGAATGTAAGACTTGAAATCATAAGACTCCCAGAAAAAAAATGTAGGCAGTATGGTCTCTGATGTTGGTCTTAACAGCATCTTTTCGAGTATCATGTCTCTTCAGGCACTGGAAACAAAAGAAAAAATAAACAAATGGGACTACATCAAACTAAAAAACGCTGTACAGCAAAGGAAATCATCAGGAAAAAAAAAAAGACAACCTAACAATTGGGAGACTATATTTTCAAACTATATGTCTGATAAGGGGTTAATATTCCAAAATATATAGTTTCAAACTATATGTCTGATAAGGGGTTAATATTCCAAAATATATAGAGAACTCATACAACTCAAAACAAAAAAACAAACAACCCGATCAAAAAATGGGTGAAGGATATGATATGAACAGACATTTTTCCGAAGAAGATATACAGATGGCCAACAAGCACATGAAAAGATGTTCCACATCACTCATTATTAGGGAAATGCAAATCTAGACCACAATGAGATATCACCTCACACCAGTCAGAATGGCTGTTATTAAAAAGCCAAGAACTAGCAAATGTTGGAGAGGATGTGGAGAAAAGGGATCCCTCATACACTGTTAGTGGGAATGCAAACTGGTGCAGCCACTATGGAAAATGGTATGGAGGTTTCTCAAAAAATTAATAGAATTACCACATGGTCCAGCTGTTCCACTTCTGGGCATTTATCCAAAGAACATAAAAACACAAATGGGTAAAGATATGTGCACCCCTATGTTCACTGCAGCATTATCCACAATAGCCAAGACTTGGAAACAACCTAAATACCCAGCAAGGGATGAATAGATAAAGGAGATATGATATAGAGCACAATGGAATACTCCTCAGCTATAAAAAAAAGATGAAATCTTGACATTTGTAACAACATGGATGGACTTTGAGGGTATTATGCTGAGTGGAAGAAGTCAGAGGGAGAAAGCCAAATACCATATGATCTCACTCACATGTGGAAGATAAAAAAGCAACAACAAACACATGGACACAGAGAGTAAATTGGTGGTTGTCAGAGGAAAAGGGGGCAGGGGGAGGGAGAAAGGGGTAAAAGGGCACAGGGGTGAGGTGACAGATGGCAATTTGACTTTGGGTAGCAAACACAATGTCTTCTACATAGAAATCAAAATATCACGTACACCTGAAATTTAGATAATGTTCTGAACCCATGCTACCTCAAAAATTAATTAAATAAAACTCATTTTAAAAGTTAAAATGAGTTTTATTTTATTTTTTCAGGATAGTGACTTCTACTTTTTCCTTTTGAAAACATAAGTAAAAACTCTTCTGTGACTAGAAGAGTAGAAAAATAGTGTTTGGATATTAAATTTCAAGAATTAAAGGAAGAATGAAGCAAACTATATTTGAAACATCTTTTCTCAGTTGACTCTATCATCTTGCAATTAAAGTTACATAAAAAATGAGTGGACTTCTTTTTTTAAATTTCCTAATCAAACTTATCATACGTAAATTCTCTCAGGGCTGTGTGGAGTTATGTCAGGGCATGGATTCTTGGGCTCCCAGTTGCCTCTTTGACAGCTTCTAGTTGCATGACCTTGACCTTTCTGTGATGTCCTCTACACAGTCTCCATCTATAAAGTCAGAAAAATACTTATTCCGTAGGATTTCTTTATTGATTAAATACATCAGGGCAGGTAAAGTCTTAAAGGAGTTTCTAGCATATAGTAAATATTCATAATGTTAATTATTAATTGCTGTTATTATTTGAGACTCTTTCCATAAAATTTCACATTTTATCCTGTTTCATTTTTAAAGTATAATTCATAAATTCTGTCTGTATGTCACATAGATGTGTATCTTTGCTTAACTGCATATTAATTCTCTCCAATTCTTGGCGTTACAGTTAGCCATACCTCATTTACGTCAGAATGGCTTTAAAATGCTGTCTTACTCCAGAAAATTTGCTTAAAATTCTTGGCTTCAGTTTTCCCATCTGAACAATGAGGATGACGATACAACGTGTCTTCCAGGGCTAACGGTTCCTCTCCAATAGTTAGAGTGTGCATGTGCTAGTTCCCTTCTTCTTGTCCTCCTTTAGCGTACAGCACATACTTTTATAGTAATGCTAAACCTGAAGTCAGCAAGACGAATTCCTTGACTATATGGAAGCTACCAAGTGAAACTTTAAACTTTGACTATTTCCATGGCCTAGCATCTTATTTTGCAAGGACAAACACTCCCTTTTTGGATAGATCTCTCATTCAGCCTTGTCAATCAGTGTTGTTAATGATGCTTCTTATTTAAGTACGCATTGAATAAAACATTCAAATCATGTTATTTATAACGTCTGCATTTCCTTTCACACATTTCCCTGATCTGAGATGTAAAATGTAATCTACATTGGGCAGACAATTACAGCTTGGTGAAACAAAGGGACAGAAAAGCACGGGGGAAAACACTTCACATCATAAAATGGCAAAAGAATGTGGAGATGGGATTGTGCTTTTTGTTTGTTTGATTTTTGTTTTTGTTTTTGTTTTTTTCAAATCTCAGAACTAAGAAATTCTGAGATTTGCAGAAATTTGAGGAGAGAAGCAAGGCATATGAGATCTAGTCAATGAGGAGCAATATGTGTAATGATCAATGAGCGTGAGATGTGGTAAAGAGCAGTAGATAGTGCCAAATTGATATCTTTGCAGATGTTAAAGAAGATAGACTGATTTAAAGTACGACAATATGTAGCATAAGGACAATGTGGTAAATTTAAAAACCACTTTCTATTTAAAAGAAATGGTGAAATCTAGCACAGAAAAGGAAATTAATGATGGGAGATTTCTCATAAATGAAGACTGAGGAAAGGTTATTTGTTGAATTGTTTACTTTTATATTAAATGTATGCTTTATTGCCATGTTTCTTGCCATGTGCATGTTTTAATAATAGTCATACAAATACAGGGTCATTTATTTGAATTTTGTGTTCGTGTGAAATGCAGGAGAGAAAAACAATATAAAAAGTCTAAAAGGAGACTTTAAAATTGCCAAAGCAATAATTTTGTTGAGATAAACTTTTTTATTCCTTTGCTTTAAGAACACTTGCAATTCAATAATACAACAAAACCTAACTTCTCTCTCATTTTCTGTATCTATTCCCTGAAAGCTTATTTATACAAACAGGAACTCATCAATTATCTCCTATGTATAAGAGACTTAGTGCTCTCTTTCACAATATGCTTAGTACCAGATCGTTAATTATCCTGAAGCTCTCTCATTGAATGTCCTTTCACAATTCAAGCTTACTATGTCTTTGCTCCAAATATCAGTAGTTGCCTCAGCACCATAAATGAGAGTACTCTTGTCCTTTTCCTTCAAAGTGGGAAATCAGCAAAAGTCCTTTTTCTATCTTTAAACTTAATCTTACCTTTTCAACTTATTAGGTGAACTTGTAAAATCCAAGTATTAGGAGTTCTTTGTTCATTTTGGTTCTGTTTTCTATATCATTGCTTAAATATTTTCGTATCTTTGTGGTTCTATATACAATTTTTGTGTCTGTTCCTCACACTTTTAATCTAGATTATGAGAACATTTTACTTTCCTTTACAAATTGTATGTAAGTAGTTCATGAATACATGCTTGTTGAATAGCGACACATAAAAATATAGGGAAAAAGTAAAAGAGGATATCCATTCCTGAGTATGACAGAGTGCTTTGCATCAAGCCAATCGTCTCTTCAAGCACAACTATGAAAGTGACATAAACTAACCAGGGAAGGCTGTTTGAAATCTCAACACAATAAAGGAAAGCAGGATTCATGGAGGCAAGATGCTAGAGAAAAGAAAACCAACAAGAAGTGAGATACATACTTTAAGCAGCTTTTGTTCATCTAGGCGTTGGTCTACTGCTAAACTGTGGGGGTTCATGAGTCCCAGAGACTGAACAGAATGAAGGTACAAAAAGCCTCAAATTCTAAGCAGAGCTTCTCATGGACTCACAGAGCTAGAAAGACAGACATTGGGGTTCATGATCTAGAGGAAAAGCTGGGGTAGATCCCCTGACTTTCATCTGAGACTCTTGAAGACTTACTCCCTAGGAGGAAGGGCCAAAAGTCCAGACTAAACATCTCATCTCTGAAGCGAGAGGATCCACCTCAATTCTGATCGAAGGCAAGAGGAAAAGTCATCCTCTTTGGAGGAGACAAACATCTTCTGGAGCCCCTATAAATTTTTTTATACATTTCCCACCATTCAATAAAATTTTTCAAGCGTATCAGGAAAAATTACCAAACATCAAGAGAAAAACTAGAGCCATAGACCACAGATTATTAAGATATTCATAGATATAAAATATAACTAAGATTAATAGGTTGACAAAAATAAGTGGTATGATGTAGAATTTCACCAGAGTCCTGGAATCTATAAAAATAAGTCAAACTCAAATTTTAGAACTGAAATACAGAATCTTTAATTAAGAGCTCAATAGATGGGTTGACCAGCCAATTAGTCAAAACTGAAGAGAGGTTTTTTTGAACTGTCATAGAACTCAGTAGAAATATCTGGAATGAAGCATTGGTAGGAAACACAATTGTGAAAATACAGAAGAAAAAGATAGAGACATATAGTTCATTAAGAAAAGTTCTAACCTTGGTGTAAGTATAGTCCTGAAAAAAGAGACAGTCTTGAGTTGAAATAATATAAATGAAAAACGTTAAGTTGCTCATATTTTTTAAACTATAGGTCTCTAAATGTAAAATGTAAAACTACAAAACTTTTAGTAGAAAATTTAGGAGGCAATCACTATAAACTTGTCAAAATAAGTGTTCTAATACATGCTGCCAGAAGAGCAATCCATTAAAGAAAAGATTGATAAATTCCAATCATCAAAATCTTAAATCTTTCTTGTGCAGAAGACCCTGTTAAGAGAATGAAAAGACATACTACAGACTGGAAGAAAATATTTGCAAAGCACACATCCAACAAACAGTTCTGGCTACACGATATGTGGGTCCAGCGCAAAATGAAAATGCAGGGTTCCTTATTCAAAAAGCAGGTAAAGTGTCATTAAGTGTACTAAAATATAAAACCTGTCCCAAACTTTCATGATTTCTCTGTCACATGTAATAGTATTTTTAAAAAAGACTTAATTGTTTCAGAACAGTTTTAGCTTCACAGCAAAATTGAGAGGAAGGTACAGAGATTTCCCATATACTCCCTGCTCCCACATATGCTGCATGCATAGCCCCCCCAGTATCAACATCCGCTACCAGAGTGTACATTTGTTACAATTGATGACCCTGCATTGACACATCAGTATTAGCCAAAGTCCATAGTTTCCCATAGGGTTCACTCTTGGTGTTGTACATTCTATGGATTTAGACAAATGTATAATGACATGTATCCATCATTATTGTATCATATGGGCTATTTTCACTGCCCCATTCACCATTTGTATATATTCTTTGGCAAGCTGCCTGTTAAGGCCTTTGGCCCCTTTTTTAATTGGATTGTTTGTATTCTTATTGTTGAGTTTTAAGAGTTCTTTGTATATTTTGGATAACATTTCTTTATCAAAAGTATCTTTTGCAAATATTTTCTTCCAGTCTGTGGCTTATCTTCTCATTGTCTTGGTATTCTCTTTCTCAGAGCTTTAATGAAGTCCAGCTTATCAATCATTTCTCTCATAGGTTATGCCTTTGGTGTTGTATCTAAAAATCACAAAGCAATTTTCATGTATATGATTTCAACAGGAGTGGCAATGAGAAGTCTACTTTTCCAGTTTTCTGGCAAGTGACACTTCTAAATCTCTTATCTATGGATATAAAGTGGGATAAGCTTTTCTCCTTCTTTTGATTGAAAAAGATGCTCTCTTTCTTCAGTGCCTGTTGTCCTGGTTCAGCACCTGGGGAACACTCTATATGTAAAAGTTCCTCGAGGAGAATGGCATATTATTAAGTTGATAGTCTTATTTTACCAAGAATGGTCTCTTCACATCTTTTGTTTAGTCTGTCCATTGATGTTTCCTAGATAATGGAGAGGAAACTATGGTTCCATTAAATAATGAACCTCATAAGCAAGTAAGAAGCAGCTCCCTGTCTAGATGGAGGGGAAGGAGGAGGGCACTGATATTGGGGCTGCTCAAGAAGTTGCTGCTCTATGAGGGTGAGAGATCAGCAGTTTAATTGGAGAGAAATCCTTGGTATGTTCCTTAGTCTGGTATGGCTACAATGTAAAGTGAATAGGCATAAAAATCCTCTGTGCTCCACTCACCCATACCTCCCCCACTGTCATGGTGTTTTTATTTGTTATACTATCCTGTTCCCTTAGGGACTGACATGCTGTAACCTGGTTGAGGGCAGGGAAGTCAGTCTCCACTTTTCACAGGCTTAAAACCCCAACCCATGACAGAGGGGTGACATCCAATAGATTGTAACCTCTGTGTACTTGGATCAGGGATAAGTGAGTCACACCTGTGCCAAGTCACTGAATGTGCTGTGTCACTAGGATCCCAGAGTAGGGATGTCCACCAACATTCCCCACCACAAGACACAACAGAATACATCTGCCCAACCCCGACCCTGCCTGTGCCCAGGCCCCCACCAAGGGTGGAAGGAAGAATGCAATCCTTTCCTGCCAACACAATCCAGTCACTGTTCTTGGCAGAGGGCAACAGTAGCTGCAGTACAGGATCAGGGAGGGGAAGTTCAGCAGAGTCTGGGACACCAGGGAGTAGGGAGTGGGAGCCAAGGACCCATCCTGAGCAGGCACGAAAGTGACATCTAACTTAAAGGCCAAAAGCCCCCGATGCATTCCTCATTGGCCCACTGGAGTTCACTTGCAAAACACAAATTCAAAGAAGAAATTATTAAGAATTTTAAGACAACGATCACAGAACATTAAACTCCAAAAACAGGGCCCTTCTGGGCATGAGGCCCCATGTGACTGCACTGGTCAGATACCCTTGAAGCTGGACCTGCCAACCAAAGACTTGTTTCTAGAAAATAAATAAATGAATAAACAAACAAATAATAAATAAATAAATAGTACATGTGTATATCTTCACATTTAACCTCTAAAATTATCTTCTGTAGTCTCTCTGTTGTGAACTTGATGGAAATCAGCATTTGAGTTATGAAACTATTGTTAAAATAGGTTTAAGAGGGGTGGAAATTTTGTGAGTGTTGGTAATTATAACTGAACAATTTATCAAAAGTTAGCATGGCTTGTCCTTTGTACCGTTTTTTTCCCCCTTCACATTGGACTTATTTTGTTTTCAGGTTTAGAAACCAAATATATTGATTCATGTGTAAGTTGCACATTATTTGACATCCTTATTAGGTAATCCACTATTCTGCCTAACCAGTCTTTCAGTTAGGGTTGACCTCAAATCTATAGCATTTATGACAAACTTATTTTATCCAGTTAAGTGGAGCTTAATATTTTTGTATGCCTATATCTAAAGATGGCATCTTCTACATTAATACATACATAAACATATAAAATATAAACACACATGGACACACACACACTTTCAAAACTCTGGTCAATAGACTTGCACAGGCATTTCGCCAAAGAGAATAGATGAATGATAAATAAACACAGGAAAAGATGTTCAACATCGTTAGCCATTAGGAAAATATTAATTGAAACCATGATGTAATTCTACTAATCCACTAAACATCTATTAGAATGGTTAAAATGAAAAATATTGACAATACCAACTTCTGATGATGATTTAGAGCAACAGAAACTCTCATAAATTGCTGGTGGGAATTCAAAATGGTACAGTTTCTTTGGAAAATAGTTTGTAGTGTCTTATAAGGTTAAGCATATACTTGCTACAATACTGCTTCTGGGTATGTACTCTAGAGAAATGAAAACTTCTATTCACACAAAAATCTGTACATGAATATTTCTTATGTCACCAAAACTTGGGAATACCCACTGTCCTTCAGCAGGTGAAGAAAAATAAGCAAAGTGTCGTATATTCATACTGTGGAATAATTCTCAGTCAAACAAAAGAAATAAATTATTGATATATGCAACGACTTAGAAGAATTTAAAAGTATTATCGTGAGTTAAAAAGCCAGTCAGTCTCAAAAGAGTACACACATTTTTACTCCTTCAATAGGATATTCTTGAAAAGACAAAACTAGAGACAAAGGACATATCAGTGGTTGCCAGGAGTAAGAAGGGCATGACCACAAAGGGATAGCACTGGAGTTTTTGAGGGGTGATGAGAGAGACTATGTGTGCTTATATAGTGATTATAGTGGTGGTTAGACAGATTTACATAGGTGTTAAAATTAATGAAATTTAAAAGAAATGAAATTCAATTTGACTCTATGCTGATTAAAAACTAAAAGATATCAATGGATTAAAAATGAAAGATATAAATAGAAAAGTAAGATTATTTTTTCAATATTCTAGGATAACTGGCTAGCTTTTTGGGGAAAAATTTGTCAGTTTAAGTTCTAACTCTATACTATACACCAAAACCACATTTCAGATGGAATTAAATTATAACCAAAATAAAATCCAAAACTTAGAGAAAAATACTGTTGCCTATTATCTAAAATCTGGAAGGAATCACAAAAAAAGTGCCCACATATATGACTACACTAAAATAATACTTTAATTTTGTCAAAAACAGCTCAAGCAAAATTAAAATTAAATTAAAAATTATCAATAACTATGACCTAATAGTTAATACTTATTGAACCAGAGATTATAAAACTGCTTTTTTAAAAAACAATTAAGGCTTCCAAATTACCATGCATACAAGGGTAAAGGGCAGGAATATATATTTCAAAAAGAAAATTCTGATAAAAGTATACACAGAAATGTCCTACCTCCTAATAAAATAAAAATAAAAATATTCATAGCTATGTGTTATCGTTTTCCACTTGTTTCACTAGCAAAATTAAAGAAAAAAATAAAATACCTAATGCTGACAAGAGCTGAATCTTACACCTTGATTGTGGCGTAAAAATGGGTATAATCATTTTGAACACCATTTAACAATATAGATGAAAAACCTAAGTTGCTCATAATCTTTGAAGCAATACTTTTATCTCTATGACTCTGACTTAAGGAAATTATCCAGAATATATGCAAAACAGTGTAAACGCCCAAAGATTTTTATTCTGGACTTATTTATAAAAGTAAAAAAATTGAAAACAGTCTAAATATATACTAGAGTATTGTACTCATTCCCAAAGTCCCATGGATCACTATTCCAAAAGCTTTGTGATAAAAGGGTTTGGTGGTCAAATAAATTAGGAAAATCCTGCATACTGTATTCTTCATTTGCAAAGTCATAGTAAAAACCTATACATTGAAGATTCTAAGAAGTCTGTCCTGTAGGAAAGAATTCTGCTTAATTTTGTTTAACCCCGATTTTTCCAAACTAATTTGTCCTTATAACTCATATTTCCCATGTAATAACTGTTAATATCTTATATAATGAATTTTTTGAAAAGTAGTGTTAGAATAATAGCTTTAAGATTGTAATGTTTTGTCTTATTTTAAATTGATATGATTGTATTACTTCATAATACAAAAATGCATACAAAAAATTACTAAGCTCAAATTACTGACCTTAAAAATTTCATTATCTGTTGGAGAGAGAAAGCCATTTCTAATTAATAAAGCATTATGCTAGCCTTAGGAATGAACTTCTAAGTGGGCAAAGTGATAGAAAAATTAATTCTTACTGGAGGGGATATGGTGGATGAAGGCCTTAAGTAAAGCAAAAGGCTTCCTCAAACTGGTTGAGATAAGAAATATTCATCAGGAAGCATTATTAACTTCCTAATAATTAAAATTTAATGTGTGATAGCTACTAATTTCTGGTGAGTGTAGAGTGATATAAACAGTTACTCCTGCCTTATCTAAGATTAAACCATATTCTGATATATGGAAATATGAACTGTAGAGTCATAGTGGAAAAAACTTGGGCTTTGATATTAAGTAGACCCTTGTCTAAAACCCAGTTTTGTTTCTTGGTCAATGTACTTAAGCACTCAGTTTTGATTTGATCATAATAATGACGACTTAGCAGTGTTGTTAAAGGATTAGAGAGAATAGTTATTAAGTCTTTAACACAGTACCCAGTTCATTAGCGGTGTCACTAGATGGTAGCGATTATCAGCACCATCAACCTTATTAATTCTCCTTAAGTTACAAGTGACTTAAAACAAAATCAAGCACCTGAGCAAGAAAAATAATAGGAAATTTATCGACACTTGTAAAGGGAAGAATTCTGGGTAACTTAAAGAGTGGGAGGAAAAGTAAAAAGCAGGGCTCAAGGTTGAAGACTTCTGCTAGAATCCTCTTTTGCTTTCTGCTTCTCATTTCTTCGTGACTGCTGAACTTCAGTATTAGTTATCAATCTCTGTGTAACAAACTACTCCAAAACTTAGCAGCATGAAACAATAAACATTTATTATCGCACACATTTTCTGTAGCTTTGGAATTCAGGAGCAGCTTAGCTGGATGGTTTTGGCTTAGGGTTTCTCATGAGGTTGCAGTAAAGATGTTGACCATGACATCAGTAACCTCTTGAAGGCCTGATTGGGGCTGGAGGATCCACTTACACGGTGGTTCATATACATGGCTTGTGAGTTGTGACTTGCTCTTGGCTGGAGGCCTCAGTTCCTTGTCATGGGTACCTTTTCTAGGAGCTGCTTGAGTGTCCTCACAACATAGTAGCTGATTTCCATCCAAAAAGATGATCCAAGAGGGTGCAAGGCAGAAGTCTTATGACCTCACCTCAGGAGTCACACTCCATGATTTTTGCAATATATCATTTTGGGTACGTATGTTAGCCTTATTCATTGTGGAAGGGGACTACACAATAGCATGACTACCAAGAGGTAAGGATCACTGGGAACTATCTTGAAATCTGGCTGTCACAGCTTCATTTTCTCAGGCTACAAGAGAAGATTTCTTCACTCAAGGGGAAGTAATGGCTGTTGACAGCCAACACTGGCATTGTAACACCTTTCAATCCAGAGTAAAGAAGGTAACTCTCTCAGCATCTGAACATCAGATCTCACAAGAGGTCTCTGATTGGCCTAGTGTTGGGTCATATGTTTTCCTTTGGAACAGATCACCATGATTTGTTAGTCCTGGGGTCATGCTCCTAACCCTGAGGTCACGGGCAGAGGACTATGGTTGGCAGATTCACCTGAATCATTTAAGTGGGGTGGAGGAGAGGAATGAGCATAGACATTTTAGGGTCACTGGGTGGAAGAAAATTACGTCTTCTTCATCATTAGCATCATACCAATGTCTATATGGGAGAGAGTTCTACATGGAAAGAATCTTACTTTGTCAAATGGATCTGGAAATTACCAACAATTTAACAGAGATAGGCACTTCAGGGTAATTCTGGAAGTATGGTAGTAAGATATCGGTACATTTTTCTTATGTTTCTCATTAAGTGTAATTTTTAGAAGGCTTGAATTATTAATGTCTGGGTTATTTTATTCCTTCACTGAAATACTTTAAATTATAGTATTTGTTTATATTTCTTTAGACTGTGCATCAAAAATATTTATTCATTAATTACTGTTTTGCAAGTACTACAAAGGTATTTTTATTAGTGTCTCGATGTTTTAAAAAATGGTTTTTGTCAGCATAAAGGCTGAAACACAATAGAGAGCTGTATAAAAACAAAATGGTCATAGTCTTCATGATGTTCCCCAGCTACAATTAACTCTCAAAGAAGAATATACTCTAGGGACATCTCTAAGGGATCACATTAGGCACGATAGTCCTAACAAGTCAGTATAATACACTACTTAAAAATGTACTTAACTAGAACAGTAATAATTTAGCTCAATTAACAATATAGAAAGCAATTTCTGCTTTGTATCCCCTCTGTTTTATAAAGAAAATAACGAGAACATTGCACTTAATTCAACATGTTAAATCAATAGTTGAAGTGATAAATACTGCCAATTTTAATAAAATTAGACATATTTCATATAGATGAGTAGCAAGAGTCACGTAATCTGAGGAAAGAAGCTTGTCTGAAGATGAATTTTCATTATTTTTCAAGCATTTTTGTAGATTCTAGAATTTCACAGAAAATCTTTAAATAGTCATTGTAAAGTGGTGGGTCATGCTATTGTTATTTTAAAGTAGCTTAAATTACACCCAAAATTACAAGAATGGAAAGCTGTATATGTAGAGAGAAAAAAGCACATATCTATGTCATTTACTTATTTCTTATGGACAGATGTGTTTAAAAGATTGCAGTTGCGTGACAAAATACTAGAGAAGCATAAGGCAATTCATAGAGATCAGTTTTACATATATTAATATTTAATTTTACCCAATATCAAGTTGCTTTAGCTAGTTCTGGTGGGTGTATTTCATATTGCTATGTTACTATTTACATAACCTTGACCCTGTACAGCTTGTGATATTAGCAATTGCTTTATGAACTTGCAACTGCGAGACATCATGCTTAGTGACCACAGCAAAGCCCTTAACATGTATATTTGGAGAAATTGCCTCTAGACACTTTAAAAAGAACTTTTCACTCATTTAAAATGAGACGAAGGTTACCAACATATGAATTAAAAAGAAATTAATGACAGAAATGAACTAGCCTCGAAAAATCTATTTGCTCTACCTTGTAAATGTAGTTATCATTACAGAGCACACAAGTCAGAGTAAAATTAATGCATGCTAGGGCTCTGAGCCCAGGGGATGTGCTGTATTGTGGCAGCGTGCCACTCTGAACTTCCAATTTCCCATCTTGTAGATTTGCTTCCCAATTTTGACTGCATTTGAATATTATTAATGTATTTGTCCACAAGTAATTGTTTTAGAAATTCCTCCTCAACAGTAATATAAAATCTCAAACTGTGATGGCAACACTTACCAAGAATACTGTTTTTATTGCTTCATTACACCCACTGGGCCATTCTTTTGTTGAATTTAATGGGTAAGTGTTCATTTTACAAACAGTGCAAACACATCAGGGCAAAAGTGTGTTAGAAAGTAAAGAATAAGGGATGGCATATGAGGGTTCACGGATCCATAGCTCTGTGAGTAGCGCTCACTGTCTAGGATACCTTATATAATTTGGAAGGTAGTATCTGTGCTTCATGAACAATGGGACACTTTCAACAAGACACAGGGTGATGTAGAGTCGCCTGCTTAGGTCCCTGGCTTGTGCATTAACTGCTGTTTTTGTAGATGCCAAGGAAAGCAATGTTGGGCTCTTTAAATTTGGCTTATTGTCATTGCCTAAAGAAAGACACATAAGACAAGTCTAAAAATGTGCCATTTCTGACGTGAGGAGAAGGATAAAGACTTGTGTTCCTGTAAGGCCTTTCTTTAGATAATGGGAATTAATTTATTAAAGCTTCAGGTCTACAAATCTGCAAACACATCCAAATTTGCCTGATATTATCACAGCTCCCTTCCTCCCTCTCTCCCTTCGTCTTTTGGGTTCCCTTGCTCCTGATTCAGACCTCTCCTCAGTTCTCACTTCCCTCTTTAAACAGAAGTTTGAATACTCTGAATTGACACAGGTCTGTCTATATCTAAATATTCCTCATGAGAGGAAATTTGTTCCCATAATTTCATTACTAATTCCGTTATCCATACAAAATGAATTAAATATCAGTGTTGTGTTTAAAAAGTATGCATGTGTACGTATATATAGAGAGAGAGAGGGAGGGAGAAAGAAAGACAAGGAGAAAGAGAGAGAGAGACAGAGAAATTAGTCACAGCAGGAAAGCATTCAGATTTTGAAAGTTGATTTTTATTAATTAACTATGGTCTTAAAAAGTTCTAAATCACCCAAAGTGCCCCATTAGTTAGCATGAGCTTGAGAAATAGATATGTATTACCAGTTAATTGAAAAGCATATGGTGTTGATTATTGCTTAGCAATCTTATTTTAATAGATCTCAATTAAATAAACGGCTGCAGTGTATCCAGACTACAAGATGCCAGTTAAAAGTTGCCCCTAGAAAAAGGTGCTGAACCAAGAAATGAAGAAATCTCAGTAGAGAATGGCCATATACTTTCTTAAGAATTTACGCATGCCTTTTTAGATGTGAGGGGATTTTAGATTGTAAGATCTCCTCATTTGTTACAGTCTAGATTGAAGATATCATTAGGCCCTGACTTTAGAGCCAGAGCCTGAGTTCAAAACCCAGCTCTGCCACTTATTGGCTGTGCCTCAATTTCTTCATCAGTAAATTTGAATTAATTATAGGATCTACTTCATTGGTGATGTTTAGAGGATTAAATGAATTAGTATTTGTAAGGTTTTCAACAGTATATGGAACCTAGTAAATATTATATAAGTGTTTCTAAATTATTAGTTTTTTAAAAAACAAACACTAGGCCAGCCCAGTGGCATAGAGTTAAATTCGGACCTTCCACTTTGGTGGCCCAGGGTTTGCAGGTTTGGATCCTGAGCACGGACCTACACACTGCTCATAAGCCATGCTGTGGCAGTGCCCCACACAGAAAAAATAGAGGAAGATTGGCACACATGTTAGCTCAGGGCCATTCTTCCTCACAAAAAACAAAAAAAAGAAACACTAAAAACACCCTGACATCTTCATTAGTGTTATTCCTAAAATACCTCTTAACTGCGAACACACTTCAAATATGATATTGGTGCCAATTATTCTTGAAACTTGTTTTGCACAAGACTATTTTACAAGTACAGGGATATAGTCCTTCCAGAAAGAGAATGAAATGAAGTAAGACATCAGGATTTCAGTAGGAAATTACTGCCATGGGACCAAAACCATATCAAGTTCCTGTGATCAGCTCATTCTCCCTTTGTATACACATCTCCCCTTGTATACACATAGGGAATGCCAAATCAAAATCAAAAGGTTACTTAGTGGTTATGTAATCAGGCCAGGGAGAGTTAAATGAATCAAGAGTTTTGTGATATCAGGACATTGAAATTTGCAACATCTCTCACAATAGAGATGGTCGTCCCTATGGCCGATCTTCTCTACAGAGATGGCATCCCCCGGACGGTGCTTTAATAGATCCATGTGACACTTGCCTCTCTGACTCTTTCACATGCTTTCCTGTTTGACCAATCCCTTGAAATCAGTGTTTTTTCATATATCTGGATGCCTTTGTTCAAGTGACTTCAAGTTTCCTCTGAACTTGTGCTAGCCTGGGAGCATTCTTTCTCTCCACTGTAACTTTGCAAATCTCTTTTCTGACTCATTTTGTATTAATTTCAAAGGTTAATTCTTCAGTGACTTTTCTTACTTTCCAGTTCCTAAAGAAGAAGCCTTATTTTCTAACTTCACTGTACTCTGAGTAAACTTGCTTAATTAAGCAATCGGAACGTAAAACTAAGTTGAATTTTGAAATGTTTGAAAGAATGTGACTTTTTCTACAGAAGTCTCAAGTTATGCCTGTTTCCAATTTAAGTAAAGTATTATTATTAAAAGTTGCATTAAAATAAGCCTGGGGGCTTGCCCTATGGCCTAGTGGTTAAGTTTGGTGTGCTCTACTCTGGCAATCTGGGTTCGGCTCCTGGGCAGGGACCTGCACCTCTCATTGGCGGCCATGCTGTGGTGGTGACCTACATACAAAATAGAGGAGGATTGGCACAGATGTTAGCTCAGAATGAATCTTCCTCTGAGAAAAAAAAAAAAAGCCAGCAGGAGTTTAGTACAAATTCACTCTTTCCTGCCTGTTTCTGCTATTGTCCTGACTGGATGCAGTAAAGAGAGCTCTCAGGTTAACACATGGTTTAATCTAGAAGACAATCAGCAATAATTTCCCTTTCTTTCCTGGACGGATTTTAGATACAACATAACTAACATCTCCCTTACTACCGTGCTTGTTCAGCTGGGACAGGAATCCATTTTGAAAAAAATAGACATGTGAATGCTTAATGGTTTTCATCATATTTATATAGTTGTGAATTGTTTTGAGAAAAAAAGATTGTCACTATGCATGCTTTTTGCACATGGAATTGTAGTCTAGCTTGCATTAAGGCTGCAATAAGAGTTGTTTTACTGATAAGCGTCATTGAGTTAGAAATGAGTGTGATGCCGGCAATGCTATACCTAAACATTTATCTGCCATGCAGTTTCATTTGGCCTAAATGTTATCTTAGTGTTCTGTTTCTCTCCTAATCCATTGTTCATCTATAAATTTATTCCCTCAAATTCACATTTTTAAAGTTTCCACAGCCTTTTCCATTTTCATCACTGGCACTTTGGATCAGATAAAGTAGATCGCTCTCTCATTTGCAAAATTATAGTTATAATGAACTGAGATTGATAGTACTTCATATTCATTGTACAGCAAAGTATGTGCTGATTTCAGCATTTCTGGAAGGAAAGCCGTGTTTATTTACAACATATTTTAATTCAAATATACCTCAAAAATTAGGATTAAAAAATGACTTTTAATTTTCTTTTTAATTACCACATAGGACCACCATAAATTTAAAAATTAGAGATAGAGGGAATGACAAGTCTATAAAATCTTAGAGTGTGAGGGGAATTCATGACATCTAGTCTACTTGCCCATTCTTGACTCTTGGGCCACCAGGACTATGCCTGGGTAGTTTCAGTCTGAGAGGCCTCAATCAAAAGCAACACTGGTGCAGCCACTATGGAAAACAGTATGGAGATTTCTCAAAAAATTAAAAATAGAGGTACCATATGACCCAGCCATCCCACTACTGGGTATCTATCCAAAGAGCTTGAAGTCAGCAATTCCAAAAGTCCCATGCACCCCTACATTAATTGCAGCATTATTTACAATAACCAAGACGTGGAAACAACCTAAGTGTGCATCAACTGATGATGGGATAAAGAAGATATGGTGTATATATACAATGGAATACTACTCAGCCATAAAAAACAATAAAATCGCCCCATTCACAACAACGTGGATGGACCTTGAGGGAATTATGTTAAGTGAAATAAGCCAGATAGAGAAGGACAATCTCTGTATGACTCCACTCATATGAGGAATTTAAACATGGGGACAAAGAGAACAGATTAGTGGCTACCGGGGAAAGGGGGAGTAGGGTGGTGGGCACAAAGGGTGAGGGGGTGCACCTACAACACGACTGACAAACAATAATGTACAACTGAAATTTCACAAGATTATAAACTATCATAAACAATAAAAGTTAATTTTAAGAAAAAAAGCAATAGTCTTGTCAATTAACACATACATTGCTGAAATTTGAGACTAGGACAATTAAAGGAAAATTTAGTGAGAAAATGTATGTGAAAATGATATATCAACTCTTAAAATCCAACCAACATTATATTGAAAAAAATTCCAAAGGCAAAACACCACGTTGCACCCAGATCAATAACGGGAACGTAAGCATGAGTGTAAAATATCACTTTCCCAAACTGGGCTAGATGTTGAAGTATTGGAAGGGAACAGAACTCATATGCCCTCCTCCTTCACTTTACAAAAGTGGAAACAGAGCCAGTAGGGTGAAGGATTTTATGGAGCCCACACACAGGATCAGCCACTTTAGTGATCCTTGTTCTTTATACAACTGTGGTAAATTCATGACATGAACTCCTTAAAGTGATCTTTGAATTCAGCAGAGAGCTGGAGTTGACATTTAGATAAAATGCAAGCACTGACAAAATGAAACTTGTGGTTTTATACCCCACAGCTCTTCAATAGCCTTAACCTAAAGGAAAATTGGAACTCTCTTTTCTTAAATTAACTTTTTTTAGATTATAGAAGTGAAATAACAAACACATGAAGTATGTATACTGTTGAGAGCTGAATTAAAGAAAAAACTCAAGCTACGAAGAGGATGAAAAAAATCACTAATTGTCCTGAGACCCAATATTTTGCTAAATTTCATTTCAATAAAAAGCAACATTCAAAGGGGGAATTATAATTTATTTGCCTACTAAAATTATTTTTAAATGAACATATACTTATTAATGGTAGAATATAAATATACTTTTATAAGGAACTTTTCGTTTCACGAAGAATCCTTGTTGGTGAAATTTTTCATTCTCTGGAGATCAAAGCACTTGAAATGAGCAGAATCCATCCTTTTACTTTTAAAAGGATTTAATTTTAACTACTCGAGATGGATGAAAATCTGCTTAAAAACAAAAGGAAAGAAAAGCCTCTCACCAAGGAACTTCTTTCTTAACAATAATACTGTATGTAGCCTAAATTATTCACGCTGTAGTTTAAACTCATGTATTATTTTTCTTTCATTAATAGAAATAGACAGAAGCTGAAAACCACCTTCAATTAAATAATATTCCTTTACATATTTTGAGATAGTTATTAAGGTTCTTCTTAGCTTCTTTTTAGGTCTAAGGAACCTAATTTCTCATAATTTAAATTTATAAATCTACTGTCTAACATTTAATGGTTTTCCACATTTCTTCTTAGACCCATATGCATGTCTATCATGTCTCTATTTGGAGCTTAGAGCCAAATATAATGCATTTGAGAAACGTGAGTGTAATGAAATCTTTACTAAAGTCTTCTACATATAAAAAAAATCTCTGTTGTATAATTTAACAAGTCATTTTCAATTTTGATTCTTTTTATAGGGTCTAGAATTATGGAGTTCTACAAACTTAACAATCTTCAAACTTAAGATTCAGATAATGGAAAAATATATTAAATGGTACTATATGTTAAATGGTACTAGTAGTGAAAAATGACTACATGATTTCATGTTGTTATGAATAGATTTCTACTTCTCTCTAAGTCAAAATTGATAGTGCTGTATTAGTCAATGTGTCTGGTATAGCAAATAAGTTTTCATCTTATGGAAAATTGGAACAATTTTTGGCTCCCTACCCTGGTGTGTTGAGTGTGGGAAACCAAATCCAGGCTCTGAAGGAAAGGGTGTCATGATTGATTAGTGATGTCTGCATGGATGAACATCAGATGATCCAGATCTTCATGGGGGCAATTATTTATTTATTTTTCTGTCTGTTTTACTCAAATATACCTTATATGTTTGGGGTTAGGGATACAGCTGGGATGTTTTAAAGCATTTAAGAAAAAAATACCTTAAACTATTTTTAAAAAGCTTAGTGTTGTGGGACTTTTTCTTGATGAACAAATACATGTCCTTGGAAATTTGGGTTAATTTCACTGTTAATTAATGCAGAAATGTTGGTTGGTGTATTAGTTATCTATTGCTGCATAACATTATCACAGCAACTTAATGGCTTAAAACAACACAGATTTATTATCTCATAGCTCCTGAGCATCAGGAATCCAGACATTGCTTAGCTGGGTCCTCTGGGTGCTCTCCCAGCTTGCAGCTGATGGGTGAAAAGAGAAAAGTTAAACATAAAGTATCATCTGATTGGTTAGTTAAAATGCTCTGACTCAGAGTTAAATTTCTCAGTGATATACCGGTTTCTTTCTGTGGGCCTAAGAGTTTTGGAGCAAAATGGCTCTCAACAAAATCTATCATCTGAGTCATAGGGCAAATGGGTATATGAAATACTGAATAAGAAAGCTGCTGAAGAATGTTGTGGCAGACCGTTTGATTCTTTCAGGCTCCTAGAAGTTGGTTACCAAGATATCAGCCAGGGCTGCCGTCTCATATAAAGTATGACTGGGGAAGGAACCACTTCCTCCCTCATGTGGTTGTTGGTAGCATTCAACTGCTTATCACGGTCTCCATTTCTTCTTGGCTGTTAGCTAGAGGCTACTCTAAACTCTTGGCAAGTGGTCCTCTCTGTAGGGAAGCTCATAACATGGCAGGTTGCTTTTTCAAAGCTAGCAAGAAAGAGAGAGTCTCTCCTCACAAAATAGGCATTACAATCTTGTGTAACATAATGATCTTCATGTAGTCACATCCATCCCATCATCTTTACCAAATTCTATTGGTAGAAGCAAGTTACAGGTTTTGCCTATACTCCAGGGGTATAGACTTTGCAAGGTCTGACTACTAGGATGTGGAAGGCATGGGGGCCATCATCGAGTATGTCTGCCACATTGGAAGGCATACATTTTTCAGGGTATTTTCTCTTGATATGAGAAAATATTCTCAGGCAGCTTGAAGATATCCTGAATCATCAATAGTATCTACTTTACTCCTGTGATACTGAGAGGGAGAAAAATGTGAAAGGAAACATTGAACTATGTAATTACGTCATTCTTAAAGAATGCTTATGGAAAAGCTGGATGCAGGTAATATAATGACAAAATCTGTATTACAAAAAGAGTAGACACAGACAACAGCTGAATTCACTGAAATGTCAAAATATATTTTAAGGAGACAGAGTCTATGAAAAAAAAAGAAAATCCTGCAATTTTAAGCACTGTGAATGAGAGAGAGAGCAAAACTGTTTCTTACAATAAAGAACAACTTCAGCATCAAACTGCTGAATTTGCAAGCCAAAGCTTAATCACAATAAATACCACAGTTGTACTCTTCCTTAGTGTGTAACTATCAAAAGTCGTCCTAACATCAATATAACCTACGTTTTCACCCTCTTCTCAAATTCCATGGAGACCTAGAATATTCACTTACATGGTGTGCTAATATCCCAAATTCCTAGAAGAGTGCTGGGCATAGAGGAGATGCTTAAAATATGTTTATTGAAGCATTTTTCAACAATCCTCTGGATTCCTAGTTCTTTTCTTGACAAACTTTTACTAGATATAAGCCAAAACAATCTCTCTCTAATTTAGGTCTTTGGAAGCTTTTCTGGGGCAGCCCACTCTTAACTTTTATATAAGCTGTTTTAGATGCAAAGTAGGGTACAGATAAAAGCACAAAGATGTTTGTTGCATTCTCAAGGGAAGAGGGTTAATATTTAAAGTAGCCTTGTAAAAAAAATATGGTCTGAGAATTCAAGAGCATGGCTCATAATTCAGTCTCAACATCCCTGATGGGATGGCAAGGATCCTGGGTGGCACAAATCCAGGGGTCATGTTTTGCCAAGGAGGCCTTGAGGACAAGACTGATTCAAGAAGAGATTCCTAAAATAAGAAAAACAGGTCAGAATATAGGAAACTATTTGCAGCTTGTTTGTAAAAAAGAATAATAAATAATAATATATTTTATAGGACTTTGAAACTTTGAGAGATAACATTGATTGGATTGAAACTTAAGATCTTCTTGATCTGTTATTGAATATAGGTTCCAATTGAAGAATGGCTTAAAAACAAAAGAGTTGCCTTTCTTTTATTTTTGGGATTAAACAATGAGCGCTTGTTTGGTCTCTAGCCATGATTTCACGATGAGTCACTTGAAGAGTAAGGTAGAATTTTCTTTATCTGAGCCTTCAAAATAGAAATTCTAATTCTGAGTTTACAATTCTAAAAGCGTACTGCTTAAAAAAGGGAAAGGAATATATTTAAACATTTTATTTTGTATCTCTTCCTGCTACTCCCGGCTTAATTTCTGTATGTGAATCCTTGAATATTCAGTAAGAGTTCTATCACCTTGTGAAAGCCATGATCTTATTGAGGTTGATAAATTTAGTCTGATGCCATGATGTAATCAAAACTGTAATTGAAATAACAATCCATTAACCTTGATTTGGGCATCCTGTAATCTTCTATAATATCATTTTCTTGTCAGAAAGTAGGATATTACTAATTAAAATATACTCATTTAGAAAGTTCCAGAGTGATATTTAAGTCAGGAGACTATATAAAACTATTGCTGTTTATTAATAAAGAACTTACGATGACATATGCCGATTGATTTAGATTGTCTGCTTTTCTGTGACTTCCCTCGAGTTTACCTTTAATGTCTGACTTTTGTGCCTATATTTTGGTGAATTTATGTGGAATTCGTTAGATATGCCATATGTACATGAAAATAAAACTGAATATTGTATTTATAAATATCTGTGTATGTATTCTGTATTTATAAAATTACAGTAATGCTATTTTTGTGCCTAGTGTTATGGGAATCTCCAGATACTGTAGTTTTAATTTTAAATTCATACTGCACTCTAGTGGGGAATGAGATCAATGCAAAATTGGTCTTATGCTGGTACCTTCTAGCACTAATTACGGACTTTTTATAGGTTTAAAAGTGAAATGTAGAAGAAGGCTGTGATCTATAATTTTCTGAAAGGTGACATGCTATAAATATAATTTATGTATTTAATATTTAACCATTGTAATACAATATGTTGTTTTTTTAAGTTGGTCTGGAAAATTCACTACTGAAACAGTTTATTTGATTTCTTGCGGCATATTTTGTATATATACAAATATGTATATATGCATCTAATTTATACCATATAAATCATATAATGTCAAGAAGACAAAAGACTGGCCCATTTTCTTCCATAAGTTTTAAAAATGAGGATCAGATTTTAAAATATTCCCTTGTAAGGTTTCATTTGTGATCCTAGTTTCATGAAGCGACTCCATTTAAACTGTGCGGCCACCTTGGGCAGCAATGTCTGTCATCACTAGAACCACCTTCGAATAGCTAGTCGTTTCTTCATTTGTTCTAAGTTATTTCAAAGTAAATGAGTGCTTTTAAAATCCATTTATGATGTGACTCTGGAAATCTTATTCCCAGTAACTAGTATCCAACCACATAACAGTAGTATCGTATTTTTTTCTAACCATTTCATCCTATAAATGCTTGTTAATGATCTCCACAACATTTTACTGACTTTTAAGGTGACCTTTGAAAATTTTCTTCAAAATGACATCTTACAGCTACAATTGTGAGAGCATGTCCTCACAAATAATGACTGAATCTTCATTATATTTTTTACTTCCTTTTTTATTGAACTAGTCAAGAAGAGTTCCATAAGAACTACAAATGCTACATGAATTTGTACAGATTGTACAAAGTACAGCTTCCCTTTAGTGAAATGGTCTAGATTGATCTGTCCTCCCCAAATAGTATTTTTTTTCATTATAAAGCAATCGAGAAAGCTCTTTATAAAACACTCTATAAAGAATTTAGTATCAGTAGATTCCTCCTTTCAGAGAGAGAATTTTTGAGGACAAACTTTGCCTTACATTTGGGCAATATTTAGACCCTTACTTTTATTTTCTCAAAGAAATTGATTTTGAAAGAAGTAGGCCAAATTTATCACCTGTTGTCCTCTGTAGAAATACTATTATAACTCAAAGAATTAAAGCTTCTTATCAAATGAACTTATGATTTCTGGTTTTTTACTAAATACCTGGTTGTCATTCACCCTAACTAGTCATTTTTCAACTGTATGACCATGAAATATCTGTAGATGAAATTATTTTATTTTCATTTGGATGAAAAATGATTTCTAGATATGCTGTCAGACAAAGATTTGTAAAGAGATTTTTAGTGTTCAATATTGATTCTGTCACTGTTTTTTATGCTTTTTTTTGGTGAGGAAATTTAGCCCTGAGCTAACATCTGTTGCCAATCTTCCTCTTTTTTTCTCCCAAAAGCCCCAGTACATAACTGTATATCCTAGTTGTAGGTCATTCTAGTTCTTCTATGTGGGATGCCACCACAGCATGGCTTGATGAGCGGTGTCCACACCCAGATCCAGATCCAGAGGTCCACACCCAGGATCCAAACCCGCGGAGCCCAGGCTAACAAAGCAGAGCACACCAACTTAACCGCTCAGCCCCTAGTTCTGTCACTATTTATGGAAGCAAGTCTGTGTTAAATACATTCTACGCTTATAAGTCCCTATCTACCTCATTTAAAAAAATTCTATGGCTGGAGAAGCCACTGCAAACCCAAGAATATTTTATTTTAGTTGACTTATGTTGTTTACAGTTGTATGACTTCTGTGGGTAATTTGTAATACTCTTGTTAAAATATGACTCATTGTGCTCTAAACTGCCTATTAGCAGATGTCATCTACTGTTGTTTTCAGTTATCCTACAACCTCAGGATTCTGGGAGATTTTAGAGGCTTGCCGTTTTGACAAGGCAGCAGATCCAAGAACAAGGGATAAAACCAATCATGAGCCTAAGAGTGGAAACTGGCTTCTTAACTGTGAAATAAAACACTGAAATTATTTGTAGGGAAAATTTTCCACTCAAAATCACATTTGATTGTCAACTAATATATAATATATTAGATACTTTTAGTTTCATACTAATGGTTGCTGATTGCTGTCATAAAGTTGAAATATCAAACACAAAATAAAATTTATGAATTCTTAATTGTATGGAGATTGGGCAGATAACACAATGTGTGTGTGTGTGTGTGTGTGTGTGTGTGAAAACAGCTCATCCTTCATCTTGATAGGAACCAATCACAAATGGACACAAAGACTCAATTGAGGTGTGTTAGATTATTTTCTTAGTAGGTTAGTAGGTTAGTTATTTAGAAGGCAAAGTTGAATTGGAGAAAATGGCTTGGAACCATGGTCCATAATGGATTTCCCACCCTTTCCTCTCTGAATAGAGTTTACCTCCCAAGTCACATGTGGGGCAGCTGGAGAATTCTTGGCTTTTCATTCAGGGATGTGAAACTTTTACATGTTAAGTTCGTATACGGCACCTGAAAGATAAGAATGGAATTTTAGGCTAATTTGCAATACAGAGCCAAGATAGTATGTTTTTGTGAGGAAGACTGCAGAGGTGAAGTGCCATTCTCAACACATTATATCAAGAATACGTGCTATCAACATGATTTATCACTGTCGTTAGCCTCGATTACGCTCACGGCTGAGGTAGTCTAGGTTAGGTTTCTCCAATGTAGAGTTCCTTTTTCTCCTCTTTCCATACTGCACTATTTGGAAGCAAGTCACTAAGCATAGCCCACTCTTAAGGAGTAGAGAGTTATACTCCATCCCTTCTTGAGAGGGGTGTATCATCTAAATTATTCGGAATACTTCTATATGAGAGGTTGTATCTTCTTACTCATTAATTTTTTTATATTAGTATATACTCATGGATATTTATTTCATACTTTTGGTTATAATCCAATAATGTGTTCTTAGGTTCCAGCTTTGATCCAGTCAACAGGAGTTGGCTCCTGTGTCTGTTCCCCAGTTTTTGATTATTAATCAGTCGGGTTAAACCAAGCTTGGGGTCCACCAGGGGTATAGCCTGTTTCCCTCAGGATGAGGTGGAAAAGAGCAGATCAGCACTTTCAGGGCAGTCTTGATACCAGTAGCTGGTGCTTTAATACAAATGGTGATATTTCAGCTTTTGTCTTAGAAAGCTCTCAAGTGAATCAAGACAATGTTCCGTAAATCATCTCCAAGAACCATGTTGCCTCCCTGGAAAAATATTGTTTCCAATTTTATTTTTTCTCAAGTTATGCTTGGATACATTGTTTAATATAGTTTACCAAAAATTATTTGTCTCATGTATGCCGCTCTTTAATTATTTCTACAACTCTCTAGGATTAATTTAAGCTCCAGGTCTATAAAATTACAAAACACACACAAGGAAATAGCTAATTCCTACAATAATCATTCCCAGCATAATTCAAGTCCTTCAATCTATTACATGATGCAGTCTAGATCCACATTATTGTGTTAAGCCATAGACTTTCATAGTATCTTAGTGATTCTGGGGCATGGAGTTTCAGTGGAAAAAACATGGACAAATTGATAAAATCTTTTGGGTTCCAACCTAGTTGCCTAAAGTCTATATATGACCACTGAATTTTTTCTCAATGGAACTCAAATAAACAAAATTTTCCTTCCAGAATTTAAATGATACTTTTACCATATTGGGAGTAAAAATTACTTATGCATATTGCCTCCTATTTCAGAGAGAACCATTTGAAACATTGCAGTTTTCTTGTAAAATCTATAAATGTTTCGTGATATCACACTCCAGTCACAAGGATTTATTTGAGATTCCCTTTTTCCTCTAGTGTTCACACCACATGGTTAACATCTCTTACTTTCTATTTCCCTTAAGAGTTGTCCTTTCCTCTTCCCCCTTAATGAAAAATTAATTCTTGACCCTGGTGACATAGTCTTTACTTTCTCTTGTGATCAGGGAACCCCTCACGTGTAAGCAAATAAATCTCATAGCCTTGGAAGAAATTTCTTCTTTATTATTTTCCCCTACTAAATTGTTGACAGAAATTCTTATTTTATTGGTCAAGGTGGAAATGTGAATCAGGGAAGAAAATGTTTCCTTTCAAACATATGCATATATTTAGCAAAAATGATGTGTCATGAGGTCTCATATACTCAGACTGCCTGTGTACTTTTGTTTAGTTATAAGAAACCTAAACCATTCCTTCTGTAGGATAAAAGCTCTTTTTTCAGCTTATTCTTTCAAATATATTGATTCATTCTTTTTACAATAAATGTAATAAGTGGTCATGTAAAATTTCGAAAATATTGAGAAGATGGCAAAAAAGCTATTCTAATCTCACCATTTAGAATTCACTGCTACTAATATTGTCTTATTTGTGTGTTACATACTTGTGAACACATTATATATAAATTTACAACTTGTGCTTGTTTTTCCCTTATTATATAGAAATAATTTCCTATATATTGGCTTTTTTTGGCTATACAATATCACAGTAATTAAATACACCAGAGTTTACTTAATTTTTTTCATTACTTACTGATATTTGAGATAAAAGACATTAAAAATATAAATCAACTCTAGAAAAAAGAAGTTTTGAAACATTCTGAATATAGCCTGGAGTACATAAATTGCTTTAATTATGTAAAATAAGAAAAGATAATATGTTTGTACATTTTTCTTTAACTAAAATTATGTAATCATTTACATAGCCTATAAATTTTCTTTTAAATGTGACCATTTAATATGTATATTTAATATTATTCTAATAGAGGCTACCTGAGTAAGAAAGGTAAACTTTCTTTTTTTAAAAGAGGTTAATGTATTTTAAATAAAGTAGTCCCCCAAAGAAGCATGAATTATATACTTAATATCTTTTACTCCTTTTGGAAATTGGATACTTTAACATCCTTTAGGAGATTTAAGTATTAGGTGTTTGGCTTGAGTTCAGTAGTTAGATTTTCTTTAACTTTACCAGCAAACTGGTCTTTACATATTGTTAAAATTATCTGGACATTTCTTCTCTCATTTGCCTACACCAAAGCCCGTGCCCTTCCCATCGTTTTCAGTACGTTTGTCCAATGACAAGGATCATCCTCGTCTTGCTCATCAGTTTATCTCCAGCACTGAGGACAGTGCCTGCCACAGAGTTGGCAACTGATAAACACATGTTAAAATAGTGATTGCTTTTCTCTGCCAACATTTCCACAGACTATAAAATAACTCCTTGAAGAATTTGCAAAACTGGAATGGGGAAATCATATCTGGACCAAGAGAGTTCTGCAGAGTCTCATGTAGTGAAAGCACAGAGAAATTATTTTTATTCTTCATTATTATTTATTATTTTAAGGAGCCTTTATTATTTTAGCTGATTTGTAAATTAATGGTAGGATATGTACTGCAAAAGTTACTTTACTTATTGCCATGTTAAGGCCAGAGATGCTGGAATTGTCAGTCGCCCTTTGTTCTTAGATTTGAGAATAGAAAACCTATATTTGTCCAAAAATAATACCTCCTATGTAATACATAGGTCACTCACACTTGTTTTGCACCCAGATTATGAGGCTATCTTGGGTATTCAGAATCTCTGTTGTATTTCAGGTATACAATATAAAATTTTAGATACTGAAACAGTTTTAGCATTTTTGTATGTGTAGGATGTGTCCATCCAGATGTAAGTGACTTTACTTAATTGATAAGAAATATAAAAATAAGAGAATTTTATCTAATTGAGTCAAAATGGAAATATCTAATTCATAAATACATGCTAGAGAACAAGATGATGAAGAACATGGCATTCGGAGATAAATAAAACTGCATGCTTGTCCCAACTATACCATTTATTAGCCATGGGACCCTGGGCAAGTTGTTTAACCACTCTAAACCTGAGTTTCTTCAGCTGTGAAACAGGAAAAATTATAGTGCCTGTTCTACTGTGATGATGATTAAATGAGATAATGCATGCTAAACACTTGTGGGGCATTTAACTCCGTATTTGACATAGAAAAAAACAAGTAAAATGTTTGCCATTTCTATTGGATTAAAGAGGCTATTCACTTTGGATAGTATGAAAGCAGCCTATTAAAATGGGAGGAAGTGGAAAATTTGAATTCTAAGTGTCTAGAACAATCATTGTTTGCTACCCAATTAAATAACCTGAAGGAATCCAGAAATCTTCATTGGTTTGTTCATAACTTTCTTTGCACCTCTAGATTTCACGTGTGCACAAGATGGAGAGAGCGAGGCTGAGTTTTTACCTGATGACTTTGAAGAAAAAACAGAAAGAGAAAAGAAACATACCAATTTCACTTTGTGCAACGTCTGTAACATTCAGCTAAATTCGGCCGCTCAAGCACAAATCCACTACAATGGCAAATCACATCAAAAGAGATTAAAACAACTCAGCAATGGGATGCTGAAAAATGACAATGGTAAGTTTTGCTAAAAGTGTATTCTCGATTTTACATCATCGACTTAAGTTATTTGTGTACCTGCAGATGTGAAACTGAAAGAATGGGCTAATGTCTATTTTCAAAACCAGGACAAAATATTAAACAGAAGCTTTATCAGCAAAGTACATTAAAATAAATAATTGCTTACAGCTTTTTGGATGAAAAAGGCAAATTTTGTTTGTTGTATAAACCCAACTATATTAGCATTGTGATTATGACTCACTGGGACATTGGCTATAATTCGACAAAGTTGACATTAGAATTCCTTGATGTTTGCCTTTAATATAGTTTTTTGGAAACAGACATCTTTTTACATTTTATATAAAAAATATTTTTTGTTTGTTTTTTGCACGTTAGGGGGTTTAGTTAGTAAGATTGCAATTGATTTTAAATAGTTACATATCTTTTCAAGTAGGTGTTTTAACCAATAAAATCTGATCTATTAGTATGTACAAATTGTTTAAATTTGCTAATGGGAATTAATGGTTTGTTTAATCACCTTAGACCACTTTTTTAAAGGATGCATAGAATTTACAAGTAAACGGATTTAAAAAATAAGATCAAAGTGCTTTTGGTAACAAGTGGAAAGTTATTAGAAAAACCATGGAGAGGCGAGGAAGCGGTGGGTGAACTCCTGCCTCGGGGACTTTGGAAAACTAAAGCAATAGCAGCTACAAAGAGTTACAATATTGTTTTCTGGTTGGATGTTTCACGTTTGATAAATAAGATACGTTTTATCTAAATTTTAATGATGTTTAAAAATGAGATTGAATTGTGATCTTTTCTAATATTTGATGCCATAAAAATTTTTTAGTATGATTTTGTAGTTTGCTTCACGGCCACCAAATAATGAGAAGAAAGAAACAGTACATTTTTTAAATGGAAATTATTTCTGCCTTGCTTTGTGTTTTTTGGTATGAATGAGTTGGAATAGTCTAATAGAAAACACTCCGTGTTTCTCTTTCTATGATGTAATTGGTCAAAGAGATATAAAAACAAAAATAGTCACCAAAAAGTAATAGAGAACTACTAAATTCTGTAGGCAAAAGATGAACTATTAAGGCAAGTGTACTTACTGTGTTCAAAAATATGTATTTCACAGTCTCTATCTTGAACTCCTTAAGGGAAATCTATTCCCTGTCATTGACAGTCAGGTAAAATCATCTTAAGCACAGCATGATTCAATTTCACGTTGTTTTCTGTAAATTTGTGTTAATGGTAAAGGTGTCAGCTTTGGTGTTGTACTTCACCTACCTTGATATTTACAAACCTCTGGGGAAGTAATAAAGGCTATCATAGAAAGAGACTAGGACAGAAGACATGCCTGGCTTAGATACTCACATCAGAGCTGGTCCCACACAAAATTTAGACTGGTCAAAGACTTTCCAGTCACAATGCTAGGAATGAGTTTTCTCAAAGTGAATATTTTAAAATAATTGTATCAATACACTTGTTATGGGCTAGCATTGTACTAAAGCCTTTAGGTATATTTTCTTATTTAATTTTTCATCAAAACCAGAGAGATATTGCCATTATCTTCGGCTTACAGATGTGGAAATTGAGGATAACATGGATTGAACAGTGTGCTGAAGGTCACACAACTATTAAATGGTCAAACTAGCCATCAAATTCAGGTCTTATTCATTTAAATACCTGTACTTCTAAAGGCTACTGTCTACCCACAGTGAATAAATTGTAGAAACTGCGCCTTTCTTTATCCAAAGAGAGAAATCATTTTAAGAGGACATAAAAAAGTAAAACTCTATCATATGAATTGGTCAGCAATGCATTGATGAATATGGTGTTTAACAAAATTTTATTGCTACATTTTCTATTTATATTACTTTTTTCCAAGGCTTTCTTTTTTTTTAGTATCATCATGTTAGTGAAAGTCATTAACAAAAAATATGAGTTAATGGAAGCACTTGGTTTAGGTCATATTAGTTTGGCCTGAAATTATGTGTCAGAGGAGCCCTCACCTTTAACAACAGGTGGATCTAAATGCAAGCAATTAATCTCACAATTTAGTTAGTACTTTTCATTAACATGGAAATATAGTCCTTATTTTACATATGCTGTATCTCGTCGCTCTGAAAATGTACCTTTTCAGGTCTGTTGGGGATAATAAAGGAGCCCAATTCCAAATTTTAGACACCTAATAATGGTCATCCCTTTGCCTACACAGAGACCAAGGTGAAAATAAGGATTACGAAAGATGATAGATCTTACAAATTCTTAGTCAAGAGTATTATCATTGTTAGTTTTCTTAGAGAAAGATATGGGAGGTATTTTATTCTTCTCCTTGGACGTGCATAGTTGCAAAAATGACTGCTGTGAACTTCTTCCATCTTCATAAAATCCTCCTCTCAATTTAGATTTCAAATGGGAAATAAAGTGGTGTCAAGAAAGGAATATGGCAATAGAGATGCTTACCTGAATTCATTCAACCCAGTACATAATTTGTGTATTTTTAAGAGTGCAAATAAAAGAAATAATAGACATGGAACTAAGTTTTTATTACTCATCCAGGATTGTCTAAATGGAAAAAAATATCATTTCTATCTTGAATGATTGTAGAACATTGTATAATCACATGCCTGGAGGCGTATCCTAATATGCACTACAAAGAACCAGAACGAACAGGAGAGACAACCAACATATCTAAAATATAGTTTCTATGATTTCTCATGTCATCGCTCTTATTACAGAAAGTGATCTGAAGATCACAGTGAAAAAAGTATATCGTGCGTGCAAGTTAATTAGGAGGGCCATTGTTCCCACATGTAAGACTTCAACATCTGGCATTTCCACTTCAGTGTCTGACAGTGCTGCACTCTTTGCAGAAGTAAAGTTGTCTAGAACACATGCTCACCACCTGAGTGCATGCTGTCCTGAGCTCCCGAGGTCCCAACTGCTGAGGTGGGAGTGTTGCCTGTTGGGTTCCTCCCCAGGCATTGCCCTCAGCTAAAGGGCGCTACCTCTCCTGAACTTGCTCCCTCCCTGAGGGCAGCCTGCAGAAAGTCCCAGCTCCTTGCCTTAAAAATGAGTGAACATCTCCAACAGGCCATCCCAACTTCAGATTTCCTGATGCCACTGCTGCAATTCGATCACAGTCCAACCTCACCCTGTACCCAGTCATGTTTCCCTCATGCCTCACAGGTGTGGATCTCTAGTCTACCACTTGCCCACAAAATCTTCATGTCGGGGTCGCCTTCCTGGGATCCATCTAAGATACCACCAGTGAATTCTATAGTCAAATAAGTAATATGTATAATATGTTTCATTATGCAAAAGAAAATAAAATTAATACTTTCTCCCACATTTATTTTCCATTTGATGCCTGTGATTTAAGAGTTATCATCAAAAATGCAAAAGGGATGAAAAGTGAACTAGTATTTATTGTTCCAGGTACTTTACATACATCATCTATTGAACCCCTTTATATACATCATCTATTGAACCCCTTTATATACATCATCTATTGAACCCCTTTATATACATCATCTATTGAACCCCAGGCAACAGTTCTGCAAAGCAACTGTTATGACCTCTATATTACAAATAAGATAGCCAAAAATCAAAGGGAATAAGAGACTTGGCAAATAACTCTGTTTGTTGCCTGTCTACATTATCAGCAACATACTAATCTCCCTGGTAAACTTACATTCTACTGTCAACAAAATTATGCCATACACTTAGATATTTTCTTATGTTATTGAGTTTATGTCGTTTTTTTAAAGCACTTAAATTATTACAACAAAGCAGCTGTTTGCTTAAATTTTCTTCACCAAATCTAACTGCTGAAAATATTTTGTGCAGAATAGAGCCATGAAAATAGGTCATTTTGTAATGTGTGTTCTCTTTTATTTCAGAAATACATTTATTTCTGTATTAGGATACTTTTTGATGATGAGGTAAGATACAGAAGTGGCAGAAAGATATTCTATAATTGAAAGTTGTTGAAATGTGTAGACTTTCTTATATTCTAGAGATTCCATGCTTCACTCTCTCATGAAAACTATAAACCAAAGAAATTCCAATATATACTGTGTGGCTTATTAAATTTATTTTTGGAAAAGGTCTTTGATTTCATATTTATGAGGAAATTAAGTTTTGCAAATAATAATTATTTTCTGATGATTAAAATTGTCCCATCTGGGCTGTACACAAATGTACAAAAATAAAATAAAAATCACCAAGAATCCTGCAAAGGTAATTAATTACAAACTTTTTTCAGAATTCTACCAGGTATGCAAATAAATATAAGTAAGCAGTATTATATGTATGATATTACATTTATTATAACATAATAGTGTTTGAAAATCATCACCTTTTTATGAATTCATATTTTAAAATTACCCTAAAGAAATTAATAACGGATTTGAGATTTCTGGCTGTTAGATTTTTCTCACATTTGTCATTTTGCTTTCCAACTATGTGATATATTCTGTAATGGAAAAACCGAAACATTAAACATTATAATGAAGTATAAAATGAAGCATCAGTAGGCTTTTATCAAAAACCAGAAATTTGAAGATTAGAATAAAAACGCTTCATTCATGAGAGCATTTTGGAATACATTGCAAAGGGTACAACTTTCAGGATTTTTAAAGCTTTATGGTCAACTAATTTAATTCAATTTCATGTGCTTATCATAATTAAGCTGTTATTAATGCTTGTTGAAGGACTGAGTAACAAGTTGGCCTGTTGTGGCAGCTTTATTTTAGTCACACAACCTTCATCATATTTGAGTTATTTTATTAAGCCTAGTTTTCTATTTTTATTGCGCTGAAACTGCTATCAAATAATTCAGTTTTATCTAACAGTATTCTAGCCTCTGTCGGTGCTCATTGTTTTGTAACACATAAATCTAGAATATTGTTGCCGTTATCTATCCTCTTAGCATTAAATTTTCTTTTATTTAACAGTAAAACTAAATAAAATTTTACTTTCTAGGTCTCACTGATAGATTTTCTTTTCTCTTTCCATCGACTGTCCCAGATGAGGTTTAAAGTGTTAGCAGATTTTCAATTTACAAGCTGTTCCTTCTCTTGCAACACTGATAGTTAATAAAACCAAAATAGCTCCGTAGAATCTTTCTGGTAGCTCAAGCCTTGATTTTTGTATATAAATTCCTCATTTATATATAAATTCATCTCATCTTTGGTCTCCAAGGACTACTTGTGCTTTTGTAGAATGTCAGTAGACTAATTAGAACTTGCCAGTACATTTGTGGATTCATAGTGATCCCTTTGGGGGTCATTTTATTTAATAATGATAACTGCTTTTCTAATAATGCCTTATCCATATTAGCATATGACATATTTCAATGTAGCAATAAGGAAAATTGCCTTGTTCATACTTCTCTTTTATTGACCATATCAGCTAAGGGGAGGCAATGAAAAGATGCTGATACCGAACTGCCCAATGTTATATAATAAGACATTTGTTCTTGTTTGAGTGATCTAAGTTTCTTTTTTGTCACTGAGGGAAAAAATATGGGAGAAAATGACAAATGTTCATTTTACCACGTTCAAATTTTGAGTAGGCTTGGCTTCAGTTTTCAATTTTTTTCTCCCTAAAGAGAAAACATATGGATCGTTTCGAAAGGGATAGACTTCTAGCCACCGGCTACTTGTTTCACCTGGACTTAACACTAATTCCATTAAAAGACGCCATCTTTCTCAACATGGAGATTTATTTATCTAGTCTGTGTCCTTAAGAAGTCTCTCTTTACTGAGATAATGGTGAGATTTTACAATCTGAGGCTGATAATTCAGCCTGGTCTGTCTGGAGACCCCTCTAGCAGCTACTGTACCCAAGAAGTGTACTCCAGTTCTTCATGGCCATTATTATCCAGGAAAAATTGGATGAAGTGACCATTAAAGGAAGTCTTAAGAGAAGGAAAAATGAATTAGATGTGTGCCATTTAGTTTGACAGTAGAATTTATTTGGGATAGAAGAGATTTCCATTTGTGATTCTCTGTGTGTATATGTGCACGCATGTTTGGGAAAGTTGGAAGAATTGCAGGAATTGGGAGCTTATTGCAGTGGTAGTATAAACTGAGAGCAGAATAATTTTTTTTTTTTGCGTCTGAAGCTCAAATCCATTTAGCACAGGTGTAACTACCTCTTGTTTCCTCACCTTTCGCCTCTTTTGGTCACTAACCACCTTCAGCGGCAACATCTTCCAGGACAGTGTTTTTCTACCCTACAAACTTGGGGAAATGACCACTTTTCTAGTTTTTAGGTTTGAAAGTACGAGATTTTTTCAGTTTTGTTCTATTTCCTCTATATTTCCCCTAAAAGTAGTTTTCCCATGATAACAGAGTTAGTAAGTAATAGAGATGTGATTCTTTTATTTTTATTGAATTTTAGTGCACATACAATATTATATTAGTTTCGGGTGTACAACACAGTGATTCAACATTTTTATACATTATGAAATGATCACCACGATGTCTAGTTACCATCTGTCACCATACAGTTATTACAATGTTGTTGACTGTATTCCCTATGCTGTACATTACATCCCCATGACATTTATTTTACAGCTGGAAGTTTGTGCCTTTAAACCCCTTCACCTATTTTGTCTACCCTCCCACCCCCTCCCTAGATGGGATTTTTTAATGTATGAATTTTCCTTTCCTAAACAATTTATTTTAGCTTTGGAGGCCAACCCTACTTAAATTGGCTTCCCAATTTCTACAGTTTCACTCCCAGCGTGGCACAGTTCATCTTTTTGTGCTTGTTTCTCAAAAACACTAAGGAATGGTATGAGCATGTGTGTGTTTTTAAGATGGTATCATAGATTAATTCATTAAATAGACTTTTAAAATATTAATTTTAAATCTTTAAATAACAGATAAGAAAGGAATTTTCAAAAATAGCAGTCCATATATGTGTGTTTACTCTCCTTGTTTCTAAAATTGCAATGATGTGACCCAGGAAATTGAGAACAAAAGTAAGAGAGTCCATAGCAACAGTGCACACTTGAGAAGGTAGAGTAGGAATTTCTGGAAAATGAGATGAAAATGAAGTAAAACACTCTAAACACAATTAGAAAACCCAAAGGTAGAAAAAAAGGGCTCTATAACTTAGGTTTCTAACAAAACTTCAGAATATCTCTAAGGTTAATCTGAAGTAGCCTTAAAGGTGGAGCTCACTGTTTGATGAACATTGTGATGAATTTGCTTATGTTGGTTTGCAGTTAGAAGCTGGGACATAACTGACCTGTCCAGCCTAATCACGGAAAAGTAAAGAGAAAATGAGTCTGGGGACACAAGCCAGAAAGCTCAGAAAGTGAATATCTTGATGGGGTCAAAGATAAGAGAGGATAGGGAGACCAGACATGTCTAATGTGAATTTTTAATTTGTTACTTTTCTAATGTGTGCTGTAATTCCTTCTTACGTCTCACCTATGGAATCTCCAGTAAAGACAACGTTGCTTACTGACATTTTATGTGAGATTAGAGTCCTTCTTGGGGAACTGAAATGGATGCCAAGACTATATCCAGGTGGAGGTTGACTATATGCACACTGGTGAAAAGACAAAGGATGGATTACGTATGCATTACCCATTTTCAACTACTTATGTCAGGTATGGTGTTGAAATCAAAGATATGAGCAAGAGATATTGACTACTCACTTAAAATTTGCCAATCTTGAGAGATAAGAAAACATGAACATAAATTTCAATTCAAGATTTTGCTTGAAAGAAAATGTGATGAAGAAACACATATGATTTTATTTCAGTGATTCAATAAAAGTATAAAAATACAGAGGATTGTGTGAAGTAATCAATGAGTAAGAGGTAAAGCGACTATGGTTTCAAAAGTAGAAGAATAAAATCAGAATTAATATAAGACTATTTAACTACCTTAACACGGAATAAAAAAATTCTTGTGTATGCAATAGTAATTCTGATGAATAATTCATATTTTCCGATTTCAAAGAAGCTTACAGTCTTCTAACAAAGACAGTTGGTGCAAAATATATAATTAACAGGAGAAATAAAATAGTGAATACAGCCTGAATGAGGAATTAACACGGTTCTCATTTAGAGCCCTGTTTGTATGCTGTGTGCTGCTGTGAGGTTCATTTATAATAGTATGGTTGATGTTAAGAAATTGAACAGGAAAAAGGCTGATTGGAGGATGAGTAACAAAGATGATAACTTGACCTATGGATATATTCAGTTTGTACTATCAAGACATTGGTTTTATCCTCACTGGTAGAATAGCAACAGCTGAGGGAGTGATAAGCCAAAAGAAAGAAGAAAAGGGAAGCTACCTTAAAATTTAGTTTTTGTCATGTGGGAGGAAGAGAAAGGATATCCTAGGAGATAACGAAGGTGTCAGAAATATAAAGGATAAGTAATGTTTGTTGTGCATTTACTTTGTTGTAGATATTATTCTAATAACTACCTGTGTGTTTATTCAATCATATTTTTATAAATTAGTATAGTTATTAGTATCCATTATATAGATCAATAAAGTGAGACAAAGAAAAGTAAAGTAACTTGCCCAGGATCACCTAGCTAGAGAAAGATGGAACCAGAACCTCAACCCTGGCTAGCTAGCTCCAGAGTCCATGCTCATATCCATGATGCTACATCAGCTCTCAAGCCTGGAGAACAACTTGGAATGTTCCAGGGTTCAGAAGTCAAAGGAGAGAATTTCAGACAAAAGGAAGAGGTTAACCTGTGGGGACTGAAGGCTTTTTTCAGAGAGGTCAAGAAAGGCAACCTCTATTGGAGATGTGGAAATTGTAAAGTGTCAGGTTATTTTTGAGAAATTATTTCAATGAAGTGAGAAAAGCAGAATCATATTTTGAGAGGTTAAGACAGTATTTCTCTAACTGTTGATCTTTAGACTGCCTATTTCAGAATCACCCTTAGTGCTTTTTAAAAGTTCAGATTCCCTGAGTATACATTCTAAACTCATATAATTGGGATTCTCCAATAACAATTAGTCACAAGAAATAGAAAATCATTAAGAGGGGGTGGAGAAGGAAGAGGAATGGGATGGCCATGGCCTAATTTGCATACTTCCATAGGCAACAAAACTCTGCTATGGAGGCATTTTAGTGACCATCTGTTTTTAACACGTGCTGGGAAAAGACTAATTGCAAGCCCATGAGACTAATCAAAGTGTTTCTTGTTGTTATATTTTCAGTGATGTGTTAGGGAGTCTCATAGATCTGCAAGTCATGAAATCAAATGACTATCGCCCTCTAAATCCAGCTCTGGTGTGAGCATTGGAGGTAATTTGAGGAGCAGATATCCATCTGTGAAAGGGTGGGAGGGTGATGTACACCATAGTTTGCATCTGGTCTTGCTCTTTTCCTTGGAATTCTGACCATCAAATTTTACAATTTCATCACAAAAGAGTGACCAAGTGTGTATACTTTATCCCAAACTACTTCTTTCAGCAATATTTTGTATATGTTTATTCTTGTTACATTTTCCGTTGCTGAGGATGTTGTCTTCATAAAGTGGTAAGTCATTTTGTTCCCAGAAGTATATTTGCATTTGTCACCTGATAAATACTTGTTGCGCAATTATCAATATATGTTGATGCGAAGTATTCTGTCTTGTCTCTTTTACTCCTTTCCTACACCAGCCATATACATGCTAGAATACCTCCCTCTAGGATATCTTGATGACTGAGAAAGTTACTGGGACAAGGAGTCTTTAGGTTTTTTCCTTTGCATTTCATCTCCTGTCTAAAATTCAAAGTCCTTACTCGATAAGTATATTTTTACCCTGGGATATCTGAATACTCTTTTGAATACTGTTACCTTCCCTTATGTTGAATTCATCCATTATTAAATGTAAAAGAGACCCAAGTTGAAAAATGTTAACAAAAACTATATGATCCTTATTTTCTTTCAACAAATTTGAGAAACGTTTTTATTACTTTTTAAAAAGACAATAAGAGGTTTAGAATTATACTTAGTTATTCTAATTTAAAAATCCACTTTTAATGCAGAAAACATTTAATAAAAATAGGAACAGTTTCACTTTACTATTTAAATCTTTTAGACAGGATTGCCTAAACGTTTGAGACAATAAATTAGAATAGTGTCAGAAAAACCTAACACATCTTGTAGGTGTTCAATAAATATTGACTTAAGATTATAATTCTGTCAGTCACATTTTATTTACTCAACTAGTCAAGGACTCCATTTGCCAACATGACTAATGAAAGTGTCCCAATGTTTGTAATGCTTGCTATCAGGTTTTTATTCCTACTCTATAAAATGTTTTTTCTTCTAAAGTAAAATATCCTTAGAAATTTCTTTAGTTCCAGAAATATCTTAAGAATGTACAATATTCTCACTAATATGAGCATCAGGCCTATTTTAATTCTGTCATATTTCTGAGATGGACAAAAATCAAAGTAAGGATGCCAACATCTCATGTTCCTGATGCTGAAATGATTTCTTTGTCAAACTATCAATAACATTGCCATTGTCCGTCACATAATGAAATTGATTGACTTATTCAGTGATGCTTAAAAATCTTCATTTTCCCCTTTATACTGTTTAAGGATTGCCTTTAAAATTAACTTAATATAAAAGCTCACCACTAAATATTATATGCTATATTATTAATTTCTTTGATGTTCGATTACAATCAAATTTCATAAACCAAAAAACACATTTCTTTTAACATCACAGGAAGAGCAATGCTCTTTGTTTCCTGTGGAGATATGGTGTTGTGAGGAATCCAAAAATTGAAGGATTTTCAAATTTAAAGCAGAATAAAGATATCTAAAATATTCCTGAATTCTTTACTATTATGAGAAATATATTTGTTTATCTTATATGATTTTGAGAGATGTTAAAATAGAAAGAAGGGGGTCAGATATAGGGAAAAGCTGGAAGTGAGACAAGAAGTCCCAGAGTAGTAAGATATGTTAGAAAGATTCACAGAAACATCAAGGCCTGAAGGAGCTTCTTGGCTCGTGCTTCATTTAGGACTCCAGAATAACTCTACTTCATCTGATGAGTTTCTGCTAAGTAAAGAGATCAGGAAAAGAGGGCTTAGGTTGCACGTAGAGCTTTCCTCTGTTTCCTTCTGATGGAGAGGAGAGGCTCAGATATTCCCTGTTTCCCTACATGGTGGAACCCTATTTAGCTGAATTGAGTTGCTATGGGACCTGCCATGGTGAGGGGCAAGGACAGCCCACATCCTAGACCTCAGCTTGGTTTGATAGTGTAGCAGGGACTCAGAGTGGTTTGCAGCATCAACGTGAATCAATGTAAGGTTACGTTAGCCAGACAGATATCTTGGTTCCTGATCTAAATGGAAATGAAATGAGCTTCAGTCATAGCAACAGGACTTCAGTAGCAGACATTGCAGAATACCCTCAGATGGGCATCCAACCAACCACATCCCAGTAGACATCAACTAACATATTCTCAAGGACCAACATCATGAGGCCAGAGACCACCTTTATTCCGAATTTGTTCACATGAGACTTGCTCTATACACCAACAACCTTGTTGGATAGGAGAAGCGGAATCAGAGATTAAGCTGAAAGACTGAATGATAAAACTAAAAGTGACTGAATGGTGGAAATAGGAACATTTCAATCAATAGAGAGATAGCTACCATGATGAGCACATTTAGACAGTAATTTGCAACTCTTCTATGTCTCCCACAAGGTGTGGAGGTAAAAGGTATCCAGAAGTTCCTGTTAATAAGTAGCTGAGGATGCTGACTGTGAGCAGGACCAGCTACATAATTTGCAGAGCTCAGTACAAAATGAAAATGTATGGTAACTTTTCAACATCTATTAAGAAATTCAAGATGCTGACAGGAGAGTATTAAACCTGGCTTAGGGCCAGTGTGAGTGTGGAGCACTGTGTGACTGCATGGGTCTCAGGGCCATGAAGCTGGCCCTGGCTGTGAGCTTGCCTCATGGAGTTTTGGCCTCAGGGAAGACCTGGCCCTGTGGGCAATGGCTACAGGTAGGATCACTAAATCCAGCAAGTAATGGGAGTCCAAGTTGGACCCAAGGGAGACTATGGTACTAAAGAGAACTGGGGCCCAGTCAGGAGAGGGGATGTCACCCATTCTCTGTGGGAGCATTTCCAAAGCAAGAGAACAGAACATGAATTTACCAGCCAAAGAGTTGTACATCAGAGGTCAGCAGGGATAACCCATCAACCATGTAGAAAATGGGTGTATGCAGTGGTATGTTAGTGAATGTTTAACATCTGGCTCTCCAGAAAAGACAAGACATGATTTGTGACATTTACCTCTTTCCCACCATGGCTGGTTTCATGCTACGAACATGACATCACAGAACACAGAGTAGGGTAGGGAAGAAATGCACACAACAATTGGTTGAGTCAGTGCAAGGTTCCACTATATCCCTGGTTGTATGTGTGACCAGTGGATTCAGAAGATAGTACAAGGACCCGTATATGTAGAATGATATTGCGGTAGGCTAAATAATATCCCCCCAAAGATGTCCACATCCCAATCCCTGAGACTTGTGAATATGTAACCTTACACGGCAAGGTGACTTTGAAGATGTGATTAGGTCAAGAATCTTGAGATGGGGAGACTATCCTGGATTATCTGGGTAGGACAAATGTAATCACAAAGTTCTTAAAAGAGGGAATCAGGGAGGTCAGAGCCAGAGAAGGAGATGGGATGACAGACGCAGAGGTTGGAGCGATGCACTTTGAAGATGGAGCAAGGGTCCACAGAGTGTGGTGGTTTCTAGAAGCTGGAAAAGGCAAAGAAACAGATATTCTCCTTAGAGCCTCCAGAAGTATGGTGCCCAGCTGACGCTTTGATTTGGGCCGGTAGGATGCATTTCATACTTCTGACCTCCAGACCTGTAAGATAAATTTAGCTTGTTTTCAGCCACCCAGTATGTGGTAATTTGTTCTAGCAGCAATAGGAAGCAAATGCAAGTGCTGTTCTCCTCCTTCGTGCTAGGAGGTCAAACAAGCACTCACTCTTGTGCTACTTTAGAAGAGAGCAGAGGATAAGAATACTAAGCATTTGTCTCAAAGAATTACTGAAAGAGATTTTTAAAATTACTAATGAACTAAGTTAAATTCCTTTCTAGCCCATTTGGTTAAAAGAATCATGAGAAAAGATCTGTGATAGCTAATGAGAGGCTACATGTATTTGTACATTGTGGTGGTGATTTTTCTCATCATAGTAGGGCCAGAGTGCCCAGACATTTGGTAAAATGTTATTCTGTATTTCTGTGAAGGTGTTTTTTGGATGAGATTAACATTTAAATCTGCGGACTTTGAGTAAAGCAAATTACCCTCCATAATGTGGTGGGCCTCGTCCAATCAGTTGAAGCCCTTAATTGACCAAAGACTAACCTCTTCCAAGCAAGGAGTTCTACCAGCAGACGTCCTTTGGACTAGAATTACGCTCTTCCCTCAATCTCCAGCCTGACAGGCTACCTCATCAGATTGTGGACCTGCTAACCCTCCACAATCACGTGAGCCATTTCCTTAAAATAAATCTCTCGACCTGTATATACACATTCTCTTGGTTCTGTTTTTCTAGAGAACTCTAGCTAATACACGTTTCTAAGTTTAGTTTGCATGAACTTATAACCCCAATATACATGTAATCTATCAACTGTAGGAATTGCCGTCTCTATTTCATTCCTTCTTATTTCCCTCCTCAACCCACAGTGTCTAAAAGAGGTCAAGAACTGTCTCTTCTGCATGTACTTAAGAACATAATACTCTTGGTTTCCAGCTCATATTACATATTTCCTTCTCTGTTCCTGTGGTTCATTACAGAAAAGTCTTGTTTAGCTGCCAGCATAGTGCCACCACTATCAGTCAGCTTGTGCAAATGTACCTGTGATATTCCAGCCCTACCCCCAGAGCACTCCGAAGCTGCCCCAGCCCAATGAAACTGCCAGTTGTGCTAATGACTTATGATGTCCTTTTCAGCATATTCCATGGCATAGAGGAAGACACATCTAGAGTTGAGACATTGTGCTCATGTTGACCTAACTAGGAAATCAAAATTAGAAGATATTATTTTAGTTTTTAATCTATAGCTTCTCTCCCTAGAAAGAAATCCACATGGGCTGCTGCTTAGGCCAATTTGAGAATGATTTTTTTTTAAGACAACGTTTTTGAGATATCTTTGACATACGGAAATTGTATATATTAAGGTATACAATTTGATGTTTTATATATATTATATATATATATATATATGTATACATTGTGAAAAGATCATTACAACCAGGCTCAAAAGCTTATCCATCACTTCTACATAATTATCATTTTGTGTATGTTTGGTGAGAAGATTTAATTTAAGATCTACGCTCTTAGAAGACTTAAAGTATACAATAGAATATTGTTAAATGTCATCACCGTGCTGTATATTGGATGTTCAGAATTTATTCATTTCACGTAACTAAACCTTTCTACCCTTTGACCAACTTTTCCCCATTTCTCCCACTCCTCAGCCCCTGCAACCACAATTCTGCTCTCTGCTTTTATGAGTTGTACTCTTCTAGATTCCACATATAAGTGAGATCTTGCAGTATTTGTCTTCCTATGTCTGGCTTATTTCACTTATCATAATGCCCTCCAGGTTCATCCATGTTGTCTCAGATAGCAGGATTTACTTCTTCTTGAAGGCTAAATAATATTCCATGTGATATATAGTGTGTGTGTATGTGTGTATTCTTTAACCATTCATCTGTCAACAGACACTTAGCTTGTTTTCATATCTTGGCTATTGTGAATAATTGTGCAATGATCATGGGAATGTAGATAACTCTTTGAAATACTAATTTCATTTTCTTTGGATATGTACTCAGCAGTGGGATGTGTGGATCGTATAGTAGATGAATCCAAAGAGACCCACATGGAGACATCTTATAATCAAATTGTCAAAAGTTAAAGGGAGAATTTTAAAAGCAGTGAGAGGAAAGCAGTTTGTTACATACAAAGGACCCTCATAAGACTATCAGTGGATTTTTCAGCAGAAACCTTGAAGGCTAGAAGAGAGTGAGATGATATATTCATTATGCTGAAAGAGAAAAACTGCCAACCAAGCTTCTATACCTGGCAAATCTGCCTTACAAAAATGAAGGGGAGATAAAAACTTTCTCAAACAAATGAAAGCTGAGGGAATTCATCACCATTAGATCTTCCTTACAAGAAATGCTAAAGAGAGCTCTTCATCTTGAATCAAAAGGATGCTAATCAGCCACACATGAGCATAAGAAAGCATGAAACTCATTGGTAACAGAAATATATAGACAAAAACAGAATATCCGATTACCATAACAGTGGTGGGTAATCACTTTGAATTCTAGTATAAAAGTTAAAAGACAAAAGTATGAAAAATAACTATAACTAAATTGTTAGTGGATATGCAGTATAAATAGATGTAAGTTGAGAATCACTCTTTCCCTTCAAAGCCCTCTGACTGGTTTGTTTTCAGTCCCTTATGAGATAAGCTTTCCCAGGAGGCTCAGTGTTCAGTCAGATTGTCTCCTGAGGGACTTGCCCCCATATGCACTTTACACATGATCAGATAGGTCTAGATTGTCACATGAATATCTCAGATTAAGCTAAAACCTCCTCCAGTTACACTTATTTAAATTTCATTTTGGATGCTCCTCTTAGAATATTAAATATATTTTAGAAACTAATATGTGGGTTCATAGCAAGCTTGTTAAAATCATGGCTTCACTGTCCCTATCCTTCTGTAATGTATTGTGTTAGCAGACTAATTGGCTTAGTGGCCTGAAGGAAAAAATTAAACATATTTATCTCTTACTTATCACTTTTTTTTCATTTTTTTGCTGAGGAAGATTTACCCTGAGCTAACATCTGCTGCCAATCTTCCTCTTCTTGTATGTGAGCTGCCGCTACAGCATGGCCACTGATAGATGAGTGATGTAGGTCTGTGCCCAGGAACCAAACCCTGGCTGCCAAAGTGGAGAGTGCCAAACTTAACCATTAAACCACTGAGGCTGGCCCTATCTCTTACTTCAAACTCAATGCCATGAGTATGTCTTCTATGTAAAGAATTCCTATTCAGAAACTAGGAGAGAAGAAAAGTAAGCATGAATTCTCCTTGTTAATCATTGATCTAAAAAAACCTTTTTTCCCATTTTCATAATTCTGGGGATGTTATTCCAAGCATCTAACACTTGATTCCTTTATATAAAATCTAGTATGAACACAGCTCTTTCCTACTGAGGAATGTTTATGTAAATAATGCAATAAACTATGTATGTGTATATGTGTCTGTAATAGAGACACACACACGTGTAACTGACAATTACTGCATAGCTGCAAGACGTGTATAAGGTTTTATTCAAACATGTAGGAAAAGATGGAAATATGGATCCTCTGAAATGGGGATCTTCCTAAACTAAGGCTTATTTTTCTGTTGGTACTTTGTTTCTGGTTTGTAATTATTTGTGGCATTATTTCACCTTGCCTATTTAATAAGATTCTTGAAAGAAGTGAGTGAGGTAATGTAGGTGGAAGTATTTCAACAATTTCTTTTTCTTAAAAAGATGTGAATTTTAATAACTTATTTCCTCTGATGTGACTGAGAGTTATTTGAACATAAAGAGGGCCAAGACTTTAACAGGAATTTAATTCCATATTAAACCCTGGAGTAAAAGTCAAGGGAATAGCCTCTGAGAATTGCTGAGATTTCTGGAATGTTACTATCACACAGAACTTACCCATCTCTCTGTCGTACTTAGCACTGACAGCGTCCAAGCCAAAAGACTTGAGACTGAGGTAAGGAGGAGAGGTGGACAAAGTGCGTTGTCTTTCGTAGGCAACCTGAGAAAGGAGGGGAAAACAAGGAGTGACAACTGTTGGAAAGAGAGGAGCGCAAACAGAGCCCCTAGGGATTAGCCAGAAAAAATGTTTTAATAGAGTGTGAAGCACAAATAGCCGGTATCTGAGATGTGGGCCCAGTAGCTGAATTGACAGACACTTGTATTTGGGTCCCCTATATTAGTGGTTCCAATCAGCATCACCTGAATGCGGGGTAAAACCCAATTCTTGGGGCCCTACCCCAAATTTATTGAATCAGAAACTCCAAGAGTGGGCCAAGCAATCTGTGTCTTGAGTCCTTCAGGTGCTCTGTTGCAGGCTCAAGTTTGAGAATCACTGCCCTATGTAATATATACCATCTCAGAAACAATAATCTTAAGATTAAATAAGGCAATTTATGTAATATGTTTAGTGCAAGCATGCAGTTAACCTTCAATAAAATAAGAGTTAGCTATAATTATGTTTAGTCCTTGTTAAGCACTATAATCAGCTGGAATAAAAGTCAAGGTTGGGAAACTAACATATATATATAGACATAGACTTTTAGGACTTATAGTGTCCTTAGAAAAATAATTCAGGGACCCCTCACTTTTTACCTGCATACAGATCACCTGGGAATCTAAAATGCAGATTCTGATGCAGACAGGTCTCGGGCAGTGCCTGAGATTCAGCGTTTCTAACCAGCTCCCAGGGCATGCCACTGCTACTGGTCTTGGGACCAAACTTTGAGTAGCAAGGATCTGGCCCATAGTCCTTTTTATTTCCACTTGACAGTTCTTAGCAGCCGCCAAAGCAATCTGAAAGAGAAGTTTGAATCTTCATGGGAAAGCCAAAGCATAGAAGGTGGGCAGCAAGTTGGAACTCTCTGGAGTTCATGTGATCTATTCCCTTGAGTTGCAGCTTTTGTCCATCTTTCTTTAGGAAGCAATTTAGCACTTCTAAGAAGAGAGAGTTTGGAAAGTAACCATAAATTCCTAAACTTTGATGATCATTTCCCATTAATTACATAACTTCAGAGGGAAACAAATAGTACTGCTGGACTAAGCAAAAGGTGAGACAGATGCCTTAGACAAGTCATATATGACTACCACCGTGTAGATCTTTGCAAAACCATTCTAGAAGAGTCCACACTCCTGCTTTGATTAGTACACCTTTCATGTTTAATTTTCAAAAGCAGCTCCTTTTTTGAAGTTAAACTTAGTTTTAATTGTTGACTCATATACGTAGATTCTTGGTATGTAGCCAAATGGATGCCACCAAGGGGAATTTTTAATTAATTAAATTATGTTTAACTTTTGTCAACCCATCCTTCTACAATTTTGAAGGTTGTCCAAAAAATGATTGAAAATATAATCTCTACTTTAAAAGAGGAAGCTGGGTGGCATTAAGTGGTAAGTGGTTCTGTTCTTTAACCATCACAGTTAAGTGTTGAAAAGTGTGGTATGACAGACAAGAAATAACACAGCTTATTTAAGTGGAATTCATTTAACAGTAAGACTTTTCACTGCTTCTGAATTCTGTTCTTTCAGGTCTGGTAAATTTGTGCGTAATTGGATTGGATCACTCCATTGTGCATGGCTGAAGACAAATTTATAAAGCACAAATTCTAACCCAGTTGAGTTTCCTTGAATTATATGGGTTTATATTAAGGTTGTTACAAAATTGTACACAATGGGAATTCTATTCGTGAACTCTTAGTCTAAAGTGGTATTGAATAATAAGAATAAGCCATAATCAAACTACATTTTTGTAATAAATGTCATAAAACAATTATCACAGAAATGCAATGTTTACTCAGTGTCAGCCTTAGAAACATTGCTTTTAAATCTCCAATTCCTTGGGTCAAACTTCTTCTGTGTTGAAGCCAGCATTTCCAGCAGCTCCAGGCTTTCATTTTCCTAACTCCATGCTCAATAAAAGAGAATATGTCTTTCTTAGTTATTACCGCAAACAGCCTCATTTATCACTGAATTCTATGGCAAATGCGGGACTAGGGAAAATGGGTAGTAGGTTCTAGAGTCAACTTGACTCTCTCACTGTGGAGGAAATATTTCCTGAGCAGAACTACTTGGAAAATTGTAATTTTAAAGCCCTCACAAGGGACGAAAGAAATTCAAAAGATAATAAACATTAACCAAGCTCTCCTATAGACCAAGAATAAAATCTCCTTTGCCAAAAATCTCTATGGGAAAAAATCACATAAACTCTGCAACTCAAAAGGACACTTTGACCTATAATAAATTTTAAAATTGCCTCCTAAAACATCAGGTTTGAGCCTCAGTCTTATGTACCTCATGGGCAGTATTTGGCTTGCTATTTGGATTTAAAAATAATTTGAACCTTTGCTAAGAAAATTAATTTTTATGAACATGGAAAAATTGTATAGCCTGCTCTCATTTTATAAGCTTAGATTTTAATATTTAGCACTTAGAAGGGTACCTTTTTTGCATCATAAATGAGTCCTCTACTAATGGGTAGCCTTAGTTTTCAACTTTATATTATTCCCCACTAAAGGAAAAAGTTTTTTCTATCAGGATCTATCATATCCTGACCTCTTCAGAATTTCCATCCAAGACTCTTATTAAGACCACTCGAATAACTAGTTTGTTTGCTATTAGTGTGAATATTAGTTTGCTCTCATTTATAGCTTTTTTACATAGAGCTTCATTGTCATCGAGCTAAGTTTGTCTTAGAAAGGAAACTTTTAAAAACCATATATTATTTGAAAATTTTATTTTATTTTATTTCGAGAGACATTCTAACAGTGAAACTGCAGCATTTTAAAGTGTAATCATATATAGATGAGACTTGATAGGAAATGTGGATTCCAAAGAAAATTACATTCCCAGGACAGCATAGTTTCAAAGAAGTTTTCTTTTTATTAAAACACAAACACAGGGGCCAGCCCCATGGCTGAGTGGTTAAGTTCGCACGCTCTGCTGCAGACGGCCCAGTGTTTTGTCTGTTCGAATCCTGGGTGTGGACATGGCACCTTCATCAAGCCACTCTGAGGCGGCATCCCACATGCCACAACTAGAAGGACCCACAACTAAGAATATACAACTATGTACAGGGGTCTTTGGGGAGAAAAAGGAAAACAATAAAATCTTTAAAAAAAAAAGACACACATGGTCTATCCTCTGTTCATTTTTTGGTTTTGGGAACAAATTATATAGTAGACTTTTATGTCATTTCAGTGTACTTGTTATTGTTCTTATGAGTATGGTGTTGTATTGTTCATAATTTTTAGTTGCAATATGTCAAAAATAGCAGACATAACTTAAAAAGGGAGTTTATTGACTCATTTAATGAAAAGTCAGGGGTGGAGGTCAGAGGGTGGGGTATACCTGGCTTTGAGCACAGCCATGCTTAATGCCATGGCCTCTGCTGTCAGAGTGTCCTGGTTCCACAACTTACTAGCTCTATGATACTGCGCATATTACTTAAAGCCCTTGGGCCTCAGTTTTCTCAACTGTGTAATGTGTATAATAATATTATCTTTTTCAAAGTGTTGTATGAACATGCATGAGGTGCTTAGAATGAACCTTGATACATAGAAACCATACGATCTTACCGTAAGCATTCCATTTCCAAAGCCGCATCCCTCAGGCGAGCTTTCCTCTGTACTGATTCCATCTTTACCAGCAGCTCCAAGCTTCCATTTTGCCAACACTAAGATCAGCAGAAGAGAAGATCCCTTTCCCAGTTATTATAGCAAGAGCTCAAGAAAACATTCACTGAACACCAATTTGGGCTATGGCCAATCCGCGTGGCAAGGAAGCCCTGCTCTGCTAAGCCAGGTGTGGGTCACATGGCCACCCCTACACCTGGCATCAGTCCCACACAGTCTTAAAGTGGGGAGGGGTGGTTTTCCAAGGAAAATTGGGGTCCTCTTGCCATAAGAGAAGGAAGGCAGTTCGGGCAGGCAAGAACAATAGCTGTTTATTTTTAAAGTTCTTTGTTAACTTTGATTCTAATACTTTGACTACATCATTATGATTATTCTAAGTTGTTTGGTCTTTCTAATTACATGCATTTATACAATGACAATAGGAATATTTAGTATTATAACTTTAGTTCACTAACCCTAAATACAATATCAGATTCACTAACAAGTAACATGTAGCTTTTAGTTACCAAAAGTTTTGTCTCATTTGAAGAGCTTACTCTATTAACTTTTTATCTCCTATTAGTAGAGAAAAACAAAATAGTCTCCTTAAAAGAAACACACCAAAAAAAAAACCCACAACAAAAATCTTCACGTAATATGCTTCACAATTTAGAAAAGTTCCAGAAATACTGGCTTATAGATCTTCTTTATTTTTATAAGATTATCACTGAAATATACTATTTTGGTCTGCCCTGCAACCTAGTATTTATTCATATAAATTATTCCATGAAGATTATTTTGAAAGTGCACAGATTTGAAGGTTTACCCTCTCAGGAAAACCAGAATGTCAGAATCAACATGATCTAAATGTAATCATAAATAAAATATTTTCTGTAATGTGTTTATTCATTCATTCAACAAATGTTATAAAGAGTTTTATTTGCCACGCAAAGATCTTTGCCTTCATGGAGTTTATGATTTAGAAAATAGAGACAGACAAGAAAAATGGACACCATAAAAAAGTAAATATTGTAAATATATTGTGCCAGTATAGTGTAATTTGGTGCCAGTATAGTATAATATACTATGAGGACATGTAGATTTTGTTTAGGTACTCAGTGTGATTGATTTGAGTCTCAAGCTTTAAGACAAAAGGGAAAGACATAGAAAAAATTTTATTCTGTCCAACCCATTGTGTTAGCCTTTTGGGTTATAACAGTTAATGATATTAATGAAGAACACCTAAGGAGTGCTTATACTTTTAGTATGCTTAATTAAACAATAGGAAATAATTCTAAATGGAGCTATTTATCAAATATTATTGTGTATTTCTATTAATGAACCTGTATAAACGTTAGGTCAAACACTATAAATAAAAGTGGACGTATCCTACTTTTTTTTTTCTTGGTGAGGAAAACTGCCCCTGAGCTAACATGTCTGCCAGTCTTCCTCTACTTTATGTGGAATGCCACCACAGCATGGCTTGAGGAGCGGTGCCAGGTCCATGCGCCGGATTCAAACTCATGAACCCCACCCAGGCTGCCGAAGCAGAGCACACGGACGTAACCGGCATACCACCAGGCCGGCCCCTGGAAGTTTCCTACTTTTTTAGTAGACTAGATGATTCCCCCAGTAAGCTAATTAATCCTTTCCTTGAATGCTCACAGGACTCCCTACGCTCCCTTTCCACTGTGCTCATTGTCATCCACTGTCGCTTTGTTTCAGAGTCATGTGCATGTGTCAAGGTCATCAGTCCCGCAGGACACTGTTCCACTCTCCCTTCACTGAATAGCCAGACTCTTCAGGCACGGGCTTCTATCACTGCATTCCTTTGCTCTAACACCCACAGTAAATCTATCTTTTCCCCCTGCTGGGATCCCGGAAAACCATGATCTTGCTGCTTTGTTGGGGAGGAAAGTTCCCTTCTCTCTGATCCCCAACTATCTGACGGTTTACCCCCACCGACTCCCATATGGCCTTGGACAAGTAGCCGGTGTGGTCAGCGGCTAAAACACAGGCTCCTTTTAGGGGAACCACAGGCCTCTAAACTCTACTTTTAGGCTCTCTGCCGCTCTGGGTCATTATGACCTGGTCTAAATGCAGAATGGCTAAATCTTTATTCTTATAAATGTACTCTTTATGTCTGAGTTCTTCTCTGCTGATTCCTTATCCCAACCCAAGTAAGACCAGGTTTTTGAAACTCAAAACTCAGAAATTGCGTTTATTTATTCTTTTGGTCCTATTGGTAAATCTCTTCCTTTAGACATCAATCTGGGGATGCCACAAGGGAGGAGAGCTAAGGGTAGCTCTCCTTCATAGACCCAGAAAAGAACCGTAGAATAATATTTCCAAAACAGTATTCTGCCCTGTATTTATGACCAACTTCCCTCCTGGAGACTGAGTTCCCTTCACAGGTACAGAGCCTGTCTAGTAAGGAGAGAGAGCACAGGGTATTTCCAAGAGCAGGGGCTCTGAAGAGAGGGGGACTTGTGATCACATAAGGGTCTGCTTGCAAGCTGTAGAGGCTTAGGGACTTTTAGTTTCTCAGCCTCAGTGTCTTCAATGTTAGATTCACAAAAAGATAGCTATATTTCATGGTGGTTGTAAGGAATAGAGAAAAATATATATAAAGAATGAAATGTAATATTCACTCAAAAATGCATTATAGTTGTTAATGTTCAAAAAGAATTCTCTAGTAACAGCTCAGGTTTCATATATACATGTCTATATCTATATGTACATTCATACATATATATCACCAACACTGCATCTTTAGAGTTAGCTCTCTCAATTGTGGTTTTTTCTTTTAATAAGGAAGTGTCTACCTTTCTAAACATTTTACATTTTCTATCAAGCAGCCTAATTCAACCAAAATTTCATGAACCAAAGTGGTAATAAAGTTATAAATGACCTTTAAGACTTTAATTTTTAAAATAAAACTAATAGAATTACTATATTTTATTAAATTTCAAATTCTCTTTTTTCAAGTGTTGTCCCCTTATTTACTTGAATGATGTGCATATATAAAAACACAGAAAGTCTTCTGAGTACTGTTGATCTGTATGCAGTGTTGGTGATATCAAATAATTAAGACTACCTTAAATTCACTATCGTAGTCACTAAAAATGTAAGTGGAAGACATCCTTGAAAATGTGAAATTGCTATGCCTTTAAATAATTTAAACTTATCATATATTTATCACACAAACAGGGTCTCTATTTTTCAAAGCCTGGTTCTATAGTTATTCTTTGTGAAATTATAACTGCCCAATTTTAACTAAAAATGGAATCTTGTGGAATTTTCAAAGTCTGCACAGATTTTTTTTATCAAACACTCTCCCACACTTAAAAAGAAGAGTAATATAAAGACAATTTTCCAAGCAATATTTTACTCTTTAATCAATCAATGTAGCTGATAATATTTATTTTGAGCCCCCATTATAAACAAGTCTTTTAAAAACTTTCCTGGGAAACTACTAATATTAAAAATGAAAAAGTTATTAGTGAATATGATGTTATTTATAAAGAAGTAATGAGTTCAGTAGTTACAATATTACATGAACTTTACATCAGAAAGTTTCACTGACCTGGAAGATAAACTCCAAATGAAATTCAATTACTAGATCATAACTTTAATAAAATTGTTTAATGAAGAAGAACAGGATCTTGAGTCAGAATTTTTTGAGGAAGTAGTCTATTAATCACACATATGAATGTTTGTTACATTATTGTTGGCAGTAGTATAAAAGCTTAATAAATCTAAATGGCTGTCATTAGAGAAATAAAGACAAGTCATGGAAGAATATTTATCATCTGATCCCAGAATACCAAAGAGAACAAATTATTTGCAAGTATGTGTGTGTAAATGCATAGAAATAGATCTGGTACATACATGAGAAATATTACAGTTGCTACTTCCGGGGAGCACAGAGGTTTGGGGTGTGAAAAAGGTCTCTCACTTTACTTTCTATTTGTCTTTATTATTTTAAATTTAATACATAAAACATATGCATAATTTAATAGACTATATCAAATGAGTGAGCCTCTCCATATATATTTCATTATTATTTATTTTTTATTTGTTTATTTTTTTGGTGGGGAAGATTAGCCCTGCACTAACATCTGTACCAGTCCTCCTCCACTTTGTGTGTGAGATGCTGCCACAGCATAGCTTGATGAGCGGTGGGGAGGTCTGCACCTGGGATCCAAACCTGCGAACCCCAGGTTGCTGAAGCAGAGCATGCAAACTTAACCACAGTGCCACCAGGCCAGCCCCTATATATATTTCATTATTATTGTCATTTTCATGGCCCCAGAGGAAGCAAACAACACATTCAGATAGATGGACAGTGAGGAGGGAAACCTGGGGCTCTTCCTAGTGAGCAATTACCACTACTATTGAGAAGGGCTGAGGGCAGAGAGCTTTTTGGAACACAAGGTGGTGAAAATCTTATGGAGAAGGCTGTTTTGAAAGAAGTTGTCTACTTAGGCCTGGAGATGCAGTTGGATCCGTGTGATCTGCAGGGAGGGAACTGGGAAATAAAACACCACAAGGCCACTGAGCTCCCTGACCTCATTCATCGTTCCTGCTCCCATCTCCCGCTGAGGCTCTCCCTTGGCTGAAGGCTGACAGAAGGCAAGGACATCCACTGACGTAGTCTCCACATATAAGCTTCTCAGGTTGGAGCCCAGGGTAGAGAAGAATGGAGAGAAGAGCTACAGGATCAAACAACCACTATAAATAAAAAATGTAGATAAAGAAAGAAACACAGAGAATTAAATTCATTACGTAGATGTGTTTTGCTCATGACTTAACCACAACTACCCCATTGTGTGGTTTGATGTGGTTTTCCACATTGGGCTTTATTATACATCACTAATTTAAATTTGGTTTTTTTCAGACTTTAAAGAAAACAGCTCTGGAGATAAAAACAAGCAAACAGACAAAGGAAATAACAGCAGTTGAGTTTGAGATAAACCCTAAAGAATTAAATTCATTATATATATGAAGTCCTGATAAAAAACGAATAAAAAACCACTACTTTCTTAGTAAAAAAAAACATAGTAACAAAACTAGTAAAGAACATACTGAGAAAACATGGTTAGCAAATAAAACAATAAAAAAAATAACCCCACAATAATACTGTGGCCTAAACATTTTACCAAAAATAGAGACATCTCCTAGGGTAAGCTTGGAAGTTTTCCAAGGTTCCTTCAAGTCCTGTCTTTTTGTGCTGAGAACTGTAGTGTTGTCATGTCAGTTACTCTGAATAGCTGTCAACTTGATGATGGTTTTTAACTATCTGTAAAATTGGCTATCATTTAACCCTGAGTTATGTGCATAAGTGTTGAAATGCAGCCAGTCAGTGTCTTATGATCTGTACATGCAAAAGAGCCAGTAAAAGACTGCAAGGCTAAGATAAGAGAGCTGAATTTGACTTAGTTAATCGTGTGTCCTTGGTCAAGGTATTAACCAGCTCTAAGCCTTGATTTCCTCAACTATAAAACTGAGAAATGAATAACTTCATTGGACCATTGTCAATTCACTGAGATAACACAGAATAAGTGTTGGCACGTAATGTTTGCTCAGCACAGGTGACCTCTCTTCCCTCGATGTGCTGCCCTCCTCCTGCCCGCCCGGGCAGTGTTGTCAGGTCTTCATTTTTGTGTGTGTATATCTGTAAGGAAGATCGGCCCTGAGTTTACATCTGTTGCCAATCTTCCTCTTTTTGCTTGAGGAAGATTCTCACTGAGCTGTTTGGTAGAATGTTGTATAATTGTCAATTAGATTTTGTGGGTTGATGGTGTTGTTTAGATCTCTCTGTCATTGCTAATTTTCTGTCTCGTAGTTTTAGTAATTACTTAAAGGTTTTGAAGTCCCTAACATTTTTCCTTTCAGTTCCACCACTTTTGCTTCGTATATTTTGAAACTGTATTGGTGAATGGGTATCCATTTAGCATTGTTATATATTCTTGGTGAACTGGCCCTTGGTGGTTTTCTTTGTTCTGAATTCTGCTTTGTCCAATATTAATATAGCACTCCAGCTTTCTTTGATCAGTGTTTATGTACAATTTCTTTTCATATGGTTTTACTTTTTTCCTTTTCTAGTTTTATTGAGATATAATGGACATATAATATTGTTTGAGTTTAATGTATACAGCATAATTTGATACATGTATATATTGCAAAATGATTGCCACAATAAGGTTGGTTAACATTTCCATCATCTCACATAATTGCCTTTCTTTTTTGTGTGTCGTGAGAACATTGGAGATCTACTGTCTTAGCTACTGACAATATGTTTTGTTAACCACAGTCATCTTGTTCTACATTAAATCTTCAGAACTTACTCATCTTATAACTGCAAGTTTCTACCCTTTTGCCGACATCTCTATTTCCTCCAGCCCCCAACTCTGGCAACTCTCTGTTTCTGTAAGTCTGGCTTTTTTTAGTTTCCATGTGGCAGTGAGATCACCCAGCATTTGTCTTTCTCTGTCTGACTTGTTTCATGTGGCATAATGCTAAAACTCCAGGGTCCATCCATGTATCACAAATGATAGGATTTCCTTCTTTTTGTATGGCTGAATATTTTATATATCTCTCACATTTTCTTTATCTATTCTTCCATCAATATTTTTAACCTACCTATATGATTGTATGTGAGTGCGTTTGTTATGTATTGTATATAGTTGAGTCATTTTTTTAATTCAATCATACAATCTGTCTTTATTGGTTTGTTTAAACCATTTACATTTAATGAGATTATTGATATATTAGCATTTAAGTCTGTCATTTGATTATGTATTTTCTATTCTGTCTGATTTTTCCTTCTCTGTTTCCCATTTCCTGCCGTCCTGTAGGTTACTGAACATTCTATTCAGGTTCTTAAATGGGTCACTCATGGATCTGTTCAGAAACTCACACACAGCTAAAAGATTCCCTTTCATCAACGATGTCATCTCCCATAATTCTCCCTTCACTCTGTAGTTGGGAAGGGGAGAAGGGCTACTTTTCGCTGTCATTTACTTAGTTCATGGCAAGAATGTTCTACCAGGCTCCTCCCCATGGTCTCTGCAACTGCAGCTGCAGTGTCTGGGGAGATGGCGAGGGTGCTGCCTCTACTGTGTTAGTGCAGGGTGGGGAGGGCTGAAATGGTCATTTCTTGAGTACCGAGGTCTCTATCCAGTCTGTCTCCTCTTCTCTATCTTTCATTCTTCTGATGGCTACTTTGTGTATTTTCTCCAGGGTTTTTAGTTGTATTTAGCAGGAGGAATAGGATAGAATGTGTTTGCTTTATCTTGCCTCAAACCAGAAATGACATCTCTATCAAATTTTTAAATTATTCTTATTATTTTAATGTGGCCATTGCACTGTGCTCTAGTATAGCATAAAATAAAATTGTGGCAGTTTTTTTGATTGTCTATTTTTGTAAATAGCCTTCCTCTCTCTCTCACAAACAGATACACACACGCATGCACGTGCGTGCATGCTTGCATCCCACATAGAGCGTCTGTGTTCACTGTTCTCCTCCATAGTCTGACAGAATACCTGTTTTAAACCTCAAAGTCTTCATGTTATTGACAGGGTATTAAGGAAACTTTATTTGTGGGGATGAAGAAAAAAGGAAGTTGAAGATAAAAAGTATTTTCCAAAGCCAAAAATATTTAATTTAAAAATCCAAAGCCCTTGTTTATCCCTGCCAGGAAGGGATAGAAAGGGAATAAATGAGGGTATTTTTTAAAGATTATTTATAAAAAAATAACTACTGTTTTATTAAAAGAGAGAAATTAACTGCACTTCCAGCTAATAAACCATTTAAGAGGTTTCATAAATGTCTAGAATTTTAGTCCACGGAGGGACTATAGAGATTTTCTAGTCTCATTCTTTCATTTCAAAAAGGAGCAATTTAAGGCAACTTCGCAATACTTACACAGTCTAAATCTGCTGTGTTGTATTTTTATAAGTTAACAGAATTTTCAGTGAATAACTTAGACTAGTTAATCTCTTCCTTAAATGTTGAAATATCTTTAACATTTTACACAAAGTACATTTTCTGGAATTTCAGAATAAAAAGAAATCACTACTAATTTGTCATAAATATACTTTTAGTGCCTTTTCATTGTTACTATTAAAGACATATGGGTAGTTATTAGATTTTTAAAATATTAATGTTTCCTAGGCACTAAATCATTAGGCAATGTTTCCGCAATATCAATAAATTAAAGACTATTAATTGTTATTACTATTCAGTAATGCTTTTACAATACATCTCGGGAATGTTTTAAAAAATGCATTTAATGGAACACTGGTTATGTAGTATACTGAGGTATATGTTGAAATAAATTTGGGCTAAAGCAATCCCTTGCATTGTTCTTACCATCCATCCACTGAAACTTACCCTCATTTATTACTTAGTTCTCTCCTATCCAGCTTAAATTACACATTTTACCATTATAGTAACTCCCTTGGATATACCCTAAACTTCTTTTCCCCTTTCTCATTTGGTGGACAAAACATTAACTCTAGTTAAATCGTACCACTCTCTTTCTACTTCAGGATTGCACCCATGCGCGTGAACTTATTTGACACAGACACACACAGATGCCCATGCTGACTTGTTTCATTTTAAATTCATGATCATCAACTTCCAGTGAGCTCTCAATACTGCTGGGTCATCACACTGTGTTTCCCTGGTTTATTTCTCCTCCTAATCCACTAGATGACAATTTCATACCGTCCCTCGCTCCTCAAATCTTCGTAGTCTTCTCCTTATCTATATTCTCAGCTGATGAATTTGCTTCCTGTGTCACTATGAAAATAGAAGTGAGCAGCAAAGAACTCCCATGAGCTCCCCATATGGCATCTTACCTCATTTCTTGCTCTTTCCCCTTCACTTGTAGCAAACCATCCATTCCAGCCTGCTTGCTCTTCTCTGATGCAAACTAAGCTTGATTTCACCTCAGGGCCTTTATACTTGCTGTTGCCTTTGTTTAAAGTATTTTTACCCAGAAAATTGCATGACTCATTTCCATCCCAACTTAGCTCTTTACTGAAATGTCGTCATCTCAGTAGACCTTTCTTGGCACTTTCTATATCCAAATTGTGACCCTTCCATACATGTGCTTCCTTTTTCCTTTTCCTCCGTAGAACTTATCATCATTCAACAAACCATATATTGTACTTTCTTATTGTATTTATTTTCTCTCTTCCCCCCTTGAAAGTAAGCTCCATGAAGGCAAAGAATTTGTTGGTTTTGTTTGTTGCTGTGTCTACAATGCCTAGGAAAGACCCTGGTGTATATTGTATGCTCAATAATATTTGTAGAGTGATTAAAGGGAATGAATAAACTCTTCATGCAGGGAAAGAATCCGTTTGTATAATAGTTATGACTTTATTTGAGAGAATACTGTTTGGAAATGAAATGTACAACTAGTTACTCTGTAAAATCCAGAATCAATTATAGTAGAAAAAACAAAGAATTTTTTATGGTAAAAATCAAGTCATTTTTAGGCCTTTAGGGATTATGTTTTGCAGTTTATCTTTCTCATTTTTCATTATAAATAAAGTCCACGCCATTCAACAACTTCCGCTAAGTTTTCAAAGTCCATGACACGACACTCAGTGACATTTTCACTGCTTGTTTTGCCTCTGTGCCCTGGAAATCCTGTACGTTGTTCACACTGCTCATCTTGCCATGCAAGCTCACCAACTCAAAGCATTTTCCTTTCTCCTCTGAACAGGTTACCATTTTAAGATTCTTTAATCAATACCTTTTTCCATTTACATCATATTAAGAGGCAATTTAAACGTTTAATCAAAGACTTCAGCAATTGTTGCTGATTACGCGTGCTGAATTAGATCTGGGGGCTGCAGACTGTGAATTGATTCACGGATGAGGCCCTCTGTGGTAGGAAATGAAGGGAAGCAGGGCTTCTCTCCATGCTGTAAGCGCTTGCAGGAGGAGTATTGATCTATTTGCCTTTGTGCTTCAGAGATGGCTTAGTCAATTATTTACAGATCACTGACACAGGGACTGTTCAAGAGCAGGTGAAAGGGAGGTTGAATTTCTTGTGCTTAGAGTTTGGCGTTGATGAAGTTGATAAAATGAAAACACATTGTTTTAAGGAAACAGATATGTCACAGTAGGCAACAACCAGGTGGCTTAATCAGGGTCTCTTTAAATTAAAATAATTTCAATATAACGCAACCTTGTATTTCTATGTGTTATTTTCATTGGGCTTCCAGATTTGAATATGGCCCAGTCAGAAGGAAAACACAAACTTGGTGATTCATTTTCGTTATGAGTGTAAAAATAGATGGCCTCAAAGCTTCCTTCTACCTTTAAGAGTTGCTGCTTCTATTACTCTACTCATTTGTAATGAATATTTTTCAAAGGCCTTTTTGTTTCAAGTCCTATGTAATATCCTAGGAATACAAAAAGTGAATAAGAAAGCATTTTTAGACTTCTTTTTGCTTAAAAACTACCTCATAGTGCTGTTATGAGTATTAAATGAGATGAGCAATAGTAGTAGGAACTAGATTATGGTATTATTCACAAAATATAGATGAAGAAGTTAAGACAGCTTAGTTTTCCTTTAAATGGTTTGTGCAGTATCACATAGCTAGAAAGAGGGGGAGACGGAATTCAGACTATGATGACCTGAATTCAAAGCAGGGACATTTACATGCTATGCTGTACATTATGGACTGAACTGTGCCTCCCACCAAAATCATATGCTGAAACCCTAATCCTCAATAGACTGTCTTTGGAGATAGGGCCTTTAAAGAGGTAATTAAGGATAAATGAAGTCATTAAAGGTAGGGCCCTAATCTAAGGTGACTAGTGACTTTATAAGAAGAGGAAGAGACACCAAAAGATACAGCACATAGGAAAAAGGCCATGTGAGGACATAGCAAGAAGGCAGCCATCTGCAAGCTAAGGAGAGCTGCCACAGAGAAACCAGATCTCTAACATCTTGATCTTGGACTTCCAGCCTCCAGAATGGTGAGAAATAAATTTCTGTTGTGTGACCCACCCAGTCCACAGTAATCTGTTATGGCAGCCACAGCAGACTCAGACACTATACCTTTCCCAAGTGCCTCAAGTCCCTTCATATATATGTTTTTTTAATTTGCCACAGTGCCTTATATGCAGTAGAAGGTGAATAAATATTCACTAATAGGGGCTCATCAAACACCTTCCAGAACAATTCAGCAGAGATCTCAATCAATCCTGTGACGGTAGATCCATTGAACTGATGATAAGCAGCCTATTTTCCAATCCGCTGCTACCTGAGAGGCCCCAGCATCCGGAACTGCTTGGTGGCTGAACGAGCTACAAGAAGTCCTTGGCAACAGAGCAAATGCTCAGAAGGTACTGAGGGAGAGACAGTGGCGCAAAGGTGAGCAACAACTCTAAAAATGTAATAGGTAAAGAGCCTACTGTGGAAACAGAGCCAATTAAAAGAAACAGAGAACAGATCAATAAAATGTGATGAGAATTACTAATAAAAAATTATTTGAGCATACACATACACAAACATACTAGCCCCCAAAGAATTTCTAAATGAAAGGTTATCAGATTAAAATGGAAGTGAATTACTAGAGTGAGTTCCAGTTCACATGCCAAGTAACTATGATTTCAGAGTAGGTTTGTTAAAATTTGACATAGGTCAATGCCTTGTTTTTATGTTCATTTAATACATCTTCTGACTCAGTTTTACAGCAATAAAGATATTGTCTTGTAGCCTTGATCTATGTCGAGCAGTTGACTAGGTACTTATCTTAAGTTCTGAGCAAATCCTTTCTGAAGGCTGAGCCAATGGCAAAGTTCATCTGACGGGTGGCATTCTTGGCAGCCCAGCATTGCCGTCCCATTGGTGGGCTCTGGAGCTCCTCTAGAACAGTTAATCTGTATTTGACTCACTGGTATATAAGGTAACTGATGTTCTGTTCTGTTAGAATTCAACAATCCCTGAAGAAACAACCCGAATAGTGGTGACAGTTTCTCAAGTCTTGGATTATATTACATGTTAAACAACTAAAAGCATTTTCAATTTGGATGCCAATGTTGTCAGACTTGTAACGGTTTCTAAAATCTTTTATCCAAAAAAATAGAAGAAAGTACATGTGGAAGGCTCAGATTTCTGTGTTTGGAATGAACCAAGAAACAGTGTTAAAATAGTGCTTACAGCATGTTCCAGAGGCCTGTGAAATTCTAAACCCGGAACTGCTACTGTTAGCTGAGGATGTGCGAAGTCGGCTCAAGGATGTTATGCTTTGGAGATCCTATACCTGCCAGTTCTTTGCTTGTCTTGACAGTGCATAGGCTGCACTTCCACACTAGTACCAATAAACTTTTTCCCCTCCCAATGATATCATTGGGAAAAAAATGTTTACTTTCTTAATTCGAAGTACTAGAAGTCCCAATGGCATAATTTACATGTGTGTTATTATTTAAAAATATCTTATGTATACAACGCCCTTTGGAGAAGTACAGTCTACAACCTGTACAACTGTATACAGCAACCTTCCTCTCCCTCTCTCCATCCACCCCCACAGCCACAACCTCTTACTCTGAGCACCACGCTTGTATTTCTGCTTATATTGCAATTTCCTGAGATGTCTTACCTCTTGCTCCATGAAGGAATTTACCAATTATGGCAAAACAGTTTATCCTTTGGACAGATTCCCAACCTGAAGTCATTTGCTCTCTGCCAGTCATCTGAGATGACCAAACTCAGGGACATAATAGCATACTTTGGAATCGCAGGATTTTGCAAGTGAACGGGACATTAGTAATTCCCAAAGTTCATAATACCGTAAGTAAAGCACAGTGCATTTATTTTACTCTACAATTATTGAAAGTGTCAGGGGCCGGCCCGGTGGTGCAGCAGTTAAGTTCGCATGTTCCGCTTCGGCGGCCTGGGGTTTGCCGGTTCAGATCTCAGGTGAGGACATGGCACTGCTTGGCATGCCATGCTGTGGTAGGTGTCCCACATATAAAGTAGAGGAAGATGGGTATGGATGTTAGCTCAGGGCCAGTCTTCCTCAGCAAAAAGAGGAGGATTGGCAGCAGTTATCTCAGGGCTAATCTTCCTAAAAAAAAAAAAGAAAGTGTCTGTGTCTAAATATTTTGTGACATTTATTGTAAAACTAATATTTATGAATAAAACAACACTCTTTTTTATTTTATGGTGGTTCTGTGACTCATCACAGGCTTCATTTAAACAAGTTTCATTTTGTTGATCCCTCTTAAGGTGATGTATTAATTTTTCATGCTACTTTCATTATATCCATGAGAGGGCAGTAGAGTACCTAGTTCAGATGTTAAGAAATTTTGCCTCATGAAATTCTTTAAAAAGAAAAATCTTAACCTTTGAGTGACTATTATCATCATATTAGATTAAAGAGATTGTTACCTTTGTTAGCTAAATGCTGTAATATAGAAACATGAATATTTTTTAATTTCTCCTTTTATTGACAATAATGGACATTCTCTCATGTAAACATTTTTCATTCATTAATAATAATCAATGGTAATATTATCAATAACGTTGATTAACTTAGAGGTTTATGACCATTAAGGTTATTTAAAAATAAATATGTAAAATATTCAATTTGGGCCTTTTTTTAATTGAGAAAATATCAAGCGTTTCTAAAATAAAATCCAGTGGGAGAAATCTGTGAATTCAGACGCCTTTTCTATTTAACCTGTTACTTAATCGTTAATACAATTTTGGTTGAATGAAACGCCTGTGCCTCATCTCTTCTTCCTGAAGCCAGAGAGATAAGCGTTTTCTTAATTTCAGAATCATTATTTGCATAACCATCCCCCGTATTCCCACCTAGCAAGCTAACTCAGTTACGAGGAAACTATTCTGCAACCTGCTTATCTGGGAGAGAACATTAAGAAGTTGTATTGCTCAAAGGATGGCTTAGGAGTGGCTTACTGAGTTCCTATTCACTCTAAACTCCTAGAAAGCGCAAATCTCATGATAGCGAAGCACTTCTACTTGTAATGATTCAAGATATTTCCATAAGCTCCATATTGCTGGATTTTCTGTTTCTAAACACTTAGATATCATGACATTGACTGAACCAGTGGGAACTCCTAAAGCCCAGATTCTTAGAGCCTGAGTTTGGAGTCATCAATTTGAACTCTGTCCATGCCACTGACAGATAAGTTATCCTGGACAATTTATATAACTTTCCTGAGCCATTTCCCTTATCTGTTGAAAGAGGATAATAATTTTGCCTATTGTATAGGCTGGTTGTGATAGGTAGTGTGACCTAACACTTAATAATGTAACTAGCATATAGTAACAACTCAATAAATGTTTTCATTATTAGTTTTAGTGTTTCTTATAGTTTCTATAAAGAAGTTATTAGAGGTTTTATAAAGAGGTTATTAGAAATAGCCTTATAAAGCACAGTGTCCTATTATGGAAAATAGATTTTTTGAGGACAATGCCACTCTATTACTAGGCCCCATGGAAGAAATGTTTTTCTAATTTTAGCACTCTCGGGCTTTAGATTATGTTGGCAATTTATTTGGCTTTCTTTGATGATCACTTTGAATCAACTATCTGTCATGGTTCTGTCTTTGCATTAGTTGCCAGAAAGCTGACATTCAAAATTTCGCCTTATTTCTAGCAAATCTGTGTAATTTAACCTTCGACATTTCTTTATATCTTCTTCTTTATACAAATTTTCCCTTCTTTTTCTGTTTTCCTTATTCACTTCTATTGAATGTTATTGTGTATATTTTTGCAAGAGGCCTTAAATTCCTTCTTGGGCTAGTTATGAAGTGCATTCATCCATGAAGGGAAATGAGCAAAATGAATCTGAGTGGTTCCTGAGGAGCAGACCTAATTTATTGAAAAGGAACATGGTGTATATTAACCGCTGAAGATTTCACTCTGTGGGTTCTAGAAGTTGTGACCTCTACAGAAAGTATTATTTGGTATTAAATGCCACATATAGATAGGCAAGAAGCATATATGTAAAAGATTTAGGAGGTAATACAAAGGACACTCTCTGATTTGAGAGACTGATTCTCCCAGCTCTCTCGCTCGGAATCTCTGCTGCTTAGAAAAACTCACTGGTTCATAAGGATTATCATTCTACCCGCCATGGTTGAAATCATATTCTTGTGTAAACGCTGATAGTTCCCAATATCTGCATTCTTTGTATGGACACAGGAACACACAGGAATTAATCCTGCTCCTGAGATGTCAGAGTTTACCCCAAATAGGCCCTTGTTCACCCTCCCGTTTTAATCCAGAACTGGTCATAGCTGCAGCCTCCGACAACTTTCAGCACAGCATCAGTTCACTTTACAGTTCTATCAAGAGCATATGATGTAAGATCATTTTGTTTCGAAAAGACAAAAGCCTCTTGCCTGTCAGGTTGTAACACTGCGTCTAGAGGTCCTTCCTGATAATTACTCAAATCAACCAAGTGTTTCAGAGGTCATGCGACTAAAGCTGCACCGGATTTTCCCTTCCATTAGGTAACTACTACCAGATTACATTTTGGGCTTTGCAACAAAGCTAATTAAGCACCCAAAGTTCTCATTACGGTTCACTAGAAGTTTATGATATTCAGCCCTGGCAAAGTCTCTTTAACTTTCTGTGATGGTATTGGCGACGTATAACCAATTTTCTTTGTCGCTGTTAATGATGGCTGCCATATAGCTTTATTGTCTCGTCATTTGAAATATGTTCAGGATGACTATTCTCTTCTCATTCATGACAAAATTAAAGATGAGAGGCAGCCACTATATGATTCAAAGTAGTTTGGATTCAGGTATCAGAGGGAATTTTTTAGGAAATCTGGGGACACCCATGCTCCCTTTCTGTTTTGTGCATAAACTTTATTTTTGTTCTGTTTCTTATTGTGTTAAAATCGTGGATTTCCCAGGTTTATCCATTCTACTGGAAACTTCCTGAGGGCAGAGTCCATGCTTCCTTTTTATCTCTGCAATGTCTAGCATGCTCCCTGGCTGTTGCAAATGTTTTAAATGCCCTGCCAAATCCACTAGATTCTCATCTTTTACCAATGACTTCTTGCTGCCAGCTCCTACACAGTGGTTTGCTTGATGGACTCTTCTGGCCGTGGGGAATACACCCTAGGCAGTGCAGAAGTGCTAGAGAGTTAACACCCCAGGAGAAGCCCTCAATTAATAATTAATGGGAGTTGGAAGGAAAATACCCCAATTTTCTTACCCGTTAGCTGGGAGAACTCTCAGGTATGTCCTTCCAATGGCCACCAGTGGGATTGAGCCTAACTTGCTTACAATAGTGATCTGTTCATTAATGTACCTTCTATTGGCTTCCTTCCATTTCCTATTTCTCTTCCCCAGTGTGCTCGTGTTTCCTGTGATCACCTCACAAATAAATTACAGTACTTGCACTCAAGTTGTTATTTCAGAATCTACTCCTGGACAAACACAAAGTAAAACATTGTGTACGCCAGGATCACAATACATCCTTGCTCAATGACGGAAGGATGGATGGATAGATGGGTGGATGGATGGGTGGATGGGTGGGTAGATGTGGAGAAATTATGCCTTTATTTAAATTATCAAGTGTTCTATTCTGTAAAGAAAACTTTAACTAGATAACATCCAATTAGCTAAGGTATCAGTCTAAAAATTTTATTTCTATTTCCTCAAAGTTATCTCCTTGCTTCATATAATATCAACATAAGAAAATTTAATAGCTAGATAAAATGTACAGTGACTGAGAGGAGGAGAAATATGAATTGTCCTTCATATGTAGAGAGACCAATATAGCTATTTTGCACAGATATTTATTGAGAACTGATACTGTACTTTGAGTTGAATTCAGTACAAAAGGACAATCTGTCAAGATATTGTCACTTTAAACTATAAGCATAATAAATCCAATGTAATTTCTGTGATGAGAAGAGAAATGAGATACAGATGAAGGGAAAAAAGGTGCCTCTTATTTCCATGCAAGTTGAGTTTTATTAAGGCAAAATTTGAATGGTATTATTTCTGAAAGTTTTCTCATTAAAAGGTACACACTATGATTTTGCAGTTTATAATTATAGGCTCTATTACCTATATAGATCATAGAAAACATTACTATTATTCAATTAATGTCCTCAGAAAATCCTATCAGAGTAATTTTATGTGAAAAAACTTCTGATTGTTATATCACTGTGAGTAAAAGTGAATAATAGTATTTTAGTGTAAAATAAACAATACACACCCTGATACACTTTAAAATAACCTTTTAGCATTAAATTCTTGATTATCATAACTGCTGAATAGTCTTGAACTTCAAGAACAATATAAAATCAAACGATTTAAAGGCTGTCTTTTCCAATGTTATAACAATAATAGCTTCTATTTCTAGAAAACTTTGTTACATAACAATTTTTACAGACATTATTACTTAATCTCTCAAGTACTATGTCATAATGACCATAATATAGCCCTAGGACCTGATTCTAGAAAATTTATAGCTTTTGTGGTTTTTTATTACTTAATAATCCTGTATAATTATTCTAGTGGTTATTTTTTTTTTAAGATTTTATTTTTTCCTTTTTCTCCCCAAAGCCCCCCAGTACATAGTTGTATATTCTTCGTTGTGGGTCCTTCTAGTTGTGGCATGTGGGATGCTGCCTCAGCATGGTTTGATGAGCAGTGCCATGTCTGCGCCCAGGATTCGAACCAACGAAACACTGGGCCGCCTGCTGCGGAGCACACGAACTTAACCACTCGGCCACGGGGCCAGCCCCTCTAGTGGTTATTTTCGAAGTTTGCATTTCCTTAGATATTTGAAAGGTTTTATGTTTTTTTTCTTACCGCCTCATGTTTTTTCCACTTTCTCAAATATCATATTTCACTTATTCTATGTCTGAGCATTAAAATATAATTTGAAAGATTGAAAATGTTTTTTTCAGTTATGGTTATCCCCTACCTTAGTACACAGAATAGGAATACCAAATACATGAAATGAGTGTCACCACTATACTGCTATACCTGTGGCAGACATCAATAATCGATTGGAACATTCATTCCTACTGAGAGCACATTTTTCAAGTCCATTTCAGTATCTCTCTTCTGGAAGCTCTTACCCATGAAACCAAGTTGACAAAAGAGATTAGTTCAATTTGCCACTTCAAACATAAAAATAACTGAAAATAACTTGTTAAAATTCCCTATTTATGTGTATGTATGTAAAATAAATATCCACCTACATGTTCATACATACATATACAGCCTGTGTATCACATATAACTATTCACATTTTATATACACAAATGTATATGTGAACTTGTAAATATTTCTTTTTCTACCAATTTAAATATTTAATGTTATATGGATCCTTATCTATAGATAATGTTTTATGGAGAGAAATAAATATACAACAAACACAAATAATTATTTTCACTTAGCCTCTAGTAGTGATTTGAAACGTAGACAGTTTTATATTTTCATTCAGTTACTGTAAGTATTTAGTTTTAAATGTTCCTAAAGAATATGATTTATGTTTTCTCATTTCCCTTGTTAAATGTTTATTAATGCATTTGTAATGCTGTTAATAATTATAACATAATTATAATAATTATAATATAAACTTTCATTTATATAATCAAGTTTATTGCTCTTCTCAATTTGGTTATATTAAGGGTAATGGAAAACCATTAACAAATGCCTTGGTTGAGATTGTTAATTCTAGATCTTATGAATGGACTCTAGAATTTCCACTTAATTCTTTTGATCTAGATTAGCAAAGTAGAACCATGCACTTTAATCCTGGGTAGTAGAAATGATTTCTATTGATATGTTCCTTCTTGAAAAAGAGCCAAATTTTCTTACTTCCTTTAGCAGAGCAGCTCCCAAGTAACACTGTAGAAATAGATGAGTTTACTTTTGTATCTGGGTATTGTTTGGTCAATCTCCCACCACCACCCATGTCCCTGACTTCTGGATACGTTCCTAGAATTTGGCAATAAGACAAGTCCTATGATCTCCTGATTCCTGGATTGCTCACTGTCTATGTCAGTCTCCACTATACTTACTGACAGTAATGGTCCTTGCATAAGACCCTTCTCCTTTTTACCTATACAAATATATTTGTCATAGACCTCATTTTTTCCAAGATCTCTATCATTATAGGTTAGCTATATTGATCAATTAATTTGAACCAAGTTGTTAATGATTAGTAATAGTTCAATCTGATAATAGTTACCTTCATCACCATAACCAAAGAGATGAACCAACAGGGAAATTTAAAGACTGTATAATGCAGTGTAATTGAGGGTGATATTTTTAAGTACTGGCACCTTTCCTAAAGCCTGTCAAAAGATTGCCTGCTTCCCCTATGTGTTTCAGCATTGCCTATTATCTTGATGTTAAATTATAGAGTCAGAGATTTAGAAGTAGAAATTACCCAGGGATAAACCAATTCAGGAGTAGCAAATAAGCAGCACTTGAACTGCCAAAGCCCTTACCCCCACCCCATTCTTACTTGCTAATCTGTGACACAACCTCACAATCTATTTCAACATAGAGCACCACCAGCTTCTTCCAACCCACCATTACTGACACTTGATGTGAACATGATTTGTCATTCTGGGCCTAATATACTCCCTTATTTTTACACATGAAACAGAGATTAATGGGATTGATCAAGGTCACATAGCTAGTTAGTTGAAGAACAGAATAAAATTCCGTACTTCCTAGGCATCTTCACTTTCACTACCCATGTATGTTGTATCACTCTATCATTTGTTCATCTCTGGATTCACTAAAAAGGGCATCAACTTGGTAGGAAATTGCTTCCACATTTTTTTCCCCATGGAGAAAGTGACAATTCAGCCATAAGTAGAGGCTTAACCAAGAATGGAACCTGTATTTCTTAGCACTCCATTCAAATCTTTCACCCTTTGCTAAGAATGGAATTCACGTCTCTTACTCCTCTGTGCACAGCTTTCTCCATATCCCACCCAGGTTCATTGTTCCAAATTGCATCTGCATATCTCCAGTCCTCATTTATAAAAATAAAGCCAAATCTGAAAATATTCATACTAAGTCCTAATACTTATAAGATTGAGCTAAATAATTATAAACTACATAAATTTATAACATTGACAAATATAATTCTATTTATCAACAAGAAAAAAAGAATTACTAGTGTGATTAGTAAAGTCCTCACCCACCATTATTATTCTTTTTATGTCCTCTAAAAATTCTATGCTGTATAATATTTTTGTGCATTATTTCTTCTGGATTCTGACGGCTGGAGGAAAATGATGGGTCTAAAATAATTAATTACTGAAAAGATTTCTTGTGGTTATTCACTAGGTATTTTAATTTCCCAGACTATAATTTCAAAAATCATTCTACTTATAATTTATGCAAAAAGGGAGATAATTTTACAGCTAGAGCTAATCAGATATAAGGGTAATAAATAATACTCTATTAAACAATAACCTTAACGGTTTCTAAATTCAGGATGCTGTCACTTTGGTTGCATTTCCATGTTAATTTATGGTGTATTTATTGGCTCTTGCTGCAGCATCTTCACTTCTCTTTATCAGTATTCAAGTCAAGTAAATTTGGTTGCAGGTCTTTGAGATTAGGGTAGATGTCTGATTAATTTAGCTGTATTATTGCAGCCAGCCCTTCTACTTTTTAAAGACTGAGGTACATTTGATAAAAGTAGAAAACTCAGCATTAAAACTGAATGTAGCATCTCCTGTGCTCTCCACCGATTACTAGCGTGTTCTCTGTCCTGTAAACCCGGCTGTGTCTCTAAAACCCACAGAACAGTGAGTTAACTCCAGCCTTCACTGTTCGGATTTTCATGAGAGTCCTGAGCAAAAGCATTTGAAAACTTGTCAAAAGAAGTAAAAGAGAAAATAAATAAAAGTTTGATCTGATGCCTTTTACTTTTTACGTTTTAACCTTGCCATCTACCAGCACAGTATAAGTCTAACAACAGAACTATTTGTTCAATTCACTGAGTCACTGAAAGGAAATATATAGGGAATCAGCAGTAGTTGAACAAAATGCCAAGATGGCATATGAGAAAAAGCATCAAATAGTGCCTAATCCAACAGCTCTCAGTCACTTTAATGTGGTTTTTTCATAATCCTGGACGTAATGATGTTTCGTGATTGCATCTTGTGTGTTCTCCAGGAGTTTGCCAGTCCCTGCGGTGGGGCTCCCCTTCTGCAGTGTCCAATCCAGGTGTCCTCTGCTTGCGTCTGTTTGAGTTTACTAGTGAAGCTCTCATACATATTTAGTAAACTTACATTTACAAGTTCACAGTCAGGACAGATATCTCCCTTCCAGATATTCCTCATCTTTTCTTTAATTATTCCTAAGTAAATCGAGCTGTTTACAGACTCCTTTCCACGTTTAGAAAGTGTAAAGCAGTCTCCTGGGAGTACAGAAAGCCAACATAAGCCTCAACATGTCACTGGCTTAGTTCGAATACGCATCCATTAAAAGATGAATTCTTATAATAGTCTTAGTCCTAATCTCTGAATTTACACCATTTTAATCCGTCTTTAAAAAATGATGCCAGAGTGACCTTTCTCAAACAACCTGATGAAACTACACACCACAGCCCCAAAGTCTTCAGCAGACTACTTTTCAAAATCATCTATAGAGTCCATTTCAAATTTCTTGTCCTCACACACACAAGACTCTCAGCTAAATCCAGCCTCTTTTGACAGCTGTGTCGAATCCTCTCTCTAGTACTTCAGACCTTTTGGCAAACATTATTTCAGATTACCTTCATCTTCACTTCTTCCACTGGGAAAAATCTACTCTTCTGCCTCCAGTCCCATCTATCTGGCAAATATCTTTTCATTTCCAAATTTGGCTCAAAAATCATTTGTTCTAAGCCACTTTCTCTCTAGTACCCAGTAAGAAGCCATAATGCCTTCCTCAAATAGCTCAGGCTTTACTGTGTACATACTTATGTAATGGTAGCTATGACATGAAAGGGGCTTATATGACATGTCTGTACACAGGGCAGTATCTTATATTTGGTCCTACATGTCCATATCTTTGTACTGCCCGGCATATACTGGGAGATCAATAAATCATCATGGAGCAAATGAGCATAAGTGACTGAATAAATGAATGAGTGAATGAAGAAATGTGTAGGGTTGGGCCTCTGGCTGAGCCATCTGTCCAAAATGGCCTGCCATAAGTAACAATTGATTTTAGTTATCTGTAGCTGCAAGGAGCAGAAGTCAAGTAGGGATTCCTTCCGTGATGGGTACACCTCAATGAAGCAGTGGAATCAAGGACAGAGACAAATAATAACTAATATGTGTGCACTCTTTACCCTGTGCAAGCATCATTGCTTATGTTTTTCATATTAATCTTATTCAGACTTCACATCTCTGTGAAGTAATTATAAATTATATCCATTTCAAAGATGAGAGAATTGAGCTCAGAGAGATTAAGTAACTTTCCTAAGGCCCCTCTGATCAGAAGTTGCAAAGCTCGAATTTGAACACCAATTCTTCCCACTGCCAAAGGCTTAGTTCACGCACAATGCACAAATTTAGCAATCATTTCATAGCGATCGGGGTCAAAATGCGTCCAGTCATTCGAATCTTCCTGTGTCTGTCTCCGTCAAGTTATAGCTTCCTTTCACACCCTTACTTCTTCCTTCTTAAGGGATTTTATGCCTTGACAGACCATGCAAAAGAATCTCCATTATATGTATAGCTTCTCTGTTGAAAACCACCTCTTGGGAGAAAACCACACACTTCACAGCTGTTCTAACCAAAACCATGGATTAAAATGGAAGGAAAATTGCTACTGAAAATAAAGCAAGGTAAAAAAAAAAAAAAAAAGTGAGTCCTCTATGGTTTCAAGTTTGTGTATGTATGGAAACATACAAGTAATTCCATTTATTCCATGTATAAATATCTACATAAGTCAACATTATTACAATTCTACTACATATGTATATAAAATAGCATACATACATGTAATTGGCATCATACAGAAGACGCACAGAAAGGACGAAATCATATAAGGAATTCTACCAACCATTAGCAGTTAGTTATTGATAGAATTACTCAATATCTTTAATATATATTTTTTGCAATAGCATATATTGTTTTTATAATTTAAATAAGGTTATGGAGTTTATAATCATTAAAGTAGTCACCTCATGTTAAGTTCCAATCAGCATATAAAGCCTATAATTATTAACTGCCCCATTTTATCCAGAAAATTGTAGATTTTCTTTTTAAGCTTGGCAGTTTCAAAACTATATTTCTATATATAACCTCTGCTTTCTTACACTTTTTTCTACATATCTGTTCATGTTACAATCCCGACTCTGAGAAAGAATTTAGAAAATTAACATAATTTTCTGTCAAAAGGGAAACTGCCTTTTAAAAACTGTAATTGCACATTTTTTTGCATAATTAGATAAGGTGGCCAGATCAGTGAAGCCAGCTGGGAGATGAGGAAGCTGTTTGAGAGGAAGCAGCAACTAGCCAGCGCTGGCGGGAGATGGAGAAGTGTTAGCTGACCCTCCTGTGAAGAACGAGTGTCCAAATCACTAAGTTAAGGGGTCATAGTGACTCAGAGTCTAATTGATGTTGATACTGATCTAAACTGGTCAGGCTTCTCAGCATCAAGTAAGACAGTGAGTTATAGATCAAAATGGGTCACACAAGACAATTAGAGGGGACTCTGGAAGACAGTTCCAGCTGAAAGGGTTAGGACCAACAAGTACCAGGTGAGGAGTCGGGCCTTCAGCCAGCTGGGCTCAGCTTCAGGGCTGGGCTTGCAAGAAATAGCACTGAACCGGGGAAGTAGAGACTGGTGAGAGAGACTCAAGCTGACTAATAAGGACCTCAAAGCAGACACCCAATAACTAAAGTCACACCAGGAGAAAGGACAGCAGAAACTTTCCAGACCCTCAAAGAAATTTAAAGTAGAAGATCGTAATATGCCACCCATTCAGATTCTCTCTAGTGTATGAGACTGAGCCTGCAAGATGCAGCTTTTAGTCCTTGCAGCTGGACCCAGGAGGGTCTGACCATATGTTGGTTTTCTGATCTGTTAAGTGGGAGCGAGAATTGTTTCTGCCACATACAAGCCTAGTATGGAATAACTAAAGTGGATTAGGAGCTTGGATTTGTTATTGGGAAAACTTGATTATTTTTGATGACCAGTTCCCTTATAACCTAATGTTTATACCAGTGGTTTTCAACTCAGATAGCAAGCTGGAATAGCCATGGAGCTTTTTTGTAGCTGCAAATACCTGGGCTCCAGTCCTATTGAATTAAAATTTCTCAGGCTGACATCTGAGGATCTCTAATTTTCAGAGAATTCCAGGGGTGGTTTACCCGGTAAAGAATGACTAAGCATGTGGTAGTGACACTGTTTCATTTACTAAAAATTATTAGTGATTATTTAAAGTAATGCAAAAATATTATTTATGATTACTTAAAGTAACACAATTGTAACAGATGTATACTATTCAATTAGATATATTTGCAGGTTTAGAACTGAAATAACTACTAAACTAGTCTCTGAAGGAAAAAGGCAATATGTAATGACTGAGTTTAATTGTCACAGCTGTGTTAAAATGCACTATTTGGAACTGATACCCACAATAGAGAAAAGTGTGATTTTAATGATACTCTTTCATGATTAGGATATACAGAAGATTACAATTCCTTTTGCCTACCTCCCACAGCCCTTCTATTTGCAAATGAATGAATGAATAAATAAATAGGCAGTGTCTAAGAATAAACTGTAAAAGTGAATGTTACCCTTAGCTCCCAAATCTCTTTATAAAGGGATTTCATTTCTTTTTATTCTTTTCATTGTTGAAACAGAGTTCACTTTCAAAATGTTTGCAGTTTTAATCTTCTGAACCCTTGTAATTCTCTAATAATACCAGGTCAGTGTTGAGATGCCGTGGCAAGTAGCAACAGACTTTAGTAAAACACGGACCATTCTTCAGAACTCTCTTGAGTTACAGCAGTAGTCACTGTATTCCCTGGAGAAAATCTCCTTTTAGTTAATTCACTCAAGTTCATAGACTCCCTTTTTTTTATTTCAGACAATACACTTTCAGGCAGTATGCCTTGTGGCACAGAATATGATTCATACTTGCTAGATGCTGCAATTTATCTCCCATAACAATTCTTTATTTTCTAGTGCTTTTGATTGGAACAATTTTTCTTTCTAGTGTAGGTAGGAAGAGACTAACAACTTTGGGCTCATTTTTTATGCCACTGTCTCGTGTTGTAGTTTTTATGTAGAATGCACTAGAAATTCATAACACTAAAAAATGAAGAAACCGAAATATTGCTAAGAAGCACACATCCCAACAGGATCTGCCTGGCAAACTCGGGGGGTTGTAAAGTACTGAATGAAACATTTACAGTCAGTGAAATGGAAGAAATTTCTGTGTTAGAAAAAAAATGTGTCCAAGCATCATAATACTACCTGCAGAAGAACGTCATTATTCTTCCTCTAAAGCAGGGCAATGACAAGAATCAACAAAGTAGATTATAGTGAACAAGTAATAAAACATCCTCTTTTTTCAAGCAGTCTTTGATAGCAGGAGGCACAATCGGTGAATTTTAGTGCACATGAAAGCCGAGAGTGATGGCACTCTACAGAGGAGACAGTATGTAGGAAGAGAGAAGGTTTCTGCAGATGCAGCTGCTGGAATCCATCACGGAAGTGATGGCAATTGCATTGGCAGAAATGCATTTTCCATAAGAGCTGGACCAGTTTGTCTCACTGAAAAAAATACATGGGCACCTTTAAAAACAGAGGCCTCACAGATCTCCTTCCTTCCCCGAAGTAGGCAAATTATTTTTATAATGTGATTTTTATGTGTTATATATAATGTATATGTAGATATGTCATATATATTATGTATAATATCCATGGTATTTATAATTATAAATGAAGAATAAATTACAGACGCTGCTAGATTTTGTATAACTAAAGACAAAACTGATTTACCTATTAAATTCAAATAAAACTTTAAAGCCATACGATTCAAGTTAATCATGTTAATTTAATAGGATGGATGTTAGTGTTTTCCCAAGATCAGATCACTTGTGTCAGTGTGAAATTCCCCTCATGACTATGCTAAGGCATAATTTGCTATTCTGACATGATCTATATGAGATCCTAACTTTCCTATGGCTTGTTTCTGGTGGTACTATCATAAGATTTTCATTTCACCAATGATGTTGCTTGACCCTCACATAGTACCAAGGTGCCCACAAGTGCCAACCCAAACGTGGGCACTGAAGTTGCAAAACAGGATTCAGTTTTAACTTTGTGATGACTCAGACGATGCATAAGATTATGTTGGTTTTTCAGATTGTCAAAATGCAAACAAGGCATTTACAAATAAATTATTGAAGAGAGTTTCTCAGCACCCTCAAGTCATGTCCGCAAACTCAACATGAGAGACAAAGAGGTCAGCTGAGAGCGCAAGCTTATCAAAATCGCCAAATCATTAATATCACCTCTAGGGGAGGCCTGGGCAGCCTGGGAATCTTGGGTAGTATGTGGGGCAAATATTTCCTTTGTAACCATGTGATTTTATTCTTCCTTTTCCCCAAGCATTTACTGAACACTTACTGTTCCAGGCAAAATGGTAGGTACTGGTGAGTTAAAAACCATTGAGATATGGCCCTTGCCCTCAGGAAACTCGACTTTATTAGGAGAGACAAACACATATTTTGAGAAATGGCCCCAAAGCAAGTAAAAAGACCTATCGCAAGGATCACAGAAGGTGCTGTGAGCAAACAGAGACGGCACGTAATTTTTCTTTAGTCTTATAGTCACTGGGGACTGGAGATCAGTCAAAACACCCTCCTACTTTAAAGATGAGTTAAGGCCTTTCTTCTTTTCCCTTTCTCTGTATCCCAGTTTTCCTGTTGTCAATCAATGTGTATTTTTCTCATCTTTGCCTGTAGCTTGTTTGGCCAATGAAACCAAAGAAGTTGCTAACTTTCCTACGGGGTTCTCACTACTCAAGAGCCAGCCTCCTCTGGTTTTAGAATAAATTTTGAGTGAAAACATTGTATATTGATGCTCAGCAACGTGGGCAACAGGAAATTGGTTTTGTGTAACCATAAAATACGGGGACTGCAGGGGTTCAGATTCCGACTCTTCCTATCCAAGCAAACTTGGGCTCACTGCTTCTCTCTACTTTGGCTTCTTCACCTTTCAAATGGGAATAAAAATAATGGTATTACATATGGTAACTAGAAGAATGAAATGAACTCATGAATGTAAAGCCCTTTGCACGGTGTCTGGCAAGCATCAAATGCTTCAATTCATATTGGCTGGTGTTAGAAGGACTGTCTGCTCTCAGTGACACATGGATAAAAGGTATCCCATGGGAAAAACGAGACAATTCAACCATCCTGACTGTCAATCCCAGGTCTTTTGAGTTCTAGAGGAGAACTAACCATGCTTGATGTTTCCTTTATATCAGGGCTACACTTCCCCACGGAAATACTTTTTTATTTTTATGCTATAAAGAAAAAACCTGATGTGGTACAATGGAAAAGTAGCAGGGTCCTAAATCCCATAAAACTTGATCTCTATAGAAACCCAATTTGTCCACTAACTCATTCTGTTACTTGGAGTAAATCATTTTGCCTCTTTGGGCTTTAGCTTACTCATTTGTAAAATGAAGTCTATAGTCACCAGATGATTTAAAACGTGCCCTTGGATTCATTCTGAGATTTCCAAGAAGTGTACATTTTTTAATAATTGATTTCATCTTCGTCTGGGCCCGCAATTTATGGGCACAAAAACACTGCTGACTTGGTATTATTTTTGCCAGAGAATCCTTTCTGTGGTTTGTAGCTGAACTGAGACTTTGCAAAACTTACATACCCCTATTGGTTTTTTTAGTAACGATAGTTGGCAAAATTAAATGTGTCAGTTTCTATTCTGGTGTCGCCAGTTTAAGCACAATCTACATAGAACTTAGAGGGAAATGGTTCAGTGTAAAAGTAATAATATGCTATTTTTCAGTCACTTAGACTAATTTTAAAACCTGTATCTGCTGTTTACTGCCAGTGTGACAGTAGGCGTGTTATGTCACCTCTTTAGGGACACCTAGAACACAGACTGGCACATGGCATCTACTCAGTGAACTGACATCCCTTTGTTTTGCTTTTTCGACAGCATCTTATAGTCACACTCATGGGAGTCTAGATAGATACATCTCTTTATGTGTCTTATTGTTTGGACCTTTGATGTGAGTTAAGCGTCTTTATTCATTACTTCATGGTAAATTCTGGTGCTTTCTCACTACCAAATGCATTTTGGATACTACTAGAAAAGACAGTAATTATTGATTTTTGCAGAATTTTACTTCAAATACAACCCCATTATTTAAGAGCATTAGGATTCAAAAGGATCTCATTTTCTATAAATTTCTATTAACTTCCAGCTAATGTACCTCAGAAACCATAGCATAAAAAGCTTTTTGGGTAGCCCGTTTTTAAGAAGCCCCACATATTCCATTGTAGACCTGAGTGTTTGTGTTCAATCAAATGTTTCCTGACTTCACACTTACCATTTTATTAATTCCTAAAATCTGTAGTGCAACCCTGAAAGTCTGTCATTTCTGGAATATCTTAAAAACTGACATTTAATTTTGGAAATTTTTCATAAAGGGCACGTAGCAAAATTTCTGTTCTTTGACCTAGCATTTTTAGGGATCTACAACCAGACCCCAATCTGTTATTCTTATAGTAGTAGCTCCCACTCTCTGCCAGTATAAATACTTGCCTTTCGGCCTTTCCACAGACACCAATGAGGACACACTCACCTTTGTTGAGGATGGGTGTCCTTCATTCTATCCATCTACGCTTTAAGGTCCACTGCAAGTCGAGTGTCTTCCATAAAGCTCAGGATGACTGCTTACCTTAGTAATCTGTGTGGACACATGAAGGATTATTTCCATTTCCACTCAATTAGGTTTATCATTTAAATTATTTTCTCAGTCATATTAAGTACTGGTCACCTACTCACATTTTTCCTACAAATTCCAATCTCTCTGGTGATAAATGCAGTCATCTCCATTCTCAATTCTTATATCAACACTTTGAACAACCTAGAGAATACTGCTTAATCTGGTTGACTGCTATCACTATAATATTCTGATCATTAAGTACAACTCATATTTTAAGTGTATCGAGAAATCTTTTACATTATTTATGCCCAATCTTCTTCCTTTCTCATGGACCATGTGACTCTTCTAAACTTTCAGCGTTTCCAAGTCATCTACTCCACTTTCGTAGTTTAAGTTCATGTGTGTGTGCACATATGCCATGATAACAATAGTATAACATTGTGTATGCTATTTTGTAGTTTGCTGTTTCACTTAAAAATTTATCATGAACATTTTGCATGTCAAATGACATGGTAGCATGAGTATTTATATGTCTGCTTGGTGTTCTATTATTTAGGAATATCATGCTTTATTTAAGCAGTCCCTCAACTTTGAATAATCAGATGTTTTTGTTTTATTTCTATCTTTCTCAATTACAAATAGCACAGTGATGAACATCCATGAAGAACTTGTGCACAACTCTAATTATGTCTTTAGTATAAAGTATTAGAATGGAAATTACTGACTTAAGTAATACATGTGTTAAAATTTTTGATAAATAGTGACAAATTTTCTTCCAGGAGTTTTTCCTAACTGAATTCTCAGTATTCTCCTATTTTGCCACTCTATCACTAACACTGTACATGATCCTTTTATTTTTGTGTTTGCTTCTTGTCAGTCAAAAAACATAATCTTTTTTATTTAGAGTATATTTCTTTGAATACTAAGGAAGTTGAACAGCTTTTCACATGCTCACTCAACATGCGACATTTCCTGTCTTGTGAATAGACTGTTCATGTCATTTGCACCCATGGCTACATGGCAAGTCCCTGCTTCCCAGGGAGGCACTTCAAATGAGGACTGTCCAATTAAAAACCAGAAGACTTGAAACCCTCTATTTGGTGTTGGTAAGATGACTATTCTCAGAAAGTCAGCTGGAAGGTGGCCAAGCATCCAACACTTAAGTCAATTTCCAATTACTCTCTCATACATTTATCATGTTTTCTTCCAATGAATTGGAGGGAAATTTTCCTCCATCCCAAATGCTTCCTTCTCTTGAACACTGAACTGATAAAGTAGTTTAAAAGTCGCTGTCTATACCTTAGATAACAATTCATGCATTTAAAGTTCTTACACTTACCTAAAGTATTTAATTTGTTGGTCTCACTCTTGCCAGAACAATTGAGTCAATTGAATGGTCACTTCCTCTAATACCAGGGTTTTCTGGGAGTTGTTGTAGATACACATTTTTGTCCATGATATAAGGCTGCAGGTCATATCATATTTTATTTCTCATAACACTTTCAATATACCTTGAACTCCACTCCTTTCCTAGATAGGAGAATATTCTATTTCAGTTGTATTTTGTGGATCTTCTTCCTGCAACATACACTATCACACATACACACACACACAGCCTGAGTGTCACCTGTGCCTCAGTGTGGCAAGAAGTTTAGAACATTCTGGGAAATTTTCTCTAGTTTTCAATGGCCATTGGGCAATATTGGCACACTTCTTGTTCAAGCCCACATAAACTTCCAAAGGAGGGCAATGCCACTACCTCTACGTTGTTGTGGGCGAGGGATATTACTGCTCTTCCCGTTAAGGCCATAATAACTCCAAGGTACTTTATCAAAGTCCTGACTTTCTAGGAGTATATGATGAAATTGAAGTTCCTGGTGCCCAGGGTTCTTCCTTCTGTATCACAAGGGATACTGTACAAATTATTTCAGGTCTACCTGCTGCCTCTTCCACTTCTCCAAGCACACATCTCCTTCCACTCAGGGATGATTCAGTGTGATATGCCATATGTGTTCCTATAAAATTACAATAGTTGTCTTTCTTTCCTGGGGGATAAGAGTGGGGATACAGTAAATCCCAGTTCTCTTATTTCACATTTTGTTACAGTGAGAATAAGCTGGATAGATCTTTTAATATTCTGGCTAAAAAACTCCTTAGCTAGATTCAAATTCTTTAGAAATATTTCCTACCTTGTACATGACTGGTGGTGATAGTGTTGTCAACTTTTCTGTCAATTTCTTCCAGCTTCCAATATCATTTCCTTATCTTTCTATATGCCCTAACCAAAGCTTTCTCATGGATCTTAAGCTCTCACTAACACTCTCCTCAAGGCCCTTTGGGCTACAGCCCACCACCCTAGTCCCCAACCCAATGTGACAGATTTTAGGTTTTTTATGGCAGTACCATTCTTCCAGGTACAAAAACCTGGTCCAGTTATCTATTGCTGTGTAACAAAGCACCTCAAACTGTAGTGATATAAAACAACAATAATTACTTATTTTGCCAGTAAATCCGCAACTTAGGTAGGGCTTAGCAAGTATAGCATTATGCAGTGTCAACTAAGGTTGCTTGACTCAAGATGGAAGATTCATTTCTCCTGATTCATTCACATGGCTGGCAAGTTGATGCTGACTGTCATTTCCTCTCAAAGAGGGCCTCTCTATGGGGAAGGTTGGGCTTCCTTAGGCATGGTAGCTGGATTCCAGGAGTAAACATCCCAAAAGACAGGAAGTAGCAGATTCTAGTTTCTTAAGGCTTGAGCCTGGAGAATAACATCCTGTCACCTCACCTGTGTCTTTTTGGTAAATCAGTTACAGAGCACAGATGCCAGGTAGTAAGGACATATGTCTTACCTCTCAATGGGAGGAGCATCAAAGAATTGTGGACCAAATTTTAAAATGCCACAGGTATCAATGTCAAGTTTTTTTGTTTTTTTTCTGGTTAACCCATTCTATTCCATGTCCTAAAGAGGGTAGGGGAGGATAGAAATGTCACTTCATTCTGATTGCCTCAAAGAGAAGAGATTGTGTGGTACATGGTACACATGTCTGTCTTCTCAGTTTTATTGTGGGAAAAGAGAAAAAGGCTTTAATCTCAAGGGGGCAGGACATAGAGGAGGAACAGAATTTCTCTTCACATTTTTGGAGCAGTAAGTTTATTGTATTTATATTTGTGGAGCATTTGTCAGTATTATTCTCTGATATAGATATCTGATATTCTCTAATAAGATAAAGGAAGAGATGTTATTAGTGTTCTCTAAGTCTCTATATTTATTCATCAAGTTTTGGCTATAATTTGTCAATTAATGCTTTTTTTATTTTTCAAAAAAATTGTATGATAATTCAAGAAGCCCGTATTTCTTCAGCATTAAATCTTAAACATTCCTCACATTTTTGCCTTATATCAACCACCAAGTCTCAATTTATTCCTCATCTCATGGTTGATTTTTCACATTCATTTTCTACCATTTACTCTATTTCCAATTCTTCATTTTCAAAACTAACCTCAAATTTTCAGCTTTTATTATTAAAGACAAATAATCTTTAGTCAGTTACTGAAGCATTTCCCAAAATAGATTCCACACAAAAAGTCCAATGTGGCATTAATAGATATAACACAGTGAATACTGTTGCCACGATTCAAGAATTTTGAAACATAGTAGATAATATTTGTTAAAGGAAAAACTGACTGTTCCTTTCATAATGAATTAGTTTTTCAAATGGATTTATAGTGAATTAAGTTTTATTGAAGAGTAAAGATATTAACTGATGCCGGGTAATGGAATCTATTTTTTTCAAAACCAAATGAAAAATAGTTTTCTTTTTAAAGCAATTATTCACCAATAGCAACAAAACTAAAATAAAGGAGTTCAATTTCATGCCATAGGTTTTCAGATGCTGCACTCTGAAAAAGTCAGAGTAAAAATACTGAGAGTAGAAGATTCTAGATAGCAGAGCACCATTTTTAGAGGGAGGGACTTTAGCCAAAGTTCACAACGTCCAGAATTCCGTATTGACAGGAGGTAGATCAACAGCTTGAGAGTATCGCCCTGTAGAAATGGGATATACTGTGGGATATACTCTCCAGAATGAAAATGGGCAGAGAATATTTAAGAAAATTCTCAAAAGAAGGGGCAGTACCTATGTCATCTGATGGAGAGAGAGAAAAAACAATGGCATGTTAAAAAAAATGTCTTGAATAAAGAAAGAAATGGATATGAAGAATTAAATGACACAAAGTGGTCCGGAAACAATAAAATAATACAAAATTATTTATTCTGAGGTAATTTGATTTCAATGATAAAGAAAGAATTTCCAGGCATCCAGAAAGAAAAAGAGATAACACCCTAGCAGCCATGGAGGTGTACCTTTGAGAAAGAATTTGCCAGTCAGCTGTGAGGAGTGTAGTTAGCTGAGAACATATAGTTACACTGTCTTCAAGATCTGCCACAGCATTCCACCTGAAACCACACATTTTTAGTGAGGCCATGTCAGTAAACTGCTAAACATGGTGGGGGTACTCAGTTCTAGCCATTGCCTCCCAGCCCAGGACTCTTCAATGGTCTATCTTCAAACCAGAGCTCCTCATAGAGATGACTGAGATGTTCTCAGAATCACACCTCAGTCCAAGCTCTTCCTACTCAATCCTCCTTCCGCCACCCTCTCTTTTCACAGATGTCAGACCTGTGTCTTGGTCTGAAATTTTTCCCTGCATATTCTGACCTCCGTCTCCTCTTTCTCTTTGATGGGAGTTCCCCCAATAAATGTTGGGCACTTCTAAGGCTGTCTTGGTGTCTTTTTCTTGGAGGATTCGTCTGATGCAAGTGCCTTTATAGCTCTATTAAGCAGAATTAAAAGACAGAAGGCAATGCAGTGCCTATACACTTCTGAGTGAAAAAAAATGTTAAACTTAAGAACAAAATATCTAGCCAAGTTGTCATTCAAGTGTAAAGGCAAGATGCATGCATTCTCAAATATTCAAGAACTTAGAGCCATGAGATTTTTTTGAAATAACAATACTACTTGACATTGAAATACAAGCAACCAAAAGATGAATGAGATAGTTGTTAAAAAAGAAAAGATCCATAGAACGTTTGATGCCAGAAGACAGGAGAGCAATGACTGTGTGTGTAAACACATGTAACAGACACATTTTTTTAAAAAACAGGTTTTTTTGGTGTTTTTCTTTTTTTTGGTGGGGAAGACTAGCCCTGAGCTAACATCTGTGCCAGTCTTCCTCCATTTTATATGTGGGTCACTGCCACAGCGTGGCTGGCGAGCGGTGTATGTCCGAGCCCAGGATCTGAACCTGTGAACCTGGGTCACCTAAGTGGAGCATGCTGAACTTAACCACTACGCCGTGGGACTGACCCCTAGATGCATTTTTAAACATAAAAGAACTCGGGAAGTTCAGCAGCAGTAGACCTTTTATTTTAAAAAAAAATGACAAAATCTAGTCGACTTGTTTATTAAAAATCAAAAGCATTAAACTGATAGCAGTTTAGAAATCGAGGGACTACTTTCCCTGGGATAGGTCTGGCTAGTACATGGAAGGAAGAAAATGGATTCAGGGCTACTTGGAGTGATACTAATGTTCTATTTCTTGATCTGGGCATGGTAGTACAGGTTTTCTTAGTTTATAAAAAACTATAGAGCTTATGTTAGTACATGTGTCCTTTTCTGTGTATATTTTATACCTTAATACAAAATTTACTTAGAATGCATATTACTATAGAACTAAGCCTAAACGCTTGTGGGAATTACGGCTAGAGAATATAATCTAAATGTTGCCAAGCCTTGAAAAAATAAAGATAAAATGAATAACATGAGTAATAAAAATGGGAATTAGGAAAAGCGTGAGTAGGAGGTCGTGGTTGAATGCTTGCTAACTTTCTCATCTTTTTTATAAGGCGTTGTCAATTGATAGAATGGATGAGAATAAAATTTATTGTTAAAATTATAAAGCTTTTCAACCTCTTAGGACTTTACAAAATATTTTTGCTCATAAGTGGACCTTTTAATAATATTCTTTGTGGAAAAGAAACATTTATCAGAAGCTCAACAATACTATTTATTTCACTTTGATTTCTTTTGCCTTTGATAAAAATGAAATCAAATACATTTAACATATTTTATTCAAATTGCATTTTTGTTAAATTATTTTTACTATCTTTTTATGTATCTAATAATAATATATCCTGTTATTTGTTGTTATGTATAAATTGATATCGAGGTTGATTTACATGTATTCAAAGACTACACTTTCTGGATTTTATATGGTGGGTAGTTTGCTCTTTTTAAAATATGTTTCCTTTTTACAAATAATAGTAAGGTCACTAGTCTTAAAACTAAATGAATGATTTAGAGACAATTTACTGACTTTTTTTTTCCTGGAAAGTTTTTTTTTTTTTTTTAATTCTTTATTCCATGTGATAGATTGTATGATGTGTCCCCAATGCATGTCGTGTGACCTTACATTGTCCTGCCACTTTAGGGGTTGGGGAGCTAGGATCTAATTGCCCCTAGACACTGGGCTCAACTAAATGACGTGCTTTGAGCAATAAAATGTTAACAGGTGTGAGCCGGGCAGTACATGATATGAGCTTTGTATTAACATTGCCGTGACTGGCAGAGCTGCCAAGCGCTCAGCTGACTCTAGACAAGTGAACAATAAATGCTCATGTTTTATACCATTGAGGTTTTTCTTTGTTATACAGCATTGTGGCAATTATAGCTTATATGTTATGCTAATATGCGTTGTGCTTTTACCAACTATGTGTAAACACTTGACTCTTTTCTGGGTGGAGGAAATCATTAAAATGTTCCTTACTATATCAGATTAGAAAATGCTGCCCTGTTGGCTAAAGTCCAAAATCCTTGGCAAATTATACAGGCCCTTTGATGTCCGTGCCCTTCCTACTTTTCCAACTTCATTTTCTGCATGACTCCACATGTGCTCTTGCTTGTATATTCCAAATATGGCACCAGCGGGACCTCAAACATTTCTTCCATTATTATTTTTTCATTACCTGCTGGAATCCTGCTTGTTCTTCAAGACTTAGCTCAAACAAAACCTCATTCTGTGCTACATAGTTGTGTATGTTTAATTGTGGGTCCTTCTAGTTGTGGCTTGTGGGACGCCACCTCAGCGTGGCCTGAGGAGCAGTGCCATGTCCGCGCCCAGGATTCGAACCAGTGAAACCCTGCGCCGCCAAAGCAGAGAACGCAGACTTACCACTTGGCCATGGGGCCAGCCCCAAGCTTCATTACTCTTGCATTCCTCCTCCAATAATCCTAAACCGGACAAAAGAAACAAGACTCTTACAAGAATGACCAAAAACAGGAAAAGAAGATTTTGTGAGAAAGATTTTTGGAGGAGTCACTGGCATAATGAGAATGCCATTTTCTTCCTAAATGGAGCAGGGGGAGGGTCTGTGTCTCTTCACTTTAGGTGTAGTGAATAAACCTTCAATTCTTAGAGCATTCTCAATTGACACCGTGTTTATTAATAAAGTGATGAGAGAATTTTTGTTTTTTTGAGGAAGATTACCGCTGAACTAACATCTGCCGCCAATCCTCTTTTTGCTGAGGAAGACTGGCCCTGAACTAACATCTGTGCCCATCTTCCTCCACTTTATATGTGGGACGCCTACCACAGCATGTTTTGCCAAGCAGTGCCATGTCCACAGCCAGGATCCGAACTGGTGAACCCCAGGCCACTGAGAAGCGGAACGTGCGAACTTAACCACTATTTCACTGGCCAGGCCCCAGAATTTTTTATTTTTAAAAAATCAGCTAATAAGGCACAGGACCTACTGGAGTCCAAGATTTCATCCTGCATTAAGAGAAAAATAGGCTGCCTTTGAAGTTTGAAAGAATATTGGTAGACAAAATTAAAATTATATTTCCATTATATCCCACTTAATATTTTTGTTTAATCTTTCCATTTGAATTACATATATAAAGCATTTGCTCTTAATTGTAACAGAGCTTCCCAAAATTTTGGCTTCACAACTTCAATATAGTCAGTATTTTTACGAATAAACAAGACAAGATTGAATCTTATTATTTTTCTTATACAGGCTTTTTTGTAATACTAAGTTTGTTAGTTTGGTTTTTTTTTAAAGTATGCTCTTTGTTTTGGTGGGGAAGATTGGCCCTGAACTAACTTCTGTTGCCAATCTTCTTCCTTTTTTTTTAATTTCTCCCCAAAGTCCCAGAACATAGTTGTAGGTCATTCTAGTTCTTCTATGTGGGATACCACCACAGCATTGCCTGATGAGCAGTGTGTAGGTCTGCACCCAGGATCCAAACCAGCAAACCCTGGGCCGCCAAAGCGGAATGTGTGAACTTAAAACAATTATTTCATTACATCTAATTAATTGTAGGTAATTTCAAGAATAGAAGAGTTGTGAATGATAAAGAACTAAAAATGAATGATGCCTGGGAGATTATGATTAAATCAGACTTCGTTATAGTACTTTCTTTTTTCCCAACTAAAGTATTAGAATTTCAAGATGTATATCAGTCAAGACTCAGGAGAAGATGAGCCCACACAGTAATATAAACATCAAAAATTATTAGCTATACCAGGGAACTGGCTAGCAATGAATAAACAGAATATAGTAATAACTGATATAGGAACAGGGCCACTACTCCTAGGGTTTCAATAGTGCACAATGGATGGAACAAGATGTGCAAGAAGCCCACACATCACATACTAAGATGCAGCTTTCATCGGAGAGGGCATGGCCATGACTGTCCAGATGGCAGAGTTTTCTGAGTCTACAAAGCTGCTCAAGGGGTTGCCAGTGGAAGCCATCCACAAAGAGATGTCAAGCCAGGAGTACTCTGCCATGAACCACTTGAGAGGACTCCAGAGGAAGCACTCCTTGAATGCCTGGAGCTGGCCCTGCAAAAGCTGTGGGTGTGACTGGAGCTGGACGTTGAAGAAATTAGACACGCTTCAGGAAACTGTCTCAAGGAGCATACCAGAACCCAAAAGAGAAATCCATTCCTCCTCCAGTTTCTCTTTAGTACTCTATACTGACAAAGCTTAACATTGTGCCCACTGGCAAAAGACAAATGTTTACAGGGTCCAGCTCTGTTGTCATAGAGAAGGCAATGAATTGTGGAATTTCAACTGTTGATGTCATTTAGCAATTCACACAATTAAATATTGTGTTTGACTTTCAGAAATATCAGCCCTGTGGTTACCGTAAATAAAATATTCTTTCATGGTTCTCGTGGTAGCTCTCTGGTCCTCAGGTTGTGACTTGAGCTGAGACCATGTCATTTTTTCTCTGTGTGTGCTCAAGCACACTCAGAAAAATCTTTCCTACACCACAGTCCTTGTAGTTGTCATTACTGCCTTAATGGTCAAGGGCAGCAGCCTCTTGGGCTTTCAACACACTTGCTTCAGTTGACACTGTATCACAATACACCGCAGGTGACAGTTTGATTAATTGTGATATCATTGCATGCCATGGATTCCTAGAATTCCATTTGCCATTAACAAGGAGCTCAACACTGCAGTCAAGCCCAAGGCTACAACCAAATCACTCCCTGAGTCCCTTCTTTCTGGTCTATCACCTGAGACCACTCCCAGGGCAGAAACCTCCTAGTAAGTTAAAGAAGAAAAGTTCAATATAAAGAATTATTAATTACAACAGGGCATTGAGGTAATGGGAAGTAGGCTTGTAACGATTAATGAGGACTCTAAAGCATGTAGGAAAAGCACCTACAGGGAGCATCCATTACCTCTTGGGCTGAGATAGTGTAGCCAAGGAATCATTTGGAACTAGAATACCCCCTTTCCCAGGGCTGAGATCTAAACCTCACTGGAGAGGCTGCATCCATGGCTCACTGGACAGCAAAAGGTTCACTGAGGTCGTGAGCCACCTGAGGGAGTGCCAAGGGAAGCTGCCGCCAAGGAACTACATATGCCACTAGCCACCGTGTACTAGAAGCACACCTGCAGAAGCTATACACACTGCAAGAGCCAGGTGTTGCAGAAACTGCTTATACTCCAGGACCCTGTCTCCCGAGCTCACTAGAACCAGGAAAAGAAACTCTTTTCTCCTCCAGTGTCTCTTTAGCACTTTTTACTGACAAAGCTTAACATCATGCCAGCCGACAAGTGAGAAATATTTACAGGTCCATCAACATTATTACAGAATAGGCAATGAAGGGTGGATGTAGACTAGAATGATAAAAATTAATGGCTATCACAGAACACTTCTGGGTTAAGATTATATTTGCGGATAATTTTACCCAGCAAGCATGAATCTATGCTTTAATTTAATGTGGAGAATATAGGAGAGTGAACCACGGTTTTTTCTGACCAAAAATGGTGACGAAATCTATATACCAGTATTGGAACCTTATAGGATCAATATAATAATAACAACAACAATAACAATAATAGAAACAGAAGAGAGACTCTTTGAGGAAAACTGAGCCTATTCAATGTGTTGATGGCCCAGTCAACATGACATTTTAACAGATGGTTATAAGAATAAAAGGAAGATGTAGATAATCTGAACTTGGAATAAATTGACAGATTTTTCTCTGAATTTATCCACAGAAAATTTTTTTTCATAGTAATTTATCCAGCCTCATTCTAATGTTTTGTGCTCGTATAGCTGTTTTGCTTTTTTCCACATCTCAGAAATAAGAGATAAACACATAAATTATTTTAATCTTTTAAGAACATATTCTGTTCTAAAGCTCTTTGGTACAGTTTTTTAAAAGATAGTGTCTGACATGCCTTCTCTTTGAACATTGTAAATATAGTGCTCTAGCTAATTACCTCAAACACTTAGAAGTATAAAGGAATATAAATCTTTACTAATTGTCTTAATTGATCTAATCTTTCTTATAATCCCTACCCCCAGGGTAAGGGAAAAAAATACTACAATGTAAATTTTACAATTTAAAATCATAATGATATTGTTTTAAAATGTCCTTTTACATAAACTCAGTCCTTTTAAATATAATGTTCAATTTCTTTGAACCCTTCCCTCTTCCTATGGTTTTCTCTGGATGGTGTCTAGCGTATGGTATACGGGCAACACAACTTAGTTGCAGTAGGGGAAGATGAATCTCAATTCTCACTGGTCACTGTTTTCCGAATTCTCATTGGATCTTGCTGCAATGTTGCCTGGTTTTCTTCTTTTACTACTAAGGTCAATCTTAGAGTTTTTTGGTGGAGCAGTGGCTTCCACCCCTGAAGCCCATAGTCCCACACGAAACCTCCACCTCAGGTTCCCACACATTCCACTCACTGGAAGGTGCCACTCCACCAGATCTCTCATCATTAGTGTCCATATGCAGGCCCAAGGGCATTCATAAGTCTCCTACACAACAATTTCAGACCATAGGAAACTAGGAGTCTGGCCTAGGATTAATCCATACATACCTTTGCTCTTGAGCCATATTGGATGGTGCCCAGCTGAAGCCAGACCTGAAAGTTGCCCAAAGTTGCAGCAAAGGAAGGGGCTCACCAGACTCAGTGGTTCAAGGCCTTCTCACATTTATCAGAATGTTTCCAATGCTGTCACCTAAAAAGAGCAAGATGAAAAGGAGGTTATTCAAAGCCCCTTCATGTGTTATCTCGTACTTTGTCTTCCTTCTTCCTCTCAGTCTCTTGGGCCAGGAGAGGCAGACTTTGGCTTCTCTCTTTCTCTACAGCATATGTACATTGTACCCATGTTTATGCACCTTGTGGCCTAGCATCGTGGGCAGGAGATTATCACTAATTGCATGGGAGAAAAATCTATGATTTCTTTCCTCTCTTTCATGGTTGTTTCTGATTTATTAAGTTAATTAAATTTGTAAAATCCTCTTGTTCTAGACAAAGCCCTACTTCAATACTAGCTGCAAGATCCTATTTTGGGCATCAGAAGCTGATTATCAGCATTCTTTCTCTTTGCATTCCTGCCCTAACAACCCTAAACCTTTCCCCATCAAATAAGTGCTACAGGCAGAACAGCAGGAATGTTGATAAAAGGAGATATCAGAGACAGGGGCCATTAATATAGTTCAAAGATATTATCCTTCTCACACAGGCTTTTGGATAATCACTTCTATACTCTGCTGTTTGGTTTTTGTTGTTTTAAATTATTCTGACTGTTCTATTTTCTCTTTCTCATTATTAATAAATCAGTAATTTCTAACTCACTTATCTATTCTATCATATCTGTCTATATATCTATCATTCTATCAATAGGATTAAGTCTGGCCTGAAGTGACAAGACTCAAAACAAAAATAGTTTTAAAAGTTGACATTTATTTCTGTCTCATGTAAAAGTAAATAGTCCTCACGTGGTGTAAAGGCCCCCAAATCACCAGGGATTCAGGCTCTTTCTCTCTTGTTGAAGCACCATCCTCCTCAATAACTAATTTCCACCTCAAGGCAAAGGAAAAACCCCCTGGCTCCAGCCATCATGTTACACTTCAGCAAACAGGACAGACGGCACTGGAAGGAGAAAGAAGCTTTCCACTCCTGGAATTTGCGTACTTCATTTTTATTTACTTTCTTTGGCCAGAACTTAGTCACGTAAGATAAATATTTGCAAGGAAACTGGGTAATATAATCTTTTGTTCTCCTTCTGGGCATCCATGTGTTTTTACAAAGACAAAGAAGGGAGGACTCAAAGGAAATGGATATTGGTAGACAATTAGCAGTTTCTGTCACATGCATATTGTACAGATGGTGGCCATAGTAAGTGAGAAAATAATATATTGTTTCATTTTATTGTCTTGTTTGAAATAAGACATAATTTTCAGAAATGATTTGTGATATTCAAATAATTAATGCTGTTCAAAGAAGATCTCACAATCATGCATTCTGCTGATTAACATCCTCCAATCAGAAAATGCCCAGCATCGTACTTCCAAATCTTTTATTTTGGTTGTTAAATTAAAAATATGAAAGGAGGGGCTGGCCCCGTGGCCGAGTGGTTAAGTTCGCGCACTCCGCTGCAGGCGGCCCAGTGTTTCGTTGGTTCAAATCCTGGGCGCGGACATGGCACTGCTCATCAGACCACGCTGAGGCAGCGTCCCACGTGCCACAACTAGAAGAACCCACAACGAAGAATATACAACTATGTACCGGGGGGCTTTGGGGAGAAAAAGGAAAAAAAAAATAATAAAATCTTAAAAAAAAAAAAAATATGAAAGGAAACAAAAAAACCCACAAAGCTGCTAACTGCCTTTGGGAGTATTAGGGGGGGAAACAAACACTGGTTTTAAGAGAACATAAGATCATTGTGTTAGCTAAGGTAGTATTACATGCTGTAACAAGCGAATCAAACAATTTCAGTGAATCTACACAATAATGGTTACTTTTTGCTAAACTAAGGGTCAGCATCCTTTTTGTAAAGGGCCAGACAGTAAATATTTTAGGGTTTTCTGGCCATATATTCTCTGTCACAGCTACTCAGCTCTGCCATTTTAGCTCAAAAGTGGCCATGGACAATATGTGCATGAATGGGTATGTTTATGTTCCAATAAATTTTTACTTACGAAAACAGGTGGCTATCAGGATTTTATCCTGGTTTAATGTAGGTGTTTCTGGCCAACAGGTGGCTACAATACTCAGTCTTCTAGAACACCAGTCTCCTAGGAAAGTGAAAGCTTGCCGTATGCTTGGGGGAAGAGGAAACTGCTTAGGTCAATGGCTAGCTCTACTCTGCCTCAGCCGTTATTGAAACAATTACTGGACTTTCATATTATTTCACAGTTATAAAAGCATGTTCACTGTAAACCTATGAATTAGATAATTTGGATTTTAATACAATTTTTTGTAGGAGATGTAAGTTAAGTAACTTGCTCAAAGAAACAGAGCTATAAATGAGAGAATAAGGATTTAGACTCACGTTCCCAAACCAGTTCTGTAGTACACTATTTATAAATTTTAAATTAAGACCTACAAGTGGATGGAATGTAAGAAGATGGTAGGAAGAATTTTGTGCAAATAAATTAATAGACTAAGTTAACAACAAGTATTTAACAAAAATCATTAATTAAGCATCTACTATATTTTGTACAGTGATGTATAGATAGAAGAGATATAAAGAGGTGTAAAGATATACTTGCTAACCTTCAGGGATTTATAATTTAGTTGGATATATATGTAATATATTAATATAATATATGATTTAGTTTTATATATATTATATAAATGTATTTAATATAATATATAATTATAATACATTAATATATTATATACTATTATAATATCATATACTATAGTATTATATACATACAATCTATACTTATTGATATATTTTATATATAAAACCTATAGCTATTATAGCTATATAGGTATATGCATAGAAACATATAAAGATAATAACTGTGATAATGTGTATTGAGTTGCAAAAAACTGTTGCAGCTTTGCATTACATGATGAAATCTTAGTTTTCTTTAAAGGCTATGAGTTTCTATCAAGATATGGGATAAAAGGAAATTCTTTATTTGCTATTTATTGGTCATGGACACTGGCTTCTCTAAAGACAAAAGTAGAATGCGTGTTCTCAGCATGTGAGTTTAAACGAAACGTGTCAGCTGCATGTATAGCTCTGTCCATTGTCTGTGCATTGAAGTCTCCCAGGACTTCACAACTTTGGAGCTGTTGGGACCTACGGCATCAATAACACTCTAATTTGTATGATAAAACAGAAAGGTTTTTCAGGACTCATTAGTTGTAAAAAGGTAGACCAAGGAACGTTTTGTAACTTCCTAAGTAATTACATGTCAAACTATTGGCAAAAATGTCTTATGAAACAATCCCTGAACATTTAGTTTCTTCCTTAACGTAGGGATGGGTAGGCTGTCTGCCAGCTACGTATATCAGCTTTGATATTCTTCCCCTGAGCATATATTTAAAATCATTCCTCTGATACTTTCAGATACAAGATATATGTATGAATTCTTTGGGACCTATATTTAAACAAATGCAAAGATCAGAATCAGCCTTATGCATTTCACACACATGTCACTTTAAAGCCCATTATTCCTATGTCTTTATTTTCTCAACAGAAGTACTATTTGCTGTAATTTTAGAAATCAAAGGCAAAAACTATCCTCCCAAGAGACAATGATACAAATAAAGGCACACTGATTTTGGATACCCCTATGCTATCAATGAAAACTGAAATTATCTTCCTTCGGGCAGTATCTCCCTATTAGAGTAGGATGCTGGCATTTCTGCATGATGAAAAAGCTCTTACCTGCCTTGCAGAACTGCGAGGGATGACTCATTATGTTGTGTTCTTGTCTACTAATTGGTAATTACCATTAATTCACTTCAGAAGTCTCTCCCCATTCCAGCACAGACCTTACTGAACCCTCACGCTCAGAGGAAAGACCTTCAAAAGAATGTTTCCTCATTAAATTTCATTTTTAGTTAATTTGTCCTTGGTAAACAGTTTCATATAAAATGTTTTAATCATGTAATTTATTTATTAGATTCTTACATGATATTTTTGCAGTAACATTTTTTACTCTGAAGGCATATTTTTAAAATCAGATGCATAGGCTGATCAATTTTTTGGTTTGTTGTGAGTATTTTTCTTTGATCAGCTTCTTTCATTTCAGTGGTGGAAGAAATGCCACAGCTATGTGTGTACTGTGGCACTCAAGTTAGGATTGGTTAAACTGAGTTACCAGTAACCCCCGAGAACATGGCCATTCTGTTTATTCCTAATTATCCAGATTTTGCTCACGTGTCTTGACTAATTTTGACTCCACTTCTGTCTCCCACATCTTCCACTTAAGTTCTGATTATTCTAAAGACAAGAGTTTTAGCTATTTAAAAATTAAGATAAGCATAAAGAATCTTAAAAAACGCACTTGAAATAAAGGAAAATGTGTTAATTTACACACATTTTTGGACAAAGTACATTTTTTTGGAAACAACATAATTCCGTTCACATTATTAGGTATAGAGCCCCACATATTCAGCTTATGGAACTCATCCTTGCCTATCTGTCCACATTATTTTGAAACTATATCCTATATAGGAAAATTATTTCCTAAATCCTTCTTCAAATTTATGACATTTACTTCTGCAACCTACCACTGTTTATGGTACAGGTTCCTGACAGATGAGCCTGAAAAGTAGCTTGAAAACACACTGATTTGCCATCCCCTGTCTCTATTAGAGAGTTCTGTTTTGAAGATAATGTCAACAAAGTGACCAGGCATTATTGCTTTTGTTGCTGAACTTTCTTGCCTTACTAAACACTGTGCCTTTTATGATTTTCTTTATCAAGCCTTGCAAAATCCTCTCATCTGTGAACCTGGAGACAAAATATCTCAACATTGTATCCTTATCTACTCATCTTTTAACAGGAAGAAGAGTAACAAATAAATACGAAGGACACATATGCGCTTCATGGTAGCACTGCATAGTTGCTTCATTTTTTCAACTTTTGAGCCTGGTCAACATCATCTATTATGATCACCAAATGATGACCATTCATGGTCATATAGCAACATTACGCAATCAATCATTCAGACTTTGATTTGTCAACATTTTTCTAAAAATAGACACCAAGCAACTGGAAACTCTACAACATAAAAAGCCATATCATTTATATCTTTTGAAAGAGATCTATGGCCTGATTTTTTTCAAGACAGTTTGCTAAACATTCTAGACGTTGCATATCCAGCTGGACATATCAGATAATGAACCTAGGAAATTCTCCCATGATTGTAGGATTCGTGAAAAGGAATATAGAGAAACTAAAATTTTGGGGGTGTTTAAGATAGAACATCTTCAGTTTTGAAATCTGATAAAAATACATGATCTTATTTGGTCAACCATATTGTTTTCTTTTTTCATAGACTTTCCAGCTGTCAGCCTCTCCATGCAGATGCCCCACAGCCAAGATTCAGGTATCAGAAGTGGAGTTAGTGAGCATTTTCCGTGAAAAAGTGTGTCTCACTTAGTAAATGAATAAATAGTAACCCATCAGTAATGCATCTATTAGCTGAGATGATGCTTTGGAATGACATTCTGTTATCCCTATTTCTTTTGTGGTGGTGGTTGTTAGAAATAGCTCCTAAGGCAGAAATTATGTAGGCAGCTAGGCCTGCACTTCAAAACATCTGATGAGAAGAATTACTGTTTGAAGGGATCATTAAATGCTAGCCAAAACAATTCCAAGTATGTGCCAGAAAACAAATGTTCCTCTGATTCTTTAAATGGAGGGAAGTGTTAAATAGGAATTCTGCTCTGTGTTTAGGTGTGGTACCTCACCCTCAGGGGGCGTTCGCTGAGACAAAAGACAACCAGCTTCTGGACTAGTCCATTGATAAGGAAACTCACCTATTTCAATGATGACTGAACTGGAAAAAATCACATTCAGCATAGGTGACGTATTTAGTTGATGACCAATAGTGCACAAATTCGATTTTATCTTTTCTGTTGAGCCAAGGATTGTTTTAAAATTATTCTAACACCAAAGATGTTTTTTTTGAGGGTAGTAGAAATAGGCAGGAAAGAGCAGAATTTAACCAAAATTCTTGATGGGAATGGAATCTACTCCAGGTGAATTTAGACTGACTTAATGCTGCATACAATGATGAAGTAAAGAAACAAAACACGCGTACAATCTTCCCCAAAGTCAGACGCTATACTTAACTACAACAGGTGAAATTGGAGATGTCTGTGAAACTTGCAAGAGAAAATGAGAAATAACAGTTAGATCTTTGAACCTAAAGTTCAGATAAAAATCTGGGATAGATTTGTTTTTTACTTAGGTATTGTTCCAAGCCAAGGGAATAGATTAAAACTTCTTTGGAAAGAGTATGCAAGAAAGAAAAGAGAACCCAGGATCAAGTCCTGAGGTTATGGCTTCAGCAGTTAGAGAAGGACACTCTCACTAAAGGATGGTCATTCAGGAGGAGAAAATCCAAGGGGATGGAGTGTTATGAAATCCAGGAAAAAAAGAGTTGTTAAAGAGAGAGAGGAAAAGCAAAGAGGGATGATGTGGGCAGAAGAGCAACATTTGAATCTGGCCACATGAGTTCACTGGCAAATTTGTAGGAGCACTTTCAATGAAGAGTTAAGAATAGAATTCAGATTGGAGTGCGCTGAAGAGTGAGTGGGGATGTGGAAGGGGAGGTGATTGTGTGTGGTTTCAAATACATAGTATCTGGAGGGGAATCTAGAGGGGAATAATTTTTTAAATTAAGTGATTAGGGTGTACATATATGTAGATAGGAATAATCCAGTGGTAGGAATGAGATTGACAATATAGAAGAGAAAAGGGTTACTAGCATCAGTGATTTCAACCCTGGTGTTGTGTTAGAATTGCTTGAGAAAATTTTAAAAATATCGATGGTTGGGCCAATCCTAGACCAGTTGATCAGAATCTCTGGGAGTGAGGCCCTGGAATAGGTATTTTTAAAAACTCCCCACGTGACTCAAATTTGTAGTCAGTGTTGAGGGCCACTGAACTAACTCAATGGTTTCTCAAACTTTAGAGTACATCGGAATCACCCTCTAGAGTTTCTGATTCAGGTTCCTAAGTGATGCTGATGTTGCTGGTCTGAGGATGACATTGTGAGAACCATTGAACTATCAGAACAAATGTAGCTTGTATAGAAGAGTGAAAGGAAAGAGATCCAGAGTACCAGTGGAAGGATACACCCTTGACTGACAGAGGCTCACGTCCTCCATTGTCAGAGGAGGGGAAAGTGATGATGGGAAATGTAAGATTGATCTGTGATGGGAAGGCAAGGACATTCCCATCTCAGTGAAGTATATGACAGGTAATTGAGTGACAGTTGGGTGGGGAAAGGGAGCATAAAAGTTTGAAGAAATATGAAGATTATTTTCTTATATTGTAGATATTAAGCAAACTATGAAAATATAGTAGGAATATCAGGCAGTCCACATTTGAGGTTTGAATCAGAAATTTTAAAAGGGGAAAAAGTCTGCTTGTATAATTTTCTCTTACAGCAATCAGAAGTGACCAATATGTAAGATCCTTGTTTTACCACCATTTATTAGTAGTCTTCCAGGACTAGATGCTTTTTGATTAGATCTATCATGGAAAAATTCAGAGTGGGCTTCTCTGCCAAGAGCCAGATGATAGCAATGGATGGAATTAGAGCTATTGAAACACTTCAAAGGCTGTTTATGGTAACTATGTATCTAATTATTCTTGTATTGACATAATCAATGCCTTCACCCCAGCTGATCATTGTGGGATCAGCTCATCTTTGCCTTTTCACTTCAGAGCAAACGAGCTGGCACAGGCAAGCAAACCACGCAGCTGTTGACACTTGTTTCTGTAAAACCCTTTGGGAACCTCCCTCTAGATGTCTTCATCTTATAGGTACACAGCAACAGAAAAAGATATTCTAGGAAAATATCAGTATCTATCAAGAGTTACTCATGTTACCAGAATACCCAGGAAGCAAATGTGAAGCTCCTTGGAACTGCGCGGGGAGCATTAGGCCAATGTACTTTATGTACATTGTACAAGCAGAAAAAAATTAAAGTAACATTTTTAATAATGATGTTCCTTTCGATATAGGAGGATAAACCACCCTTGTAAAGGATGCAAAAGCATTTGTGAATTGTAAAAAATAATCTTGTTTGTAAAAAATTGCTTTATACAAGCCAAGTGTTTCTCTTGGTATAAATAAGAATATTGCCTTGAGAAGTGTATGGGATTGGCAACTAAACTCTTTCTACATTCTTTTATATGATACTAAAAATCATGTGCTTCTACCTATTCAGAGAGCTTCCAAATGTGTCCTTCAATTCAGTACACAGTTCTTAATCCCTGTTGTGCAGGCTCTCCGTTCCTTTAATTCCCACTACAAACTTGTAAGAGAGGAAAGCTAATATTATGCTCCTTTTACAGGCAAAGAAAGATAAAGAGCCTAAATTATTTGCATAGTCTTGCAATTGGTGCCAGAAATGGGCCTAGGACCCATGGTTTTTGATTTCTCCCTAACGTTTTTCTTCCCAAGAAAAGTGATCGAGTATAGCTTTTTACACTTTTTAAAAATAAGCAATTATTAAATTTCAAGAAAGGATAAGTTTCTGGAAATTTAAACTACTTTCACCCTAAGCAATAAGGCATTAACACTGGAGAAATCACAGCATTTTACCCCTCTCACCTCATCCTCCTTCAGAGGAAATTATGCTCATTTCCCCTTCTCTCACTGTCAATCTCTTCTTTACATAAAACTGACTATAACTTAAAGTAATTTAGAAAATGGAAAGGAGTGACCAGAAAGGGAAATATTATTGGCTTTGTCTCCAAATTATGGTTTTAATTAATAATTTGGGACTTCAAGACGATTAAAGGTCTGGATTTGGACCAGAACCCAGCTTGTTTTCCAGCGGGTGTTTTCCAAGGGCATGTGCAGCCTTCCCAAGTCAGCTGGTCTCTGCCCTGCGGGAAGCTGCTTTTTCCTGACTGAACAGCTTTCTAGTTCAATGGTGATTTGAGGTGCTTGGAGCTAGAAGTCTGAACTTCTGGAAAGAATGAAAGTGCCTGGAAACCATTGGAGAGACAGGCCAGTCATGGCCTCTCTTCTGTGTACTGACAGCAAGGGCTTTCAACTTGGCCCGAGTCTTCCAGGGAACCTCAATTTAGAATCAAACAGCACAGCCTCAGGGAAGCAGATGTATGCCAGGGCACTAGGAATCAAATCTAGAACTTTCCTTTTGTTCTTAGTTTCCTGTATTCCTCTCTTCCATTCAACCCTTGCTCCAACCTTAATACCTCCTCTTTATTTTCTCCTTGTCTGAGGTTTCTCTTGTCTGTGGCTCCCCCATCTCTTCTCTCTCCATCTGTTCTCTCCTTCTTCCCCCTCCCTCCCTCCTTTCCTTCCTTCAGATCTAACTTACATTTCTTTACTTCTTTTTTTGAATTTTGCTTGCTTTATATAACAATATATCTTGGATTTAAAAATCATTTTGCTTTGAAAATATTTTAACTCCATAACAGAGAAGAAAACTGGATAAGTATAATACTTATTTAGGTACCAGCTCTTCAGCAAGTAGCTGTTAGTTCTAGTGATCCCTGGTGGCGTTCTTTAAAGAGTGCTTGATTCTGCTTGACAGAACAGAAGAAGCCTCTTATATGACCAAAATCTTGAGTAATTTAATAAGGTGATCACACTGCTTTTTATTTTCCAATCCACACATAACTTCCAGGGAGTATATAATGCCAAAGGATAGTCACAGCAGTCTGTTGCACATGGCTTTTGCCCATGTCTAGCTAAGGAATTTCCCATGTCCAAATAAGAAATTCTACCCTCACGTCAGCCCGGTGACGCAGCAGTTAAGTGCACATGTTCTGCTTTGGGGGTCCAGGGTTCGCAGGTTCGGATCCCAGCTTGACATGCCATGCTGTGGTAGGCGTCCCACATATAAAGTAGAGGAAGATGGGCATGGATATTAGCTCAGGGCCAGTCTTCCTCAGAGAAAAGAGGAGGATTGGCAGCAGTTAGCTAAGGGCTAATCTTCCTCAAAAAAAAAAAAAAATTCTACCCTTTCTCAGTTCTTCTTACCACAGGGTAGCTTCAGTTACTGTCTATAACATTTATTTGGAGTAAGAGTCTAATTTATAATCCCATGATTTAGTTTCCTCAGTGCTTAAATTCATCATTGTCATCAAGATGGGGAAATGAAAATAATAATATTATGATTTATCTACCATGAGAATTGCAGGTACAAATTACTGCCATTATCAAGAAAAGAACTTTAAATCATGTTTTTTCCTGGATCTGATAGCTTCCTACAAAGGCACTGGTAAACAGAATCAGTTACTGAAGGAAGACATTGCAGGGCCAGTGTATTAACGGTCTTTGACTTACTTCAAAGGAGCCTGTGATGAGGCCATCATCAAATGCGCCACCTGTAAACTGCACAGTGAAAACAGCATGAGCATGTGTATTAGGCATTTAACTGTACATCCAGAAGGAGAAATTTAGATTTACAGATTTTACTGTCCTTTGGGTCTTTGGATAAAAGATACGTTCTGTACTGCAACTTCCTCATCTGCGGACTCAAGAGAATGGACGCTAACTCAAAAATAATCAGGGGTATTTTCTAAGTACTTTGAAATATTGAGCTAATGTTTATTCTCTAGAAAATGAGAGGCATCTAGAGAAATGAGCTAAATTAACTTCAAAGGTGGCTCCAGAAGAGTGGAGGGAGGACCAGTGATGGCAGATTGCAGTGGATTTAATAATCGAAGGTACATTTGGGAGGCAAATGCTAGCAATTTCTCTTCAATCACCCAGTGACCTCTAGCATAAAGCTGTTTAAAATCTTCTTTCTCAGGTTTGTATCTAAACTACTGTTTCTTATTTTGAGAAAAATACTTGCTTAACCACTGTTTCGATAGGTTGCCATCTGCCACAAATATGACTAAGATTCCTCATTGAGTAGGAGTTTAAGATGATTGAGAGATACAGAAGAATGGGATGGAGACTTTGGAATATTGTTTATCTGTCAAATATTATAAATTTTGTTCTCATAGTGAGTAAGAGGGGAAGGTAAGTTGCAGTACAGACCTGTGCATCTCTAACTCTGTGCAATGTCAGCACAGGACCATTCCATTCAGTATCCAGGATTGAACCACTTCATCAATGCCACGTTACCTTTCCGTTTCAAAGTGTTCCATCCACGGACACTTTGTTTTCTAGTCATAGCTTTGGTAAATGAACAGATAGAAAGTTTTAAATTTTGACAGACTATGAAGAATACTGGACTCAATTTTTTTCTTAATAGGGTTCATACCTATACTATTCACAAAACTCTTAAATAATTTCAATGTAGTAAATGTTTTCTGAAGACATGTGAGAACTTAATAAAAGTGATCGAATTGAATCTAGCTAAAATTGTAAGTTGTTACAGATAACATCCTTGGAAGTGACCTTGTTCATTAATTTTTATGCTTCCTGCAGTTTCATAAGTTACCTGTAAACCTGGAGTTTGCTTTGGCAATACCATTAATCTGGATTCCTCCGACCCTTAACAAAGTTTCAACCTTATAAATATTCTGATTTTATTTGGGAGTTTTGTTTATTTCTTCAACATCTTTATTCAGTATTGTCTCATGCCCATTGACCTTGAGTGACTGTAGGACTTCCTGTGACTAGAACAGCTGTTTGTCTATTTGAAAATAGGTTCACCCTTTTATGTTCCCTCATGATAATGTGTCCAAGGGTGGAAGGAACTCTTATAGAAACTTATTTCATTTTTCTAAGTGTAAATATGAGATAATGAGCAGAGTACACGACTCCCTCCTGTAAGTTATAATAGAAATAACTAGAAATGTGTGTGCCATTCAATGACATGTTAAATAGAAAGCTTGAAAACTTAGGAACAATGTATCTGGAAAGAAATTGCTTCACAGACATCTATTTCTCTGCAGTATATTTTGCTCGTCTTGTGTTTTTAAAAAAATAATTTCAGGTAGTGCCATTTAAAAACAAATGGACCTTCTTTTTTTTTATCCAGGACCTAAATTGTGCTTTAAATGGACAAGACCACCAACTTTTTAAAAAATGTGTGATTAGATAATGTTTATTAAAAAATAAGCTTATTTTTAAAGGTCTGAGTGAAACATTTGTGGAAAATTAGTAAAGCGAGAAGGAAATTAATATGTTTCCAATCGAGGAAAACACCATTATCAATGTGAGGTCACAATACAGAGCTCGGCCAATTTGTGACATAAAAAATAAACCAATACCAGAGAAACAAAAGGCTCATTTGCCCTAGCTTGCTCTTTTCTCTAAGTACAGCTGAGAGCTTAGCACTCTCAAACCCATTCTGTACCAGACAGCAGCAGCAGAAAAATATCAGGAGACCTGGGGAAGCAAAGTCAAGATGCCTGCCTGCAGTTCAGTTTCCCTAGCTGCTGGCTTGGTCCTGGCTGTTTCATGGAACAAAGGCGGAAAAAGGGCCATGTGGAGGAGTCCGTTTACTTCCCACTGTGGCACGTCTACTAGCTCCACACCTAGAAAAGGGGTCCAGAACCCTGGAATTTCATCTTGATTCCTCTTCCTTAGGGAAAGATTATAGGAAGAGGGAGTCATCATGGAGATATTTTATTTCTCCTTAGAGACTGAAAATTCTCCTAGATACCATTCTAAAACACTGATATGTTTGTGCCATTCTTTGGCTTAAAAGTCTTCTAGTAACTTCAATTTTCTAAAGAATCAAGTCCAAAATTTCTAGCGTGCCATTTCTGTTGTTTATTTTACCTTTATATCACCTATGTACTCTACGATCCAGCCCCATTGGGATCTTGCCGTATCCTGAATATATCCTCCTCCTCCCCTGCCCCCAACCCCAAGGCTGTTGATTACCTACCCAAAAAGCATTCTGCTTTCGCCCCATATATTCCTTTCCTGCAATCAGAACCTTGATTTGTTGGCCAGTGGTGAGAGATCCTTTGTTGGGAGAGTGTGTAGTCCTTTCCGCCGGTTCCAAGAGATTAGCCATATTAGTAATGAGCCAGTCACTGTGGTCTCATTTTTCCTTTGAGTCAATACTGACGAGTGAGATATAAGGAGAGGTCAGTTGGGGGAGAATTTGTCAAAACGTTAGATTTTCTAACACAGGAGATACCTGCAGCTAATCCTGCACTTTATATCTTCTTACTAGTTGAACACAGATGTAACTTCTGGAGACATGGCAGCCATCTTATGACAATGAAACACTGAGCATAAAAACCAAATATTAAAGCTGAGGTGATGGAGAGTAAATAGAGCCTGGGTATGTAATGACATCTTGAAATGTCTAATTCCAAAATACCTTCTTCCATATTTATCATTAAGTTAGCTTTACACGGCACTGTGATCTAAGCTATGATTATTAGACTCTTTGCTACTTTTAGCTGGAAGCATTTCTTCATGGTTGTACATTTGCCAACGCTTGTGTAATGGCCTTCCTCACTTATCAGCTGTAGAAATTCAATTATCCTTTGCATAAGAGTTCAATCAGGGTGCAACTAGGAGTGCGTAGAATGAAAAATTTATTATAGGAATTAGACCTTATGCATATGTGGGAGGAGATGGGGAAAAGGAGATCCAAAAAGATCAAAGAAAAATCACTAACGCGACAGGGTGTGAGTGAATGGCGTTAAACTTGTAGGAAGCCAGGCTCATCCAACTGCCAGAGTAGATCTTCAAAAGAATATAATAAAAATCTGTAGATCTCAAGAGGGAAGAAGGGCAAGAGAGAGAGATAAAAGGAAATGGAGAATTATTTAGCTCTCAGATCATTAGACATGGATATAGGCCCTAAGGAGGGCATGTTGAGTTTTAATGCCCACGAGGGGACAGGAATTGCAGTTGCTAAAAGTGTTGAGCTGGAACTAAAACTGCCACAGAGTACTCATTCCTATGATGAGGCAGTCTTGCTCGGTGCAACAAAGAGCAGAATCAGTACCACAATATTTAGAAATGATACAACTATCGGAAAGAGCCTCTAAAGCAACTATGTTTAAACTAATAAAATAAATATAAGGGAGATAAGCCATAATAAAAGAATATGATGTTACTAAAGTTACTGAATTTTAAATTTTACTTAATTTCCATTAATTTCTATTTCAGTTTCAATAGCCATGGGTGGCCAGTGGTTACTGTATTGAACAGAGATGTCCGAGACATTTTGGTATTTCTAATTAGTTGTAGAATAATTGCTTCTTTGCTTCTTTCAGTTACGTAATTTGAAGTTCTGGGAGAGAGACATCCTTTCCCATTAAAAAGTTGATTTGTTTACATAATAATACACATCAAGCTTTGAAAACTGAAGTGCACCATCTCTGAGGTTAAGTTTAGTGTTATGAACCATTAGAAAGAGAGAAAATGGGAAATGCACTTCTGTTTTGTGATAACTCAAAACAAGATTTCTAAGGCTTTTCTGAAGCCGTTGCCAACTCAGAAACTATGTTACACAAATCTACGGTGACTTCATTATCTGTTACCTGTTATTGCCCTGTTGAACTAAAACAAACTGTTGTATTATGTGACCTATAAAACGGTATTAGGCATTTTATTACTTGCTTGCTGTCAACTTGAACGTAAGACAGTTATTAAAGATTACACTGAGAAGACTCAGAGTCCTACAAATGTTATTTTACAGAGCTGACAGGTTGCCCTTAATGTCTCCAGTCATAAAAGAAAGAAACTGGATAAATCTGAAGCCAGTGATATAAACGCAACAGGCAGTGTGATGAATAAAACACAGACATGAGCAATCTTCCTTTTCATATTCTTTTTATTTTTCTAATGCCTATGCCATTACTTTAATAGCTTCTAACTGATGTAAATTGGAAAGCAAGACCATTAAAAGAGTAATTCCGCTGAGGAAAAGAACATTTCTTTATAGTCACGTTAGGTGCCCGAGTGTGATCTAGGCTTTCATAATCCATTGCTGAATTTATGGATGTTAGAAAGTAGAGAAACTAAACAGGAATGGGGCACTTCTGATTATAGGCATCATTGATTTTGGCAAAGCATCCAGTGGAGGTGAAACTTATTTGGCAACCTGGATTATGTTCCCAAAGAAACATGTTTTCAATTTCTTTTTCATGTGACTTAATCTCTTCCTAGAACAGACACATCTCAGGTCATGAACAACCAACTAGGAACGTCAAGTAAATATAAATAGTTAAGTGCACACCCCTTACCTTCTTAGCAGTCCCTCCCTAACTCCGTATTCTTCTTGTGGCCTAGTTATGGCTTACAACAAAGCTGCCCTGGTCTTATAGCGCCCCCTGGTGCACAAATAGAGAACCATCTCACCCACCATCTTTTCACCTCTTCCCCTACACCACCCCCATAGCATAAAGGAACCAGTCTCTTTTTCCTTCTACCTGGAAATAACTCTTAACTCTAAACCAATTTATTAAATGGGCTGAACATAATATGCTACAGGAAAAGCCTTTATTTCTTCTCTCATTACTCCTTTCAGCATTGCTCTGTCAGCTCTCCTTTCCCTGCCCACTGACATCTCTGGAAGATACAGTAACTCTCTTGTCACTTTCACTTATCAAAATTGTCTTATTTTTTGATAATTCTTATTTCAGGAATAATCATTAGGTGACCCACTGTCAAAACTGAGCCTTAGATACCAAAGATGCCCCCGCTCCACTTAGCTTGGGCGATTTTAGATGAGGCTGTGATCTGTGCTTTCATTCTATCTCTTTTCCCTCTGACTTTTCCAGAAACAACATGAGGAGAGTAGAGATTAGAAGAAAAAGGACAAACTATCTTCTCTAACTGGTACAATTTGTGGCTATTGGTGCCCTTCTGTAAGGATAGGCATTTATGTGCTTGTTCTCTTATGGAGGACATTTTATGATTTTATGTTTTTTGGGGAATACCCCTTTTCTCCCCCTGACACACCCAGGTTTCTGGTCCTGTGTATTTGCTTAATTGGAGCCGTACATGTTCCAACTTACCACTTGTTTACACTCACACTCATTCCTTCCCTCAACAAATTGATCTTTTGGCCATGCCCAACATGCAGCCCTGTTGGGTTGAGGTTCCATCAAGTCGGGGCTGCTGGATGCTCTTGTGCACCCACCTGGCATAGGGAAAAGTCACTTTTGCCTGCTGCACCTACATGGGAGTGCAAGCTATAAACTCTGTTGCCCCTACTCTTTACTCTGCCAGTGCAGAATGTTCCATCTGCCTCCCACCTTTGGAATTTTCTGGAGAGAAAGGCACTAGTCTTCACAGTCAAGTAGAGAGACAAACTCTCCCAAACACTGTCTGTGTGCGCCTGAGTTCTGGTATAAGTTTCACTGTTTCTGCAGCTTTGCAGGCATCTATCTAGTTGGGGAGTAGGATGTTTGTCTCACCTTCTTAACTGTCCTCATTCTTTATTAATGCTTCTCCTGGCACATCCCTCATCGTCCTATGAGGAGGGCCAGAGAATAGCCCCTTTCCTCTTTGAGTCTAAAACTTACCAATTCTGTAACACTAAATAAGTTCCTCTTCTGTATATACTTGAGTTAACATTATATTTCTATTTATTATTTATATTTATATTATTTATGTTTGTATTATATTTGTATTTATTGAATAAAGGTAAGATAAGGACAGAAGGACCAGTTTGGTCACGTCTTAGAGAGTGTTGTGGGGGTTTATGTAGAGTATGGAGGTGCTTATATCTATGGTTGTGTTTAGGGGCTTCAGCCAAATTTTCGAGATATGGGGAAAAGACCCCACCATTCACCATTATATTATATTTCTTCTTTGCCCCTGTCTTTTAAGATAACCCAATACAAACATCAGAAAAATATCTTTCAGTATTTTTGCTTTCTTCATTTATGATAAAAACAAAAATAATCACCAAGTACAGAGGTTTCAAGATATGTGTGGCGCACAGCTAAATGTTTTACAGATAATATCTCATCTAGTGAGCACAATAATTCTAAGAGGTAGATATTATATTCTCCATTATATGGATGTGAAAATTAAAGCTGGGTAAGTTTAACTAATTTGTTTAAGGACTTATAGCTAGTAAGTAGCATAACTTGGATTTGAACTCATATTTCTAAGATTCTAAGGGCTATGATCTTAATTATGACACTGTATGTACTGTCAAAACATGATTTTTGCATGCCTAAGTGATTCATGCTATTGATATACTAGCATTAAGAAACAAAATTCTACCCACAACTAGAAGGATGTGCAACTAAGATATACAATTGCATACGGTGGGGGGACGGGGGGCGGGTTGGGGAGATAAAGCAGAAAAACAAAAAAGAAAAGAAACAAATTCTTAAAGAAATGTATTTAATAAGCAACAGGCGTTCTAAAATGCTTTTTAATAGTTCTTGAAATTGTCCTGTAGTTACCATGCAAATTATAGCAAAATCTCCGCCCCTCTGTGCTCTTCTAATCAAATTTCCTATTCTCTAAACAATAGCACTTAGGTTGGAGAACAAGCTCTTCCCACCTCCCTTTGAGGGGATTAACCCTGCATTGCCTGAGGAACCTGTAATGGCTTCCCCTAAGGGAGTTGACAGGCAAGACAAGGCTGAGTTTCCTCAGGACCCAGCCCCACCACCCCGCTGTGCTTCTAGACCTAAAAAGAGATGCAAATCCAAACAGGCCCCAAAAGGTGAGGTACAAATTGAGACCCATGACGCACTACACTCCAAAGTGTGACATTTGGGTTCCACAGGAAGCAGATTCTGAGACAGAGATATGCCTGCAGGAAGTTTATTGGCGCAAGCTCTCAGGATTAATAACTGTTGGTGACAGGAAAGGAAGAAAGTTTGAGCAGAGTAAATGGTGGGCTGTCCTGCAGTCACAATAAAGGCCTCCGCCAGCCTTGTGGGGAGCTCTGGAGCTGGACTGCCTCTTCAGAGTTGGGCTGAGTTGGAGCAAGGAGGCTGGACATTTGTAGCCACACATGAACCGTCATTGGATGCTGGCTGCCCTGGGGAAGGGAGAGTGACTTTGGGAAAGCGGCTATCTTTAGCTGAGTATAATTCCCAGAGAAGGCCAAGAGCTGAGGGCTATTGGCAGGCTGCATGCCCAACAGTTGGACATAAATCCTTCAGTCTCGAAGGGGCATCTGAACACAGAATCCTCTACAAGTATATTATCATTGTATTGTTATTTTCAATTTAACCGCTTTGAGGGACTTTATAAGTTTAATAGGCTTTGGTGTGGGCTTTCTAAGTGTTATATTCTTTTCACCTAGAAGTTTAATGAGAAAATCTATTTCAAATACAAAATGTATGTACTCAATTTGTATCATGATGCATTTAAAAATTGAGCTCTCTATAAGTCTGAGGCTTCTCTCCATTTTTATCCATTTTTTAACACAAGAGTAAACAAAATGATATAATCTGTTTGCTGGCTCTTCACTGGTGAAAAAGTAAGTAAATGAAAATAAATTAGACAATGTACTAGGCATTGTGCACATATAATAAATTGTTTAAGCTTCACAGTAAACCAGGGTGATAGATAATATCATTCCCATTATTCAGATAAACAAACTGAGGTTCAAAGACGTTAAAGAAAGTAGCCAAAATGACACATCAAGTGGTTGCTTCAGGAATTCCCCCTTTTAGTGAAAAAGGTACATTATATGTCTATATTAGTTATACATATCTGCAAACAAATTACCTCCAAATAAGTACTTAAATAATAAACGTTTATTGTCTCATGTAATTTCTGTGGGTAATGGGAATAATTTAGTTGGGCGATTCTGGCTCAGTTGTAGTCGGGATGTCAGCCCTGGGTGGCAGTCAGGTAAAGACTTGACTACGGCTGAGGACCCATTTTGATGCTGGCTCACTCCTAAGGCTGTGGGTGGGAGGCCTCAGTTACTTGCCACGTGGACATTTCCATATGGCTGCTTGTGTGTCCTCAGAATTTGTAGACATACTTTAAGACCATCACCATGTTAAATGTGTTCAAGTAGCACGTATGCTTAACTTGCAAAATTTTCGTCACAAGTTAGGACCATTATTAATAGAACCAACTTTCTTGATTGCTGCAAGAAGCAGGTCCTTCATATGGCGATATTTACTTAGTTTTGAATACAGATTTGCTCATGTACGGTGTTATATAGTGGAATGAATATTAATTCTTTCTGGCAGTTTTGAATATTCTAAGTGAAAGATTGTTTTAATGCAGTATTAAATATTTTCAATGTTAAAATTATTGTATTTATAAATTTATTCAGTGAGTATTTGTCAAGTACATGCTATTCATCAGTATTGTTCTAGATGCTGAGGATAAAGTAACAAGCAAGACAGGAATCAAAATATGCCTTTATACATCTTAAAGTGTAGTGAAAGAGACAAACAATAAGCAAGGAACAAGATGAATTAAAAAAGGTAATTTAGATTGTGATATGAACTATGAATCAGGGTAAGATAATTGCAGGTGAAGTGTATGTGCACAGGAACAGTGGTGGAGGGTGGGGGGAGAGGAGGGGAGGACACATTTTTGATATGATGGTCACAGAAGACCTCTCTGACAAGATAACACTTGACATGTTCAAGGAACAATATGGAGGCTAGTATGACTGAAATGTTAAGGTAGTGATAAGAAATAAGGTTGGAAATGTAGCCGGAGACTAGATCCCAAGAGTCTTAGAGGCTATAGGAATTAAAGACTTTGGGTTTTACTTTAAGTGTTATATAAGCCAAGGGACACTTGAGAACAAGAAAGTGACATGATCTGATGTACATTTAAAAGCAAGATTCTAGCTGCTCTTTGAATAATAAACTCTAGTGGGATAAGAGTTCAGTTGGGACTCCCAACTGGGAGATGACTGCAGAATCTAGAGATAACAGCGTCTTAGAATAGGAGGAAGCAGGGAAGGGGAAAGAAATGGTTAGACTCAGACAACTGGAGAGAGAAACAAAGAAGTAAAGAGTAAGCCAAAGGCTTTTGGCCTTATGGTGCTATTCATTATGCACTGCTAGAATGCTTTCAGACTTAGTTTTTCCCCTAGAAGAAATTTCAGAAAACAAATTTAGTTTGGGAAAATAGTTCTTTACAGCTAACAAGTGATTAAATCAACATTTTCCCCATTACCCAAGCGATAGCCACATTAATTCTGCCTGCAGAGAATGAGGAAATCAATAAAGCTTTTTAATATCCATGATTATCAGTTCATTATACATTTGTATAAAAGTTTAGTCATTACTTAATTTGATATGAGATTAACTTTATTATCATTTACAGTTTCTTTTGATAATATTTTCTATGCTTTAATAAGAGCCAAAATATTTCCCGTCTGGTAATTGAATAATGAAGCAATTAGAACTGGAGCTCAAAACTCTCTTCTTTAATTAATAGTCACTGTTTTTGTAACAACTCTCGTGTGGATGGCTTTTCTTATTAGATTTTCTCTTATTTTCTAATTGAGCAGTGCTAACTTAATAATCTACTGTGTTGTGTTACGTATCTATCTTTAATTTGAACAATCCAAACTTTATTTCTTCCTGCTTTAAGATCCCTGGTTTCCAGGGATGTTAACATGTTTTAAATGAGAAATAAAATGGATTCATTGTTCAAAGAAGTTTGGGAAATATGAACAAAGTTCAAAGGGAAAATTTTTCAGAATTTTCTAGAGCACTTAGTATATCAATGTGCATATTTTTCCAAAGAGGAAATATGATATACAAAATTAAAACTTATTGACCAAATAACGATTTAATTTCTCCTTTAGAAAAAGACTTGCCTACCCCATTCTCTTCATTAATATTACTCTTCTCACTTAATTATGGAGAATAGAGTGTGTATTGATAGTTGATTGAAACTCAGTTTGACTTTGATCACTATCATTAATTTTTCATAAATCTTTCTTGAGCACCTATTATGGGTGCTTAGACTCAAGGATACAGCAGTGAACAAAACTAACACAATCCCTGCCCTTTGGAATGGTCTTCATATGAAGTCTATATACCCATTGGAGGACCCAGAGACATTCCAAGAAGCTGACGAATGGTTTTAAAGGGAATTCATTTCCAGATTTTCAATTCAGTGCATACTCTTTCCTAAAATGAATGTACCTGAGGAAGCCCCTGGCAAGTGATTCCTGCCCATCCCCACCCCCTACCAACACTATCACAAAGAACATCCTCTAGCTTTGCAAAAGACAGGGAGACCTGTCACCCATCTCTTATATTACTTAACTTACTTCCATACATTGTTTCATGGGAGATAGTCTTCTGAGAGCCAATCTCAAAGTTGGCTTTGATGTTAAGAAAGCAAACAACCCTAATCCACTGGTTCTTTCTCACTGTCAACCACGTGCTCACACACACGGTCCCTGTTATTCTGTCTCTTTCTCCCTTTCCCTCTCTTCCTCCCCATTTCCTTCCTCTCTCTTGCACACACACACACACACACACACAGGTGTCACTTAAATGAGAAGTTTGGTGTTATTTTATTAGTGCTCACTGCTGACCAGAAGAGTGGTCACCTCCAGTGATTACAGAGTGCCATTTTGAAGACATAACTCCTGATAGGTTAGTTCCTAAGCCAGATCAGCAAGTGATTTTCCAGCTTCTTGGCTGTCCCCAAAGAAATAATGTCACACCTATGTCCTTTACCTTCTCTTCAAACTAGAGCTAGTAGGAGGTTTCAGAGTGAATAAAATACAGCTCCTGTGAGTTCAATTACATTCTTGGCTAATAAATGGTGTTAAGAGGAAAAGTCTTGAATTAAAGGGAGATAGCAAACTTCTTGCAATGGAGGTGGGCAGCAGTCCACCAAACATCAGTCATTTCTGTTACAGGCAACCCACAGGGCCTTAGCAAAATATATGAGGGAAATTATAAATTAGGGTTAAAATTTCAGGCTGGCTTTCAAAAACTCATTTAACACATCATAAATGTGAAATAGTGTAGATTTGCCATAAAAATATTTAAAAGTATAAAGAAAACATAATAAGTTTCTACTTTTCTTTTAGGTATCACTAAATTATTTAAATATCAAAACTCTCAAATTAGTTCATAGTCCTGAAATATTCTTTGGCAGCATTCATTCACGTGCCCCTACCAACAAGACCTTGCCCCCCATACTCCCTGACTAAGTAGGGGTGAGAATTGCAGCCTCATTTTATGGTACAGCCACTATCCAATTCCGTGAAGGCCACAGTCATGTGAGAAGTGGGAGAGAGCCAGAATGGGCAAATCTATTTTGTCAAGTCGTCCTATAAACAGTGGCTTTCAGGAGTGCTGCTACAGAGCCTGAATCCTGGAGGCCTGGCTCCCAAGCAGCTGTTAATAATGGGAGGCAGCTTGTTGGAGGGAGCTCATGTCAAATTCCCTTTCCCAGTTTTTATTCTTCAGTTAAGCTACATTGAGTCACATGTCTCTCATTTGAAGTGAAAAGTGTTCTGACTAATACAGTTTGTTTTGTCCAACAAGAAATTGAATTATACAGTGCCATAAAGTTGAATTATCAAAACTTGAATTACAGATAATGTAATAAATCATTTCTCTTTCAACCAGCATAAAATTCTTTCCTGCCCTCTGACAGCCTGTGTAGCATTGTCTAAGGGTCCCGCATAACCATCTGGAGTTATTTCCACTTGGTCTTCTTTCCTTCCTTGCTTCATTCCTTCCTTCCTTTGTTTTCAATTATACTGCGTGATTGGGATAAACAAGAATATGGCCTAAATGCCAGGCTTGGCAGACTGAAACCATGAGTTATAATGATTTTCTCCACTAGTCTTTATTTCAACTGATCTAATCATCTGCCAATTTGGTGTTTCCAGTTGGTAGTGGTCAGAAAAAGTAAATTGGGCTGAAAAAATGCTCTAGAGTAATTTGCATCCGTTTTTAAGTAATGAGATTGCAATATTAGTTGATATAATAAAAAGAAAATGCCAATTTTCCTACTTCAATTCCTTTTCCAAAGCAGTTAATGATGATGTGATCTGATATATCATTTTGAATATTTACTGAGTTCCAAGAGCAGGACTAGTCACTTTAAAATGATTCTCTGATTTAATGCTTAGAACCTATGAGGTAGGTATTATTAGTATTTTTATTTTCTATTCTGTGAGAGAATAAACTGTGATTGAGAGAATTTAATGAACTTGCCAAGGTCACACAGCTAGCGAGCAGCTTGGCTAGAATTCATATCAGGTCTATGTGTCTCTAGAGCCTGAGTTTTAACCACAGATATCTTGCACAGGGTCACAGAACAGATGATCAGATGTGGTTAGTCAAATTATTGGTTTCAATATTTCATTTCTCATGTTTCACTTCCCGTGGCTGCCACAGCTTCATGGTAGATGGAGGAGAATATATCCCAACCTCATTATTTCAGACTTAGCCATGTGACTTTCTTTGGTCAGTATAATTTTGACAAAAATGATGGGACTAGAGACTTGTGTACTTACACGGTCACTTTCTTGTTCTGAGGGTCCATTGCCCACTCTTCCGGGACTCCACCATAAGACACATGGGGTTGATTTGAATGGAACCTGCAGCCTTCAGCCAAGCCCAGACAAACCAGCTGAGATCAGCTGATTCCAGTCTATCCTCAGACCTGTGGGCATGAGAATAAATGACAGTTGTTTTAACCCACTGAGTTTTGCTGTGGTCCATTACGTAGTGTTATTATGGCACTAGCTGACATATGCTATAGAACAGGAATGTGAATTAAAACTGTCAAACTGCACCAGCTGAATTTGGTCTGTAGACTTGTCTTTTCTTTATTATGTTGTTTTGTTTTGATTTTTGGTCAGAATCACTTTAAAATGTTCTTTTCTTTTTAATTTGAAGGGCTTCGGGAGGACATGTACACTCCAGTGTGCATGGTTCCCAAAACTCAAGCCACTTCTACCTGGGACTTATTTTATCCAGTTACATTCCCACCTACCCAGCCCTTGACAGAATTTCAGCCTGTGATCTTTGCCATAACCTGAAATAGAGAGACTTTAAGCTTACATATGGTTTATTTGATCTTCTTGCTTTAAATTTACTCTCTAGAGATCTGTATCACATATTGAATTTTTTAGCATCAGAAACCTGGATAGATTGTGAAAGTCGGGAAGAAATATTCACTGAGATTGTTTTTGTTTAGGTTAGTTTGTTTAAACATATTTTATATAAATAGATATTATTTAATGGATTAATAGAACTTTAGAATTAAGTAGGTTCTGAGAAACTGACTCATTTAAAAACTGCTTACTGTACATGAAAAAATGATGTGGCTTATATCCATCTAATGATATAATCAAAAGTCACACACCATCACTATTGGCATAGAGAAATCAGAGGAACTGTTAATTTACAGTCCATTTACTAATATGATTTGTCATCCAAATTCTTTCATGTTGGTTACCTGAAAATTAATATAAACTTTAGTAATTGTTCATTGTTTATTCAAAGTAGATGTAATTTAATATAGACTCATATTTCCTAGTTACCTGTTGGATCTTATGTGGTTTAATGTGTTTTAAAGTTTTTCTGGTTTCAACTTTTCCTTTGTTCATACTGGAAAAGCCTTAAGATTATCCTATAAAATAAATTTCTTCTTCCAATGCAATTTGATTTAGAAAAGTACCTTTTGCTGACTCTTGTATAATTTGCTCCAAATAAAATACTGACCTGACGACAAGATGACACTCAACTCTACTCATGACAGCTAGAATGTAACTTGTGTAATGAATTAATGAACAGATATTGAATTTCATAGATATTAAAAGCGACTCATTTAGTAAATCTCAAGGTATTTGCAATTGCTTGTGTAAGTGAAAATGAAAGAAGAAAATGATGGTTGATTAATATCAACAGAAGTAGAAAAGGAAATTGCTCTCCCTCAATAGCAGTTCTCTAAACAAACGTGGGAAAAAATGGCTAGTGGATTGTCCATTCTGATTAAATGTCAACAAACTACCTTAAAAGGAATTTTAGGCAATCTACAATGTCTTATTCATATGAATATAGGATGTAATGGACTGTCAAGTCACTGTCTTTTTTAGAGAATGTCTCTTTTGAGTATTCTGGAACACTGAGAGAGATAGTAAGAAATAATAGGCCTAAAAACATATGATTAAAGAAATTGCAGCAAAAGTGAGCAGTTTTAGAAAAGAAAAGTTTATCTGGTCTGCAAAATTTGTATTGGTGCTTTGACTTGAAACCCTAAGTGGATATTTTCCTTTGACTTTTTTCTCTTAGTGGCCATTTGTTTATTCCACTTAGCAGATCCCCCGCTGCCCACTCCACTGTCATTTTCCTTGGAACAGTTGTGCTGAGCCACTATCATCAATTTTCCTCCCAGTTGAATCTGCCAAGGCTGACAATTATTATACTAACAAGTGCTTGCTCAGTAATGTTCAGTCATTCAGATTGCCTCCCTCATTATTTTTCTTCCCTGGAGGCAATTGATATGAACAGTCTCTAGCTCTTCACCTGGGGCTTAGAGATAGAGAAATTTGTTCAGATCTCAGTTATAATTCTATCTCTGATTAATGGCAAAGAGATTCGAGTCTCATTTCTTAGGAGCAGCTGGAGTCCCAAGTAGCCTCATATAGAAACCTTGGTTCTGATGCCTGCGTCTCCAATCTTCGTTGGTTTGAGGAAAAGGTCAGGACCTCAAAATAGAGAGGAAAAACCATGGAAGCTAGATTTTCTGAATAATATTCACAAGTGACTGCAGCATTTTATACATAAAAGTTATTTCTAAATATCATCTTACCTTAACATTAGAAATGATAATGAAACCTGTAGAGAAGGTCCCACACTCTGTGGTGGTGTTAGAATGAAAAGTTGCACATGAAGAACTCCTGTCTCTGAAGTTCTAAATAATTTTCAGCAACTGGAAATGAAGTGGAAATTGAAAGAAGGGTGAGAACTTGTAGGATTCTCTTCCCAGATTGGTAATAGAAGGAGAGTTCCAAATGCTGTGGAAGACTAAATTCTGTTTTGTGCTCTGATTGCATCTCCCTTCCCATTTCTCAAGAACCCCTCTCCTTTAATTATCTCTTTCTCTATACTGGAAGATTTCTGTGTGTGTGTACTGTATTAAATCACACTAAGAAAACAGAGTCCTTCTTTGCATCCCCCCCGTTCTGTACCATACTTCTAATCCCATTTACTGTAAGCCATTACAAGGAACTTTCTACATTTCTGTGATCAATAGGACTTGTTCATTTGCTCTGTTACTCTCATTCCTCACATTTAGCTGGAGTCCTTATCCTTTTGTTTTTTCACTTCATTATATTTATTTATTTATTTATTTATTTGGTGGAGAAGATTGGCCCTGAGCTAACATCTGTTGCCAATCTTCCTCTTTTGGCTTGAGGAAGATTGCCACTGAGCTAACATCTGTGCCAGTCTTCCTCTACTTTGTATGTGTGATGCCGCCACAGCATGGCTTGATGAGCTCCATGTAGGTCCATGCTTGGGATCTGAACTCGTGTACTCTGATCCGCTGAAGCAGAGCATGTGAAATTAACCACTATGCCACTGGGCCAGCCCTTATTTTTCAATTTTTAAAGACTTTATTTTTTTGGAGCAGTTTTGGGTTCACAGCAAAATTGAGAGGAAGTTACAGAGATTTCCCAAATACTCCCTGTTCCTACACATGCCTTTGGGATATATAACCCAAAAAGTATTTGCTTTGTTCATTCCAAACTGAATGACAGTGGCTTCTGTTCTCTGAGTGACAAAGATATCATGGAGATAATTCCGTGGCCACAGTGGACTTCTCAGTTTGGAGTCTTGTTCAATTCTGGAACATTGCAAACTACAACCTTGTTAATAGGGTCCAGAAAATTAAAGGACCACAATCGATCCTAGTTGTGAGAATTAGAATTTTAAGTTAGTCCCTTGATTTGGTGATTGCAAAACTCTTGTGTAATATAGAAAGAAGCAAAGAGAGGTTGAATAGTTAGTATTTGTGATGTTCCAAAGATAATCAAACAAGTCAAGTCTCAGACATGGGAATTTGCTTCGATTCTGAAGCCATGTAGAGATCTAGATGTTCTTTCTTTAACTGGGTCTTCACAGTAACTTCTGAGGATGTGTTTACTGACTTCTGGCCAATGTCCTTTCTTAGTGAGAAGATTAGACTTTTATTCCTTTACAGAAGTGAAATTTTGGAAGACAAGCCATGGCTCTTTTGTGGGCTTTTCTAGCAGAGAAATATTTCACCAGGGCTTAATGGCGTTATGACGAATTAGACCTGAATGGCTATAAGCTCAAGGAAATAGCTTATTGCAAAAGGATTAGAGGAACACAGTCTCTTTTGCTGTAGACCAATTCTTTAAGACCCTCAACTAACCATATGTTTAGTAATACAAAAGAAAAACTTTTTTAAAAAACTATCACAACTAGTTATAGCATCCCAACTGTGCAGCAAAGAAAGTTAGGTATCCACAGACAACTGTATAGTAATAATGGTCAATATTGAACACAATAGGGGCCATACACTGATTTAAGTGCCCTGTGGGTATTAGTAATTTAATACAGCAGCTCTAAAAGGGATAGATTATTATCCTCACTTTACAGATGGAAATATGAACTTTGAGGGTAAGTCAATTGCCCACAGTCTCCTAACTCTTAAACAATGGGACTTGAGTTTGGGTCTAGCCAGCAGGATTCCTTGTAGAATGCCCAAGCTTGAAATATCTAAGGCCAATTCTAGTCCAATGTTTTAACCCAATCTGATAATTATTTAGGAGGTTATCTAACTTCTACTTAACACCAGCAAAGGTGCAGGGAGGTCCTGCTGGCTTCCATGGTTTCATGACATGTCATCTAAAAACCCCAAGACTTTTCTAATAGTAATAATACTATAATTAAGCTATGTCTTCTACATTCTATATTTTTTAATAATTTTGAACTTTGTCATCATTATCAGTTTTCATTGTGTTTTTGTGTAATATAACCTTTACTCTTCTTTTAATAACATCTTCATGATTTTCTTTGATGTATCACTTTTCCAACTTGTGTTCATGTTGTTGTGTGGCACTATCTCCCTTTCTGGGGAGGGCATGGGATTCATGCCTGGCCAATCAGAGCACCACACTTCTCCGGCTGTGGTCCACTGAGGAGTAGCTGATCTATTTCAGAACTGATGATATACAATTCTGGGTCATTTGTAGAGATGTTTCAAAGAGAGTTTTTCTCTTCTCCTGGACCTGAACCTGAGAGGCAAAATATCAGCTCTCATAGTGAGACAATTTTCTCAGGAGCCAACACAGAGGAAAGTAGAGAAGAAATTTACAGAAGGGGGGAACTCATCTGATGACCTCTTTTGAGCCCCTTCATTCATTTTTATTTAATGTCCGACATCCCTAGAATCTTCTGAGCCATAAATGCTTTCCTCTGCTTATGGCTATTTGGGTGGATTTCTGCCCCTAGCAAGCAAGACAATTGACTAACACAAATATAGAACAATGCGATATTTATTGCCATTCAATTTCAGTTCATTTGCCTTCTCTAGTTTTTCCAGTCCATCAACATTTTTGAAATCCTGATTCTATTAGTTTTCTATCCCAACTTTGCATCGTCAGCAAATTTAGTAAGTCTGTCTTCTCTGTGTTTCCTTAAGTTGTTGACAAAAATCTGGAACATCAAATGGCAAGCCTCCTAAACTCTAATTAAGACCTCATTCCCATAATTCTTTACCATGCCCCAAAATCATACCATATGAGGCAATCTACATATTTAATAATCCACCCTAAAAACTCGTGATCAGCATTATTTTTTATATCAGTGTGTGTGATTTCCGAAATTTATTTCTTGCCCATTTTAGAAAATCAGGATAGCAAATTCACATCACGCATCAGAACAGCGTCTGGAGTCAGACTGCTGGAACCCAACACTAGGTCTACAACACTTTATTCGACCTTGAGCAAGTTAACTAGGCTCTCTGAACTTCAGTTACCTATCCATAAATTGGGGATGATAACCAAACCTTCCTCAAAGAGTTGTAAGAATTAGATGTAAGTAATCCATATAAAGAATTTAGTCCTGTATCAATTAGGGTTCCAGCAGACAGCAAACAACACATTCAAATTAGGACAATTCACAGCATTTAATAAAGAGACTCTTTACAAAGGTGTGGGCAGCCTGTAGGGGAATCATGAGGATAACAGTGGAGGCCTAAGCCGCAAGAGGAGTGAGCAGTTGCAGGAGCTCAGAAATGGAGAGTCAAGTAGACATAAAACCTTGAGGAGAGCAGTGACCATTAGTGGGGACCCATAGCGAAGCCTCAGGCAACCCTGCATGGAGGGAGCAGGAGACCAAATACCCAGCCTCCTGCTCTTGCCACTGTCTGATCTGCTGCCAGGGATCCCCAACTGCTAAATCCAATTAGAAACCAGAGGACAAGGAAGTCAGTTAAAGTAGTGAGTGTAGATTAGTCTCCCCATCACAGAAAAGGGTGGAAAAGCTCAGAGAGAGGTACTGAAGGAGCAAATGGAATACATTCAGCAAAAGCTCAATTCCTAAAACAGTACACGCTAATAAAAGTTAGCCATTTTTTTAACCAAAATCATTTAGTTTCCTATTCAGGTTCCCTAACTATCCTGGGATGTAATTATCCTAGATTTGCAGAAAGTTTAACATGAAGCCGTGGGTTACCCTTTTTTATGTCGTGTATTAGGTTGAACCACATGAAATTGTCATTTTGTGGGTCAAAATAGCTTACTGCCTACACTTTCATATGGTGCAAAATGATATACTGGGCTTGAATCCCCTCTGGTCTGATGAGACTAGGATTTAGGGTACACCTTGAATTAAAGGAGAATGATAGAAAATTTGGCTGGAATAGTAGACTGGAGACAGGCAGATAAAGACATTGGGTGCCGTGTTAAGATGTTCTAAACTTAGCGTGTACTAGTTAAAAAGCCACTTGAGATGTTAAAACAGGTGTGTGATGCTATCAGTCCTGATGAAAGGAAGGCAGCGTTTTCTAGGAATAGCATGCCATTTGCTTCTAACAATGAGCCTGCTTGTACGTATTCTTTTTTTTGCTTGGTTCATAGCCAAATGGAATGTTTTTCCTGTTATTTATATATTTAGAAACTTCCATTCATTATTTACATCAGTCATATTGACATCCTTACAGGTTTTTTAGCTACTTTTTGTAATAACTTTGCTATGTGCTCCCCCTTCTGGCTCATTTACATATTCTACGAAGGGATCTTTTATAATTATTTTGCCGGTATTTTATTGTGAGAGCCCGTAAACTCTCTAGACCGCTACAGAAATGGTAAGTCATTGTTGAAATGAGAGATAAAAAGATGTTAGAATTTAGAGTCTCTATCCATAGGATCATGCTTGATCATATCTATTATAACTATCTTTGATATGACAGAGCCAATAATGACCATATCCATCACTGCAGCGTGCTTTTTTTTTTTTCAAAGATTGGCACCTGAGCTAACAACTGTTGCCAATCTTCTTTTTTTTTATTCTTCTCCCCACAGCCCCCCAGTACACAGTTGTAGATTCTAGTTGTGAGTGCCTCTGGTTATGCTATGTGAGACACCACCAAGCGTGGCCTGATGCGTCATGCCCTGTCCATGCCCAGGATCCAAACTGACGAAACTCCTGGCCGCTGAAGCAGAGTGCGTGAATGTAACCACTTGGCCCCGGGGCCAGCCTCCTGCAGTGTACAGTTTTAAAATGTGCTTAACTACAGAGACTTGTGTATCTATTTCTTTCCTTAGTGTGTATAAAATCTATGATGATTATCATTCATTATCAAAATCTGAAGTTCTTGATGCCAACATATTAACTTTTCTTTTTTGGTTACATCTGAAAGAATTCAAATTGATGCCAAAAATAATGCTACTTTCCCTCAGCTTTTTATTGATTAAGCTGTCAGGAAAGCAAATGAAGCAATGTGTTTAGAACACTGTTTCAGTAGAATAAAATTTACTTCCGTCTGTAGATTACGATGATAATGTTAACACCACCACCACTAATAACATATGCCAATGTTAATTCTGCTCTAGGCTCCATTTAACTATCTACGTGTATTATCTCAATTAATTGCCTTCAACAAATCTGTGAAACACATGCTACTATTATCCCTGCTTTACTGATGAAGAAACTGAGGCCAAGAAAAATTACATAACAACTCCTAAATTATTTCAGGTAATTTAGGGAACCCGTCACTAACACATTTTGTCTTTCTTGAATGTTTTATAATTTCAGTGAAGAAAACTTATTCCTTCATGTGATTATTCATCTCATATCTCCTGTACATCCTAGTCCTGCACTTTGCTTTTGGTTAGTGCTCAATAAACCCAAATGAAATACATTTTCATATGTCACATACCTTGCTTTTTCCATCTTTCTTTCTCATTCAAGTATTTCCCACTATTCCAATCTCCCTTGGGTTTGTGAATTTCTCTACAGGTCAACACTCTTGTCAATTGGTGTTACTCCCTTGCTTTTCCTACTGGACGTTTTCACATAAAGAAGATATATTCCAATTGTTAGTCTCATTGGACCAAAACTTGGTGATATCTGTGCTACCACAGTTACCAGCATGCTTTAAAATATAGTCATTTGGTTGATTAACTGTGCTCCGTGTGGGGAAAAGTGACTATTAACTGTTTTCTTACCTGATGTTTACTCTTGAGAACAATTGAGTACCTTCTCCCCCAGGAATCCGCTCCCTTTTGCCTGTGGTCCTCAATTGATTGGGTTCCTACTGTTTATCTGAATGCTTTCTTTAACTCCTGAACATCATAGGATCTCATGCATGTTGTTTTAAGTGCTCTTGATGGAGGTGAGACTCCTGCCCGACGTCCTTGTCTTCATGGTAGACCCCCTACCACTTGCAGGCAATGTATTATTTTAATCCTAGGTATCAAATACATTTTACTCTGACCCTTCACTTTCCATTTCCTCTTTAACTCTGTCTTTTCACTTGGACTGTTCACTTTCATTGTGTCCTTATCATTCATCAGCAAGCCACCTGCAAACTGTATGTCTCTGCTTCCTAGAACTCTTAACAGGATCCATAGCATTTTTGAATGCCAGAAGTCTCTTCATTTTTCTGCAGAGTGGTCATAATTTTGTGCTCTACATTCTGCATTTTAGAATGAACCACAGCCACTTGTTCCTTCCAGAAATTCCCCTTGGACATAGCCATGGTTCATTGCTTGTTTTCTAGGAGTCTCCTTGATTAGGTGGGAGTTTGGAGGAATGCTGCTTTGAGACTAATCTGGCTACTTCTCTCCCCTGTGTCTCTGCCGCATTTTGGCTATTAACACAACTTATCAAAGACAATTACTTTAGCAAATACTCATGGCTTGAATCACAGCATTTCAAAACAAAGAAAAAGCTTTTACAACTGATTTTAGAATGTTTTCAAGAAAATACGTTTTTGTGCATATTCTGTCATGCTCTGGGTTTAAATGATAAGTAAAGTGTTTTTTCTTTTTAAGTGAAGGGGTACTGTGTTTGAATATAGTGCAGCATTTTGCTTAAAATTCAAAATGTCTTTAAAAAAAAAAAGGAGGGGTGGGTGCTAGATAAGCACTGGGAACAAGGCTTTCCAGCTCTGTGTCTCATGATCATTTAAGTGGCATTATTTGGCCCTATGAGGACAGGGTTGGAAAGTTTTGTCTGTTCTTTTGTATTTCTTCTTACTTCACTAGTTGTTTTGAACATGATTGCTTTTTAATGGAGATCCAACTAAATGATATGTGATTTAACACACTTCATCCAGAACATTTTATGTTCTCTCCACAGTTCATTGATACCCAGATGTAGGCTAACATTAGACTACTCAATGTTCAGGGATTTTCTTGCACAGACAACAGTACATAAATCTGCAGTGTTGACTTCATGTGCAAATCTTTTGGGTAACTTAAAAACAATGTGAAATGATTAAGTAGTACCATTTTGTAAATTTTCCTGTTGAACACGTGTTTAAAAGTATTTGATACCTAGATCTTAAAATAATTATACAAAAGGATAAACCCAACACATCTCTGGGCTGATTTTAGATATCTTTTATTCAATTATCATATAATGTCTTTTGCCTAGATTATTAAGATGTGCAATATTTTATTTCCCTTATTATTGCTTTTATTACGACTAACGCTAATTTTCAATATTTGTTGTTATTTTGACAAACATTCGTGATAACTATAACATTATTGAAAGTAACATGTCAATAAGAAAGCTGGTGTGAATTAGCATTGGATGATACTACTTATGAGATCTTTTGATAGCTCTAACATCTATTTCTTTTTGTTGTACAATGTTTTAAGTCTATGATACATGGTTTTATAATTTAATGTTTCCAAATTTACTTCTTTCTCATTTTAAATAACTTTCTATCAATAATTCTTAACCATGTAAGTTCCCATTTGAGGTCCAATTCATAATAATTATGATGGGATTTTAATGTAATGTTTTATCCTGATAAGATACCCAGCCATCTGGTTTTCCCAGGACTGACAGAGCTCTCCAGGAGCAAGACATCCAGTTTTAAAACCGAGACAATCTTGGGAAAACCATCCCAGTTTGTCTGGAGACAAAGGGGTTTTCCAGGATGCAGGATTTTCAGCATTAACATAAGGAAAATTCTAGGTGAACCAGGATGATTGGTGACCCTACATCCTGATTATTGTTATTATAGTTTTTAATTTAGAGCATTTTTAGTCATGGTGCTTGGTACTGAAGTGAATAGTAATGATAATCTAGTGTAACCTAATATGGTAAGGCTGCTCAAATAAGTTTTTTCTGGAAATTTTTTGTGTGTGGTTTTAATTTCTTCTTGATCACACATTGTTCAAGGAAATGTTGTAGACTCTTTTCCTGGTGTAATCACCTTAATTTCTATGATGATTGCCCATGAAATGATTTCAGTTTGCCTTCTGTTGTCAGAAGGCATTCCTCCTGGTGGAGTTACACTCTCAACACTAACAGATAACATCGCCTTCTGCTGTGTACTCATGACTTCAGTGAAACATGAGGTCTTTTAAAAATAGCCTATTCCTGAGACTGGCCCAGTGGTGTAGTGGTTAAATTCCCGCACTGCACTTCAGCAGCGTGGGGTTTGCAGGTTCAGATCCCTGGCAGGGACCTATGCACTGTGCTCATCAAGGCCTCTGTGGAGGCATCCCATATACAAAACAGAGGACGATGGGCACAGATGTTAGCTCAGTGACAATCGTCCTCAAGCAAAAGGAGGAAGATTGGCAACAGATGTTTCCTCGGGGCCAATCTTCCTCACAAAAAAGTAATAAAATAAAATATCCTATTCATTTTTTCCCCAGGATTTCCCTGGTCCCATCAACTTCTATCATCGACTCATCACATTGTTTATCCTCTATACTTGGGTCCCCACACCATCACCATGCAATTTGAATGTTTTGGATAAGAACTCAATCTCTGAATTTTAGCTCAGTCTTCTTCCTCTTGGTCTACAGTATGGTATGGTAGTAAGAACAAGAACTTCAGAACTGATGGTGTAGCTCAAACTTGAGCTCCACTATGTGCCATCTATGGGACCTTTGGAAAGATACTTCAGCTCTCTGTGTCTCAGTACTCTCAACTGCTTAATTAGGGCAATAACAGGATCTTTGCCTCTTAGAGGATATTGTGAAGATTAAAATTAATGCATGTAAAGCACTTAAGTCAGTCCATAGCATATAGTAAGTATTTGGTGATCATTAATATTGTTAATCTCCATTATCTTTTATCTGACCATTGTAGCAAGTACCACTACCTCTGTGCCTGATTTTACTTAACTGGTTAGTATTTGTCAGTAAGTTAATTTGACAGATCTCTGTTAAAATCTGAGCATGTAAAACTGAGAAAGGCATCTCTGTTATCAATTCTAAACAATGCTTGGACCTTACATATACCGAGTCCCTTAATGAACCCAATATCACTAGCCTCATCCTATAGCACTATGCCAGTTACAGGGGGCTCTTCAAACTTCTTTCTTTTGGCCTTTGTCTATAACAAATTGGACCTTTTAGTAGTATGGTATTCACATGACCCAACCTGCAGTATATTAGAATCTATGATAGAATAAAGTAATTTCTACTGAAATTCACTGTCATCACTTTGATGTAAAATGCATTTCTTTACTTTCAAACCATATTTAGAATGTCTTTTTGTTTGTTTTGATCAACTTTTCATTTGCCCTTGGCCCGAATCGGCTTTGTAATTTATCTAAATGTGCAAGGGAAGAAACATTGTCGAAATAACTCCATTTTCTTCACAGTGAAAATAGATGTTGAAGTAAAACTTTAATTTGAAAGGAGAAATCGGATTTAGTTTCTCAGTGTGATCCTTTTTAGTGTTCTATGCCGCTGGGTTTTCAAATGTTAATGTAAAAGTGATGTGTGCATGATAATAACATCATGAGTTCATTCCCTCAGTCCTGGTCTTTGAGTTTAAAGCATATGGTCCCTGAATAGACTGAGCTAATTGGTGGCAGTCAGAGTGAAAGAGAGTTGCGGTGATCCCTGACCAGGCTCAGCTGCCGCACTCCATCCTCGTCATCTGACTGACTTTTGTTTTAACCCTTCCAATCTCTTTCTGCTACTTCTCAACCATCATTATTTCAGTTTAATCATATTAGTTGAAAGGTTCATGATACCATGCCCTTGACAAGGCATGGGTAGGGAAAAGAAAAGTAAGAAAAGGCTAAGAGAGGGGGGGAAACACTTATAAAGAGTGGACTGAAATGCATGCTATTTTTGAAGTACAGAGGTCTGTGTGCTTTTATTTTCTCTTTTTTTTAACTCCTCCAGACTCCTGATTTTTATTTTCAGTCCTGTGCCTCTTCCCTGTTCCTCACCGTGTGAGCCATTGCTGCCTTCCATGCGAAATAAATAAATAAACAAACAAGCGACAGTGGCCTTGATTCTTATATTCTCTTTCCTGTTAACTATTGTGCATATTATTTGATAGAACAGATGCTATTTCTGAATGGCAATTTTGAAAAAATTTAATGTGCTCCTTGACGTTTTTCTTCTCTAGTTTCTGTTTTCTATTCTTTTTCCCTCTAAAAAAATTAATTTACTATAATGTAGAATATCTTGAGTTTGCTTAGGACAAATATTATTTCCTTTCTTGAACTGTAGATTTCTGGTAAGATCAAGGATATGCTGTCACAGTGTACATGCTGTTTATTTGCTGATCTCAGGAATTTTTGATGTGTCATTTCTTCCTTATTCATTTCCTTTGAGGTTTGTTTGCTTTTGGTATAAAGAGCTGAACTAGGATCATAGAGTGTTGTGTTAATTTTTGATGCTGTTAGTTTTCTCAGAAGTTTTGAGCAGCCAAGAGTGGAATAACTCCATAGAATAACTCCACGTTCAGATGGTGAGAGTTTGGGGAGGGTCTTTTTATAAAATCAGTGTTGAAGTCAGTAAGTCAATATGGAAATGGGAGCACAAAATGGGCAATTCAATAATTAATGTTTGAAATGCTTGTGAGTTACAAATAAAGATAATAATAGTAGTGGCTAACATTCTTTAGAAGTTCAAGCATGTTCTAGTCACTGTACTTCATGTACTTTCTGTGTTATCGCATTTAGTTTTTATAATAATCTTCCGAGGTGTATAGTTATAGGTGCCTTAATTATAAATGAAAAAAACGGAAGAGCAGAGAAATTAAATTGCCTAATACTGCAGAGCTAGTCAGTGACTAAAAGTTTATTCATACTCAATTAGTTTCCAATCTGGTGCTGGTAACCAAGCAGAACCCTTGTTCTGTGCCCCTCTCTGCCTCTGCATATGTCATATATAAGGAAACTGAGTCTCAGTGAGATTTCATGGGTTTCACCACCTCATAGAACAATTTAGAACAAGGTTCCCAGACTTCTCTGTGCATTAGAACCAACCAGGCATTCTTTTAAATATTCCAAACTCAATCCACACCCTAGAGTAGTTAAATCACAATCTCAGGGAGAAAGACACAGGCATCTGGAATTTCTGAAGCTCCCTTATGGGATTCCAATGTGCAGACAAGTTTGGGAAACACTGAATTAGAGAAAATACTTGGAAAAAGCCAAACTGACCTCATTCCTAAGCTGTTTTTTCGTTGTATTGCTCACCCGCAGTTGGTTGGGGATTCCCAAAAGAATCTTTCTGCTTCAGCTGGTACTGAGAACTTGTGATCTAGCTGACATATAACTGAGAACTTTACGTGGGTTGTCTCACTCAGTCCTCCCACAAAGTATGTGAGAAAACTGAGGCTGAGAGAATTAAAGCAACTTGCTCAAAGTTGTAGACCTAGTTAGTGGGGAGCCAGGATTCCAAACTCAAGTTTGTTTGACTCAGAGGCTAGGATGCTGGGACTCAGAGAATAATGTTGATTGTCTCTATTTTGAGGTCACTTTTCTTTGTTTCTATCCTTATAATACCTGGGAGCCTATTTGTGTTGTGGGTTTCTAACATTTCTGTTTGCTGACTCTGGTTCCTCCTGAAGCTTTGAGGTGTGGGACATCCACATTTAGCATTACTCTGGTTGCTTCCCATGTTGAGAGTCTTAATCACGCTAAATGCTGTTTTAAGAGCCTTAGCTATATTTAGGTTCCAGCTGTTCTTGCTGATGAAAATGCTGGAGCACAGAAACTATCTCTTTCTTGTGTTCCCCATGTGGTTCAACTGAAAAAAAAAAAGAGAGAGAAAAAAGAATAAGAGCTTCCACGACATCCTTAAAATCTATGCATCCAGCATTGCTCCTGCCACCTGGTTCTCCTTTCAGGAAAGACCTTGCTGGCTGTCTCTCTTTTGTTCTGTTCTTAACTCTGAGTCATAGCTCTGAAACTCTACACCACTTTAGGAATTACTTATCATGTGTTGCATGACAAATCATGGAATCTTTACACAGAATTCAGAATTTCCTAAGCATCTATTAATGAAAGATTCTTATTAGAGAAGACTACAAATTGAATATTTGAATTGCATTTTTGAAATTATATGAATTTTGCTTTTAAAATCAATAGAGTCCTAATTTTAATTGAATTAGTAAAATGGTTATAAAATATTTATGCAGTAATTCAATTACGCAATATTATTTTCTTTGGTTCATTTTCTGTCATAGCATTTGGAACATAGGAAATTAATACAAACCCCTTGAATAAATGAATGAACTAGGTTTACTGAATCTCAAGGTAGTATATATAGAAGCGAAGCCTGCTTCTTGGGCCGGCGACTTGTGCAGCCAAGTAGGGCTCCATGCTCAGAAGGCAGCTTAATTCTCTGCTGTTACTATCTTGAAATTCTTAATAATTTGTGAAGAAGGGCCCTATACTTTCATTTTTCACCAGTTCCCCCAAATTATGTATAGGAGCACAGGCTCATGTAGCTAGTCCTGTGTAAGGAGCATATACTAAGAAGAAACTTAGTGTCTCCAAAATGGTTAAGCAGAACTTTGAGGGATGGTTAGACTCCTAGCACCGAACAGGTTGGTCACAGACACCAAGGAAATCTTTTGGTTATTGTAATGAATATGGAAATAATACATAAACAAAGAATTTCCTTTCTAATTAGGTTGAATAATCATGTTTTATATATACATACTCATATTTTTATGTATATAGCTGTGATTAATAAAACAACTTCATTTAATATCTTTACTGAATTCATAAACACTAGAAGTTCAGCTATTACTATTTGAGAGGGGTTAGACATATATTGTGACGTTAAAGGTGTCCTTGACGAAATTGATGTCTTGTTCTGAATGAATTAAAATGAACTTTCCTATCTCTGCCTACAGAGAAAAAAATATGTGGAAGCATAACAATAATTTTAAAAGAATGCATAGTTGAACTTAAAGAAATTCTCACACTCCAGAAACAAGGTGGGAATGCCTTGCTGTGGAGGATTTCAGATCAGATATAGGTCCTGTACCCTAGGGCCTCTGTTTATTATGCACTCATGTAGAAGGGACAAGAGACTGGAATAGAGGTGCCTGCATGAAGCCAGGACACTGTAAAAGGATATTTCACTCTACCCATGAAACTGGGAAGTGGCAAGGAAGTTACATAGCCATCAAGGCTGTAAGTGTGTATGAGTAGAGAAGGGGAAGAGGGGTGGAAATTGCACTTCCAAACCTATGCTCTGTACTTACAAAGTCCAAATTTACACAGCTTGTGTGCTGTGAATGTAAACGCAAAAATTAACATTTAAACTATACCAAATTCTGTAGAACAGCTGGGTCACCTGCAAAAGCAAAGGTCAGATGTCTTTATAGGGACATTTCCACAACCCAATGCACACGGGATCCTCCAGGACAACACAATCCAAACTAAGTTAAGCACATACCCAACAAATGTGAACAGACCACGATGAGGGAGAGAAAGCAAACACAAGAGACAGGAGGATTCACACCTGAAAGCTGGATAAAATGGAATTCTCTCAGAGAAGCTCTAAGTAATAATTTCTAAAATTATTCAAGTGGTAGAGAAGAGCTAGAATATAAAGCAAAAGATGAAATGAAAAACAGTTAGAGAACTAGAAAATAATTAAATATAATTATAAATGAAAAAATGTAGTAGAGATATTGAAAACTCAATAGGTAAACTAAGTGGCAGATTTGACAATTTTGAAGAAGGAATTATTAATGTCCTGGAAGGTACACATGAGAAAATTACCAGAAAGCATTGCAAAGATATAAAAACAAGATAATTATAAAAGGTAAGTTAGAAATGGAGTTTAGAATGATAAGACAATTTATATGATGACAGAATATCCAAAGCGAAATAGAGATAATGAAGAAAAAAAGTAACCAATAATTTTCCGAAATTGTTTAAAGAAAGGCATACATCTTTTGCAGATAATAATTACACATGATTCTAAGAAGAGCAATTGATACTGCTAAACATATTAAAAATCTAAAATTAAAATGAAGATAATGTCTTAAAAAAACAGAAAAAGACAGGTTAACTAAAAATAAAAGTCAATTTGACTGACAGCTGGACTCTTATCAACTAGAAGTTACTGCAATATTATCTCAGAGCGGTAATGGGAAATAAATATTGTAAAATCCTATACCGAGCTAAATATTATGTAGTACTAAATACGAAATGAAGATAGGTAAACCCTGTTTTCCAGTCATAGAACTCTACTGAAAGAAATTCCAAAGTTGTAGTTCAGTAAGAAGTAAATTGAATTTGTAACAAACAAGTTAGATGCAAGGAGCAATTAAGTTCAAATACATAGGTGAACATAATAATAAATCCAAATAAGTATAGTTGGTCCAAAATAACAAGAAAATATCCTTTTGGGCAGAGTGTTAAAAACAAGACGTGCTAAAATACTAGAAAACCATAAAAATGAAAATGGGAGGAGGAATATTAACTTTATTAACTTTATTAACGTTATTAACTTTAGACTTTGTGCCCAAGTATGCAAATAAATTAAATTAAAGTGCTAAAAAGCATTAAAATTAGTGAATTCTTTTATTGCAAATGAGTCGGGGGGAAATGGATAAATTAAAATCTATGAATTCAATAAATTACCAGAAAAGGGGAGAATATGGAATGAAGCAAAGGCAGCACAAAAATATATGGTAGAAATAAATCTAAATCAGTCAGAGTAAATATAAACATTAATTTTCTAGTTATGACAGAAATTACTGACAGAATTAGAAACAAAAAATAACAGAACTTTGATTTCTTTACAATAGATACAGCCAGAACATGAAACAAAAAATTTGAAAACAGAGCTGGAAAGACATATGCCAGAAATCTACTAACGAACAGAACACATGTATAGTAATACTAGTAGAAGACAAAAGGGACTTAGAAAAAGTATTACCCAGAGTGAAGAGAGTTATTTCATTCTGAAAAAAGAAATAACTCACTGTCTTCCTATGTAATTCATTATATAATCCCAAACAGATGTGCATGTAACAGCATAGCCTAAAAATATTTAAAGTAAAAGTTCACAGAAGAAAAATGAGCTTCAGTTTTGTCTAATATATAATCCCGTAAGACAACAATACCTGGAAATATATAACAAAATATTAAACTATATTAAATCTGAGTGGGAGGTACACTGGTGTCTGTAATATTGCTCTTTGTGTTTTTTTATGTTTGAAATATTTTCTAATAACAATTTAAAAGTTTAAAGAGTGGCTTTTGCACCTTAGAAATTGAGAAATGATTGTTCTAATTAAGCCATTTGAACTAAGCTAGAATTTTGTGTATGTGTGTATACACACACATGTATAAATGCATGAATATTCAGTGAGTGTTTATTAAATGCCAACAATTTTCCAGCCATGAAGGCAGGCTAGGAGCTTGGGATGTAAAGATCAATGTCAAGATGATGGGCTAGCTTATGCTGCAGAAACAAGTAACCTCAAAAACTTTAGCAGTTTAACACAAAGAATTAGTTCAAACTCATGCAAAATCCATTGCAAGTTCAGATGACTCTGCAGAGCTATTCTTCTCAGGCTGATGTGGGATGAGAAAGCCTCCACAATTTTTGGAACACCAACTTATGGTCTATGAGGAAGAGAAAATGAGAAGATAAAGCATCAGGCCAGTTCTTAAGTGTTCTCATTCTTGAATATTCACTCTCCCTTGTATTTTATTAACAAAAGTCAGATGGTCTGCTTAACCTCAAATAAGCAGTGAGATGACAGGAAGGCAAGAACTAGAAATATTTGTTCAGCTCTGTGTGCAAAAACACAATTTTCCTGCCATCATAGAACTAGCAGCTGAGTAGAATCTAGATCAACATTTCTTCACCTCAGCGTTATTAATGATTTGGAGTGGATAGCTCTTTGTTGTAGGGAACGATACTATGCATTGTAGAGTGTTTGGAGGCACCCCTGCCTCTACCCACTAAATGCCAGGGGCATCTCCCAATTGTGGCAACCCCAACTATCTCCAGACATTGCCATGTCCCTTAAGGGAAAAATTGTTCCTAGTTGAGAAGCACTGGTCTAAAAAAAATTGTTTTTAACTATTTTATAGAATAGATTATAAATCTATGAGATTCTATAATAAGAAGTAGTAAGTGCTGAGAATATGAATGTTTATCTCCAAATTTATATTGATTCATCCATGACCTTTACAAAGTCCTTCTTAACAATATGAGAAACTCTATCTTTTTGGTTTGCTCCAAAAGGGGTGACAATCATACACTCCTATAGAATGTCCATTGTTTCCCTGTGGCAGTGAAAAAAGATGCCTTTTAGTAGGAATGTGAGCATGTCAATCAAGCTACCAGCCGAACGTGCAGGCTTGCAGTGTTTCTCTAGAACTCTGCGTGGTGATTCAAACATCAAAAACATAAGCGTGAATTCAAGCCAGTCTTCATAGGGATGCCAGAAGTTGGAGATCAAAAGTCAGAGATGTAATGCTGAAAGAACATACTAAGACAGTGACAACAAGGGAAAGACCAAGAACCAAGAGCCAACGGTTTTTGTAATAGAGCAGTTGTTGCTGGATATAAACAAGAAGCGGTGATGCTTGTATGCACGCATAGATGAATGGTCACAGCTCAAATTTCTGGGCTGAGAGGTGTAAGTCCAAGGGTGCCCAACTGGATAAATGGACAGGAATGGGACTGTGAATCACTAACTGCTAAACTGATAAACCAGAGGACTAGAAATGATTCCAGTGAGCAGTGGGGCTGCCTAAGGAGGGTGGAGGTAAAGTTCCTCAACATTATTGCCATGGAAAGAGAAAAGAGATAGTCAGTTGAAAGTTGTGACAAGCCTAGATGTTTTCTTTCAAGTTTCCTTAGCTGTTAATGATAAGAAAGGGTTTGTACCCTTACATGATGCATTAGGGAGCATAAGGAAATAAAAATTGTCACGCAATGTATGTGTTTTCAATCTATTTAGCTATTATCAACATTTATATGCTAATTCATGCTGTAATAAATTGACAAATTGGTGCTGTAAAATGAATCCACTGGCATCTTGTTTAATGCTTGACACTAAACCTATTTGCTTTCAATTGAGTCCTGTAATTAATAAGGAAGTGACTCTTTAGTATTTTACTGTATAAATTATTTGCTTAGCGGTCAGGCCTGGTGGCATAGCAACCAAGTTCTTGCGTTCCACTTCAGTGGCCCCGGTTTCACTGGTTCAGATCCTGACATGGAACTACACACCGCTTATCAAGCCATGTTGTGGTGTCATCCCACATACAAATTAGAAGAAGAAGGGCACAGATGGTAGCTCACGGCCAATCTTCCTCAGCAAAAACAGAAGGATTGGAGGCTGATGTTAGCTCAGGGCTAATCTTCCTCAAAAACAAACAAACAAAAAATTATTTGCATAGGTAAATAGCAAATAGATCCATCCTATGGCACAGTGATGTTTAATTTAAAAAAGGGAATGCTATAGTCATATATGCTCATTATAAGCAATTCAAACAATAAAAACATACATAAAGAATGAAAAGTCTCTCTTCTTCTGCCCCTAATCCACTCCCCAAAACTTTCTAAGAGTCACTTTAACCTGTAAACAGTTTTCAGATTAATTTGTAGTCTTCACTTTTACGGTATTTTAAAAAGTGTGTGTGAAACCTGTTTCCAAAGTGTTACTTTTTGTCACTCACTTATTAATTTCAGTTTTTATTGTATTGTGCACTTTTGCTTTGGGAATATTTACATAGAAATTCCATTATTAACAAACACACTAAGTTAATCACAATCTTTAGCAGTTTCATTTGCTCATTCTTATTTCTTATGTATCGTGTCTTCATTTTCCCTTTAATTCGTTTTCCATTTGCACACACATATCATCACATTCCTTTTTTTTTTTTAAAGATTTTATTTTTTTCCTTTTTCTCCCCAAAGCCACCCGGTACATAGTTGTATATTCTTCGTTGTGGGTCCTTCTAGTTGTGGCATGTGGGACGCTGCCTTAGCGTGGCTCAATGAGTGGTGCCATGTCTGTGCCCAGGATTCGAACCAACGAAACACTGGGCCACCTGCAGCGGAACGCACAAGCTTAACCACTCAGCCACGGGGCCAACCCCTCATCACATTCCTTGTTTAAAGTTCCATGGGTGGTAATTTTTCTGAGTATTTATATATATAAAAATTTCTCTGTTTTGACTATTTTGGAGGGTGGGTGCACATTTCAGGTTCAAAATTGTCTTAACACGTTTTACATATTGTTACGCTGGTATTTTGTATTTTCTTCTGTTTTGTTTTTGTTTTATTAGCATTCCTTGTTACAAATGAGTTTGGTTCACATTTCTTCATAGATATTGTCGTTCTTCTCTCTGGCAGCTTGAAGGATTGTTGTTTTTATCCTTGGAGATTTTTCACTGTCTAGGAGTGTAGGGCTTGAGGATGTCCTGATACTTCTGTATTCTGTGTTCTGGGAAAATTCCTTCCCTTGCTTTAAACTTCTAATAAACTGATTTAATCTTTTGCCATTGGACAATTCTCTACTTCTGTTGAATTTCCTTCTTTCTTTCTTTCCTTTCCCTCTATTCTTTCTTTTCCTTTGTTCTCTCTTTCTTTTTAAATATTTTAGCAGCCATACTTCTAATATCTTAGGTAAACTAGGTTATTTGGTTTTGTTTTTTAAATAACAGGACCTTCTGGTTTTAGTTATGTGATACTTCTTGAAACTCTTTGAAGATTCATTTATTTATACATTTGTTTTTCTCAAATATTTCTGCTCATTCCTAATTTAGCTCTGTTTCTTGGGGTTACTCCTTGTTTTTGCAGTCTTTCCTCCCAATGATTGTCAACAAACATTTGGTGATTTGGGCAGTTTGTTTATATATGTAAACGTGGGTCTTGATTGACCAAACTGTTGATGGAGGGTCTTAACTCAGTACTTTTGAAGATCTGTGTGATTACTTAGATGATGCTTCGGGGAACTGCAGTCCCGTTGGCTTATTTTCCTGTGACTGTGGAATAGAATACTTGTGCTCTAAGAATGGGGTCTCCTCTGCCAGCGTGGGATCCAGATGCTCCCTGACGTACGACCCTGCTTCCTCCTCCAGCCCTCTCACCCACTTTGTGTCTCCTAGAGGGCCGCCCACCTTATTTAGCAAGATGTACTTAAAGCTCTGGCCTGGCTGGACCTTCTCAGCTAATCAGCTCCTTAATTAAGTTTTCCACCTGTCAAGCCACTGACTGATTTTGCTTCCAACCTGCTATCAAAGCTCTACTGAGAAAATTCACTTTTTTCCAATTATTTTGGGGAGGTCCCAACCCAAATATTAAACACTTTAAAGTGTTCCCACATCAACCATAAATGCAAATATTTTGCACTACAAAAAAAAAATTAATTAAAAAACAAATCATTTGGCCTAAAGTAACTAACTTAATACGATTGGCTCTGTTTTCTCAGTAATTATCATCATACATGGGAATTCTTGCAAAGTGAGAATATCTAACTTCATTAACAAACGTAATAGAATTTTTATGTATGCTATGTATACCAGTTAAGACAATTATTAGAATTTTAAGCTCAGAGGACATTTAAGCAAGTGTCTTTTTTTTCATTTGAAGTCTATCCTTTTTGTATGTGAAGCCAATATATTTTTGCAATATTGAAACATATTTGTAGATCTTAAGCACTGACCCTCTCTTTAACCTGTGCAGATCACACATCTCTTAGCTCTTTTGGGTTTTATCTTCCATTTGAGCTTATCTACATTTTTGGATAATTCCATTAATTTGCATAAATTTCTCAAATTTTTATTCTGTTAATGCTCCTCCTCTACTTTCCAGTGTCACTATTGATTTATTTTCAATTTTACATTTCTTCTATAATTCTATTGGGATTTGATGAGATAGGAAAACTAGACACTGGTGTTGAGTAGCTATCTTTAACCAGGAGCCTACAATCACTCTTGATTGAGAAACTCTCAATTTTACTATGTACCTTTTTAATAAATATCATCTATTGCCAGTACTTAAATTTAAACAGAAACTGATTCCCACTTCCTAAAAATTCCATGTTTGGCGGCTCATGGAGAATGTTCTTAAGCCGGTACTCCTGTACTGTAACATAGTTGGGTGGGCACCCCTGGAGGAGCCAGAATGTATTCAAAGACCAGAACAAGTCATTGTATTTTCTTGTTGAGTGAGAGTAAAAGTGAAGCCAGCTCTGGAAAGTGTATAGCAAGCTGTCATGTCACATCAATATTCCCATCTTATGGTAATTATTTTAAATACTTATTTCAATGTAAATCTGCTCTCCTCATTAGACTACAATTTGAGGTCATAATTTGTTCATCTTTATAATACCCAACTATGGGACATTTTCTGGAGCACATGCATTTTCTGGAAGAATGAGAGAGAGAGAGAGAGAGACTTTAGGAGCAATGTTTTACAACTGCAAATGCAAATAAAGTACTTTAGTTTTTAGTATTAAGACACATTTGTGGAATATATTTAGTGTGTTATCTCCTTATGATTGACCAAACATTTGATAATTGTTAATGAAACCAGTAGTTTGGATAATTGTTAATGAAACCAGTAGTACATTTCAATCTTAGCTTATGAATGTAAAGACTGTAGGACAATCATTCTTAGGATGTCAAGAAGGAGATGTGTCATATACCCTTTCAAGAATCTGGTGTTGAAAACAAGGCGCTTATCCCCAGAAAAATGAAAAACAAATTCTGCTAATAATTTCAGAAGGGCAGTGGGCTCTCTGGAGTCTATCTATGGATTCCAAGTCAGGAGTTTTTGTAGAAAGTTAATATAATTCTCCATTTGATGATATCATGCACAAGTACTAATTATTTTACGTGTATCTTGAGCCTCAATATTTGAAAGAAATAAAAGAAAAAAGAAAGAGACAGAGAAGGAAGAGAGCTGCAATGTGCTCAGGTCCTTAAAAAACAAGTTTAATTTGTGCTGCTACATACAAGGAGTATTATAGTAGCATAATCAGTCTTTACACTTGGAATTTCAGCTCTGCAACTTACCAAAAGTGTGATCTTAGGTAAATTACTGTGTTACTATGTATCTTAACTACTCTCTCCTTAAAATGGAATAAGAATTTCCAATCTTCTTCAAAGGATTGTTGTAAATATTAAATGATCATTTTACAAATTATAGATTGTGTTATTACATCATTAGATGTTTACAAGCATACTTATTAATATAATTCCTTTTCTAATTTACTATTAATTAGTCTCCAGAATTTTCCTCTGATCATCCACAAGTTTATGCATCAAAATTGAAAAGTTCCTAAAGAAAATAAAACTATATTATTATGTGTTTCACTTCTCTATGTATTCATTAAATTCCATGATAGTAAGAGTTGTTCTTTTCTTGCCCTGAGCTGAATCTGCCAAGCTCATCGCTATGAAGAAATGAAGTCAAGTGAGTAGTAACCCAGTATTGAGTTCATTCTCAGGCAGTGTGCTTATTTTTTTAATGATAGGTATATTTGGGAACAGATGATAAAGCTCTGATGAAATATGACGTGACTATTTTTTCTAAGAATAAGTATACTGTTCTTCAATATTTTAGATGCTTTAAAATAACCATCCAGCTACATTTTGAATTTATTTCCACAAAAAGATTTCTTATTGGGCACTTTTTTGCTTACATATACTTATTTCAGAAACTGCAATTATATGCAAAAATAAATCAAGCTCTACGTAATTATTTATTGTGCTTCTGGGAATAATGTAAGAATTATTCATTAACAATACTTGTAGAAATCCATGTATCATGTCTTCAATGAGTTATATTATTAATGAAACCCTTTCAGTTATGATCTGTTGAAATATTCTGTCCAGGATTCTATCATGTACGTTTAGCTCTGAACGGATGATATTCCCATTGGGGGTTGGTGGTAGGGGGACAGGAGAAGGGAAGGAAAGAAAAAAAATCAGACAAGATTTATTGAAATAGCTCTCCTTACATTATTTTCCCTATTTAAAATGTAAACAGCATTTGTCAAAATAATTATTCATGCAGAAGTACAGAAATTGTTAAATTCTTAGGAGGAGATAGTGATATACTTGAAAAAAAGTCCAGCTGGTTTTCTTCTGCTTGTAGGTTGAGGGTGGAATCCAGTTTGGGCCTGAAATGTTTTTCCAGTGTTCAGTCTATGGGAGCCTGGTGTCCATCTAGAGCCAATCAGAGAGTCTGATGTTGTGGATTTCTAGGCTTGAAATGTAGTTATCCCAAGTATATTGCATGGGACTCCCCATTCCTAGCCTGGATAGGATGCAGGTTTGAGCCTAAACAGAGCAAACTCAATAGATATCTCTCACCCACCATCACCCTCAATAAACTAAGGGCTGGTTATAGGTGAACTGGTATTGGGAGTAAATAATCATTCCTAGAGCTAATATTTCTTTCCTTGCCGAGGCAAATGGTTCTGTTTGTAAATTACACGTGTAGAACTCGTGTGAATTTTGCTCTGCCCCAAAGTTAATTTCCTAAATATCTGAGTCTTGTGACATAGGCTGATAAGGTATTTATGGCAACAGCTGCTAATGTGGCTCTTGATCTTTCCACCTTTTATTATTCTGCCTTCCAAATTCATCCTGTTTTTTCATACAAGCTGCTTTTTAAAATAAATAACATGTTTTATTAATTGTAAACATCTAGTCTTGGAGTCTTTTAGAGTTTTGTTGTTGTTATTTTGTTTTCCCGCAATAGGCTACTAAGGGGAAATACAGTCAGGCAGATTATTAGCCTAATTGTAGGACTTTGTAGTTCCTGAGGGAATATTTTCATCGATTTTCCTTTTTATCTCCATTCTAGTATTTCTATTCTTACTATTGTTTCTACTTCTATCCTGTTCCTTTTTCATTTCTCTTTTATTTTGTTTTGTAGTATTTTGGTATTACGTGATTTATAAAACTATATATTCGATATAATAAAAATCTATATACCCATAGCCAAACTTAAGAAATAGAACATGACACTGCTCTTGATGACCCCTGAACACCACTTTAACATTCCCTGACTCTTCTTCAACCAGAAGTTACTACTATCCATATTTTGGCATTTAAAAATTTCATATTTTAGTATTTAGTTTACATATTTTAACCTTTATAAAAATTGTATATTTGACAAAACCTTCTACAACTTAACTTCTCATTGAATTTATTTTTTTAAAGATTCGTTTATATTGTATAATGCTCCATAGTATGGATAAAGCAAAATGTATTTGTTCATTCTCCTGTTGATGGATATGGATATTATTTACAGTTTTTTCCTATTCCAAACATTACTGGACAACATTTTCATTTGTATTTTAATAGATTGTACACCTAAGAATAGGATTATTGGAGATTGCTTAGTTTCGGGTATATTGGTTGTTTTTTTGTCTTTTTTTTTTTTTCTTTTTGCAGGCAAAGATTTGCCCTGAGCTAACATCTCTTGCTAATCTTCTTCTTTGTTTTCCTTTTCCTTCCCAAGGTCCCATGCATGGTTGTACATCCTATTCTAGGTCCTTCTAGTTCTTCTATGTGAGCCACTGCCACAGCGTGGCAACTGACAGATGGGTGGTGTGGTTCTGTGACAGGGAAAGGAATCGGATCACCAAAGCAGGGAGAGCTCCGAACCTTAACCACTACACCATCAGAGCTGGCTCCTATGTTGTCTTTTTAAAAGAACTAGATATTACAAAGTGCTCTTCAAAGTGGTTTGACCAAGTTGCCCTCCTATTCTTAGTGTATGAGAAATCCATTCTTCCACATATTTCTCAACACTAAGATTTGTGTAATTTTGCGGGTTTTTGATTTCTTTAATGCCTGTTCTTTCTCATTTATTTCCTTCCTTCCAACTTCTTTTGATTTTTTCTGTTTTTAATTTTGTTTTCCTATGTTAGGCATGTCTCTCACTAATTTTCAGACTTTCTTCTTTTCTAATATAAGAATTAAAGTTTACACTTTGATTGTTCTCACTGATTTAGCTAATTATTACTTGTCTTGATTTGCAGTACTTTTATAATTATTTGGCTTTAAGCATTTCCTGATTTTGATTCTTGTTACTCAAAGTGTGTATAAAAATTTGCACACAGCTTTAGTTTTTCGTTGCATTTTTAGTTATGTTGTTCTGGCTTTCCAACATGATTGCATTATGGTTAGAAAAATGAAATCTATATGAATGTGATTATATCTGTTGAGCTTTGCCTTACTTTCTAGAAAGTATATTCCCCAAAACCCAGGCCAATAAAAGCAAGTGTCCTTGTCATCTCCCTTTGCTGAAAGGTGGATATTTTTCCAGTCTGCTCTATTTCGAAAGGGTAGCTATCACTCTGAAGGTGTAAACTTATGAGGAGTCTTGGTTCCAATGCCCATTCGAATAAAGATGGGGTTTTAAAAATAAATAATGATAGGACAACAGAATAATCACTTTTAAAAAATAAAATTGGGCCCTACATTTCACCAAACACCAGAATAAAGTCCAAATACATCAAAGATCCAAATGTAAAGAGATAAACCATACAAGGACTAGAAGAAAAGATGGCTCAGTTCCTATATATTCTGGATATGGGAAAGCTAAACAAGACTCAAAATTCGATATGATAAAGAAAAGATTGATAAATTTAATCCCATAAAAATTATGAAAAGAGGGGCTATCCCAGTGGCGTAGTGGTTAAATTCATGCGCTCTGCTTTGGCAGCCTAGGTTCACAGGTTCAGATCCCAGGTGTGGACATAGCACCACTCATCAAGCCACACTGTGGCTGCATCCCACATAAAATAGAGGAAGATTGGCAGAGATGTTAGCTGGGCCAATTTTCCTCACATACACACAAACATAATAATAAAAAAGAAAACCTGTGTGTGAACAAAAAGAAAAATCCATAAACAATAAGTAAAATAGATGACAAACTAGGAGAAAATATCATTGATAGACAGATACAGATATCTATCTATGTATATATCTATCTATGTATATATCACAGAGAAAGGATGAATATTCCCAATATATAAATTCCTAAAAATCAAGAAAGTTTCTGAAAACCTAATAGAAAAGTAGGCAGAATACATGGATAGTTCAGGTTAAACATATACAAATGATGACTATTAAATTTTACTCATAAATTTTAAAATATAAACTAAAACTACACTAAACTATTATTTTTCACCTATCAGATTGTCAAGAATTCCAAATCTAGGAAGTACAGTCTATTGATGAAAATTTGAAGAAATATTTACTCTCATACAATGCTGATGGGCATACACAATCTCTCTGGGGAAGAGTTCTCAATATTTATCAAAACTACAAAAGCCTTTCCCATTGAGCCAGCAATGAATGCCATTTACAGCCACATCCACTGAGGATAACCCCCGACATCTACCAAACAATTTATAACAATGTAATTCATATAGCATCATTTGTGATGGCAAGATTTTGAAAACAACCTAAATAAATATCCATAAAAGCTTGATTTGAATAAACTATGGTAGACCTACACAAAAGACTGTTATTCAAATGTTAACAAGAATGATGAAGACCTCTATGAATTTCTATGGAACGATTTCAAGAATACATTGTTGAGTGAAAAACAATCAAGATGTGGTACAGTATTGGTTATTTTGCATAAAGAGACTTAGGAAATATAAACAAAAAACTAAGGACAATGGCTATTAATAGGAGGAGGTGAGACAGGATAGAAGGGATATGAATAAGGTTGAAACTTCTCTGACTATACCTTTTGACGTAGTGCTTTTCTTGAACCGTGTAAACAATTTAGCTTTTCAAAAATATTAATAAATGAAGATTTAAAAACACTAAAATTGAATCTAACTGTGTCATACTGACAATGTAAACAACTTCACGCTTCACCTAGGCCCACGATCTTGACGTCTACCTTCATCACTATTAAAACCCAAACCTTGCTGTTTTAACCATCTTTGTGTTAGCTTTGCATGTTTCTACTTACCACTCTTTTTTTCCCCTTGATTTTCCTCTTTGATTTTGGTAGTATTAACTTACAAGCTCATTTATATACTTCAAAGGATGGTTATTACATTTTATCCAATACTTTTACGTTTTTATAAAGGAGAAGTTTTTCAGCAAATCTAGTTTACTGTATTGCTAAAAATAAACGACATTCTGTCTAGATGTCTCTTCTATGTTCCTTTTCTTTCTCTTTCTTCTCACTTGTTTCCTTTCTATAATTAACTCTTTTTTATAACTCATGTTGATACTTTCTTTCTCATTTTCCATCAGAGATTCAACTTCTTTTCTCTCACATCTATCCCTATTTTCCATTTGTTACTATAATCAAAAAGAGATAATTATCCAAAGTCCTTTGTATATAGACATGAAAAATCATGCAAAAAAGTCATCTCTGAAAACACCTGTATTTTCCTAAAGTTACAAATTTGAAATAGTGTCAATAATATTTTCAACTTTACAAGTGTTTCATTAATTAAACAATATATAGAAACACGACTCAGAGTATCTTTTGACTAAGAAACCCCCAACCCATTTGCAGTTGACTCTTTTGCACTGGATATTAACAAAGACGATATTTTGTCTTATCATGGAGGCACTAGTTAACTCCCTTTCCTACCTTTTCTCAAAAAGTTAAGCCAGACATAAATTTGTCTAAAATGTATTCATTTTGCCTCTACTTAAAAAAAAAGACTGTATTTAAAGATTAAAGAATGCTCCAAGCCCAGACCATCATGTGGAGTTGGAACCAGAGATGTGTCTCTTGGGCTGTATCAAATACGTAAAAATGCCATTCTTTTCCTTTATATTTATAGCCAAAGCTCAAAAAGGCACATTCAAGAGGGGGGAGAATTTTTTTCAACTTTAAACACCCGTGAATAGTCATTAGAGATAGAGATAGACCCCAAAATAATGGCCTTTCAGGTATTTCTGCTTCTGCTTTTAAATACTGTACAGCTCATTCCCATTGCTACAAATGCCTATTGGAACAAAAGGCAAGAACATTTTCAGTAAAATAGTAGCACTTTGATATTTCACATGTAGCATTCTAAAAAATGTTTAACGGCTCCTTCCTTCATTATGCTAAAGTTTCCGAGGGGAGCTTATAGAGGACCATTTCTTAAGTGGGTGGGGAGCAGGGAATGGAAGGGGGTGACTGTTAACTTGCAATTACTGAAACTCACATTTTCTGAGAAGAATCCATCATTTGCAAAGCTTAAACAATTAGTTTAATGAGTGAGCACTCACTGACACACATTTACTTCCCAAAGATGTTTTTAGCACATATTAGCACAGCTTTGCACTTTCGTTGATTTGTTCAGAATTAATCTTAACGTGAATTTATAAAAAGTCACTCTCGTCCAGAAATATTCCTTTTGTCTTGGAAGACATAATTTTCTTTACCAAGAATAGAAAACCCTCTAAAAATTTTAAATGTCATCTTAACCTTAGTTGTAAGAGTGTCTATTCCATGGAAGAGTACAGAGGAGCTGCAGATTTGGGTATATTTCTATCTGGAAAAAACAAATGATGAATTCATTGTTTCTCTATCTCTTGTATTTTTGTTTGAGAAAAATAATGATGAATTCCTTGCTTCTCTGTCTCAGTAATTAACCAAGACTTTAATTCTGCCATCACTGTCCGTGAATAGCAATGGAGTTTGCTGCCAAGCAACTCAGCTAAATTTCGGTTTCTTGAAAGCTTAAACCAATGTTATCTAAAGTTCATCTCTTAATAAGAGCATCAGAGGAGTAGCTTTTTTTTTTTCCAGTGAGGAAGATTAGTCATGAGCTAACATCTGCCACCAATCCTCCTCTTTTTGCTGAGGAAGATTGGCCCTGAGCTAACATCTGTGCCCATCTTCCTCTATTTTATATATGGGACGCCTCCCACAGCAGGGCTTGATAAGCAGTGCCTAGGTTCGCACCTGGGATCTGAACCTGTGAACCACAGGCTGCCAAAGCAGAGTGCACGAACTTAACCACAACACCACCAGGGCAGGCCCAGAATAGCATTTTTAAACTGTGATCATTGTTAATCCAAAGATTGTCTTTAATTGTGACTCCACCTGCAGAAGTAACAGTATAAATGGGAGCAGGGGTAGGGAGAGAGTGAGCGAATACAACTACAGAAGGCAAAAGGAAAGAAATGAAAAATAATATGATGTTCTTGACAACATGTAACATTTAAAACATCACAACAAAATGGTTCAAGTTTCTTTGGACTTATAATAGACCCTAAAGATCAGTGAAAATGACTGATGTGCTAGATATCTTAACTATTTCATTTCCAAACTTGTTGTTCAATTAGTTTCCATATGCATGAGCATGTTTCGTGTGTTAGCATTTTTTTCTCTTTTATTTTTATTGAGATATAATTGACACACAGCACTTTATGAGTTTAAGGTGTACAGCATAATGACTTGACTTAATTTGTTGCTGTTGTTTGGGAGAGGTGTAATTAGAAAGAAAAATTAGAAAGAAAAATAACTCAAATCTTTATTTTTACCACCTCGAAGAGAAATATAACATTTTTTCAATTATGAATGTTGATGACAAACCACAATTCTATTGGTAATTCCTGTGACTTTGTCACCAATAGACATAATAGATATCTGTTGTTGCAGATGTCTTGACCTATTGTTTATACTTATCACCACCTTGAACTAACAATCATTATTAGACTGCCAAGAAATCTGCTATTTAAGTGTTAATAAACAAGAACATATATGACCATATCACATTTTAAAAATATTTTGATGATATTTTAGTATAATTAGCTTGCTTTGTAATTATTTGTATTTTAATATTTTATTTTAAATTATCATTATTAGAAGTGCATAGGCTTAAGTAGACTGCCAGTGTGGTTCATTGCGTGCATTCTCACACACACTATCTGAAGAGTTCTTGCATTGATTTATACAATTATATTAAAGCAGAAATTCCCTTTTGCTATGCATACTCCTTGAAAAAGAGTTTATTTTGCAATACATGCCCCTTGAAGAGAAATGTAGAATAAGAATGACATAGAATTGGTTCCCTGGGTTCAGCTTTTTAGAAGGCCTTGCCATACCTCTTAAATCCTGTTTGCTGTTAAAAAAAAAAAAAATACTCATTTTGAGTTTTATTTTAGCAGTGTAAAAGTCCAGCCATACACATCAGTCAGGCTCACTGAGCTGCAGCCTTTGCCTTGCGGTTTTGTTGTTTTTATCAATAAAAAGCCAAGAGCATTACACTGCATTCAAATGCCACATAGGAAAGACATTTTCTAAGGGTTTCACTGACAAACAATTTCTATGAAGTTAGCTTGATATCTTAACTATTGTTGCTCCCATCTGAAAGGACACCTAAGACAAAAGAAAGTTGTTTTTCCTTCTTCCTGTCATATCTGAAGTTAACATGGACAAGTTTTAATGCAATCTAAGCATATAAAATGAGAATATTTAATATTGCCTATTTGATTTTGATACTTTGTGAGTACATTTCTTCAAAATGAAGAGAAAAAATTGGCCATCACCAACATCCTTGGACTTCCCGTCTTCTATCAATAGTCTCATCAAATTCCTTAACTTCGTTGTATTATTGGGAGGCAGAAGCAGGATCTATGGAGTCAGCCTGACTAACATTCAAATAAGATTCTGTCATTACTTTTTGACCTTGATCCTGTTAACTAATATATCTAACACAATGTTCTTGTTTATTAAGTGAAAATAATAGCTATATCTCATGACTGCTTAAGAATTAAATGAAATTACATATATGTGTATGTATATATGCATATATGTATCTATCTATCTATATATATACAGTACCTTGCAAAGAGACTGTCATATGGTAAGTGTACAAAGTAAGTGTAAGATAAAGAGCAGACTTTACTATTATGATTCCTAATCTTTAACTCCAACCTAGTCCTCGCTTAGAAGCTGGAGTTCTGCATTTCCAACCACCCACTGAACAGAAAAATGAGAAAGTCTTAGTGGCACTCAAACAAAATAAGTCTAACACCGAACTGTTTTTCTCTCAAAAGCAGCTCTCCTACTTCACCATTTATGGTAAGGACATGGGCATTTTGACAGGGTTTTCAGGTTTGCAGGTTGGGAATAGTCTTCATTCATCTGTTTCCCTTCGTGAAGTAACTAATTAGTTGATGAAAGTTGTTGAAGTAAAAACATTGTGTAGTCTATATGTATGTACTAACCTAACAAATGCCAAAGCTAACCAGCTGAAGATGACTTGGAACACACCTCCAATCAAAGTCGGGTTTATTTCACTTGCTGCAGCAAGAGAAAACCAGGAAAAGATCCTGGAAGAGTCTCGGCAACAGGGTGTGTGGAGGCTTTTCGTATAGGTTTGGGCTTGTGCTGAATGATTCTTAGGAGGATCTGGGAAAGCAGCAACCAACTCCAGATTGGGTCCATCAAGGCGTGGGGCAGCCCAGCAGTTGGGTACCTCACTATCGAGTAACCTCATGGAGGAGATGAGATGAATGAAATGGGGCTGCATTGGGCATTGGTAAAAGGTAGAAATTACCTCAAAAGGAGGCAGTATTAGTCATTTTGCTGCTGTGATATGACTCTGGGAGAAACATTGAAACATTGTGTGTGTGGCCTTATCAATGTCTCATTGGAAACATTGCTTTTGTTTTGATAGGAGCATCGTATTCTGATGACAGTAAGACTGATTTTTACTTCCTCACAGTACAGTTCTTTTAGAACAAGGTCATTCCATTACATGTCTGCATTCATTTATAAAAGTATTCCATAGCACCTAGTCAAGTACATTATTGATTAATGGTGATCAAGTCTATAATCAAACAGTGAAAAGTTGATTTAAATCCAGAGTCAATGTTTTTGTGGGAAGTGCTACTCAAATTGTTTAAGAGACTTTTCATTGTGTGTTGGGTCTTGGGGATCCAACAAATCATAAGATCATGTATTCTCCAGTAGCTCATAATCTAGAAGAGACCAGAGAGAGGTAAACAATAATTTCACTACAATGGAATAAATGATAACGTGAGGGCATGTGCACAGATCAGAGAAGGTAACAAATTTTATCTAGACAAGTTGGGAAAACTTCCAAAACATTGTAACAATTAAATTGGGACTTGGATTTGTATAAAGTTCTTTTAAGGGAAATGCAAAGATGGAATGCAAGGAGAAGGCTGAGGGATAGATAGATATGAAGGTTAAAGTATTGTCAACATGTTTTGTTTTCAGTCAGTAATGCTTTTCTCTATAAGTACCCCAGTAGAAATAAAGATACAAATTAAATCAATAGCAGACAATTTTTTATCTGGCAGATGGATAAGAAACTTTTAGAAAAGATATATTGATAATATTCAGGATTGGCAAGGAGGCAGGAAAATGAGCAAGCTCAAAAGTTGCTAAAGGGAGAGCAAATTGCTATAACATTCCTGGTGGGTGATTCGGCAATTTGCATTAAGAGTTTTAGAAACATTCAAATCCTTTGGCTTGGTGATGCCACTACTTGGAATTTATACTAAGAAACTTATCGCTATATATACAAAGACTTTTAGATGATTTTTACTGCAAATAATACAATAGCTAAGGGACTAGAAACAACCTACAGATTCGACAGGACAGAAAAGGGTAAATAAATTGTGGTACAGCCATAGACTAAGACACTTTGCAACCATTAGAAAACATGCTTGTGAAGAACATTTAATGACATGGCAACATGCTCATAATATTACAGAGATTGCAGTAGAGTATAATAACATGCACTTTAGCCTCAGAGAGACCTGAGTTCTTGTCATATCTTCATCACTAATTATCATCACTAATTATAGCCTGGAAAAAGTTACTTAAGTTATCTGAGTCTCAACCTGTTCATCAATAAAATGAGTAAATAATAGTACTTGCTCCAGAGGGCTGCTGAGGGCTGATTGGATGACATGTAAAGAGTTTAGTGCCTGGCACTATAGTGAGGCTGAATAACCGATAGCTATGATGGATGATGATGAGATAATTTCAAGCTACTATTTTTCTTGTGTCTCATAGAAATGGTTCTTCAACACCTCCTGCTGCTGTCAGCTGTTCTTTGTATGTCTTGTATCTTGTTTAACATGAACTTGTTTGAGTAATAGCCCAAGTGTACCCTTATGTTTTGCATGCAGAGTAAATAGTAAAGGCTGTCAAATGCCTACAGCTATTAGATACCTTCTAGGAGTTTCTCTTTGACTTTTACTGAATATCTACCTTTTGTAAAATTAGGTATCATGTTTTCTAGTAGGCAATATTGTGGCACTGCTGGGTTGGAGTGGAAGTAAAAATAATAGCAAATAACCTATATGATACTGAGTACCAGGCATGAGACATTTATATATAGGTTAACTCATTTAATTCTCACAGCCACTATGTGAGGCAGGTCTGTTCTTATGCTCATTCCACAGATGAGCATACTAGAGAGATTAGTTAATTTGCCCAATATCACAGAGGTAATTAGTGGACAAGCCAGAATTTAAGCCCATGAGGTCTGACCGTGGGGTCCCTAACTCATTGACGCACTAAACTGCCTTCTAGAGAGACTGGACTGTAAAATCCATGCAGGCAGACACTATATCAGACTGGTAGACCATTGTAACTGCACTTCCTACTATGATTGATACGAAGGAGCAACTCAATAGATCTTGCTCAAAGCATGACTTACTGACCCAAAAGTGAAGAGGATGGACATTCCATGTTTCACATGCAGTCTGAGTCTGTTGCATGCGGCAGTCCTAATCATCATCCTGCAGCTGCCTTCTACCTCCTGGCCGCTCAGGTCAAGTACCTACTGTGGAGGCTGCACCATCACACGGTTCTTCCTCTTATTAGCTGTCATGCTAGAGCATTCTTGTTTGTGGTGGAAAAGTTATTTGCCAGCTATTTGGCCAATTGTTTCTAAATCATGGAAACAATCAACCTAAAATAGTACGATGACTTCAAATTATTTTTCTTATTTTAGCTGTGTAAATGCTACAGTTTTATTTCCCCTTTCCCCAAATGTTTGCTAACAAAACAAGTGTGTTTTTTGTCGCACTTTATACATAGAAAATTCACAGCTTGGTGGTGGCATGTGGCTACAGATCTCAAAGCTGATAACGTGATTTTGGCTCTTGTTTTCACTTTGCTTGACTGAATAGTTTATTATAACTACAATTTTAAAATTCCTTAGAAACACGAAACAGTCTTTGCCAGGAGTGCAACTGTTTTCCATCTAAAATGCCAGCATTTCAGTGTGTCTTGCAACATTTTAATTAGTTTGCTTATGGAACCAAACACATGCATAAAACACTGAAGGCAAAGGAGAGTCTCCCTCACCGTAATTAGTTTTTTGCAAAGGATTACTTACATTTTCGTAATTATTCAAGTGTTTTTGTACAGGGAATTTTACATTTTAAATGGAAAATTACACTGCCATAAAAGCCACTGCAAATTAGCAGCTTTAATATAGCATTCTAATTCCCGGTACAGCACACTGTTGATACTGCTGTCGAATCACACACTGGTTGTTTAGAAAGATAGATTGGCTGCAGCAACCTGTTAAATTTGAGTTATTGCCAGAAGATTTCCTGTCCTTTAATGTAGCATTCTGTTTTAAAAAGAAGTCCAAGCTGTACAGTCTTCAATAGTTTAAGAAGCTCAGACTTTCCCCATGTGGGTAGCAATAGGTGTTTCAGCTCGTAATCTTTCTCTGTAGAGGATGTAGACACAGGCTGACATCTATAAAAAGAAAAGAAAGAAAATGACTCAATAAGATTTCTGTACCTACGTTTGGGTCAATTGATAACTTTATATATTACTTCTAGTATCAGTGTGTCAGATAGAGTTACTATATTTAAACAAAGATATAATTTATAACAAATTATATATTAAGTACCAATATGATTACTAATAATTACATATTTATATAAGAGAATAGAATAAAAATATATATTAACTCTTAAAGTTAATTTTAAGGAATAGAAATGAACAGAAATGAAAATAAAGACCAGTTCTTATCCCATTACCCAGAAAAAAGCAGTTAACGTTCTGAGCTCTTACTAGGAAGTTAGGTAAGTTCACAGTCTGGTAACACACACAATGAAACATGATTTCTAACGTTGAATTTGTGAAGAGTTCCTTCTTGCTTCAATCAATTACTAGAGTTGACCAAGCCTTTGCCAGAGGTAATCTTTTTGCTGAGGAAGCTTAGCCTTGAGCTAACATCTGTTGCCAATCTTCCTCGGTTTTTTTTTGTTTGTGGAAAATTAGCCCTGACTTAATATCTGTGCGAATCTTCCTCCACTTTCTATGTGCGTTGCTGCCACAACGTGGCTGACGTGGTGTATGTCCATGCATGGGATCTGGGCCCACGAACCTGAGCTACTCAAGCAGATCGTGCCAAACTTAACCACTATGCCACAGGGTCAGCCCCTGCTAGAGGTAATCTTGAGAAGAAGTAAATGACACATTTGTCCCACTGTCAATAGATCCCTAAGACGACAGAGTAATTTCATTAGCAAGTCAGGAATTTTAGCTTGGAGATTCTTGTTTGAATGAAAATAGGAACCCCGTAACAGTTACTCATATGTGATATATTCTCACAAGTTCTTAAGAAAGATAATTGATGAAAGTCTTTTAACATAATAGCAAGGTCTTACATTTGGGGTCAGGGTAAAATGTACCAATTTTTTATAACGTCCCACTTAGATTTGCCTTTAATTAAAGTTGAAAATGAAAAAGATAAGCGAGAAATTGTTGTGATCTGGGGCTGGAAACGTTACACATAATGCTTTGCATTAAATCAAGCACACGTGAAAATTCCAGGGAGACTAGAAGCAGAAATAAATTCTCACTCAACAGCTTGACATAAATCATCAATGGAAATGTGGCAATGGCAAAGGTTGTGCCAAAAAAGATAGTAAGTTATCAAGAGGCTAATTTTATGTTACCTGGGCCAGCTGAGGCACCTTAATGGGATTAAAATGAGGAGAGCACTCAAACGTAATTACATACTTACAAACTGGATGGTTTGTCTGCTTTTTCTATTTTTGTTGTTGCTGTTGTTTTATTTTTCTAATGCAAAGAAAACATGATGTCCTAAGAACAGCCACCCAGTGCTTCTAAGGATCACAAGAAACTAGCTTTTTGTACTTAGGATTGTGTAAGATATTTGAAGCGTATTTCATTCTTTATTCAAATGTTTGCTCCAAGTCCAAAACCCAAAATATCTTTTGAAAGAGAGAATGGTCGTCATTTGCTAATAATTATCTTTTACATGTCTAAACCAAGCAGTAATCCACAAATAATTGGTTTCCAGCTGTTGCATCAGAACGTTGTGTCAGAAAATCATGACTATATTGCCATGTGATTATAATTTGGAAAATGGCAAACACATTGAACAAATGTGACCTGGGAGACGAAGGTCCCGTTCAAATCAGGAATGAAACAAGTTGGTTGAGCTCCTGTACAGTAGGTTGAACCATATGGAGTGACTGATCTGTGACCTGCAGAAACAGCTATTTCACATGGCTCACCACAATGGAAGTTGTGATTTATAAGTTCTACGACACTGCTCTTCACTTCGATGTGACAACATTGTTAGTTATCTATTGCAACGTAATAGATTACCCCAAAATCTAGGGGTTTAAAACAATAAACATTATAGTCACAGTTTCTGTGAATCAGGAATTGGAAGGTGGCTTAGTTGAGTGGCTCTGGTTCAAGATCTCTTATGACGTTACAGTCAAGACAGTGGCCAGGGCTGCAGTAATCTGAAGGCTTGACTGGGGCTGGTAGATCCATTTCCAACGTGGCTTACTCACATGCCTGGCAAGTTAGCGTTGGCTGTTGTAGGAGGCTTTAGTTTCTTGCCCCAATGGCCTCTCTATAAGACTGCTTTAGTGTCCCCACATATGGCAGCTGGCTTGACCCAGAGCAAGAGGTCCAAGAAAAAGAAGGGAAGTCACAATGCCTTTGATGACATCATCTTAGAAGTCAGGCACTATCATTTCTAGCATATTTTATTCATTGAAAGTGAATCACTGAGTCCAGCACAAAATCAAGGAGAAGGGAATTAGGCTTTGCCTTTTGAAGAGAGGAGGATCAAAGAATTTGTGGACATATTTTTCAACTGCCACAATCGCAATGGTTGCTCTCCTTGCAAACATGTATGACTGATACTCATACAATATTTTCAATACAAGTTGCTTTGTTCTAAGTCTTGACACATATTTTTCCACCCTGGGGCTCTCTTTCTGCGACTGCTTATCTCCTCTTCTTCTTGACTCTTTCTGATTGAACTTTCCAGGTTAGAAAGAAATGTTTTACTGCAGTGTGACAAGAGTTTTATTCCTTCCTCATTTATTTCAAATCTCAAAATTACACATTTTGAAAAGAGCAACCCCAAGGCTTTGTTGAAGGAAAACCTCCTTATTGTTGACCAGAATAACTAAGTTGTGGCTCAGTTTAGTTACTAATTAGCTGTCAAGTGTTGGGTTAGAAGCTCAGTCTCTAGACCCCAGTGTTTCTTATCTCTATGGTAGAGTTTCCTAAAAGGTTTTATTTAATAATAAAAATATTATGATTATGATTAATAGTGATGTATGGAATTAAATGTACATAATATAAGAGCACAGAGTTTTGTTTTTTCCTTTCTGTTTGGTGCAGTTGTGCAGGGCAGTAACAAAATACTTCTTGTATCCCATTTTTGTAATGTTTGGACCTCATCCAGAAAATTCTCCAGGCAAGTATTCACTCCAGACAAGTGAATCACCAACCGTGTATCATTTGGTCAAAGTGACCATTGAAAAAGAAAATTAGTGTGTACTAAAGACAGTTGTCACTATTTCCTATTATTCTTCATGTCATCCTGTCCTATTGGAGCTGGTGAACCTCGATTCTTGGAAGCTGTATCCAGAGCAAATAAGCTTTTAAACCTAAAGTTCTTGTTTTGATATTAACATGAAGCAAATGTGTTTTGTTTCTTCATAGATTTTATATTCTTCTAGGGTACATTTGTGGGAATATTTTTATAGAATTGAGGTCAGTGGTGGAGGAAAGATTTGTGGTAATACTGAACACCTTAAGATAGCTTTCACATGCTGTCTATCCTCACTCCCCAGGAAACTTTTTAGAGTATTAATTTGCCAATTTGTGATTTTCTTACTGATTACACTTGAAGGGAGCCATCTAGAGACATAATTAGTGAAAATGCCTTGTATACACAAAAGAGTCATGGGATTAAAAGGTATACGGAAATTTTTACTAATATCCAGTCTAGTCTGGAGACAAAGGCAAAATCTGATCATAAACATATGTGTCAGATTATAGACAAAACCTCTAATCTCAGAGAAAATTTGGCAAGAATTTAAGTCACATTAGGACAAACACATCCTAATCTATGTTTGCCAATGATGGCATAGTTCCTGGGTTATTTTCCTTTCTCTTTCCAGGGGGGAAAAAAGCAAAGACAAAACGTAATTTTTTGGGGTACTACTAAAATACTGCAATATTAGCCCTAATTTAATTTAAATCCTGGGTTTAGATCATGCTAGTAACACACATTTGTTCAGTACTTACTCTTTGACAGGTGCTTGATTAGGGAATGTAGACACATAACTGGGTAAGACCCAGACCCTGCTCTCAAGGAACTCAGGGTCTAGAATCAAGAGATCCTAATTAGAAGACGATAAGGCAGTGAAAGAGGCTCCAAATAAGTCTGGAACATCTTACCTCTGGAAATGGTAAAAACAAACAAATAAACATAGAAGCAAACAAAAAACCACAAAGAAAAAAAGTAGTAAGTCCTTATCTGGAAAAAAGAGTCGTCTTTGATTCATTAACTAAAACACTTTGATTTATTAACTGTTTATGAGTTCTATAGTAGTGTCATTATTAACATCTGGCTCTTCTGATTCTTTCCTTCAGCTGTTTCAACTATCCCTAGGTCTGCTGAACCACTAGAAGAGGAAAGAGTTGGTGGCACAGTTTGCTTGTTCTTAAACAGCCTCCATTCTGCTCATTTCTTAAAGGAGATAGAGGGCTATGCAGTAGTCTTTCAGATAAACATCCTTCAGATATTTCAGAACCCCTGGAAACACACATGCCTCTGCCAAACCTCTGGTTACTTTTTTTTCATTTTTTGACCATCTCTCTCCTGAGTAATTCTTCACATTCCCTGAAAACCAAGAGCAATCAATGTCCAAAAAGACCTTATTAGCTGTGGGAGAATGAAAGTGACTGATATTATCCCACAAACCTTTAACTTTAACATACTCAGGCTTTAATTGTTTAATATCTTTTTTTTAACTGAAGTTTAGTGTACACACACAAAATCACACAAATCATAAGTGTGCAATTCAATGGATTTTCACAAAGCAAATAAACTTGTGTAACCATTATTGAGGCAAGAACTAGAATATTAACAGCACCCCTAGCAGCCCAAGAAATGAACCCCTCTCTAATAGCTAAAAGAATAATACATTGATTCTACCCATTTTTGACTTGTATAAAAATGGCATCATGCAGCATCTACTCTTTTATATATGGCTTCTTTTGTATAATATTACCTTTGAATGATTCATTGATGTTTTTGTGTGTAGCAGTGGTTCATTATTACTCAATACTAAATAGTTTTCCATTATATGAAATACCAAAATGTGGTTATCCATCCTAATGTTGATGGAAAGTTAGAAACTATTATAAATAATACAGATATGAACAATGTTTTTTGGGCTTATCTGTTGTGTATAATATCTCTTGTGCTCCTCTCTGTACTTTCCGTCTGCTTTGCCCTCTATATTATAGTCTAGATGTTTCATATTGATCTATCTTCCAGTTCACTCATCCTCTCTTTAGCTGTGTCCCTTCTATCATGCTATGATTTCAGTTACTGTGTTTCTCAATTCAAAAACTTCCACTTGATTCTTTTCTTATTTTCTGTTAAAATTCTCCACTTGGTCATCTATTTGCTTAAAAATATTAACCACAGTTATTTTAAAATTTCATCTGATAACTATTATTTGTGTTAATTTTTGTTGCCTGCTTTTTCTTCTGGTCCTATTTCTGAATATTCCAGACTATTTCGATTTCACTGCCAATCTTACGTATGAAAAGTTTCAGTGACAATCTACCCTATCCTCTGGCAGGACAAAAAGAGACCTATAACCTAAATACAATCAGATCTTGAACAAACTTGATGCTAGTTTGCAGTCCTGGCAAGGTTCAGTCTATCTCTGGTCTACCCCTACGCCTATGGTGTATCCTTCTAGGGATCCCAATTAGAGCCTGGAGTGTTTACTAGTTCCACTCCTCCTTGTGAGATCTTGAAGTGCAGGTTTCTTCTCCCTAGCACTGTGGGAATGCTGAGGACTCCACGCTACTCTTTAGTCACATTTGACTTCTTTCATATACTTTCTGCTTGGTTCCTATCCATCTTTTCCCATGTAGCTTAACAGATAATGGTTCAATGGGACAACAGTTCTAGAGGGCCAGTCTCACTCTCTGAACCTCATTCATCACTGGAATTTCGGTCAATCAAGTCCTAGATGCCTTGTCATACAAGAACCCCGATTTTTGTTTCCCCAACTCTGTGAAATCACCAAAAGCTCTTTTGTGTTTTAGTACTCTTAGCAGCTTCTCTGCCTAGCTTAGTCACATCTTGGCATACGTCGAGAATCAGTAAACGTCCCAAGAAGAAAGCCAGTGTGCAGAAAACTTAGCTTATCTCAGTACGATTTCCTTCTTTCCAGGATCTGGCCCTTGAAAACCAGCCACCTCAGCAGCTCTCTCATGCTTTCAAATCCGTTGTTTCATCATGAGGTTTTTTATTATTAGCCTCATTATTGGTCTGCTTTAAGATGCTCCACTATAACTGGAAGTGGATGTTCCAGGCTTGAATTTTTATTTATCCTATTTTTTAGAATAAATAATCAGGTGGCAATAAGATAAAGCTGTTGCCAACATTTAAGACAGTAAATTTGGGAGAAATGAATTGTCTTCACATTATAGAATTTTAGGGAGTTTGAGTAAAATAAACCAGATAGTATTTCCTTGCCCAAGACTAAAATAGGTCAAAAGAGGCCAACAATGCCAAAGCTAAAAACTTAAAATAATGCCCACTGCAGTACTTCTAGATTTTGTATGTTCACAAATACCCACTTTTCACAAGTCAAAGGTATAAATTTTCTTAGTAAAACATATGATGTACAGTACTTTTCACAATTATTTGACTTTATTTTCCCCCACTGTAAAAATTTTTATCTGTTTATATGTGTTCTTTTAGGTTTCTATCAATGGTTGTCTGCTCTAAAACACGTACACAAACACATATGTTTGCATGCATGTGCAAGCACACTTATTCTAAAGGATCGGAAATAAATCTGCTAGTTGACACCGATGGGTTTATGCAGGACACTATTAATTAGAGTAATCAGGAAATGAATATAATGAGCAGTTCTGATTACAGGGCCTGTGCTGCACGTTATAGATTTGACCCAGTCCAAGAAATCCTAGAGTAATTACACTGAAAGCTACAGATGCATCTTTACTAATGTAAAATTCTTCATTTCTCTCACTTATTATGGGAAATGAAGATGAGGTCAGTTCCTTAGTTTTGAAATGTCAACATGCTTTTTGTATTTGTTATACTTTAAATTGGTTTTCCCAATAAAACACCAGCTTTAGAAGCTGTGCTAGGTGTTTAGGGAATTTTTTCAACTCATTCAAGTCAGTAACATAATTCCACCTAAAGTCCTGTACTATAAATTATTGATCTCATCAAATCTGTTGGGGTAGAACTGTGCTACTCAGTATGGATGGCCTACAAAAGTGTGAGTCTCTATTTCCATGGCCGAAATTCTAAAGATTAGCGAAATTTACTCCAAAAAGGCAGGTTCCAAAAGAAGGAAAAAGGGGAATGAATACTTTTTGAATAACACTCTACCTTCCCTCAATCGAAGTACTTTGTTACTTTTATATAATTTCAAATTTAAAGAATATTTGCAAGAATAGTAAAGAAACTCTAGACTATACCCAGATTCACGAATTATTTGCATTTTGCACGTTTGTTTTATTGTTATCTTTTCTCCTTGCATCCTCCCTCTCTTCTTCCTTCCATGTTTTTGAGCCTTTTGAGGGTTGTTGGAAACATTTTGCTCCTTTACCCTTAAATACTTCAGCGTGTCTTTCCTAAACGCAAGGATATCTTCTTACCACAGAACTGTTATCAAAATCAGGAAATTTAACATTGTTATAATATTACCAAATCCACAGTTTATATTCACATTATTCCAGTAATGTCCTCTGTAGCCATTTCTCTCCTGTCCAGGACCCGATCTAAGATGACACACTGCATTTACTTTTCATGTTCTTTAGACTTTTATTGTGAAGCACTTCTTCAACTTTTCTTTATCTTTCTTTTCTTGACATTTGTGAAGAGTACAAGCCAGTTATTCTGAAGAATCTTTCTCAATTTGTATTTCTGACATTAGATTTTTTAAATGTATTTGTTTGCTTGGTTACTTTCTGTATGCCCTGGTAGAATATATCTGGAAAATGTATCTGTCTTGTTTACATGTGTTTCCTCATCGTTAGGACTGTGTCTTGGTACATAGCAGGTGCTCAACAATTGATTTTTGAATACATGAGTGCTTATGTGTGGCATACAGTTTATGCATATGACTTCGTTTTGAAATCTAATTATCCTTAAACCCATTTTGCAGATAAGGAAACTTAGAATCAGAGTCAACTAATCACCAAAGTTACACAAGCTATTAGGTTGCAGTACTGTGATTGGAACTCACATTTCTCTCCATCAAAAATCTCTTCACACCGTGCTCACTCTCTCTGAGTACAGATTCTCTCATCTTCTGAGCATAGTGCTTCCTGATTCCAGTGTCAACGTTGGAATTCTTTATGCTGGAAATCTATTAAGGAGTACCTGTAGCTGAATGGAATGAAATAAACCTAAGGGCTAACATTATTTTTATCTGCTTAATACGTGAACACATGCATCTAGTTCAGTAGCTTCTAAGGATGTTTCACGGCCTCATATTGCTAGTCTCCAATTCTAGGCTATAATAAGAACAGAAATTACTTTTGAACATAAAACAAGATATTCCATCGCTTCAAAATCTTTGCGACTGGAGATTCTTCTCATTTTCTTTTTTTGAAGGACCAACTGTGGAGCAAGTACTTAAGAAGAATTCTCTGAAGCAAATGTTTATGAAAAGCCCCAGGGATTTTTTTTTTCCATTTGCAAAAATGTTTTCACTTTATTGCACATATAATGTAGCCAACTCCAGGTTTTAGTGGATGAAAAGATGCAGAAAGAGAGAGAAAATTGTGTTTCATATTTGAAAGAGTTTAAACTTACTATTCTTGATTTTTTCACCCTGGCTAATGATATTTGGTTCATTGTTTACTCAAGATTCTAAATTGATTTGTGGACCAAGTGGCCTACTGTACAAAATTGAATTAGAAGAGTTAAATAGGAAAGGTGATAATAACTGGCATTTATATACCATGTATTATATTCCAGACATTGTACCAAACACTTTACCTGCCATTCATAAGTATAGCTTGCTTATTTAAAGTCTTTCAGGTATTATGTGATCCCTTTTGCATTAATGCGTTCATAATACTTTCTACTCAGAATAGTATGTAACATCAGATAACATTAATATCAGTAGCCAATCTAAAATTGCTCTGAGTTTGTCATTGTATTTCTGTTCTGGAATTTGTCCTTTTATTTTGATCAGCATCTTTGGCAAAACCATCATTTTTGTTTATACTTTGAGCTTTTAATGTATATCTCTGGAATCTTGAGTATATAAACATTTTTAACTATCAAAGAGAAAAAGTAAAGCTATCATAAAGAGATCTCTTGCATGGTCATTGTAGTATACCTTAAAGGCAAATTGATGGATAAATTATTGACACCCAGGGGCACCAAAAATAAAACAAAATGTTTTCAGAAGTAGAATTCAGTATTTTGATGGGTATAGATTTTCAGGATGTAGATTCAATTTAGAAAGTTTTGTATAAGTTTTGATAAGTAAATCGTAAAAATTTTCTGCCTGTTTTTACGATGCCCATCATCTGTTTTCCAAACTTCCATGAGAAAGATCTTTGAAAGACACTCATATGACCGTGTCTTACCCCTGCTTTACATTCTTCAATGTTTTCCTATTGCTTTTAAGATTAAGGCTCAGTTCCTTAAACTGGTTCACAAGACCCTATATGATATCCTGACAACCCAGCTCACCTCTCTTTGGAGTAACTTCTCTTCCTCTTATTCCCTTCTTTTTAGTCACATTAGTTTTCTTTGAATTTCTCATAGGTTCTTTGGTCCTTTGTAGTTCAGAGTTCTGCAAATATTCTTCCTTCTTTCAGAACTGCTCCCCATCCAGTCCACCATGCTCTGCCATTAAATAATGGATTTGTAATCTCCTTCCGAACTAATGTGTTCAAGAGAGCCTTTCCTGATCCTCAGGTAGTTTCACAGATCCCTGCTGTAAGCAGTCATAGCATTCTACGTTTCTACACTGTAGTATATATCACAATTTTAATCGAATACTTAATTGGTTAATTAGTTATTGAATGTTTGTCTATCTCTATAATTAAAGAAAGACAGGGATAATATTTTTCCACCACCAAATCCACAAGGCTTAGCACTTAGTAGCTGAATGAATGAACAAAAGCTTGGATAATGGATGGATGAATGGATGGATGGACAGACGGATGGACAGACAAATGGATAGTGGATAAATGGATGAACAAGTTAAAAAATGAATGTATAGATGCATGTGTTCTCACTCTATGAATTTCTGAATATATTTGGACTCTAAAAGGTAACCTAAGTTTTTATTAGCTTTGTTAAGCGACAATAATTTCAAAGATGAGCTCTCTTTAGCTTTCTTTATTCAAGTCAATTTACTGTAGAAATATAATCTTTCTAGACTTTGGAACTATAACTTGAAGCACTCCTTTCTTTCACTATTTTCATTTGTATTTGTTTTGTATTCTAATGTAAGGAGGATTTACTTTCTGTTGCTAACACATGCTTAAACTTTCCACGGCACACTGAATTGGGGCTCATATATATATATTTTTTGTTTTTAATTATTATTCATTGTCTGAAGGCTGCAATCCATTCACTTACAAAATACTAGGGGATCAGTTATTCATCAATTGAAAGATAAAGATGTAAAGATGTGATGTTTATAGCCTTACTTTAGAAATCTTACAGTTCTATACAAATGAAGGGCATTATAATTAAAACGCCAAATAAACTCATTTAATTTACCATTGTCATTTCTTCTAAGGATATTTTTCCTGCATTGTCATAATTTGTTACATTGCAATTGAATCATTTCTGCTGTTACTTAGAATTTACAATTAAACTGGCTTCTTTTTTTAAAAGGATTTTTAGGAAAATACCTGTTGTAAACCAAAAAGAGAAGAAAAAGCATTAACTTAAAATTTTCTAAAGTCCAATTTCTTCAAGTGTGATATGAAATTGGCCAAACTGATAACAGGAAAAAATTTATCCCTTAAGTAAGTTTCTGTTCATTCATTCATTTAATAAGTAGTTACCACGACCTTGTTTATGCCAGATACTCTTCTAAAGTCTGGTCAACCAGAACTGAATAAGACAGAGAAGGCTTCTGCCCTTTGAGGAGTCCATGACCAGCCTGTGTGAGTCATTTCTCTTTCTGGGTCAGATTCTCTATTTTGTCCTGGAAGCAGTTAGATAAGCTGCTTTCCAGGATGCCCCTGTGACAGGCGGTCACACTGACCAAGGCTCCTTTTCCCTGTGCCCACCATGGGACCAGCCCCCATCCTCCAAGGGAGGATACAGGTGACAGAGTCCCCTGCATCACATCAATGGGCGTTGAGTACTTCAACTTCTGTGACTGTGGAGCGGGGGCAAGAACCTCAGCTGGTCGTTTCTAGTGCTCTCAAAATATCAGATTGAAATGAATGCCTTAATTGCCGGCATTCACAGCTGGAGAGGAGAAAGAGAGATTACATTTTTGACTCTTTCATCAGAAACTCTGTGATATTTTACAACTTTATGAATTATTTTCTTTTATCATTTTTGCCTGACAGATGGGAAAAAGAATCTTGAAGGAACAATTGCATTTCTTTAACTGCATTCAGCATGTTCATTTGTTTTTGACTATGCATTTTGTCCTATTTGAAGAATGTTTTTCCTATCTGTTGGAAGCACTAAGCTTCAATCTGATTTGCTGATTTAAATAGATTTCTGAATGATGAAAAGCACAGAAACCTCAAATTGTTAAAACTAGACTTCTGACCTGGATATCGTATGTTACTTGTGGTACTGTAAGAGCCAAGGCGTTTATGTAACTGAGCTATTGGTTGCAAAAACACTTTAAAAGTAACTTTATTAAGTACATGAAATGAAAACAACAAATACTAGAAGCCTGTATTTTGTGCTCAATCCCAATAGGTGTTATCTTGTAATGTTGCAGTATGAAATCTCAGGACTTTAAAGGGAGAACCTCATGGTTTGCTTTACTTAGTAAAGCACTTTGCTTTACTAAGAGAGGAAAATTATATTGTAAACATCCATGGTTTATTTTTAGCAAATTTTCTGATTGCTAAACCCAAAGCCATCCATCTCTGGCTTAATATTTATTTGTATTTTTATTTCAATTGTGAAACTTTCTGCAATACTTTGGAAAAATAGATTATTCACTTATATAATTTGGCAACAGAATCTACTTCTACCCTGGGATTATATTATGGGTGAAAATGTTCATCTTCATTGACTGAGAGCAATTGTTTTATTTTTTAATTAGGTATACAGCTTCTAGTCAGTAACAATAATAATAGCAATAAAATAAGGGCTCCCATTTATTAATTATATAACACGTATCTGGCAAGTTGTCCCTATATAAATATTGTCTCCACTATTCCCACAGCAAGCCTATGGAGAAGCATTGTCATTCCCATTTTAGAGATGAAGATATTGAGGTTTTGAGATATGAAACTTACACAAATTCCTGCAACTGAAAGGCAATAAAGTTTGAACGCTGGTCTGTCTGACAGCAAAAACCATGTTCCTGACCTCTATTGTCACTATCCAACGTCCCTAACTACGAGATATGGATCTTCTTATTCCAATTGGCTAGCAAAATGATTTACTAATCATTTGCACAAGCGGGTATTCTTAGGTAGAGAAAATAAAATATGACCTACAAGGCTTAGTTACATTGATTTTGAAAACCACTAAGAAGGTGAGGATTTTGGGGCAGGAGAGAGATAAGCCTGCACTTGTCCATTGCAATGAATTATAAGAGTTTTATTAAAAAAGTGTGTCTCCATAGCTACCTTGATCCCACCACCTCCTCCTCCTTATGTGTGTATGAGTGTGTGTGTGTGCAAGTATGTGAAGTAGTACTCTGGCGGAGGAGCACTTGGGTGCACCAGGGGTAATCTTGAGAATCAGGGTGCTAATTTAAATAGAACTGTTTCATCAAGTATTGCCTGCTACCTACATCCCCAAGACGGTGGTCATTGGGTACATTGGATGGAACTAGTGGCTTTCTCACTGGCTCATTTTATTTACCAGCAGAGTGATGGGAGTAGGGGCTGGGAGGAGGTCCTATGGGCTTCAGAATGAAGGAGTGAAGAGGGAAAAGCCAAAGCAAAATGTTGGGCAGGCAAACTAAGATGCATTATCAGCTTCTAAGCTGTGAAGGAAAATCCATGGAGGAGGTAATGGGATGGAAAAGGGGTGGCCAGATGGTGACATTCAGAGGCAGAGGCCTGGAGACAAGATCTGCAGTAATTCCCCAAGCCAAGCAGCACAGCGTGTCAGCAGTATCTTATGTGCATCCTCTGGGACCTGGGCAGGCTGTGCCATGTGAGTTTATGGAGGTAGAAAAGAACATAATTTTACTTTTAAGACTGTTCACTAGGATTGCAGCAAGAGCTTTTCCTCTTAGAAGAATTCCTCCTCTTGCAGACGAGGGTGAGAGCTATTATAACCCCCAAGGATGCCATTGTTCATAAGGTAGGAAGATTCATGAAGCTTAGTAATGGGATAGGAGCTGGGGCTCTGGAACCAGGAAACAATAAACCTATCATGGAGTCATTACCAGAACAAAGTTGCAAAATAAAAGTGGAATTTTGAGGGAAGAGTATAGTTGGGAACTACAATTGCTGAATTAGGACACTTGGAAGGTAAGGACGACCTTAATGCAAGAAGCAATTAGAGTAGCAGAGCTAAGGATAGAGACTATCCAGAGATAACAAACCTCAGGTCAAGGTTAAATTGGATCAGCTGTTGAGGAGAGACTGCAGATCACAGGATAAAATAGTACAGATTACTTTCTACTTGAGGCATGCTTTCATTGAAGGTCTGGCATTGGCCCCTGCAGCCACGCATCCCTCTTTCTGAAAGCAGGCTCATTTCATGATTATTTTAAGAGACCATTCTTAGCATAGCGCTTACTCAAATTACCAGAATTGTGAATCACACTTTACCATTGCACACGTGTATCCAAAAGCAGAAGGTTCATCCATCACTATGAACAGGTTTCTCTGACATATTGATTGCTTTATATATGTCTCTCTGTTGCCCAGGAACTCTCTCCCAATTACTGAAAAGTTAAGTATAACAGAAAGTGTTTAGTTTCCCAGGGTAACTTCTTAGTTTTTGTCTCTCTTTTAAATGTTTACAATTAGATCACCATTGAGAGTCAATCCTTCCTCTCCTTCTCCCACCTAAACTTTATCATTTTTAAAGTTGCCTCCATCTTCTTTTTATCACTGTAGTACAATTTAAAAGCGAGCAAGAATATCACAGTTGTAAAACAAACCCCAAATGATAGAGTTGGCCAGAACCAATACCATATCTTACAGTAAAAATTGAAAAAACTTTATAAAAATATAGAAGCAGCCCCCCAATCAATTAATTATTAGGGAATTAAATAAATTTAACCAGCTTTTGTCTTTAATCCATAGCTATTTATGTTTACTCTGAAAGCGATGGCTTTATAAAATTCAGATTTATGTGAATGTTTGATAATTTTATGTAATTTTCAAGGTAATGGATACTATGTCAAATCAAAGTTTCTTCGAGATTCATGAAGAACAATCAGCCTGTCATAAGTCAAGCTTGATCATCACAGTGTTATCTCGGTGTTTTAATAACCTTTGTTCAGAAATATTATCCCACCTTGGTTTATGTCCTTAATACTCATCTATAGGTTGAAAGAAGTTTGAAGAAGATGGTGTTAATTGACAATAGCTAAACTTAAGGATGTCTGAAGCCAGCATATAGTTTGAAATATTGAGGGGAAAATAGAAAGAAAAAATACTAGAAGAAAAATATGCCTCATGAGACCTAAATGTTTCTGTATATGTGCAGCTATGATTATTAAAAGACCTAAATCTTTCAGACCCATTGATAAGCTTTTAAGAGCTGCTGTAACATTTTTCTTGAGCCCTAGCAATCTGCTAACTGTTTGACTACAACTATAAACCATTCCCACCATTCACATTAATTTATCTATGATAAATAGGCACTAATAAAGGACTATATCATTTAAATAAATGGGATACTTCATCACCGCCTTTAAACAGCTTCTGCCACCCCTCATATTATCAGCACAGCTATCCAGTAGCAGAATTAAATGAATCAAGTCTCATCTCTGTCGTGTAGTCTGCCCACTATCTGGGAGGTTATCAAAGCCCCGATGTCTGTCTCTTGTCCTGTTTGTTACTTGCTTTTATTTAAACAGGTAAAAAGAACAATATTAAACTTAAATTACATAATACTTTCCGTTAGTACAAACATTACTGCTAATTGATTTTTTAAAGGAACTCATTCAAATGAAAGTTTCAATGTTCCAATTTGACTTTTTTAGTCATAATGAGTCAGTGGTAGGCCATAAACTCCATTGGTGCCTGTTAGAAAAATAAGGAGTAATAAATACATAGAGGGGTCTTGCAGAATGGCATTATTCTTGAATTATTATTATTACTATTGTATTGTTGTTTTAATGAAAACAACAAAGGGTTATTAGCAGACTTTGTTTCCTGCTGTATTCCACATGGTTTTTTTTCCTTAATGGAATGTAGTGAAAATTAATTTGATTTAAACATTGTCATGCTGACAAAAAATTATATATTTGTATGACAGCAAATGAAAAGGAAATATGAAATATATTAATATCTGTTGCACAATTTTTATGCTGGCACATGTTGCCAGAAATAGATTTAATAGAACAATGCTAGAAAGACTTCCATTAAAGTCAGGAATGGTCTAAATTTGCTCACTGTCAGCAATATCATTTAAAATTCTTCTGAAAATGCTGGTGAATTCGTTAGAAAAGAGAGAAGGTACAAGGTATAAATATTACAAGAAAACACAAATTTGACAATAATTAGATAACTGAAGCACTACTAAAAACATTACAAATTCAGTAAAATGATTAGTTATAAAATAAATATTAAAAAATACATCATATTCTCTATACCTACTCCACACAGTTTCAATTATGTTTTAGAGTAGTAAGGTGCACTTTCTACTCCTGGTGGAGACCTGTCTTCTGGCATAACTGGAAGATTCTACCAGGCTTTCTGAGTTCTCCAAGGTCTGACCCTATTGAGAAAAGTTCCTCTCCTTTGGGCCATTTTGGGGCTGGGGACAAGGATCTGGCCCATGGCTAGGGCTCCGAATGAATAAACTTATCTACTTGGGAGAAACCCTCACTGATATTGTCTTCTGTGAATTATGGATGAGTTAATTATCTGCACCATTTCTGGAGCACCTAGCATATGCTAGTACAGAACTGACTTGCAGAACATAATTAAAACATGATAAAGTTAACCCTCCTACCACCATAACTCAATAAGTGGATCCAAAATATTCAGTCATGTAAAGTGTGAGTTAATGAAACGACTAGGATGACCCTATGCAGCTGGCTGGCTAACAATTTGGGAATACATTGAAAAATTTAGACAAATCCAAGTTCTTGCTTGGTTTGGCACCACCTAGCGCCAAAGTATTGACAGAGATGACTCTGGATCCTGTGGCTAGCTGGGGCTTCCCGGACTTCATCAGAACCCTAAGGAATCATTTAGTTGGTGCATCTTGGCCAGATCTGGGGAGATGAGTATGGGAGAATATCGGAGATGAGAGGGCCCATCCTCCCTCTCCCCAATTCTTGGGATGGAGTTCCCTGCATTTCCAACCAGCCTTGTTCTCCCTTTCACGTCCTATCCACACCCCACAAGAAAACAGGAACTTTAGCTGCTATCTCCTATCTCACCCTCTCCCCACAGCCATTTTGAGAAAAGGGCCAGGAAGGATAAGGAGCCACTCACCAATGGCAAAACAACCCAGTTCATGTTGTTGTACTATGTGTTATGGGGAGCAGGAAGGATTTCATGTGGCTGTTTTCCTTTGTTTAAGAAAAGAACTTGCCAGAGCTTTCCACAATGACACTCCTCGTGTAGTAGGACACAAAAATCAATTTTGATGATAATAAAATACCTTAAATTTTCATGATAAAAACAATTGTTTAGGTTCATCGTTCCCCAATTGTGTGAGAAGGTGGTCCAAAGCCCTTCAGTAAACTCCTAGGGGTATCACCAGATATTTTAAATTTTTCAAAGGCAACACAGCCTGGGAGACACTGCACAAACCGCTGGATAGCGGCCCTCCACAGTTTCAATGTTACATCACATACATTCCTTTTCACAATGTCCTGTGTTTGCAAAGCTTAGTTTTTGGTAGCTGTTATGCTGAAAAACAAGTACAACACAAAAATCAATGAAGAACAAGAAACGAGGGTGAAGGTTTTCAATCAATCTTATTCAAAGCTGGATGATTGTGTCAGGCTCAATAGTTGTGCGCATCCCATCAGTAAGGAATTTTGCTAATCTAAGAATGAAGAGGGGCCAGCCTGGTGGCACAGCGGTTAAGTTCACACGTTCCACTTTGGCGGCCCAGGGTTCGCCAGTTTGGATCCCAGGTGCGGACATGGCACCGCTTGGCAAGCCGTGCTGTGATAGGCATCCCACATGTAAAGAAGAGGAAGATGGGCATGGATGTTAGCTCAGGGCCAGTCTTCCTCAGCAGAAAGAGGAGGGTTGGCAGCAGATGTTAGCTCAGGGCTAATCTTCCTTAAATAAAAGAATGAAGAAAAAAATAATGTTTCGCTTTCATTGATATATATTGTTTAGTCATTTGGCTACTAAGTTGTTAGGATATAAATATTTATTTACTTGTTTGGACCCAACTGCTTAATAAACAGGACTCACATATTCCTTTTGACATGGGAGTATTGTGTAAAAATTACTAAGACACTAAAACTGCCACACAATGAGAAAGTTTGGAAACCTCTGGATTGACAAGCTATTCTAATTACTTTTTAAATCTCTGTGAGTTGATAAAATAACTGAAAAGTCTCCATTATGAAAACATATCAAAAATTGCAAGTGTGACAAAATTGATCCCGATGAGGTTAATTGAAGAAAAATATATATATTTTTTGGTGAGTGGATTACTTAGAGATAAATTCCATCTGCTATGGGTCAAATATTGCCCCCCAAAAATGTGTTGAAGTTGTCATTAGAAGACGCTTGTCACAGTAAAGAAACCAAGGCACAGGAGTTTTATTTACACAGCAAAGCAGTGAGAAGCTGTGACTCAAAATTGTGCTTTTTGACGACATATCTCTTTATTATTGTCTAAATGGGGAAGGAGGGTAGCTCTTATCCTGTAATTAAGTAAACTAAACTCCAATCTGACTTTTTCCCTTAAGGAATTCAGTTAGAAATAATGTAAGAGTAGCCTGCTGTCCTTGATCCGTGTTTGCAGCCAGCTCATATTTGTTCATGGTATTATAAATGTGGCTCAGCAAAGTAGGTTGAAAGAGTCTCATTTAAAAACAAGTCTCTGGCAGTGTTTTGTTGCAGACGACATGTGCCTTCCTTTTGTGCATGTTTGTGTGTGGGTTTCTGTCTGTCTGCCTGTATCTGTGTGTTTACTATTCTAATTAGAAATCGCCTGTTCTAATTTCCTCTAATTTCTAAATGCTGCAGTGTTATCTTTACGCAAGCCTAACTAAATTGCTCTTTCAGCCCCTATATTTATTTTGGTTACATGAACATTAAAAAATATAAATGACTGGGTATGTTATTTGCTGAAAGTAAATGAAAGTGCAAAAAATGCTCTGTATTCCTTGGATGTTTAGAAAATACAGGGTTTAGGTCAAACCAAAAATATGATTAATGTCATTTTCCTGGAAGCTATATTATTTGAAAAGATTCGCTGATAACCAAAGCTATTTCATATGTAGTATTTTAGCCATTTGGTGAAACTTTTGAAAAACTTTCACTTGGAGATAACTAGTAATCTTACTGAAGTTATATTTATGCAGGAGGTTTCAAGTCTATCATAATGGATATAGTCATGAAAGATGAGTCACAGGATAGTATGTCAGGAAAAATCAGAATGAAACTCAAAGAATCAGTCAATTCCACATTTTTCTAGATGTTTTACTGCCTCTTGAAAACTAAATAGCTCCTCATTGAGTTTGATGTGATTTTTGAGAGGGGAAAAGAAAGTATATTCTGAGTCTCTAGTTTGTAAGTGCTGCTGTTTGAAATGTGCATTTCCCACATGACTTTTACAAATGTTTTATGACATTTAGTTAGACAGAGACAGGGGTTAAGGAGACGCTTGAGGAAAATCCAGACATCAGAGGACGTAATATTGTACAGTTTTCAGGTTTGCTAGCTGTAGTAGTTTGTTACCCAAAGAAGAACATAGAGTTAGAAAATAAAGAACTTGGCCGCCTGTAATCTGGATTTGGTGCTTGCTGAACGTGTTCACTGAGGGGAGAGGAAGAGGAAGAGAATGCTTTTAAGGCACCGTGGGAAACCTCTCTGGAAGTCTTAGAAATGAGCTTATAGATCATAAACATTTTCCATGTACCTAGCAACTCTACTTTTGGCATCTAAATTTCCTTCCTTTGAGTTTCGTTTATCTGTGGAAATGTAAGGTAAAGGGATATGCTCACTTTTGGAACTTTTTTGAAAGCATCAAAAATGAAAGCTCAAGGGGTTGGCCCAGTGGCACAGTGGTTAGGTTTGCACATTCTGCTTCGGCGGCCTGGGGTTGACCGGTTTGGATCCTGGGTACGGACCTATGCATTGCTTGGCAAGCCATGCTGTGGCAGACGTCCAACATATAAAGTAGAGGAAGATGGGCACAGATGTTAGCTCAGGGCCAGTCTTCCTCAGCAAAAAGAGGAGGATTGGCAGCAGATGTTAACTCAGGGCTAATCTTCCTCCAAAAAAAAAAGAAAGCTCAAGTTCATTTTTCCCCACATTTCAACAGTCCTGAAATCAGATTGTGGCTTAAAATTAATGTAAATAACTTTGCATCATGTTTATATTTATTAATGCCTTCTCCCAATAAAGCCTTCTTTTTTTCTTTTTTTTAAGATTGGCCCTAACCTAACATCTGTTGCCAATCTTCCTTTTTTTTTCTTCTCCACGCAGCCCCCTAGTACGTAGTTGTATATTCTAGTTGTAGATCCTTCTAGTTCTGCTGTGTGAGATGCCACCTCAGCATGGCTTGACAAGCGATGCTAGGTCTGAGCCCAGGATCCGAACTGGTGAAACCCTGGGACGCTGAAGGGAGCACACAAACTTAACCACTCACTTATGGGGCCGGCCCCCCAATAAAGCCTTTTACTAAATTTATGATGTGTCTTAAAAATGTGTGGTATCTGGGCTGGCCCAGTGGCACAAGAGTTAAGTTCACAGGTTCCACTTCGGCGGCCCAGGGCTCACCGGTTTAGATCCCAGGTGTGGACATGGCATTGCTTGGCAAGCCATGCTATGGTAGGAGTCCCACATATAAAGTAGAGGAAGATGGGCATAGATGTTAGCACAGGGCCAGTCTTCCTCAGCAAAAAGAGGAGGATTGGCAGGAGTTAGCTCAGGGCTAATCTTCCTCAAAAAAAAATTAAAAAAAGAAAGCTCAAGTTCATTTTTCCCCTCATTTCAATAATCCTGAAATCAGATTGTGGCTTAAAATTAATGTAAATAATTTTACATCATGTTCATCATGTTTACATTTATTAATGCCTTCTCCCAATAAAGCCTTTTTTTTATTGGCCCTTAGCCAGCATCTCTTGCCAATCTTCCTTTTTTTTCCTTCTCCACACAGACCCCCGGTGCATAGGTGTATATTCTAGTTGTAGATCCTTCTAGTTCTGCTATGTGGGACGCCACCTCAGCATGGCTTGACAAGCGGTGCTAGGTCTGAGCCCAGGATCCAAATTGGCGAAACCCTGGGCTGCCGAGGCAGGGCACACAAACTTAGCCACTCACTTATGGGGCCGGCCCCCCAATAAAGCCTTTTACTAAATTTATGATGTGTCTTAAAAATGTGTGGTGCCATAGAATCAAGGAAATGAGATGTTAGAGACTAAAGCAGAGGCCACCAAGTCTTGAGGATGGGGAAGCTGCCAGGCAAGGGAACATGGATCAGTGAAAAGATCACTGAGCATTTTGCTGAGGGATGAAGTCAGAGTTTTAAGCCCAAGGGAAAAGGCTCCATCATACTTATCCTACGTAAGGACTGAAAGCAGCCTTCTGGGGTAGGAAGGTATGAGATCACTGATATATGGTTGGTTAAAACAAGTCCCATTGTTCTTTGCTCAAGAGTCTTCAGTCCAATGGGGGTCTGACATACTGAGGTCCCTCAAGTTGATGGGTCTTTAACAACCTCAACTGGTTAGAACTGGTTTTGGGGAAACATAACATTCAGTTGTCTATCTCTTAGGCAAGTGCTACGGAAGTGGAAAGTCTTTCTTCTTTCCTTTTACAAGAGCTAAATAAAAGGTTATAAACCTGAGAGGGGGAAAAAACTGCATTTAAGCCAAGAATTTGGGAAAAGGGATTATGTACAAAAAACAAATAAAAAAAATTTTGGAGGGTTAATTTGAATATGTAATAAAAATGGGACCAGAATAAAGACTGTCTGAGTGTACCCACAGCCTTACTTTTTAAAGAAACAGAGCATTTTTGTGGAAAGCAAACAGTCGAACTAGTGGCAGAAGCCTACTGATATGCCCTAATGCAGACTGGAGGTGAGGACTAGGCTTGTATGAGAAGGAGGTCATTTAGTTTAGAAGCCCCTCAGCTATTTGGGGTCAGTAGCATTCAAATACCGCCACATGAAACATGGCCACCGCAACAAAATGTATTGATATAATTAAGAAATTAGAAGAGTTAACTTATTTTTGAAAAAGGAGAGTAGTGTGGATGGATTGAACTATCAGATGCTATAAAGCAATAATTATAATAGTGTGATACTGTCAGAATAAGGTAGATATTAACTAGTGGAATATAGTAAATCAGAATCAGACAAAAATTTAAATGAAAATTAATTATAACAGCAGCATTTCAAATCAGATAAACAGTGCATTTTTGAAATAGTATCAGGAAAAAAAACTAATTATATCAAAAATTAAAAACTATAATTACATATCTACTTCAGATGATATGGTAAAATGAAACCCAAGTGAAATACTGGTTCAAAAGTAACAAATAAGATTCTAAAGTTTAATATTAACAAATACATAATTCTGGCTTAGGAAGGGACTTTCTAAGAATAACACCAATGGCTGAAGTGGTAAAGGAAAAGATTGATAAATTTTGTGAGTCAACAGGAATATAAAAGATAGATATAGAGATATGTCATTACCCCCCCCCAAAAGTTCATGGAAATGGCAATTTGAAAATAACTTTAAAAAGACATGAAAGAGGGGCTGGCCTGGTGGTGCAGTGGTTAAGTGTGCATGTTCCGCTTCGGTGGCCCGGGGTTCAATGGTTCGGATCCCGGGTTCAGACATGGCACCGCTTGGCCAGCCATGCTGTGTTAGGCGTCCCACATATAAACTAGAGGAAGATGGGTGTGGATGTTAGCTCAGGGCCAGTCTTCCTCAGCAAAAAGAGGAGGATTGAAAGCAGTTAGCTCAGGGCTAATCTTCCTCAAACAACAAAAAAAAAGACTTGCAACAGCTCTGATAAAAAATGTTATAAATTTATTGGAGAGTGGCTAATCTAATATAAATTTGCCAACATTTATAAATAAGCAATTCAAAAATATATTTCATTATAAACATATATTCTTTATCTGCTTAACATTGTATATAGAGTTATATGTAAAATATTCAGGCATTTTTAAACACAAATGGTATATGGGTTATTACAAAGTTTCATGAGGGTGAACTGAAATATCTGTATCATCTTTGGCCCAAAAATTCCATTTTGAAAAATTTATGTTAAGGAATGAATCATAGAGATTTATAGATACGTTTCTCAGGAATGCTCAAACTAATGTTTTGTCAGAAGGGTCAGTGGCATTAAATCGCATATCCAAGACAGAGGATTATTTAAGGAATTATAATAGGTCTACCCATTGCAATACTGTCTGGCCTCTTCAAAATTTTTTTCAGAGAAGACTCTTTACAAAGTTAAAAAGTCATTCTTAACATAGTGTGAGTTTAAAAAAAATCAGCTTTGAAGAAATTCCATTTAAAAAATATATGAGAAAATAAAGAAAAATTCACAGCAGCTATTCAATGATTCTTTATCTTTAGAATATGATAAATGCAGCTTCAGCTTTGGAAGGCCTATAAAGGATTAGATGACTGCGTAGACTGATTTATGTATTGATTTTCTTTGTACTTAATGCAAAGCATTGAATAGACAGACGTAAAAATATTTTGTGTAGGGGCCAGCCCTGTGGCCGAGTGGTTAAGTTCATGCACTCTACTTTGGCAGCCCATGGTTCGCGGGTTCAGATCCTGGGCACGTACGGGCATGGACCTATACACTACTCATCAAGCCATGCTGTGGCGGGGTCCCACATAGAAGAACTAGAATGACCTACCACTAGGATACACAACTACGTACTGGGGCCTTGGGGAGAAAAGAATAAGAGGAAGATTGGCAACAGATGTTAGCTCAGGGCCAATCTTCCTCACCAAAAAGCATACTTTAAAAAAAAAAGTTTTGTGGACATAAATAATGTAAATAACTAATAAACTTTTACATTATTCACTTTGTTTCATTTTAAATAAAGGATGGAAATGGTTAAGTTAAAAGAGAAAAGTTGGAAAATCAAGGAACCAATGCATCCTCAAAAGAAGAGATCCTAATTTTGTGGTTCACTGGTGTATGACTAGAGAAATACATAAATACATTTGGTGAACTGATCCATGGACTGAGCAGGGGTCAGCTAAATCACCGATTTGCCATGTGAATATACACACTGCATTAAGTAAAATTAAGAGGTGATTACTGGGTTCAGCTTAAATTCGTATTACTGTGAACTGATTTCTTAATTTTTAGAGAGCTCTAAAACTGAGCAGCATAGTGCAGAATGTGAAATTTATCTTTATTAATGTGAATTCCTTAAAGAGGAAATGAAGCATAGTTACTAATGTTTCTGGAATTACCACATAGTACCAGGTCATAAACTTGATACATCAGTGCACGTATTTAAATATCTTTTCTTCTAAGATGTTTTCACAGAGTTTAACAATTTGAGGATATAGGTTAATATGAGAATTCTGGTTAAGGGTGTGATTAAGATGGTACATCAATTAGGCATGGGATCATTAAGCAAGCATGCATTCTAATACAACTACAAAATATGTTTTTGAAGATAAATTTTTGCCATCACGTAGAATTCTGAGTTCATGAAAACCAACATTTGTTCAGCCTACTTTATGTCATATGCTTTGACATCAGTAAAATAATTTAATCTTGACAAACTTCTAATTAGATATTATTATTTCTACTTACAGAAGTTGAAATTAAGTTTTTAAATGAGTTGGCAAAGTTCACACAGCTAATAAACAGAAGAACCAGGATTAAAATTTTTGCTCTACCATGCAGAAAACATACAAATAACAGAAATCTCACTGTAAGCGTGCATTGTATATGCATGAACATCCATATAGGTTATAAAAATTCTTTTGAAGTCCAGATAATATTGGAGGATAGAAATATATTCATAAACTCTATTAAGTCAGATAGAATTTTCCTGTCCCAGCCAGTGCTTGCTTGGCATAAGAAAATCTCTCTCCTCTCCCTCTCTGTGTACATTCATACATAGAGTCAGTGAATGTACGCATTCAATATTTGAGACATCTTAACATTATGATGTATATTTTCTAAGAGTTTACTTATGTGTAAATTGGAAATAAGAATTTCAAATTATTCGTATTAATAGTGCATTTGTAATATTTTCTGTACAAATGAGATTTCCAAAACTCACTTTGAAGTACTCATCTATACTCATCTCTAAAATGAAGATGAAGGTCGTGACCTCCCTAGTACCTTCCATATGTATCTATATTTCTAGAATTCTAGTTATCATTGAGTTCACGCATTTATTCTGAAAATAAATGTGTTCAGAAGATATCATAAAATAATCTGAATTTAGCTTTCAAATAATTTCCTAGAGGTAGCTTCGAAGCCATCCCTCCCACGTTGCCCTATAAAACTTAACGGGCATTTTCCTGTCAAAGAGGAGAGTTAAGAAATTTCCCATTTCTGAATGATTCTGTAAACCCAGTTGTTCTCCCACCCTGCAGCTGAACAGCTTTGAAAATACAATGTGCAAAGCTGCAGATTAACAGTACTTAGATGTCCGGGGTTGATGTAATTTCAGGCTGCTTGAATTAACTCTCTCTGACAAGCCCTCCCTTACAAACCACCAGCAGCAAAGTGCCTCTTTGTCTACAGTTATAAGCCAGGCTCCAGTCCCTGGGAGTTTTCACATTGTTTCTAATATATTGGTGCTTGGACAAAGTCGAACCATCCCCTATGAAAGTCCGACTGCCCAAAGGGTATAAACCCAATTGCCAGTGGTTTATTCAGCTTTGACAGTTCTCAGTGTGATCCTAACAGCCTTTGGTAAAACAAGAAGGCAAGGGAAAAGCTCCAGAGACTTCCTTCTATTCATTTCTGTAATAGTTTTCTTACCACAGGAGACTTAAGAAGATTTGTACAGCCTGCTCTCTTTTCATTAGCAGCAAGTGCAATGCTGTTGGGTAAGTTAATGTGCAAGACTATAAAAAAAGCAGAGTGCTATATATATGAATTTTTGTTTGATTTTTAAAAACTGTCCTTTTACTTAAGTGCAAAACAGCTGAAAACATAAAGAAATAGTAAATATACTTTGGTGTTTTCTAAATCATAGACAGCATCTGGCTTTATTCTGTTTGTTGAATGTAATACCATGGTTCACTGGTTTTTTGGTATGAACATGTTAAAATTATCATTATTGGACTGGCAAGGAAACCTGATTGAATTTTCAGCACAATCATAGTTCTTGTCATGGAATGTAATGATATTTAATGATTTCTTTGTATTTCCATATGCAACAAAATGCATCAGTATTTTCAGGTTTCGTTTGGCCATTGCATTAAACCGCTGGAACCAAATTACGGTTCGTGTAGCAACCTTCTTTTCTTCTTTGCTAGAAAAATTATATCTCACTAGTAAAATCTCTAACTCTGATTGAGAAAAATACACACATTTATATTTGGTACAGCACAGTATACTAAACCTATGGATGTATTTATATATTTATGTAAGAACAAGATACTTCCCTTATAAAGTGATTTTACTGATATCTACTCTATAATTGGTTGACTATATGTTGTTCTTAATTTCTCTTTTAGAATTTATTCTATATTTTATAATGTGGACTAATTCTTGAATTAGAGGATTGATAAATTATACTGAATATATTGTAAATATTATAAATGGCTGTTGTTTACTTGAAGTTATTACTGTAGAAGTCATTAATACTTTAAAGTTCTGTATTTGATAAATTGGACCACAGAGAAAGAGATTAGGAAAACAGGATGAGTCAAATGAGGAAGAGTTAGTTATTTCTTTAGATATATTTTTTCCACTATAGGATAGACAGAACCAAAATGTGGAATGGGTGGGCTAAATCAGTTCTTCCGTCATTTTTAGGTCTTCAGGTATAAAATAGCCAAATTCAGCCTAAAATTGGGACTTTTTCTGGCTTCTCTGATGTAAATTTTATTATTAGAAATACAATTTTTATGTAAAGTAATATAACAGTTATAAGTTCTTATGTATTGTCAAGAATATTCCAGTATGGACCTAGAAGAGTTAAATTGTAACATCTTACGAGGCAACATAAATGATGACTTTAAATAAGACTGATGAACTTGGCATTCAGCTTTTGATGAAATCCTCATTTTTGTAGAGAAGTAGGAGAAGTGCGTGTGTTATATACCTGTGATCAGGGACATTGCAAACAATGACTTGATTAAAGAACTGCGGATAGAAATGTTCTTCCCTCTCCCTACATCTTTTACATTTTTTTCCCCTGACAGTTTGTGATGGTATGTTGACATTTTGAAATATCAAAGCAGAGAATAACCATTGATACAGCTGTCTGACTTACCATGGTTCCTTATTATAGAAATCATGTTACCACGGGCCATACTTCTGTCAACAGCACTTCATCACAGATGCCCCAATTGCCCATATATGCATGGAAGCTTGGAGCATTGCCTGCCAAAGATGTAATAAATCAAGGAGCAAATTATGTAGCTGCTTCTGCAGTGCTTAGATTTTCTTGTGTCCTCATGGCCATGTGCTCTTATCCAAAGTTAGTAAGTCTCTAAACAATGGGTTAGCTGGAGGATGAGTCCCTGCGTTGTTTGTATCACATTTTATAGGACGGAAGGATGACTCACTCGAAATTAGAATGTGGAGCATAACCTTAAAGAGCCCTTTGCTAGTGCACACTTTTAGGAAAGCAACTTCAAACAATTGTTATTTGCTTATTCACCTCTGACTGCTCAAAAATTTGTCATTTTATTTCAAATATAAGCTACTTGAGTACCAAGTGGGTATGATTTCTCGGAAAATGAGAATTTATTAATATATCAGAAAATTTTTTAAATTATCACATAAAATTGTTGACAAATCATCTGTTACTTGAAATGATACTATACTAACATATCAAATTACAGTCTTATTTCATTGTCATATTTTTAGCTATTATGTAAAAATATGCATACATGTTTATGTTCATACATATGTGTACACATACATATGTTTATGCTCATATATACATATGTATGTGTATACCTACATATGTGTACACATAATGCACATTTTCTCTATTACAGAAAGACAAGTTTAGTAAAGTAGAATTTCTCCAAATCAAACAAGATTATTGTATGTTCCCTGATGGCATCTAGTTATGTCATTTTGTAAAAGAACCTGACTGTGTAAAAGAGAAAGAACAAATATAGTATTTTTTATTTCATTTTCCTTTCCAATCATAGAGCTTAAAGATTTAGTTGCCTCAAACTAATTGTCGAGTAAGGTAGGCCATAATATATAAAGGAAATTAAAGAGTTACGGAATTAAAATTGGAAGAGACTATAGAAAACATCCAGCCTAACCAGTGTGCTTTATAGACTATTATTGTCTTCACTTGTCTTACCTAAACAGGAAATTTTATCAGCTTAGTGTATGCATAACTACTACTCTTTTTCCAAAGAGATCACATTTTTGCCATGGAGTGTATTGGTCTTTTTATAAAAATGAAATTTCCACAAAATTGGCATCATCAACAAAGTAGTATGCAAGTTCTATAAGCTAGGTCCTACAGTTAAGAAAAATCAGCTTGAGAACCCAGATACTTTGTTTCCTGAAGCTTCTCTTTTAACCACCTTACAATAGAGATAGTACTCAATTCATTTCATTTAATAGTTTGTTCTTGAAAGAACATAAAGTAGATACCTAAAAGGAAATGTATCATATTTTTCCACTGGCTGAAATCAGACTTTCAAAGGCAATTTGCTTTTTTCTCATTGATTGTTATCATTTGTTGGTTTCAAGCACTCTAGATTTAATATTCTTTGTCTTTTAGCCATTGATAAAGTACTAATTATCCAAAAGTTCTTGGATGGATCCTCTGTGATGTATTTCTATTTGAAGTAAATTCTTGTAAAGTTGATAAAATCTTTTGTTATTCAAAACTATTTCTGATTCAGTGCTTGGTTGACAGCTATTTCATATAGTACATTTTTACATGTGATGTTTTCTTCATTGAGAACAAACCTATATATTGGGACTTCCCTGGCTGCTCTATCTGAACCATCCACACCCCTAACCCCACTCATATCCTCTTAGCCTGTCTTAGTTTTCTTCACAGCATTTAACTATAGCTAAAGTTAAGTTAAATAGTTATTATCTGATTGCTTTCTATCTCCCTAACTAGAATGTACGTTCCTTGACAGCATGTAGACTGCATTTTATTTTTCTTTCTTGCTCTACTACAAATAAGGAGAGTTTCTGGCATAAAATAAAATATTTTTGACATGAATGTCAAATGAATTGATAATACCCAGAGCTAAGATTGTATTTCCTATATTGTAAAAATGGTGCTTTGCTTATATAATTTCTAATTTTCACATCAGATTTGCTAAATAGTTATCATTTCCCCCATTTAATAGATTAAGAATGTGTGATACATAGAGAATAAGTTACTTGCCACTAAGTGGCTGAACTGGAGTCAAATCTAGCTCTGTCTACCTCCAAAACCTGTGAATACCTTTTTGCTACATCTCTTTGTCTGCTAATATATCTCGCTTGCAAAAAATTTTCTTTCACATAGAACAGAGGAGGGGAGTGGATAGAGAAATACCAGTAAACAATGTCACAGTTCATAACTGGCCAGAAACATATAAAGGAACATAAACAAAATGAGAATCTCCAAAGACCCCTAAGAGAAGGGCCCAGGGAGGAAAAGAGAGGAAAGGAAAGAATGGGAAAGAAGTGAGGCATGCACAGAGAAAATTCTTTCAGTTCCAACTTTTCCTGCCATGCTAGTCTAGAAGAGCTTTCCTTTCTCTTTCCTTGGGACAACTTCCCAGCCACCCATCCATCACTCCCCAGGTGGACTCTCTCCTTCCGTCAAATGAGTTTGCCCAATGTATCTGAACCAGAAACTGCTTTACTCATAGAGATCTCCTCCCAACTCTGAGGCCTTTCCTTCCCATGATTAGAAATGCTTTCCATTTGTTTTCCGAGGTCTTTCTCCTGGCCCATTTAGTTCTTGAAGCCTGAAACCTGCAATGACTCTTACCCCTACAAAAAGCTCATGGCACCTGTTACTGGACACATCACATAATACTTTTAAAAGATTTCTTATTTTATTATATTTTTATGTAACTCTTGATTGCTTGCCATTTATCTAAGTTTTATTCTTAATGGTAAAGGTCATATATTTTAATTCCTTGTATATTTTACAATATCTAGGCAGTCACAACTCTTTTCTTTTTTTTTTTCCGCTTTATCTCCCCAAACCCCCCCGTACACAGTTGTATATCTTAGTTGCAGGTCCTTCTAGTTGAGGGATGTGGGACACCGCCTCAACGTGGCCTGACGAGCGGTGCCATGTCCACGCCCAGGGTCCGAACCCTGGGCCGCTGCGGAGCGTGCAAACTTAACCACTCAGCCACGGAGCCGGCCCCAAGGCAGTCACAACTCTTGATTGAATAATTATGTGATTTTGTGGGATAATTAATGTTCTAGCAAACAAGTACATAGAGGCCTAAACTCTTCCTAGAGTTCCATGGTAAAAAGCTTTAGAGTCAGACCAAACTATTCCAAGACTACCTTTCCTCATCTGTAAAGTAGAGACAAGGATACCTGCTTGATAGTGTTGTCATTCACTTGGAGTTCAGTAGGCAAATATAGGGGTTTCACCACAATTTTTACCCTGGCAATGATAATGCAAAGTTACTGTCCACTTGTCCTTGTCTTTACTGAGTGGATTTCTACCTCCTTGCTTCAGGCAACAGCATGGAAAATTAGTTCAACAAAAAGCCTGCCCTTTCCAAATGACATCCAGCACTTCTGGTGACCAAATTGCAGATACCAAGAAGCACAAAATATGGGCCCTGACCTGGGAGACCTCACAGGGTCTTGAAACAATTAAAAAACACTTATGTACTAAATTTGAAAGTAGTGACTAAAATTAGCATGAAAGTAATTGGGGTGGACTGAAATCAGAAAAGGAACAGCAGAAGAAATGAACTTGATTTTGGCTTTGAGGGATGAAGGAGTGTGTACTGAGTAAAGGCAGAAAGATGGACATTTCAGATTCTGGTGTTGGGATGGGCATTAGTTTTCAGGCAAAGTGCACTTAAAACACAGTGAGGAGTGAATGAGTTTCATATGTGTAGTGGGTGATGAGCAATAAGTGTGACTGCCATAGTTGGAGAGGAAGAACATGGCCAAATTACAGACATGCTTAAAGTGTCAACAGTAGTTTATTGTGAAGTGGTAGAGAGTGGATAATAAATTGCTTGTTTATCGTTGGGGAAGTATATGATGAATGATTGTCCTGACAAGGAGTTAATTCATGTATGGGAGATGGGCAGGCGATAATTGACTAGAATCATTCTGCCTCCTTTCATTCTCCAGTCATTGCCCTCTTCACACTTGCAGTCCACACACCTTCCCAGGAGGGTCATTCAGCCTTGGACCTGATAACTCTTCGATGATATTAGACACACAGCCCTGAGGCCCTCGCAGCTGCCAGGCTCACCAGTGTCAGTACACAAAAGCTTTCTTGGTGGTTGTTATTCAGATCTTGACCCGGTTGGAAGAAAGCCCTTGCCAGCTATAAAATCAAAGCCTACTTAGATGTTATGGGGGGAGGGGTTCAACTTAAATGAGTACATTTAAAAATCTTAGTTCAGTGGATAAGTAAAATTACGTTAGACAATGAAACTATCCACAATATTCTATGCATTGGGATTTTGTTGTGTTGAGTATTATTTCAAGCAAATAAAAAAAATCTTGGAACTTCTTTTTTACATGGATATTTGGCACCATGTTAATATTTCTGGAAATCACATGTCTAGCATATGGAAAAGTTTGGACACATTGCAAGGAGGAAAGATATTTTTTGAAGAATACTATTTTCTACTTTTGTTTTTTTGCTTGAGACTTTGATGATTGAAAAATATGCTTATTTCATAGAGACTGCTTCAAGTTGTAAATGTAGTTTATATTGAATATATTTTAAGAGAATGTTGGGATGATGAGAACTTTGAGAATATATAAAACAAAGTTATTCACGCATATTTCATTCATCATCAAAAGGAAAACGCTAAGTGTTTCCTTGTTAATATCAAACTTTAGGAACATCTCCATGGGGAGAATTTCTCCTTCAGTTTCAAGACAAAAAAGAACAAATGTCCTTTGTATTTTTATTTCTAAACATAAATGTAAAGATAAATGATTTTTAAAAATTCAAACAATAGTGAGAAATTCAATACAGTTGAGGATGCTTCATCATCTATAACACAAAAACATCTTTTAAGTTTCTTGATTAGATTTTACAAAGACTTCTTAGTGGGGCTAAAATACCTCTAGCATAAACAATTATTAATACAATGTCAAATAGGTCCTTCGGTGAACTCAATTACAATGGCACAATGGGGCAAATAACTGTAAAAGCCATTGGCATTATTGTTCTCTGAAGGTCAAAGGCACTGGAGTGGAGAATGGTGAAATTAGATGACAGAGCAGAATAAGAGGCTATGATTGAAGATGTTCTGGATCACAGACCTTTATTGTACTTTGATTTTTTTAAAGCTTACTTTATTTGGGTCTTTCATCTGTGAAAAAAATTAGTGTATGCCGTACTATACTTTGATTGAAGTATTTGAACTTTCATGAACACACTTTTTTTTCCATCTCAAGAAGTAATTTTTCTTTCTTGTAGCATTCCAGCTGTGAGGCTAACTTCTATTAGTTATAATGTAAATCTCTCTGATCCAGAATAGTGCTTTTCTCTCTGCTTTTTACAATGTTACGTTACAATCTTTTGTACTCATAAACACTTTACATCCAAGAACTTGAACAGTTGAAATTTTAATAGCATTGAACCACTTGGAAAAGGAATGTTTAAATTTGACAATTCACTGCTAACCTAGTTGCAACTATTCGTAACCTTGAGTTCTAATAAAAGCCTAGGAAGTTTTTAGACCCCGATTTTATTTTTTAACACAGTAAAATGAATAGCATCACCCAGGTATTACCTTAGGTTTTTAGTCTGTAATATTTTAAAAATCTTAACTTTGGTAAGAATAAAGCTGGATTATTTTATTTATTCATCTTGTGCCATTAACTATGCTACTAACTGGCTGTACATTGCTGTAAAATGAGATAAAGTGTATGGCTTTATGAAGATTTCAGTCTAGTGGAGGAAACAGATATTTAACAAGCTAACATACAAATAAGTATTTAATTACAAATTATGGTAAATGCTGTAAAGGAAAACGTGTGGGTTCCCTGAGAAAGTAGGAGGTACCAGTACAGATTGATTACCTCACAGAGTGGGGCGAGTTACAGTGAGGAAATGATAATATTTCTAAAAAGCTTCTCTACGCAGACCAGTGCTGATGTAGCCAAAAAATTATACATCTCAACTCAGTTCTGCTTTTACCAAGCTTGGGCATTTTTAGCCTTATTATGTCATGAAATAAGTCTTATTTGTGTTGTTCTAAAGTTACATTCATCTTTTCTCTTCCATTTCTATACTGCCTTCCCTCTCTTCTCCTCTCCAACAAGCTTTTTCTCATCTGATGATGTTAGTGAAATGACATTCTTCTAGTTACCCGCAGTGAAACTCTGGAATCGCCTTGGACCTCTCTCTTTATCTTGTTCTCTCTCTCGCCTCCTCATCCTGCATAATTCATCTTTCTGGCCCTGTCTGTGCCCTACTCCAATTCATTCTGCACCTTTCCAGAAACTAGCCTTTAGGCATGGCTTCCACCTGTCATTTCTCTCCTCCAGCACCCTCAGTGGCCCCCTATTCTCTTGCATTTAGACTAAACACCTCAAACCCGAGTTCAAGATCTTTTAAAACCTGACTCTGCTCAAATAAACCAAACTCTGTTTACACTGTTACAGAAAATTCCAAAACGTCACATATGGCAAGGGCCAGCAAGAGAAGGTACTCCTGTGAGTGTCCCCAACTGAAAACAAGGTGGCAAAATAAGGCTTCGACTCAGGTCCAGTGACTGTTCGATCCACTTTAACTTTGCTCTCCTTGGGCTGATCTTTTAGGAAAACTGAGTCAGCCCATTTAGTCTTCATTCTATATGGTAAGAAAAAATCATTTGCAAACAGACAAGCAACTTTTAGGCTGTCCAAGAAAGTAAACCAGTAGGAAATTGTATTTGGTCAACCAAACTCTCACGTGTACAGTTCTGAAATGAACTCTAAGGAGACAGAGTTGAAAACACCAATGGATGTTAGAAGCCGTGTCATTTGACCCACTACCTAGGTTTAAACCCACTTAGTAACTTTATGACCTCAGTCATAAAGTTTTCTCCATGTGCATGTCCTGGTTTCCTCATCATATGGGGGATAACACCTAATCCTACAGTTATTTTGAGGAATAAATGAGTTAATAAAGCACTTAGAATAATGTGCTGTTTGGTAGGTGTTATGTAAGTGCTTGTTATATAAAATAAATTAATCGATGTTTTATTGAAATAGTGGTCTAATGAAGATTATTTCAAGCCACGTATAGGGTTAAAAATGGACTTAATCACTAATGCCACCAGTGTATAGTTTCATGATCATAGGACACATACTCCTCCACTATCTTCTCCTTATGTACAATTTATTGCTAGCTAATTGCATATTTAACCAGATAAATCATCTATAAAGGGGATTTATTAGACAAATCAGGTAAATTAATTGTGGAGTAGTTCTAAAGAGCAGCCTTAATAGTGTCATGCAACAAAAGCAAATAAGATGCCAAATACCACAGGACAGTGAAGTAAAAAGAGCTTTAGCTCAACTTCTTATTCATGTCATTTGAGCAGAAACTAACATTTGAGAACTCCGTCTTCTACGCTTAAGTGGAGATGAGAATTCTTTGGTAAATCAAAAAGTGGAGGAACAATGTGTGAAAACTAAGTTAATTATATTTAACAGATTTGTTTACTCATGTGCTTGTATAACAAGTTCATCTGTTAGTACAGTCAAGCTGGCAGCCAAAGCAGCCATCCTCAGGGCTGAAATTGTTTCATTATCCCTTAACTGGAGCAATTTGGTCCCCAAATCTGAACTCTTTTATTATATCACTAGGATTCCCTCATGCTGTGATATCAATCTGTCACCAACTTTTGAACTTTAATATAACTTAATGTCTTTGTGATGTAGTCAATAAATAGTTTATGTCTTAGATGTTAAAACTACATCTATTTTTTGCATATGTCATTGCACAAAGGGGTCATCTGGTAAAAGTGAAGATCTTTGCATGGTGCTGAACACTAAGAAGCTGATTTATTACAAATTGCAGAATGAATAATTGATGATGGATGCTAGTAAAAAGCAGCAACACAGATTTCCTTGGAACTTCAATAATCTGTTAACTTATTTCTAGCAAGTTCTTCTTTTTTGGAGGGAATACTCGGAGCGTAGAGCATATTTCAACCAAATCCAGCCCCTGGTATTCCAGGTTTTGTAGACTTTCCCTCACTTTGAATATATTCCCATCCAAAAAGAGAAATATAATCCAACAATAGTTGTTTTCAGATAAATTCTAAAATAAGATTCAATAAAACTAACGATATTTGCTTCTCAGAGCTAAGGACAAAAAATTATAGGAGATGGTGAATATTGATTCTTTCCCTTTGAAAAACATGCTCAGATTTCTTTAATACTAAAAAACAGCTTTCTTTCTAAATTTTCATTTTCTAACACTTTTCCTGTGAAAATTAGTTTTATTATTACCAGTGAATTACTATGTAACTAACAATTAACTAAGTGAGAGCTAACAATGTGATAGTCAACTTTGCTAAGTAGCTTATGTGCATTATCTCATTCAAAATTCCTGGCAATCCGGTGACCTAAGTGGAATTAAAATTAACTCCTTTTTGGACTTGAGGAAAGAGAGGCTAACAGAGTTTAAATACTATATTTAACAGACAAGGAGATATGAAAGTTGTACAGATTTTACTATTTGTAGGCCACTTTGAATTGACTTAGAAATATTTTGATTTTCTCAATACTATTTCATTTTTTGAAAAGTCACTGATAGAGTCATATTTAGATAGGACCCATTTATCAGTATGTATCGTGGTATACAGAAATTAATAAAGGTTCTCCTGAATAAGAAGTAAATGTTATATGTTTGTTTCCTAAGTCAATTCTATTATTATTATTATTCTTATTTCTGAGGAAGATTAGCCCTGAGCTAACATCTGCCTATCCTCCTCTTTTTTCTGAGGAAACTGGCCCTGAGCTAACATCCGTGCCCATCTTCTTCTACTTTATATGTGGGACGCCTACCACAGCACGGTGTGCCAAGCAGTGCCATGTCCACACCCGGGATCCGAACTGGCGAACCTGGGGCCACTGAAGTGGAACGTGCGCACTTAACCACTGTGTCACTAGGCTGGCCCACCCCTTCCTAAGTCAATTCTAAATACCAGTAGGTTAGGCCTAGTAGATACAAAGCAGATCTAGAGGTTTTAGTCCTTACATACTAAGGAAATTATAGCTAGGAAGTATTGGCCATTTTTTAAATGGGTAGAAATTCTATATATTAATAATCTCTTTTTAAATCACTGTCATAAATCTCATTATACATGTATACGCCAGCACACAGTTACATGATTTCAAATGTACTGTGAATTAAAACATGCATGTTAAATAGCAAAATCTGTATCAAGTCAGAGAAATTCTTTTTGGGGACAGAGAAACAAAAGCTGTGAGGAACCTTTCCAATGCTTTAGGTCCCAATCTAGAGGAGATTAAGGTGTTGAAGGAAAGAAGGAAAGCAACAGAAAATATTCTTTGGAAACCAGGAATTGACCCAAGCTTATTTTATTGGTCTTTAAATAGATAAGTCTCCAAGTTGAGGCAGGTGTCAGTATTGTAGGGCCCAGAGAGTGTCTGTAGGACATGGAGAAATGGTACACAGGAATGAGTCCAGAGCTGCACCACAACTCAAGAAGTCTCCCTCTGTTTCTCTTGGGTTCAGAACATCATCTCCTTAGGGAAAGCTTGCCCAACTTGGTTTATAGAAAGCCACACATCTGCTCTAGCCCTGTGCCCTCCTGTTCCTGTAGCCAGTTTCAGTAAACACTTCAAGATAGGCCTGGGTAACAATCCATATTATTATTATTATTAATAATATTAACAATTATTAGTATTAACAATTGTTATTGTCATAGTGAATATAAAATAAAATCCTAACCATGGCCATGCAAAGGAACAAGCACGGTTGTAAAATTGCTTTATATGCTGTGATTATTCCGTGGCATTTTCTAGGGCAGTTATGACTAGATGTGGCTGACTTTTTAGAATTTGTTCACCTATTCTGTTTGAGCAACCAGAAACTCAAGAAATAAGGTGGAGTGGCTTTCTAGTCCAGCATGTGTTTTTCCAAGCTACTTAGCTTTCTCAAGTAAAGAGTAATCCTGACTCCGGCTCAATTGACTGTTAAAGCTGATGGCTCCCCACCTAATCAGCCACACAGAATAACTGCACTCCAGACACTTGTCAAGGATTATAACATCAAACTCGCTGCTATTCAATATTTAATCAAAAGCTGTGTAGAGAGATGTAATACCTATGGCAGGCAGCCTGAGGGACATGCTGCCTGCCCATCGCTTAAATGTGAAATATCTATCCATGTATTAAGCCACAAAGAGCTGCATCATGGACTGAAAACTTGCTTTCATTAATTTCATTTTCATAGGCCTAGATTTAGGAACATTAAAGAAGTCAGCTAAATATGGTATTTACTGTAAGGATGTCATTCAGAGTATTGTTTCCTATATCACAAAGAGTCTTTTTGCTCTTTTATTTGTCTTGATCACCTCACACTTTCTTAAAAGCTTTACTGAGGTGTAATTTATATGCCATAAAATTCACCCATTGAAGTATACAATCCAATGACATTTCGGTACATTTACAGAATTGTGCAAACATCACCACCATATAGTTTGAACACTTCCATCATCCCCAAAATATCTCTCATGTCTGCTGCCATCAGTTCCTGCTCTCACTCCCAGGCCAAAGTAACCACTAATCGGTCTTCTATCTCTATAGCTTTTTATATAAATGAAATCATACATTGTGTGTGCCTGTGCATCTGGCATCTTTCCATAGCATAGTGTTTTGCGGGTTCATCCATGTTGTGGTATGTTCCCATTTATTGCTGAATCCTATTCCACTGTCTGGATAAAATAAAAATATTTTATTTATCCATTCACCAGTTGATGGGAATGTTGGATTGTTTCAACTTTTGGTTAGCATAAACAATACCATAATGTGCATTTGCATACGCATCTTTGTGTGGACATATGTTTTTCATTTCTCTTAGCTGGATACCTAGGAATGGAATTGCTGGCTCATCTGATAAGTTTATCTTTAACTTTTTAAGCTGCCAAATTATTTTCTAAAGTGGCTATATCATTTTACATCCCCACTGGCTATGCATGAACGTTCTAGCGTCTCTATGATCTCTCTAGCACTTGTTGCTGTCTGTCTTTTTGATTCTATTCTATTGTAGTCCTATCGGGTGAAAAATCATCTCATTGTAGTTGTAATTTGCATTTCCCTGATTACTAATGATGTTGAGCATTGTACATGTGCTCATTAATCAGCAGTTTGTATATTTTCTTTTAATATTCAGATTCTTTGCCCATTTTTTAAATTGGGTTATCTTTATGTAATTGAGTTGTAAAAGTTCTTTATATATTCTGAATAAAACTCCTTTTTCAAATATGATTTATGTACATTTTCTCCCCTTCTGTGGCTTGGATTTTTGTTGTCTTAATGTGGTCTTTTAAAGCACAAATGTTTTATACTTTGATGATATCGAAATTATAATTTTTTAATGGATTGTACTTCTAGTGTCATATCTAAGAAATCTTTGCCTCACCAAAAGTCCTAAAGATTTTCTCCTATATTTTTAGTAGTTTACATCTTACATTTAGACCTGCTATAAATTTTGAGGTTTTTTATTTGTGTATGCTGTGAAGGAAGGTTGAAATTTATGTTTTGCTTATGGATATCTAATTTTCCCAGCACAATTTGTTGGAAAGACTGTCCTGTGTCACACTGAATTGCCTTGACATCACTGCCAAAAATCAATTCTCTATAAATACAAGGATTAACTTCTGCTCTCAGTTCTCTTTGTTGCCTCTCCTGATGCCTGTGTCACACTGTCTGTGTTCACAAAGTTAATCTCCAGTCTTCTGCACCATTTATCAGACTTTATTATTCATGTGCACTCTACATTCTCCAAGAGGGAAGATGGATATGGAAAGAAATAGTTCCCAAACTTCTTTAACCAAGCCCCCTCCTCACCACAGCACTTCATTTGTTTTCCTTGAAAACCTTTTATATTAAGATATAATTCATATGTAATGAATAGAATGGGTTTTAAATATACAATTCAATAAGAATTGGCAGATGTCTACATTTACGTAGCCCACAGTGGTAGCAAGCTATAGACTATTCATTCTAGAAAGGCAGGCAGGTTCTTAGGGTCACTTAGATTACTGGCCACATGGCCAGCCCAGTGCCACTGGAGTCAGGTCGTATTCTAGTCCAAACGTGACTCTGCAAAGTCTCTCATGACTTCCAAGAGAATAACAATTCCTCTCAACAATGGTTGTATAATTAATCACTTACAGCTGTATGAGGTAAGGGGAAAGTAGAGTTTCCTTGTTTTTTTTAAATAACCAGTATTTTACCAAAGGAACTGAGGACTTTGAGCTGATTCCATGACTTTTGGGTTAAGAAGAAATGAGGGATTATTACAGCATCTTCAGTGAATCCCACTTACATGGTTTTTTTTTTTTTAAAGATTTTATTTTTTCCTTTTTCTCCCCAAACGCCCCAGTACATAGTTGTATATTCTTTGTTGTGGGTCCTTCTAGTTGTGGCATGTGGGACACTGCCTCAGCATGGCCCGATGAGCAGTGCCATGTCCGCACCCAGGATTCGAACCAACGAAACACTGGGCCGCCTGCAGCGGAGCCTGCGAACTTAACCACTCAGCCACGGGGCCAGCCCCAACTTATGTGTTTTTCTATAGTTTAGTTGAGAACTTCAATGCTCTTTACTAGAAGAATGCCATGGCATGAAAAGCTTAAGACACCTGGAATCACAGAGTACCCATCATCTTGAAATTGAATAACAAACAATGCAATCAGACTGACTTTTGATAATAATCTATTCTTTCTCATGGACCAAAATGCAGATTAAGATTAATCTGTTAGAGCTCAACTAATTTCTTTTCTTTTCTTTCTTTTTTTTTTTTTTGCTGAGGAAGATTCACCCTGAGCTAACATCTGTGCCAATCTTCCTCTATTTTATATATGGGATGCCACCACAACACAGCTGACAAGCAGTATATGTCTGCACTTGGGATCCGAACCCGCAAACCCAGGTCACCAAAGCAGAGTGCATGGAACTTAACCACTATGACACAGAGCCAGCCCCTCTTTTACTTTTTTACACAGAAAATATGTATAGGAAAGTAGAGGGATTTCATATTTGTGTTATATTGTGTTATGTAAGGATCTAATAATGTTTTCCTAGATGAATTATTGAATAATTTTCTTTCAGCACTAATCAATGTATTTCTGGGCTCTCCAATCTGTCCCACAACTATTCATCTATTTTATTCTAATGCCAATACCACATACTCTAAAATACCGTAACTTTATCATAAACCTTGTCATCTGATAGGGCAAGTCTTTTCATTTTGTTCATCTTCAAAATTGTCTTGTCTATCCTTAACCCTCTTCTCTTCTATACAAATTTTACCATCCTCTTCTCAAACCACAAAATGTTTTTTGAGATTTAGACTGAATTTGCATTAAATTTATATTTTAATTTTAAGGGAATTAACAATTTATGACATAGGTTGCCCTTCATTTTTTAGGTCTTCTTTGATATCTTTCAATACTGTATCCTCTAAAAGGATCCTGTGTGGTTTTTGTTACACATTTACTGATGGGTACCTTATATTAAGTGACTATTGCAATGGTATCTTTCTTTTCAACTCCTTATTGTTGTTACGTAGGAATAGAATTGATTTTTATATTGATCATGAATCTAGCTACATTCCTGAATATTCCTATTATTTTTAGTAATTTATAAATTCTTATGGCTTTCTAGAGTATGTTGGCAAGCAATAGCATTTGTATTTTTTCTTTTGCAAACCCTTGGGTCTTTGAAGTTATTGTTGTCATTGTTATTATTGTACTAACTGGAATGTTCCTGTTGACTGCAAGTGGTGGTAATGGGAATACTTGTCTCATTCTTGATATACAGAATATGTTTCCCCATAAAATATGATGATTGTCTCAATGTTATCTTTAGTGATTATATCAATGTCTAGCCCATCATTGAGATTTAATAAATATTTGTAAATGAAAGAGTCCAAAATTGGTTTTGTTTCTCAGAAAGTACCATATTTCACTTTTAATGATTCTACTTCTAAACATTTTCTTTTTTGGTCTAATTTGGGATTTTAATATAGGGAAACCAAAATGATTTCCTCTCAAATGTTATGCTTACCTAAAAGCCTGCCCCTTCTCCCTTGTATTTTCTCTGGGCTCCCGCTTATCAGCATCTACTCGTCCTCCTGTGAGCAATGTCAACAATGTCCGGGACTCACTGCCCCCATCTGATATTCCTTTCCATAATAACTGTACATGTAACACAAAAGTGAGAATTGAAAGGAAAGAAAATCTTAATTATTAACACAGACTTTATATATATTAAGTTCTCAAACGTATCTTTGACCAGTCAATTTCTACTCTATGCAGATTAAAATTGCAAAGCAATTGTTAAACAAATAAAAGTTGTTGGGGATATAGATTTTGTTTTGACTTTGAATATTTGAATTTTGTTTTGAATGAATATACTGAAAATGCATTGGACTACTTATCAATTAACAACTTTGGGTATATATTAATATTTAAAAGCTATATTTTATAATTTTAAAATTAACTGATGCTCAGCCCAGGAAATTTGGAAAGAATAGAGAGTATAACCACCATAATGTGTTACAATCTATAACACAGAGAATAAGCTACTGTTGACTTTTTGGTGCATTTTCTCTCAGTCTTTTCCTTATGCTTAAGTTTATTAAGCAGGCGCATTTTGGTATACCATTGAATATTCTTCTAATTCAGTACAATATTTTTAGTTGCTGCATAATATTTCATTACATACACTAGAAGTTGACAAACTATTGTCTGCAGTCCCAAATCCAGCCCACAGCCCTTTTTTTTTGTACAGCCCATTAAATAGTTGAAACTATCAAAATAATTGTAATAATATAATAATATTTCATGACACATGAAAATTATATGAAATTCAAATTTGGGTTTCTGTAAATAAAATTTTGTTGAAACACTGCCGTGCTCATTTGTTTATGTACTGTCTATGGCTGCCTTCCTGCTACCATAGAAAAGGTGAGTAGTTGCAACAGAAACTGATGCTCAAAGACTAAAATATTTACGATCTGACCTTTTAGAGAAAAATTTGCCAACACCTGACATAGGCTCACAGTAATTTCCATAACCATTACCATTTAGTTAAGCAGCAATTTGGTTCCTATTTTTTGATTATTCACAGATGATCATGGCACGTACTTTCACCTCTCCATGCTTTTGTTCTAGCTTTGTTTTTAGTGCCGTCTCTTCTGATTCCTAGTGACCTTGAGTACAGCAGAGCTGAACCCTGCCCAGTATTTTTTGCATCATCCTCTCACCTCCTGGTGCTATATCAGACAATGCTCCACTGCTATTCATTTCATGGCAGTTTTTTTTCAGAAATGGGTGGCCAGGTCCATCTTCCTAGTCTGGCTTAGTCTGGAAGCTCCACTGAAACCTGTCCACTGTGGGTGATACTGGTGGTATTTGAAATACCAGTGGCATAGCTTTCAGCATCACAGCCACTGCCACAGTATGACAACCGACAGACAGGTGCTGTGGTTTCCTGACCGAGAAACAAACCCAAGGTTTGGCTGTGAGAGCTCTGAATCTTAACCACTAGACCACTAGGACTGGCCATTCTAGCTGTACCCTCTGTCTAAAAGCCCTCTTACCCCATCTCCACTTTAAGGGAAACTCCTACTTATCCCTAAAGTCATAGCTCAATTACTCCCTTCTCTGCAAAGCCTTCACCATATCAGGAGACAGTGCAAGCCCTTCAAAGTCCAGTATTTCACAAAGCTGTATATTTCATTCTTTCATAAATGTTGGCAATGTTAGTAGTAATAATAACTTACACTTACTGAGCGTTTACTATGTGCCCGAGCTTGTGCTAAAGCCTTTACATAAGGATGTCTTTTAACCCTCCCAAGAACTCTGTAGGTTATATACAGTTATAATTACCATTGTACATATTTGACCACTGACTTAAGGGAATTAATTGCCCCACATTGCACAGCTAGTAAACAGAGGAGGAGCTCCTGGATGGCCAATTCCAGCCCCCAGGGTCACACCTTTCAAGGTGGAATTATAATTGTAATTTCTGTGTCTGCAGCTGGAAGGTCAACCTCCTTGATGCCAAACAACATGTATATTACATCTTTGAACTCTTATTGCCAAACTTGGTTCCTGATACAGGGTTGACCATAATACATGCTTGTTGAATAAGGAATGAATGAAGACTGAATGCTGACATTATTCTTCAACATTCTCTAAATCCCTCAGCAATTTTACAGTGAAACTATCAAATAAAAGATATGAAGGACAACTATTCAAACAAATGTTATTAGAGAAGACCATGTTCCTGATACTATTTAATACATTGTGAAACCATCTGATAGCAATTGAAGAGATTTTAAATTAAGGCTGTCTTTGTTCGATAGGAGTAGGAAGGGTTTGAATATTTCCTCAGATGTTGGGATCTAGGGCAAGCATTTGATATAACCTTGGAGCTAATAAATAACAAAGGCTGAGCCTGAAGATAAAGACATTGATTAATATCACAAGATCTCCCTGTCAAGTCGTCATTTCAAGCTGACAATTTAACTTAAATGATTAAAAATTAAAGGGAGATAAAATGACTTAAACGCCACACACTTCAGCTAATAAAAAGATAAATACAATATATTGTAGACTTACTAAATGATATTGGAATAAAGAGGAAGAGAAAGAAAATGTCAAAAGAAATGGATAGTTTTTTTAAACTATAGACCACGTAATTCTCTATGCTATGATTTCACTTTTCATATCAGATATGCCGATCTCTAAAACTATTGACATTAGTGTCAAAATGACAATTATGAATGTTTCACATACATTCTCCAACTTGAGAAATAAAAATACTTATATTATTCAGGTGAACCACCTACAATTTTCTGAAATATCAAAGAAGGCAATTTTAGAATTACAAACTCCACTGAAAGAGTCACTGATTCTGCTTGCTGCATTCTTGATTAAATGAACCAAAATAATAACAGTGACAATAATAATAGCTTCTTACAGTGCCCAAATATCAAACAATAAGGGACTGGGTACATAAATTGTGATAGACCTTTACAATAATTAGCATGAATTAATTGAAATTACTTTTGTCGAGAATGTTTACTTACTTGAAAAGACTACAAGTAGAGTGTTAAAATTAAAAATATAGTTACAAAGCAGTACACATGCTATACTGAAAGAAAAAATGTTTGCCAAAAGATCTATGACTGACTATGTACCAGCATATTATCAGTGGTTAAAACAGTGACTTTTGCATAGAGGAATATATGTCATTTTTGTTCTTTGTGCTGCTTATTCTATTCTCCAAAGTCTGTAATAGGTATTCTTTATGCAAAGAACATATTTTAAATGTAAATGCACAATTAAAAATATGCTTCAGAAGAAGCCAAGTATAGAATCAACCCAACATAAAATCAAATAAATAATGTGGCAGATCAGCTTGAGGAAATAAGAAAAAACAAGATAAGAAAGAAGATTCAAGTATTACAAAAAAGTGTACACAGTATTTGTTAGCTAAGTTGATAACATCTATCCAGGAAATGTTTATTACTTTCCAAATATTCTAATTTTCTTAATTTTTTTATTATAAATTTCGACCTTTTTTTGCCTTCAGGTAGCAGAACATGACCTAGAGTTTTTACCTTTTGGTATATATTAAGCTTTAGTTGTGGTCTAACATACATTCAATATTCACGGACATTTAGAAAGAAAAAATCATTTTTGATATTAAAGTAAGAAGTCTGAAATCTATGTATTTAAATAAAGTCTAGTATATACGTGGTTATTATTGGTCATCTTTTGGGCTTTAAGGTAGAATTTTATGGAACCGGTTTAAACTGCTTTTAAGCTGCCCCTGGCCAGTGTCACAAGAACGACAGCCATGGTCGCCTCAGCAGGAAGACCTCATTTCTGAGTCATCTCTTGCTGTGTATGTTGAAACTATACACTAGAGACAAAACTTTTCCAACTAGCCTTTCATTTGCCCTGAGTCCCATAAAAGGGATGAGGTGTGAACAGCATCTTTGCTTTCTGCTAACTTTCTAAATAAGTCCCTGACTTCTGACCTACCCTGATAGTTTACCTTCTTAAATCTCTATTCAATGGACCCCCTTGTTGTTTGTGTACAGGGATATATATCGTTTTTGTTGTTTTTCTTGTTTTTGCTTTTCCTTTTATTGTGGGAGGGAGGGGAGTAGTTTCAAGTCTCTTGAATGAACCAGTTGCTTTACTGGAACCACTAATATAACTCATCGTATTGATTGATGGTATTTAGAGAGAAACTCTTATGTATTCATTTTACCTGATAACAGAAAAATAGTACACATTTAAAACAAGAACATTAAAAGAACAAAAATGAAAGAGATACGTCTGTATTAAAAAGAAGCGTGACTGCATTTCTCAAGTTACACAATGCTGTTTGATGTTTTATGTTTACAATTCTATTTGCATTGTCTTGAACTCGCAAATACCTGCAATAATAATAATACCAATCTTAAAGAAAAATAACCTCAACCCAAGGTGCCTTTTGAGAAATGAGAAGCAGAGTGTCAGCAGTTCTGTAGTGTGTTGAATTTTAATGAACTATAAACCCCTTCTCTGAGATTTTGAAAGTATTTATCTTATTCCCAGATAACTACAGTACTGTAAAGACATACCACCCAGGGTCCCTAGGTAGTAAGAAATTGATGCCATAGGAATAGAATGACAGAGAGATATTCAGGGCATTAAGAAACATGCAACTCTCTTTTTTGTTGTGTTTTTACTAAATCAAAGTAATTTTCACACTCTGGCTTTCTATTGAATATGGTTGTGGTGACTTACATTAATCAAGTCTCAAATTTCTGCACTCTTGATTAAACGACCCGTGTACAAACCCAAGTTTGTACACATACTAACTTTGGAAATATTTTTATTGACTTTTTTGCCATTAGTTTCCCTTTTTTTAATGTCCAAATTGTCCGTGCCAAACATCAGGGTAATTATTACATATTGTTAGATTTCATCTGAACTCTTCATAAAAGAAAGATCTTATCTTTCACATAATGAAGCTACTTTTTAATGCAAATGAACCAAAAGGTGTTTAAGATATTTTAAACAAAAGTTTTTTTTATTTTAAAGATATTGTATTTTCATAATTTTATATTTCACTTCCTTTTTACCAGCAATGCACAGTATTTGTTCTTATTGTAACTTCCAACGCAATGGAATAATGCCATGTAAATAGATGCCTTTCATCATAATCTTCTGTTTCTAGAAATGTTCATAATTTAAATAATTATGTATCTTGACTTCATGCCAGTTAAGTTTGCTCATCTAGGGACTGAATTTTAATGAGGTATTTGAATGAGTTTTCATTGATATCATCTTTTGGCAGGGACACAATCAAATGAGAAAAGGTTTAATCTCATATATTTTCATTTCTTCAATATTTGAAAAAGACAGATAAGACCCCTCAACAAAAAAAATTCAAATAGAAGCACTGAACAGAAGTCAGGTCAGAGACTGAATAGTTTTAAGTACATTCAAAGATTATTTACTTACTAACACTTGAAGTCAATGTGATTTATCTCAAAAATATAATAGGAAGTGTTAACCCACCCTCTTAGAGAAAATTAAAATAGGAAACACAGTAGCCAAGTTTTATCGTGCTAGAATTAGTAAACTAGTTTTAGAGAATATGCCCACCAAAATTCTGGAGCTGGCTTCATTAAAAAAATATATATATGAGTAATTTAAAATTCTTCCAGTGTTAAACTGTAGGCTACATGCGTCTCCCTGTGAATGGACAAAGCACAGTTCCCTGGAGGAAAAGGATTTTATTAACCAAATGCCTAACAGCTGCCTCACAAGCATGAGCCTCGATAAACCAAACAAGCTGCAAATCTGTGCACCCTGCATGAAAGGCCACATAATACAAGCTGATTACTTTAGGGCTTGCATTAATGTGGCTGTGAATAAAAATAACCAACCAACAAATCCTTGCCTAATTTTAACAACTACTGATGAGAAAATCTAAACAGATGGATCATTATGAGGTGTGGGTTTATGATGAATTAGCATTGTGATAAAGGCTGGGAGGATGGCCACAGAGTGAGTGGTGAGAGAGGTGGAATTACTAATCTCTACCGAGGAACAGTTCTAATCTCTCTGCAGAAAACCAGGCATTTGATACTTTCATCCCCAATTGGTAGAAAAATAACCTTTGTATGAACAAAAGGAACAGCCAAGGACTTTTGATTTACAGTTTAATAAAGACAAGGCTTTTGATGTAAGGCTTCCCAAAGATAAACAAAATAATATGAGTATGTACCTCTTTGTAGAAATCCACCTTGTCTATTGGAATATTAAAAGCCATCACTTTAAGGATGGCAATAACACCTGGAATATTAAAGTTATTCAATAAACACTTCTACATGAATTATCAGTGGAAACTCAGAAATTCATGTAGGTAGTCTTCTAACATCAGCTTTGGGAAGTGGGATGTGCTGGGCTTTTCTGTTAAAAGGTGATTTCGTGCAAAAGCAGATATGCAACCTGAAGAAATAGTTTTACATCACGAAGATATAGCTGCAAGAATTGTTTTGTAGGCGAAGGAGTAACAGTTATAACTAGGACTCATGGAGCACCGTATGGTGTCACTCTGCTGTCCCTGATCTTCCTCTCTGCATTGTACCTACAGTGGTCACAAGGATTCATTCTCCTGATAGAAGGAAGTAAATTACTCACATTTGGAGGAACATTGCTGCTCCAGCCAGAAGATTCATTTTGATTCAGTCAATTACTCTTCCAGAACCCTCGTTCAGAGTGATTATTCACTGGTCCACAAAAGTGAGAACACCATCCAGAAAGTGAACTATTTACTCTATCATCATTGCCATTCTATTCCCAATCTTCTCAAACCACAGTAAGATTATCAGTACTATTTCAATTTCTTAGATGTAGAAACAAAGATAGTTTAAGATTTTTCTGTATATTCTCTGTAGGGAGCCAAATGCTATTTCAGAGAAGCGTTCAAGAGTAAAGGGACAAATAATAGAATAGGAATCCTGGTCTATCTTATTAACAGCTTTTCTGTAGAGGCCCAAGTGTAGCATAATTTATTATGAGTAGATTGCAGAACATAATATATTTAATTAGATTTTCTCCTTATTTAAGCTCCAGAGGGATGGGAGCAGTTCTAGAGATATCCATTTCCTACTAATACACAGTTAGATACCTGTCTCCTGGCTTGTGTGCACTAGGGAACAATCCACTGGATGGTTTTGAATGGCCCACAGCTCCTAGATCAAAGAATGACAGTTTGGTTAGCTTCCTCTGCACTTGTTCAGCTTTATCTGTACACCAATGGGAAGAACACTTTACCTTCTACCATCAAAAGGATATATGATACTCCTTCATATCTTCTCTCTCTAGACACATAAGAGAAGTCTTAAAAATTGATGTCAATTGTCTACTCTCTGAAAGTCCACTAGACAATCCTGTTGATGAAGCAAAGCTAAGTTTATTAGACCTACTGCAGCAAGGGAGTGTGCCGCTTAGAATTAATAATGTCTCAGAAGAGGAAATTAGGGCGGGTCATTTAACAGCATTGACGTCTGGGCTGGATAATTTTAGGACAGGTCTTGCAAGGTAGAGATTGAGCAGAGTTCGTGAGTTTTGGATTGGTGTGGATGGCAAAATGAGGGTCTTCAAGTAAGTCTTAACAGGAAAACTGTTAGTCTTGATCAATACCCTCTTGAGTTGGGGCAGTGCTAGTTTCAGTAGCAAGTATTTCTTAGAGTAAGAAACTACGTTAATTTTGTTTAGCCCGAGTATTGTTTAACACAGAGATAGGACCTTATTTTGGTTTTGATTCTCACTAATTTCATCCTCAAAGTCCTAAATCACTCTCAAGTTTATTTTCAGTTTGCTATATTGATAGATGTCCATATTACTATCTTCTATGACTTCTGAGAAACTTTACAAAAGTGATCATACTGCAATTGTTGAGAGATCTGTCTTATAAAATCAATTCTCTCTAATCCTTGGGATAATTCCAAATCTGATAAATCCCTATTTATAGATGTATGGTAAATCCTTCAGATCTCTCCAATTTTAGTAAAATAACTTGTTGACAAATAGTTAAATAGGGAAATTATTTAATGGCTTTTAAGTGTAATAAAAATTGTCCAATACTAAGAGAGTAGATCGTAAATATTCTTACCACCAAAGAAAAAGGTAATTATGTGATGGAAGTGTTAGCTAACTTATTTGTGGTAATCATTATGCAATATATGTATGTATCAAATTGTCACCTTTTGTACCTTAAACTTGCACAGTTACATGTCAATTATATCTCAATAAAGCTGAAAAATAATTCAGTCAAAATGTTTTAAAAAATGTGCACCAGCAGCAGTTAAGTTCGCACAATCCGCTTCCACAGCCTGGGGTCCACAGGTTCCATCCCTGGTGCGGATCTATGCACTGCTTGTCAGGCCTTGCTGTGGCAGGGGTGCCACATATAAAGTAGAGGAAGATTGGCACAGATCTTAGCTTAGGGCCCATCTTCTTCAGCAAAAAAGAGGAAGATTGGCGGCAGATGTTAGCTCAGGGCTAATCTTCCTCAAAAAAAAAAGAAAGAAAGAAATTTGCATAAGTAGGAAAATACAACTTCTGTAGTGTAGTTTTTATTTCTCAATAAGAATGCTAAAACTCTGAGCATTTCCAATTTATGTTGAATGATTTCTGACTCTCGTCTTAGATCATTTGATTCTCACAACAACTTTATGAGGTGAATGTTAGGTATATGGCCATATTACAAATGCAAAACCTTAGGAATTTATGTAACTTGCATAGAGTCACATAGCTAGTAGACGGCAGAGCAAGAGTATGAACTCAAGTCTCCAGCCTCTTCACAGCATGACCTTGACACAGTGGGCACGTTGTCACCATGAAACCCGTGATCTACCAAACACTTAACACTTTCTTTGACTTCATTTGGAATCTGAACAGTAAACTTTACTAATATTTCTTATAGCATGTATTAGATATAAAACTGAGAGCTAATGAGATTGCATAAAACCTCATGTTTTTAGTTTATTTAAAAGTAGCAATAACTTCTGTTGTTTGATAATTACCCAAATATTTCCAATTTTAGGGGTCATTAGTATTTACAAACTCATGTTGAGTTTTAGAAGTTCCAAGATTATGTGTAAGAGATTATTAACCTATATCGTTTTGAATACACAAAGAGATCCCCTTTCTGTTCATCAGCATCCCTCCCCAATACATAGGACACACAAACAAATAGCTACATTTCATTCTCGGGATTTAAAGAAAATACTTTGCAGTTTTTCATATACTAAATAAAGAGCATTATGTTTACTTTTTACTTTAAAAAAATATGTATAAATACTTATCAAATGTGATGAAAATCTACAACTAAATTTAATTTTAAAACCTATTTATTTTACAATTTGAAATTATGCCATATTTATTTTGTTCCTCAAATGCCGTCATTTTGTTTTCAGAGAATTTATGCAATGTTCTTTGCATTTGCTATTGCTTTCTCCAATAAAAGCCTCCTCTCCTCCCTTTCTCCCAGCTCATGTCACATCCCACATTTCCACATTCGTATTTTGACCTATCAATCATATCTATTCATTCACAGGTGAATATCATTGTACATAAGATGCAATGATTACTGAATGTGTTTCCAGTTTGCTGGTTAGACTTTCAAAGGCTTTTAAATCATTGTACTGGAGCAGTTATATCATTTTTTAAATACAAACTTTAATAATTTCCTGAAAGTAATAAATTCCTTTTTTTAATATTTATATTTTTAGCAGCAAAGGAGACAATATTTAAAAGTTTGAAATAAGTGCAAAAGCGCTCTGTATTTTGATATTTTAAAGTTTGTTTGTTGAGCTGACAAATTTCAAGATTATCATTTTAACAGTTTTTAATAACCAACTATCTTTTCCCTGTTTCAGAGATCTGGAAACTACATGCAACATACGGAACCTATATAATAAACACATGGAACAGATATGATGCTTGGCAAATGTTATTGTTCCCAACAACAATGAACCAAATGGCTGAATGAAGCCCTTGAGCCACATAGCTATTGGGTACAGAGGAATCTTCTCAGGGGAGTGGACTAGGACATCATGGTTTAGGAAGGAAGACAACTGACAATTTGCATGTGTGTGTGTGTACACACGCGCATTAAATATATGTTTAACCCATAGCTAGTTGGGTCTATACACACGTTGAAATGCAGCAGTTAGTTAAACAGTATGAGTGTCTGAAAAGCAGTTTATAGTTTTTCTCCAGCCACCTTTAGTTGTATGTTAATTGTCAAAATCACAAAGGCAATTTGATGTAGATTCTTATCCTATATAATAATAATGATACATTATTCATAGGCTTACAATACTTTATCGTTTATAAGCGTTGTCCCACATATATTCTCATTTTTTCCTTTTGCATGATATAGTTTCATTAGTAATCCAATTTTTCATTCAAGAAAACTGAAACCCATTAGATTTAGGTGATTTTTTTTGAAGTGTTCTCAGAATTAAGTATCTAGAATTTGTCTCTTGTTCCACATACGGTGTTCTCTCTCCCCCACAGTAACTACCAGACCTGTGCTATTCTTGCTACATCTATCCATGGAAAATGGGATAGTAACTGTGGAGCATTTCATTCAGAGCCTTGAACTAGAAATTCTAAAGACGAAGTAGAATTTGTATGCCCATCTGTTAACCTTCTCTCTTTCCAAATTTGACTACAAAGCACAATGTTTTGCTATATTTGGAGATAAAATGATTGTTTTAAAGATTTTGTTTCCTATAATGATTCTCACCTGCACATAAGCCTAGAGGACAAGCTTTTCTAATGTTATTATCAGTCCCTTTTCATTCCCACCTGACATATGGAAAATGAAATGTCGCCAAATTCTCAGAATATCAGTTATTTTGTGTGGTTAAACTGAATACTTGCTGCATAAAGATAAAAAAAAGTTGGAGGGGGAGAATGTTTGTATTTTGTGCAGTGACAGAGTTCTATCAAGTGGTTCCAAAAATAGAGTGTGATTGCTTCCATATGTGATCATATTATATGTGTATGAACTTTTATCTTATAGGACATGGCCATTCTGTAGGAAGAGAAGTTATTTAAAGAAATAGAACGTCTGTCTTTTCAACACTTAAGCTGTCAGTGAGCAATTAACTCTTTGTTTAGACACTGAGACCTTTAAAGAAAAAGTAATTTAAATACTGGGAACTGTGCTTCTACTTTGTTTTACCATATTTTTAAAAATGCTAATTTGAGTTTTCTTGTAACTTTTTAACAGGCAAAAGAAATTGTGATTATTTACTATTGAAAATAGAGCTAGCCCATAGAAAAAATTATTCTCACCTTCTGTATTCATACAAACTTTTTTAACAGCTGAAATTTTCATAAGGTTGACAGATGGGTGTGCATGCTCATAATTTGCAAGTTTCTCAGGCAAAGGTGTTTTAAGGAGCTAAAATGATCCCTCACAATGTTAAGAACCGGCATACTAAGGGTTCTTGAATCTAGATGGAGATGGATTTGAGAACTTTTCCCATTCTGTTTCCTTTCCCCGGATTTCCTCTTGTCCCCCCAGAGTCTGGTCAAATCTTCTCATTCTCGAAGCCCTGATTTACAGGGTACCTCCTGTGGAAAGACCTTCCTCACACTGTGGGTAGTTAACCCTTCCTCCATCGTGCTCCTGGGCCACCGCACCCAGCCTCAGTTTGAGAGCTCAGCCTGTTAACAATGTTTCCAGCTGGCCTCCCCGCTACAGGAAATTCTTTATAAATGGGGATTCTTGGCATTTATCCATAAATGTTAACACACACAGTAGGTGCCCAGAATTGTGTTATAATAAACAGATGCTATAGAACTTTAACACCATTCTCAATAGAAAAGGTGTCTGCTTCTCAGGTAGTATCAGTCGGGCTATTTCCTCTCTTCAAAGCAGCGTTGCGTCCTGTGTTTACAATTCTCTTTTCTTTGCAATTTTTAATTCCCCCATCTAATTTTCAACTCATCCACTTGCCTCTTGGCCTCATCCTTCTTTTTCCTGTTTCCTAGAGGCCTTGTTTTTGTAAAATATTTTTAGAAAATAAATAACTTTCCCCCCCAGTTCCTATCAGTGATGTTTTAAATATATTTTTTTCTTCTTCATGTTGGGTATAAAGTCCTCTGTTCTTTAAATGTTTCACCCTTTCATAGGCCCCTTGTTGTTTTTATTTCCATGGTTTGTTTATCTTTCATGAGAAAAGATCTTTCTGGGCCTGTTGTTTCCAACAGGCAGATTCAAAGATTCCCCTCGGCCTCCGTCATCTCTGCTTGTGTTCTGTTAGGATTCTGACCTCAGAGCTCAAGGGCACAGTGACGTGCACAGCCTGTAGCAACATTTTTTCTTGCAGGGAATGATAGTGCTTTCTTATATTTTAGTGTTAAACCTTGTAAAAGATTGATAGAACTGAATTTTGGTGGGAGAACGAGGACATGCTGGTGGAAGAGTAAACTGGATCAAAGTTTGTGGAGCTTAAATGTATCAAAGAGTCTTACAGTGCACCCCTTTGAGCTGATTCCATGTCGAGGAACTTTTCCTAACCTAACGAGGCATATTTATGATCAAAATTTCCACTCCAGTGCTGTTTATCACAGTGAAAAGATGGAAACTACCTAAATTCCAACCATAAAGAATTATTCATATAAACACTGGTCATCTATGCAGTGAAAGGCAGTTGAACTATTTAAATATATATTGACTTGAAAATGGATTTTCTTATACAAGAAAAAGACATTGCAAAGGGTGGTAAAATGTCACTTTTCATAATGACAGTGTACATTTATGTATTGTTTAGGTAAAAGTATGAAGTTAATCTACCACAATGTTAGCAGTGTTTATGTCTTCATGGCAGAGTTACAGCTATGCCTTTTTTATCTTATTGCAAATATAGATATACATATATATATTTCAATTTCACTAGAGTGAGGTTTATTATATATCTAATGAAAAGTAAAAGAAAAACTAAGATTAAGAAACCATTGGGTTGCCTGTGGAGAAGGCGTAAGTTCTGACAAGCATTCTTGATAAGCAGATGGGAGATGTGTTTTCCAATGATCTGGTACAAGGGTCCAGATTAGCAGCACTAGAGGTCGACATCCACGTGGATCCTAGTTAGATGCAGTACAATGTGGCAGCACTCCAAAGAGAATGACCACATTGCTAGCTCTTGAACAGCTGGAAACCATGCAGGACAGAATTCTAGAATTAATACAAAGCTTGTGTTAACCTTCCGATGGACTTTGAAGGGTGCAGAGGCTAAAGAATGAGGCCCGTGGACGCAGGAACTTGGGGTGTGTCCTTTCTGATCACACAATAAATTCTCTCAGTTGTTCATACCAGTGGCAGCTGGAGAACAAGGTAGTGTGGCAGACAGGCAGGGGCCCTGGATGTTAGAACAATAATGGCATCCAGAAGCCAAACACCTGAGAACAACTTTTAAACAGGCTGAGTCCCTGTGGTTTTGGAGCCAAGGCCAGGCACAGGACTACAGTGGTGCTGGCCCCTGGCTGTGGGAAAGGAGTCAGAGAAACGAAAGAGAGCATATTGGGTGAAGGCAAGGTCAGATGCAGAATCTTTAAGTGAAAGAGGGACGTGGAGACAACAACTGGATCTGCCCTGGAAGTTCTACAACCTGTGTTCTTCCAGTCAAAGGTGGGTGGTGAAGTCCAGGGGGGTCCTGAGGTGATCATTTATTTAGGGCTTTGACCTCCCAAAGAAGAGTAGAGCTTAAAATATCCAAGGTAAAGCTCCCTCAGGATGCCACCAGCTAAGAATCTGTAAGTCAAGGAGCAATGATGATGCATCTTTCATTGTTCAGCTTAGTTCACTGCTGGGCCTGCATCTAAAGGAATTCACAGCGGGCATGAAGCTGAGAAGGAGTCACTATTGACATTTAAACAGATCGATTACAATACAAAGTGATAGGTGCTTTAAAAAGGGATGAACCAAATGATTTGTAGTAAATACCTGTTCTTGGGGAACCACTGACAGCCTTGCAAAAGAAATGGTAATTCGGCTGGGTTTTAAGAGATGAGTAGGAGCTGGGCATGTGGAGGTGAAGTTCTTTCCGAGTAGTGGTAACTGCAGATACAAGGCTATCTTTTTGTAAGGCTTGAACTACTTTTAAGACATTTCTTTGTAGAGTTTTCTTCCATGCATCCATGAGTGAATTAACTTCCAGTTATATGGCTCAGCACTTTCCTCTTAACCTTCTTTTATTAAAAAATAGCCATTAACAGTTTCCATTTAATGTCTTGAGCATCTTGTTAAAATCTAATTTTAAAAAAGTAAAACCATGATTGTCATTCAAATATGAAGTGAATATGTGGAATCTTTTATTTCATTTAACTCAGTTAATAAAATGAAGAGTAAGATGTTACAGCCAATTCAGAGAGCATTTAAGAAATTAGGTGGATATAAACCATTTAACAAAGAAACGTTAGGTTAGGATAACTGAGTTTTACTTAAAAAAAAAAAAAAACACTGGTGAATATTCAAAGAGCCATAAGTTTTTGAGTTATCTGTTTCAGCAAAATAAAACAAAGATTTATTTGCACCTCTATCAGACAAAAATCATTGTCACAATTAAACAAGTAACTTGACTAAGTTTGAGACCTTTAATCAATAGTAAACAATTCATTGAACTGAGTATAGTCCTGTGATAATCCTTGAGTGGCCTTTGCCCCCAAATGACATTGAAGCAATGTGCCACCAGGTTTGCATATTATGCCCACGTTTTAGATAATTTCTCTGATGCTCTAGAATTTTATCATTTGCTTTCTCTGCTTTATTTTTTTTATCCTCCAGACACTGAGGGGTTTAGATGCCCTGGGCAAATCCATTATTCTATCAGCTGTGGCCTAGTTTGAAATTGAGAAAGATTACCTGATGCTGACAAGTTAAAGTAAATGAATAAATGCAACCTTGGATAAAATTTAGACCCTACATGATAAGAGAGAGTCCCTGCTGCTGTCTCTGAATATTTATCTCTAAAATATTATTCACAGCTTGGCTTAAACATGCAAAGTGACAGCCATTTGAAGTTTTCTTATGACTCTTCCTTTACAGAAGTAAAATAATCAAGGCAAGTTTTGTTATTTTTGTATTTTTCATTAATATACCAGGGCTCTATCGGACTCGGAAAGGGGAAAGCAGTATTGATGACGATCCGTGTTCCCTTGTAAATCCAAGATTCTATAACGTCATAATTTCTAAAACATATAGTTATTTCTACAAAAGTCAAAGATGTGTTCAACTTCTTTTAAGGAAAGATATTTTAATCTGTTATAGATCTTTTGTTAAAATATTAGTGAGATGAATCATAGCTTCATTTCTTTTTCATTTTTCCCTTGTCAATAATATTCTTTCTCTTCCTGATATTTTCTTGACAATTCCAACTTCTAGGACATTCCTCTTATCAAATCCTGTCTGCTTGAAAGAAGTTAGTATTTATAGAGTGTCTTCTGTGTGCCTCAATGAGATAACTAAGTTTTTTTTCTCATTCTCTCATCAGCATCACCCTTTCTCCAAATCTAGTATGACAAAAGAAAAGAAAGTATTAGGTGATAACAAAAGGAGAGGATCTCCAGTGAGTAAAAATAAAGCTTCTAATACACAAGATAAGTTTGATTTATGTTGTTTTCTGTCATAGGGCTTTATTTGATCTAGCCCCTTCAATTTAAAGAAGCAAAAACAGAAAGAGATCTAGGCAGATAATATGACTTTGTCAAGGTCACACAATCAAAGGTGGTTTCTAAAACTATGTGTTGCCTCCCAGTATATACAATATTACTCCTTTAGAAAATTAGCTTTCATAATTATATGTCTTAGGCGTATTTTCAATAATCCCAGAGAGCTATGCTATGTTTTTGTTTTTGTTTTTTTTTTTTTTGAGGAAGATTAGCCCTGAGCTAACATCTGCTGCCAATCCTCCTCTTTTTGCTGAGGAAGACTGGCCCTGAGCTAACATCCATGCCCATCTTCCTCTACTTTGTATGTGGGATGCCTGCCACAGCATGGCGTGCCAAGCGGTGCCATGTCTGCACCTGGGATCCAAACCGGTGAACCCCGTGACCCCAAAGTGGAATGTGCGCACTTAACTGTGCGCCACCAGCTGGCCCCTGTTTATTTTCTTGAAACAAGAAGGTGTACTCTTAATAGTTAATATGCAAACTAAGCTTGAACTTGGCCAGCTCTAACGATGAATTGTGTACATATATGGGGATACAAACCTTTGAAAAACCACTGAACGTGCTGACATACTCTATGATTGGTTTGCTAAGGGAAAAACCAAATTCTAGTCTCACATTGGGTGACTATTTTTGTTTTCGAGTGTGAGATAAAGTTCCCAGTTAGATCATGAATTATCACTCCCAGTTTCTCACAAGAAAGTCTTTCTGCTCATGACTGCACAAAGCCTTAAATGCTATATTTAATCTTTATTAGTGTGCACCCAGAGCTAACTCCATGCTTTTGCCAGAGGGGCATGTGTCCATGGTGGACAGGGACAGCTGTCATTTTTTTTAAAGGAACTTTGTTGAAGTATAATTTTCATACAGTATAAAGCACCCATTTTAAATGGTTCAATGAATTTTGAGAAGTGTTTACGCCAGTGTAACCACTACCACATTCAAAATCCAGAACAATTTCATCAACCTATAAAGTTCTGTGACAGCCATCAATTTTGATTTCTGTAGAATGCTTGCTTAGACACTTGGCCTTTTGCCTGCCTGAGATGGTACTGTAAAGCCAGCCTTGCAGACTCTGAAGAGCTTTTTAAAATAGAGCACAGGTGTGAATGTGACACAATAGAACTTGGGTCCTGTTTTAAATGGCTGAATCTTTGCATCAAATCTTACATTTTCTTCTGGTAGTGGTTCTTATTTGAAGTGAGCCTCTTCTCACATGTGTTTAGTTCTGTGATACTATGTTTGAAAGAGGAGAAAATGCCTTCCCAAATCTAATGATCAGTTTCTGCCCTAAGGCTAAAGAGCTTGTGCATATTACTAGTTCTTAAAATGGGTAAGCCTTTTTTAGAAAGATGAACGGGTGGTTGAGTTTATCTTATCGTCTTAAGACCTCATGTCATGGTGTGACAGGTGCAATCATTTTATAGGTGTGGCGTTGCAAAGCTAGCACTGTGAAGGTTGTTCACTTACAAATCCCCATGCCAAAAACTAAGTTATCTTTCCACTAGCCAATGGTGAACTTTGAGTCGTGGTCTCAAAGACTAAAGAAACAGGCTTATATTGACAAGGTTAATTAAAGGACAAAGACAATTAGAATTCTACACAAGTATAGCAAAGCAGCTAGTTATTCCTATTAAATAACTGTATCACCAAATCTTTTTTTTTAAATGCCGTTTTTGGACCAGCTCTGATGGCCTAGTTATTAAAGTTTAGTGCACTCTGCTTTGGTGGCCCGGGTTTAGTTCCTGGGCATGGAACCACATCATTCACAATAGCCATGCTGTGCTGGCAGCTCACACAGAAGAACTAGAGGGACTTACAACTAGAATATATAGCTGTGTACTGGGGCTTTGAGGAGGGAAAAACAACAAGAGAGAAGAACATTGGCAACAGATGTTAGCTCAGGGTGACTCTTTCCCAACAACAACAAAATGTCACTTTCTTTAAAACACCTTAATTTTCAGTGGTATTGTTCTATTGTTTATTGGAAAAGCTCCATTAATTCTTACTACCAAAGAGTGGCTTCTTTTCTTTTTCTTTTTTTTTTATTGAAAACAACTTTATTCTATAAAAGGAGGAAAGAATAGAAGAATATAAAGTCAGATAACTTGATCTATTCCTATCAGATATTTTGTGTTGATTGATCATTAGTTTGAGGTTTTTATGAGCCATTGGGGCCTGTACAAAAAGTTGTGCACCCTTGAAGGTTTCCACTAAATTTAAAGCAAATTTGGAATGAATAAAGTAAAGTTTTAAATGAAAATACATAATATATGCTTCTAAAAATATTTTGATGTGGAGAAAAGCAAAGTTTTATCTAATTATGTAGGACCAACATTGGCTTTTACTTGGGCACCCTTCATTATTAAGTGGAACTTGAAGTAAAAGCAATGTTTTATCTAATTATGTAGGACCAACATTGGATTTTACTTGGGCCTCCTTCATTATTAAGTGGAACTTGAAGTTTAGGGCTGTGTTTCAGGTGACACAAGGGAACAGAGAGTCTCCCCCTGTCACTCAGTAAAGGGGGAGACTATGAACATCCCTGCCATTCTTGAAAGCTGACACTAGCAAACAAATGAATTACTGATGGCATTTTTGATGCCAGGCTGTAGGCTTATTTGTGTCTTCCTTTTCCTGAGATCCTTCATCCATTATCAAAATCTTCCTCCCTTGCTTTTCACTTTTAAAATAATCTGTTGATCTGGGTCTTTCTGTACTAACTTGTGTCCTAATACTTCTCACTCATAGCTTTTTACAAAGCTGCCTATTTTGCAATTTAGCACACTGGTTAAGCATGTATGTTTTGGGGCTAAACAGGAAGTAAAATCCCAACCCTACTGTCAACAGCTTATTTAACCATTCTAAGCCATTCCTTCAATTAACATGACTTACCTATCCTTAACCATCACTTCTCTTATCTGTGAAATGGAGATAATGGTGTACCTTAGAGGATTGTTGTGAAGCTCAAATGGCAATATTTTTAAAGCATGTAGCACAGAGCCTGATATCTGGTATGCGTGTAATGCGTGCCAGCCATTGGTGTGACTCCTGTAATTATCTTACCTCCATTATTAGCACATCATTACCTGACGTACATGTTGCTAGTTATTTGGTGTATTTCTTGAGAGAGACAGGCAGCTTCTAAATCCATTTTAATTCCCACTTTCCACACTCTTCCAAACTTTGGAGGCTACACCATTAGTAAATTTGATGATGAAGATTCCATTTTAAACCAGAGGTTGGGGTGGAAAGTGAGGGTGGAAATTAAGAGCTAAAGCAAGGCAGATAGTGTCTTCCTACCAGTTCTTTAATCCCTAGCAAAATGACAAATGCCTCTTTCACACTGATCAGGTGACCATCAGTCGAAAATTTGTTTCTCCTACTAGATTTTTTTTCCCCTTTCTTCCTTTCTATTAAGAAGAAAAAAGTTGCTTCAAAGAAAAAAATAGGAGAAAGTGGTTTATGTGTAGGCTTTGGAATCGTGCAGACCTGGCTTGAAGAATTCTAGGACCTTGAATATATCCTCTTAATTTTATCATCTACAGATGGGGATAGATAACAGGATTATACTGAGAGTTAAATGGGATAATGCAGGCAATATGCTTAGCACAGCACTTGCTACTCAATAAATGTTAGTCCTTAATGTTAGGATGTTTATTATCACCATCCAAGGGCAACACCACAATTACAGTAGAAAGAGCCCAGGCTTTGAAGCCAGGTAGGATGGGGCTGTTTACTTCACCTCTCTGAACTTCAGTGTCTTCATCTGTAAAATGGAGATAATAATGCTTTCCGGAGAGGACAGTTTAACACACTAAATTAGATGATGTCAGCAAGAAGCACCAGACATGGCAACTTTAGTAATTATTCTAGTCCAAAGACAAAGTCAGTCATTTCAGACCTTTAACCAGGCTGCCTATTACCCACCAAGTGAACAAATAAATCGTTTTTCTTTTTACATGTGTATATTTGTACATATATATATATCAACTATAATGACACCACCCTGATACCATGATTTGTATTTTTTCAACTTACCTTCTTGGTTTGGTTCCATATTATAGTTCATCTTATATGACTTATCAGTTCTTATCCATTTTCTATGTATCTGTTGTTTTGTTATTTTTCCTTTACACCCAAATGAGCACTTATAAAGCATGCATGTTACCCACTTTCCTGATATATTTAGATGAATATTTTCCACTATCTATTCCTTTTGCTTTTTAGTATGTTAATAAGCAAAGGTATATTATCATCGTCATCAACATCATCATGATGAAACAGCCATAATGTTGTTCTCTTGTTTTGAAGCTGAAGTTATCATTCTTTCATGGATTTAGTAAATATCCCATTTTATTTCCTGCTTGACTTTTTCTTTAACTTGAGTTGTCTTTCTTATTGGTTTCTGTCATCCTTCTAGAGTGAAATTTGCAAAATAGTGTGATGTGTGGCTCCAACTGTTTTCCCATAATCACCAATGCTCAGTGTTTTCTTTGTTTGCTTTTATCTTTGTGAAAACATAGAAAGTATCTCACCGTTGTTTTAATTTGCATCTCTTTGTTGGTTAGGTTGAACATTTTATCATTTTCTCAATAGAAATTTGTATTTCATTTTTAGTAAATAGTCTGTTCAGGCTCTTAGTGCAGTTTTTCAAATGCTATTTCTGACAAAATAGTTGAGATCTGTGCCTTACCAGCTACCCAACTGTTTAAGTTAAACCAGGTCACCTGACATTGAGGTGAGCTGTTTTTGGTCATCTTAGAAAACATTCAACTGGTCTGTTTTTTTCTTTAATATGGTTCAAATATTATTATCTTTTAAACAAACCATCAACTTTTCTGATTTTCTGTTATGCAATACCAGTACTATGGCAGGCAGGGGACATCATTTCAATAGAAAATTTGGTCACAGAGGAGTTACAGTTCACCAAATATAAAGCAATATACCTTTAGTGTATTGCTGATTTTACCAGTGGGAAAGCAGAAGACCAGAAAGGTTAAGTTAGTTGTCTAATGTCACAGTCTGATGAACGCTTATTCACAATCTCCTGGGGCGTGATTGAACACAGTGGTTCTTAACATGTGGTGTATGGACCAAAAGCATGAGCATCACCTGGAAACGTTAGAAATGCAAGTTTTTGAGCCTCTACCCCAGAACTACTGAATCACAATGTTTGGGAATAAGGTCCCACAATCTGTGTTTAACAAGTCTTCCAGGTAGCTCTGATGTTTTCTAAAGTTTGAGAACCACTGATCTAATAGATTCTTTTTCCCTTGTGGGAGAGACTATTGACTTCTTGCTAATAGGACCTTGATTTTGTTCACTTATCAAAAGGCAATTGAACCAGGGAAGGTGAGCCAAGTCCTAGGACAGGGTTTCTCATTCTTGGCACTACTGATATTTCGGGCCAGATAACTTTTTCTTGTGAGAGGCTGTCCTGTGTATTGTAGGATGCACAACAGCATCCTGCCCTCTATTCACTAGATTTTAGTAACACTCCCTACCCCAAGTTGTGACAACCAGAAATGTCTCTAGGCAATGCCTAATGTCCCCTGGGGGCAAGCTTCCCTCCCCCCCACCCCCCCCCCCACCCCCCGCCCCACCCCAGCTTCTCCTAATGGGAATCACTGCCCTGGGGGATGACTCGTACTTATTCCGATCTGAGCATCATAATCCCATTCCTGATTGCCTGTGTTGGGATCAGAGGCATAACACCTAGTTCTGGTCAATGAGACCTCAGGGGAGGTCTTTTGAGAGGTCCTCAGAAAGATTTTCCTGTCCAGAGAAACTGGAGATGCACAGGAGGAAATGTCTCCCCTCTTCCTTCTCTTTGGATGTTACCTTTTGCGTGTGTGATGGTTGGGGTTGTGGCAGGCCTTGCACCATCAGATGAATGCCTATAAGATCAGAGAGAACTTGTCATAATTGAGCTCCTGCATCAGTTCAGAAAATAGCCACCATCAGGCCTCCTGTTATTTGAGAAAATAACCTATTGTTTTTGTAATCTTTAGACGGTTTGTGCTACATGGAGCTAAAATACCCTAACTGATAAATGCACTATGACTGGAGATATTACATTTACAAATTCTGGTAAATGGGAAGTTATAATATATGTATATATATCTTAGTCCCTTTCAAGTAACTAAGTTGCAGCAAACCACAAATATAAATAATACGAGACAATACTGAACTATACAGAAAAGATAATCTGGAAGTAGTTTATGCATGAACAACATTTTCTTATGTGTTTATGTATGAAGATTGTCTTCCAATAGCAATGAAAGTGAAACTCTCCAGAAATCACATTCAGATATCTATATTAGGAAAATTCCATTACAAAGAGCTCGTTTAGCATAGAGTAGTGCCATTACGCTAGATCTCAGGGGGGTTTTATTAGTGAATATGTGCTGAGGTGTCTTTGCTCTTCAGTGATAATGAAATTTTTTTGTGATATTGAACATCACTGAAATGTAATTTTATCTCTTTATTGTGCATTGTTCCTTTTTTGTTTTAAAATAATTGGCCTCAAAAGTAATCCTTCTATGCCAGATGAATGGAAAGTTGTACATTTTGATTCACATACTTCATAGTTTCACATTTGAATGAACAAAAATACAATTCCAGTGCTCATGATTCAGTCATCTTTCTATATTTATAAAAAGAAACTTTAGGTCTGTAAAAACTGAGGAATAAGTTTTGATTAATATGAAGAGAGAAGCTAGGTGGTATAGCTTATTTAAAACTAACAAATAAGAACAACAAAAACTAATAAATCCATGTTGGGTATTGATTAGGGTTTAGCTCGCTCCTTTTCTGCACATACAGTGATAAGATTAAACTCTCAGACCTAGTTAAATTAATATGACGGTCACATCATTACATCTGGATGAAGTTGTGCACACAATTCCAAGACAAGAATCTGCTTGATGTTTTTTTTCTCCTCTTAATCACAATCGTCTCAATATTCTGAAATCTAGGAAGTAAGCTATAAAGTTAGCTACAATCAGCATGCTGCATATAAAATAATAAGGGCAAGGGGAGGTAGGAGAAAGGAGAATTAGCTACCATATGTAAATAAACACGTGAGGCAGGGGGGAAGGAAGAAAATAAGGATAGCTGCTAACGTCCTGATTTGTGCAACTAGTCGTGAGGCTATAAATATTCAAAAGAATCACAGTCGATCATGTGGGTCAATATATATTCTTCTTTCCTTAATAGTGTAAGGCACTCTGTTTTTACTTCACACTGTATTGTGAAGTAACCCAGGCAATGTTTTAATTCCCTTTCACCTGTTTTTCAAAGCCTTGAATAGTCTGAGAGAGCCATGTAGCAGTCTCAAGAGAACCACTGTTGTATTCACTGGTCTAAATATTCCTATTCAGGCATTGAAAATCTCTAAACTAGAGAAGCCTAAAGTGGAAAGTCTGTTGAAGCCTCTGCCCGATCAGCCAAAGCCTTGCCTTCAATATATTCTGCATTCCGTGTACCCCCGGATGATAATTGCAGTAGCCATTTCATGACTACTGTTCGTGGACTGCCAATGTTCCAGCCTCTAATGATAACTGGTTCCTCACTCCCTCCAAACCCAGCCATCAGAAATCCAATCCCAGTTCCTTTTTCCATTAAGGTTCTGCTGCCTGCAATGACTTCTACGAGCAGTTTGTGTATCTACCAGAATTCTTAATTGCAGACAACAGACTCATGTCTATTTAGTTTAAGCATAAATTTATTACAAACACACAATCTCTATCACAATCAGGTAGTTCCTAAACAGGAGTCTCTTTCCATAGCTGCTGGTCCCTGGGACATGCTGCCTGTTCATATACTTCCCCAGGGGAAAAACAAAGAATACCTCAGGCCCTTCTTCATTACCCCCCCATGATTCAGTTCAAAATCAAAGTCTCCCATGGATATATCTATTGTAGAACCCAACTCATGTATATGTGTTTCAGCATTGCATGAGACTGGGAAAAGTAAAAATTTTTTTATCCTACTCTGGGAAAGTGATATGTACACTTTGGGCAACTATCACATTACGAGGTTGTGAGGCAGTCATGAATGGCATAGATCCACAGCATCAATGATTCCCAAAGGTCAGCTATTGCCCACTCAGACTTAACGTATCTGTAGAGTGAACTGTTTGCACCAAATTTGCAGGCTTCCCAAGCTTCTCTTTCCCTGATTTCCATTAACATTCTTGCCAGTAGACTCCTAGTGTCCCAAAGCTTCTTTTATTGACATGGGAGCAGAGCTATCTCAGGAACATCACTGTATCCCAATGTTAAAGAAGGAATCCCTTACCTATGCCCCAAATTTAATTTTAATATGGTCCAAATAGCTATTCCACTCATTAAATATAATTGTCATGAATGACATTATATACATTTCCAATGACATCATTTTAATTTTTAAAAATTCTACAAATTAGGCACTAGTTTGAGTTCAATGTAATCTGACCATGTCACTCCCTTTTTAAAAACACTTTAGTGCTTCATCCATACTACAATGGTATCTTCCAGCTACATTGCAGGAAGTTGGTGTCCTTGTTTTCTGATTCATATCTTCCTGAACATCCTCAACTCTTAGCAGCTACCCAGGCGAACTCTAAGCAATCAAACAGAAATACTTAATTTTCCACATCTCCCCAACTATTTTATGAATCTGGGCCTTGGAACATGCTGTTCTCTTTGCTTGGAGTGTCCTTTCTTCCAAATCACATATTCTTATGTTATTATCTATTGAGAAGTCTTTCCTCATCTACCTGCCTAGGATTACTTTCTTACTCTGTAGGGTCTCTGCTCTGCTTCGTGCAGCCCACCATTATCGTGATCACCTCACTATGTTTTGGTGGGTGGTGCTTATTGTTGTTTATAAACATCTGTGTCACCTCTTCAAAGTGAGCTCCTGGAGAGAGGTTGCCTCATATCTTGAATCTCCAGAGGCTGGCATGGTGCTTGGCTTATTTTTTAAGCTCTAGCATTTCTTGTTAAATGAATAAACGATGAACAGTTTATGGCTACATCCTTACCTTATACGTATTGTTCCTTGTAAGATTTAAACTTAGAGATTTTCAAACCCTGATTGTTGCTTAAACAAGCTTAGCTGTTGAAGTGGTCATTTCAAGAAATTTGTGGATGCTAAATTAGCCACTGGAGGGAGCCCATAGACCAGTTTGGAGAATCATTACCACTCACAAAACATATTAATTAAAAATAATTATAAAGTAGATCTTTAAATTTAAAATAAGGTGAGTTTTGCAGCTCTAAAATAAGTAGATTAGTTTGTAGTTTATACAGAAGGAAAAATAACATAAAACTCTTAGCTTGTGTTTTTTTCACAAAGACAAGTTATATTATAGAAGATAAAGGAGAGAACAAATGGGAAAGAAGTAGGAAATCCAAAAGTCTAGGGGTGTTTTTCACTTGAAACATTGGTTCAACAGTCTTCTTTGCATTTATGACAAAATAATCTTTAAACATTTTTCTTAAAGCATGTTTTTTCAAAGTGGTGATATTAGATGAATAGACCAATTATGACATACTAGTTCTCAAGGCAGTGTTACTGATAATTTGGACTGATTCACTTTTAACTTAATGGTCTGAATTTTTCATTTTAATTAATTATTATAGAGACAATGCTGTTGTTTTTCTTGTTATATTGGTTCAAAGGGAAATAAGTCAGAAATTTTCCAGATTAAGGTAATTTTAAAATATGATTTGATATGCATGATTATGCAAGCCCAAAATTTTGAGAGCTTTTAAGAAATATGAAACATATATCGAATTGCCTAGAGATACATATACAAATATTCCACTATTGAATCTTTTGGAGCTTGCTAAGTCAGGTGAAGATTTTTGAATATATTGAGAAGTTGCTTTTGTAAATTATCTAAGACAGTGATTATTTTTAGATTGTTCTATAGCCAATCAAAATAATTTTCCTTTTGGATAGTAAAGTAAAAAAACTAAATTCAATCTCAAGTGATGTTGTTATTGAAATTCTGCACAGAGTAGAAGCTGATAATTGCCTAACTCAGGCACTAGAATTTATAACAGTGGCTTTGATAAAATGTGGAACATCTTTTTATTAATTCTCTAAGTTCTGAGACAGCTAGGCCTAACAGGGGAACTCCAATTGTTGTTGGTTCTCAATTTCAAAATTCTCTATAAAGCAACTTTCAACCTTTGGGACACTATTGATGCCCTCTCTCTTGGCACAGTTAAAATTTCAGATGGACTTCCCAAATTAACTCATTTGAATAAGCTCAGAGGAAAATAGTCAATAAGCTAAATTATTTGAGGACAGTAAAACGTTTAAAGAGTTTTATATTTCACATAAATACAAAGTTATTGCTTAGCCTTTTAAAATATTCTTGGAGGTCGTGGCTCATTTTTACATATGCCATGTGTTAGCTCCCAGACCTCCTCCCAGCACAGTAAAACAGGTTGATGACTCGGGTGCCAAGTAAGAGTCAGTTAGCTGTCTGCAATGTTCGACACTTTTTTTGTTTGTGGTATTTTCACCAGTGTTTTAAATTTTGTGCCAGATCTTCTTTGCTTCCATAAATACGCAATTCGTGTTTGGAATGAGGTATGTCTGCGATAAAAGCAGATGTGGATGAGATATGATGTCAGTCCAATTTGTTCTGTCTCATGTTCAAAGTGGTTCTCATCTACCGACATTCTTCCACTTCACCACCTGGAATTATCACCACCATTTTAGATGAGAAATTTGAAGCTCCGAGACGGTACTTATTCAGTGTCACACAGGGAATGCTAGAGGCAGCATTCAGGCTAGGCCTGTTTGCCTCTAAATTCTATTCTCTTCTCTGCTCCTGTGTTTTTCAAACTTTTCTCGTTGGAATCTATTCTAAAACAACACATTTTGCATGAGACCAAATGCGGATACACACAATAAAAACATTCTCAAAAACTACTTATCTTTACAACATGTGATTTACTCTGATATTTTATACTCTATTCTATTTCATTTTGTAGGACATAAAACAATAAATTGATTTCACAATCCACTAATTGGTCACAATCCGTGGTTACAAAAACACTGTTCATCACTTTACTTCTCGACTTTATCTTGCTGTGCGAATAAATAGTTTTTGGAAATTAACTTCAGAGGGTCATGGACCAGTTGAGGTAAAAGAAGTAGGAAAGTTGATGGAGAGAGTCAGTGTCTTTTAAATTAAATTAAATTTAAATTTAAAATCCATTAAAGACCTATGTTTGGCTCCTTTGAATATAAATAGGACTTGTTGTGGAAGGAAATCAATGAATCTTAATCTTGATATTTCTTCAAGTGTATTTTGAGAGAAGTCATGCTTACATTAACAAGAGTTTTACCAAATTAAATCAGTAAGGATAATAATAGTTTTAAATCCAATGAGAACAAAGCACAAACAAGTCTATTTGGAGAAGCAATATTGAGTTAAGGATAAGAGTGCATTTTGAGAATGATTTTTCTGGATTGTTACATCCTTAGAGATTTCCTGAGGAATTTGTATGGGCAAACCTGAGGCAGTCATTAAGTATGGTTTTTCCCTTGAGGTTTTTGTGCTGAACCAGCACATCCCTGGCACCGTAGGATTTCAAAGCTGTAAATTAAGGATCTGAGAAATTCAAGCAAGCATCTCTCTCACTCTCTAAACATTTCGATTCTTCCATTTCAATTATGAAAATAAAATTTCATTTGAGATATTTTTAGTTCCACTGCTTTAGCAATATTTTCACTCAGAATGCCTCCTACCACATAAGCAGGTATTAGAACTTAAATTTTAAAGTAAATTTCAGTTGTCCTGGAAATGAATGGATGTCATATAAGCTCTAGTTGAATTAAAATGGATATTTTGCATGCATACGTGGAGACCAATATCTGTTGCTGTTGAAAATATTCTTTTGATTTAGTATTTTGTGATCAGCTTGGATCTCTATATGAAAAGGCTATTAAGCAGACAGCGTGGAACTTTTCTGAATCACGTCAATGACAGATAATCCTTCTATGATTATTGAATTTGGAGAATTAGTGTAGATTTAAAAATAACAGAAACTTACTTTGTTTTCAGAATTTTAGATAGATACCATTTAGTAATAATGATAGTAGAATATAATCTTGTTAATCCATATCTCAGATAATTGGGAAATTTCAAGGCCTCCCAGCCAAATTTCAAACTGAGTCAACCACTTGTGTAGAACATTAGCTGGATATTTGCTGCCGCTGTGAAGTCATGGCATTCATTTCTTCAAATAACCATTGATTGTTTCCGGTGTGCTAGACTCCATTCTGAGCACTAGATAGACACACACAAGTAAGACAGATAAATCCCATGCTTATATCACTCATCTTACGGTTAGGGAGAAAGATAACAAACAGCCAAATAATATAATGTCTGGTAGTGATAAGGACTTTCAGGAAAAACCAACAGGGTAAAGAGTTGAAGAATGAAAGGTGAGGAGATTTTTTTTTTTAAAAGATTGGCACTAAACTAACATGTGTTGCCAATCTTTTTTTTCTTCTTCTCCCCGAAGCCCCCCGGTACATAGTTGTGTATTCTAGTTGTGAGTGCCTCTGGTTATGCTATGTGGGACGCTGCCTCAGCATGGCTTGAGGGGTACCATGTCCACACCCAGGATCAGAACCAGCGAAACACTGGGCCAACAAAGCAGAGTTTCGGTCATGGGGTCAGCCCGGTGAGGAGATGTTTCAATCAGGATTATTGAGGAGACGCCTCTGAGGAAGGGATATTTGAACCAGCTATGCCCTCTCTTGGAAGCTGTGCTTCAAGGTATCAAAATGAATTTCTTTTCCTTCCCTGCCTGTGTCTCCAGTTCACTGTCCCTGTGCATTCTATGCAGGAGAGTTGGAATACCATGCACTTTAATGATGGGAAATGGCTTGCCTTTAGACACTCCTAATCAGAGAACTTTCCATTTAATGGTTTTGTTGCCTATGAACAGTGTTGAAGAACTTTCTCTAGAAACTGCCTAAGATGGTAGGATTATATAAGAGAACACCAATGTTTCGTGGGCTTTTTATTTTATCTGGCTATTGGCCACATTGATGCCTAATAGTGATTCATTTAAGATAATTAAGTTTTTGTTTTGGAAAGGACTTTTTTATTTGACTTATAAGCATAGCATGATGGACTGTTTTGTGTTTGGTTATTTTTAGTTTTGTTTTTAATACAAGATTGCAGCACGTGCCATTTAAATCATGTATTTTTCTTACTCACCTTGAAGAGTAGAGCCAATATGATCAATGGTCAAAATAAGTGGAGATATTTATTAATAATCTGCTATATCTGGCAGACAGACTAAGATGCCCCTTAACTTTTCCTACCTCCTATCGTTCTCATCTTTGTGTAAGTCCCTCCACTGGAGTGTGAGTAGGACCTGCGACTCTTGCTCCTAACCATAGAATGTGATTAAGGGAAATGTCATTCCCATGAATATGTTATGTTATAAAAGACTCTGTCTTAGCAGATCTGAGCTAGAGATTCTCCTTATGGGCTTGATGAAGTAAACGACTGTGTTGGGAATAGCCCATGTGGCAAGGAAGTCTGGATCCTCTCCAGAAACTGTGGGATGCCAGTAGGATCTGAGTTAGCCTCCACCTGGCAGCCAATAAGAAGCCAGGGCTCCAGTCAGACAGCCTTAAGGAAATGAATTCTGCCAAAAATCTGACTGAGCTTGGAAGTGGATTCTTCCCCAAATGAGCCTCCAGATGAGAATGCAGCCCAGCCAACTTGATTGCAGCCTTGTGAGACCCTGAGCAGAAGACCCAGCTAAACAGGCCTGGATTCCTGACCCATGGAAACATTGAGATAATAATTGTGTGTTGTTTTAAGCAACCGAACTTTTGGGATTTTGTTACACAGCAATGAAAACACTAATAAAATTCACAGAACTCCTCCATATCCTTTTACCCCAACCATCCACCAAACCTCCAAATCTGAAAAATGATGATAATCATGAGAATCTTAACACTGAAAACAGAACAGTAATAACAATAATAAAAATATATATTAATTGAATACCTATTGTGTGCCAAGCAATGTATTAGAAAGCACTTTTCCTCTATCATTTTATTTATTTTTCATAAAAACCTGGTAAGGAAAGTATTATTTTAACCATTTTACAAATAATGGAATCATAACATTTTGGAAAATCTGTCAACCACCTGCACAATGAGTGTCAGAGACAAAATTCAAACCTCTATCCATTCACTCCAGTTGGCTAGCTGCCTTGCCATGCTGTTTCAAAAATTCTCTTTCTCTTCTCCCACTCTCAACTACTGAAGTGCTTCTGAGGACAAAAGACTGAAACTAAAACAAAATCACACAACCAATATGGTTTGAGGTCACTGCAAGTTCATGGCTTCTGTTCTCTTTTGGCCTCTTGATGCCATTAGTAAATCTTTACTTTCTTTTGACCCTTCTTATTACACCTTCCATCAGCAACTCGCATGCTGCTCCCCTTGAATGCTGGAGCCAACCGCTTCACTATCCCTCTTCTTTTCTAAAAAGACATAGATCAGCAAACCGTATTCTCTTATGCCCACCTGTGCTCCCTACAGCTTTTCTTATACCCACCAGAGCCTACCACCCTTCTTTCCTTTCTACTTCTTTCTGGTTTTAAAGGCTTTTTCCCCCTCAGTTTGAGACTAATCTATTAACTTTAAATCCCCTGCCTTTTGTAATACATCTGTTATTCCCTCTCTTGCTTATATAATCTGCAGATTCGAAAATTGGGATTTATCATGTGTTACGGGTTGAATTGTGTCCACATCCCAAAAAATTAATTTAGAGTTCTAAGTCTTAATATGTCAAAATGTGACCTTATCGAAGATAGGGCCTTTGAAGAGGTAATCAAGTTAAAATGAGATCATTAGAGTGGACCCTAATTCAATATGACTCACATTACTATAAAAAAGGGACAAATTTGGACACACAGACTGACACACACACAGGGAGATGTCATGTGAAGAGTTATTCTGCTACAAGCCAAAGTACTACCAGCAAAGCTAGGAGAGAGGCCTGTGACAGATCCTTCTCTAGTGCCTTCGGAAACAGCATGGCCCTGCTGATACCTTGATCACAGGCCATTAGCCTCCAGAACTGTGAGACAATAAATATTTGCTGTTGAAGCCACTCACTTTGTGGTACTCTTTTGGAGACCCTGGTAAGCTAATACACAGAGTAGCAGGAAAAAAAAACTTCGCTCTTTTCCCCCAGGCATACTTGGTTTTCTGTGTTTCCATCTGGAGCCTCTGCCTTTCTCTGCTAGGGACGTCTCTTCCCAGTGGTTTCTGAGGAAAATTAAGAGCCAGCCAAGTTCTATTTGATTGTCACCAATGTAAAATGCCAGTTTCTGATGGCCTGGCAGACATTAAAAGCCATCTCTTTCTTTTGTGATGCGCTAGAGAAGGAGCTGTTCTAATAAATTTCCACAATCTGATTGGTGAGGATTCTGATTCAGGCCAGGTTATCTGACGTCTCACCTCTGCCTTCTTGCTGCTGAGGTTTCCTTGCACTTCCAAATGGGCCTCTCAGGTAGGATCTGTGGCCACGCCCAGCCTGTTCTGTTTCTCTTATGTATCACGGCTGATCCATGGGAAACATATACCTTTCATCGGATATCAGAGGAGCAGTAAGCATCTCAGACATTCTACTTTGGTGCCACAAGCTGCCTTAGCTAATTGCTTCTCTATAGGCTGCCTTCCATGTCACATGCTTGTCCACTGTGTCCCCTAAATTGCTCTTATCAAGGTCTCTGAGACGTTCCCTTGCTGTGCCTCTCACCAGATGTCAAGGGAGCTCACACTATCTACCAGCTTCAGAAAAATCATCTGTAGTTTCCTAAGTAACTCTAGGCCTCCAACCTCTTTTTTGGCATGAATAGGGGAAGAGTAAAGTAATTGTTTCTGATGTCATCCTGCAAGTCCTGCTTTTGCAATAGATAATTGGCTGGAGGTGGAAGGTCAGACAGGAGCCACAGATCTGACCCTCTGCCACCTCCTTGGTACCCTCAACTTATGTGAACCTGCATCTCACTTTGGGAAAATTCAACACCTGTTATTTTGCTATCAATTTGAGGTCTTGGATGAAATGAAAAACAGGCCCAGTTTTAACATCCTATTATCATTTATATTAATCTTCTACCCGTCTACCTACCCATACACCTTATTCCTTTTTTCTTTTCAGTCAACCTTCTTGCAGAAAGTAGCCAGACTTGTGGTTTCCATTTTCTTCCACTTACTCCTCAATCCACAGCTCTGACTTGTATTTCCACAGTGACACTGAAAACTCTCCTTGAAGAAATTACTGATACACTCTTGATTGCTCCATCCAATATTCAGTTCTCTGTTCTGACCACTCTCTGGTGTTTTTGAACCTCTGTGAACCACTGTGAACCCCTCCTTTCTTCCTAAAACTCTCCACGCTGTGGTCTTGGACATCTTTCTCGCTCCTCTTATCTTCTCCATCTCCTTCCAAAAGTGCCTATTCCTCTAGCCTTCATTAATTCTACTGGTCTCCAGGTTTCTTCCTTAGCACCTTTTTTTCTTTCTCTCTTTGCAATTTAACCCAATATAAAAGGTTTTTCTCTAATCACATCCAAATTTAAACTCTACGCTAGCTCACTTTCCTAAATTTCAGATCATTAACTACCTAGTGAACATTTTTGAAGCTATACAATTTTGAACTATTATTCTTCATACAAAAATTTTGCAATCTAGACAATGGAGGAAGAAGTATGTGGAATTAAAAACATAGAGAAGATTATCTCTCAACAAAGAGAGAGAACAATTATTGAGTTTGAATAAAGGGGAAAAATGAAAGGGAAATAAATTCTTAATCACTTAATCATTTTATTTTAAAAAATAATTTTATTCATTGTGATATAATTTTCTTCACTAAATACTCGTTACTTTATAAAATGTTAATATGCCTTCAGTTGAAATATGTCATCCATTTGGAAACATTCCGCTATAGTTTTTAAAAAGCAACATTTTAAATCATTTTACCAATATATTAATCATGCTTTTTTTCACTCTTCAGTTTTTTATATTGTTCCGAGTGATATAGGAAATGGTAGTAGGCATATTAGAAGTATCTTTTCTTCACATTCTTTATTTAGGAATCATCAGAGCCTAGGCCAAGTCTTAACCACTGTGTTAGATGATTTTAAATTTATAATTTCTCTGTTCCCTTTGCTGAATGATTGGTATTCATATTACTTATTTTATTTTTGCTTTTATCACACTGTTTTGCCCCTACACAACTTGCAAGAGAGCAAATACCATCTGTTTTGTTAAATTTTGCCTCCCCAAGATGCAGCAGCTGATATATAATTGTTATAAAACTGTTTCTTAAAAACTAAAACAGAGCTCTCTTTTTTTGTTTATTTGTATAATATTTATCAGTCTGCTAGACTTAAGAAACTTCAGGGTTTTGGTCGTAGCTATTGTTTTTTATTCTTCTAAATTCTCCAACCACAAGTATTCTCTTTTTGTTCCATAATTCACTTTTTATAAATTATGCCATTAAGCAGCACGGTTATGATTCTTTGAATGATTTCCAAGATGATAGAATCAATTATTTGTAGTAGATAACTAAAGGGCACACTCAGAAACAAAACTCTCTTATTTAAAACTAAATCCACAAAAATCAAACATCTTTCATGACATTTCAACATATGAAATAAATTGTCACTCCACAATCGAAAATCCACAAACTACAAAAACCCAAGCTAAAGTCTTGTCCTTGTAAAAGTTTCCCAAAGGTAACATTTTTGTGTGGCTCCCGCCCCGTCCCTGCCAGAGAGCTGGGACCATTTCTTTTCTCCAGTAGGAAGCATAATGGAGCAACCTGAAACATCCATAAGAAAGAATTAATAAATGCTGCTTCCAGAGGGACATCCTTGGAGAGGTGAGGAAAGGAAGGAACAGTTGCCAAGTCTATTGAAACGTCTGGCATCAAATAGGGTGACAGACGTTCTAGCCAGGTGGTCCACATATACGAATGAAAGAATATGCTGGAAGGGGACCCCACAGGGACACTGTAGATCCAATCATGACCATAGCTAAAGATTAAGTTAACTCCATTAGTAGAAAGAATTATTAAAAAAATATGCAACTCATTGTAGATTGTTATGCAGGGGCAATGCTAATCATGTGTTTGAACTCAAATCTCATCAACTTATTATGGTCTTTGCCAAATGTAAACCAAGGGGAATTTCATAAGTCATATCAACTGTCCATGCCTCCATTTCTTTGTATAGATGCACTCCAATTCAATATGGACAAGGAAGCATTCTAAGAATTAACAAGACTGGACCTACACAGACTCATGTTTGTAAAATTTCCTATGGTTTTTCTGAGCCATACCCCACATCCACCTGAGGCCTGTTTCTTCAGACATGATAAGGGCCAGAGCCAGTCACAAGGACATCGGTGAGGGAGGGTGACGTGCAGAGGGAAGGATGAAATGATGCCAAATGCAGACAGAGGTCACTTCAAAAAGTTGTTAGTTCAGAACCAAGAAAGGGGAGGGAAGGTTCTCCTCCTCTCTACTTCATTTACCAATCAAACCCAGATCCAGCTACTATACCCACCATTACTGTGTAGTAAATTGAGCACAAGACCCCACCTATACTGAGACTCATAGGCAGAAGGAGCTTCTTCCATTCTTCAGCCATAACTTTGAAGTAGGAAACTGAACAGCATGCATGAAATAGGCAGACAATGAGAGGACATGCAGAGATGGGGATGGGCCAGGGTGAGTATGTCTGGTCAATATTTACATGGCACTTCAAGAAAAAAAATGCGCATATGTATGTATGTGATGGTTAATTTTATGTGTCAACTTGTCTGGGTCATGGCACCCAGATATTTGGTCAACATTATTCTGGATGTTTCTGTGAAGGTGTTTTTTGGGTGAGATTAATTTTAAAATTGGTAGACTTTGAGTACAACAGATTGCCCTCCATAATGTGGGTGGGCCTCATCCAATTAGTTGAAGGTCTTAATAACAAAGACTGACCTCTTCTGAGCAAGGAGAAATTCTGCCAGCCAACTTCCTTGGGACCCTGTCCTGCGTCTCCAGACTGCAGGCCTACTCTGTAGATTTTGGACTTACCAAGCCTCCAAAATCATGTGAGCCAATTCCTTAAAATAAATCACTCTCTCTATATATATATATTTATTTATATATATATTAAACTTGTAAGTTCTTTTTCCCTGGAGAACCCTAACTAATATAATATAACATAAGTTCATTATAAAGTTCACTGATGTAAAAGTTGTGTGGCATCTAATATAAAAAGCATAATAGAATATACAAAATTCTTCATTGTAAAATTCTTATAACCAATTGATTCTCACATGCTTTCTTGCTTCTTCACAAACTATTGTATTTGTAGCTAATCTATGGTTGCAGTTTAACTATGATTTGATAAATTGAGCCATATCCCAATCTTCTCAGTCTTTTGCCAATAAACTTATTGCCATAAAATCTGGTACATGAACTTTTGAAATCCACTATCAGTTTTATAAAATTCTATTGCTAATAATTGTGTCAGAGAGTCAGAACAAATAAACGTTTGATTATTTGATTCAGCAAAGAAGTCACTTACATGATTGTGACAGTGAATGTTAGTCGATATTTTGACTTATTTTGACAGCTAAGGCAAAAGTGGAAGAACAAAGATTTATTTGGGAACTTGATTTGACTTCTTTTCTGGATTGGATAATAGTTTTAGAATACTGGAAAAGAATTTCCTCGATTTCTGTGCTCAATGTAACAGATACAGGCATGACACAGTTTTGAGTTTAATTTAAATTATCAACATTTTTTTCCATTGCTTTCTTAAATCTAGAGAAGGAATTGGTAAACTTTTTGTTTAAATAGACAGATGGTAACTATTTTAGGCTTTGTGGGCCAGTCTCTGAGTCTCAATTACTCAATTCTGCTGTTGCAGTGCAAAAGCATCCATGACGATATGTAAATGAATATGTCTCATTAAACTATACTAACAAAAACGGGCAGCAGGCCAATTTTGACTCAAAGGTCATACTTTCCTGGCCCCTAGTCTAGAAATCAATGATCAATGAAATCAAGCCTTGATTCGTAGTGTTTGCTGATTTCCATGGTGTATATGTTCCCATCATGGTCGATTTCAAGCTAGCAACATGATGTCATTAAACCTGGAGTTGGAAAGAGATGTGCATTACCACACCATTGTGTAGTATTTCCTCTATACAGATGCAATACCCTTAAATTATCTCAAGAGAATAGATAATAGTAAAATGTAGTAAAATAATTAAGAACTGATGAGTTTTACCCATTTATTGCCTTTCTTTTTAATATAATTTAATTGTATGTGTATATAATCTAATTTTTAATATTGGCTGTGTTGAACAACTGGCTTGTAAAATTCCTGAAAATTTAAAAATTAAATCTTGTGAGCCAGTACAAGCTGGCTACAGCACACCACTAGCCAGGGTCAAGAACCAACTTAATGTCTGGGTCAAAGCCATGAAACTGTTCCAGGGGATAACTGTAGAGTAGAAACTTAGACACAAGATAAAGATGCTCAGATAGCAATAATAATGAAGGAACAGTGTTGTACTTAGGCAAACCTTTCAGAGTTGTCTACTGCTTTTCAAGGACACTCTATACCAAATGTCTTGATAGTTTCAGTTTGGCAACATTCTGGGTAAAAAAGGATTTTCTGAATTGACCAGGGAATATAATTATCATCTAAAACACCATTTCTAAGAGAAAATAAATCCTAGCTCCAAACAACCAACTTATAAAGGACCTTTCTGGAACACTATGTTTGTAACTTGGAGACTGCCTGTACACATACAAAAGAAAGTGTCATTTTTGCATGAGTAAATTATATTTTGCCAAAATAGGACTAAATAGAATTCATGGTAATGGTTTTACTAAGTGTTTAACTTTGTGATCCTAATTTTTTCTTGCAGAATAGTAACAAGCAATCAGATAACAAATCTTCAGTCTTCCTTACCCCCGTGACACCTGCACCATGACTGTGTGTCTTGTGTTACACATCAACTCTAAAAGTCTTAGCATCCCTCTGTTAACATGCATTAAGGATAGCACAAAGTGTTGTGCAAATTGATCCCCTTTGACGGATAAGAAATTTGACTTAGTAGCCATGATTTCCTGCTGAGGATAATGAAATGGTTGAGATGGTGTAGCATATCTCAATCTGAGACCAATTGTTCTTACATGTGGTTTAACCTACATTAGCTGCTGAAAGAACCTCAAAGACGGTGATAAAAATGCATTGCTTTAATAAACAATCATGTTTTCCACATACATAAATTCCAACCTTATATGTACAAAAATTTGGTGAAATATAGTAAAAATGAAATGACCTTCATTTTTGTAATCAATGTGCTTTTGCTGTGCAGAAAGCATTGTACATCACCAAACCCATTTCCCATTATTTCCAGTAAATTTATTTAAACTTCTGCCATTCCAAGCTTCAAGAATCTTGGGGAAAGGCTGCCAAACTGTAGGCGTTTACTCATATCATGAAACAGCATGACTGAGAATGAATGGTAGATTCATAGAATCATAAATTTTTATATCTGAATGTATAATATCATAAAACCTCATGATCAGGTAAAAGCTCCACATTTTACAGATGTGGAAAATGAAGGGCCAGAATATGTGAGTGACATGGTCAATTTGGCTAGACACTTGTCTGGTTAGGAAAACTATTTTTATTTTTCTTTCTGTGGGAGCAAAAAAGAGTTTGTTGGTTTATTTTTAAAGAAAAAGAAATTATTTTAAAGGATCCTAATGCATGTTTCTAACTTTAAAATCAATTTGACTTTCCCCCATGGACTAATTCCTGTATAACCAGTGATTACAAAATAAAAAATAGAATTCTTGATGAGAAGACAAACTGCTAAGGCATTGTCATAAATCTAGACAAAATAGTAAGGTAATAATCTTATCTACATACAAACTAACCCATAGATGATGTATGGTATTTTATTATGACACTTCTTTAATGTGGTAGGAGACAAAGCATAAATCTGTCACCTCCAAATAACCATAAAAAATATTTCTTCAGAATTGTCTTTTTTTTTTATGGTGAGGAAGATTGGCCCTGAGGTAACAACTGTTGTCAACCTTCCTCATTTTGCTTGAGGAATATTGTCACTGAGCTAACATCTGTGCCAATCTCCCTCTGTTTTGTATGTGGGATGCCGCAATAGCACAGATTGCTGAATGGTATATAGGTCCGTACCCCGGATCTGAACCCAGGGATACCAGGCTGTGGAAGCAGAGCATGCGAACTTAAACATTATACCACCGGGTCGGCTCCTCAGAATCATCTTTTAATGAGGGTTTTGTTAAATAGTGAGAAGTGTTCAATTATACTCCATTCTCCAGAGTAACTGTTGTCCCAATCACTTTTTACCTGCATCTAAAGGCTCTTGCACACTTGTTTGAGGACAAAGTGGAGAAACTGGGAAAATTTCCAAGTAGCTGTGCTCTTTAAAACAAAGTTTACATAATTAGCTCAACGAAACACAGTGTTGCAACTGCTCACCTGCTTGGTCTAGTGAAAATTAAAAGCAAAGTTATTACGGGCTCTACGATATAGAGCAACGCTTCTCAAACTTTAATGTTTGAGAATCAGGGGATCTTGTTAAAGTGCAAATTCTGATTTACAAGTTCTGGAACAGGGCCAGAGGGGCTGTAGGCCTAACAAGCTCACAGGTGAGGCTGCTGCTGCAGATCCAGAGCACATTTTGAGTAGCAAAATCATTCTGTTATAGTCATATTTATGCTTCTGGAGCCTTTAAAGAAGGCTGGGGTGGGAAGCCATAAGGCCCTTTGAAGCATTTCCGTGGCTTGATTTGCATTCTATTTGCATATCCATCATATTTTTACATTTAAAAAAATTACTTGATTTATTAGCTTTATTACTGCCATGCAGAGCCAAATCATGGCCAAGAACTAATTTGGTGGACTGATTTAACAGTTCACAGGTATATGGAAGAAGGGTTTGCCCTCCTACTTGTGCTTTCTTTTCCTTGAAGGGTGAAAACATTAAGAAGGAAGAAAGAACGTCAACTCTCATCCCACTCTTCAGTGTGAGACTAAAGGGATAATGTCGCAAAACCAACTAAAGTCATATATATTCATGTGTCCTCTGATGCTGAAGAGTTTAAGCAACTTATCAAATGAGGACCTTCTGGTGTCCTTTTAAAAGTAGCACCCAGGGGCGCTATTTTTATTACGTTTAGTTATTCCTAAACCATGTGACTATTTTTTAATTGAAGTGCTGTTGTGTGTTACAGCAGCTGTGAGAAAAATGTTGTATTTAGAGAGTGTGTGAAGGACTTGATACTTAGTTAATAAATTCATCTCAACAGCTTCCTGCCTTTGAAGAAAGCTTGGTTTATAGCAGATCAGCTAATACACAAAAGCCTGTCCTATCTCAAGATTACAGTCTTGCTATTCATATTAGGTGTTATAATGCAGTAACGATTTTTAATGCTAAACAACTATATTAAGAACGCAGACAAGAAGCATATGTAAAAGTAGCTGAGAGCCAGCATTCTAATCCCAGAGACGGCAATAAAGAGACCCCACATGTCCTCCTCTGAGCAGGCATTCTGTCATTTAGATACCGCTGCAGTTTGGCAGAAATAATTTATGAAAACAAACGCTTTGGAGTCAAGAGGACTAAACCCATTCTGCTGAAAGAATATGACAAACACCAGGATTTTTTTTTTCCCATTCAGGATTTTTTTGATCCAATAAGAGGTAAATTATCACATCATTTGATTCCTTGTGAGTGTCATTTGTGACAAGCAAAATGGCACTGTCTCGATGTGTTTTACAAATCTGAGAGGCATTTCAATGACGAAAACTAACAAGGGCACCTCTCTTTTTCTGGTACTATATCACAAGAGAACTACTCTTGGGAGGAAGTCTTACCTATGTGTTCTCCAAATGTATGGCGTTCATTATACAAAATATCTTTAGAGTGTGTATGAACTTAAATAAAAATGGTATTATAAAGGATTCTCTACATAACACAGAAAACACTTCAAATGAGTTTGAGAAATTGCTCCTCAAATATATAGTCGTAAATAACTTGCTGATTCTAGGAACAAAATGCTATAGACTTAGTATATAGCTAAAATATTTCAATCTTCTAAAAAGCAAATAGAAGCACATCCATGACCCAGAAATTCCAATTCTTGGTCTTTACCTAAGAATAATTTGTTTAAATAAGAACATTTAAGCATATTTCACTATAGAGCTGTTTGTAATAATGTAAACATGAAAATCACATGTCCATTTATGTAACAGAATACTATGCAGCATTTAAGAAGAAAGTTAAAAAGCAAGAAAGATTTCATGCAAAAATTATTATTGAATGATGAAAACAAAATGGAAAGATTTGCACAGTATGATACACTCTTCTGTAAACACACACAGAATACTATATATTTTCTATTTTATATATACTAATGTCTTCCTTATACTAATGAGACATACATGAAACTGCTAATGGTGGTTCCGTATAAGAAGGTCTTGTTCAAATGGCACTTGAGTCATATCTAAATGGATCTATGAGACAACATCTCATAGTAATTAAGAATTTGCATGTGGAACCAGATTATGTACATTTAAATCAGAGCTCTCCTATTTACTAGATATATCACCTTGGATAGGTTACTTAAGATCTCTCTGTGCTTTAGTTTCCTCATCTGTAAGATGGGAGGAAAACTCCTTTAGAAAGTTGCTTGGAAGATTACATCAGTTGCCATATTTTACTGAACCTAAGATATCATTGATTCTAAGATGCACTATCACAATACATTACCAACTTCAAGGATGTCAAAATGGGAAAAGATGAGCATCTTAAAATGGAAAATATATATGCAAAGCATTTGTAAGGAGCACTTTATATATGTTGCTTATCATTATATTCTGAAATCTTCGCTGATTGCCATTAAAATTAATAAAATATCAACACGTAAATTAAAAGAGAGATAGACTTTATTGAGTCCATCTGTGACTTCAAAAGTAGATTTATTTTGGGAAACCATGAAATAGGCTCTAACTACCTCCATTAGATATCTCTACCAGCAGGCACACCAATGCCTCAGCTCTAAAAATCAGGCAGCATTGGCGGAGTTAATTTTCTTAGGTTCATCCATTGCAAATCCCAATTCCAACAGCATCTGACACGGCAGCTCATGCATTCCTCTGCCAGCTCCTTAAGAAAATCAGCTTTATTAACTAAGTGCTAAAAATAGTTTATAATCCAGAGCAAACAAGAACTGTTACACTGCACAGCTGTGTTTTCCTTGAACCATTTCAGAGACTCTCCAGAATCAATTATCACTAGTAGTCTATTGTGCCTTATGGTTGTAGGGAGAGGTCAGGTTAAATTAATTAACTTTAAATAACTACCAAAGTCTGTGTGACACCACTGTCATCCTTCTAATCTAACACGTTTCTGGGAATGTGCACGCTACGCAGAATCACAGGCTCACAGAATGGGTCATTTATTGAGGTCATCTGCTCTTGAGTTGATTTCCTTTAGTGGATCAAAATTCCAAGGCACTGTGCTTTTGAGACTCCACTTCAGGCTGTAGTAGATATTTGGGTCCAGTGTTTACTGGGTTGATTTTCGGCTTCATAGGGAGTCCAAACAGGGTAGTTATTATAATGCTTATTCCTATGCAAACAGAGCATCCAAAATGCCCTTGCTTAGCATCTGAGTGTTTTGGTGTTTCCCATGAAAGCCTTGTCTTCTTGCAACACAGGTCACTTAAAGCAGGAGGACAAACTTGATCCCATACTTAAACCCCCCAGGAGTCCATAGTCTCGGTGTTTTACTGCAAATGCAAATGGATCATAGAAATTAAACTGAGCTTTAATTGTGTTAACAGTTGCTCTTCATCCTTCCTTGGATTCGGGAAAGGGTGGAAAGAAATGCCTTCTCTGGTTAATGGGCAAAGGCGTAGTGTAAACAATGATTCTCTGGAAGATTAGCGATCCAAAGAAAGCAATTAGAGAAAGAAAGAACATTTAGACAGAAGCTAATACTTAGTAGCTTGCAGCAGGGCGAAGCTGTGCAGAATTTTATTTCCACATTAGATGGAATTCTTTCAAGGCTTTTGTACTACAAAGCAGGAAAATTGAGTTTCTGATAATTACAAATGCTACAAAAAATTACATGAAATATGAGACTACTTATCCAACCCCTGTTATTTTCTACCTATGTACTTATTGTAGAAAACCTATTTCGTTCTTCATGTGTACCCAGCACTGAGCACAATGCCTGGAATATAGTAGATGCTCAATAAATGTAATAAGTATTTGTTGATTGAAAACAATAAATGAACGGATGAGGAAGTGAGTCAGCCTTTAGAGTAATTCTTAGTAGAAAGAATAAATATATATTTTACTCTTTCATTTTCTTGAAGACAAATGTTTGATTAATTTGTACTGTTGGATGAAACTTATTTAGGCAGCCAGCAGCTCTTTAGCAATCCAAGGTAAATTATCTTGTCCATCCTGTTTTGACTAGGCAGAAGGGGGACAATCACTGTGCAGTTCCTCTGGTATATGCATAATAGGAAAGAGAGGAAGGGTCACTAGATTTGGAATAAAAAGTTCTACCACTAACAAGATCTGTGTTTTGGCAAATCACATACATTTTCTGTCCCTCGGGTCTGTTTCGTTTTGTTTCCCTTTATAAGATGAAAACAATATCTGTTCTTGAAATCTCAGCATAAATGGAGTGCTATATTACGTGTGAAAATGTTTGACAGACTACAAGGCAACACTCCTCAAATCATCTGTGATGAAGGACAAGTTTTTCTTTTTCTTGATTTTTTTAAATTTCTAATCCATTGAGAACTGATACTTTTAAAAGTCCGCATGTCAAAGTCACAGCAATGTTAAATTGCTGTCATGGTTTCTAAATGCTTTCTCTCACTTTCAGTCCTTATTTTCTTGTGGAACAGTAGGAAACAGTTTGTTGCCTGGCCAGGGTCTCCCGAGGTCTACTCTTTGAGTAGTGATGCTATTAATGTCTGCCCCAAATAGAACTGGGATGATGACGATGATGACAGTGGGATGGTGACAACAGAGAGAGTGAAACTGCTGCTGCTACTCAAAGTGAGCCCAGAGTTGGGTATCAAAGTCTGGACTGGATTTGAGCTGGTTGAGGGGGAAGTGGGTGTACACTGCATGTATGAGTATACCCTCAATACTCCAAATTATATGGATCCAATTACATCTTTAGAGAAAATGTGTTATCAAGGCAGTGTGGTAGTGGCTGCAAAATTTGCTGAAGATAGACTGTTGTGTTTTGTAATGCTCCTGTCCCTTCATGACTTTACATTTCCAAGCTCTGCAAAGTCTATTTCTCTCAGTCCATTTTGCCACCTAATGAATAGCAGCCACTTCATTATAGTCTCAGAGTCTGAACAGTATGTCTTCACTGAGGCAGGGGAGCTGTTTTAAGTGTACAAGGGTGGTATGTAAAACCATGCAATTAGAAGACTTCTAGATTAAGTACCGTAATTTTTAAACCCCTGCCCCTAAGGATGTGTTGTTATTGGGTTAGACCAATATATTCTAATATGATTATCTAGAATGCCTTCAGTATTTTCAATTCAATAGATTTTCATTCTTTTAAAAAACATTTATATTGAGTTCCAGTTGTGCGTGGTGTTAGGAATACACATATAATCAAAGATGGTTCTTGCCCTCAGAGAGTTTACGACCTAGTATAGAATGTGCTATGGGAAAATGCAACTACAATGCACTAAAATAGAAATAAACCTTGTCAAAGCTGTATTGAGAAAGTCAGTTATCTCCAAATATAGTCATGCGTCAATATCAGCACATTTCTATATTGGTTTTATTATGTTTTGTTTATATCTATGTATTTATAACTTATAAATGATCTTGTATTCTAATAGTAATGCACACAAACATCTTCAAATGTAGGCACTAAATAAGATGATGTAAATACCCACATTTTAATAAATATGTTGTATTATACAAGAAAAATATTTTATCAAAAATTACCACATTTTGGTAATTGATAATCAAAACAATGGAGTAATTTCAAAGTCTAAGTTCAGTTTTAAAAAAAAAGCTTAGTTGAAATTGCTATTTTAATCAAATTAAATCTCCCACAAAGATACATAGATCTAATAGAAGTAGTAGCCATTTACTAGATTGCTAATAATGATACTCGTTTGTTCAACAAGTATTTCTTGAGTACCTACTACATGCCAGGCACTGCTTAAAACTATGAGGATGGCAATGAATACCAGAGATAAAGTTATCGCGCTCAAGAATGGGAAAGAAAGAGGAGACAGAAGGACTACTCTAATCAACTGTCTGCTGACAAATGCTAACATCTAGCTCACAAGGGAAAAAATGGCATATATTCAGTATGTATATACACACACACACATACATGCATATATACATACACACATGTTTATATTTGTGGTATATAGGTATGTATATTCGTGGTATATATGTATGTATATATATTTATATGTATAATAAGCCAAAAGATTTTTTCATTAGGATTATTAGCAGTCATTCTAAATTTTAAGTTGATGTAATTAACAGAATTTTTTAATTAATAGACTTTACTTTTTAGAAGTTTTAGATTTGTAGAACATTTGAGCAGGTAGTAGAATTCCTGTATTTCTTCCCTCTACACACACATACACACAGTTTCCCCTATTTTTAACATATTGCATCAGTATAATACTCTGTTACAGTTAATGAACCAAAATTCATCCATTGCTATGAACTGAAGTCCTTGGTTTACATTGAGGATCACTCTGTGTTTTGCAGTTCTATGAGTGTTGACAAATACACGTCATGTATCCATCGTTTCAATATCATGAAGAATAGTTGCATCACCTTGAAATTCCCCTGTGCTTTACTTATTCATTTGTCCTCACCTTCCCGTGAATCCCTAGCAACCATTTTCTTTTTACTGTCCCCGTAGTTTTGCCTGTTTTTACAAAATGCCATACAGTTGGAATCATGCAATATGCAGTCTTTTCAGACTGGCTTCTTTCACTTAGTGCTATGCATTTAATGTTCTTCCATGTCTCTTTATGGCTTAATGGCTCACTTTTTTTATTTGCTGAATAATATTCCATTGTATGGATGTACCACAGTTTATGAATTTACCTATTGAAGGACATCTTGGTTACTTACAGATTTTTGGAGTTATTAACTAAGCTACTACAAACATTTGTGTGCAGGTTTTTGTATGGACGTAAGTTTTTAACTCAACTGGATAACTGTATAGGAGTGTGATTGCTGGATCTTATGGTAAAGGCTCTATTAGCTTAATAAGAAACCAGCAAACTGTCTTCCAAAGTGATTGTACTGTTTTAAATTCCCACCAGCAATGAATGAGAGTTCTTGTTGCTCCATATACTCACCTGCATCTGGTATTGTCAGATATTTGGATTTTAGCCATGCTAACAGGTATCTCGTTGTGGTTTTGATTTGTGATTACCTAATGATGTATGATAGTCAGTACTTTTCCTACACCTATTTCACATCGGTATGTCTTCTTTGTTGAGGTGTCCATCCAGATCTCTTGTCCATTTTTAATTGGGTTATGTGTTTTCTTATTGTTGAATTTTAAAAGTTCTTTGTATATTTTGGCTATAAATCCTTCAACAGGTAGGTTTTTACAAATATCTTGTCCTAGTTTGTGGCTTGTTTTCCCATTCTCTTAACAGTGTCTTTCAAACAGCAGACATTTTTAATTTTAACAGAGTCCAATTTCTCAATTTTTTTTCTTTCATGAATCATGCTTTTGGCACCTAAAATTTTCTCTCCAAATCTACAGTCACCTATATTTTCTCCTATGTTATCTTCTAATTTTATAGTTTTGTATTTTAACCTTTAGGTCTATGATCCATTTTGAGATAAATTTTGTGAAAGGTGTGAGGTCAGTGTCTAGATTCATTTTTTGCATATGGTTGTCTAGTTGTTCCAGCATCATTTGTTGAAAGGACTATCTGTTCCTCATGTGAATTGCCTTTGCTCCTCTATCAAAGGTCACTTAACTACATTTGTGTGTGTCTATATCTGGACTCTATTGTCTTTCATTTATCTATGTGTCTATTCTTTCACAAATACCGTGCTGTCTTTATTTACTCAGGATTTATAATAAATCTTGAATTCAGTAGTATCAGTCTTTCAACTTCAGTTCTTCTTCAGTATCCATTGAAGTTGAACTGGAGCCGCTTAAGTTGGTTCCACTGGGTATTTTTCCTTTCCATGTAAACTTTAGAATTGGTTTGACTCTATGTAGAAAATAAGTTGCTGGGATTTTAATTGAGATTCTATTATATCTATACATCAAGTTGGGAAGAACAGACATCTTAATAGTATTAGCTTTCCTATCCAAGAATATGGGATAGCTCTCCATTTGTGTAAATATACTTTGATTTCTTCATCCGAGATTGTAGTATTCCTGATTTAGATCCCATACATATTTTGTTAGTTTTATACTTAAGTTTTTCTCTGTTGTTGTTGTTGTTGTTGTTATTGCTAATGTTAATGCTATTGTGTTTTAATTTATTTATCTCGTTTTTTCCTTCTCTAACACCCTTCCTATGTAGATCTGACTTTCTGACCTATATCATTTTTCTTCCCTCTGAAGAACTTCTTTTAACATTTGTTATATGGCATGTCTACAGGCAAAAATATTTCCCTTAGTTTTTGGGTTTTTTTCCTTACTTCTTGAAGGATAATTTCACTGGTACAGAAATAGACACACACAAATGTGATTAACTGATCTTTGATAGTACTCTTTTTTTCTGTTAATGTTTTTATTTCTAGCGTATTTTTGATTCTGCCTTAGAGTTTTCATTTCTCTGCTTACATTATCCATCTGTTCTTGCATGCTCTCTGCTTTTCCAATTATAATGTTTAACATATTAATCATAATTATTTAAATTCCCTATGTGATAATTCAAAATGTATGTCATATCTAAATCTGGTTCTGATACTTGCTTTGTCTCTTCAGGCTGTTTTTTCTCTTATCTTTTAATATGCTTTGTAATTTTTTTGTTGAAAATGGACAATATGTTTCTGGTTGTAGGAACTAAGGTAATGTGAGGTTTTATCTTAATTTGGCTAGGAGCTGGGCTGTGTTTAATGTTTGTCATAGCTGTAGCATGCCTATAGTTTCCTTATATTTGTCATCCCTGTATATATTTGAGCTTCCCTAAGAACTCCTTCTTAAAAAGAGTGTGTGTCATGGGGCTGGCCCTGTGGCTGAGTGGTTAAGTCTGTGTGCTCCGCTGCAGGCGGCCCAGTGTTTCGTTGGTTCGAATCCTGGGCACGGACATGGCACTGCTCATCAAACCACGCTGAGGCAGCGTCCCACATGCTACAACTAGAAGGACCCACAACGAAGAATATACAACTGTGTACTGGGGGGCTTTGGGGAGAAAAAGGAAAAAATAAAATCTTTAAAAAAAAAAAAAGAGTGTGTGTCTTGCAACTCTCTCAGTTGTAGTCTACCATTATCCTGAACCCCTGTTGATATAGTAGTATGATGTGGGAAAGGAGAAGCATTCTTTAATCTTATGATTAAATCTCAGTTTTTTTAATTGGCCTTGGTCCCTGGGCTGTGACTTTCAGGAAAATTTCTCAGACTTTTCCTTCCTTCCATTAGGTGGAGGAGGAAGGCTAGAGTGCCCTGGAGTTATCTAATTGTCTCTTTTTCATGCTGGATAAGACTCTGATGTAGTAACCTGAATGGCAGGGCTTTTTAAAGAATGCTCTAGGGGTATCTCAAAATTGTTGATTTTTGCCTCCACCTGCCCAACACAAAAGTCGATTTTTTTCCTCCAATCTTCATTCTTGAGGACATGATGGGATTCTTAGAGGTGAAACCCATGAAAGGGTGACGCTCTCTCCTAAAACTCAGCCCCCAAGACTCTAACTCTCTAAGTAGTCCACACTCAGCCTCCAGCAATTCATCAAGTTACAATTTAAATGTTCCCATCAGATACTGGCTTCAGGGGCTTCTCCTCCAGGTAAACTGCCCTCAAGTGTGATTCTCTGTATTCATCTCTCTCCAGATTTGGCGGGTGGGGTGGGGAGTTGTCCTGTAACCTCAATTTTGAGACATTCTAAGAAAAGTCATTGAATTTCAATTTGCTCAGCTTTTTTCTTGTTGTGAGGTTGGGAGTGATGACTTCCAAGCTTTTTACATGTTGGAGCTGACACCAGAAGTCGGTCTTTTAAATTCTATCTTTCTACATATAGCTAAATTGGAATTCTTGGTGTATAACTTTTGGGTATAATTACCCATCCATTAATAATGATTAAGCATCCCTATTTCTTTTAAAAATTTCTCAATATTGTTTATTGACATTGTGTAAGTCATTATACACATTATGGAAAAGGGCTTGTAGTTAGTTACTGTGTCTGTCATTTTGTTATCACGTCCTATGACAATAACAAGAGTTTCATCAAATTTGGAGGGTGTATTTGAAATAGCCTGTAATTAAATACAGCCTTCATTATGTGAATGAAATTTATCTGGGGAGCCCTTGGGATTCTTTAAAGAGAAGATACTGTATATCTCCAGAGAGACACACAGTCAACCTCCAGATAGATGTCCCCTATTTCTGTTACACAAAGTGTGTTCTATGGAACAGCAGCAGCAGTGTCACCTGTGATCTTGTTAGAAATGCAGACGAGACGAAGAGCCCTATGTCAGACCAATTGAATCAGAATCTTTAGGGGTATAGTCCAAGAGTTTTGTTTTTTGCAAGTTTTCCAAGTGATGCTGATGCACACTAAAGTTTGAGTTCAGTAACAGTACATTTTAACAAGAGGCTCATGTGGTGGATGATGCCCTACAAAACAAGATTTTTTATACCACAAAAAAAAGATTATTTATTGTAAATATGAATCCAAAATTGCAAGTCGTAAAGTCAAAAATCATATTTATAATTGTACTATTTTTTACATGAATCATACTGCACATGCTGTAGATTTATTTAGCCAAGCTAGCAATAAGAATTTATTTCTTTAATTGTAAATTTATTTATTTACTGGATATAAAGGCATCCCTGTCTTGAATCCAGCCTTACTCTTACCATGATGAAACCACAGCAAGGGCTTGCCCTTTATTTCAATGCTAACATCTAAATAAAAAGGTATGTCAGAAGGAATTGCTCAGTCTCTGTATATCCTGCCTAGCATGCATGGACCTTTTAATTTATAGCTGATGAAAAGAGGTCAAAATGTCCAGCCACATTTTTGAAAATTGTCATCTTTGTCAGGAAGAATATAAATTTCCTGTGGAGGATAAAGATTAGCAAAATATTTAGATATCTACCACTGAAATGCTCTTTTAAATTAGTAGCTGTAATTTATTTAGCAGATATTTTTTAATCGACTATTCAAATTTAAAACTGGGAATGTGTATTCTATACATTTGAGAGACTTTTTTTTTTTAACTCCACAACAGTATATAAAAGCATAGTATCTTTTTTGTATATCTTGTTACTTACAAACATTCTTTTGTCAATTTTGAGCTTATCAGTTTTCTAAGTTAAAGAAAAATCTGCCCTAATGCTAACTCACAGTTGTCTTTTTAAAAGATCCACAACTACTTTATTAAACTACTTTTAATACAGCTCTGGCAAGAAATATATTTATATAATATCTGAGTTTGGCTTCAGGCTTAATTTTCTGTCTTCTAGTGTAAGAATCTGTACTCAAACTAGGCGACATTATCAAATGACTATAATACATAAAATATTTATTTTTCTTCTTATATAGCATTAAAAGCTAAGAATATTATGCTACTTTTTTCACTGAGTGCATCTGAACTTCGTCATTTAGAACATGCGATACTTTGTAAGCCTGTATTTAGCTTGTCAATTATCCATTATTGATCCCCCAGAATATAGTTTAATGGTGCTTATTCAATTTAGTGGATTTTGCTGACCTTCAAACCTGACAGTATTAAGGTTGCTCTCCAAATGTAACGTATATTCCCACTTTAAAATAAACACATTTATGGGAGGTGGGGGTGTCACATGTTGAAGAGAGATTTGATTTGAAGGTTTGTGATAGTTTCTATGGGCATTATCGTTTTTAGCAATAAGTATAATAATAACAATAAGCATATCTTGATGACATGTGTTGGGGAAGCTAGTAATAGAATGTGTGCATCCCCCTCTGAAGACAGTTTCAAAGTCTTATCCAAATGTTATGCTGTTTGACATTGCACCTCTGCCCTGTCAAAATATACCAGCCCATTAGCACTGGAATGATAGCCTTTAAATGCAACGATAAAGTAATCTCTTTCTGTTGGCTTAATCTATGTGCTAATGAGTTTGTATAATGTTATTTCTGGGTCCCTCAAAGCATTGTTATGCAGCACACAACTTTTGTAGGAGGGAAAACAGGCTCTTTAAGTTAAAAAAAATAAAATAAACTCCAACTGAAATAGAGAAAAAAATGAATCTTTTTTCCATAATTCTTGCCAGCTGATGTTGTGGCATTTTAACGTTCCATGTTTTAGGCAATCTATAGTATATGAGAGAGCCTGAAATTTCACCTCTGAAAATAGGGTCTCATTCAGGAAGGCACAATTTGCCTCAAGTGTCCACGCAACAGATGGATAACTTGTCCGCAATGAAATAGGAATGCAGTTAAAGAAAGTGTTTCTGTAATTGAGGACACCATGCTCTATTCAGGTAAAAACATACCATCTTCTACTAACCTATTTAGATGCTAGGAAAATAGTTTTTATTTCCCATCTGATTTACATGTGTGAAATAATGTGTTTTTCCTTGCAATGATACTTTCAAACATACATTTTGGATTAATGGCAGTATATTTATGATTAACAGCAAAAAAAAAATGTCTAATAGGGTTGCCAAGTAATTCCAGAAAATGGCAACATAGTGCCTTTAAAAGGAATAGTAAGAAGAAGGAAAATGAGGAAAAGGAGTGGAAACAAGGATAAGTGTATTGTTAATTTGCTGAAATTAGAAAAATATACTGAAGGCCGTTTTTTTAAAAAACAAAGGTGAAAAATTATTGTGTGTACCAAGGGATTCTAATTGTTGATGCTGTTCCATTCCTGTTAATGGCTTGTTTCTGCTGTACTGAATGCTGTGTGCTTTAGAGCAGATATATACCAAATTGGCTTTTGTCCCAGTAATGATTATTTACTGAAGACTTAACCATCCTTCATCTATTCCCAGTTACCACAAAAGTCTTCATCCCATGTATCATACGGTACTACCATAAGAGTTCTAAGATTTCTATGTTGACGGTACACATTTTGACATAGTTTGTTTCCAATTATACAACGTAAAGTCTTGAAGGTCTTCGACCCTATTGATTGGTGGGTGATAGTTATTTCACTTTGACCTAAAATTCTTTTTTATGGTAAACCAGGATATCCACATGATAATAAATTATGACATTGCTTCTTGTGTAAACACAAACTTATTAGCCCTGTACATTGGTCGTCCCATAGGATGTGTCTTCACAGGCTAATCACATTTGGCAATGGTCTTCTTTACTTTTGATTTCCTTAACCAGCTACATTATACAGTCGATAGAATACTTTTGATACCCCTTAGAATCACTTTTAGTTGTTTGAAGAATGTATCCATGCTTTTTTCTACTTAATATCTTAAACTAAAGAAACAGGAAACCTAGTATTTTTCTTCTTTTGTATTCTTTCAGTAGTCTAGCAAAATTCTAGGCAAAGTAGACATTTAGTAGGTGAACATTAATTGAATTCAATTGAATTCTAGTGCAAAGTGATCTCTAGCTTCTCTGGACCCCTAAATTCTTAGCCTCTACCTCTCAAGTCAACTTATATTACAGTGATGTATGTACATTGTATTTCCTTACTCAGACTCCAAGTTCTCTGAAAGAATTATGCTGTATCCTCCTATATTCCACAATAGTACCCAGCATTGTGCCTTGAATATAATAGTCATTCAATTACTGTTAGGTGAATTAATAAACATATATGGCAGATCAGCTTCTTATAGCTGTATTTAACAATAATATAAGTACATTCACATAATGGTTAAGTGCTATGTAACAACTCTCCTTTCTGTCCAGTAGCTGGAACCAAGAATTATAGCACAAACTCCCAGCTTATAAGCACATTATAATAGGAGCCTAATAACAGTATAAGGACATTTGTCTCTAAACAGATGTCCAGAAACAAAGTGGAGGAAGGAGTTCCTTATTATAGATAATTCATGTCAAGAAATTGCCTCTTATGGTTCCAATAAAACAATAATCAGAAATAGGGAGGTGAACGTTGAAGCAGTGTTTATAGTAAAAATGAGACCCTTGCTTGGAGTGGCTATGCACTCACTTTCTGCTATTTCCTCATTTATAAAATTATAGGAGTATCATGAAGAGGGGTCTACAGATTATGTCCAATGAGCCAAATCTTTCTTGCTGCCTATTTTATAAATAAAGTTTTATTGATATACAGCACACCCATTTATATGTGGATTGCCTATGGATGCTTTCACTACAGCAGCAGAGTTGAAACGTTACATCAGAGATGACATGGCCCAAAAGCTTAAAATACTTACTCTCTAGGTTTACAGAAAAATTTTACCAACTGCTTATCATGAGACTCAAATGAAATAATGCATGATATTCCTTAACACAGAGCCTAGTACATAATCATCATATATATAGTATGTATATGTGTTATCAGAAGTTTAGAAAATATTTACTACTACTTGTTGCAGGCCAGTGTTGTGTTAGATTAAGTTTATTCTTTAAGGTTGTACCAACATAGTGGCCACTAACCACATATGATTACTAAAATTAAAGTTAAAAAAATTTAAAGTTCAATTTCTCAGGTGGACTAGCTACATTTTAAGTGTTCAAAAGTCACGTGTGGCTAGTGGCTACTGTCTTAAACAGAACAAATAAAGATTTCCATCAACTCAGAAAGTTCTGTTGGACTGCTCTGGTCTAAGTTCTCAAAACTTACTAACAAGTCTGTTGGATTTTTTCCTTACTAAAATATATTTCCTCTGGCACTAAGTGAGAGATTGAGAAGCATTAAAATAAGCTAATAAAATAGCATGACTTATTTAAAAATAACTTTGAAATATATGTATTTCCAGTAGAACATTTATAAATAATAAAATTAGAGACTTAAATGCAAATAGAGTAAATGCAAATGTGTGATCAAGATGTGGTCTTGACAGAGAGAGAGAGAGACTGTTTTTCATGATTATTGTAAACCTCTAGGAAGAGAGCAAGAGAGTACGCTTTGGAATACAGACTCCTAATGCAGTGCTTCCCAAGCCTGCACATGGCTCTCAACTTTGGCTGCAACTTGAATCACCTGGAGATCCAGTGAGGCCTGAGTCCCACCCCCAGAGATCCTGATTTCTTTGGTAGGGGGTGCAGCCTGGGCTTCAGAATTTTTAAAAGCTCCCTAGTGGATTCTAATAGGCAGCAAAGTTTGGGAACCACTGATGTAGAGTCCCTGGCCTCACCTTCAGCCTAAAGATTTGGGGCTCAGATATTGGCATTTTTTAAAATACTCAGATGATTCTAATGGTTGACTTAAAGAATATGATGATAAAAGCACGGTAATAAATCTTTGCTGTAAATCTTTGCTATGATGGGGAAAAATAAGAGTCAAAAGACAACATCTAGGGGCTGACCTGGTGGCATGGCGGTTGGGTTCACATGCTCCGCATCAGCTGCCCAGGGTTCATAGGTTCAGAGATCCCAGGCGTGGATCTATACACTGCTCATCAAGCCAGGATGTCGTGGCATCCCATATACAAAGTAGAGGAAGCCTGGCACAGATGTTAGCTCAGGGACAGTCTTCCTCACAAAAAAAAAAAGAAAAAAGAACATCTAGCTACTGTGTATACCAAATAAAAGTCAAGTATTCTAGAGCAGGGGCTCTCAAAGTCTGCTTGCCAGGACCAGCAGCATCAGCATCAGCAGGGGGACTTGTTAGAAATGCAAGCTCTTGGGTTCCACCCCTGGCTTACTAAATCAGAAACTCTCTTTACAAGTCCACCCTCCATTTGAGTCTGATACAAACTCAAGTTTGAGAACCACTGCTATGGATGCATAGTGGTGCACTCATAAAACCAGGACAGTGTTTTTTTTTTTCCAAGATTGGCTCCTAAGCTAACATCTGTTGCCAATCTTTTATTTTTCCTTCTTCTTCTTCTCCCCAAAGCCCCCAAGTACATAGTTGTATATTCTAGTTGTAGGTCATTCTGGCTCTGCTATGTGGGATGCCACCTCAGTGTGGCTTGATGAGCGGTGCCATGTCTGCACCCAAGATCCGAATGAGTGAAACCCCGGCCGCCGAAGCAGAGCACATGAACTTAACCACTTGGCCACAGGACCCGGCTCAGTATTTTTTTTTTTTTTTAATTAATGTTATGATAGATTACAACCTTGTGAGATTTCAGTTGTACATTTTTGTTAGTCATGTTGTGGGTACACCACTTCCCCCTTTGTGCCCTCCCCCCACCCCCCCTTTTCCCTGGTAACCACCGATCAGATCTCCTTGTCAATATACTAACTTCCACCTATGAGTGGAGTCATATAGAGTTCGTCTTTCTCTGACTGGCTTATTTCGCTTAACATAATACCCTCGAGGTCCATCCACGTTGCTGTGAATGGGCCAATTTTGTCTTTTTTTATGGCTGAGTAATATTCCATTGTGTATATATACCATATCTTCTTTATCCAATCATCAGTTTCTGGGCATGTAGGTTGGTTCCACATCTTGGCTATTGTAAATAATGCTGCAATGAACATAGGGGTGCAAGGCACTCTTGGGATTTCTGATTTCAGGTTCTTAGGATAGATACCCAGTAATGGGATGGCTGGGTCATAGGGTATTTCTATTTTTAACTTTTTGAGAAATCTTCATACCGTTTTCCATAGTGGGTGTACCAGTTTGCATTCCCACCAACAGTGTATGAGGGTTCCTCAGTATTTGCTTTTTAATTCCACATTTATAAAATCAAAATAAAACTGTTTTATATATTTTGCTATTTTTTAAATTACCAATGTATATATTTATATGTACACATACTAATGTTATAAACATACATATTGAAGTATACTGGCATATTATATTTATAATTCTAAATGATGATATAATCTAGTATTATTTGCCCAGCTAGTGAAGCCCGATGATGTAAATTTTGTGTGTCCTTTGCACTGTCACACCATCTGGTAACCCAAACAGGATAAATTATAGCACTAAGCTACAAATAAAATACTTATATTTGCACTTAAAAATCTCTTGGTTGTTGGGGCTGGCCCCGTGGCTGAGTGGTTAAGTTCGCGCGCTCCGCTGCAGGTAGCCCAGTGTTTCGTTGGTTCGAATCCTGGGCGCGGACATGGCACTGCTCATCAGACCACGCTGAGGCAGCGTCCCACATGCCACAACTAGAAGAACCCACAACGAAGAATATACAACTATGTACCGGGGGGCTTTGGGGAGAAAAAGGAAATAATAAAATCTTTAAAAAAAAAAAAATCTCTTGGTTGTTAAGTCGTAAAGTGTAAACATTTGAACAAAGTGACTAGATAAATTATATAGTACTTGAATTTCAGGAACCCTGGTATTGAGCAAGGTCATTTTAATGGGAAGGAAATTCAGTCTGTGTAAGTGAAAGATCAAGTTCTCCCACAAAGTAAGTTTTTTAAGCTATAAGACCTTCTAATTTAACAATTTACCCAGCAGTCCTCAGCTCTCTACCCTACCTTAGTAAGTTCCCAATAAAGACATTCCAAATGACTTCTAAAAATTTATTTGTAATATTCAAGAATGCACATTAACAATATTGTCAAAGAAGATCCACAGATTTGCTTTAAAGAACTGAAAGCACTGTTTATCACACTGTTCTACCTGGACCCATTTTCAATGCCTTGACAATAATACATTCTTTAAGAAAGGCAAATGACCTGGTTAAATTGGTTAACAAAGATTTTTTTTTCTTTCACAGATAACGCAAAAGCAAATTCAGTCAGGCCTATGTCTGATAAATCACAAATTCTAAACTAGCATGCAATGAGTTTTTGAGGTTTCACTGTGTATTGATTTCATCTATTTATAAGTTGTATAGCAGATTCATGGTATTTCTTAAGGGCTCCGGAAGCCCATAATGTGGAGCATATGCTCTAATTACTTGTAGTGCCATCATAGCCTAATCTTATAAATAATGACTGGAAGAAAAACAATTGTATTACACCAAGTGAAAGTAGATATGGCAAGTGGTAGGCGTCTCCGAAAGTAAAAAATGCCCTCCCCCCAACCCCCAGACTATTTGCTGCAAAAGAGAAGAAAAGCATTGTTCCAAAGGTAGGATGGCTCCTCCAGGCCATTATACTCATACTAACAATGCTTGACTATCTGGTCAGTAGGGCTATTAACTCTAAAGGCTTCATTTCACATACCACTTGTATTTACTTGACCTACATTTCTGAGTTATTGGCATAATAAAGAATGATATTTTACGAGGACATTTTTAGGCTTGAATACTAAGCTTCTTAGTAAGAAGACACAATGAATAGAATTAAACAAGGTGGCAGAAGGAAATAAACAATGTAATGGAAAGCTTTATAGTTATCTTCAGGCACACCACAGCCAAAAGACTAATTTTAGAGTCATAACAATAATAATAAACCTGAATAGTCCTTTAGAAAATGGGTAACAATACCGGATTATTTTCTAGTATTTATAACACTGTCATTTAATGAGACTCCATGATGTGCCAAAGACTGTGCTAAGCACTTTGAATATATTACCTTGTTTGATCTTCAAAAGATTATATTTCATTCACTATTTAAAAACAGGGAAACTGAGGCTCATAAGGATTAATCAACTTTTCCAGGCACTCAGCTAGAATTAAAGGAACAAGGACTCAGAGGCAGTGCAAATAGCCCAAATAATAGACGATGTAATTGATGCTCTAAGAATTTGTAACTTTCCTTAGACTCTTCATCTAATGCATTCCATTTTTATCATAAATGATATGAAAAGGATGCTTACCTGGCCAGCCAATCAGACCTCATGATAAGGGTCAAAAATCACGTACCTTTACTTTGAAAGATCTGCGTTGTTGAACTCAGGTTTTCAAAATGGCAACAAAAGGACTAGTTGAAAGTTGAACTATGAAATGAACTCTGTGTGTGAGTGTATACACATGAGCAAATTATATACACAACATATATATTGCTGAGGCATAGTCGTTGCCTATAGTTATCTTCTTTATTTATTATAAGCATCCTGTTTCTTTACTACAAAATGTATGGTCCATGAACAAGCAATATTGGCATCATCTCTTGCAATGAGTGAGCTCACTAGAAATGTAGTACCTCCCCCAGACATAGTGAATCAGAATCTGCATTTTGAACAAGATCCCCAGGCGACTCACGTGCACCATGATGTGTGGGAAGCACTGTGAACTCACTATGTTCGTATTCTATAGATGCCTGTATCTAACTTGCCACTTCCTTGTGTCCACATAGATACACTAATAGCTTTTACTTTCTTTCTCTGCTGGTAACATAAGTCCAGTCTTTAAAACTTCCGGCCTTTCTGCATCAATCATACTGACATATATTGACTGTTTTTCTTTGAAAGTCCTTGTCCTTTTCTGAGTTAAATCCTTGCTGAACAACTCTCTTCCAGTATTCAGTAGATCCTCCATAGCTTCTTATCTTATCTCCACTATTAAATTTCCCCAACTCTTGAGTTAAATGCTATTTGGTTAAATACAGGTTTGCCCTGGGAAATGTAAGTTTAAAAACTATGATTTGATGACCATTCTATATGTGTTAAATGTGAATGCTATTTTTATTTCTCATAGCCAAGAAAGTTGCTCGAAGAATGAAGACAAATGTTTAATATGAGCATTTTGACATTTATTAATTTATTCATCCATCCGTACACCCAACAAATAATGAGTACCTACAATGGCTCAGAAAAAAGAAAATAGATTATAAAATATAATCAAATGCTGACATTTATTTTAAAAAGAATGTCAACAACTTTGAGCATTTAGTTCGACAAAATTGAAATAAGTGGGGCAAATGATGAAATACAGAGAGAAAAGAAATTAAACTATCAGTATATAGTTTTATTTTTTAGATGATACATGTAATCCAGTGTCAGTGAGTTAGTTTGCTTAGATATGAACTCTAATATGGTTCCCCAACATGATTTTATGCTACTGGCCTCTGAGATTTTGAGGACAGTGGAGTCTATGAATATTTATGTGTGTATTTTCAAATATGTATATCCCTTTGCAAGCATATTATTTGCATATATTTTCACATATTTGTACACAAAGTGAGGTAAAGTCAGGAAAGGAAGGGAAAGTGTATTTTTCAGACCGAAAGTGGAGTGGGATGGAGGATGACATTAGTCTACCTTCATTAGGCTCTGGAAATCCTGGAAACAACCAAGACCAGTTGTAATTGAGCTAATAGTTCAGTCTGACTGGAAGTTCAGTGTGTTTTAGGTCATTAGGGCTATTGGCACAGCACTGTGAGATCTGTAGTGGCAGATGTGACAGGGCCCATGCAAACAGGAAAAGGACCTTTATAAGAAGGCACAGCTGCTTGCCTGGACGGCTTCATCTGAGCTACAGGATGATGGTCTCCAAGGTCTTTTGGCTCCTTCTAATTTATTTACCTCTCTTCAGCGTAAGTCCCTATGCTGGAATCCCATACACACAGCATAATGAGGACGTGAAGAGAACTCATCATTCAAATGCGCCACAGGATGTGGCAATAGTGGAAGTTACCTGTGGTCTCCTTATCAAAGTATTGGCATATCTTTGGTCAGGAATGATAAGGGAAAATACTTTGTTCTGTTTCTGGTGCTCATTTTCCATTCTTACAATCCTAGTGTGATATAAGAATCTCAAATTGGTTCACATTCCACGTTGATTCATGTCATTTGGATTATGTTTTCAGTAGCAAAGCTGTTTTATTTACTGTGTTTTTCTTAGGCTTTTAACCTGAACTTGCTAAAAAGGAGAGATATCCTGTCTCTACTACACAGAATGCATCACTAATGCTTCCGTGGTGGGGCTATTTCTATTTTTAATTACTTGAGTACAGAATTATGAGGCTACAACATTTTAAACACATTTTTTTAAAAAATGGATTTAATATCAATATAGAAAAGTGTTTACATCTCCTAATAAAAGTGAGGTACTTGGATATTTGTCTTAGTATATTTGTGTATTTTCTCTATACAAATTTGTATATTTGAAATACTTTAAATTTTCTATATATTTGAAATATTTTATAATTAAAAAATATAAATTATACTTATAAAACAGTAAAGGGATTATTTGAAATACTGTGTATTTGAAATACTTTATAATTAAAAAATATAAATTCTACTTATAAAACAGTAAAAGGATTATATACATCATATGACCTGATGGTCTAACTTTAGAGCTGGTTTGGTTTGACTCTGCAATGATGTTTTCAAGGCATGGCATGGCTTTCCTGACATGTGAGTAACCTCTTTCCTATAGTTACTTGCACTTTTCTTCCTGTCTTACTGGCCCTGATTATGTGTGCAAAGTACCAATGGAATGCTATGCACTAATTGGCATGGAACCTCAACCTCAACCAACCACTGAGGCAAGGGGATGGGATTACATTCATGGGGTTAGACAAAGCAGATCCTAGCCACTAATTCACACATTTCATAAAATGAGAGAAGCAAAGGCTCTTGTGGAGAGAACCACAATACTCATTATATTCTCCTGTTCTACTGAAGTCACGTTTACCTACCGCTATTGGCAAGATTCTTCCACCGTGTGCCATCTGGCTTTCCCAACTCGAGTTTGTAAAACAATGCTGCCTGGTCAGTGATTTTAGTGTTAAGCTGTTTCAAATCAATGATATCAAATTCTACCCATACTTATTTTAATTAATTGCATTTATCTAAATTTCCACGCTGCACACAAGAGAGAGTTTACCTGTTTTCAAGGTCATCTGAGAAATGTCATCAAAGCACATTAAGTGATATGAGTGAAGGCAATTATAAAAATGGATTTTGATGAGCAGGAACTGAGGCTCCTAAACAAACAAAAATATTTACTTACTTCTGAACACAGAAAAATTATAATTCTTCTGAATTTTCTACATTATGATGACAGACTACATTGATACAGTTGAAATACCTGTACTGTGGCATGACCAAAAAATAGGGCTTGTTTTGAAAGCAGTCTGTTTCCCTGAGTTTCCCAGATGCACCAAACATGAAGCAATAGGCTGTCTGTGAATAGACTAGTGAGTTGGCCAACCTCACTGGCTTGGCTGGAGGGACTAAAATATTTCGGGTTGACCTTGAACTGACAGTTTAAACTCTGCTCTTCTCCTGCTCCATGCTGCATATTTTAAGCATTGCAAGATATGGAGGTATCTTAATCAAACCTTTACCATAAATCAGCCATAAAAATGAGCACCGGCAGATGCGCCCAGAGACTAAAAGAAATCAGGACAACTAAATGAGAATCAGGCAGTGAATCTAAAGGGATGTTATTACATTCTACCCCTTTTCATTTGATTTGACAGGAATCTCCGAATAGAGACTCTGAGTGGAGTTGCTAGAGACAGATGTTCAAACTCCCTTAGCCTGGCCTGGCCTAGAGCAGCAGAAAGCCGTTGCAATGGAACTGCCTTGGGTACCAGTGGCTGAATTTAACATATAATTTTGAGGCAGAAGTTAGAGAAAATGTTTGTGGGCCTGGCTTTGAAAACTATTAAGATTTTATTAAATCTGACGATGGAAATATTAAGCCCAATACAGACAGGATGCTTGATCTGTTCTGAGGAGCACTTTGATATTGGCAGTATAAATGTCTCCCTTCTTAATTGATGTTGATGTGGGGAAATCTGTACTTGTCCAGCTGATGAAAGAGGCCAGGAATTTATAAGGAGAATCTTCAACTTACAAAAGTAGGCAATATTGTATGTTTTTAAATATTTAACTTGCCTAGTAAAAATAGTAATTAATATGTAAAAGCATATTTTACACCAGGGGTTGTCAAACTACAGCTTGCAGGCCAAATCTGTTTGACCACCTGTCCTTGTAAATACAGTTTAATTGGAACACTGTCTCACCAATTTGTTGAAACGTCGCTGTTTTTGCAGCACAATGACAGAGTTGGGTATTTATGATGGGGATCATGTCACCACATAGCCTAAAACATTTAGTATTTGGCCCTTTACAGAAAAAGCGTGCTGAACCTTGTTCGAGAACAATCTCTTTTAGAAATACCTTTTTTTTCCAAAAAAGAATAACTACAGATACTTCTGTAGTTATTAAGATTTTCATCTTAATTTTTTACCCAAAAGAAAGTCTCTATATTAGGAAAGTTTCTGAGTCCCAAAAAGTGGGTTCCAAGTTTTTTCTTTTCTTTTCTTTTATAAATTTTGATACTTTTTCAAGTCCAACTCGGTCCGAAATTATTTCCCCATTTCAGCAGGATGCAGAGCGTGACATCCTCCGTGTCCCAGGGAAGTACAGCATACATAATGCATGAATCTTAGGGAAGATCTGAGCCTTTGAATACACAATTACACTTTGGGCTTAAAATGGAAAGTGCCACGTTTGGAAGCAACTTGAAGTTTTCCAAAATATTTGTTTGGCAGTTCTAATTTCAATAATTAACATATGGATTAAAACATTTTTCTTATCTTCCAATTCCAGCAGTGAGGTCAGCACCTCATAGCTACAGGGGAAAAACTGCCTTTAGAGCTTCCTGAGTCAAAGCCAGCAATAATGTTGTTTCAGCAACAAACGCTTTGCAGGGAGGGGAGCTCTGCAGGCTGCTGAATTGATGGGCCTGCTCCTTGACATGGCATGAAACATGCTGCTTTGTCTCTTTCTTCCTGAATGCCCTACTCTGTGGGCCTCTGATGAGAGCAAAAGGAGGAAAAGCAGAATGTGCTTTTCATCTATATGACCATAAAAATGGGCAACTGTATTTCTCCTTTCATTGTTTTCTGTCTTTTTCTGTTTCTTTCTTTCCAAACCTACCTACTTAAGAGGAAAGATAAAGCCACACAAGCATAACCCCCAACTCTCCGACTCGTGGGCTCTCCACAGGCTGTTTCTGCTCCAAGCTTTCCTCCTGAAGCAGAAGTAAATCTGCAGACAGAGTATAAAGGGCAGTTTTGCTGAGGGAAGTTTTTTGAGCTTCTCGAATCCCTCAGAGCAGAAAGCCTCAGTAGCTGCTTTGCGGTTTTCATCTCTTACCTGTGTCTCCTTACTATTTACAGAAATAATAAATTCTAGTTCCAGGCGGCATGGCTGCTTAAAAGAATCCCTCCCTCAAACCTCAGATCTGAAAGTTGAGTTTTACCTTTTCTCCCCTGTTACACGCAGGGGGTGATGGCTGTGATGTCTGCTATTCTGGCTTCTTGATGTCAGATCGGTTCCTAGATCTCTTGTCATAAAGCAGAGCTCACCAAAAGTAGGGTATACAATCAAAGAGAGCAGGAAGCGTGTGGTGTTTACAGACTGGCCCTGTCATCTGATCAGTTGTCACTGTGAAGCCCGTGCACCTTGCGTGAATGCTAGCTGAGCAGCCTAGAGCTGCAGCATGGCAGGGAGTTGAATTAATGATGCAATCCGTGAATGCCACCTAGTTAAACAAAGGAGTTACAGGTAGAACTTACAGAGAATTGTGAAATTTGGGGACATGTATATCTGCCCTTCCTTGTGAACACTTTAATTTGACCAAAGGGTCCACTGTGCAAATAGCCATTCCTCCTTGGTTCATGTTAGAACCTCCTTTATTAACCTCTCTGAGAATTGCCTCTTTTGAGTTTTATTTTGATTTTATGTCCTTGACATTTTTGAAGGTCTCTGACGTAAACAGGCATTTTGATTCGATTTCTAAGTTTCCTTTGAAACTGTATTTTAAGGACATTGCCTTGCATTTGTTCCATTGGTATTTATTAAGTGCATATTAGCTGGTTGTTCTCCAATTGTCCCTCAGATTCATTCTCATCCTCTCCGCCTGGCTCTGTGCCCTGGGAAGCTGACCCCAACCTATATTGCTGGGCTCCATTGACCTTGGCCTTCCATTGGGTTTGACCAGTGGACAGCATCAGCAGGAGATTTAAAGGCAGAGACAGAGGTCAGGGCATATATCCCCTGCCCCCTCATTGCTTCAGGCTGTGTGACTGCAGTTCCTGGCAGGCACCCCCCACCATGGCTTCAGCTCTCACTGAGCTCCAGTACCTCTTTAGCCTCCCTACTTCCTCCCGCTCCTCAGGATTATTAAGGACTTCCCGCTCCCACAGTTGCTAATTTCTGGGTGCCTCAAATCCCTTGTTTTTTTCCTTACATACCTCCTTATATACTCTCTCCTTAAAACAAACAAACAAATCAGCAAAAAATAACTCTTACTCTTTGAATAGAATTTTATTCTCTGCTGTGACCTGAACAATAAAACTTATGTGCTGTGCACTGTTCTAGACCTGGGAATAGAATGTGAACAAAACAGCAAAAAACTCCGCCCTTATGTTGTTACACTCTAATAGGGAAAACCAACAATAAAAAATATAGAAATATGGGCCAGTCCCAGTGGCCTAGTGGTTAAGTTCAGCGCACTCTGCTTTGGCAGCCCTGGTTCGGTTTCCAGGCACAGACATACACCATTCATATCAGTGGCCATGCTGTGGTGGTAGCTCACATACAAAATAGAGGAATACTGGCAACAGATGTTAGCTCAGGGCAAATCTTCATCAGCAAAAAGAAGAAAATTGGCAACAGATGTAACACTCATGGCAAATCTTCCTCAGCAAAAAAATATATATATGTATCTATATAGAAATAAATATATAATATGTCAATGGTACTATGAAGTAACATAAAAAAGATCAAAGGAATAGGAAAAGCTAGTGAGGGCTGAGACCAGGTTACCACAGTTTTAAATACAGTAGTGAGGGAAAGTCTTGATGAGCAGGGATATGGAAAAGGTATTTCTGCTATGAACAATGCCTTCCTTAGGTGGAGGCATGGCAGAGTGTGTGAAGGCTACCTACTTACCTTAGCTCCACTTAGAATGGCCTCCCTTGAGTTTTATTTTTATTTTACATCTGCGACTTTTTTTTAAGATTTCTGAGAAAGTCACTTGGAGTCAATGTCTAAGTTTCCTTTGAAACCATACTTTAAGAACAATGCCTTCTTGCATTTTGTTCCAAAGCTCTTCATTGAGCACCTATGAGCTGGTTGTTCCTCATTTGTCTTCTCAGAGGCACAGGGGCAAGAGAAGAAATGGGTCAGCTAAGTAGGAATACACTACAATAATCCAGACAAAAGATGCTCGTGGCTTGGACTGGGTCTCAATGGTGGAGTGGATGAATGGTGGTCAGATTCTGAATTTATTCTGAATGTGGAGCCAACAAATTTCCTGATGGATTATATATGGTAAATTAAAGAGAGAAACTAGGAGAAGAACAAAAAAACCAAAAACTCTAAGATTTCTGGCCTCAGCAGCTGATAGGATGAGACAGATTGCACTTAGAGCAGATTTTGAGGGAAGATCAGGAGTTTCCCATTGTACACGTTAATTCTGAAGTGTTTATTGCTATTGAAATGGAGGTGCACCAGGGCTAACTGAGTTTGAAGCTCACAGAGGAAATCCACAAAGAAGATAAAAATTGGGGAATGTTGCTGAAAGCCCAGGAACTAGACGAGATTACGGGGGGAGTGAATGCATGTAGGGAAGTAGAGGGGTCCATGGAAATAATCCCGGACACTCCAATGTCTAAACTTCAGTTATTGAAACACGTCCACCAAGGCTATGAAGAAACGATCAATGACTGAGGAAGAAAACTAAGAAAGCTTGTTATCAACCAAGGCTGTGAAATACCTCATGTTGATAACTTCTCCTGGAGATTATAGCAAGAAAAAGTTTCTCCTCTTAGATAATGAGCATTTTGTAACTTACACTCTTCCATTTATGCTTCAACTTGTAGGGCTCGTAGAACCAGGTTACACATACACACAAACACACACACAATATATATATGTATAGTGTACATAAACATATATATAAATATATATGAACATATACATACATACACACACATATATACATACACACACACACACACACACTATACTCACATAGTATATTCTGTGTATGTGTGTGTGAAGATAGGCAGATTTCATCCAGTCCTGTCTTTGGTGGTATATCTTTATTAGCTACCTCCTCTCAACACCTTCAGCAAGACGTAAACAAACTGAATTAACATCACAGTGTATTAGAGTTATTGCCACAAATCATTATTATAATGATTCAAACATGATCTAGATCAGCTCATAGCCCTCAAAGCGTATTTATATGCAATAGAAGTTTACATCAATTATTACTTTAAGTTTACTTTAAAAACAAGTTCTCCTTCTGGATCTCTTAGCACAAATGGTTCAGAAAAAGTTTTTGGGCTAGACTAAATGGCAATTCTGCGAGTAGAGGGCTCCAGGTCTGTATTGGCCTACATCTCATTCAGATGACCTCTTCTGATATGTGTGGGAAGGAGGAAAACTAGAAACTGTGCTTTCAATGGATTGGGATTAATGCAGTCATTCTAGTTTCCTGTGAAACTGGAAAGAAATGAAATCCAGACTCACAGGATTAAAATGCTAGAAATGACAAGGAAGGCCTTACTTCTACAGATGGCAAATGATGTGGAGCCTTTAGTACTTTATCTTCATGAAGAAATGCAACTTCTGAGCAGTCTGTGGAGAGTGTGTCTTGTCACACACCACGCTGTGATTAATTCCCTGGGTGGTCCAGGCGCAATCTGGGCTTGAGCAAGGCAGTTTGTGATGCCAAAGAGTACAAGTTTTCATCAACTGAAAAATTCTTAGAGGAAGGGAAACAAATTATTTTGAGACAGTATGTAAAGACTAGATTGCAAGCAAATTCTTGGAGAAAATAACAATGTGCTAAGTTACTTTCAGGGTTGGGAGTAGGAATGGGTTTGGGGAATGGTAATATAGCTATTAATAACAACATTGCTCATTTATTAAAAGATTAGAAACCACTACGAGAGGCTCAATGAGAACCCTGGTGGAGTTTGAACATGGTGAAAATCACGGTGTCTCCAACAGTTGCCTTATAGAGGGTTTGCCTCTGAAACAAAATGAATATTGCAATGTATCCAATACCACTTCCCTAGTCGTTTTCACCTGTCTTCTGTTTTTCACTGAATTGACAAGGAGTAAATTGCCAAGTGAGTTGCCAAGGAATGATTTTATGAGGATATAAGATGAGTAGAGTTTAAAAGAAAATTAGAAAGTAAGCTTGAAAACAGTATGGCAGCTTGCTTAAAACTCACTGATTCTCCCCAGATTTACCTTCAGTTTCTGCCGTGGTCTTTAGGGACCAAGACGCTGCAAGGAGGTCTCTGTTGCATTGGCCCAGGCGTGTGGGGGAGGAGGACGGTCAAATCAGGCTGTCAAGGAGACGAAATGATAGATGTGAGTTATAAGTGCCAGGCAACCAAGTCTTCTAACACAGGGTAGGTACTTAATGTTTAGTGAATGAATTCACAGATCTGATTAATGAGCGATTACAATTTTTAATTTACCACTCAACTCTGTTATCATTTCTTAGCTTGCCATATCACTCTGTTATCCAATAACATTAATTAATTCACTCTGCTATTAATTCATCCAATTAATGGGTCAATTAGCAAATCTATCAATCAACAAATACTCATTCACTGCTCATTAAATGTTAAGAGTTAGGCTAAATTATTGGAATAGAAATTGAAAGACAGTCATGATTAAAGGGATTCTTGGTAAGTCAGGGAGTCAGAGAAGTAAATAATAAATCCTGACAAAAATGATGCTGATACAGGTAGAGCAAAAGGTCAAAAGAGCAGGACCCAATACATAATTTCAGGACCCAGTGCAAATTGAAAATGCGTGTTCCCTTGTTGAAAAATTAAGAATTTCAAGATGGCTACAGCACAGTGTTAACCAAGTGCAAGAACTTTCTAAGCCTGGGACAGCATGCTACTGCCAAGATTGCATGCCCATGAAGCTAGCCCTGCAAAGGAGGATTATCTGATTATCTCTATCCATGTAGAATATTTCTGGAAAGATTTTTGGAATGAGTGGCAGATGAGCTCTGCTTTGAGAGAGGACTTGAAGTTTGCTTGGCAAGGTTGGAATAAGATGTAAATAAGCAAAGAGGTAGACCTTTTACAATTTCTTTTCACCTGTAAAAAGGCATATGTTGCGGCCAGGAAATAACAATTGGTCCAAAAGTTGATTGAAAACAAAGAATGAAGTGGCCAGACTTGAGAATAGAAAAGCAGACAAGGAGCAGGTCATGACTGCCATTGTGGCCGTGCAAAGGAACATGGATAAGTATGACAGTAATATTTTCCTTCTGCTTATTTTATTGAGGTTTAATTTACCACAAAATGCATAAATCTTAAGTGCACATCTCTACTTTTTATATTGTATGTAATCTTTTAACTACCACCTAGATAAAAGCATAGACTATTTTATCACCCTACAGTGTTCCCCTGTGTTCCTTTCCAGTTAGTAGCCCAATTCCCCATAATCACTGTTCTGATTTCTATCACTATACAGTTGTTTTGCTTTTCTTGAACTTCATATAAATGGAGTCGCACAGTATCTACTTTTCCTTTTATTTTGCACTTTGTATTTTAATGAACAACTTCATAGCCATATTTTCAGTTGATCCTTGTAGTAATACTGTGAGGATTACTTTTGGTCCTATTTTTTACACTTGAGGAAATTAGTACTCATACTTACGAAATAACATCTCCCATTGCATGGTTAACAAATAAAATTAAAGGTCAAAATCCATTTTTCCAACTCTAAGCTAAAGTTCCCCTCCATTTTTCTCACAACTGCCTACTTGGGCATTTATAATCCTATAAAGCAACATTCCAAAACTCAAAAGGAACGGGAATGCCAATTTTGAAAAATTAACTTCTAAAACACTTGAAAACTTTAGCATTTTCATTACGAATTATAATGACTTTGATCATCATTATGTTATAAATATGGAAGTGGATTGACTTACCAAATATATTATTTCTGAGCTAATAAGACAGTCACTTTCTTCTTCAAAACAAATTTTTTAAACCACCAAACAGGAAAACAGACTGTTAAATAAAAGTCAAATATATTATTCTAGACCTTTTAATCTCCTTTCATTGAAAATAACTAGGAATTTCTTACCAAGAATAAGAAAAATTGTACCTTCTTACATAGGTAAGAATAACTTCAATCACACCTAATTTTAACATATATTTGCTGGTATTTAAAACATTACTCTGAATGTGTATTTTTTGTTTTTTGGTTTAGTTTTATCACAAACCACTTCCAGCTTCTTTGCAGGTCTGATTTTTGAAATGTATGCATAACTTTAATTGGCTTTTACCACTGGGGAGGGAAATCTTAGAAATCGGTACAAATGGATTTTGCACTAGTGTGTGGAGGGAACAGGAGGAACAAGTTAAAACTGAATTCAGGTCTCCCACAATATTTCTGAACATGGATATTTAACTTATTTTCTTCATGGTATTATGCTATTGTATTTCATGATGACTTTATAAGGAGTTATGGGGAAACATTTTCTCTTTTGATACAATTTCCTTCAGGTACCATTATCTTTCACTATCCTAACCCCTACTTTCTTCTCTTTTCCATTAAGGTTTATTCATGCTGACCTTTATCCCTGAAATAGTTCCTCAATTCATAGTTTCTCATTTGGCCACCATTTTATCCTTAGTCAATTCTTAGTAATTACAGCATCATCTTGTGCTAAATACTACTGTAGAAATAATAGAAGCTACTGCTCAGCTCAGGACAGTAATTACTACCTAATCTTATCCGATTCAGAAACACAACATTTCTTCAGAAGTCTTTGGAGAAAATAATCCCCTTTACAATCAACCATTTAACATGAAATTCATTTTGTTTCTGACTTTGATGCCTCAAAAGTAAAAGCAGTGTAGAAATCAATAAAGCCACAGGTCTGGAGGTGACACTTTTCAAACAAATGCTGTCTATTATAGTCACTTAGTGAAGCTCTTTTACGAATAAAACCTAAGAAGAGTGTTGGAAATGTCCTAAGGGAAACTACCGTGCAATTAATTGAACTTGTTGAAATTTCTCCCTTCTCTAAATTGTCTTGCAGACGAAGGTTCCTTAGAGATATACAGTCAAATGAGAGACATATCACATGAATCTTTTAGCTCTAGGAAATAATGAAATCACATCAGAAAATAGAGCAATTTTTTGTTGTTCAACAATGCCAAAACGTCTTCTAAAAACTAATGCTTATAAAAACTACTTGGTATTTATTCATCAGCTCACTCACCCATTTGAAAAATGTTTTTTTGAGAACATACGAGGCACAGTTCTAGGTAATGAAGAGAAAAAAAAGACAAGAAAGGTTTTGATTTTGCTGTCATGAAGCCTATTAGAAGAGGGAGCAAGCGATAGCAGACAGTGATAAATGTTAGGAAGGTGAAACAGAGCAATAAGACAAGGAGCGTCTACAGGGACTGCTTTAGATTGAGTAACCAGGAGACAAAGATCAGGATAGGTGTGAATGTGATGTGTCTGAGAAACAGAAGGACATATCTATCTGGAACACAGAAATGCAGGAGAGAAGTATAAAACGAGAGAAGAGACTGACCGGCTTCAGACTTGAGGAGTTTGCCCTTTATTCTAATTGCAGTAGGCATGTATAGGTGGGTTTTGAATGAAAAGCAATGAAGGAGAATATTTTGAAAATCTGATTTTCATTGCCAAATATATTGCTAAAGTTGTTGCTGTCAAGAAAATGGACTGCAGGAGGCAAGAAGTGAGAAAGGAGAGCTGTTAGAGCAGTAGTCTTCAGACCATGGATGCCTCCCCAGGGGGCAGTCATTCTAAAGGGTATTCTGTGGCATGCATTGTTTTAAGGGAATCAATTTACAACTCATCAGCTTTCATATGTACTCTTCTAAAATTGAGTTTCCTGAGGATACTCTATACATGTTCTATTTTCTCACCTTCCCCTTCATAATTCACAAAAGAAAGGTTCACCTCTTAGCCATCCAGAATCTGCTATGGTACGTTGCCCTGGTATAACCCTCTAAGACACCAAATAGAGGGGACAATTGGAAATGTTGCTTTTTGTATGGAAAGAGTGAATGACTCTAGTATGGACTAACTCCTTTTGCAAATTAAGTGATTTTCAACAAACAAGCTTTCCAATCTTGTTCATTTTAGCAAGATTGCTGAAAATATTTTTTTGGTAGATCACAATGTGATTGCTGGCATACAGAGACATCCAATAATTCAGTAACATTGCCACGGCAAAACCTCCATTGCCCATCTACAATGCAAGTGTACATAATGCTCAGTGCTTACATCTATAAACACACGAAACAAATAGAAAAAAAATTGATGCTGAAGCCTATATCATTCTTGATATTTTATAGAATTTATCTTATGTTCTTTTAATCAGCTATTATTAATAATAATCACCAGAAAATTTTTACATGGAGTCTTATGATCACAAGAGATTTTCTTCATTGCTTTTGATCCTGCTTTATATTCCTTTAATGAAGATGCCACAATTTGTTTATCCATTAACTGTTCAAGGATGCTTGAAAGATTTCTTGTTTGTAGTATTTTAAATAAAGTTTCCATGAACATCCATGTGGAGACATGTTTTCCTTTCTCTTGTGTAAATACTTAGGAGTAGAATATATTAAATGTACATTTAACTTTATAAGAAGCTACCAAGCCAAAGTGTTTGTTCATTTTACACTCTCACCAGCAAAGTGCTACGATTCTGGTTGCTCCACATCCTCACTAACACCTGATATTTTCAGAAGTTTTCATTTCAGCCATCCTAGTGGATGGTTGCTGGTGTCACACGGCAGTTTTAATTTGCATTCCCATGATGACTAACAATGTTGAGAATGTCTTCCTGTGACCATTCATAAACCTTCTTTTGTGATGTATTTGTTAAAATTTTTTGCCACTTTTTAAAATGTCATTTTTCTTTTTATTATTGAATTGTAAGTTTCTTTATAAATGTTGGATAAAAGTTCTCTTTAGGTATATGTATCAAAATATTTTCTTCCACCTTGTGGCTCGCTTTTCATTTCTTTAAGGAGAAATTTTGAAAAGCAGAAAATTTTAGCTTAAATAAAATCCACTTTATCATTTTTTTCTTTTATGATTAACGCCTTTGCCTACTCCAAGGACATAAAGATTTTTCCCATGTTTTCTTCCAGAAATTTTGTAATTTTTCTTTCATGCTTAGGTCTTTGACACATTTGAGTTTAATTTTGTGTATAGTGCAAGGTATGTATCAAGGTTCATTTTTTTCTATATTTTCCATTAAATGACATTGGCATATTGAAATTTAATTGACCATTCATGTGTAGGTCTATTTCTGGGCTCTCTATTTGGTCCTATTAACCTATATGTCTATATATTTTATGCAAATACCACATTTTCTTCATTATTGTAGCTTTACAGTAATGTGTAAATCCCTCAACTTTGTTCTGATTTTTCAAAATTTTTCTTGCTAATCTATGTTCTTTGCATTTGTATATGATTTTTAGAATTAGATTGTCAATTTCTACAAGGAAGTATGCTTGGATTTTGAATGTGGTGGTACTGAATTTACAGGTCATTTTGAGAAAAATTTCCATTTTAACAATATTGAGTAGTTCAGTCCATGAACATGGCATATCTCCCTATTTATTTTGGTTTCTTTAGTTTTTATGAGTGATATTTTGTTCTTTTCAACATATAAGTCTTGCATATCTTTGTTAAAGTTATCCCTGTGTGTTTTAAGCTTTTTAACACCTTAAAATGATGTTTTTAAAATAATATGATTATTTGTTGATCATATATAGAAATATGATTGCTTTTTATATTGATCTTGTTGACTATCATATTGCTAAACTGCCTATTTCTAGTACCTTTCTGTAGATTCATTAGGTTTTTTTGGTACATGATCATGTCATCTACAAATAAATATAGTTTTACTTCTTCCTTTTCAATTTGTATCCATTTTATCTTACTTTATTTTATTTTAATTCTATTGCTTTTTTTATTACCTTTTACATTGTCTGGGACTTTCAGTATAATGCTGAACAGAAGTCATGTTTTAAACATTGGTTTAAAATTTTGAGACTTGTTTTATGACCCAGAATATTGTCAATCTTGGTGAATGTTTCCTGTGTACTTGACTTGAGCATATATGCTATACTTTTTGACAGAGTTCTACAAATATCATTAAGTAATTTGAGTTGTTCCAGTCTTATGTATAATGTTTATCATCATGAATATCCATCTTTATCTCTGGTAATATTCCATGTCAGAAATAGTTTATCTGATATTAATATAGTCAATCAAAATTTCTTATGTTTATTATTTGTATGATATATCTTTTCTATCATATGCCTTTAACCTTCTTCACTCTTTACATTTAAAGTGCGTTTCTTGAAGACATTATGTAGTTGTTTCTTGCTTTTTAAAATCTATTCTTAGAGTATCTGCATTTTATTTGGTGTATTCAGACAATTTACATGTAATACAATGATGGATATAGCTGGATTTAAGTCTACCATCTTGCTATTCATTTTCTCTTTGTCTCGTCCATTCTTTTTTTGTTTCCTATTTTTATTTTGTGGATTGACTGTTTGTTAATATTTCACTTTATCTCCTTTATTGGCTTATAGGCTATACTTCTTTTTGTAATTTTGTGCGTTTCACTTAAGGGTTTACAATTTGCATCTTTAACTTGTCACAACCTACCTTCAAATAATTTTATACCATTTCATATATAATGAAAGAACTTAATAATTGTGCATTTTTACTTTTATCCATCTTATCCTTTTTTCAGTCATTTTATTTCTATACTTGATACAAACCTCACAATTGCCTTTAAAGAAATTGAGCAATGAGAAAAATACATATTTTCCTACATGTATACTATTTGTTATGCTCTTCATTCCTTTAGGTTGATCCAAATTTCCATTGGTATAATTTTCCTACAGCTTAAAAAAATCCTTTAATATTTCTCTTACTGTAGCTCTGCCAGGGACAAAATCTCTCAGCTCTTGTTTTCCTGAAAATGCTTTTTTTTTTTTTTTGGAGGATGTTTTATCTAGTAGTAGAATTTTACATTCATAGTTACTTTTTCCTTCAATTACTTTAACTTTGTCATTCCATTATCAGCTGGCTTGCATTTGATCTAATGAAAAACCAGTGATATTATTTTCTTTGTATTTAACACACTTTTTTTATAGTTGTTTTACATTTTTTAATTATTTGATTTCAACAGTTTTCTTATGATGTGTCTTAGTGGTTTATTTATTTTTCTGCATTTTCTTTGAGCTTCTTGCATATGTGGGTTGATGCTTTTCTTCAAATTTGAAATTTTTTGGCTACTATTTCCTTAAGTTATTTTTTCTTCCCTTCTTTCTGAGATTTCAGTTACACGTATGCTGAGCCTCCGTCTCACAAGTTCTTGAATATTTCTTCATTATTTCAGCTTTTTCCTCCTCTATTTTCTTCTGTTCAAATAGTTCATAAGTCCCTTTCATCAAGTCTACAAATCTTTTCTTCTATAGTTTCTAACCAACTGTCAGAACCATCCAGTAAAATTTTCATTTCAAGCATTGTGTTTTTCACCACACAGTTTCCATTTGGTTCTGTCATTATAGTTTCTATTTGCCTTTTCATTGTGTTCATGTATTTCATTAAATCTTTAAACATAGTAATAACAATAGCTGTTTTAAAATCCTTGTCCTCTAATAAACTTTTTCATTCCTTGGTTGTTTCTACTGCCTACTTACAATTTACATTTTTCTGCTTCTTTACATGTTAATTATTTTTTATTGGATGCTGGATCCTTGAAGGATACATTTTGGTTTATCTGAATTTTGTTGTTTGCTTTAAAAAGTGTTAAGTTTTCTTCTAGAAAGCAATTAGTTTACCTGTGGGTCTATTTTATCATCTTTAGGCATCTTTTAAAATTTTTTAGGACATATGCAGAGAAATTTTTGTTGTAGGGCCAGTTTATTCTTCCTTTTAAGGCATGGCCTTTCTGGAATCTCAGCTGAATGTCTCAAGTGTTCAGAAACTTTTCTCTACTTTGGCTCAAAAGAACTTTAACATTTTCCAACCATGTGTGAACTCTGTTAGTTTTCTAAATTTTAGCTTTCTGATAATTTTTCTATCTCCATTAGTCATTTTTTCCCCTGCTTTGTGAAGTATATGCAAAGGACCTGGAATAATCAAAACAGTTGCAGAAAAGAAGAACTATTATAGGACTCACACTTATGATTTCAAAGATTATTATAAAGCTATAGTAATCTAGATACTGTGGTACTGGGTAGAAATATACATGGATGAATGGGCCATTGTAGACAGTACAAAATACACCCATACATACATAGCCAACTGATTTTTGTCAAAGGTGCCAAGGAAGTTCAATGGGCAAAGGATAATCATTTCAACTAATGGTGCTGGAATAATCATATATCAGTATGCAAAAATAGCAAATAAAAAGTTAGAAGAAGAAAACTTGACCCTCATATCACACTATACACAAATACTAACTCACGATGGATTATAGGCTTAAAGGTAAGAGAAAAATTATAGAATTTCTGGAATATAAAAAAGGAGAAAATATTAGTGACCTTAGGTTAAGCAAAGCCTTTTAAAATAGGATATAGAAAGTACAAACTATACAAAAATTTAATAAATCAGACTTTATAATTTAATATATTGGACTTTCAAAGTTAAAAATTTGTCCCTTCAAAAGGAATTGTTAAGAAAATGAAAAAGCAAAGAGTAACTTTTTTAAAACATCAGTACATATAAGTAGTGGAGAAGATGAAGTAAAGGGACTCTGGCTCATAAAATTTGGGGAAATCCTACTTAAGGATGAATTTTATTCTTAGAATCGCTAAATAGGTCCACCTTGTGGTCCTATGAAATGAACAATCTTCACCTGATTTCTACTGTTTTTCATGCATTTGTGTGCAGCAATTAGAATCCTGCAGTAAAAGCAAAGCCAAAATAACCTCTCAGCCATTGTATTTGAATTCTAGGGGAAAAGTCCCTGCCACATGTGAAGTCGGTGTCTTGGGCTAGAAACCTATTTGATTACACCTTCCAAGAGCTGCTTATACCTCAGGCTTACATGATCCCAGGCTCCATAGTGAATATCTGGGACTTGAACTGGATATATTATTACAGTTATCAATGGTTCTAATCCAGACCAATATGGTTGAACAACAGAAAAAAATAAATTGACGATAGCTTTGTCTTCTTTCTAGCTACTTTTCTCCATGATCTTATTTCATATAAAAAATAAATTTAAGCCTAATTATTTGAAATTTAAAAGATGAAAAGACCCTTCAAATAGTTTTTTAAGTATCATTTAAACTGTTTCTTTTTCTATTCTGAATTCTGAACATTGCCTATGGAATCTCAAGAGGAAAAAGACCCCATATTTTAAAGAACTAAAGTTGGTGTAAAGTAGATTTCCTTTATGTTTATTAACAGGGATTGGCATTTAAAGTACCAACAGAATGTTGCTATCTTATTTTAAGGATGTATTCCCACACCGGGTACACAGAGTATTGTATTTTAAACAAGTTGCGGAGTAACTGGAATAAAAACCTTCCAAACTCACATAAACTCGATCACTAAATGAGTCATAAACAACTGAAACCTCGAAAACTGGTTGGTTAGCTTAGAAATTTGAACTATCTCTTTACTATTATGTAACCTCTCTTTATTCATCAGAAAACAGTATATAGCTAATAGTATTGGATTTACTAAACTTTTGTTCCTTTTCTCTGGTCTGAAATGGACTCTAAAAATGCCTACAGACATCACATATTCTTGGTAAATAGATAGAGATCATGTTCTTGTATTTTAGAATATAGTCATCAGACATAGACATTATCTTCTATAAATGGATACTTGCAACAATATGAGTGAATATGAAAAGCATTATGCTAAGTGAAAGAAATTAGACACAAAAAAGTACATCCTGTATTATCCCAATGATAAAGAAATTCTGAAAGAGATAAATAACAAAATAAGGACAGAAAACAGATCATTTATCTTTGCTTTTAGTGCTTGTATTTTTGGTGTTATATTCATGAAATCCTTGCCAAGACCAGCATCAGGAAGGTTTTCCACTGTTTTCTTCTAGAAGTTTTACAGTTTCAGGTCGTATGTTTAAGTCTTTAATCCATTTTGGTTTGATTTTTGTGATATTGTGATTTATAATAAGAAATATATATAAGTCTTCATCCACAGTTCCTGGCTCACAGCTCCCAAAACTCTTGGAAATTCCTGAGAGATAAGAGCAATGGGAGCATCTTTTGTTATGTTTGGTCTCTTGTCTTCAGTTCCTGAAATCTCTTCAGAGCCGGAAAGGTCAAATGGATGTCTTGTTAATCATAACAACCTCCTTTCCATCACAACTGGGTGTATGCTAATGAGGTGATTTTTGGAAAGCACCTAAGTAGGGGGCTGGTAGTCACAGGAACCAACCACGATTAGAGGGTTGGAACTTTCTGTCCCATCCCCTGATTTCAGGGGAGGTTGAATCAATCTCCAAAAGTCAATGACTTAATCAATCATGCCTATGTAATGATGCCTCCACAAAAACCCAAAGGATGAGGTTTGGAGAGCTTCTGGGTTGGTGAGCACATGGAGAAGGGTGTGCCTAGAGAGGGCAAGGAGGCTCCGAGTCCTTATCCCATACCTTTCCCTATGTACCTCTTTATATGTTGGTTTGTATCTTTTAATATCCTTTGTAATAAATCAGTAATCTAGTGAATAAATAGGTTTCCTGAGTTCTGTAAGCCACTCTGGCCAATTAACTGAACCCAAGGAGGAGGTCATGGGAACATCTGATTTATAGCCAGTTGGTCAGAAGCACGGGTAACAACCTGGGCTTGGGATTGGTATCTGAAGCAGAGGGTGGTCTTGTGGACTGAGCCCTTAACCTGTGGAATCTGATGCTATCTCCAGGTAGATAGTGTTAGAATTGAGTTGAATTGTAGGACATCCAGCTGGTCTTGCAGAACTGCTTGGTAGTATGGCGGAAACCTCTCTCCACCCATTGGGATTGAGATCAAGAACATTCAATTTTTGTGTGTGATGTTAAGATGTGGGTCCAATTTCATTCTTTTACATGTGCATATCCAGTTTTTCCCAACACCATTTGTTGAAGAGACTGTCCTCTCCCTATTGCATATCCTTGTCAGTCTTGTCAAAGATCAGTTGACCACGTATGTGTGGATTTATTTCTGGGCTCTCTATTCTGTTCCATTGGTCTCCAGTCTGTCTTTATGCCAGTACCGTACTATTTCGATTACTGCAGCTCTCTAATATGTTTTGAGGTCAGGAAGTGTAAAGCCTTCAGCTTTGCTCTCCTTTCTCAAGATTGTTCTTGCTATTCAGTGTCCTTTGTGATTCCATGGGAATTTTAGGATTCTTTTTTTATTTCTATAAAAAGTGCCATTGAGGTTTTGATACAGATTGCATTGAATCTTTAGATAGTTTTGGGTAGTTTGGATATTTTAACAATTTTAATTATATTAAGTGTTCCAATCCATGAACACGGGGTCTTTCTATTTGTTTGTGTCTTCTTTGATTTCTTTCATCAATGTTTTATAGTTTTTAATGTACAAATCTTTCACTTCCTTAGTTACCTTTATCCCTAAGCATTTTCTTCTTTTTATTCTTTGTAAATGGGATTGTTTTCTTATTTTTTTATGTAGTTTGTTGTTAGTGTATAGAATGCAAATGATTTTTATATGTTGATTTTGTATCCTTCAACTTTACCAAATTCTTTGATTAGTTCTAAAATTTGTGTGTGTGTGTGTGTGTGTGTGTGTGTGTGTAGTCTTTAGGGTTTTCTATATATAAGAGCAAGTAATCTGCAAACTGGAATGATTTTATTTCTTCCTTTTTGGTTTTGATGACTTCTTTTATGGTTTTCCTTGCCTAATTGCTCTGTCTGGGATTTCAGTCCTTTGTTGAATAAAAGTGTCAACAGTGGGCATCCTTGCATTGTTCCTCACCTTAGTGGAAAAGCTTTTGGTTTTTCACCAATGAGTGTGATATTAGCTGTAGGCTTTTCATATATGACTTTTATTACATTGAAGTAATTTCTCTCTATTCTTAGTTTGTTGAAAGTTTTTAACATGAAAGGATGTTAAATTTTATCAAACACTTTTTCTGTATCTATTGAGATGATCATGTGATTTTTATCCTTTATTCTGTTAATGTGATGTATCAGATTAATTGTTTTTCTTATGTTGAACCATCCTTGCATCCCAGGGATAAATCTCACTTGGTCATGGTGTCTGATCCTTTTAATGTTCTGTTAAACTTGGTTTGCTAGTATTTTGTTGAGGATTTCTGTATCTATGTTCATCAAGGATATTGGCCCATAGTTTTCTTTTCTTGTGGTGTCTTTGTCTGGCTTTGGTATCAGGGTGATGCTGGACATATAAAATTAGTTTGGAATTGCACCTTTCTCTTCAAATTTTTGGAACAGTTTGAGATGGGCTGGCATTAATTCTTCTTTAAATGTTTGGTACAATTCACCAGTGAAGCCATCTGGTCCTGGGCTTTTCTTTGTTGGGAGGTTTTCAATTACTGATTCAATCTCCTTCCTAATTATAGGTTTGTTCACACTTACTATTTTTTCATGATTCAGTCTTGGTAGGTTGCACATTTCTAGGAATTTATCCGTTTTTTCCAGATCATCCAGTTTGTAGGGATATAATTGTTCATAGTAGTCTCTTATAGTCTTTATTATTTCTGTGGCATCAGTTGTAACATCTTTTTCATTTCTTATTTTATTTATTTGTGTCTTCTCACTTTTTGTTGATTTCTTCTATTGTTTTCCCTTATTTTGCTTTTTGTTGAGGAAGACTGGCCCTGAGCTAACGTCTGTTGTGAATCTTCCTCTTTTTTTTTTCTCTCCAAAGCCCCAGTACATAGTTGTATACCCTAGTTGTAAGTCATACTAGTTCTTCTATGTGGGAAGCCACCATAGCATGGCTTGATGAGTGGTGCATAGGTCCGTACCCAGAAACTGAACCTGTGAACTCTGGGCCACCAAAGCAGAGTGTGCAAACATAACCACTTGGCCATGGGGCTGGCCCTTCTATTGTTTTTCTATTCTCTATTTCATTTATTGCTACTCTAATCCACATTGTTTTCTATCATACGCTCTATAAATTCCACTCCTGGGTATTTATCCAAAAGAACAAAAATCAGGATCTCGAAGAAAAATTAGCACTCCCATGTTTATTGCAGCACTATTCACAATAGCCAAGAAGTAGAAACAATCTAAATGTCCATCTTCAGATGAATGGATAAAGAAACTGTAGCACATACACACAATAGAATATTATTTAGCCTTTAAAAAGAAGGAAATCCTGCAATATGTGACGGCATGGATGAACCCTGAAGACGTTATGTTAAGTGGAATAAGCCAGTCACAGAGGGGCAAATATTGCAAGATTCCACTTATATGAGATATCTAAAATAGTCAAACTCATGGAAGCAGAGAATACACGAGTGGTTTCCGGGGGCTGGAGGAAAGGGAAATGGGAGTTCCTGATCAATAGGCATGAAGTTTCAGATATGCAAGATGAATAAGAGATCTCTACAACATTGAGATTACTTTGCAACACAGTATTGCACACGTAAACATCTGTTAAGAGAATGTGTCTCATGTTAAGTGTTCTTATCAAATTAAAATTAAAATTAAGAAGAGGAATATCATCAGTGGCCTCCGAAGGTCGTGGATAGAGGAGACGACTGATTACAAAGGAACAGGAGGGGACTTTCTGCAGGTAATGGAAATGTTCTATCATGACTGTAGTAGTACTTATAAGATTTTACACAATTATCAAAACTCATAACATTATACACTTAAAATTAGTGAATTGTATTGTATGTACATCAAACCTTCATACAACTGACATGCACATATTCAAATGAGGGGGAAAACTGCAAAAGCATTATTATATTCAATAAACTATGTTCATTATGTAATTATTTAATTCTTCTTTGTTCTAGTAATCTACAATATGAGATGAGCTTTAGAAAGATCCTAATCAGCATGAAACAATTGGATTATTAAAATATTTTGCTCTTATTCCTGTCAAAAGCATAGAAATGCTATCTTTTACTTAATTGATGCAGCCTAACCAATGGACACATTTTTTCAATTGTGATAAGTCATAAACTCCCTCTTATCCTCTTCTCAATCCCCTTGAAGCAAAGGCACCCCAGCAGCAACTGTTTTGAATATAGATAATAGGATGCTTCCAAACAGCTAAAAAGGCCCTGTGCACATGTAGCTTTTTTATTCATTCAGGGTCCCTGGGAAAGGAGTCATAAAAATATAAATTCTTCCATGTTTCTACTGGGGAAAAATAGCTTTAACAGCTGGATTTCCAGAGACGAAATCTTTGGCAGCTGATGTGGGATTAGAATTTAGAGCTAGCTTCAATTGAAAAAGTTGAGGTTGGAGCCCTGTAACAGAAAGGAATCTGGTTGGGGCGTGAGAGGATCTGGGTTCTTGCTTTTGCTTTGCCTTTAACTAATCACCCGATCTTTAAGTCATAAATCCATAGGGTTGTGAAAGTCAGTACAGCAGTAATAGGCCATCAATACTCATCGGTTTCTGCCAGTACAGTCACTATCTCAACCTGTAAGGTCCCTTCAGGCCCAACTGTCAGTGGCTTTGGGCTGATTTGTGCCAGGTTCAAGCTTCTTTAGGTGTACCACTAAGCCATGCTTTTGAATCTTTTCCATTCTCACTCTCCAAATGTGAGGTATATGCTGGGAATGAGTAATAGCTAGGAGCCACACCAAGGGACCCAGAGAAATCTCAGTCACTCTCCATTCTTTTAGATATCCCCTACATCCCAAGGGTACTCTGTTGCTTTCTGCCCTTCCAGCAACACGTTGTAGTCTTCTCAATAAATTCCTGTTTTTTCATGTGCCTGGAGAAGAAGGGTGCTTCACCTCTCAGCTGTGGCCAAAGCCCTAACGCAATGCATTGCAAACTTGAGCTACCTGCTGGAATTCGAAAACTAGAGAAAAAAATTAAGACAGCATGAACATTTGAATGAGTCAGTAATTTTCCTACTCTCCCAGTTTATGAGAAAGTGCTTTTTAAATCTGTAAACGTCTACCCCAACATTAAAACACTTTTGAATAATTTGGGTGTTACCTGTTCCAGGGTTAGGCAGAGATGTAAGGACGAAAATGTGAAAGACTGTAGGAGGGGCCTCCTCGTCGAGTGCTTAAGTTTGCCTGCTCCGCTGCAGCAGCCCCTGGTTTCGCTGGTTCAGATCCTGGCGCGGACATGGCACCGCTCATTAGGCCACGTTGAGGGGGGGTCTCACGTACCACATATAGAAGGACCCACAACTAAAACATACAACTATGTACTGGGGGCATTTGGGGAGAAAAAGCAGAAAGAAAAAAAAATAGATTGGCAACAGTTGTTAGCTCCAGTGCCAATCTTTAAAAAAAAAAAAAAAAGGAAGGCTACGGGATATATTAATTAGATCTGAGCATTATAGAGACCTTCAGAACTGAAAATCACTTCTCAAATACTTTATCCAAATCCTCCACTCTACCACCCTTGCCTCGGTTTCCCCAGTTGTGCAGTTGTAACAAGGAAGCCTTTCTACAACAAAGGCTAATGTAACGTAATGCAATGTAATGCAATTCTTTTCCGAACCCTCATGGTCCAGTTGATATAGCGCATGTGTTCATCCTGACTTTGGAGCAGAAGTCCTCTCTGTATGTTTCTGGCAGGCTCCCCACCAATCAGATCTGCTGTACAGTTGTCAGCTCTAGCGTACTCTTTGGGTACTTTATGCATTGTGTAAAGCTGCTTCACAGTCATTATCAATAAAATTAATTTATTTTCCAGCCAGTGGCCTCTTTTTATGTGAATCTTCAAATATGTTCCTATATTTAGGTATATTTTCTTAACCTGACATTGATGTAGAAATTGCAGTCAATCTCTCCCCTTTAAAAGTCAAAGATGTTGATTCCTAGGAGCTTTCATTAACCGCAAAAATCCCTTCTCTAATACTCAAGACTTTTACGCCCTCTCACTGAACATTCTGATGTTATAATATGGCAAATATGGCTGAGGTTATTCAGGTGTCTTTTCAGGGGGTGTATTTATACATCAGAAAGCACTTACAGGACTGGGGAAAAAAATGTCCTTCCTGGGAGAGCTTGTAATGCTGAAAGGTTTTCTGGATTAATGGAAACTGCCATGGTTGTTCAGTTCATCTTTCTAAAATTTAACACTGAACAAATTTATTTTTGCTAGAAAGATCTCTGGATCAGTTCAGAGACTAGATTTCCTCACTGAAAAGAGTTTCAAGGAAGAAAGAGAAGAAGGTGGAGAAGAAAGAGAAAATAGCGCTAGTCGTAAGAGCTAGTGAGCCAGCTGCTTTTATGTGTGAATTCACGCCACAAGCAAGACGATCATCTCTATTATATTCCATTACACCAGCAGCCACAATTGTGCAGAAAAATATTGCCACTAGGCAAATTTAAATCTCCATGCTCTTTTTACCCTTTATTTTTAATCTCAAGAAGCTCTGTTCTATTACAGACAACAAATTTGCAGCACATATGCAACCAGTGATCTGGTATTCATAGTATCAGACAGGACAGTAAATGACTAATAATAGTTCCCACCATTTTAACTCTGAGTGATCCTCTGGAAGAAAGAAGTTGCAAAGTAACCTTAAGACCTGTGTGTCAGAGATTAGCAAGTTCTGTTTCTTTGTTGTTGTTGGGTTTTGCCTCTGTTCATGGCTTAGCAGTACATCCACACATGTTTTAAGGTGTCAGAAGTACAATAGTACTGTAACTGAAACCAACATCTATAAAACTAATTCTGAAGTCCATCAGGATCTCTTAAATTATCTCAGCATAGTCACAGTGGCGCTACACACTGCTGTTTCTCTGTTTGTGAGGTTGAAAAAGGCAGCTCTGTAACATTACAGTAAAATTGATCTTTTTTGCTTTTCAAAGCTAAGTGAAAATATAGCTCCAACTAGAATGTGAACAACTGAGCGATCGTTCAATTTTGCTGATTGTGACAAATTCCTCACAGGCCTCAATATTTCAGATTTTCAGCGTCTTTCGCTGGGGTGAATGTTTAAAATGATGTCATGGCGCTGAATTGGAATTGAATGCTCACCATGCAAAACTTAACACCTCACCTTTGTGTAGTGATTTATCATTTTTAAAGGGCTTTCCCATTTGATTTTTGTAATAAGGGCAGACTTTAGTACTCCCCACTTGACACGTGAGGAAACTGAGCTTCAGACAACTTCAGCATCCGAGTTACCAATCAAAAACACCAAGAAGTGACCATCCATAATGTCCAATCAGCTGATTAGCTAGAATAAAACAAGCTATGCCCTGGTCCCAACTCGTGATGAATTCCTTTTAGCGAGAACACTCTTTTGAAACCACATGTTGAGGAGTGAAACAAAACTATAACCAAAAATAATGATAAAAACCCTCCTCTCTTGACTTGAGTTTCATCATCTTCAAAACAGGGATAATAAATCTTAGACTGTCCTGTGTTATCTACCTCTCACAGTTCTTTTAAGATTAAAATTAGATAACATAGTGGAAATTCTATAAGATGTATGTGAGTGTCTCCAAATCCCCATCTCTGGCCTCCTGTCATGCTGAGTATTATCTCTCTAAATTGTAACGCAATTCCAAGAACAAGTATCTATACTTCCTGTGTAATGCATTACTTTCTATCTTGTATCATATTTATTTATTAATGTATCTTATCTCCCTACTGGAGTTCCTTCCTGCACAGTCCATGTCTGTTTTGACTTTCTTCCCCTAGCAGGAAACCAATGTTTTGGATGAAGTTGATGCTCGCTAGAGTGAAAGTTAGAATGCATGGTCTCCCCTCTCGTTGGAGGTACCAGACCTCCTATTTCCACCTGGGAGACTTGGAATTGATTCTCCCTGTCAAAGTTCATATCAAATAACTCTTTCATTAAGAATTCACCACCTGAGCCAGCCCAATGGTGTAGTGGTTAAGTGCATACTCCACTTCGGTGGCCTGGGACTTGTGGGTTCTGATCCTAGGCATGGACCTACACACTGTTCATCAAGCTATGCTGTTGCAGTGACCCACATGCAAAATAGAGGAAGACTGGCACAGATGTTAGCTCAGCAACAATCTTCCTCAAGCAAAAAGAGGAAGGTTGGCAACAGATGTTAGCTCAGGGCCAATCTTCCTCACCAAAATAAAAAGGAATTCACCATCTCCTGGGATTTCTTTCCTTTTCAAAATCAGTAATGCCTTGATTATTCCTCCTTACCGTATTCTGACTTTCATGTATGCCCACTAATAGATAACTCCTTGGTTTTTCCTGCAGCACCTGATACAGTGTCCTGTACATATTAAGGGCCTAATAAATTTTAGTTGAATTAAATAAACATTGTCAGTTGTTGTCACCCTTGAATCAGAATCTACCTCTCACTTCCTTGGACTACAAAGCATGAGAAATATAAATCGGCTTTGTATCCCCAGAGTCCACTTTTCTAAAGCAGATGACAGGCTTACATTTCTCCTGGGCTGGAACATAGCCTCAAGGATAACCCAAATGGCCAGGATAACTCTTGGGCCACTAACACCAGGTGACCTTGTGACAAGGCCCATTTTAAGACACCCAGCAAAGAGCAAAGCAGCAAAGGAGCTAAGATTGGTCTCCTGGGTGCTTTCAGCCACTGGTTCTGAAACTCTCTTCCCCACCCCCAAGAGCTCATTGTGCTCATACCATCTTCTAACTGCTCAGAGCTCCCCACACTGGGATGGTCCTGTTCAGCTTGTTCTGAAATAGAACTAAGATCATTCTCTATTAATTACCCAGGAGCTACTCTCTGGGATAAACCACAGTTTCCAATTAAAAGCCAACCGTTCTTAAAAGCTTTTATTCTAAACTATTTCAAACAACACCCAAACATTCTTCAGAAAATATAACAGTGTAATTTGAAAGAGAACGGCTTTTCCAGAAGTGTCCCAACAATATCTAGCAGGATACCATTTATTTGACATTAATGAGGGGGATCATAAGGTTCTTGTTTTGAATTCTGTCTTTAGAGATGGCCTTATCAAAATAATCCTCCCACATCAGCTTAACTGCTATTTGACAGCAGAAGAAATATAGAGATAACCCAAACTGAAAATACTGTATTTCTGTACCATTTGGCCTTCAAAAGGTGATGGATTGACTGTGGGACTGAATTAAGCAAGAAAAGACTTTCATTTCACTTATAAAGATTTACAACTGCAAAACAACCCTTTGGATATAAATTCCCATCCTCAGACCAATATGTAAGCAGCCATTCCAAAGATCTGATTGCAGCGTCAATATAAAGAAGTATCACTGAGCATCCACCATGGCTCCAAAGAACCTCTGATTGGCCAAGTTGAATTTGAAGTCATCTTTCCTGCCTACCAGTCACTGCCTGGTTTTACAAAAATGGGTCAAATTGAATTAATCAGTGCTGGAAATAAGGTGGGGGAAAATACACATAAGCAATAGGAATCACATCTGACGGGAATCAGATTTAAGGATAAAATTCATTCTCCTCCCTACCTTACTCTTTCCTCTCCTGACTCCATATTAGCACATCCTCTCTAATTAAGAGGTATTCTAAATTACATTCGTATCATTCCAGAGAGTGGCTGCCTTGTCAGCCTGGGCCTGAGAACAGAGCAGAGTCGAGTCCTAGCTGACCTGCACTGGTGAGGAAGGATTATATTTAAGTATTATTTATATCATAATCAGTTATCTACCATTGGTTTCTTTATCTGAAAGATAAAGCCACCCTAAAATGATGTATAGTTTTAAGGTGAACAAAAGATCTAAATTTTAGAAATGGTAAAAGTATTAAAATAAATTTTAAAATAATATTTATATAACTTCAAAGGTACGAGAACTTTCTAGAGGAAGATTAGAAACCGAAAAATTCATAAAAGCAAAGAAAAATGCATATACATTTGTAAAAATTAAAAATAAAATTACAAGAAAATGTATCATAAATTAAGTCATCAGAGTCATCATAAAAAAAGTCACATGACAAATAATAGGAAAAGTGTATATTATTTGAAAGAAAAATAGTTAATAACCTAAGTGTTCAAAAGAACACAGAAGGGGAAGGAGGGAGGAAGGAGGAAGAGACAATCTGAACTAGAAACACTCTAACAAGGAAGGCTGGCCACTTTGTTGTTGACTCATGCCGAAGTTCACTATGACAACTTCTGGGAGCTCTTCCTGATCCATGATGCTGTGACCATGACCAAAGCATTCCCATTACCTTTTTCTCTACAATCTACACCATACATGGCTTCCTTTCTCCCAAATCCTTCACTTACTGGTCCTAAAGCCTCTCCCTGACATATTTGAGGGTCTCACTTGCGTATTTTTTGTGCTCATCCTCTATGTTGTCCCTACAGGAAATCTCCTTGAATTTTCCATCTTGCCAAATGACAATAGCCAACGCAAACCAATTTTATTACAACACCTAGTCTTATAAATGGCATTCATCTGTGTTTTTCTGAAAGCTCATCATTAAGCTTTGTAACTATGCCACTGAGATTGTTGTCTTAATGTGCAGTTAATGAAAATCTAAATACTTCAAAATAAGAGGGATAATTTGGGCCCATAGACTCCACATGCCCCGAGATAAGTGTGATATGGTAGGTTGTTTGGTGGCCACAAATTCTCTGTTGAATCTAGGCTGGTATTCTGTCTTGCTCTGAACCGATAGAATGTGGAGGAAGTGATGCCGTGCAAATTCTGGAACCTGAGCTTCAGGAGGCTTTGCAGCTGCCACCTATGTTCACTTAGAAGGCTGCTCTGAGTTCAAGGTACTGTGAAGAAGCCTGGGATGTCGAGAGAGAGGCCTAGCTATTCCAACTGTCCCAGATGAGTCCAGACCTGTACCTCCCCACCAGCTGAACGCAGCTACATGAGCAAGCCCAGCTGAAGAACTCCACAGTCAGCTCACCATATTGCTAGACATAATAAATTGCTGTTGTTTGAAGACGTTAAACCCAGCATGGTTTTTACACACCAACAGGGGATAGAAAGAAGCCAAAGGCTTTCAGTAGCTGGAAGGCATTTCTCTCAATTAGACACTGAAAGAAGGAGGCCTGTAGGAAGGTATGTGACAACGAAACACAACAAAAAGTTTCACTTAACTTTTTTTCATCTTTTGTCTCTGTCACTCCAATATTTGCTCCATGTGAAAGACTTTAGACTCTATGGGGCTATAAAGATATTTTGAATTATTTTATAGTTCTTTAGTAAAATCATCACACAGTGCTCTTCAGACAAGTTTTATGTCCCCACTGACAGTTTCTCATGCTGCAACATATAAAAGTGACAGGATCATCTCAAGAAATGGGAAGAAGAAGCAGCCTAGGGTAAGCTGGGTGATACGTCCTGGTTTTCACCACTCCAAGATATTTAACACAGGCGGATCTAGAGCAGGGCTGGCAAACTGTGGCCTGGGGGCCAAATCTGCCCGCCATGTGTTTTTGCATGTCTGTGAGTAAGAATGGTTTTTACATTTCGGAAATAGTCGAAAGAGAAAGTCAAAAGACTATGTAATAATATCTCATGATATGCGGAAATTATATGAAATTCAAATTTCACTGTCTAGAAATAAAGTTTTATGAGAACACAGCAATGCTCCTTCATTTACATATCATCTGTGGCTACTTTTTTACTCCAACAATTGAGTGGAATAGTTGTGATAGAGGCTGTACGCAAAACCTAAAAGGTTTACTATCTAGCTTTTGACAGAAAAAGTGTGTCAACTTCGGGTCTAAAATGCAGGTCTGAGCGTTTTCTTTTTATGTTGCTGTAATGTGTTCTATCCCATGGCAGTATTTGTGAACCCATAAATAAACACCCAGCTGACTTCCTGCACCTCATGCTCATGGTCCCCACAGCTTGTTGGTCTAACACGGAGAAATGTAAATATGTTTTAGTGCTAAATTTGGTTAGGGGACGAGAGAGAGCAAGAGAGCAGTAGATGACAGATTAAGTATTTGATGATAACAATTGAAAAAGTGACTCTGAAAACTCCATATATATGTTTCTCTCCTGGTAGGTCTTCTGAAAAACTTTTTTGTTTATAGATCAAAGCTGTTTTTGAAGAGCCAGAATAGCAAATGACTAACAGCATCAGCCCTGAAAAATAACTTTCTCTTTCCTGTTTGCTTCTATCATCAGCAATTAAAAGTTCTCCAAAAGATCTTATTGTGAGAGTGTCATTGACAATAGATAATTATATACCTAAGTAAAAAAGCTAGACGCCTTTTTCCTTACCTGCATGACCTTCCCAGGCTCCAAGGCATCTGTAGACTTCACTCTCTTCCCACCCTCACTCAAAAAGGTGCTCTGGAGCACCGTGTGATTTCCTTGGAAATCGTATTCAGAATCTATTAATATACCTTGCTTCTACAACTGTTGAAGGATTATGTAATGGAATCTCAGGATAGCAAATTGAAAAAGACATTTGGTTAAAGAAACAATGATTGTGGCCTAGAAGAAGTTTTTATTTTTTCTGGAAACAACACACCATTACTTATGAATGGGAGAAGGGGAAACAAGGCCTCCCTTCCTGTAATAATATAGTTTCAAGTACAGTTTCTGGTTTACTGAGAACCTTTCCAAATAACATAGAAAACCTTCCCTCTTTTAGGCTGCATACTTCTTTTCCCATGTTTTTTGGCTTTCCCCATTAGATCATAAGCTAATATTTATTACTTGTGTCTTTTACCTTAGTGAACATATGTGTTTGGTTTAGGTATTTGTAAAAAAAGAATAATAATCTCACTTTGATCCACCCTCCAAATCACATTGTGTTTATCACATTCCTGAGAGGGACAGGAGTATTTCAGCAGGGACATTATCCAACTGGAGAATTTTGGAGGCAACATATGCTATTATAACAGCTTTCTGGAGGGAAAACTTGTTCTAAGCAAATTTTACGATGGACGGATCCTGAGCCATTTGGTATACAGTTGCACAAAATCTATTTAGTCCTAAGAACTACATTGCTTTTGCTTCTTTTCCCCAAACCTAAAAAAGGAAATGCAAATTATAATTATCCTCACTACTTTTTATCTTTCCTTCTTAGCTATTGAGCATGACTTGTTTTCTGGTTGATTCTCTCATATGACACCACCTTTATTAGATTTGAATTTAATAACCAAATTGTGGAGAATAAGTATTTAGGGCCATGACTATCTTCCAGTGAACAAGTGGATTTATTTAGGGCCAGAGCTGGGCCCAGCATTTGCTAGGCCAGTCTATCACTTAATATATGTGTAAGCAACAGAAAATATAATTAAAAGCTGTCTTTTTTAAAAATGGAACTTTTCATTGGCTTGCTTAACTGGGAATGCAAAGGTAGGGTGAGGACCAGTGTTGGCTGATTGAAAAGATCAATGAGAGAATCATCAATCATCTCTCCATTCTGCAGTCCAAAGTGCCACCTTCATCCTAAAGTGTCATAGGATAGCAACAGTAGCATTCTTCCTTATTCACATTGAATAGAACAAAGAGAGCCCTCAGAGACTCTTGCCCAGATAAGCAAAAAAGAACTTTCTAAGAAGCCTCCAATAAATGGGTCCTTTGGGTCTCATTGGTCAAATCGTGGCACGTATTCATTTCTGAAGCAATCCTTTATAAAGAGAATGGAGTTTAGGTACTTAGACTTGGAGCTCAAGATGAGGAGATGAGGCAAGCTCTGAGTCTCACAGGCTGTGTGGCTATTTGAACGTTAACTAGCATACTTCAGAAAAGAAAGAGAAGGGAATGGATGTTAGGTACTTAAACATCAGTATCCATTTCAGCCAACCACGTGTGTGAGAAATGCAATGAGACTTTGATATTACAGAACAGCTGCACTCTCTGTTCTTTTATTGTCTTCTTTTTATTTGTTGTTGTGACTATCAAAGATCACAAATAGATAAAAGATTTTGTGTGTATTAATTATCACTACAAATTGTTCTAAAATGACTTTTTCATATTTCTAATTGAAGAACTCCTCTAAAATAACTTGATCTTTTATATAATTTTTTAATTGACTGATGGGTAGCATATTGAAATGCCTACCATTATTGTATGCTTCCTATGGTCTAGTCTTGTCACTCAAACATGTACTACCTTGTAAGCCAATGATTAAATAGAAGGTAAACAGTATTTTCCCATTTTACAGATAGCAGCTAAGAGCCAGGGAGATTAAGTGATTTGCCTGAAGTCACGCGTATGCCAGATTGCAGAGCTCAGAGTTCCCATGTTATTTGGCTTCTAAGTCCTGATTTTCTATACTATTTTGTTTCATGGAGTTGTTATAACAAATTACTGCAAATTTGGTGGCTTAAAACAACAGAAATATATTCTCTTATGGTTCTGGAGATGAGAAACCCAAAATCAAAGTATCTATACGGCCACACTCTCTCTGAAAGCTCTAGTGCGGAATCCATTCCTTGCCTATTTCAGCTTCTGGTGGTTGTGGGAATTCCTTGGCTTGTGGCCACATCTCCCTCTACTCCATCTTCATATCACTTCCTCCACTGTGTATAGTGTTGAACCTTCTCGTCTTCTCCAATATAAAGATACATGCGATTACATTTACAGCCCACTTGGATAATCCAGGATAAATTCCTTCTCTCAAGATCCTTAATTTAATCACATCTTTAGCCATTTAAGTTAATAGTTACTTACAATATAAGATAATAATCAGGTTTCAGAGACTAGGATATGGACGTATCTTTTGGGCCACCATTCAGCCCACTAAACATACCAAGCTAAAAATTTGTTAAAAGAACTCTCCATGATACAAGATTCCTATCTATTCTGGGCTCTGCTGTGCTCCTAGTATCCAACACAGCATGACGTCTTGTAGTATGTGCTCAGTAAACATTTGTTAAACAGACGAAGGAATAAATACATCAGGATGTGGAAGTGGAAAGTGTCCTAATACTGGTAGGGTGTGCCCCACCATTGAAAAGAAGCTGTGGGTGAAGAACATAGCTGAGAAAGGAAGATTGATTTCATATAAGATATTCAAATATTCTCATAAAAAAGTTTTTGACCACAAGGATGTCCTTAAGTGAATAACTTAGATATTCAGAGGAATAACTGAATATCTGCTGCGTGAATCTTTTTCCGGTTATGAGTGAGAAAGAGAAGAAGATACAAAAGGAGCAGAGGAACTGAGTCAGATCATCTTCAAGTTTGAAAGGACCTGAAATGTTGTCTAGTCCAACTTCACACCCAACGACAAATTATCACACTTGTGAAATACTGACAGCTTCCGGTTAAATGCCCCATTGCTATGGATCACACTAGCTCACAATTCAGCCCATTTTATCATTGGTGTGATCCAGGATAGTGAAGGTGAATAACACGAAACTTCAGATGTATGGGACCAATTGCACAGGGCACTGTCTGGGGCAGCTATAATTTCTAAGTTTGGGGAGGGTCCCCTAGCAAAGAGAGAGCAACTTCCCACATTGTAAATTTCTACGATCATGATCGGTTACTTGTTTTTCTGATCCATGAGAATGCAAAGCAGTCTACTAAGTGGAATTTCCACTCAGAAGTAGGAACCGAGCACCAGTGATTTTCAAATTATTTGTTGAAAACAATGTTTATTATTCATCATAAAACCCTGACAGAATGTAAATGAGTCTAACATATAAAATGCTAAAAGGCAGACAACATTATAGAGATGAGTTGATTTGCTGTAAGATTTAATACATTAAAGAAAAATGATGTAATTATTTTTCATATTTTTATTGAATGATTTTTAAATGGAAATAGGTTTAAAAAAAGAATTAAATAAGACGAGTGGTTTATTAACATCTTTGGTGTCGTAAAATTTAATAAAAAGAAAAATTCAGATATATGGGCTTGAAGAAGAAAAGACAGAAATAAACAAAAGATAAATTATTTAACAACACTGTCTAGAAAATTCATTGGGTTGATTTTTCACGTTTTTACAAGTAAATCTGGAACAATGATATCCACGCTAGTTAAAGGGATATTATGTTTTAACATCAAAGTGTTTATATTTTAAAAGCACATTTCTTACCTCATTTCTTGTAAGATGTTTAGTTACAAACATGTGCAGGTAAGCATCTTTTAATGTTTTCAAACTGTAAGTTATTTCGGTTTGAACACAAAGTTATGTAATGCTAAATAGATTAGGAAGATAGCATAGTTGAAATTCTATGTGGTGAAACGTACCGTAAAAATCCAGGATCGATCAGACTCAGCTGTCTGACTCCAGTGTTGGAACTGTGGCCTGTGAAGGAGTCTTGAGCATTTTTACATCCCACAGATGGGAAAGAATCCACCTCCCGCTAGTTAGACTGGCGGGAGAGTTCCCAAAGGTTGTGTTCGTGATCGAATGAGGTTGATTTGAACCAGATTGAAGCTCAGGAAATACTCATTGAATAACTGAGTAGCTAAGTGGGCTGGAAGACCTCTGAACTGAGTGTAGAAAGGTCTGGGTTTAAGTTCAAATATTACCACCAGCTTGGAACAAAGCTGAGGTTTTCTTATTCCCAGTCCAGGGCTCATTTATCAGGAACAATTTGCCAGTGAATCAATTAAATATAAAAGAGCTGAAGGAATATTAAAAAATAATAAAAACATTACACTTTTGAGTACCTGCTATGTCTCTGCCACAAACTTCCTATATATTTTCTTTTTTATCATAGCATCCACTGAGGTAAGTATGATTTACACTCCTTCCCACCACAAGGGAGGTTCATCAGGCAAGCATTCATGAATAGTTAAATTTTGAAGGAAATGATAGAACTCAAGAGAAAGGGCATTCCAGGTAGCAAAGGAGAGGAAATTTTTAAGCAAAATGTTTCTCCACAGTTATTGAATTGTGCCTCTAAAAACAACCTCAAGTGTTGATTTGTTTTGAAAAGAAATGTCAAGAAAACATTTCCTTTCATGCTTAGATTCAGTCTCCAGTCTTGCTGTGTACAAAAATTCCGAAGTCTTGGAATCTGAGTCGCTTAGTTTTATAAGACTTTCCTCTTGAAACCCACGTATTAATTTTTTAACAGAATATTTCATACATCAGCTTTTAATGCCAATTTATGACATGACATCCTCCCAATGAACTTTGGTGAAGAAATTAGATCAACTGCCTGAATATTTTCCTCCAGATATATTCCAGGATTTCTGTCTATCCCAAGGCAATGGCAAATAGGGACCTGCTTTTTTTTTCCATCAGGAGTACAAGGTTTCTTTGTACACTGCAAGCAAAATTTCCAGACACAAATATTTGCTGAGGAAAAGAAATCACAAACATGGAACACCTACTTAAAATTTGACAGGCACATTCCACAATTCTGCTAATAAAGATACTGTGAGCAAGATGTTGGGCAGAGTTCGTTTCGTTCCAGACAGACAGGGGCAGGGATGGGAAAAAGCAAAGCAAACAAACACTGAGTAAGAATGGCTAAGCAAATACAGTTTTGGCTACAGAATCAATTTGACATCAAACAACCACCAGTACAAATTATATGTAGAGGCTTTTCCCGCTGTGGCCGAGAGGATCTCAGCTAAGACGATTGCAAGTAGTTTTATATCAAAGGAGTATAAGCGTAGAGCCTCGGTGCCCTGGAGATGGTGACAGCTACGTCAACACTGCTGAAATAACAGATCAATCCAATCAATTCAACCAAACAGCTGGTCAACTCAGTTAAACAAATATCAGTCAAATCAACTGCCACTCCAAATTAACTTGAAAATAATCCCCAAATACTCATGCCTGTTATATATGTACGTAGTAGACACAGTGTCAGTGGGGTGGATATAAAGATGACATTTTTGCTAGAATAATTAGAGGCCTAAATGCAAATCTTTTTGGAGCTATTGCAAAATAGATTCCAATAACTTCTCAGCATCTCCCCCAGGAAAACCCTAATCCAAGACACCATTGCCCCCTACCTGGGCTACTGCATCTCCTCCTCCCAACCTGTCTCCCTGCCACCAGCGTGACCTTCTATAGTCCCATTTTTAAACAGCAGCCAAAGTGATCTTCTCGAAGAATAAACTACATCATGTCTTCCTACCGATTAAAATTCTCCCATGCTTTCCCTTCTAATTTGGATAAAATTCAAATTTTTACCACGACGTACAGAGACCTATACATGGTCAGGGCATAGCTTCCTCTCTGACTGTGTCTCCTCCTGCCACTGTATCTCTCAGCCACTGGAATGGCCTTTTCTTGCCCTAAAACACCCAAGCCTGTTGCTAATGCTGGGCATTTGCACTTGCTGTTCCTTCCGCCTGGAAACTTCTTTTCCTCCTTCTCATTTAGATCTCCAGTCTCACATCTCAGAGGCTTTCTCTGTCCACCTCAGATAAAAGAGCCACCCCTTCCATATCCAATTCCTCACTCTCCTAGTGCCCTTTTAAATTTTTGTTGTAGTACATATTCATTCCTGAAACTAGGCAGTTAATTGATTTGAGTACATATTTCTTGTCTTCCCCCCAGAAGGTGAGCTTCCTGAGAACAGATACCTGGTGTGGTGGACAGAATAATGTCTGACCCCTGTAGATGTGGACATCCTAATCCTTTGAAGATGTGACTAAGTTAAGGACCTTGAGATGGGAAGATTTTTCTGGATTATCCAGGTGGGCCCACTATAATCACAAGAGGCCTTATAAGAGGGAGGTAAGATGATGAAAGTCAGTGAAAGCAGATGTAAGGAGAGAACCAGAAGTTGCAGTGAGGTACTTTGAAAATGGAGAAAAAGGCAATGAGTTAAAGAATGCAGGTGGCCCCTGGAAGCTGAGAAAGGCAAGGACACCGATATTGTCCTAGTCTCCAGAGGGAACCCACCTTAGTAACACTGTAAGTTAGTCCAGTGAAACTAATTTTAGACTTCCGACTTCCATAACTGTAAGATTATAAATTTGCCTTGTTGTAAGCCACTAAGTTTGTGGTCATTTGTTCGAACACCAATAGGAAACTAATACACACAGTTCACTTTGTTCCTCGTTAAACCCATCCTGTCCATACCTGCCTGACACATAGTAAATAGTCAATAAGTATTTGTAGAATGAACAAACCACACACCAAAGTGTCCTCACGGGAAGACGTGGATGCTGAAGTGATTTAGACTGTATATGAATAAGACCATAATTATAACCCCCATTCATTTTAAAAAATCGTATAATATTCCCCATTCTATTTTGCTTATTTCTCTAGTGGGTAACAAAACATAGTAAAATACGTGTTGATTATATCATTCAGAAGATGTTTAAAATATGACTCTTGCCAACTTCATGGTTTACTGAAAGCTGCCTATGAAGACCTATCTGACTGTGTCTTTGGCATGACCTTCAGAGATGGCATGTTCAGGATGAGGATGTGTGACTATATGGCCACACACTTCTCCTCGGCATGGAGGAACATACTGGTTTAAAGGGAGTATTTTGTGTGGAAATATGGCTCTGGTTTTTAGAAATTATAGCCAACGATATTATGCACGGATTTGTTCCTTTATAAAAATACACAGTTTTCATTTATGGTTTATATTTCTGATTCATTTATTGACATGATATTCCCACAGGCTTAGTTGTTAGTACAGGGTAAGAAAGAAAAAAAAAAGGTAATCAGAAGAAAATGCATAAACTGTAAGTCAAGTGTTTCTTAATACCCAATAAAACGGACTCATAGTGGCATTTATCCAGGTAAATAAGCTGAAGATTAATTGCCCTCAGTTTGGTGAGCCCTTTACCAATACTCTTTGAATACAGAAAGAAACATATGCTACAAATTCAGTGTTTCTTCCCACACGATATATTTAACTAGTGAAAGGCAAACTTCAAAAGCATCAGAAATTGCATTTGAATGAAGAGCCAAATGTCATGCACATTTTGAAGCCTTCTTCTCTAGAGTTGTAACTCCCAGGAGAATTATTCTTTTTGTAATTTGTCATCCTTCAGCATTCCGAGAGTACTTGTAATGCTGCAAAATAGAGGTACTCCGCTATATTAATGTGAGAAGGTTCGTGGTATGATTACTGATCTCCTTCCTACAGGAAATCTGGATGAAATATAAACTGCTTAGTGTGTGAATTTACTTTAACAGTGATTTTGCTGATCTGGCATAGCATGTGACCTCTTGGCACACGAGTAAACTTAAACCAGGCACCTATTAGAAAGGATGCTGCGCCCCCACAAGTGCCAGCGGATCTTATAAAAAATATCTGAAGGAGTCATTATAAGTCAGAACTCTGAAGCCTGTAAAAGGCTTAAAATGATCCAATTAAATATATATTAATGCATATGATATGTATATATATTCACACACATACATAGATATGTTTATATTTGTGTGCATATGACTTTATGCGTAGTTTACACAAGAGCTGATTTAAAGATGCATTTATATGAAATAAACAAAATTCACGGAGGCTGTGGCATTGATTTGAAATCTATTCGTGAAGGACTGCCAACCTCTGAGTCAGGTGTGGCTTAAGAGTATCTAGGGGCTGGCCGGGTGGCGCAGCGGTTAACTTGGCACGTTCCACTTCGGCGGCCCGGGGTTCACCGGTTCAGATCCCGGGTGCGGACATGGCACCGCTTGGCAAGCCATGCTGTGGTAGGCATCCCACGTATAAAGTAGAGGAAGATGGGCATGGATGTTAGCTCAGGGCCAGTCTTCCTCAGCACAAAGAGGAGGATTGTCAGCAGATGTTAGCTCAGGGCTAATCTTCCTCAGAAAAAAAAAAAAAGAGTATCGATAGTGGTGACAGAAGCTAACAAGAATTGAATACATAGAGTGTGTTGGTCAATGTTCAAAGCACGTTACATGTATTATTTAGATTTGTCCTCACAATAACTATGTGAGAGGAGTGTTATTAGATCCCCCTTCAGAGTTACGGAAACACGCAGAGAGGTTGAGTTGATAACAGCTCTATGGTTGAGCAGGCGGCAGAGCCAATCTCTGTGCTCTGGCACTTTGACCTTGAAGCCCATGCTGGTCACCGTTTCATTCAGGCATATCTAGAGGAGAACCCTGAGACTGCCTACACCCTTGTCCTGCCCTAGAGGTTTCTGTCAGTTTCCTGATTCTTTATCAATTCTCCGGTTTCTACTCTGTTTATGCTAATCACATAGAAGTCTCTAGCCTTCTTTCTACAGTTGTTTAATGATCAGCAGAGTCTTCAGTACTGTGCAAAATCTCTGTTTTTTTTGGTAAAGTTCTGTAACTTAAGGAGTGCATCCCCACACCCTTATAGTTTATGTTCTGCAAAGTAGCTGCTGTGTATGATCCAAACTTGCTTATTCTTCTGTCTGAACAGTGACAGAAGTTACCTAGATCACCCACATCTTCTGATGAAAGGGAACAACTTACAAGTGAACTGCTACCTAAACCTCTCCCCTACCCCCACCCCTGTTTCGACATCAATAAGTACATGGCAATCTATGTGCCCTATCAAATATTTCTTCTGACTAGTGCCACCTAGGGGACTTTCACTGGTGGTGTATGGGAGGTTAAGTTACCAGCGCTCCACAGGCCACTCTGCTGGAAACATAAGTACCATATTACCCAGCCCAAGTTCGTAGACAACTCACAATCAGATTGGGGATTACAGTAGACACTGTTGGTTTCCTATCCACCAGGCACTCCTCTCTCCCATCTTCTCATTAGTAAAGTCAGCCTTCCATGATAGAGACTACAAAAGCCAGGTCTTTATGCTCTCAGCTTCATTTGCTCCTGGAAATGGTCATGGACCTACTTCTGGTCAAGGAAACTTAAGAGAAATCTTCTAGAGAGTTTGTGGAAAAATTAGCCTGCATGAATTAAGCGAAAGTGAGATGGGCAAGATGATCTCCTTCTCCTTTTTTGCTTTGTCCTTCCCTTCTATCCCACTCTTATATGTTGGGATGTGAAAAGTAGGTGTTTGAATTGTTGCAGCCATTTTGTGACCATGAGGAAAGACCAGGCTAATGAACTGAGGAATACAGAGTGAAAATAAAGAGTTTAGGTCTTTCCTGAGATTTATAAGCCACTGAAACAATTCTGAGACAACATAGCTGTATACCTTTTGTTATCTGCAAGCAATTAAATGCTTAAGACAATTTTAGTTTCATGTTCTGTTTCTTGAAGCTAAAAGCAATTCGACTGATGTAGGGAGACAAAACACAAACATTAGAAGTAATTTGAGAAGAATGCAAAATAGTGTGTACTCAGTGGCAAAATACTTCTGGCCATAAATGCTGTAGGTAAGAACAGAAATGATGCATGAGTTCGTTGCCAGCTTCATGAGTGCATGAGCTTCTCTTGGACCTCAGGTTCCTTTTGACATTCCAGTTAGAAGTGCTTGTCATTTTAGAACATTCTTTAGGGGAAAGAAATCATATTCTTTTCCTTTTTTGCATTGATATGTGCATTCATTAAGCATTGGCAGCAGAAAAAGATGTAAACTTTAGAAGAAAATTTTTCATTGTGAATGACCTATGTGGTACTGATACTTACGAACTTTGCAAAATCTCATATAGACAATTGGATCAATATTGAAATGAAACAGGAGTCTCTGTTACCATCTTAAAATTTGAATATATTAATTTCCTAAAAAGTATTTATGCATAACATTTTCCATGAAAGTAATTTTGTTTGAAATGCCACATTATCATATGATAGTTACAATCAGCATTACAGCATTATGGTGTAAAAGGAACAAGCCAACATTTGCCCATCTCTTCCTTATGGCGTAAAAACAGTCGTCAAGTCTTCTCATCTGGGAATTTTAGAACAATTTGTGGTTTTTCCATAATTCTCTAAATTATTTAGTAAGATATGAAACTATTCCATTTTCATCCATAGCTAATATTTTTCATTTACTGGAACTCTCACACTGATAACACTATCGAGAGGAATCATTTCAGTTGATACTGAGTTTTACACCATTCTATATCAAATTCCTATTAAAAAAAAAACCTAAGCTTTACATATAACCATTTAACTATGCCATATATTGTTATATAGATGTAATATATAAAAGTATATAGCTATATATATGATCAGGATATATAAGATCTGGTGAGGCATATTATATATATACAGACGTATGTATATGTGCACGTATACACATATGCATGTGTGTGTGCCTGTGCGTATATGTGTGTGTGTGTGTGTCACCTTTTGGCTTAAAGAAGAAAAGTTTGGTTTTTGTTGATTTTGTGTATCAATGATTTTCATAGGTATGCATATTCTTACATTGTTGTACTCATGTATATGGACAAATGTGTGCCCCAACTGTTGTTTTTATAAAAGCGCCATTGCTATGTAGTCTTTTGAATAAAACTTCTTACCAGCATAGATATTTTGTTTTGAATATAAAGTTAATCTAAATAACGCGAGGGGCGGGCCCCCACTGTTTGGCTCAGAAGTCTCAAGGCCTCGGGTGGTGCGCTGTACTGTGATATAATGAATTTTGAAAGAAGTCATGTTTTAATTAGTCACCTTTTGTCATCTCCTTTCAGTTTTAGATTTGCACAGATGGCCAGGCTGCGTTTGGGGAATTGACAGAAATGCACCATTTTGCATTACGAAAACGCAGCATCTATACCCAAAATACTTCTCTTCACAATTGCGTTTTGCTTTCATGCATCATTAAATAGTGTAATAATTTAATGATTTCTCAATAAAGTGACAACTTCACCCCAGGTTTGATGTAGGGCTCTGTGCAATACGTTAACATAAATTGACTTTCGGTAAACCTAAGCGATAGAGACCCCCTGGGAGTTACTGAGGCAGAATTTTTTTTCCTTTGCAACCTTATCTGATAATGTGGCACAATCAGCTTGGATCATATGCAGGTATTACGTGCTCCATTTGCATTTACTAGTATGTTCTTTGGAAAACATACCCTCTGTGGTTAAGGAGGTTTCTGCTCTGATATTGCTATTGAATTTTGTTTCACTGGTTGAGTTTTCTGGTTCACTTCTGGGATATTGCTATTGACTGTGTGCAAAATTATCTCCTTGGGCCAGAAAATTCATCTGAACATAGCAACGCTTGACTTCATCCCCAGAGAGAGCCTGTAATGTCTGATGAAAAGAAAAGTGAATTTAAAAAAATATGTTTATATACTATGTACACAGAGTGTGAGTGTGTGTGTGTGTTTGGGGGGCTTAGAAGGGAGCACACATGCATTGGACGTGGGATGAATGCAGATCCAGTAAATCAGTGTTTAGGATACAAATAGGAATTGCCAACACTCAGAAAGTCATCATAGTGAAGATTGGGCTACAATGATTTAAGCCTAAAGTTGCCCAAAATGGTGTGTTACTAATTTGTATAACATTGAATTTGCTATGAATAAGCAACCACATAAACTATGATGTTGAAATTTCTCCCTACTCTCTGATTATACAGTCTTTGAAGGTTTTGTGCAGCATATCATTAATGCTAAAATACATACATATAATGTATGCATGCAGTATAATTATGACAATAAAAAGGACACCTGTGTACCCACTCTGCAGCTTGAAAAGGAGAAAATTACAATATCTTTGAAGTTTCTTGTGTTACTCTCTTTGACTGCAAACTGCTCCTCTTCTTGCTCCCTCCCCAGATAACTGCTATCCTGAATTTTGAGTGATCGATTTCCTTCCTTTTGTTTATCTTTATAACATACGCACATATCTCTAAACAATATTTTATGCAGCTTTGCCTGCTTGCTTTTTGTCTTTATATAAGTGTAAGATTTCACATGCATTCTTTCTTTTTTTTTTCTGAGGAAGTTTGGCCCAGAGCTAACATCTGTTAACAATCTTCCTCTTTTTTTGCTTGAGGAAGATTAGCCCTGAGCTAACATCTGTGCCAGTCTTCCTCACTTTATATGTGGGTTGCCCGCAAAGCATGGCCTGTGAGTGGCGTAGGTCCATGCCTAGGATCCAAACCCGTGAACCCGTGCTGCCAAAGCAGAACGCACTGAACTTAACCAGTATGCCACGGGGCTGGCCCATCGCATGCATTCCTTTGTCACTTGCTTTTTTCACTCAATATTGCGTTTTTGAGATTCCTCCATTGATATTCCCTGCTCTTTTTCAGTCTATCGGTACACCACAATTCGTTAAGCCCTTTTACTGGAGCTCTGCATTTGGCTTGTTCCCAGAGTTTGCTCTGTTAGTAATGCCACTGTCAGCTTCCTCATACAGGTCATCCTTTGTACCTTTGCACAAGTTTCTATAGATTATATACCTCTGAGTAGAAGGAGAGAGTTATGGGATAGGTTATAGGACAGCATCTTTATCTTTTCTAGGTGATGACAAATTGTTTTGCAAAATGGTTGTACAAATTTACATGTCCACCAACAAAGTGCGAGGGTGCTGGCAGTTCACCAACACTTATGTTTAGCCAACTTTTTAATATTTGACAGTCTGGTCAGTGTGCAATGGCATCGCCTTGTGATTTTAATTTACTTTTTCCTGATCACCAATGAGGCTGAACATCTTTTCACAAGCATAATGATATGCTTTTTTCTTCTCTGAGATGCACATTCAAATCTTCTGCCAAATTTTCCGTTGAGTTTATCAACGTTGTCTTATTTCTGATTTTAAAGTGAATAGATTTTACATTTTATTATTAAATATAATGTTTGATACAGATATACCTTTTAATTCTAAGTCCTTTTATTGCCAAAAAGAGCTCCCCTCAACTTTTAGTAGGTTAGGGTTTTTTTTTTTATCACGAAAATCTTTTCAAAAAATTGTCAAATGCCTAAATAATTTTCCAATTTTAGGATCATCATATGTTTTTGACTTGAACTAAACTTGTGCTATTGAGATGAAACCAACTTATTTGTGGTAGTTTAATCTTTTAAGTACCCTACTGAATTGAGTTAGCCATCCCTTGCTGAACGTTTTTTCTTCTAAACTTATAAGTGAGATTGTCCTGTAATATAATTGCCTTCTACTATCCTTGTCTCATAAAATTACTTAGAAATTTTTTCCTTAAAATTTTATGTCGGAATAGAATTTATCTAAGCTTGGAATTATCTATTCATTGAAATTTGCTAAAACACCTCTGAGATACCATCTGTGCTTGTTGAAATATTTTAAATTATTGATTCCATTTAGTTCATTATTGTGAGTTTATTGAGGGTTTTAATTTTTTCTTGAGTCAGCTATGTAATTTATATTTTTCTAAGAATTCGTTCATTTTAAAAGTTTTAAAATTTCCACATATAAATTTGTTCAATTTTCTTTTAATACAAACTGAAGCTGTAATTATACTCCACTTTTTCACCCATTCCTAATAGTATTCATTTGTACTAGCTCTCTGGTTTTTTTTTTTTAATTGTATTGGTCTTTTGAAGGAAGCAAGCTTTGTTTTCTATTTCATTTTTTATTTTATTTTTATTATGTTCCGGTTTTGGCTATTTTTATTTATTCTATTTTTTCTTTTCATAAGCTCTTAAGTTGGATGCTTAGACAATTTTTTTCAGTTTTTAAAATATAAGAATTTAAGTGATAAATTTCCCTCTATGATCTGATTTTGTTGTATTCTTTAAGTTTTGATATGCAGTATTTTCACAGTTTGATTTTAAGTATTTTGAATTTTCCATTGATTTCTTTTTTTTTTTTCAGATTGGCATGTGAGCTAATATCTGTTGCCAATCTTTTATTTTTCTTCTTCTTATTCTCCCCAAAGCCCCCCAGTACATAGTTGTATATTCTAGTTGCAGGTCCTTCTGGTTGTGCTATATGGGACACCACCTCAGCACGGTTTGAAGAGTGGCACCATGTCTGTGCCCAGGATCCGAACCGGCGAAACCCTGGGCCGTGGAAGGAGAGTGCGCAAATTTCACCACTCCACCATGAGACTGGCCCCATTATTTCTTCTTTAATTCATGGATTATTTAGGAGTTTTGTTTTGCTTTTCATTTTCTTATGATTTTCTTATTTTTATTTATTTATATTGATTTTTAGTTTCATTTCTTGTGCTCGTAAAATGTGATCTGTGTGATATTTGTTCCTTGAAATGTGTTGAGACGCGTTTTATCCATTAGAATAATATCACATTTCTGCAAATGTTCTAGGTGTGCTTAAAAAGAATGTATATTCTACAATTTGGAAACAAAATGTTATAAATATATCCATTAGATAAAGTTTATTAAATGTATAATTCACATATTCTATTTTCTTCCTAATTTCTTGACTAATTCTAATTAGTCAAATTTCTAATTTTCTTGACTAATTTTTTTAATATTTCCTCTTCCAGTCCTGAGAATCAGCAATTTTCCCAAGAAGTCCTGCTTCTTCTCAGTAAGGAAATGGTATTTAAAGACCGGAACCTCAGTAATTAGGATATTCATTGCTACTGCATTTGTCATTGCTTCCAGGATTTTTTCATGATACGAGCTAAGAAATAAGATTTATGCATAATAGAATAAAATAAATGTATACTCTTATTTTCAATTCAAATTTAAGATTTCACATTATTTTTATCAACTCTTGATTTTTGCATCTGTATCTCTTTTCTATTTCCTTTCTCCTACATGGAAAATCTAGTCACTAAAGACCTTGCCATAATTACTTATTTCATAAATAATATATATAACAATATGATTACCATTTAAGTTATTTGTGAAATTTGTTTTATCCTTTGGGTATATTCACCAGGAATTATATTCAAAGTCCTTTATTTAAATTCACTCAGAATAGTTCTTACTTGTGTAGTGTAGTCTCCAACTTGGTATATAGCTAGTTTCTTTTGATTCATTTTGTTTAATAATTTTGTAAAACATTTATATGGATCAAAATACAAATTTTAAAACAACGCATATTCAGAGAATCCAGCTTCAATCTCTGTTCTCTCCACTTTGGTCTGTTCCTTCCCCACAGTAATCTGTCTCTTTGGTTTTGGTTTACACTTTCATTTTTTAATATAAACATATAGAAATGTGTGTATGTATGTTTCTGTGTCTGTGTGTATATATATGCATACACATCCATAGAGCTTTTTTAATGAAAAGAAGCATCTTTCTTTTTATCATGAATAGTAAATGCTTTTTCCACAACAATTGATATGACCATGTAGTTTCCATCTTTAGATTGATCATGTGGATTGTTTGGTTTTAAATATTGCATCTGCCTTGCATTCCTGGAATAAATCTCTCTTGATCGTGGTGCATTTTTTGGCACACATTGTTGAATTTGATTGGCTAATATTTGATTGATGATTTTTCTCTGAATGTTCATGGAGGATATTAGTCTGTATTTGGTTTTTTGGGGTTTTTTTGGTCCTATCTTTGCCTGGTTTTGGTATCAGGGTAATGCTGGTCTCATAAAATGAATTGAGATATGTTCCTTTCTCTTCTATTTTCTGGAAGAGATTGTATAAAATGGGTTTCATTTCTTCCTGAAATGTTTGGGAGAATTCTCCAGTGAAACAGTCTGTGTCTGGATATTTTGTTTCAGAAAGTTTTTTTCTTCTTTTACACACTGGGGATTTAATTTCCTTCTTAGTTACAGCTCTATTCAGGTTGTCTATTGGTTTTCTGTTTATTCTCTCTGGGATGTTTGCGCTGTTGTTGCTGTCTCCTTCCTTGCCATCTTGTTCACTTTTCAGTATCCAATTTTAATTTATCCTTAGTGTTTTGAGTATATATCTTTGCATAGTGATTTTAGAGGTTGCTCCAGGGGATTCGTACATTCCTAAGTTATCTCATCTACTGGTTTCCATATTTTATGATTTCGAGGGGAATGTAAAACCTTACTACTCTTTAGGTCTGTCTTCCTTCCCTCTTTATGACATACTTATCTTAAATATTAACTGTCATGCATTAAAAATCACGTCAATGTTACAATTTTTACTTTCAATCATCAAACATAATTTTAAAAATTCTAGAGGATAAGAATAGCCTGTTATATTTACCCAGATATTTGCCAACACTGTTGCTCTTTACTTGTTCCTGAAAACTTTGTGAATTTCTATTTCTTTTTCTTTGCTGAGACTTTCATTTGTCCCTTTTTGTTCCCTGAGAGTGTTTGTAATTGCTTGCTGGAGCATTTTATGATAGCTGCTTTAAAACCTACGTCAGATAATTCCAAAATGTGTGTCATCTTGGCACTTGGCATCTTTTGATTATCTTTTCTCGTTCCAGTTGAGATTTTCCTAGCTCTAGAGATGATGAGCAATTTTGCATTATATCCTGGACTCTTTCTGTTATGAGACTCTGGTTCCTATTTAAATCTTCTGTTACAGCATGCAGGCAACCTACTGAGGTTCAGAATGTATGTCTGTGGTTCAAATGTCAATTTAGTTTTCAAAGTCTTTGCAATACTATTTATTCTAGCCTGTCCCACCTGTGTGCTTCCCGGAGGCCAATCTGAAACCTGGGCAGTGTTCCACACCATTGTTCAATTCTCAAGGCTTTCACCATGTTGATTCTAATTGGTTACATGCACAGGCTGCTCTAGGTTGTGCCCTGGGACTTTATATACTGATGTAAAGAATTGCTTTATTCAGTTCACTCCTTTCCATAATCCTTCCTCCACTCTCAAATTGGGAGAGTGAGTTGATTTGCCCCCTGGATGTCATTAGCTTAGGGCAGGAGAAAAATAGCTGACAATGCTCCACCCAACAGTTTCTATGACCATACCCTTGCAAAGGGAAGGGATGATGCGCTGCTTAAATTAGCGGGGGCAAAGATACTCAACAGGGTTCTCCTCACAGTCTCTGTAGCTGCCACGCCCAGAGGTGAGTGGGAGGGATGCCATCTCTCCTTGCATTTACTTAGCACAGTGTGGTGATGGTCAATGGGACCACTTCCCACAGTCTCTGAGGCCACAGCACAGAGCAGGGAGTGGGGAGTCATAGACCTGGCGTTTGCCTGGAGTAGCATAGGTATCTTCAAAAGGGTTTGATCTTCCAGGTCCTTTTGTAAAGAGAGTGTGTTTTTGTGGAGTGACATTATTTTTGAAAAAGTTTGCCTGTATTATTTATTTAATATGATCCTTCAAGCATCTTCAAATTTTCTTTTTCATGTATTTTAAAGAACTCCAATGCTTGTTTGTTTATACTGTCTCACTTTTATTTTACATACAAGCATAGTGAATAAATGAGTATTCTGTCTTTTTAAGTTAAAGAACCAAGCTCCTTAATAAACTCTTTAACTTTGAGTTCTTGCCTTGATCTTTATCATTTAAACTACCTGAGAAACAGTCACTCTCATGGTTTTTAGGATTTTGTTATGCTCTACATATTTTTTAAAAGATTAATGCTAATGATCACATGTATATATGATACTTTAAGTAGTCCCTATACATATTAATTGTCACATTAAAATAAATGTAATAAAAATATACACTCACTACCTTATCTTTGACCATTGGATGTTCAAGTTATCATAAATTATGTACTTTTTACATATATAATATAATATTTTATATAACATACATTTTCACAAATTATATAGTTTTCAAATTTTCATAATGTGTTAACTTTATTTCCCTTAATCATTTGCTTGCTTTTTATTTCTAAAATTCTTAGTTTTCTGCAAATATTTTCTGTCACCCATAAAAATTATCTATAGCATGAATTGTTTATTTCGGAAAGAAACCTAGTATGTTGTAGCAAAGCTTGCTTCAGAAAATGCATGTTAAAATTGATGACTGACAACATCTCTCATCTTCTTTGTGGAATCCAACATCTAATAAAGCTTGTGCATCTGAAGCAGATGGACAATCTTATGCTTTCCTATAAGTCAAGGGAAGACAGGACTATGTGCTTGGCATGCAAGAGCCACTGCGATTGACTTTCTAGGCAATGAGAATATCAGGATGAGCTGTGGAATAGACAATTTGGAAAGAGCAGATTTAAAAATCAATTTGAAGAGTTTATATATTATATGTAAGAAATTACTTTCCATTTCTTATCAGCACAATGCAGCTCCTGTCTGTGGACACTGTGGGAAGTTTCTGATAGTGTCTGGAGATATTGTGAGTAGAAGTGAACTGCTTTCTGGTTTTCTCAACTGAGTACTTTAGCAAAGTCAAGATGACCCTATTAATACCTTTAATCCCCATGGGCCTTCAAAACTTCCCTCCTAATCCTCGATTTCTACCCATAATTTCATCGTCGTGTGTTAATAACACACAACCCAGTGTCCATTGGTAAAATTGTAGCAGTGACAAAAGATTCAGAAAATCAGGGGATCTTTTTAGTATTTTTGCTATTTGAGGCAGCTGCCATGAAGAAGAGAGAATATCATTATCATTGAGCTACCTCTTCTTTCTGAAAAATAATATTGCTAACATATTCAGAAGAGTTCTTTAATTTTTTTCCAAGACTTTCTGCATATTTTCAGGAAAAGTTACTAAGTGGACTAATTTCAGCTTTAAGTGAAAGAGGGCTGGTAGAGGGACAGGAATCCATGATGTCAGTAGGCACTCAAGATTATTCTGACATTTCACTCCACCATCCTTAGGGCAAGCCACCATCTTCACGCCGCTTGATCTGAAGATCAAAGAGCTAATTTGTCTCTAGACATCAACACTAGTCTAGACAACAAGAGGAAATGTGAAGGGTAGTGAAAAAAGGCAGAAACTAACTAGGTCATTTCTATGGTAAAAGACTTAGCTAAATGCCCCAACCAGAAACTTGTGCTTACACTTTATTGATTGTCACTGAGTTACATGGCAGTCCCAACTTCAGGACAGGCAGGGAAATATTGATGCCCCAACTTAACTGGGATTCTATTTGTCAAGGGAACTAAAAGATTAGAAAGTGGCAAGTTATCTAAAATATGTACCACTGTGTTCCATATGATATATTTTAATTTCTTTCATATTGGGACCTCAGGAGATTTGTATCTTTTTTCTTATTACAAAATGTATGTTTGCATGTGAGCAAGTGCTTGTACATATAAGAAAACGTGGGAAACACATATATGCAACAGCACACATATGCAGTGACAACAAAAAAGGAAAATATATCACTTTTCATTATGAATAGAAATTTTTGATTGGCAAATTATTTTTTTGCCCTTTTCTCCCTAATCTTGCTTTTGACTTCCTATCTCTTAACTATTTCATTGTAGTATCAAGAAGCAATGATAAAAATAAAATCTGTACCAAGCTATTCTGTTTTCATACACATTTGGCCATACATAACATTAGACCTAATACAAAATTAAGATTTGAATTATTGGCACAATGCAAATGTCCAGGAAATAGTTTTCTTCTATAAGCTTAATTTGTATCATAAAAATAATGCAGACTTTGAATTTAGGGTGAGCCGCTAGGTAACTATGACCTGGTAATGTTTATTATGACTTTCTCTATCTCAGAGAGCAAATTTGCCTCCAGGTATTATCAAGAAATGGGTTGACTTTGAAATCCTTATATTGATGTTTGACTTAGTCTATATTCTTACTTTATTTTAATAAAATTACTGTGGAAAATTTTCTGGACCTTATTTTCAGAAATTACATATGAGGATTGAATAAATAGCTTTTGTAAGAACTATGGTAGCATCTCAGAGAGTTTCCTCAAATCTTCTTTAGAAGTGGGGCCTTTTCAAAAACCAGTGTATTTAGAGATGCCATTGAAGAACAAAGGTTGGTATTCTAAAAGCTTAAGAAATAATGTAAACAGAACTCTTGTTTTGTTAAAAATATAAAAGAAGAAGAAACAAAGACTCTAAGGAACATTTTCCCCATAATTCTGTTCCAATAATACTAAAATTAATTATTTAAATATACTTTAGTATAATATGTTATCGGCATGGTAAGAATTAATACCTTATAGCTACTAATGAGAATTAGAATATAGTCTCGTATTGCTTAACTCAATACCATTTTTATACAGTGAAATGAAATATTGTCTACAAGAAACTCCAAAGCCAGGTCATATTATTTTTGTAATCTATGTTCCTGGTTTTTCTCTTTACTTTTAATCTTAGCAAGTCAAATCATCATTAGGACACCCACAAATTGTTGCAATGTTTTACAAGATAAATGGCAGGGACAAATTAGAACTACTGTTTACTTTTGTAGTGTCATAAACCAATATATTCTAATTCTGCACTGGAAACAATGACCATTGACAACTTAAAAAGTGACAAGTCCAGGGGCCGGCCCGGTGACGTAGTGGTTAAGTTCATGTGCTCCACTTGGGCAGCCCGGGTTTCAGGCGTTAGGATCCCAGCATGGACCTAGCACCACTCATCAAGCCACACTGTGGCAGGCTCCCACATAAAATAGAGGAAGATTGGCCCAGATGTTAGCTCAGTGACAATCTTCCTCAAGCACAAAAAGAGGAAGATTGGCAACAGATGTTAGCTCAGGGCCAATCTTCCTCACACACACACACACAGACACACACACAAAAAGTGACAAGTCCAAACAGAGATGTGCTCCAAGTGTAAATCAGACTTCCTTTTGTTCTAAAAAGGAATGCAAAAAATATCAATAATTTTTATATTATGTATATGTTGAAATGACAATGCTTTGGATTTATTAATTTATATAAAATATACTGTGAAAATTAATTTCAACTATTTCTTTGCTTTTCAAAATGTGGCGTCTAGAAAGTTGAAAATTACACATGTGATTGGCATTATATTCTTAGTGGGCAGTGCTATTCTAAATCCTTCATTTCTTCCCTCTTTCTTCTGGTTTCCCACAATAGTGTGACTATGAAATGTGCTAGAGTCATATTGAAAATATAGGAGGGAGGTTGGCATTGATTTTGGAAAAAGCACACATGAACAATGAAATTTTCATTTTGGAGATAAATTAGAGGTTTCCAAACTTGGCACTCATTGTAAGAATTACTGTTAATGCTGTCTGAACATGTAGATTCTAAAGTTTCTCTTTCTGAGATTCTTTTTCCAGGTCTAAGAGAAGGTTCCAGAGTTAGCATTTTTCTTTCCTTCCTTCTTTCTTTCTTTCTTTCTTTTTTTTGCTGAGGAAGATTCTCCCTGAGCTAACATCTGTGCCAGTCTTCCTCTATTTTGTATGTAGGTCGCTGCCACAGCACAGTCACTGAGAAGTGGTATAGGTCCATGCCCAGGAACCAAACCCAGGCTGCTGAAGTGGAGGGCGCTAAACTTAACCACCAGGCCAGAGGGCCAGCCTCCAGAGTTAGCATTTTTAACAAGAGCCTCAGGACTAGGAAAACTGGGAAACCACTGACAGAGGGAGATACAAAATTGTTATGAGTTGATTTAAAAATTAAATTTCATTACTATGTAGCATATGTTTCTTTGCACTGACAACAAAATCTATAAAAAATTAAGCATGTGTGGTTTAGAGAAAGAAATTCTAGAATGACATTTTGTTTTATTCCCCTATAAAAATAGCACTTGCTTCATGTATACTCTTATGACCTCAATTAACCATAAACAAGCTCTCTCTAGTCCATATGGTTTCTTCTGGTTCTAATTAACTAATGTAAAATGGTAGTTTATATTTAACAGAGGAAGTAGATTTTAAAAATAAAATAGGTTATTCAGAGCACTTGGTAAATAAGAAATCTTGGAGGGGGGTGCTAGTGATCCTGATAGTATTCCAGAAAGGGAGTGAGCAAAGACCCTGATAAAAGGAGTCCATATCAATGTGAGTGTTACCTTACACCTGCGTCGTAACATTCTCTTTTCAAGCACTAAATACAAAAGGAGTTTAGACTGGTGTAACAAACAAAAGGAACAAAGGAAAGAGGAAAGGGAAAAAAGAAAGGAAGGAAAGAAGGAAGGAGGAAGAGAAGTGAAGAGATTGGTCTTTTTCTACTCCATCTCCAGGGGTCAATAGCAATCAAATTGTTGCTTCTGTCTAAGATGACACTGGTTTTGGCTACATGTTTTCCCCTTTATGTGAAAAAACAAATTAACACAAGATGGGGAAACCTAGTAATTATGGAATACCTTAATGTCTGGTGTCTTACTCGCTTGACTTCTTGTCTATAAAAGACTCTAAACTGTATCTTGCCTGGAGTTTGAGTGTCTGCACTGTCTTCCAGCCTTCTCAAATAATGCGAGAAAATGTGTCTGTGTTTCCAAACCTCTTGGCTTATTTGTTAACTTGCAATATGATTTCTATGTTCCCACATATTTGACAAAATACTTAAAGACGAACACTGCCATATATGGCTGTAAAATATGCTAAAATCCCATGCCTAGGAGCAAGACAAAAAAAACACGTCAAACACATTTTATTTGTCATAATTAAATCCAAATAGTTTCATGGTGTGTAACAAATGTGCAATAGTTTCAATTTGTCCTGTGACAGTCCTAATTTTTCAACTAAAATAATTTACACCTTAATACAATCTTGTAACTTTGGTTTTCGATGAGTTGAAATACTTCTAGCAAAGATTTCTTCATGGTCTAAACATGAAATGAAACTTTACAGGACTTGAAAATATTTCTATTGAGGTTGAAGAACACCGAATTTCTCATTCTCGAATGACAATGAACTGTCACAGATTCTAAATGCAGTTCCAAAATGAGCACTGATTAATTATCCCATGGGGATCTGTGAAAGCATTTTCCCCAACCACTAGTTGGCTTTCCAAGACTCTTGGGATAAGTGGTTACGTGCAAACTATATCTCATATGGAGACCTTCAAAAACTACTTGAATTTGTCCAGTTTCAGCAAGCCTAAAAAATAGTGAAGCCTGAGAAAAATGCTTTTGTTTCTTGATGTGCTGTCTGGGGAAGTTACATTTTATTTGAATTATGACAGACATGGCACATGTATCTTTTATGCACTGGAACAAATATGGACATTTCCTCAAATTGTTTTCACATCTATCCTACATAGTTTTAAAGAAAAATATTTTTTCTTTATTGTAAAATTAAGCTGAAAATTGTAACGTTCTGAAAGGCTATTTTATTATGGAATATTTAGGCTTTACACTGAGTTCTGGAAACATAATTGATTTGCACAGTTATTAAAGCATGTTGACTTTAAATACCAGTGACTATATCTACTCTTACATGGGAAAATATGCTATGTCTAGACAATTTTCTAGAAAACTGTTAAAAAATGAAAATCTGGGAAGAAAACAAGATATGAAGGGGGATAGTTATAGTGGTTACTCTTGGTTCCCCCAGATCCTGGCAGATCAATTTTACCATTTGAGCACCCATTCCCTTTTCCTCACTTGGGTGCTTTGCTTCTAAGGTGCCACCACCTGTATCTGTGACTCTCTTTGGAAGAACTCCTGTAGGTTCCTGGAGCTGCTTTGCTCACACATGCAGAGAATCAGAGCGCCTGGGGGGTTTTAATCCCATGGGGAAACTTTAGCAATGACCTGCAGCCATCTTGCCTTGAGGCCAGACTCTAACATAATGAAAACTCCAAAACTCCCTGCAAGATCAAGATTGCCTAAATTCCCACCCTTCTCTCTTTTCTCCCTCTTCCTTGTCCTGCTTCCTGGACTTTCTTCTTTCTCCTGGGAGCACCTCCCAATCAATTACTTGCACACAAATCCTTGAAGACTTACTTTTGTTTAGGTCTGGTGGCTTTCAAAGTATTTCATAAACATTATGTTATTAACCTGCCCAGGTGGGCAGGTGAGCATTTTTATCCTTATATTAGAGGTAAGGAAACAAAGGCTCAGAGATTCAGTGACTTGCCCTGTGTTCACAAAACTGGTGAGATGAGATTTCCAGAACAGTGTTCTATTGAGTACCTTCCTACCTCCAGAATAGGAAAATCATCATCTGATGCAGTTGTCCTATGTGAACTGCCCTGCATGTCGCCCATGCACATATAGTTTGCATTGTACCTGCTAGACTTTAGAAACCAAAATGGATCCACTCTGAAAATAAAGTTCCTTTTCTCTATGATAAGGTACTGGTTCAAGTGTTTAACATTTTTTATTTGAAGATATGTGTTACATAAATGTTGTTTTGACTTTGTGCTTTTGAAGGGGCTCAGAACCTTCTGCTTCAGGGGACTTAAAGAAAAAACAAGCTGTTTTGGAAACAGTAATGGAAAATCCTTTCCAAAGGAGTGAGTTCATTTCCCTATGGAAATAATAATTGGATTTATCAAAGAATGACTCCATCTCCATAATTGAAGCTCATAAGCCTTTCTTATTCTCGACTCTTATTGGAAGCACTATTTAACATACGCTAACTCCTTCATAAGTATAAACTTCTGGACAATATTGGAATTGCGATCTATATTAGCTAATGTGTCACATTTTCATGAGACATAAATTAGATTTTTATGTACAATTTCCTTGTCTTTAAAGAAATGTATTGATTAGACATTTCTGTAGCCTCTGATTGCCCAATGTGTGACCTAGTTTAAGAAAGCTTTCCAGTCTCTTTCAAAAATTGAAAATTATATCCTTTCCCTCTTATGGAGAAGTACCATTTCTTACTTGTTTGTATTTTCCTTTTAATGTTTATGAGACATTAATTCCTTATAGATGATTTATCTTCGAAATTACCCAAGTTTCAAAACTTCTAATATAATGATAAGAACAATTTTCTATAACTCCCAATTTCAAGATGGTAAATGATCTGTCCTCTCTCCCCAGCCACAGCAGCTGCATGAACTGTTAGCTCGCCTTTCACTCCGATGTGGTCTTCCTGTTAAGTAAGGTGATGGCTTTGCCACAATAGGTTCATAATGCAAGTGTTTGGGCCACAGAGAGAAAGGAAACAGTGCCTAAATTCAGTTCCAGCTGCATTAGCTGGAAGTTTATAATTAAAAATATATAGATAGGGGCCAGCCCCGTGGTGTAGTGGTTAAGTTCGGCACGCTCCGCTTCAGCAGCCCAGGTTTGCTCCTTCAGATCTGGGCGTGGACCTACACCACTCGTCAGCCATGTGTGGCAGCGACCCACATATAAAGTGGAGGAAGATTGGCAACAGATGTTAGTTCAGGGCTAACATCCTCAGCAAAAAAGAAAAAGAAAGAAAGAAAGAAATATAGAGATAGCTAAAAAGGTAAAGAGAGTAAATTGGTAATAAAAAATCTCTCAACAAAGAAAAGCCCAGAACCAGGTGGTTTCACTGGTGAATTTTACCAAACATTTAAAAAAGAATTAGCACAAATCCTTCTAAAACTATTTAAAAAATTGAAGAAAAGGAAACATTTCCAAACTCACTCTATGAGGCCAGCATTACTCTGATACCAAAGCCAGATAAAGACATTGGAAGAAAACTGTAGACCAATAATCATTTTTAATATCAAGGCAAAAGTCCTCAAGAAAATACTAGCAAATTGAATCCATCATCCTATTGAGAGTATTATACACCAGGACCAAGTGGGATATCTTCCAAGAATACAGGGATAATTCAACATATGAAATCAATCAATGTAATACACTACATTAATAGAATAAAAGGGGAGTAAAAAGATATGATCATCTCAACTGGTGCAGAAAAATCATTTGACAAAATCCAATACTCTTTCATGATTAAAAACAAAAACAAAACAGACTAGGAATAGATGCCAACTTCTTCAACAAGGTGAAAGGCATTTATGAAAACCCAATAGCTAACAGTATACTCAACGGTGAAAAAAAACCTTTCTCCCTGTGATGAGGTATAAGACAAGGGTGCTGTTGCTGGAAGTTCTAACAGTAATTAGGCAAGAAAAAGAAATAAAAGGCATACAAATTGGAGAAGACAAAGTAAAACTATCTCTATTTGCAGATGACATGACCTTACACATAGAAAATCCTAAAGAATCTACAAAAAAATCCCAGAACTATAGAGACAATAAATTCAGCAAAGTTGTAGGATATATGATCAACATGCAAAAATCAATTGTAGGGGCTGGCCCCGTGGCCGAGTGGTTGGGTTCGCGCGCTCCGCTGCAGGCGTCCCAGTGTTTCGTTGGTTCGAATCCTGGGCGCGGACATGGCACTGCTCGTCAAACCACGCTGAGGCAGCGTCCCACATGCCACAACTAGAAGAACCCACAACGAGAAATATACAACTATGTACTGGGGGGCTTTGGGGAGAAAAAGGAAAAAATAAAATCTTTAAAAAAAAAAAAATCAATTGTATTTCTATGCACTAGTAATGAATGAACAGTCTGAAAAAGGAAATTAGGAAAAATAATTCTGTTTACAACAACATGAAAAATTACTTAGGAGTAAATTTAACTGAGGAGATGCTTGGTTTGTATAGTGAAAACTATAAAACATTGCTGAAAAAAGTTAAAGAAGACCTACATAAATGGAGAGACAGCCCATGTTCATAGATTGAAAGACTTAGTATTGTTAAGATGGTAATACTACCTAAAGCAATCTGCAGATTCAATTTAATCCCTATTAAAATCTCAAGGGACATTTTTGCATAAATGGACAAACTGATCCTAAAATTCATATGGAATTGCAGGGCACCACAGATAGCCAAAAGAATCTTGAACAAAGAGAAGTTGGACTACCCATACTTCCCAATTGCAAGATTCACTGCAAAGCTACAATAAACAAAAGTGTATGATACTCTCAAGAGGATAGACATATAGATAAGTAGACTAGAATAGAGAATCTAGAAATAAACCCATAAATTTTTGATCAATTGAATTTCAACAAAGTGTACCATTCTATCAGGAAAGAATAATCTGTTCAACAAATATTTCTGGGACAACTGGGTACTTACATGCAAGGGGTGAATTGGGCGCCTGTCTCACACCGCATACAAAAACTAACTCAAAATAGATCAAAGGCCTACATGTAAGTGCTAAACTCTTAGTAGAAAGAATAGGGGTAAATCTTCATGTAATTTGGCAATTAATTCTTAGATAAGACTCCAAAAGAACAAAGAACAAAAGAAAAAGTAGATAAATTCCACAAAATCAACTTTATCAAAATTAAAAATTTTATGCATCAAAAGAAACTATCAAAAACGTAGAAAGACAACCTACAGAATGGGGAAAGTATCTGCAAATCATATAGCTCATAAGAGTCTAGTATCCAGAATATATAAAGAACTCTTACAACTCAATAACAAAAAGACAAACAACCCATTTGAAGAACGACCAATGGACTTGTTCTTTAGACATTTCTCTAAAGAAGACATAAAAACCAAAAAGCACATGAAAAGAAGTCAACATTATTAGTCATTAGAGAAACGCAAATCAACACCAAGATGAGATATTAACTTACATGCACTGGAATGGCTATAACTAAAAAGAAAAAAAAAAAACCTTGAAATAACAAGTGTCGGTGAGAATGCAGAGAAATCAGAACACTCACATATTGCTGGTAGGAATGTTAAATGGTATAGCCGCTGTGGAAAATAGTTTGGCAGTTACTATAGGATCCAGAAATTTCACTCCTAGATATATACCCAAAAGAATTGATAACAGATGTTCCAAAAACTTGTACAGGAATGTCCAGAGCAGCACTATTCCCAATCACCAAAAGGTGGAAATAATTCAAATGTCCACCAACTGTTAGAAGCCAGGCACGAAAGATTACATATTGTATGATTCCATTTATACAAAATATCCCAAGTAAGTAAATCCAGAGAGGCAGAGAGTAGATTAGTGGTTGCCAGGGGCCTAAAGGGAGAGGATAATGAAGATTGACTGCTTACTGGGTGTGGGGGTTCCCTTTAGGGTGATGAAAATATTTTGGAACTAGATAGAGGTGATTGTTACACAACATTGTGAACGTACTACATGCCACTGAACTGTATACTTTGAAATGGTTAATTTTATAGTATATAAATTTTACTTAAATAAAAAAAACGCTGTGGCACACAGAATTCAAAGATAGCGCCCCCAAGATCCCCATCCCCTGGTGTGACTGCCTTGTATCTTACTCTTCCCTGAGTGGTAGTAGAACCTCTGAATGTGGTGAAATGTCACACCCATAATTAGGTTACATTATGTGGCAAAGAGGAAGAAATTTTATAGATGTAATTAAGGCCCCCTATTAGTTGGTTTTGAGTTACTCAAAAGGGAGATTATCCTGGATGGTCCTGACCTACTTAGGTGAAGCATTCAAAAACACAAGCTGCGGCAGCAGATGCTCTCCTGCTAGCCTTGAAGAAGTCAGGTGCTATGTTGTGTGAGGATGGGGCCATGTGGTAAGGACCTGAGGATGGCCTCTAGGAGCTTAGAGTAGTCCCTGATCTAGAGTTAGCAAGAAAACGGGGACCTCAGTTGTACAGACCTAAGGATGTGAATTCTGCCAACAACCAGTGGGCTTGGAAGCAGATCCTGAGCCTCAAGGAGACTGCAGGCCTAGGCAACATCTTGATCTCAGCCTCCTGAAGCCGAGAAGGGAACCAGCTCACCTGTGCCTGGAGTCCTATGCATCCAACTGTGAGATAATGCATTTGTGTTTTCTTAAGCGGCTAAATTTGTCACACAGCAATAGAAAACTTAGAGGGATAGAGAGATTTCACCACAGTGAAGTTCTCTAGTATACCCTGAGTCTGTGAAAGCCCAAAGGACTAGTGAAACCCACCAGAAATCGACTTAAAAACAACTGGCACAGTATTTACATCCAATGCCAAGGGGTAGAAGAAACTGAGTGCTACCTGGGCTTTACTGTCATGCTGTTGCTACAAATCTACTTCTCTTAGAGTGGATGACCATAGACTCCTAGATCTTTCACATGTTATGTCTTAAATACTTGTACTTGTCTTCATAGCTAGTTACCAGCTTTTGTGTTCCAGATCTTAAATATTAATATTCTTTTGGTTTTGTTAAAAAGAGTACTTTCTGTCTGCCATTGAGGATGCACCATGGTTTTCCTCTTGCATACTGTCTGATAGTCTTCCCTTCACCACGATGGAGCACCTATACTTTGAGGAAGTGGTTGATGGAGAAGAGTTTTGTTTTGTTTTATCTTTAGTTGTCTTGTTTGCCCAGTACTCAGAGTCAGAATTTCTTCCCACAAATTCACGGAGTGTTAGGGACCTGTGCACACCTTGTTCCCAACTTTATTTCTTCCCCACTAGGAGACATCCTGACCTTCCTCTTTCATGGAAAGAACACAATTATTTGGGCTTATCTTTTCTGTTTCAGGAGCCCAGGGATAGGCTTTTTGTGTTTTTTAACTTCTTTCAGCTTGTTTTCTCCCTCAGTGACATCAAGAGTGCATTTCTCTCCCTCACTGTCAAGTCTTTTCAGCCCCAGCTTTCCTTGTGCACTCAGCTACTCCTCCACCAAAGTGGAACAGACGCTGATGGCCATGTGCTCCGCCCTCAGCCAAGTGTCTGGCAGTGGCCACTAATAAAACCATCTGTTACCAGGGTGAGTCCATAGCCTGCCACTGCTGTAATTTGGGGAGGCACGGACTTTCCAAGCTCCTCCATTATTAGAGGGCCAATGGGGCCCCTGAGGCCTACAGCAACTGTGTACATAATTACATGAAAGACTTCGATGGCTTTTCCATTCACACTGGGTGATATTAGAGCAGGCTAATACTGCTGTTAGAAAACTAAACCTGAAGGGTGAGCTGAGGACAACCAGGGCTGGAACATGCAAACTTAAACATTAGGTGCTTTATTTTTTTTTTAATTTTTCTTTCTGTTTTAATTAGGGATCCTACATGAATCATTCATTTGATACAATACTCAGCACACAGTGGATACTGGCTATGCATGAGAGTATGGACTAACAAACTGAGCCTTAGAGAAAAAGGAAGAGGAAGGAATGAATATGTCACAGGCACTCACAATTTGTCATGACTTTATAATCATTATTTTACCTAGTTGTCATAATGACATTATGTGATATGTGACAATAATTTACAGTTTCAGACGAAGCTCAGAGACATTGACTGTGGTACATGTGATGGCACAGTAGTGATATGTGGCAGAACTGGGGTTCAAATCCAGGCTTCTTTTATTCCAAACTCTTTAACCTTTCTCTTACACCCCCAGAGTAAGCAACAACAGCAGCTTCCAAAGTAATCATTTTTGTAATATTATCACCTCTTAGGTTATTCTCTCTTCCTATCTATCTATCTATCTATCTATCTACCTATCATGCTCAGGGTTCTGAGAGATAAAAGATAAGGAAAATGCCTTAACTCATTTAGTTAGGTATATACAACTGTTCCCCTGGATATAGCTTCCGCTCTGAATTCTTGTTGCTCCCTCAACTTTATGGTCTGAGCTAGACAACCTAGAAGCTGTGTCTTTCCTCTAAATTTGAGGCAAAACTTCTCAATCCACTCTTTGTCTTCTGTCTTCTAAGTGGCACTGTGGCACCTCTAGCTCTCAAGAGGAGAGATGCCTCAGAACCAGAAACCATTCGGAATGTCCAAAGGCCTTGCTAGGGCAGAAGTTCCCAATGGTCAAAACCCCACCCATTCCCCCTCTCAGTTTAACCTCTCTTTCTTTGGAAACTCTTCTTTTCTTCTCCCTTACTTCTCACCCCTTCTCCGACTTCCTTAACCTGGCAAGTTGCACCTGGTTGCAGAGAATGGGACAGTGGAGATAGGGCCCCTTCCCCTGTCACCTCAAGAAACACTGTTCCACATAAACCCCCTCAATCATTTTTCTTGGTGCTACTGTCAGTAGCAGGGTTTTTAATATCCTCAGTCGTTCTTGTTCCTCTCTCCACATCATCTTCCATGTCACGTTCTTGATCTTGTTATTTTCTAGGACCTCTGCTTTAGAGGCAGATATGATGTGTGGTAGGGAGGGTAGACCATAAAGCCTGTATAATTATCATTGATAACTTTACTCCATCTCAATGAGGTATTACAGGGAAATGGATATGCTACTTCTCATATGACAATTTTGCAGACGTAAAGAAGATTTAGAAATCTGCGACTTGCCCCGACAATGGTTCCACGACCTCATAATAATAGACGGCAACTCTTTGTGGATTTCAGCTACCTGGTCAAGCTAATTTTAAGCTTCCCACAGCATGAATTGTTTAATGAAAAGTGTATCTTTCACTAGGCAGTGCCACAAGCACAGAATTATTTTGAAAATATTTCTAAAATCTAACATCTGTTGTGCTTCCATCTCTTTGCCTCTTGACTCGTGCAAAACCTCAGCATTTCCTGTAATTTCTGTGGACCTCACTTTTCTTATCTGAAGGAGATCAGCCTTATGAAGTGGATACATGTACTTTGCAGAGAGATCTTTCTATGGCAGTGTTCCCTAAGCTTTAACATGCACACAAATCCCCTGGGGATCTTGTTAAAACACAGATTCTGATTCGCTCAGTCTGAAAAGGGGCCTGGGAATCTGCAGCTGCTGGTCCAACCATCACACTTTGAATACAAAATATCTACGGTCCTTTGTTCCCTCCTATGAAATGGGTTGTCAGAATCCCTCATCACTCAAATGGAAAGAGTCGTGTGATTTATAAAATTTTCTCACACATTACCTCATTGGATTCTTAACACAGCCTGTGGAGTAGACAGGACATTTATTATTTTCACTATTTAATAAATGAGGAACCCAAAGCATGGAGCGCTTCAGTGGCCTGTCATGTCTAGTTAGTAGCAGAGACAATGCATAAACTTGTTCTTTTGGCTCCTCATCTGATATTCTTTCTGCTATGTCACATTGGCATTCAATCTTATATAGTAATATTGGTCTTTATAGTGAGAATATTGTACCAATTATCTGCTTTAGAAGCTACCGTAGTTACGTGTTCCGAAGTCTTAAACTAATGTGAACCACCCCGCACCCAGAAAATTGGGTGTAAAATGTTGTTTGAATTATGCAAGTACATTTTCCTGGGGAGGGTCTGTAGCTTTAATCAGATGCTCAAAATGGTCAGTGACCAACCAAAAAGTTTGAGTACTGGTCAGAAATTAGTTAAAATGTACAAAACAAGGAGAATTTAAAGCATTTTTTTAAGATGATGAAAACAATCATTTGGCATCAAATAGCTGGATGGTCCTGATGAAAGTTTGTCTTATAGTCTACAGAACTTGGATATCAGATTTTGCTCAGTAGGAGGTGGAGGAGCTAGCAGGATGAGAATTGGCTAAGAGAAGATATGTGGGCTGCCTGTGGCTATGTATGCACATCTGTGTTCCCGACCTGAACACCTGCACCTGCCCCTCAGGTCCCCACCATGCCCAGGGGCCAAGGATGTCCTTAGCAGTTCAGAGAGCTTCTAGACCTGGGATCCACAGACTCTTTCTATAAAGGGCCAACTAGTGAATATTTTAGGCTTTGCATGCCAGATGGTGCCTGGTGCAAGTACTCAACTGTTGTAGCCTGAAAGCAGCCATAGACAATAAGCGAATAAATAGGTGGGGCTGTGTTCTGACAAAAATGTTATCTACACAAACAGTGCTGGCCAGATTTGGCCAGAAGGCTGAAATATGCTGACCCCTTCTCTGGATAAACATTTACTTACCTAGAAGCAGATAGTGGTTGCCATGGCTTTATAAATACCCCCATGTTCTTCTTTTAATGGAGGGTGCAAAGTGCTCTGCAGAGAAAAGCACATCTTTATCATTGAATACAGGGATACCGTGGAGATATTGCGGGCTTGGTTCCAGACCACTGCAATAAAGCAAGTGTCGCAATAAAGCGAGTCAAACAAATTTTTTGGTTTCCCAGTGAGTATAAAAGCTATGTTTACACTATACTGTAGTCTATTAAGTGTGCAATAGCATTTTGTCTGAAAACACAATGTACAGACATTAATTAAAAAATACTTTATTGCTAAAAAATGCTAACCATCACCTGAGCCTTCAGTGAGTTGTAATCTTTTTACTGGTGGAGGGTCTTGCCTTGATGTTGATGGCTGCTGACTGGTCAAGGTGGTGGTCGCTGAAGGTTAGGATGACTGTAGCAATCTCTTAACAGAAGACAACAATGAAGTTTGTTGCATCAATTGACTCTTCCTTTCAGGAATGATTTCTCTATAACATGCAATGCTGTTTGATAGCATTTTATCCACAGTAAAACTTCCAAAATTGGAGTCAATCCTTTCAAACCCTGCCGCTACTTTATAAACACAGTTTATGTAATATTCTAAGTCCTTTGCTGTCATTTCAACAGTCTTCACAGCATCTTCGCCGGGAGTAGCTTACATCTCAAGAAACCACTTTCTTTGCTCTTCCGTAAGAAGCAACTCTTCATCTGTTAAAGGTCTATTATGAGATTGCAGCAATTCAGTCACATTTTCAGGCTCCACTTCTATTTCTCTTGCTGTTTCCACCACATCTGCGGTTACTTCCTCCACTGAAGTCTTGAACCCCTCAAAGTCATCCATGAGGGTTGTGATCAACTTCTTTCAAATTCTTGTTAATGTTGATATTTTGACCTCTTCCCGTGAATCAGAATGTTCTTAATGGCATCTAGAATGCTGAATTCTTTCCAGAAGGTTTTCAACTTACTCTACCCAGATCCATCAGAGAAATCACTATCTCTGGCAGCTATAGCCTTATAAAATGTATTTCTTAAATAATAAGACTCGAAAGTCAAAATTACTCCTTGATCCCTGGATTGCAGAAAGGATGATGTGTTAGCAGGCCTGAAAACAACATTAATCTCACTGTATATCTCCATCAGAGCTCTTGGGTGACCAGGTACATTGTCAAATAGCAGTAATATTTTGAAAGGAATCTTTTTTTTCTGAGCAATAGGTTTCAACAGTGGGCTTAAAATATTCAGCAAACCATGTTGTAAACAGATGTGCTATCATCCAGGCTTCCTTGTTCCATTTATAGAGCAAGAGTAGATGTAGCATGATTCTTAAGGGCCCTAAGGTTTTCAGAATGTTAAATGAGCATTGGTTTCAACTTAAAGTCACCAGCTGCATTAGCCCCTAACAAGAGAGTCAGCCTGCCCTTTGAAGGTTTGAAGCCAGGCATTGACTTCTCCTCTCTAGTGATAAAAGTCCTAAATAGCATCTTCTTCCAATAGAAGGCTGTCTTGTCTACATTGAAAATCTTGTTCAGTGTAGCCATTTTCGTTAGTGATCTCAGCTAGATCTTCTGGATAACTTGCTGCAGCTTCTACATCAGCACTTGCTGCCTCACCTTGCACTTTTATGATATGGAGATGGCTACTTTCTTTAACCTCGGGAACCAACACTGCTAGCTTCAAACCTTTCTTCTGCAGCTTCCTCACCTCTCTCAGCCTTCGTAGAGTTGAAGAGAGTTAGGGCCTTGCTTTGGATTAGGCTTTGCCTTAAGGGAATGTTGTGGCTAATTTGATCTTCTATCCAGACCACTAAAACTTTCTCCATATCAGCAACAAGGCTGTTTTGCTTTCTTTTTTTTTAAGGATTGGCACCTGGGCTAACAACTGTTGCCAATCTTTTTTTTGGTTTTTTTCTGCTTTATTTCCCAAACCCCCCCTGGCGCACAGCTGCATATCCCAGTTCCAGGTCCTTCCAGTTGTGGGATGTGGGACACCGCCCCAACGCGGCCTGACAAGCGGCGGCGCCACGTCAGTGCCCAGGGTCCGAACCCTGGGACACCGCAGCGGAGCGCGCCAACTTAACCACTCGGCCACAGCGCCGGCCCCAGTTTTGCTTTCTTATCATTCATGTGTTCACTGAAGTGGTACTTTTAATTTCCTTCAAGAACTTTTCCTTTGCATTTACAACTTGGCTGATTGTTTGGCCCAAGAGGCCTACCTTTTGGCCCATCTTGGCCTTTGCCATGCCTTCCTCACTAAGCTTAATCACTTCTAGCTTTTGATTTAAAGTGAGAGATGTGCCTGCAACTATTCCTCTCACTTGAACACTTAGAGGCCATTGTAGGTTATTAATTGGCCTAATTTCACCATTGTTGTGTCTCAGGGACTAGAGATGCCCGAAGAGAGGGAGAGAGATGGGGGAATGGCCAGTCAGTAAGGGAGGCAGAACATGCATCACATTTATCAATTGTTTGCTATCTTATATGGGTGTGGTTCGTGGTTCCCCAAAACATTTACAATAGTAACATCAAAGATCACTGATCAGAGATCACCATATCAAATATAATAACGATAAAAAAAAGTTTGAAATGTTGTGAAAATTACCAAAATATGACACAGGGACGCAAAGTGAGTAAATGCTGTTGGAAAAATGGAGCCGATAGAATTGCTTGACAGAGTGTTGCCACAAGCCTTCAATTTACAAAATATGCAATATCTGCAAAGTGTAATAAAGCGAAGTGCAATAAAACAAGGTTTATCTCGTTAAAGTCACGAGGGACATCAGTGTTTATCTGTCCCACCACTTCATTTTCCAGATATGAACACTTAAGGCCCAGAGAAGCTAATTGCTCAAAACAATACAACTTACAGGTGGAAAAAGCTTAAAACTTTGAGCGGCATCTTTTGATTTATGAAATATCTTTTGCAGAAAAAGCCAAAAGGAATATGAAAATGATTAAAGTCAGCCCCAATATGTAGACTGTGTCCTTAATACTTAAACTTTCTAAACTTTGCTTTAGTTTTCATTCAGATGCATAATGTAAGAAATCATTAAATAATGAAAACCATTAGAGTTGCTAATATTTTGTAAAATATCCCCTGGGGACTCTAAGTGCTGGCAGAGTTCCAGATTTTTGTCCCCAAAGCCTGCAGGATGGAAAGTTGAAGGAGCCAGATTTCTTCTTTGGGGAAGGAAGTTTCTCTTAAAACTTTCAGCTGAAAATCTTAAATTTAAGGGGCCAATTATCTGCAGTAAAGACATTTTTGTGATACTGCCTTGCCCGGGTTTGTCACTGTTTACCCTGGGTAAATGCTTGTCATTCCTTCCTGTCTGTATCACAAGCCACTACACACCTTATGTTGGTTTCCTAGTTTAAGCCACTGAAGGAATGTTTGTTTATTGTTAAAAATGGACCTACGTGAGATTGAAACAACTTTCTGAGTTGGAAGCAAAGCAATTGCTCTTCTGAGTCATTTGCAGAAAAGACATTAAAGAAAAGCCCTTTTATTTTGTTCCTTTTACATACCTAAGAAAAAGACAGAAAACATGCAATAAAGCTGATAAATTCTGCATTGACCTTTATAAAGGCATTTACTTCCCATGAAAAGTACTGGTGAGTTTTAGCGCTATAACCTCTTGGAAGCCGAGAATGCAGTTGTTTGTTATTCTGAAATGGTGCTGTGCTTGCTTGGCTCAAGTGCCACTGGTTCTGTGAAAGACTTCTCATTGGCTTACAGTGTTTTGTTTTGTTTTTTTTTCCTTCGCCCTTGTTTTAACATCTCTGGCAATTTAGGAAGCAGAAAGAAAAAATAAATAGGCCTAAAGGACAAGTTAAAAAATTAGCCACCCCCCACCACCAGCCCATCAAAGCTGTAAAATTTCACATTCTATAATTTACAATCTTTACAAAGAAGAAAAAATTAATTCCAATAATGGGGAACTCCTCAAGAAAATCGGACAGATGCTTAATTCACATTTTAGAGAGAGAAAAGTCAAGCATAAAAAAGACCTGGTCTGCCAAGGTTTAAATAGCAACGCGTGCTTCTACAGCAACAATTTTCCTTGAGAAAATCTACCATATGCTTTGTATGAAGTCCATCTGCAAATGTAATACCCAGATGCTTACTCACCCCTTCCAGAAAAGCTACATTCTAAGCGAACATCTTCTGTGACCTAAAGAATTTATAAAGGAATGGCATTTTCGCCTGTTTCTTCTTTTTTCTTTTTAATAGCATTTTTTCATTTTAAAGTAATAGAAATATATCTGGCGAAAAATTGTAAACCTCAAAAAAACTGTAAAGAAGAAACAGCAATCACACCAAATCTTATAACCAAGAGATAACTCTGCATGTTAGTTTTACATAAATATGATCACAATTCCTTTTCCCTTTTGCATAGCCACCTTTTTATTGAAAATACACCATATACGCATCTGGTTTAAAAAAATCGGAGTATTAAAGAGTTTTGAAAGAAATATGAATATTTCTTTCCTCTGAGATTTCTTCCTGAGAGGTCAACACTGTTAGGAGTATAGTAAGTGCCCTCCCAAAATTAGTGTGTACATCCACAAGCATAAATAATTGTGCATCTGTGTGTGGGGGGTGTGTGTGTGTGTGTGTGTGTACAAAAGGGGTCACAGAATATGTGCTATTCTCTGCATTTTGATCCTTTGACTTAATATTTCTGGAGATTTTTTCACATAGATCAATCCCAACCTAGTAACAGCTTCAAAATATTTCTTTTAAGGTCTGCTTGTATTTAATCAATTTCCTGTTGAAGAGCTTTGAGTCTCTTTACCTCATCTTCTTGCCATGTTCTGACAACAGTGACGAATTAAAAGAAGCCAAGAAACCATATACATGAAGGTCATGGAATATTCATTAATTACGTGTAAAAATTTGTTACAGTATATGTGATAAATGAAATAAAAATGCAATAATCCTGCTAAACAGTTTAAGAATTTTGCATCTTTGTTTAGTATTTAATTTCCTGTTTTGCTTTTTTTTTTTTTAACATAAACGTGCAAAGCCAGAATTTTCTAAAGGCCGGCAAAGGCCTTTAAAGGTTTTTCTGACCTTGTAAATTAGTGATGTCTGCCTTTATTTTTCAGGGAGATTTATTTGCAGAAATGCAGTTAAAAGCTATCTTTTTTTTTTTTTTTGAGGAAGATTAGCCCTGAACTAACTGCTGCCAATCCTTCTCTTTTTGCTGAGGATGACTGGTCCTGAGCTAACATCCATGCCCATCTTCCTCTACTTTATATGTGGGACGCCTGCCACAGCATGGCTTGCCAAGCAGTGCCATGTCCACACCCAGGATCTGAACTGGCGAATCCCAGGCCGCCAAAGCGGAGTGTGTGCACTTAACCACTGTGCCACCGGGCCCTATTTTTTTTTTTTAATTAAATTATCTATTGAACGGATGAACACATGCCCATAGCTTGAAAGTCAAATGGTGCCTGAAGATTTAGAGTAACAACAAGGCCAACATTCTGCCCTGACTCTCCCCACTCCCAAATCCTGCTCATCAGAGCTCACCACTTTCAGTTCTCCTATTTCTTCCGTGTTTTATCTTTTTGTTTGTTTGTCTTCACCAATAACAGGAGTCATTGCTTTGGGTTGATTTATAATTTTACACAGTACGTCTTGAATTTCTAAATTGGAATGTGTATGGCACACACCCCCTCCCACATCCTCCAAAGCTAGTTATGCTATGGATTTAATTAAACCAGTATTTTGTGTTTTCTTTGTTATGCCTGTGGACATACTGCTCACAGTGAAGCCGAGTAATGGACTATCATTACTTTTATTGTATAATTTCTTTTTGTTTTTCTAGGAATTAAACAAGGTTTTAATTCTTTCACTTGCTTAGGGCTTCAAGTAAACTTTTTTCCACACCTTTCGACAGGCATGGTCTGGTCTGGCAGATTCTCTCCCTGATCCATTCCTTTTGTATTTCTCCTTCCTGACACTCTCTTTCTCCCTGCCCTAATCTAGATGAGCAGCCCTCTCAGCGTCCTGTGTAGCTGTTGGATCACAACATCCCATCGGCCATCACCTTGGAAATTTCCAAACTTCTAGCAGGTGTTGGATCCCATGCTTCTTGTTTCCTGGCCCCTGTATTTCCTCCAGCATGTTTATTGGCTCCTTAGAATGAAGCATCTCCTGCAGTGGAGAGAAAGAGTCCACAAGAGAAAACTTAGCATTCGCAAACTTAGTGTCTCAAATATGTTTTTATTCCAGCCTCACACTTTAATAACGTGCTTTAGCGAGAACCCTTTCCCCTTCCTTTTCTTATCTGACTTGGGCCCTATCTATCTAGACACATGTCCTTCTATTTAAGTGCTTTAGTATTTTTTTGTAATTTGCTATCCTCAATTTTATTTCTGAATTTTCTGCTAGGCAGCTATCAAATTGTGCAGATCAATTCTCTAATTTTATCATTTCTCTTTCACTTTCCATCTAATTGTCTTTTTATTTCTACTCTTTAGAAGCTGGCCTTAACTTTACCTTCTAATGCTTCTGTTGAATATTTATTTGATTACTTCTATCATAACTTTAATTTCCTAGACCTCTTCTTATCTGATTGCTCCTTTTCATGGCATCCTCTTGTTTTGCTTTTAAGGTGCAATATTAACTCCTACTTCTCTGAGGTTATTAACTATTGTTCTTTTAAAAAAAGATATCTCTTCTGCCCTTAGCATTGTCTCCCTTTCTTTGAATTTTATCCTCAATTATTCTGGTCTCTGCTTTTCATGATGGAGGGCTTTCTCAAATATATGATGATCTTTCTTTTCATTCAAATTTAAGAACAAGGTGTTAAAAGGTTGATGACCGAGCTGGTGGGCTGGTGACCTTCACTGTAGGGTGATTGGGTGGAAAGCTGGCTTTTTCTTGGCAGTTTCCAAAATGTCAGCATTCAAGTGACATTTTTCTGGGATCTTTCTGTTTCTCCTGAGAAAGAGCTTCTAAAGTCCCACAGGGCAGGGGCTGTGTGGTCGGTGATGGGCTGGGTACTAGTGTGTGAATGATGAACAGGAGCAGGAGGCTTAGGGGATGGGGTCTATAGTCTCATTTAGTTTTCAGGCTTTCACTAAATACCTCTGGTTTTATTTTAGCTCCTGACTCCTTCCCTTCTCTGTACCTCTTGTCCCCCGTTAGTGGGTCTTTGAAGTCTCCTTTCTTCTGAAAAAGATAGAGGAGGAATGCTCTCTGGTTGCACCCACACCTTTGAAGGTACCTCATCCCTCCAATTCCTGAGGCTTTCAAGGGTTCAAGAAGTTCAACAAGCTGATTTCTCATCAGTATCTCCACTGGATACTTAGTTTCAGCTTCTACTACTTTGCTTGCTCACGTATTTTTCCTCCATTCTCTGTTTATCTTCCAAAAATGAGTTGACATCACTTCTATGTTGGTGTTTCCTCTCTTATTTTTTCCCCTTATGGATTAACACTTTCCTTATTTCTTGCTGTCATTTAAATGTGGTTTCAGGCAAGAATAAAGATAAACACATGTATTCAATCCATTATGTTTTATTATTAAGCTTAAATAAATGTCAAATTTTCTTTTTCTTTTATTCTTCTTTTATTTTGGTAGCATAACTCCGAAAATAACATAATAAACTGCTTCACATGGCTTAGAAAAATATATTTGGAGATTTAGCTTGGGAATTCGTTTCTGGTTTAAAAGATAAGTTTCATTTATAAAAAGAAAAAATCTATTCATGTCATTCATTAGCATATGTCCACAGATATGGCAAAGCTTAATGCTAAAAAAATTACTTAGATGCAATTTGGTTTTATGAATTACCAAACAGAAAAGTATAAACGGCCTTATTATTCTCTCACCACTGACGCTGTACTGTTCCAGATCCTAGTTTTTGCACAATGGGAGGTATTTGAAAGTTGTTTTTCTCACTGATGGCCCAGCATAGATTGATTCAGAGATAATGTACTGATGAAGGCAGGATATCTGGTTTCAGGGCACTGGAAATGTGAGCAAAATTTCTGCTTAAATCCTTTTGAATAATTCTTGCTGGAGGCGCTGTATCCCATTTGCTGTGAATTGTATATGTTTAAAATCTGAAATACGTCAAAGCAAACAATGAGGATTAAAAAAACTAACTTCCCTGTACTCTCAAGCCATTCTTGAACTGAGACTGTCAGAAACATTTCTGGTCAAGTCATTAACTGGCACGCTGTGCTCCGGACACGTGCTCTGTCCTTTTCCAGCACAGTCAGTAGGGCCACAGCTAGCACTCAGAGCAGTAAAGTTTTTGGTGAGGAATCCTGGAGAAGGACAGCCAGAGAGAGCTGAGTCTGAGGCGCAGTTCTACCTTTATGTTTGCCACGTTGAGCAGATTGCGAACCTCTTTGTTAGAATAATAAAGGCATCAATATAGCACAAGGATGTTATGAAGGTGAAATGAAGTCACATGTAAAAAAATCCTAAAGTACCAGCCCTTGGGGTAGATTCCATGCTCTGTGTTTCTTGCTTTTCTTCCCTTATTTCTCAAGTCAAAGTTAAGGCTCTATGGGAGTGAGGTATTATTCAGTATGATGTATGCGAGTGGAGGGTAGGCAGAGGGAAAAAGGCAATTGTCATTTTTAGTACAGTTAAATGGGTTTACGTGAGCTTCAACAGGTCATGAATACCCTGAAACAAAAAGTGTCATGTTTGTCTTCAAACTTCTGTCAAAGTGCCATAAGGTACAGAGTAGGTAGTTACTAGGTGCTTGTTGAATCAAAGCTTGGTGCTTTGTTGTTATGCTGTGATAACCCTGGACAGAAAGGAAGAGACAGTGTAGCAGAATGGTTGAATGTGGGGATCAGGCAGGACACAGACTAGGGCAAGTTCTCAAAGCATTCTAACCCTCAGTTTCCACAACTCTACCCTCCTTGGGCTATGGGGCGGACCAGATGTGATGCCATGAGTGACGCCGTAGCACCAAGCCCACATGTGCGTTTCTTAGGGCAAGACTAGGGGGGAGGCAAGTGAGGCCCTTTCCTCAGTCACAAAATTCAAGGGATCGCCAAAAAGCGCAGTAATCATGATAAATAATATTTTAATGCAATCATTTTAAAAAATAAAGCGCAAAAAAAATCCATGATGAACAAATTATGAACGTTTTAAATAAAAATCACAATCAATAACAGCGCCACGTGGAACCATACTGGAGCCTAAGGCAAGAGGAAAAATCAGTAAGACTGATTCTGTCTTTATTTAAAATTTTTATTATGGGGCTTTTCTCCATTAATTTAGATTTTTAAAAAAAAGTGTGTTAAAATACCTTTTATTTTGATTACTGAGATGTTTGGTGCTCTATTAAATTTTGTTCCCAAGGTGTATACTCACTCCTCTCACCCTAGTTCATTTCCTGATTCTCTATCATCTCTCTCTCTCTCTGTCTAACTATCACCCTGGTTTATCTCCTGATTCTCTCTCTATATATATCTATCTACACGTGTATGTACATTTCACAGTACTCAAAAGTAGACTATTTGAAACTTCTTTATAGTTTCCATTTACCTGAAATCTATATATTAAACAACCATATTTAAGCCATTGAAGAATAGAGGTACAATCAGCCAACAACTTGGTTAATGTGATTATAATGGTATTTTGAAACATAAAACCAAAAGATAGATCTTTGGTAAGTAAATTAGTAGCCCATGCTGAGAGTTGGCTAGGAAGAGACATTTCTATTTTTAAGAATACCCATCCAATGGCTGATTATAGTTTCCTCTTAAATATATGGATTTTGAAGCCATAATAACATTCTTCTTCTTTATAGGCTGATTTTTAAAGTTTTATTCTTGGCAGAATTTGCTCCCAGTAACTTAGTCCTAATACCCAAAGTGCACAAAAAGACAAACTTCTTACAGGAGACTGATAAGCACATGTCTGAGAGAACCTGACTGCCGGCTGAATTCGTCTGGCAATGCTGATAACGCTGCGCTGTGGTCTATGAGGTCTGATAGAATAAGAGGAAAGAAAAAAATCACTACCACAACTTTCTTTCTGGAAGACTGGCTTACATGCTGTATTTTTAGCCTCGTCATAGGAAGTGGATGTCTATCAAGATATTTTAGGAAAGGCTTAACTTTGCCCAGCTATAGTGTAAGCTTGAATGTTTCCTTGTTCAAACAAATATTCCCACATTCGTAAGGGAAAAGATCAGCTGGCTTTGTCTGGGGCTACTATCTTATTTTATTTATTTATTTTTGTAAAGAGCATCTTTTAAGTGGTGACTTTGCGCTTCTGTAGTGGTGGTTCTCTTGCATGCAGAAAGGCAGGTAAGGAATCTGACAGTGAGAACAAGGATGGAGAAATTGCTGGTTCAGAACAAAATGAGACAGATAGACTTTTCAAGGGCTCAGTGCTTGTACATTAAACTGTGCTGTTAGAGCGTCCGAGATGTTTGCGGGTGAGTTTTTAGGTTCATGCTCTAGATAGGCAGTCTACACACAACTAGGCCTCTCTGAAAATGTTTTTGCCAAATGGTAATGGGTAACAACATCTAAGTGCCTTCCTAACAGAAGGTACTATCTCCCTTCCACTTAGAAGATTTTCAGGGACAGGCTCGTCTCGGGCTCTTCTCTCTCCACTGTTCTGATGAAATGTTTGAGACTCTCTGAGAGAGTTTAATTTTAAATATAATTTCATGGCAGCCCTCATCAAACTAAACCCTTTCCCATAAAACTTTCTCTGAGTTAGTGGCTTGTTCATTACCTATCCAAGTCCTTCATATGTCAGGCTGTTTCAGATCTCTATCTATTTACTACACAAGAGAATCACAATACATGAGGGTCGCTAAATATAATTTATCAAAGGAACGTGGTATTCTCCTCCGGTGATGATCTTGAAATACCGAGCCAAAGATCAGGAAGAATAGTGATCAGTTCCTAATCATGAAGATCAAGCAAAACAGCAGGGCTGTGCCTAGGAAATGCAGTTGAGGCATGAATATTTTAGTGAAGACGGGCTTCTCCAAATCTGAACGCAATTATAACTGCATAACAAATTTTCAGGTAGGTAAGTCTAATTATCCAGGATGTGAAGTGACCAGGTTACATTAGGTTCCTGCTGCATTTTCCATCTTATCCTCTATTCAGACACAGCATAACCTACATGTTCATTCTTTCAAGGCGTTTCATCCCCTTCGCCCAAAGAGTAACTGTAGGGAGCTAACATTTATCAAATACCTATTGTATAAGATAAGTAATAGACCATCTTTTCTAAAAGTGCCTAATTTAATTCTCCAAACAATCCTAAGAAGAATAAAGTGATGTTAGTTATGTATATTATGATGCATGTTTTTACTTATAAGGAAATAACTTCAGAGAGGGTAAGTAACCTGCTCAGAATCACACAGACAGCAAATCTGGAGAGAATTAAAGGTAAGGACAGATAGTAAAAGGAGATACAAATTAAACTGATGATCTACCCACAGAATGAAAATTAAAACGATCCGAGTCTAGATGAAAAGGCTGCGAATTAGATGCTCATTTGTCTTGAGTCATCTGGTGACCTTGAACAAAACTCTTAGTTGCTCCAAGCCTCAGTTTCTCCACTTAAAAAGATACATTTAAATTCTCTGATGCCTAATTTCCCTTCAGGTGACAGATCATTTCTCTCAGTTCCAATCCTGGCAATTTTACATTGATGTCTCTTGAAGATAAGCGCTCACATTGTGCCCTCTGCCTGGCAGGCACCACTAAATATTGCCCAGGATACTGAATGCCATAAAGCAGATCTGCACAGCTCTTACAGGAGTAGCTATTGACCTCCATGGAAAGCAGAGCAGTGTCTTCTCTGAATGAATTATGCTAATGGTACATTAGGTGTTAAGAGAGCTTCCGTTGTTGATCCAACTCACGAAATGAGCCCCTGATCATTAAAGAGAAGGCACAGAGAGTATAGGGTCAATGGTGCAGATGAGTCTTCCCCCTGGTGGAGATGAGAGAAGGCTCAGAAAGCGAAGTGCCTATTTTATCAATAGAAGCAATTTTCATCAGTTTGAGCAGTGATGAAAGTTGCTAGTTGTTCTACCCACATTTAGCCCTTTCAGCTTTTCATTCATCACTAGGGCTTTTTTTCTGGGTCAAATGCCATTGCTGGGGACGTCAATTATTTGATTCATCTTGACCTGTGGGCTAGAGGTCTACTTGTACAAACTTTTCTCTGTCAGTCTGGTAAAGATGATCCTCACCAACCCATGATGCTTAGATATTTATAACCTTTGGTATTATGAGTTTAGGAGTCATAATAATAATAAGACTTAAGTGTTTGTTCAAGATGTCTGGCTTATGTCATCAAGAACAGCACGGAATCCTTGGTCATTCGCTGGCCTCACTTTATATGAGGTATTATTAGAGACGAGACTCATGAAACACTTGTCCCAAATGACTTGTAAATGAACCATTATTCAAAAAGCTTTTCTATAAAGAATTATTTATTTTCTCAAAATATTACGTATGTAATATGGACACAAGAATTTGACACTCCTTGGCATAGCCTTCGATACATTTAATATTTGCCGTACATGATTTCCTTCCAAATGAAATCTAGTGGGAGTTGAAATAATTTAGGAATTTTTTGGCGTATTTTATGCACTGTCTCCATTTTAGACGTAGAGAAGCTGCCCATCCAACACAGGCAAGAGAGCTTTAGATTTCTACCTCCCATTCCTTCTGACAATATTTTCCCTGAAAATGTTTAGTTAATTTATTTTTTCTCTTCCTGAAGTTCATTCTTTTCCCTCTCTTTCCCTATCTTTCAAAGAAAGCAATAGCTACCCTATTCCTGTAATTCATATTTATCTTGTGCCCTTTTCTTTCCTTTTCTGAAGGCTTAGTATAGCCAACCTTATCTGTCTCTTCTGGGTTACCTCTCTGTTATAATCTCCTAGCTTCTCCATCCAATCTTAGGGGAATTCATTAAAATCACTGCCTCAAAATTTCTCAGGTATGGTGGATCTAAAACTGATTGCTTCAAATGCTCATGTCTTAAGTAATTTCTATGACAGTTTTGGAAATAAACAATCAGCGGTCATGCTGGATGGACCTCACAGGAAGTCTTTGGTTTTGTTGTTCTTGAATATTGTTGCTGAATATTGTTATTGGTTACCTGATGGAGAAGGTTCTAGAAAATGTTTCCTCATGTGAAAGTTGGAGAAAAAGGGTTTATTTGAGAACAATGCAGTAGTCATCTGGAGGTCCTGTGGGCTACTCTACTAAAATGTTATTAGGAGCACTAATGCTGTGCCTGTGGAATTGGTCCATTCAAAAGATCCCTAACATATCTTGAATATTCTAAGAGAAAGAAAAAGTAAATGCTCAACAAATTCATTCTTAAAATTAAGAAAGGGAACATATTCATATTTTCAGTAAATAAATAATACCAATAAGTAGCACAAATGTATATTATATCCATATATGGAAGACATTGAAACAGAATAATACACAGGATGAGCAATAGAAACAAAAGTAGGTGAGGAAGAGGGGGAAATGTCATAGGAAAACGCAGTCAACTGTGGCATGAATCCCCTGGTAGAAGTGACAGTGATGGCGTGCCCTGTATCTAGTATTCACTTTGGCCATGAGCACTCTGATAAGCTGTTACTTTCCTTTGACCTGTGAAACTGGTCTCACAGGATTAAAAATAGGAAGATTAAAATAGTTAATAGAAGTAATGTATTTAGAACAGTGTCTAGCACACGGTAAGTGCTATGTGCTTGTTGTCATTACCGTTATTGTTGGCTCTCTGAAAGTGTTTATTTCCTACTTAGATGGTTGTGTGTGGTTCTGTATACATGTGTGCTATTCACTAATATGCTAGTAAAATCCTGAAAGTCACTTTCAAATACCGCAATATGTAACCCTGTCTTTCTTTATTCCTCTCTGTGAAAAAGCAGCTTCATAAGACAATGCCTGGAAATTACATTTAGATCCAGGATTTCTTCTGAGTCTGTTTTTTAAGAACATAAATTTAATTTTTGGACTAAGTCTAAGGAAATATATAGTGAGGACAAAAAAAAAGGATGAAATGTTATTTTGAATAATTGAGTTAGTAGATCCTTGTATTTTTCAACAGAGTATAAATTCTGGTAAATCTAACACATACTCAGAAACTAATATAAACATGTCTAGACATCTGAGACCTTGTGGTTCTAAATGGGTATGTGCTTCCCATTCTATTTATTCTTTCTCATACATTGTTTCCTGTGCCGTATTTAATGAACTTACACACGTAAAGTGGGTCTTATTCAGAAGGTAGTCAATGTTCATTCCCCACTCTTCGTTTTCTCCAAGGTAGAAATGAAAGTCAGAAAAACAATTTTTGTTTCTGATGTTCAGAATAGCTACTATAGAAACTCAAGGTGCTAAATTCACTAATTACAATAGATATTTAAATTGTTTGTTTATTATTTTCACAATATAATTAAATATTATGCTTCAGGCCATACAATTTATAAAAAAGCAACAATTAGTCTTTTTTAATGATTTTCTGACATTTTTTTAAAAAGCAGAAAAAAATAAACATACTTCTCCAAGGGGGCTAGTTAGATGTGTTTCAGAACATAAAGCTTTAACCATTTGGGGCTTATGATCGTTGAGACAGAAATCGATTTGACTTGGGTAATCTGTTCCATTTTGTCTCACGGAGTACAGAGCATTTGGAATGTTTCTGTCCTGAAGCCCTCAGTGGTGCTTAGTGACCCTGATGCCCGTGGCTTTGTCATTGGTGCTGAAAAGGTAATGAGTGTGGGTGGTTAATTTCTAGGTGGTTGTCCTTGTCCCGGCCATGACTGGTTGATTGTTTTTCCACTCCAGGCTAAAGCAGTGTGCCTCTGTCCACATCAGCCACCAGATCACCACTTACTGAGGGTTTCTAAAAGAATATCTCCTTTTCCGACCTGGTTCCCCACGGGGAAGGTTTAGTTCTGCCTAACAAAACAAGCGAGGTTTGTTGTCCTTAGAAAAGAGAGATATTAATAGGATCTGGTGCACATATAGTAATGTTCCGGACTGTGTGCCAGACGGTGATTTTGTCTTATTAAAATAGTCTTTTCATCACAATATTTTTCCTTGAGTTTGCTGGCTGTTTTTAAAACACTTAGTCACAAGTGGCTTATTGATTTGAATGTGAAACTGAGTCACAACACAACCACTGGAGAGTGGGGATTTGGATTTTTAAATTTATTTTGTATTAAATTCTAAAATAGCTACGATCCTCTTTTTCTATTGTGAGAAAGCAGAAACGCTATAAAGACATGGGATGTGATTTTTCTGCTTCATTTGAGACAGGTGTACATATATTTTTTTCTGGGATTATAGATTCTGCTTTTCACGAGCCATGCCCTGAATCAGAATTGTTTCTCTGCATCTTTCAAGAGCTGGCAGTGAGAGCTTCTCTGATTGACTACGGGTGCTTCCCTGTTTCGATTACCCCTGTGAGATGAACAGGAAATGGAAAGGCTTGCTTTCTTTCTGAACTGTACCATCGCCGCCTTTCACTCAGGCTCTTTGCATCTCTGTGGGTGGGAGAAGTGTGAAGCAATTGGGAGGAGCTTTGAAGAGAGATAGCTAGGTGTTTTGAGGGGGGAAAAAAGCACATTTATAGTGAGAAATGTTTTTCTAAAAGCCAACAAATAGAAATGCTTCCAGTGGGAGGCACATCTCAAGGGCTACAAACAAGAACTTGAGAAAATTAAACATCACAATTCCTAAATGAGGGGCACTGATGGGCTTTCTTCCTAACTGAGGAGTTTTAAAATTTTTAAATTTTACATTGAGTGTGTAAGATGTAAGTTGCTAAAACTTCTAAGGGTACTATATTAGTTTGTTATTGCTATTAACAAACCATCCCAGAACTCATTGACTTAAAACAGCAGTTACTTATCTGTATTCTTGGACACACACTGCATCTCGGCTGGGGTTCAGCCGATCTAGGCTTGGCTCAGCTGGATGGTTTTGCTTCAGGCTGTGATTGCTGGGCAGCTCTGCTTCACCTTGCAGGTTTCCAACCAGCTGGGTTGTCTCTGTTCCACATGTCTCTTATTTTCTTTGGAGCAGCAGGCTTGCCAGGGTTGATTCTTCTCATGGTGATACCAGAGGCATAAGAGAGCTAGGCTCCAGTATGCCATACCTCATTCTGTTAATCGAAATTGGTCACAAAGCCAAGCCCAATAGAAGGCAAGGGGTGAAATATAATATGCCCGCTAGAGGCAGATACTGCATAGTTATATGGTAAAGGGCATGATTATGGAGAAGGGTGAAAATTTGGGGTGAATGATGCAGTCTACAATGGGAGATCTGTATGAGCAACTTCACAGATGTCATAATGAACCTGTGTCGAGTCCCTGTAGTATTTCAAATGATTCCTCTTTCCCTGTGTGATCATTTTGAAAGCCCTTCTTCCCTATGCACTAAGAATACTCCATATTCAGAAGTTGATTAATATTTGCCAACTTCCGTGGTGCTAGCATAACCCATGAAAGCAATGCTTTTGTCCATCTCCTCTCACCATCATGCCCCAACCAGGGTAATGAGAGAGGCATTTTGGAAGGACATAGAATAGAGGGAAGGAACTTACACAAAATTTTGCCAATATTTACTGAAGAAAAAAGTAAATTCAGGCCACTGTAACAAAAATGAGTTCCTGACAAAGATCAAAAAAAGGGTTTCGAGTCAGAGTGGATTTATCAAAATGCAAATATTTTAAACAAAACAGGAAGTTGCAATTGCATACAGAGCTATTCCCTCAAAGCCTACTGGGGACATTTTCTAGTTTACATAATGTAATTAAATTCAAGCCTGATGAATTCAAATTTATCCCAAAGACATTATTGGCAACACGATCCCATGTGGTGAAAAGACTGAGGAAGTAGGATGTTTGGAGGCCAAGGGAGAATTAGAAAATCATATCTAAAGCTCACAGCAATTGTTTGCAAGGATTCCTCTGCAGTTCTCTTTGGCAGTGATGGGAAGGGACCTGGGAACCCTTCTGAATCTAGTCTTCACTCTAAAATCCAATTGCATGCGTGGACAAAAAATACCCTTTCAGTATCTGCCCAAGGAGGTAACAAATGTGCATTTCTCCCGAGGTTCTAACAGCTTTAAGGGATAATGTTTCTTTTTGCTTTGAGTGATTATGATTTGTAAACATCATTTTCACAGTTTAGCTTTATTTTTCCTTTTATAGTAACTGCTGATGCTCCATTTAGAAATTATATTTCCAGAAGCTCATATAAAGTTTATTATTTCAGTTACCTCTAAATTACATCAAATTCCTTAGGTAAGGTAAAACACTAAACATCAGTAGACAAATGAGCAAGGGATATGAAGAGAAATTCACACACACCCACAAATTTCTTCTGTAAAAAACATTAACCTATCTTAAGAAAAGACAAATAAATGCAAATAACAATGAAATACCAGTTATTGCTAATCAAATGGGATACACACACATTCCTTTTTTAAGATAATATTTAATGCTGATGATGGTAGAGTGAAAATAGATACTCACATACAGTGCTGATGTGATTGTAAATTAGTACAATCATTTGAGAGCACAATTGAACACTATGTACCAAGATTCTTTATAGCAATTTTGCCCTTTAACCCAGTAATTACATTTCTAGGACTTTATCCAAGGAAGCAATGAGTAACAAGCACAAAAGCTAATGGAAGAGGATGTCCATTGCTATTCCATCTATAATAATGAAAACTTGGAAACTATCGAAGTGTCCAAAAATAGAACAATGTTTAAATACATATGGTACACTCATAACAGAGGATATTGTTCAACAATTTGGATTACGTATATTTTTCAGAATTTTAATGACATGGGGAAGATGCTCATAGTATAATATTAAACAAAATTTCAGATACAAAGAAATACTATAAAATATTTAATATGTAAGCAATATATACCATCATGAATGTAAACTATATAGTGGATTATCTGAAAGGAAATACTATTAATATTTGTGTATAGGATTAAGGGTACCTATTTTCTTCTTTACTTTTTTCTGAAATTTCCAAATTCTTTAACAGGAGCATGTCATAATTTTATAATTAGTGAAAAGTGCCATTTTTAAAAATGAGCTCTAAAAGGAAATGTACACTATTTTTATCTTAGATAATTCAAAAATATACTCTAGAACCATATCCTTACATCAAGAAGAAAATGATTAATTAGTCCCCTGTCTTTGAAAGCTTCAAGTATTTCAGTATAAAAATTTAATTTCTGGGGATTCAGAAACAGTAATCATAGATGGAGGAAGAAAAGATGCACAAACAACTAAAACAGTCATGATAAAATTATAAAAGATTTAAATCTGGGAATTAGATAACATACAGAGTCCCATTTGCTGAAGGAGATAGCCAGAGAGGGTTCAACTTCAGACAGGTACAAGTAGATTCATTGAGAGTTTAGACTACTTTTGGGATAATGGAGCCATAAAAGCTGTTTCCATCAACCTCCTTCGTGCCCCCTTCCCTTTTTTTTTCAGTAACAAGAAGCTATTCTTCATTTACCCTAACCTTCAGATGACCTTGGGAAGTAACAGGTGTTACCAGTGCCAACAATGAAAGCTATAAGATGATTTAAGGAACAGATGCTAATTTTTCTGCAAATACTAAGCAATCCTGCATGAAACGGTTAATAAAAAAAGGAAACACGTGAAACAAAAGCAAAAGAGATGCAAAAGCCGTCCCTCATCCAGAGGAATTTGCTCAACTTTCCATGAATATTTTACACTTTTGACTATTTCCTGCTTCTTAAGTCAGGATGGATTTAAGAAGCTGTGATGGAGCTGCCTTGCACCCCCTTGCAATAGCCAATTGTGCACATCTCTTCCAAAGCTATGTTGATTGTATTATACCATGAAATTTGTGTCTTAGTGGGAGTATTTAAGCCAGGGATATTGGTAAACACTATAAACAGGACTCTGTTTCCCCAGAGAGCCAATTGTTAAATCCTTATCAGCATCCCACCTGTCTAGATCTGTCTTCTTAGTTTTAGACCTTTTGTTCAACTGACTAATGCCATTTCCATTTCCTTGTTTCAAAGTACCACAAAGATCTTATCCAAATCTGTGAACCTTGCCATCTAAACTGAGCATCTTCGAAGTTCCCCAAGTACCTATATCAATGACAGGCACTGATCTGGAAAACTCAGACTCTAAGTTATTTTCAAATGTACCCACTCCATCAACCTCACCACCACCCATCATCATCTATCCAGTTAGTAAACAAGATCTCTTCAATATTTCTCAAATCAATATATCCCTCTCCATCTCTGCACCTACCATAATATCATTCCTAGGAATTGTTATTTCTTTTTAACTTGTCTTTGGCCTTTGTGATACCATGGAATTGAGACTCTATTCCTTGTTTCCCTTTTCCTGCTTCCATCAGAATGTGCCATTGGCCTCTCTTCCTAAAGATGTTACCTCTTTTTGACCACTGTTTTTAACAGAGAACCCCCCTTCAGGGAGAAGACTAGAGAAGCCTGAAGTTGCCAGGCATGAAAGCACAAAATGGTAAATTTCCTTTTAATGTTAATATAACTATTTTAAATTTACGGACATTAATATTATGTCACTAAGACAATGAATAATAATGATGGTAGGAGCTATTGATTAAGTACCTATATGAGCCAACTGTTCAAAACCACAAAGCAAAGTAAGAGTTATTATCCCTGTTTTACGGATGATGAAATGGAATCTCAAAAGGTTAAGTATCTTTCATGGGGTCACACAGCTGCTGAGTGGCAATGCTTGGATTCAATCCTAGGTCAGGATTACTCCAAACCCATGCTCATTCTAGCGTAACATTTTGCCTTGTCAGCAAGCCCAAGGGGCCCATTTTTCCTGGTGTTGTAACAATCTTGGTTTAAGTCTCGTTAGACATTTAAGATTCATTTTGAGTTTGTATTTTCTGACCATGTCTCATAGCTAACTCCAACTTTCAACCTTATGTTTACCAAATCCAATTCTTTCATGTTTGTGTGTCTGTTCAGCATTTATTTTTTCCATTTCCTTTTTTTTGGAATATAATAAAAAACACAGTTCTTAGGTTTAAAATTTGATTAGTTTGACAAATGTACCTATGTAACCCTTGCCTAAATTAAGATAGATAGAATTTCTACAACTGAACACTGTAAAACCAGGTTTGGGAATAAAGCAGTTTCATAAGACTTTTGTGGTTAAATAATAATAAGTAAGTGTCTTAAACTTGGCAATATCTATCTAGCACTATCCAGATGAGTGGGACGCTAAATTTTAATGACATAAACACTAGGGAGACAAGATGAGAGTTTTGCTGGGGACCTCTCCATGGCCTGGATAAACCCGTAAGTCCCTTTGTTCTGATGTTATATTCCCTAAGAACAACCAATTATCTAACTGATATTTCTGTTCTTCATATTAAACGATATTAAGAAAGGGAGAAAGTATTAGAGAGGAAACAGTGGCATATCAGTCACTGGAAAAAGCTTTCCTATCTTAAGACAATATACTATTTTTGGTATAAACAAAGCAGAAAAACAACGAAACAAATTCTCATGGTAAAATTCCATCCTAAAATATTTCTTTATCATCTTTTGTAAGTATTCATCAGAGAAAATATACAGATTCCCAGTTACATAGTCAATGATGACTCTTTTTCTTTTTGTACTCATTCATTCCTTCATACATACATTATTTCACTCATCTAACAAACATCTATTGATAGCTCCTCATATACCAGACACTATTGTGGGTGCCAGGAGCACAGATATGAGTCAGATAACTATATAGACAAAAACTCTGCCCTCAGGGAATGCATAGTCCAGTGAAGGAGAAGGACACATAAACAAAGATGGGCCACACGTCGGAATCAAAGCTTCTGCAGATTTGTGATTAGGTTGAAATCGATGGAGAAAGATGCAAGGCCCTATCTCTTCCTTGTGAAAAGGGTAGTCAAGGAAGACTTTCTTACAGTTTCATTCCTTAGGGTAACCTTGCCTGGCATGGGCAGACTATTAACTGCAACGTGATCCTGGTTCTTTAAATAGAGATAAAGAGGAAACAGAAGCCAGCAATTAAAAAATGTGGTATTTCACTATAAGAATAAGTTCTTATTAATTATCAACTTTCTTTTCCATATATTTATTCATAGCATACCTCTCTTTTTTAAACGCTCTATTCTGATTATGAAATAGGTCATGACTCTGTCTTCAAGAAGATCCTTCATCTTTGCCAATGACCAGAATGCAGGCACAAGTCACATAGCGTGAATGACCCTGGGGATTCTCTCATTCCTTGCATTCATCTGTCTCCATATCCCACTAAGATATCTCCCTCTAATACCTATTGCTACACAAAAGAAGGCCAGAAAGTATATGTTTGTATAATCCCCTTGTGCTTAGAATGTACATATAAGGATAATTACAACGAATTGTAATAATGTAAAAATACAAGTATTCTTCTAAAGGTTGCATATAATTCATGATAAAGGGCTGGTCCACTAGACATGTGATGGATCTTCATAGTAATGTAAAACTATTATGAGCATTTTTGTGCTTTACCCTAGCATTATAGAGTCTACTTCTTTTTGTTTTTTAAAGATTTTATTTCTTCCTTTTTCTCCCCAAAGGCCCCTGGTACATAGTTGTGTATTTTCAGTTGTGGGGCCTTCTAGTTGTGGCATATGGGACTTCGCCCCAGCATTGCCCGATGAGCAGTGCTACGTCCGCGCCCAGGACCCGAACCTCGAAACCCCCGGCTGCTGCAGCAGAGCGCGCGAACTCAACCACTCAGCCACAGGGCTGGCTCCTAGAGTCCACTTGTTTAATTACTAAAGTGCTCCAAAAGAAAGATCATATTTGTCTCTTATCCGACTATCTACAAATATCTACAACTATCACTTCATGTACCAGCCCTGGTAGTCTAATGGTTAAGACTCAGTGCCCTCACTGCAGTTGCCCAGTTGACATACTGTGGCGGCTGCATGTTGCTGTGATGCTGAAAGCTATGTTACTAGTATTTCAAATACCAGCAGGGTCACCCATGGTGGACAGGTTTCAGCAGAGCTTCCAGGTTAAGACAGACTAGGAAGAAGGCCATTCACTTTGAATAAAATTGGCCATGAAAACCCTATAAATAGCAGCAGAGCATTGTCTACTATTACACCAGAAGATGAGAAGATGGCCCAAAAAGACCAGGCAGGGTTCCGCTGTACACAGGTCGCTAGGAGTCAGAATTGACTTGACAGCACTAACAACAACAAATCACTTCATACACTCACATCACAGTATATGATCCTTTTCTTCCTCCTTTCTCTGTCTCTTCTCTCTCTCCCCTCCCCACACTCCATCCCAATGCTCTCTCCACCATCCATCCATCCATTTGTTTAGCAGATATGTATTAGTACTTCCCTTGAATCACACAGTAGACCCTTGGAACACAGCAGTGAATTCACCATGGCATCTGCCTTCAAGAATCTTACAGTCTTATAAAGGAACAGGCAGGTGTTGAGGCAATTATAAGAAATGTGTTATTGCTAAATAAAGTGTGCTGAGGAAGCATATAGGAAGTTTATCAGCAGAGTCACGAAATGTTCTGGAAGAAATGGTGTCTAAGCTTGGAAATAAAGAATGTGCGAAATTTGTCAGAAACAAGAGAGAGTTGAACTAAAAAGAGAAATACATTTTGTAGGATAATTATACAAACATAAGAACACGTTTAGCTTCAGTTTTGTTTAAAGGTGGCTGTCTCGTGCTGTCCTAGCCTTCTTCTAAGAACTGTCATTTCTGTAAGGCTGTCAACTGATAATACTTACTACCAAATTCTGTTTCAATTTAGGCTTAGACTGCAGCAGCTGGAGTGTGCATGCGTGTGTCTGGGGGGCAGTGTGTTTGTACACATCTTCTTTAGCCACTTTCATGAGTAAAAAGAAAAGATCGGATTTGAAAAGACCTTACATTTGGTAGCTACATTATATATGGTCATTGATCCCACAACTTGAATCAAGTATTGGTTTAGGGAAGATTTATAATAATAGAACCTCATCTGGCTGTCCTCTTTACCCATAGCCACAAATCCTATCAAGTACATTGGTTCAACTACAAATGATTTTTCTAGTAAATACAATTTTAACTGTGTGTTCTTGACTTCAAGGACCTCCACTACTTTACCCCTCCTTCGCACTCATTATATCCTTTCATTCTACCTTTACTTCATTTAATATACCTTCTTGTAAATTTCCTTTTTTTCTGATTTACTCTTCTTGTCCTTACTACTTATTTCTGTTATCCTCCATCCCATAACTGACTTTTCATAATAGTTTAATAAAATTTTCTCTCTTCTCCTGCAAGATCTCCCCTGAGATTTGCATCTGATAGCATATCTATTGTGAACTACCAGAAATTGAGATAAAGGAAGGAATCAATTAATCTGTGTTACTTGTAGCCAATAATATGCCACACTCTAACTCTTCAGGAAAACACAACTCATCTCTAAAAAGTATACTGACCATGCCAGAATACATGGGCCAAAGTCCCTTACCCATAACAGATAGGAAATCAGGTTGATAAAAGTCAATGCTCTTCATCACTCTATTAACAAAAGAGATTTGATTATCAGGAAAACAATACATTAAAACATAAGGAATACAGGCTACGTATCAACACTAAGAGTCAAAAACCTTTACTCTTATTGTTTACATGTACATCTTTATAAACTATTACTGGAAAATGAAGGTTGGAAGAGAATAAGTCTTTGATCTGGAGACCCAGAAGTGCTAAAAGTGATTATTTTTTCCTTGTAGAAACCATTATTATTAATCCCGTAACTACTCTTAGTTCGCTTCCTGAAGGCCCTGGATTACCCCAGCATGACTGACTCTTCCTTTTTTCCCTAGACTACCATCTTTCCCTTGTTCACAATGCTGCCCTCTTGTGTTCTCTTATTTAGGAGAAGTAATCAAAGGTTGGTATACAGCACTTGACCATGACTCCTCCTAGTGTCAGTCTACTGAATCTCTTCCAATTAACTAAGAGTGTAATAAAAGATACTACTATTGAAGGAACAGAGACTTATTAAAGTTGCCTCAGGGCGAAAATATGAGATTATGGGAAAGGTGCATGTGAAAAGAAACCATTGAATAACCAAAGCTTACATATAAGAATGTGCCTATCTCTCCATCCAGCATCCAGCATGTGCACACTCTGTCTCTGCCTCTTCCTCTCTTTTCTCCATTTCCGTGCGTATCCATTTGGCACAGGAGCCTATATGACCTGAGTCTATATGACCTCCTAGTTCCAGGGCCCATCACCAATTGACAAGTTCCTTCTTCATCTCTTAGTGTATATTTTCGAGAACAAACATGATTGTCTCAGTTCATCTTTTCAAGTTAGGTCATACAAGTCATAGGTCTCAGAAAATCCTATTCAGAGGCCACCCTAATCAGATCAGTCATGTCCAGAGGTGAGTAAGCCCTGCAGATTTCATATGGAAAAGGAATTTCCCCAAAGAGGAGAACAGCTTGGCAGCCACCCTGAAATATGTCAAAGTTTCCTATATTTCCCATCAAGATTGATGCCTTACCTATATTTCTAGGGAAGTAAGACAGTGAAATCACATACTCACGTTACATATGTAGAGTTTATGGGTGCTATACATACATAACCTTTTGGAAATGCCTGCTTTTATTTTTGTGAAATAAATGCAACAGCCACCTTATTTTGTGAAAATGTTACTGTGATTAGAAAGACACTCATTTTTGAAATTTTGGAGAAGAAACAAGACATATCTGGCCACTGCAAATATCTAAGTCTTTATTTCCTTGAGGTAACCATAGGTAATTGCAGCATAAGAATATTCTTCAGTGCTTGAAAATCTTAAAAAACAGGGCTTCCCATAATGTGACAGGAGTTATTTAGGAAATTTGTAAAAAAATTGGGCTTGAGAGCCAGAAATGTAAAATTATACCACAACTTGCATATAAACATAAAAACTTATGGCATATGCCTCAAAGTGTCATTTTTCCCATTTTCTTCCATGAATCATATATATATATATGTATGTATGTTCCACATACATATAACATACAATAATAATATAATATATATTATAACATATAATACACATGATAATACATGTTATATCATTATATGTTATAGTATTTCTGTGCCAATATGTGTGTGGCACAGAATCCGATCTAGCCAACACAGTGACTCCACCATTTGAAGGCTAATCTGAGTCAATCAATTGCTCGGTTTTCATTCTTATATTCAATGCTCAGCTCTCAAGACAGTTAAAAAAGCTGATTTACTCTGAAACTGGTTGAATTGGTGATTCCCAACTAGACAAGCTCAGCCATGCAAGACATCTTTTTTTTTCCTTTGCCTGCTATGTTTCTTTGGATGGCATGTAGACAGAAAACTGAGCAGGGAAAACTGTGCTTGTAGCAGAGATTTACAGCATTACTGCATATGCTTATCCTAAAGTCACATGGTTATATGAGAGCTTTATTGCCACAGAATACTGAGGAGTTAACCATTCTAGTATCTTTTGAATCTATAACCATGTGGCCCATCACTTTTCTGCTTAAACCCTTTGTAATTTTCCAAGTCCTTGTTGCACATTCATGATTGCCTCCAAGCTACCTGTCTGACCTCATTCTATACCATTTTCCCCTGCCTCTCCTATTAAACATCTCTTAGTTCTTGTTGCCATACTCCTCTTTTGTGCCTTTGTACATGCTGTTAACTATGCCTAGGATACTCTTCCCTTATCTTTATCTAATTCCAAATTGTTCGCACTCTTCAACTTAGATGTCACATTCTCAAAAGTCCTTCTCTAACCTCCTTTACTGCCCAGCTTCTCCTCCCTTTCTGCCCATCTCAACAGGTTATTATAGCCAGTGATCCACCTTTTATTGTAATCTTCCATTCTCTGGAAAAATGTCAGCTCCACAACCAAGGGCAATATCTATCTTGATCACTTCTATATCCCTAACCCTAAGCATAGTGCTTAACAAATGAGTGCTTAATAAATAGTTCTTAGACCAGTGACTTCCAGATTAAGCATTGGACTTGAAAATAGGTGATAAACCACTTGGTTTTACTCCACACTGCTGTTGATAACATGTTGTCAGAGGTTACCAAGGGCCTTACGGTGGATAGTTTCTTTAGAGTAGGCTCTCCAGACATCTCGCTGTGTCATAGATTTTTCTAAGGTGAAGTGGTTTTGTTGTTTGTTTTTTTCCCCTCTCCAGAAAGAGTGGCCTGGTTATTTAACTAACACAATGCAATTTTAAAAGATATGTGTTATATATTATAGACATTAAAAACATGATCAATTACTCAATTTGAAAGAATTTTCCAAGAAATTTTATACTTCAAAATTATGGAAGTTCCTCAAAGTGAATGTATTTCTTCATGCTCAAATTAATTAGGGTCTTTTTCTCCTCTAGATTTTTTCTTAAAGGTGAGGAGAAAACTTTCCACTACATACAAACCCTTGTGAGACTTTTATTGTCTTTTCAAAGTAATGACACTTTCTAGAAAAGATAAAATGCTGAGTGATTACCTTTGTTGAAGAGAAAGAGGAGAGCATCATGATTGAATATCTGCTGGCAGACCTGACAGCTCTGAGCCATCACTATTACTCAGAGTACACAGACCAGGGCATTCATTTAAATTCTGGGCTTTTCTTTCCTCACATTAATTCCAAAATCAACAAGTCTCAGGAGAAAAGGTGGGCTTTCTTCTTAAATTATCCAGCAATTTCAAGGGCTTGTTGGGGAGTAACGATACTCTCTTCTTTGGGAAATTAGTCTTGTTTGCCTGTAGGTACCAGGAACTTAAATTTACACCACCAAGCATTTATTGAGTCCCTACTCAATGACAGTGTCACAGTATGGGTTCTCCTGGAAGCAGACTCAGATGAAGGTCGGCATGCAGGATGTTTATTAGGGAGTGCTCTGGATCGGCACTGCAGAAGATAGAAGAGGAATTGGAATGGGTACAGGAAGAAGTTGAGCTGTGATCCATGTCCAACAACAGATTTAGATGCTCTAGTGCTTGAATGGCCAAACTTGACCAAATTGTCTGAAATTGGTGTAAGATGGCCAAGCCTTTTTACTTCCACATTGATCATGAGATGTGGTCCACCACAAAGGGGCAAAACTGTAGCAATGCAGCTCCCAGAAGCTGGGAGAATAGAAAAAGTGGTTGGCAGTTGAAAGCCTTCTGTCTCCAGCACTCCTAGCAGTCGAGCAACAACTCTGTCGTTTTAGAGAGACTGGGGTGGCGCATCACAGACAGGCATTTTAAAATGCTCAGTGACAAGAGAATAAATGGGACATATTAATTTTGCCAAATGAGATTTCACAACAGAAACAGGGAGACACTCCTTGTAGGACTCAAGGAATAAAGAATATTACTCTTGAGAGGTAAGAAAAGAGTCACTAATTATGACTGTGCAATCAAGAAAAGCCTTCCAGAGAAGGCTCATCCTTGACGATCATCGACTAATGACCTAGTGATCAAACCGGGCAGTACTTTGTGCATTCTGGATTTTAAAAGTTTTTTATTATGCATTATATAAAATCTACCACTGTATGAGTGGAAATGAAGACTTTATGTAGTTTTCTATATTGCAATATTTCTTCCAATAAATTTCTCCTATAAACCAAAAATAAAATAAGCCATCAGGATGAACAGCATTTCAACAGGTTAAAAAAGTTTGAGGAAGGACCTGATAGGCTAATGGGAGAGCATGATAACAGGCAGGGAGGAATATGTGTTGATAGAAGTTTGATTGTGAGATAGAGAGAGAAGGGTAGAGAGAGTAATGGAAGGAAAGAGCAGAGGGAACAGCTGAATACGATAGCAGAGATCCTTGAATAAAATCCTGAAGATATGAGAAAATGCAAAAAAAGAGGAGAAAAATGCTTTCAATCACAATTTTAAACCACCATGGCTTCTGACTGAACATACAGGAAAGTTTTTATCAAATGGATAAGGTTTTAGTCATGGAAAGTAAAAACTGGGGGAAAAAATGGAAGAATCTGGCATCATTGGGTTCGCATTCCCTCATAGCATACTATCCATCGAAGTTAAGTAACAGGCACTCCGTTGATAGTTGACACACACTCTTCAGTCCTCCGAAGTCTCTAACACTCTCTATGCATACATCTCACTTACCCTATGCAGCTGTCTTACTTCCCTTGTCTCTATAGGCTCTTGCATTGGCAACCCTCGTTCATTCCCACATCATCATTCTGTGTATTAAGAAACTAAGACCCAAAGGGATACTTACCTCTTCAAGGCCCTTTATCTGTCTTTATCTCAGCCAAGCTCTAAAGCACATTGTCATAATTTTAATTAATATTATACAGAAGTCTCATTGTTACAACTAGGCTATAAAGGTCCATGATGCGTTAGTTATCCACGATACGTTAAAAAAACCTACCCCAGACTTAGAAGCTTAAAACAGCAATAAATGTTTATCATTTCACCAGTTTATCACTTCAACAGTTGCTGTGGGTCAGGAATTTGGGAGTTTATCAGGTGGATGGTTCTGACTTACAGTGTCGCATGAGTTACATTTAAAATGTTGGCCATGGCTGCAGGTATCTGAAGCCTGGCCCCAAGGTGAAGGATCCACTTCCAAGATGGCTTACTCACTTGCCTGGCAAGTTGATGCTGGATGTTGGCTGGAAGTCTCAGTTCCTCGCCATGTGTACCTCTTCATAGGGTTTCTTGATGTCCTCAGAGCATGGCAACTCCCTTCTAAAGCGTGTGATCCAACAGAGAGAAACAGAAGCCATTTTGCCTTTTATGACCTAATCTTGAAAGCCACACGTGGTCATTTCAACAAGGTCCTATTAGTTACACAGGTCAGCCCTATCCAAAGTGGGAGTGGACTACACAAGAGTGTGACTACTAAGAAACGAGAATCACTGGGGACTATTTTGGAGGCTGGCTTCCATACATGAAGAAAGAGCCCACATTACTTTTGTAATTCTTTATCAGAGCCCACCACATATGTTGAGCTGTTGGTGAGTTCCTTTTCTAGTTCGCCATGGCTATTCCACAGGTATGAATTGACTTTCATAAAGTTAAAATGTGATGACATTTTATAAAATCATTCCAATTTGTTTTTTAGTAAATTAAATTATGGTCAGCATTGAAAAAAGAATGCAAAAAAGAATGTATATAAATAAAATTATACTTAAACTATACACATATTAAACCAATCTTTCAAAAATATGACTCACAGAAAGGACTGTTACTATCATTGAATTATCACTTGCTTTATTCTACCAGTTGAATCCAACTTTAATCTAATCCACTTACCAGAGATCAGTGAAAAAGTCTAGATTTCCTACGAATTATATTCTATATTTAGCCAGTACAGTCCGTGATAATGCACTAAGAATCAGTATTCATGAAAAGAATATAAAGAAAAGTATGACCTTTCATTTCAAATACATAATTTGTATACAGATTTTAAAGCAGCTTCTCAGTCGGGGACAGACTAGATATTCATATTTCTTGTGATTTTATAATCTTAAATATGAAATGTGACGGTTACCTCCCTACTAGAGTAGCAGTAATAATGTCTATCTGCATAAAAACTCCCTCCCACAAAGGTGAGTCTTTGTTTACCTTTCCAAAATGCTTTTACAAGAGGCTGTGGGTAGCCATTTCCAATACAGAGAAGGCCAGTGGATCAGATAGTAGCCAAACTAATGAAAAGCATCATGGAAGTGACAGCAAGATTAATTAAGTTCCTCCAGTCGTATTCACGTGTGGCTGTGCAGAGTTCCTTTGGGTATTGCTGCAGTTAAATGGTATTCATGGTGACAAATACTGTAGATTTCCAGAACTGACGCTTTTGAGTCAAGGGTAAAAATCACATTCGGTCATTTTATCCACCAAAAGGATCAGAGATGAACCCTGAGGATTATTATTATTTTGAGCAAACCCAAGATTGAAATTGAGATATAATTAAAAGAATGTTGAAAATGTAATGTTTTGTTTTCCGTTTACACATTTCCTTTATGTGTTTTAGACGTTTTGACAGAAGAAGCCCAAACAAATTCCCATCTACTGTGTTTGACTGGAGGCACAGAATTATGCACACTTGGAAACACTTTCAATTACATTGTGAATTCTTGCAACATTGGGGCACTGTTGTACTGTCTCTCTGCTCACTCTGTATAGTTATTATCACAGTATATATAAAAATGGAATGTCCATGACCTAAAGCATCCAAATTTACTAGAGCTGTACTCAATTTATCCTGAAGGATCTTTTTTTTAAAGCAAAAGAAGAAATTCAATATGCTGCTGTTTTCTTCTTCCATTTTGTCTGCAAGCACATTTGTTGTGAGGCTGGGTAGGAAGAGGGCTGATTCTCAAATTGCTGCCCAGGAACCATAAATGAATTTTATTTTAAGAAAAATTGGAAACCTCTGGAGTGTATAAGATCTTTCAATCTGCCAGACAAGATGTTTTAACTCATGTTATTGCGTCACCACCTATCTTTTGAGCCATATTATTACATTTCCGTCCTTGGAAACACTTTCAGGTTCATTCATATATTCATTCAGCAAACACTTCCCGCATTAGGTGTCAAATAAAATTCAAACCCTTTAACCTGGAATGTGACATCACATCTAATATAGACTCTGTGTTTTCCTCTCCAACTTTGCATGAAAGTCTTTTCTGAAACTTGCTCTTTAATACTCTAATTTGTTCTTTGTCTCCTAGATATGTCATGCCCAATCCCATCTTTGTTTTATGTCTTTTGCCAACTTTTTCGGCGTGTTATCAATTGGGGCCAATATTAAAGATCAAGCTTGAGTTTTACCTCATCCCTGCAGCTTTCCAGATTTGCCTGAAACCATCATAATTTCATCTTTTACCAAACCCTTACATACATATGATAGGTTATTTGTCATTTACTTTATATTATCTTTATTTTTACTTATATTTTTGGATATATGCTTCATGTCCTTAAATAAGATCAATTGCTTTGAGGAGCAGGATTGTAGCTCAAACACCACAGTTCAGTGCCTTGTTATATAGGATCTCTACTTCTTTTTTGCCCTTTGGCCAGTGATGTTAATAGTTATAACAACTTAACTTCCAATGAAGAAGGTTCCGAACTAGGTGGTCTGGGGTAACCAAACTTATGATGTGGTGTCGATCAACTTCTGGAGACAATGTTTACATAGAAGTAAAGCAAGAGCTCAGTTAGCCTTATAAAAACACAGATAAAAATTTGAGTAAGTTCCTGAAGGGCTTTGGGGGACAAAAAGGAAGAAGACAGCGAGGCATGGGAGGGAGATCATCTGAGTGCCTTCAGAAAGGAAGCTTGTGAAGCTTCCCATTAAAAGGGAATCAGGACTATCAATCAATCAGGGCCAATGTACTAATAAAAGCTGCCTATAAGAGCAGCCAGGGGTTTGATTAGCTTTCCCTGAACCACTCTTTGCCTAAACTCCCTTCTTGACTCTGGTACTTGGCTTCCGTATTGGCCTCCTGACCGACTCCACCCACAAAATTTCTAATCTGACTTTTGCTTAACAGCTGATCTGGTTCCTGGCTGGCCTTTCCTCAGAGCTTTGGGATTCTCTCTATACCCTAAGATTGCTCTTGATGTCTCCTTTTTGTCAGGGTAATGCTGATACTTGTCTCCAGCCATAGCGAAGTGTGGTGCTTCCTAACTCATGGGAAATGTCTGATGTTAATGGTATGTTCCAGTCACTAACCCAATATACCATGTCCTGGGCGTGGATTTATGCTACATTCTGGGGTATGCTAAAACATTCAAGGAAATAATATTTATCTAACTTTTTCCATGACTCCAAAGAGCCTCATTCTACTTGGGGGATATTGATAACTGGGCAGATTATTGAAAAGCAATCTGATAAATATTGTAGTAGAATTATGCAAAGAATGTTTGGTAGCTCATTAGGGGAGCAAATGAATCAGACGTAAGCCCAGGAAGACTTCTTAGTAAACAAAATCTCTGAGCAGTTTTGGGTGCTGAATATAACCATCTAGACAAATGAAGGGGAATAGAGAAGGGCATTCCTGGTAGAATATAACTATATTCTCAGTAGGATCAGATGGAACGTCATTTAGAAGTAGAAAACTTTTGAGATATTTATTCACTCAGCAAATCTTTATTGTATGCCTCCTATTGTTTAGACGCTGTTTGAGTCACTGGATAAAGCATGCACATGGTAGATATGCCCCTTGCCTCATGTCTATCCTATTGAGAGTAAAGAAGGGATAAACTGTAACCAAGTAACCAATGAATGAATGAGACGAAGGATGTTTAAGTCCTTTCTCTGCGTGACAGAAAGGTGGAAGGGGTTCCAAATACTACTGGATAGGTTAAAATATGGAAACTCCTAGAATGTAAGCTCCATGTAGACAGAGATTTCTGTAATTTCATCAGTGTACCCTCAGCACCCATGACCCAGGTCATGGCATATGAGTAGCCAGTAAATTTTTATTTATTTATTTATTTATTATTTATTTATTTATTTTTTGCTGAGGAAGAGTAGCCTTGAGCCAACGTTTGTTGCCAATCTTCCTCTTTTTTTTGCTTGAGGAAGATTAGCCCTGAACTAACATCTGTGCCAGTCTTCCTCCACTTTATATACAGGTCAACACCACAGCATGGCTGATGAGTGGTGTAGGTCCGCACCTGGGAACTGCCCATGAACCCAGGCCACTGAAGTGGAGCATGCTGAACTTAACCACTACACTATGGGGCCCGACCCCCAGTAACTATTTTTTGAGTAAGTAAACATGCCTAAGGCATAGCAGCTCTAAGGTAAGAATGCTAAGAGCGCTCTCCATGCTAGTTACTAAATATTGTAAAAGAGCTCCCATTAACTGACTATCAGAATAGATAGGACCACATATAGAAGGGATTTATTGAATGTCTCCAAAGTCAGGGAAATTCAGATAGGTAGAATTTTAGAACATTATAGTATTTATGAATACTATATTATTCCTATCAGAATATTATCACTTCTTTTCTTTAGGCAATTAATTTTCCAGACTAAGGTTCCTAGGCATTTAATTTCAATGGAAACATCAAATGAGAATCTAGGAATAAAAATGATTTATGAGTTTGTAGTTATGTCTACACAATCTAAAAACTTCCTGATCAAAATACTGCACAGATCAGTTAAACTAGGCCTTTGTTCTCATATAGACAAATTACCTATTTCTCCACTTTTCAAACTGTGTTGACATTGGGTGGTGGTATATTAGATGGAGGCCAACTCAGGCTTAAAATAAATAGCCTTCCATCAAATATCATTCATATGTGAACAAATATTCATTCAACAGATTATTATGCTTTCAACAAATATTCAATCACCAAATACCCACATACTTGGCCTCTTGCTCTTATAATGCCTCAGGGCTCAGTGTTGACCCTCTTCTCCTTTTCCATCTATATTCCCTTGGAGATATCATCCGGTCTCATGGATTTAATTACAATCTATAAAATGATGACTTCCTAATTTAAATATGAAGCTCAAACATCTCCCTTGAATCACAGATCCACATACCAAACTGTTATGGAATATTTCCACTTGAATATATAATAAGAAACTCAAAATAAATACGCCCCCATTGACTATCACCTAACCCCCACCCAAACATGTTATTCCACAGTCGTCTTCATATCAGTTAGTGGAAATTCCATCCTTTCAATTGCTCACTCCCCAAATCTTAAGTAATCCATTACTCTTCTCTTCTCTTTCATGGCCTATCCAACCCATCAGGAAATCCTATTGACCCATTTTGACAGATGTATAGACTCTGACCACTTTTTGCCACCTCTCCTGCTCCTATCCTGGTCCAAGCCATCATCTCTTTGCTAGATACGAAGTCTTCCTAAATGGTCACCTTGCCTCTTCTCTTGCTCCCTTTTATCCATTCTCCATGCATCAGCCATAGCTAACCCATTAAAATATGTCAAATCATGTTTTTCCAAAGGCATCCTACATAAGTCAGAATAAAAATCAAAGTCCTTATAATATGACCTACAAAGTCCTACTGAATTAGGCTCCATGTGACCTATTCGACTTCAACTCTTAATATGCTCTTCAGAACCTACTCAGCTCCAGCTCCTTGGCTTTTTTGCTCTTCTCAGTTTCCCCTCAGGAATGTCCCCTATTGTCCTTTGCACTTTCTGCAGTATCTTTATCCAGTACGTAGAACGATGTATGGCGCAAAGTAGGCATTCAGAAGATATTGAATTTATTCAACGAATATTGAATGAATGAATAGATAAAAAATGAATTCATTCATTAAGTACCGATTTGTATTATGTCATGGAGATTAAAAAAAGAGCATCCTCTTTCATTTGAGAGACAGACAAGTCAAGGGAAATTCCCACACTATGTTTAAACGCTGGAATAGGAATCAGTCTAGTGTGTTCTGTGAAAAAAATAAGAGCAGCCCCTCATTCAGTCTTGAGGTTAGGAAAGTGTTCTCAGCAGAAAGAATACTTGAACAGAGACCGGAAGGTTGAATAGGAATTGTCAAGGTAAAGAGAGCTGGTAAGAGAGAATATAGCCTCTAGGGGAACTGTAGTCATGCAACAGGACTGGAGTGAAGAGTGTAAAGATAAAGCATTTACAAAGGGAGGAGTAATCAGGGGCCTGGTTGTGAAAAGCCTTATATACCCTGGTGGGTGAAACAGAGAGACAGTAAAGAGTATTGAGCAAGGTAGTGACTTGATCATATCTGTTTAAAAAAAGATAATAACGGATCTAATATGGAGAATGGACTGGACTCGGGCAAGCCTGGAGTCAGGAACATTGGATAAAATTTTATTGCTGCAATATGGGTAAGGGATGAAAGTGGACTAAACTAAGGCTCCGGGGAAGGCAGTGGAAGACACACTGGGCTGTGCTAACTCAGTGCTAAATTACTGCTGCGTTCGGCTGTGAGAACTTGAGAGGACCAGCAAGCGCACAGACTGTGGCCTGCAGTACCACCTGGCATCTGTATTGCATGGAATTTAAGAACAGCTGCTGCTAAGCATGGACAAATTCGATTTGTGCAAACACTTTGCATAAAACACCATCAACCTCAAAGAACTGACTGCAGGCACATAGAAAAGTATGATGTTTTACACACAATACGGTTGTACTCAGTATGTTCATGCATTCATTCACAAATATTTATTGAGAAGCAACAAATGTTAGATGCCCTTATAAGCACTGTGGGTACAGCAGTGAACAACAAACAGAAATTCCTGCCCTCAAGAAGATTACATTCCAGAGAAGAGAGATCAGAATAAACAGATGTTGGCAGTTGTGTGTCAGATGGTGATAACTGCTACAGAGAATAAAAAGGGAGGGATGGAGGCCAGGGAATGCTAGGAGGGGGACAAAGGCAATCTGAAGCTGTGAAAAGGGAAAGCAGGAATGACTACACTGACCAACCTTTGAGCCAGACCTGAAGGAGATGAGGCATTCAGCGGGTACCTATCTGGACATTCGAGCAGAGAGAAAATTCTCATCTTACCATAATGTTTTTGCTTCAAATATGTAACTGCTTTTAGAGCATTCTTTCTTTTAATAGGGAAAGGTATATTTCTATATGACAAGTAGTGACATGATTCCCTCTCAGAATCTCTCAGCTTCTCAGACCTTCTTGGAGATGGATAAAGGTCAGAGGTGTGAACTGTGTCTTTCCCTGGAAGCTGCTGGGTCTTCTCCTGGAGGTCATATGTGGGAGCATCTCTCAGGCACAGCTGGTATGTCCACAAACCATGTCTGGCCAACATCAGCTGTGCATTTCTTTGGGTGTTATTCTGTTTGAAAATAAAAATAGTTGCATTTTTTTCCCTTTATAAATATAATATATACAAATAAAGTAATTTTAGCAGAAACAATAAAAATGTAAAATTAAAATAAAAATCACTTGCTTTCCATCCAGAAATAAGCAGCGTTTGTATCTGAGGCCTTGACATTCCAGATATCCCTTAATTGAAGGAGGGTGGGGCATAGCTTTAAATACAGCAGACACCTTCCTTTTTTTGGTTGAACAGAATTCCATCGTATGGGTGTAACACTCAGTTGCTTCTAGATGCCATGCTCTTTAAGAGGCTACATGCTGTTCTTTCGGGCATAATCCTCTACAGACCAGGCAGAGGTTGGAATGTTCTCTTACCGAATATTCTCTGCCTATATATTCATGACCATATAGACATATTTTTTTTTTGTGGAACATTCAGTGACATAATTTGATTGGGGAAGACCTTTACCTGAGCCATTATAATTGGGAAATTTATAATTTATGTCTTTGAATAAAGACATCTGCAGGGGACTTGAACACCAATTCAACATACAAATAGTAAGGCCACTGCTTTCCTGACCGCATCATTGAGAAAGTTGCTTAACATTTCTCAGCCGTAAGTTCTTGATTTGTGACATGGATAATGTCCACTTTTCTATCTCTGTTAGTGAGTAAGAAGAGGACATGAGTGAAAGGAGCTTGTTACTGCAAAATGCCATGCAAATTCAAGCGTGTTATTAATTATTAAGACAGTCCTTGAGCGTCTGAAATCTCCTGTTTTAACCTCAGCTCTCAAGGTCTGCGTCTGCTAACTACAGGAACTCAAAAGGACCAAAAACTCTAACATTAAACTACAGTGCCCCCTAGCCCCTGTAGGAGGTCAAGACATCTGATGAGCCTCATGAATAAGCTGCATCACAGATGGTTCTTTTGCCTGAGGGAAGGGCCATTAATTGTACTTTTGGATGATTTCCATCTGTCCAAAAGGAAAAACACTTGCGTGTTTTCTTCAGGATTTTCCTGTAACATTCTTTTTATTTTTAATTTAAAAAAGGAGGAAAAAAGTAAATATTCTTTACTGTTTAAACTCTTCCTCCAAGTTGCTTTAAATGAAGAATATTTCTCCAAGAACGTCACTAGATTCATCCTAAGACTCACAGAAATAGTTTTGATTTATATATGATTACCTAGTCGCATTCATTAAATTCTTTATAATCCATTGCGAGAGAGGATATTGGTCACCGTACTTTTTCACAGATAAGAAATGGGGGGTTAAGCATTTTTGCAAGATTGCATGGCAAGCTGATATTATGAGCTTCAGCTCCCCCGCCCCCAGTTCCAATATGCGTTAAATCCACCAACAGATATAGAATTGTGCAAGGAAAGCCCACTGAATATTTTAATATCAGCGTGTAGAAATATTTGCTACCATGGCTTATAAAAACCCCTATTAAAAATATATCAATTGCTTCCTTCCATAGGCTGCAGTTCTGTCTTTATCTTCAGTTCTTAATTTCATAGATTTTTCTAGAAATTTTTAAGTCTGAATGGTCCAGTAGGTAAGTTGGGTCCCAAAGTGCTAAGTCTTTAGGGAACAGAACTTGCTCTGTGGGTTTATTTTCCATGCTGAGCATTTAAGTATTAATCAGCACAGCTTTCAGGGGTTTCTTCCTAACATCCTTTTCTATGTAAGATAAGGACTGCAATTCATTAGGCTATTGGAGGAGCCAGAGGCTTGGCTAAGCTTTGCCTTTCTTGACTGTTCATCTCAAATTTAATGGGCGTGTGAGCATGCGTATGTGTGTGTGTGTGTGTGTATCTATATTATACTGGTGACCAAAGTCATGACACAATCTTGGTTGTGTTTCAGGCTAAAATCTCTCTCCCCTTCAGGCGTCAAAGATCAGTTCAGCTTCAGTGTCCCTTCTACTACCTACTAAGGGAGACAGCAAATGTGATCTCGTAAAACTGGGAGGTGATTTTTATCACCAGTTATTTTTCTTTACATTTCTCAATCAACCTAGCTCAGAAAATACTCAAAAAATAAAAATAACTGTCCACCAACTACTGAGTTTCTGTGATCTGATCACTTTTAAGTGAAATCCTCTACTACCCTAGCAATGGTCCCTTGAATCTTTTATTCCTTTTAGGTATAAACATCACAAACAACAAACCCTAAAGCCCACAGCAAAGAGAATGCAGGCACAGAGCGCCAATCCTTTTCCCACTGCCTTTTTAACTTGGGAGAGGAGGCTAAATTTTGGCGAGGAGAACTACATTCACCGGAGGGGCGGGATAAAAGTGTGTCTAATTACACGTTAATGGCAGACCTCGCCTTAACCACGTCCCCTCCCGCACCTTGGTGAATTTCCCCTGTGCGAGTCTATGTGGATCCAGAGACCCTTCTCTCTTTAAGAGAGCCTCTCGCGCCCCTCACTCCGCCCCCTCCCAGGTCTCCGGGTTCGTCAAAGCTTCCCGAGAACCATGGTTGGTCCAGGCAGGCAATCGGAGCACCTCATGGAGCCGCTGCTAACCGGGGGTGGGGTAGGGTGGGGTGGGGGTGTCTGTTTGTAGTACTCTCAGTCCTGATGTCACAGGCGCGGCAAGGACATCGCAAGGAGGAGTCGGATTACAGTAAGGATGGGCAGTGCAGCAGGCAGCCCGAGCGCACGCTCCTGCCGCCGGGGATCGTAGCCCGGGAAAGGCAGCCTGCAAGGCGCTCATCCCGCGGGGGAGGCACGCTCGGCGCTCGCTGCTCTCCACGCCGGGGACATTTCCACCGAATGTAGCATGAAACGGCTCTGCTCTGCGTGTCAGCCTTGGGTGCGAGCTGATGCTGAAGACGCCGCGGTGGGGTTCCAGCTGTCTGATTAATGAGAAACATAATGTATTTTGGTGAGTGTTAACTCTGATGATGTAATTCTGGGGGTGCCCAGCTCTTCATCAGTGCAGACAAGCCCTTTACAAAATCTTTAAGCCGCGAGAATATATGACATTAAACCCACCTCCAGTTGGCTACTGGAGGACCAAGCTGGTGGAGCCTTCGAAGCTTGCTTTGTGCCACAGTTGGGGCTATTTATTAGTCATGGATGAGTTTAAGTTGGAAAAGAAAAGAGACAGGGGTGGGGGTGGATAAACTTTGCCTTGATTCGTCTGCATGAAGTTGGCTTTTTTAGCTAGGTGAAGAAGGAGATATGATGCGTGGGAAGTAATGGGCTAACTTAATGGAATGTGAAAGAAAGTTCCTATACTACTGATGCTGTGAAAGCTTAGTCAATGTCAATGTTTTATTAAGCATTTTGGTTTTTCCCGAATTCTGAGGCGGAATGGGAAAACATTCTTTGGTGTGCAGTAGTTAAGCAGCTGAGCACACTCCATACCATCCCAGTTTCCCATCTAGCAGCAGCCTAGCACAAAATGCATATTATTTTAAACCCTTAGAGGTCCCGGAGCTGTTCAATATTTGTGCAGTTTATTGTGTGCCACGGTGGAAACCTCCCTAAGGTTTTCAGCTGAGCTGCGTGCATTTCCAGAAAACATGCTGAGGCTCAGATCTGGGCTATCAGTGGAGCGCTGCGAGCCGGCTGGGAGCTGTACATTTGCAGGGTAACGCTGCAACTTACTGCTAGGAGAGAGGGCAAAACCCCTTCAGTAAATAGGAAGCAGCCAAGGATTAGGACTGAATATCCTTTCCTCCTCCCTGAAGTTATGCTTTCCTTCTGTAAGTTCATCCCGCGTCGTCATCTAAGGGCATCTATCTGATACTAAAACGTTTGTGAGAGCAACTGGCGAGCGGCGTGGGAAGGATTCCAAGATGCAAATGCTCTGGGTGATTTCTTGGTTTGCTTTAAATCTGAAGTCTAGAGTCATTTTTCAGACTAGCGATTCATTTAGATAAACTTGCAGTGGGCAGTATTAGCTTCTTGGGTATTTACTTCTGTGTGTACTATTTGCTTTGTTTTGTTTTCTTGAGCCTTTGAAACATTTGCGAAAGTGTGGAAGGAGCCCAAGTTGCAAATCCGAACGCCTGTAGTTGTCTTGACAGCAGTTTTGATTTCCCTATAATGTGTGTCATATTGGAAAAGAAGTCTTAAATACTGAAATTGATTGGGAAGAACGGTTCTCATTTCCTAGCCAAATTTAAACAGAATCCGGAGTTAACACCTCTTTCCAGGGCATAGTAATGGAGGTGGTAGTCTTGTTTGTTGGCAATTAATAAAATAGCAAGTATTTATTGTGAATATATTTTTGATAAATGGAAAAGCTGGTAAAGATAATATGTCTTTTGGGCAAAATAAAATTCCTGCTTCTGTAATGATATATGAGAAATGGCAAGTAGATTATAATTGTAGTTTAAGTTTTCGGCCTCTTGCAACAATTCCCTATGTGATTGTGGTGGGGGAGCAGCGTTACCCAGAGTCGTGGTATAGTCTAAAAGTACTGGTCAGAGGCCATCCATGCTGTACTGGATTATCATGTGGCTATTGGAGGAATTGTTCGCTAGGCTTGCTCACGTTATTCACTGTATGCTCATCCAGCCGTCTGGGAAAACAGAGTGACCCACAGGACAATTAGTTTCACTGTGTAATGCAAGTTTTAATAGTACAAAATGAAATGTGATGTCCTCTTCAGATGAAGCTATACTCTTTGAAAGACAAGGCTAAAGTTGCCCTCTCTGTCGTGAGCGTGGTTCAATCTTACCGTGATTCCAGCATCAGATGTGTTTTTATGTTCACGAAGGAAATCGTGTGTATTCAGGAACGCCGTTTCTTTCAGGTTATGTTATGTGGCCCCTCACTCAAGCTGTTAGACACCCAGAACTCTGGGCTCCCACCTGTCTCTAATGAAATGCATGGTACAAGAGCTAGGGCAAGAAGAATTGAGCAATACAACCCGGGCATGTTAAGATTCTATAGCATTCTAATGTTTGCAAATCCCTAAGACTATGTATGTATGTAAGTATATTTATGAGTGCGTATATTTATGTGTGTGTGTGTGCATGCGTGTGTGTGTGTGTCCAAAATTTTAGCTATTTCAGGTGATTTTTCAAACCAGTGCTTTCACTTTGCAATTTGGTTGCCCGTTACTTTCTCCGTTTTGGAACTGCAAATGGTTTATGAAGTCAGGGAGAATAGGGACAAAGGGAAAGCAGGGCTGCATTCTTGGGCTCTTCTGGTGATTTGTGGGAATGGGGTAGAAGTGTCAGAAGTCTTTTATTTGCATCCCCAGCGGGGAGTGATGGAGAGCATGGTGATGCTGTAACACTGGGTGAATTGATATGCAAGCGGCATATTTACTCCCTTATAAATAATCTAATTTGTCAGTGTTGCACACCCACCTCCCTGTCAAATATAACTGAGGAATCAAGGCTCAGCCTCTCTGCTTCTCTGTATGCCTCCTTCCCCTTAGGGACTGGACAATTGGACCATGTCCTTGCTCAGTTGGAGTCAGTTGTGTGCGTGCAAGTTGGTGGAATATGTAATATTTCCAGTTCTCAAGCATAGCTCATGTTTTGAGTGTGCTGTCTCAGACTTACAAGACTAATGGACCCTTTTAATGACTTAAGCCTCACTCTTATCTCCTATTGAAATTTTAGTGCAGTGTTTTCAATAATTGTTCATTTGCACTTACTGCGCAGTGATTTAAGAGTTTGCTGTTCAGTCACCGTGGATACTTTTGTTACTTCTTCTATCGATCCTGCATTCATTACTTGGAGTTAAAAATAAGGTTCACGTGGGAGAGAGAAGCAAGGAAAATCCCGGTCAGCAACCTGATTGGGATTTACTGTAAAAGCAAGGGAAATAATAAATACTTAGGAAGTTACCCTCTCCACCCCATAAATATTTTACATAGTTCAAAATTACATTTGCCAAGGATGAGTAGCCGTTAATAATTTATCCAGAAATAAAAGCAAGGCAGCTTGGAGATTTCGCCCCAGATTAAGGAAGAGAGGCAGTGGGTGGTTGTCAGTACAACAGCCCTGAGCTGCCATCTTACAGTTTGGTGAAGAGGAGTGTGCTGGTGGGAAGGGCAGGCTCTTTGCTTGAGTGCCTCCCAGCTATTTCTCAGAGCCTGGCAGAAGGTTGTAACCATGTACTGTCTCCAGCTCTAAGCACCGTATGTCTGAATCATCTTCCCCTTTCCATCTGGCCCAACACATTTCTCCACTGCTGGAATGGTGAACTGTTGCCAGTGTCATGTCAACCTCACAAACTGTCCATGCTTGGCCAGAGAGGTGCCATGCCTCAACCCTTTGCCATCAGGAGAGAAAATGGGAGGCTGATGGCACTGAGGAGATTCTCTATGGCTGAAGATCAGGACGTTTTCAGGCCCGAGGAAACCAGATGGAGACTATGGTGAGCTTAGAGCCAAGGTGGGGCTGGGGCTTGCTCCATGAGAATATTCCTGAAAAAAGAACTGATGCACCTTAAACAAATGAGCAGAACTTAGAGACAAATAGGAGGGCTCACTCTCAAGGCTGCTGTTAATGGCGTATTAATTAAACCTGGAGAAAAGGCAAGCAAAATTTACAAAGTGTGAATGAGCCATTCAGGTTCAGCTTAGGTTAATTGTGGATCAGCTGTCTTTCTGAAAATGCCTAAGAAAAATAGGAAAAATACTTAATGGAGTTCCTATCATAACAAGAAATACTTGATTGAGGAAGCTTTTAATATAACAGCTGGAAGAAAAAAACCTGGTAGGAAAATTCTAGGCCAGAAACCTATTCCCCTGCCTATAACAGACAGGTTTGTACATTGTCATAGGAGGGACTTTGTTTTTCCCCTGGGATGTTTAAAACATTCTCAAGTCAGCATTTACACTTTTGGTTGTGGCTGGACCATCAAGTTTCACCTCTAAAGCAGTATGTTAGAAAAACAGTTAGGCGGTGAGGTTATAAGGAAGGAAATGAGCGAAAAACAGCAGGCAGCAGAGAAAAACATTCCTCTTTTTTTATGTTTTCAGTGGAAACATTTAACTCGCCCTAATTAGTTTGCACTGAGTGATCTGTTATGGGGAATTAGGTCCACCAGAGTCTTTTAAACACGCTGGAGGTGTTTCTGTCTTCCTGCGGCTGACAGGGGGAGAGAATCATTCAGGAAGGAACTTGTAAATCCAGATCCCCCCTTTTTAAAGTTTGAAATCATTACCATTATGTTTTATTGCAAATGAATCGAAATGATGTTCCGTAAATTACTGCATAACTAGGATGGACACTGTGGCCGGTGAATACTCTTGGAAAGGATCATATGCAGGAAGCAGAAATCTGAGAGAACTTCAAAAACCGTAGATTTCTCCCTCAGGACCATCCTCTTTAAATTCATATGAAGTTTTTATTTGAAGGAACCAAATTTGATCAATATGCCAGTAACACGGATTCCTTATTGCACCCTTAAAGTTTGAGCTAAAAATTTGTATTTTTTTCCAAAGGACCTTCTTAGTTGCTGTAATTATATGGAAATGAGATGAGTTTATTTAAGGGATAAGTTCCAAAATTCATGAGATAATGACGACTTGCAAAGTTACGCTTTTTGTGGGTGGCATAATTGTTCTAGAAAACAAATGAAAAATTTAAATTAGTGGTTTCTGACTTCCATTCCAGAAGATTTGGTCACAGCTGCTTTTGACTGAAACCTTCCTTGATAAGACAACATGTGTTGGCTAGTGTGTGTGTGTGTGTGTGTGTGTGTGTGTGTGTGTATGTTTCACACTGGCTTGTCAAATAGTACTTTGTTATATAAATACCCAAATATTATTCTTCATTCACATCTTTTATGTATTCCTAAATCTTTTCACATTATTTGCAAGGTAAAACATTATTGAAATAATAAGATGGATATAAAACTGTGTTTTGAGCACAGCTGGCTTTCAAGTTTAACAACCATTATATACCTTAGAGGTTTTAGAAATCAAGTCATAAGGATAATTTTCAAAGCTTTTTCTGCTTAAGAAGGAGTAATGCTTGTATAAGCAGAAACCTGTTTCTGTGACCTTGAGAAAGAGATGTTTCCATTTGTATTACACTCTGAAAAACATGTCAAAAAACAACAAAGGTCATAGTCGCTGCCCTCTCTCTCTCTCTTTAAAGAAACCATTACATATCATTTCCCACAAAGATTAGTTTTGCAACAGAATTTCACACATGATTGCTGGCATTAAGAGAAAATACAGCATAAGAGGTGGCTAGAAATATCAAAGCTTAAAGTGGTTGAGATCATGCTTAAACCAAATTGCTAGGGTTGAAAATAGGAAGATGCTTTGCTCTGTTGCAGCGTTAAAATCATTATGAAGCAGCTGGAAGTCGGCCTTCAGTGGATGTGAGCGCCAGGTTTGCACGGCCTTTAAAATTGAAGGTATTTCTACGAAACCCTCTTGATTCCAAATCCTGAAATGCATATGAACTTCTGTCAGAACACTGGATCGGGTGCCCTGAACCCCTTCTCCTTATCAACCTTCCAGTTTTGTCTTTTTTCGCCCACTTGCAGTATCACATTTCTGTAAGTGGGGAGGAAAAAGAAAAGTAACCTGGCCAAGGTCAGAAGGGAAATGGGCAGCAGAGTCAGGATTGGTGCTCTGAGCCAACACGGTCTGCCCCAAAGCACCATTGTACCTGGTGGGAGATGGGGGCTGTGGCTGGGGTGGGTTTGGCAGCTGAGAATTCTGCTAATGGATGAATGGTGTTTGATCTGTATCCTCAGCACCCTGCTCGGCTCCATGCCAGGCACACAGGCACTTTCAAACATGTGTTGATTGTGCAAGATTGAATGGCTGTTGGAGACCAGAGAGGAAGGAGGGCCCCTTTCTCAGTGGATCCTTTAAGGCTGCCGTTCCCCCTGAAAGCTGGTGTCTGTGTGTTGACAAGAGACGTGAGCTCCGCTTTGCTCCTGAGACACTAGCTGCTTTTTTTTTTTTAATCTGTAAAAGGACTAGTCTTTAAGAATTAAATCTTGAAATAAACCTAAGGAATTCCCCAATCTTTTTTCTGTTTCCATTTCCTTCTCTCTTCATGGGACTCTGCAGTGTCAAGAGAAAAGAGGGACAAATCAATAGAATATTAAGACCAATATTAAGACCAAAATGTCTGAAAACACCTAAAATCATCCTCTAAGATGGTAGAAGTGTGCATCGTATCAATTCGCCTGATCACAACATTCTCTTGCCACAGGCGGAGGCAGGCAAGAAAACCCCCTGTGTACAAGTAGCCGAAAATGCCCGGGAAGGCCCCCAACTTTGAAGATTGCCACTTGTGAAGGCTGAAGAAAATGGAGATAATTTTGACTCCTATTTGCAAGGCTTTTGTAAAATTGTTCTTCACACTTACCTTTTTCATATTCATGCATTCAGCTGATGAGGGAAAGTACTTGTGGCAGATTGCTCTGAGGATAAAAACGCAATAATGAATATAAACGTACTTTAATAAACATGATCCCTTACACTTGTATAGCAATTTGTATTTTTCAAAATGCATCAACATTATGCTTTTTTTAATCCTTAAAATGACCCATTGCAGGAGGTAGACAAAATATAATTATTCCTATTTTTAGATGAGGAATCTGAGCCTCAGATGACTGAGATTGCTTTCTCAAGGTCACACAGCTAGTCAATGTTAAGGCCGAGACTCCAATTCAGTACTTCTGAGACTGACTTCAGTTTTCTTTACTCTTTACAGCAGAGCATAGGGGATAATTTTATGAATGGAAGATTATTTGTAATATAAATGGTAGAAAAAATATTGCAGCTGATAGCTAAAGTAATGAATCCAAATGATTGGGATCTAAGATACGTTTGTGTTTTGACTTTGTGGAATCACAATTGATAACCAAGGCCTGAGCATAACTCATACTTTTATTTATCCTGCCTTCTCTTTTTACATCAAATAATTCATAATCACACAAAAATACTAATTAGAAGGCATAAATCGGCCTCAGGCAGGACCCAGGCTTTCTCTACTCTCTCCGTTTCTCCAAGGCAGTGTTGGATATTAAGGCTTGTAGTAATTATATTTCCTGCTGTCCCACAGTTTAACTCAATGCTTGGGAAAAAAATCCAAGTCATTTGTGCTAGAAACTCTTTGATATTTACAACGACACCATCTCCAGGATTTATTCAAGATGGAGTCCCAGCCTGGCACTTTATTCTGTGACTGATAAAGAGGAAAAAATGGCCTACATTAGAATCTGAACTGTTCCACTTACTGGCTCTGTAATCTTGGGCAAGGCGCTTCACATTTTTGATATCCAGTTCTTTTGTAAGAGGAGAATAATGATAATATGTTTCCCACAGTTCTATTTTGAGGACTAAAATATACAAGGCATATAAAAGTGCCAAGCCCCAGGAAGTACATGGTAAGCCGTCAGTAAAATTTGATTCTCTCTTACTTTTCCCCTCTATCTCCAACCCAATATACAAATGTATGAAAATTGATAAAAGTTATTAAAGCTGTTAAGGTCAACCAGAATCAGGAACCATGCCACTTAATTCCAAAAGAAGGACTTTAATGCAGATAATTTGTTATAAGGGTGTTAGAAGAGCTGAGAAGCCACAGAAGGGATCGTGAGGCAACCCAGAGATTAGAAGTAGCAAGACACCGGCAGTTGTAAGATGAAGACGCAAGAGATAGGGTCCTGGAGGACAGGGCCCAGCGCCTCCTGGTGGGAGCTGGAATCACGGCAGGCCTAAGACATTGAAGGATAGGAGGATTCAGCCGTAGGCACAGAGAGAGAGAGACAGAGAAATACCCTGGCTTCTCCCTTTTGCCCACCCTCCAGCGCACTGCCTCTGCCCCTCACTGGAGGAACTGAGTCAGAGGCCAACTGACAAGGCAGCCTGGGCAATGCATGCTGCAGGTGTCAGCCCCTGGCAGTCCAGTGAAAGTTTGAGAAACAGATCTCAGGGCAAACTGGCCAAGGACCTGAAAGGAGATCTCATACCTGATGTAAGTGGCACTTTAAATAAAAGTGTCTCTGCAAAAACATCTCAATTATCGGTGAGAGGTTTGGTTGGAAGAGATACAGCAAGAGAGACAGGAGTATAGTTGAAGAGCTTTCAGCACGTCCTCGCCAACCCTCCCGGTTCAAGTACCAACTTTGTCACTTGCTCGTAGTGTGATGTTGGACAAATAGTTGAATCTGTCTGCGTCGATTTTTCCTTTCCTACAATGGGTTAAAGAGTCTATCTGACAGGGAGCTTCAGATGTGGAACCTCAACAGAGATGTTGAATGCAAGCTTCATAATCTGCAAAGTGCCATATGATTGGGCCTTGTTATGAGGATGTGAAAAACCAAGTGAATTAGAAAGAGAAGAGCGGATTAAAAAAAATTAAAAACAACTTGGAACTATGTATTCAGCTCTGCAGCTTAGCATTCCAGCAGAGATTTCTAGTTCACTGTGGAAGGGAGCATTTGCTTACTTCCTCAAACAGCCCCTTGTATTGTGGGGTTAGAGGTACCTTCAAGGCCACATCTAATCTGTTCTTTATCGTTATCTTATAACAAAGGGAAATTGCAGAAGCAGAGTCTGGGGAGAGAAAGTGAGCAGGGCAGGAAACCCTCTGTAAAGACTCTGTGTCCCATATTCCTTCCTCTCCAAGACTCTAATGGGGATAGACATGTTGAAAGCCGAGGGAGTTTATTAATAGTTGCTTGGGAAGGGAAGAGGGATTCAGTATTGATTTTTATCCTTCCATGTGTTGCTGGACTTTTAAAGACTGATTTCTTTGGCTGACTGGCCCTGCTATTAAAAAAAAAAAAAAAAAAAGGCAAACCATTCCACCCTTCCTGTATGGAATTATTAGCATCTCGCTCAAAGCCTGCCTGTAAAGCGCTGTGACAGTTCATAAGTTATGGTGCCCTTGTTTTGAGGCAACGCCGCTGTAGCTGCTGGGAACTATTGCCCATGCAGTGCACAATATGGAAGTCGCATGATTACCACCAGGTGTTTTAATTAGCTGCCTCGAGGAAGGGCGGGCTGTAACTTAGAGGTCTATGGGAATTCTTGGGAGTCATATCCTAAGGAAGCTTTATCAGTTAAAAGGTGCTTTAGAAGACAGGTTCCTTTAAAGAAAATTTCCTTTATAAAAGAGTTGTGTAGGATCCTAAACACCAACCTTCTGGTAAATTGCTTCTTTTTTGGCTGTGTTTTTTCCTAAACTTTTAAATGCTTAATAAATAAGAATATTGTAATGAGAAGCCTAAGACGTGGGCTTTCCGGTCCTCTTGGTTTCCTTAGAGAATTCCTCAACTCCCACTTGTGGAGAGCAGTCCTGGTGCTGACAGATGATGTGGGCACCACTGACAGGGCAGGGAATTTAACAGAGCGTGGATGCCTGCTCGGTGCCAGTGCTGGCGTGAGCTGGTTCATTGGCACCTCACCACCATCCTTAAGAGGAAGATCAGTGATCTAAATCCTGGCTGCACAAAGGAATCCCCCGGGCAACTTTGAAATGATGCTATTGTCAAGGCCCGACTGCAATCCCATTAAATCCTCTTCCCTCGGGGTGGGGCCCAGGCATCTGCATTAAAAAAAAAAAAAAAAGCCTCAGTTGATTCTGAAGGACAGCTGGAATTCAGAACCACTGAAATGGGCAATTTTAACTACTTTCTAGAGCATATCTGCACCCTAAGAGTTTCCAGCTTGCCCCAGGTCACCCAGGCTACCTGGTCGGGATTCCACCCCAGGTCAATTGGAGTCTGAAGCCTGTGTTCTTTCTCCCCTCCACATGCTGCCTCGCCTTAGAGAAATCAGTCCATCGCATGAAGTCTGAACCTGATTACAAACTGCCTTGTGCTGCCCCCTGGTTTCCAGAGTGGAAGTCCCTAAGGGATGGGCCCCCCTCCTTTCTACTTGGGATTCTTTGTAGAGCTGACACCCAAAAGAGGCTCATGCTGTGCTAGTAGCATTCCCTGTGATCCAGGATCACAGTGGTATGGTTCTGGAAAGGATTTAAGAGCCATGTTTCTTAAAATTTAAGGTTATACATATCACCCGAGGATCATATGAAAATGCAGGTCTTGATTCAGTAGGTCTGGGGGTGCGGCCCAGGTTTCTGCCTTTCTGACAAGCTCCCAGTGGCATCTGTGCTGCTGGTCCACCGACCACACTTTAAATAGTAAGGCTCGAGAGGTCATTTTTCTGGGCTACAGCTTGCTTCAGATATGGGCAATCAAGGCTAAGTCTCTAACTCAAATCTCCCTATTTCTATTCCACAAGATGCTGAAAGGTCCATGGCGTGAGTTCTGAGTAGGGTGACCAACCATCCTACTTTGTCTGAGGCTGAGAAGTGCCAAGGACATGGAACTTTCAGAGATGAAATTGAGAGAGTCTCGTGCAGACTGGGATGAATTGGTCCCCCTGGTTCCAACAGATCAAGTTCAAATCCAGACTTCAATGCTGGAGACCAAGCTCCCCACGGAGAACTTGAGCAGGTGACTTGATCTCTTTGACCTCAGTTTCCCTAGCTTTGAAGCAGGAATAATAAATGATGCTTCCTAGAATAATTGTAAGGATTAAATTAGATGGCATATGTAAAGGACTCGACATACTGTCACAGGGTTCATTCTCACTAAATGCTGGCAATGGCTCTTGCCGTGAATTCATAGACCTGACTCCGTACTGCCCTCCTGTACTGAAAAGAAGAAGAAATACCCCAAAGATCAAGTGTAAGTGGTCATGGATCATCTTTATTGCACCATCTCTATAGAGGGCAGCTTGTAAATCACCTCTTGCCGTGAGATATGATGAGCAAGCCGGGGTGAAGTCATTCTTGGTTCAGTGTACAGTTTGCCTACCCTGAACATCAATACTTATGCGTTTTGTTTGCTGTTTAGGGAAAGAAAGGCCTGGCTAAGGCTTCACCACCTTGGGACCTTCAGAACTGGCCCCTTGTGTTCCTGTCGACCTTGTTTATCCGTTAGTGTTTCTCTGAGCTCTGTAACAACTTATGAGGGCAGCTGCTGCTAATGACTGTGCCTTCTATCTCCTGACCCGATATTGTGTTAACAATCGATATCCTTAAAACAACACACACACACAGAGACAAGGCAGCACCTACACCACAGCTTCTACCAAAAATACCCGTGGAGAAGAGAAAGACTTTTAACTCACACACTTCCTAACACAGAGCCTGGCACATGCGCACTGGAATCACAACTGTTTACTGAGTAACTGAGTATAATGCCAAGCCATAGGCATCTCTTTTCTTTTTTTGAGGAAGATTAGCCCTGAGCTAACTACTGCCAGTCCTCCTCTTTTTGCTGAGGAAGCCTGGCCCTGAGCTAACATCCATGCCCATCTTCTTCTACTTTATATGTGGGACGCCTACCACATATAATGCACACATGCCAAACAATGCCATGTCTGCACCCGGGATCCGAACCGGTGAACCCGGGCCGCCGAGAAGCGGAACGTGCAAACTTAACCACTGCACCACCGGGCGGGCCCCAGGCGTCTCTCTTTGATGCAATGAATTTCCAGTAGAGACCTGGGGTTCTACTTCATCATCAATTGGCTGGTGTTGAGTGAATGAGGCTGGCTTTGCCTGTCCTTGCCTAGGAAAGCCAATTCACTCTCTTCCTGTCAAATGCCATCCACTTATCAGAGCACGTAGTCTGCCAGATATGTGACTATTATGTGCAGAGCAAAATGCACTTTTGTTTTTCTATTATGACTAGTAAGTAGGGCTGCTACAAACAGCAAATTATTCCACAGTAGGGGTTACCGGGCCTGCACTGCTGCCGACTAGCATTTTAGACAAGAAAACAAATGAACAACAAAGCAGAAGCTACTCTTGCTTTCCTCAAGCATAAAATGCAATTGCAGAAAGGGCCCAACACAATCCCACTTTCACTTATGTCCATTTTAGAGGCAAAATTGGGAGATGTTTGTCTCTGGTCCCATCTCTGCTTACTATAGTCATAGCCTATGTCATTCAGAGAGGGCATTAAACATATGGAATCAAGGTCTCCATTTCATAGACAGGAAAACAGAGGCCAAGTGATCAGTAAATGCACATATCTGGCTAGTACCAATACTCAAACTAAAAGTTAAAACCCAAGTCTTGATTTATGGTGTGAATTTGGATGAATTGCCCTGAGCCTCAGCTTCCAAGTCAGTAAATTGAGATAATGACAAGTCACCCTACCTCACAAGGCAGCGCTGTGACTCCTAAAAATAGCTAAGGTTTATGAAGTCCTTAGTCCCTGCCATCACTATTCTAAGTATATCAGCTCAACCAGTCCTCCTAACAGCCCTGTGACGGAAGAATGATCAGTACGCCTATTTTACAGATGAGCAAGCAGAGGTACAGAGAGGTTAAGTAGCCAGACTACAGCAAGCAGCCAAGCTGGGTGCTACCCAAAACGTCTGGCTCCCTTGCACAGGCTTGCCCACCACACTGTTTTGTGTGACCTTGACTAAATTTCAGCCTCTGAAAACCAGAGCCCTGGGGCGTCTTCTCACTATGCAGATGGAGCAGCAGGTTTTTGAAGCCAGCAACAAACTAACAAGTGAACCAGCACACAGCAGAATTCCTCTCAGCTTGCATGCCCAGCAGCCACCTGCTGGTGGGGCCTGAGGCTGAGATCAGGGAAAGAGTCCAGTTTCCTTCCAGAAAGTCCACACAGGGAGAAGCGATAGGAAATCTTGTTCCTGGAACATGCAGGACCAATCCCGGTCATGCTCCCAAATCATAGCTTACCAATAATGCTAATTGCAAGGATAGCTGGCTTCTGTGTGCCCGGGATGTGCTCCAGGGCCTTTCCGGGTGTGTTTGTGCCTGATACAGGGACCATTCTCTTCCAAAAGGAGCAAGCGATTTCCTTTCTCACTGATGTCTTCCTAGGCACGTGATGTAATGTGCCACGTGTAGCGTGGTCTCTTCTTGTCAGATAATAATCCAAACTTCTTATACGTCCATGGAGCATCAGAAACTGAGAGAGACTGTACTCTTTCTGTACTCTCAATAGAACATATTCTGTTTCTTGGAAAGGTAATACGTGTACGGCTTTTTAAATCAGATATTATAAAAGGGGAAATAGTGAAGAATAAATCTCCTACCTCGACCCTAGTGCACTTAGTTGCATTTGAGAGCCTAAATTCTGTGGAAGGCGAGGGATAGGGGTGAGGGCAATGGTTGAAGATGGTCAAGAGGCACAAACTTCCACTTACAAGATGAATAGGTTCTGGGCTGTAACGTACAGAATGGTGACTAAAGTTAATATGGTATTGTACGTTTGCAAGTTGCTAAGAGAGGAGATCTTAAAAGTTCTCATTATGAGGAGAAAACTTGAAACTATGTGAGGTGATGGATGGTAACTAAATTTACTGTGGTGATCATTTCTCAATATATACATATGTCAAATCATTATGTTGTATATCTTAAACTTATATGATGTTATATGACAATTATATCTCAATAAAACTGGAAAAAATTCTGTGGAAGGGTACATGTTTAACTCTCCCTATTTTTTACATGGAATGGAAGCGTACAGTATCCCGTTTTGCATATTGCTTTATTTAGCATATACTGATGTTTCTCATTCTTTTTATTTTATGGCTACATAGTGTTCTAATGCAGGAATGTATTGTGATTTATTTTACTAGCCCTTTTAAAAGAAAAATACGTTCTTTCTATTCTTTTATTAATAAAAGCAATGATTATCATTGTGTACATATAGGTCTTTGTGTACATAGACACACAAATCTACAGGGTAAATTCTTAGAAGTGGAATTTATGGGGCAAGATGTATTTAATTCTCATGGGTATTGCCAAAGTGCTCTATGGAAATTGTGTGTGTGTCTGTGTGTGTGTGTGTGTGTGATAGGAAGATTGGCCCTGAACTAACATCTATTGCCAATCTTCCTCTTTTTTCTTGAGGAAGATTGTTGCTGAGCTAACATCTCTGCCAGTCTTCCTCTATTTTATGTGGGATGCCACCATAGCATGGCTTGACAAGTAGTGCTAGGTCTGTGCCCAGGACCAGAACCTGCGAACCCCGAGCTGCCGAAGTAGAGGACGCGAACCTAACCACTATGCCACCGGGCTGGCCCCATGGAAATTTTTTATTGGCAAATTTCTACATATATGTCTGTCATTAAAAAGTAGAATGGCTGTTTTCAAAGTGGTGAACTGTTTTTGTGAAAACTGCCTTGCAGACTTCTCAGAGCGTGAAATCTCAAAATAGAACAAAATGAAGTGGCTTCCTGCTCTTTTGTCCTTGCTTTTCCCTCCCCAGCCTATTTCTCCTTTTCGCTTCTATTGGCTAATTCCATAGATATTAGTTTCAATATTCAAAAAAGCAATGGTGCCATAAAATCAAAAGATACCCTATGCTTTAAGAATGGGGATAAATGCAGCAGAAAGACTGCATCTTATAAGTGAAATTGTACCCTCTTGCCTCAAAAGTAGAATGTTGATCCTTGAAAGATCTCTAAATCAGTTAGATCTAAAGCTGAACATGGTTGGAAGTTTCATTTTATTTTGAGCCAGTTGGCATTAAAAGGTCAAAACACATTTGCATAATTCCATATTTCGGTGGTTTTTTCTTCTATCCTAATTCCATGTTCTTCTTTTACTTTTTCAGCATCTCTCTTTAGAGTACATTAGGCTTAGACATAATCTGGAATGTCTATAGCTTGTCTCTATGGTAAAAATGCCACATTTGTTAAAGAAACAAAATCCCCAAGTTGTGATGATGGTCACCATTTATTTAGCTCTTGAGCTCCTTACAAACATCAGTTCATTTACTCACTAAAAGAATGATATTGTTTTAATGAATTAGGTGTCATTCTCTCTATTTTATAAAGGAGGAAAGATGCACTTAAAGGTTAAGTTTCTTGTCCAGGGTCAAAGAGATTGAAAATGGCAGGTGCAGGATCCAACTCAAGACCTTCTGACTGGACATTTTGTGTGCCAAAATGTTTATACCACTCTTTGGTATTTTGTCTGGGACACTACTCTTGGGCCACTTCTGTGGAATCTTGGTAGGAAGGGACATTTATATTAAGCAGAGCTTCCCACTTTCCTGGTCCTTGCTGTTGAAGAGTCTTAAGGACAATCATAGCAATTCCTGCTAAGGTATAAATAGTACAAAGAGCCCTATCCTACAATAGGGGCTCCGAGAAAGGAGGGTAGACCGCTCATCCCTTCTCTCTTCTGGGGAGAGGTGGTCTCCTGTGGTATCTGCTGTCTCTTTGGACCATCTTAGCAGTCCCCAGTGCTGTCAAAGCAACATAAATTAAGTGAAGGAAATCAGTAAATCATTGCACTTTATGATATGCTAATTAGGAGTGCTCTGTAGAGCTCACTGTCTAGTGTCCTAATTTATATCCCCTCTGTTCTTTGAGCCGTTTAAAGTTCGCCCCGCCCTAGAGACCACACAAGCCTTGTGTAATATGCATTAGAAGAATCTCATATCCGGATGGCATCTTGGGATTTCATCTGACGTCTGGCATCCTTATATTTATAGGTGAGAAAAAGGAAGTGAATGAGTTTAATTATTAACCTAAATAAAGGGTCAATAGTGAGTGGTGGAGCTGAGCTGCCTAGAATTAAAGCGTGTTGACTCCTTCCCGGTACCCTTTGCCCTCCTCGAGACGTAAGGGGGCTGTTTGATATCTCATTCTTTGCTAACAACAAATCCAGGAGATGAATATTATTATTTTCGTTTTATAGACGAGGAAACTGACATTAAGCCACTTCCCCAAAGTTGTACAGAAAGTGTGGGAGCCAGGAGTTAAGTGCAGGCTCACGCGCTTTCTACCTCTCTCTGCTACCTGGATTCCAAGCTGCAGTCTGCTGTTACGTGCGTTAGGTTTGAACTGAACGTGGGTGGATCCCTGCACTTCTCAAGGTCTAAATGAACTCAAAGATCCCTTCCAGACCTAAAATTCTCAGATTCTACAATAGCTGTGGGGATAAAAGGGTGGAACTCATTAGAGCAATAAATCACTGCAGCCCACGTGAGTCCCCAAAGCGTGATCAAGTCTCCTCACTCCATTCTTCACTCTCAGCAGTGTGCATCATTTATCTCCTGTGTGAACTGCTATAATCATCCCTAATGGCTTTCCTGACTTGATTCTCTTATGCTTCCAACTCAACCAACACTTTGCTCTCCCAAGGCAAAGCTACAGACGTGATACCCCCCCAACACACACATACATGCTCAGATGCCCGTAGTGATTCTTATTTCCTGATACAGAGTTTCCAAAATTCTTATCGAGGTGGTCAGTACAGTCCAGGTTCCGGCCCGAATTTACCTTCAAGTTTCATTTTTACAAAACTCCCCTTATCTCATCCTAAACTCTGGCTCTGCAGAACCACTCGCTGTTTCTTAACCCTTCTGAGACTTTGCCTCATGTTGTCCTTCTTATGTGATATATGTTTGTTTTTGCCTCTGTGCCTCCAAAAATGTAAGCACTCATTACTTGTTCACTCTTATTATTTTCTGTCCTTTAAATGTATTATGTAAAAATGTAATCTTATGAATTCTTCAAGAAAGTCTACTGCAAATGTACCTCCTTTAGGAAGACCATCTAATTCTTTATAAAAGGAGTAAACACCCTTTCTCTGAATTTCCATGTATGGTATTTCCCAAACCTGTCTGAGAAAAAACTGGAGTGTTTTAAAAGTTCAGTGTTTCCTACTCTCCACTCTAGATTTACTGAATCAAAATCTCCAGGGATAAACCCCAGGATGCTGTATTTTCAAGAACTCCTCTCCCCCCAATTTAATTTTATAAAATTTTTGGCTCTCCATAAAGAAACCTATAAATGTAATGCAGTAGCACATATAACACTAATAGGATTTAATTGTGAACTAGACAAAATAATACAACAGTTTATCTCAAAGGAGAAGCATAAGCAAACACTCTAGGAACTTCTGAAAAAGGATGGTTCTGACAGGGAAGACTTACCTTAAATTATACCATAAAACTATAATAATTAAAAAATTTGGTCCTGAATCATAGACAGGTAATAAAAAACAGATTAGAATATCTAGAAGTAAACCTCAATGTTTATGTATATAGGGATTTAGGCTATGATAAAAATGACATTTCGATTCATTGTTGAAAACAGGAACTATTAAATAAATGGTTTGGGTACAACTGGATAAACATTTAGACAAATAAATAAAATGGATTCCTGTTCCACTCTTTACACCAAGATAAATTATAGATTGAACAAAGATTCAAACATAAAAACTGAAGCTATAAATTTATAGAAGGAAGCCCAGGTGAATAAATTTATACTCTTGCAGTGGAAAAGCCCTTTGTAATCAGGACACAAAACCAAAACTATAAAGGGGAAAAAATGATAAATCTAACGGTGTTGAATTAATAACTTATGTTTAGGGAAAATAATTCAAAAACTGAAGAAAAAAACAAGTAACAAATTTGGCAAACAATATTTAAACACTATTGTCTGATAAATGGCTAATTTCTTTAATTAACAAAGAGTTTATAAGAATCAATAAGAAAAAACAAACCACTCAAAAGAAAAATGAATATGAGCAAATGCATTATAAATAAATATATATTGACAGTGACAATATGAAACGACCCTCAATTTCACTCATAATTAGCAAAATATAAATAAAAATAACGGAATATATGTAGTCATTCACTTAGGAGATTGGTAAATTTTTAAAAATTGGACAAATTTTTAAGAGTTAGGAATGGAAAAAGCCACTTTTATACATAGTTATGTGTAAGAGAATAAATTTTTGCAAACCCTTCACAAGGTGATTTGATAATGTTTATTTATGCCTATTTTTTCTAGCAAGTACTGTGCTCTAGCAAGCTTGTTACTAGGAATATACTGTATATTCCCAAAAGGTCACTCACATGTATGATTAAGGATGTTAAATGCAATGTTGGTTTTTAAAGCACAAACTGGGAGCAACAAAAGCAAACATCAGTAGGGGATACATTAAATAAAATTACAGTGCATTCAAAATGTTGGAATAGTGTGCAGCCATGAAAAAATTAAGTATATCTTTACATTGTGATATGGAATGAATGTAGAATGTAACAAAGCTTAGACGGGTAAAGAGAAATCCCAAAAGAACTCACTTCGGGGGTAAAAATTTAAGAAGGTTCTTTGATAGCTACACTGATATAACCACATTCATTTCCAAAAAGAAACATAAGAAATCATTAGCAGTTGTTAGATTTGGGCAGGGCTTATGCTTTTTAAGTCATTCTGTGCAGACAGAATGTTCCATGAGACCAGGGGTTCAGGTCTGTTTTGTTCACCGCTGTATGCCCCGCATGAAAACAGCGTCTGGCAAGCATAGGTGCTCAGTAACTCTACGTGGAATGTCTGGTTAACTTTTTTTTCTCATCAAGGATTATCTCTTATTGGAATATGAGCCACTTTTTTTGGGTTCTCTTATTTATATTTCTCTACATTGACAAAGATAAGAAATAAGCTTAAAATGGTTATGAGATATATGTACAAGCTTTCCGGGTGGTTCTGCTGCTCAGCAGGAGTTGGAAAGCACTGTGAGCGCATCGTCTTCTCCCCTTTTGAGAAGAGTCTCTTTTAGCCAGCGGGACAGATGTTTGTGGTTGGGAATCATGTCTGTTTTTTGGTTGTGACCTTTGCAGGCCGACTCATCTCTTGCACAGTGCTGAGGAATGACTCAGATCCCATGCTCTGTTGTCAGGTTGCCTGGTTTTAGTCCCCCACTTGTGCCTATTAGCTGAGTGGCCCTGGCCAAAGCCCCCATGTTTGTGTCTCAGTTTCCTCGTATGGTTGTTCTTAAATGAGATGATGCATGTAGCGTGCATAATACAATCTTCTTAGTGCTAAGTGGTAGCAGTTTGTTATCTAGCATGGAGTGATATGGTCAGTAAATGATTACTGAATGAATGAAGAATGAATCAGTGAAAGAATGAAGCTCCTGCATTGTGATGGGAGACCTGAGGCAGGTGTGCCTATGTCTCAGTAGCTCTGGAGGGAATTTAGTGAAAAATCATCTGGTGATTTACTCCCAAGTAGGCGTAGAACTAATCCTCTTCCAGCTACAAGGAGATCTCAGTCTCCAGTTGTTTGTTCCTTAGCCGAGTTCCTTAGTATTACGAGTCTGGTTCCTAGCAGCATCATGAGTGGTGTCATTTTTTGGGCTTGTTAAGGCGTTTCCTCTTTGTTGCCCTGGCTTTCTGAGCTGTCGTTGTCCTTCCAAACCTCCCTTGTTTTCATTTTGTGCCGGATTTCCCACCCAGTCGATTGACAGCCCAATTGAGGACTGGATTTGGAGAGATTACAGAAACCCAGCCTGTTAAGGCACCAGGAGAACTGAGACTTTATCTTTAAAATACTTTGTGGGGAGAGAGAAGCTGCCATCCCACCGGAGTTCCTCACAGTTGACAAGATCACCAAAGTCCTCGAGTCACACTGCCTTCCACTGCTTGTGGAAATGACAGTTTTATCTTCAAAGACAGTGGAGTGGGAAGATAATCCGTTCTCACTGCAGGTTATAAAATAAGTGTTACCTCTTCTTAATCTTAAAATAGCTTGAATGAAGGCCTTTTAGCCAATGACTAGCAAACCAATATTTAAATAAATATGCCCTAATGAGCAATTAGCTTTTAGGGTTTTATTGCTTTTGAGTTCTCATTGTTTATAAATCTCTACCTTGGGGTATAAGACATACTGGAATACTCATAACTTTGATTTTTGCTGTCAGTGAGACTGGAATGGTGGGAGAAGCCCTCCTGCTCACCCTTCCTAAATCATTACCAGAGCGTGACTCAGCATGGAAGGAAACAGAATTGCTATTTCTGAACTCAGAACAGAGGCAGGATAGAGCAGTGGTTAAGGGCACAGGCAGGGAAGGCGTTCAGCCATTCAATCAGTAGGCTCCTCACACGCATGCTGAGTTCTGCCATGTCCTAGGCACTGTTCTGGACGCCAAACCAGTGAATGAAACACAGATCTTTCCCCTTGAAGAATTTACATTTTCTTAGGGAAGAGGCAGGCATTTAACAACAAACATAATTAATAAATAAAGCATACAGTCTGTTGGAAGATAATAAGCACTATGGGAGGGAAATGCTGTTCCAGAAACATCTGGCCAAGCCCTGGAGGAGTGGGCCAGCTTGCTGGAGGGGGCCTCATTCTGAAGGTCATATGTGAGCCGAGATTTGAATGAATTGAATCCCTCCTCTGCCACTGACTAGCTGAGTATGTTGGGCAAGATCCCTGACACACTGAGGCTGTTTCCTCACCTGTGAAGTGGCGAAAATATTTAACTTATTATGCTGTGGAGGGAATGAAATGAACAGACCTCGGTAAATGCAGCTGACCTATAGTAAATCCTCAAAAAGCTGTGGGGTTTTTATGGCTTGTTTTATTATTATACATTCAGTTGGTCTAAACTTTTGTTTAAAAAAGGCGAGTAAAATAGTTTTTAATTGGATGTCTTTTTTTAAGTGGATATGAGCCCCATGATGGTGTCACGCAAGCCTTGAGTTTCTATGACCTGGTAAATCCTTGGTTTGTTTTTTTTTCCTCGTAAACTGAGCCTGGGAAAGAAAATGCCACCATACTGGTTGAGCAGGCACTGATCTTTTCTTGCTTCACCTTATGTAAGATTAGGGAAACCACCTGGGTTCTAACCTGAGCAGGCTGGACGTGAAGCATCAAGACCAGAAGGCAACACAGAGCTGGGTAGGCAGGAGGATGAGCCGGAACGGCATAGGCCTGGGACACCAACTGAAGGCAGCCAGGTCAGAACCCACTGTCCAGAAGGTGCAGCAAGCTCACAGAGGTATTTGGAATGGCAGAGAGGCAGACAGGAAAATCTGATGAACGAGGCCAACTACACTGTAGATTTGGAGGCAATTAGGGTTACCTGCAGGATTTAGGACCTTTGCTCAGTGCCAGCAGGCTTCAAAATTGGTTTGAAACCTGGAGAAAAGGATCTAGTCTCCTTGGTATGGAGGTTGGCACTAGAATCTAGGTCACATCCTGGGACAGGAGATAGAGGGAGTTTGAAGTGTGAGGCCTGCAACCCTAATGGGCCCAGGAGGGGTTAGCATGAGGAAAATCAAAGCTGCATCTCAGGGGCCTCCAAGCCAACCAGCCAATCCCCGTAACCCCCCAACCGTCTTAGCTGGGAGCAAGTCAGAATGCTAAGTTCCTCCAGCGAGAGGGGCCCAGGCTCTGGTCTGTCAGCCCTGGGCCTGCTTTATGGGTGCCATTGCATTTCCCGATGTAGAGAAACAGAAAAGAAAAGGCAAACAGGTAGGACCTAAGCACCAGATAGCTGAAAGCGTTGTTTTTCAAGGGTAAAGAGGAGAAAGAGAGACAAGAAGAGGGCTACATATACATATAATACAAAATATCTATTGTACACACACTATGGTATCTAAGGAAAAGTTTTACCCAGAGCTGCTTGCCAGTTTGGGCAACCACGGGGGAGGAAACTACAATTATACGGCATGTCTGTTAGAAACAGCAACTTTACTGGAGCAGCCATTGACTTACATTACTGTCTCCTTTGGGGACCACACGCCACCCCTGCTGCCTACTATTTGTTTGTAAATATCTCTGGAAGATGGGGCCCTATTAGAGTTCACACATAAAATGCCAGGCTGGGCTCCAGATTCCATGCTGATCTTTATAAAATACAGTGGAGAGGCTTTGCGTATTTATAAACACATCTTTTCCATAAACTCTAACATTTCACTTGCATAACTTAAAATAGTCTGAATTAATACTGCTATCATTGCTAAGGGATTTAAGGATCAAAAGTATTTTGAAATAAATTAGGTACTCTCCAAAATAGGATTTTCTTGTCCTCATTTTTATTATAAAACCTGAAAGAAACTCAAGGCACAAGAAAATTATTTCTTTATATTTAAAGATGGGGATTTTCTTGTTTTTATGGAGTCTTTTTTAGGATATGCCAACTTTTGGGACTCTCTTCTCTGGATTATTTCTTTTTATAACCACGGGAAGGATGTTTCAGACCACTGAGAGACAGAGCCTGTTCAGAGGATTTCAGTTGCTCTTTCTTCCTGTGCAATGAAATGTCCAGCCATGCTCAGCTTTCACTCACTCTGCTTCACCTCTCTGCCTGAAGGTAGAAATCTTAAATCCTTTGACTGGTCCTGGGTCTTGGACCAGGCAGAGTAAGTGCTAACATGGGCTCAGATCTTGTAGGGGACTTCTGGGTAACCCCATTCTAGCAATAACGAAGGGGAGGTGGGTATGCGCCTTTCCAGGGTTATAGACCACAGGGTTATATTTACATTTTTTTTTGAGGAAGATTAGTCCTGAGCTAACATCTGCTGCCAATCCCCATCTTTTTGCTGAGGAAGACTGGCCCTGACTTAAGATCCGTGCCCATCTTCCTGTATTTTATATGTGGGACGTCTGCCACAGGATGGCTTGACAATCCGTGCGTTGGGTCAGCACTGGGGATCTGAACTGGCGAACCCCAGGCCGCCAAAGCGGAACCTGCAAACTTAACGCTGTGCCCACCCTTGGGCCGGACCCCTATATTTACGTTTAAACTCCACTCCTTAGAAGAAGTTCTTTTGTAACTTTCTCATGATAATGAGAGATATGTTAAAAAAAAGAAAAGAAAAAAAAGAAGGAATTCTAGGCAAAGCTTGTCATTCAGCAGATGGGCATATGTTGTTCATGCCCCCTTAATTGTGAAGTTCATCTTACAGGAAAAAGGTGCAAATAATTGCACAGTTGCTATCAGGGATTTTTTGTCACCATTTGGAAATCTTCCTGAGGATCTCCTCCTGCTTCCTCACCACTACCCCAAAACAGAAGGTCTTCAAATTAGGTGTTGTGGGACTCATGGAGCAAACATATTATGAAACATATCCATATCAGAAATATGTGCTAAAATTATCGCTGTACAGAATGAAAGGGACCTTGATGATTTCTCCAGGTCAGTGTTCTCAAACTGGAGTGCACAGCAGAATCACCCAGAGGACTTGTTAAACAGATTGCTGGGCTCCACCCCCAGAGCTCTGATTCAGGACCCGAGAATCTGCATTTCTAATGAGTTCCCAGGTGATGCTGATGCTGTTGGCCTGGGGAAAATATTTTAAGAACCAATATTCTGGGCCACCGGTTCTCAACCTTGGCTGCCCAGTTGAATCAATGGGGGAAGTTCTTAAAATCCCAATGCCCAGGCCACACTCCTGATCAATTTAAATTAGATTCTTTAGAGGTGAGAACTAGGCATCAGTATTTTTTAAAGATCCCCAGATGATCCCAATGTGCAGTTACAATTGAAAACCACTATTCTAGGTCCATCTTTCTATCTCCTTACTTTTCAAATGAAGACATGCAGGTCAAGAGAAGTGAAATCATTCGGAGTCATACAGCTGGTTATGAGAGAGTTCTCCTGATGGCCAGACCAGCGCACGTTTACTACATGTCACTTCTTTACCTGTATGCCTGGATTTAAAATTTAGCAACAAGTTCAAAGTGCGACCTCTGCATAAGAGTCCCCGGAGATCTTGTTACAAGGTGAATTCTGACTCAGCAGGTCTAGGGTGGAGTCTGAGAGTCTGCATTCCTAACCAGCCCCAGGTTTGGTCTATATGCTGGTTCACAGGTGACACTTTGAGTAGTGAGGTTAAAATGCATCTTTACCAGGACTTGATCAGTATTTCAAATGCAAATACATTAGCAACCATGACCCCAAATACAAGATAATAGCAACTATAAAGAAAATTGGCTTATCTTAAGCAACTATATTAGACCAATTTGTAGCTATTTAAAATTTTAGAGGCTTTTGAATAATTTTCCTTCCTTCATTTTTGGGGTTAGAATTTTAGTGATTTTTAAATTTTTAAGCTTTCTGCTGAAAATATAGTTCAGAGGTAAGAAAAAGGTAAAAATCGAGTGATTTGTAAACTCCACAATGCTGATTGTTTTAAAACTGATCCAATTCTGTTTTTAGTTCTGCCTGAACATTCCCAAATCATGTTGGGAAGTAAACACTTTAATTGTTTGAGTTTTTTTCTTTCCTGATTTTGTATTTAGGGGTTCAGTTTTCTTATCTATAAAATGGAAATAATAATGGTACCTGATTTGTGGGGTTTTTGAGAGGATTAGTAAGGCAACATGTGCAAAGTTCTTAGCAAATATCCAGGCACTTAGTAAGCACTTAGGTGAATATTAACTCTCATTGTTACCTTTCCTCGTTGGCCGGTGGCTGCGGGGCTGGTGGCTAGAGCTGGCTGACTGATGTAGACACCAATGGTTCCCAGGACTTAGTCCTCTGACTTCACTGTCAGGAATGTCCCTGGAAGGCTTTCGCAGGAGACCAAATCAGAACCGTTCTTCATATCAACCCCAGGGGATCAAATTGCAGAGTGGAGTTGTCTCAGTAGGAGCCCCAGAACGTTCGGTCAGGAGCAAACTTGGATGAGCAATCCAGAAAAACTCCCAGCCGGTTGGCCTGGAGGGCCGCGCACTGCCTATTTCTGAAGTATATCGTGTGAGTTCATCTGGGCTGGGGGGACATCATATGGCAAGCACACATGTTCATTTTCTAGCCCAGTAGTTTGCAAAGGGTGGTCCCAACAACTGAATCTCGTAAGAACTTGTTAGAAATGCAAATTCTCTGCCCCCACCTCAGACTGACTAAATGTGAAACTGTGCAGTGGGACCCAATAGTCTTAAGGTATCCCCTAGGTGATTCTGATGCAGGTGAAAACTCGTGAAGCACTGCTGAAGGCATAGACAGTCTTAAAGGATTTTAACCAGAGGAGTGACATGATGGGGCTTTATATTTTGGAAAGATTACCTTGGCAGAACAAAGGAGCATTGATTCCAATCTCTAGATCAGGACTCCAGAGAGATCCAGGAAGTTATCACAAGGGATTTGAAAATCTCACATGGCTCCATGTGTTGTCTACAAGTTTAAAAATTCCAGAGCGGCTCAGAACATTCTCTTGTGCTTATCCATTCTGCCCTTCCATGAAGGTACTAAATGATTTTATGATTCAAAAAGGCAAATCCGTGTAAAGGCATAATTGTATTTATAAAAACTTTTTGCTGTGTATTTTTTTTCAATCAACTAATAGCTAGAGGTAAAGCATTTATTCATTCAGTGTTTAGTAAGGATTTGCTTTGCACGAGGCTTTTATAGGGGCTGGAGGCAGAACAATGAAGAAGAAGAAATAAAATTCCCGACCCTGATGGAGCTGACATTCTAGTGGGGATATTAAGATGTAAAAATATAAATCAGTAAAATGTTTCCTATGCTATATGGGAATAAATTTTTTTAACTTTCTTTTTTTGCTGAGGAAGATTCACCCTGAGCTAACATCCATGCCAATCTTCCTCTATTGTTTTAGCACGTGGGCCACCAGCACAGCACGGCTGCTAACAGAGCAGTGGAAGTCTGTGCCTGGGAACGAAACCTGGGCCACCAAAGTGGAATACACTGAACTTAACCACGGCCACTGCAGCTGGCCTGGGAGTAAATTTTTAAGTAGAAAAATAAAGGAAGGAAGGGTGAGGAGAAATGTGGGGGGATCAGGGAAGATTTTAATGAAAAGGTGAACGTTGAGTAACATATTTGGGAAGCTGAGAAATCAAGCCAAGCAGATATACAGGCAAAAATTATCCCAGGCACAAGGAACAGCAAATGTAAGAAGCTTGAACGAGAATTATCCCTGACATGTTAGAGGCATAACATGGAGGCCAGTGTGGCTGGGGTGGCAGGAGAGGGATAGACAGTTGCAGGAGATGAACTTCCAATGGTGAGGGTGGTAGTGGTGGGGACCATTTAGGGAGACAATAGAGTGATTATAGAGGGACCTTAGGATATTATAAGACCTTTGATTTTACTCTGAGTAAGATGAGAAGGTCTTGACAGCTTCTGAGGACAGGACAAAAATGATCTGACATATGTTTAAAAAGTTTCATTTTGGCTGCTCAGTTGAGAATAGGCCGAGTATGGACAAGGGCGGAAGCAAGGAAATCGGTTAGGAAGCTATCAGAATATTTTAGTCAAGGTATGACAGTGTACTGGACCAGGGTAGTAATAGCAGAGGTGTTTTTTAAAGACAGAGTTGACAGGATTTGCTGAGGGATTGGATGTGGGATATTAAGGATGATTCAGAGTTTGGGGCCTGAGTAACTGGAAGGATGGAGTTTCCATTTCTTGAGATGGAGATAATAGGAGCAGATCTGAAGGATGAATAACAGGAGTTTGGTTTTCGACGTGTAAGCCTTGAAATGCCTGTTAGATATTCAGTGGAAATATTGAGTAGACAGCTGGATATACTGAGTCCTAAGTCTAGGGTTAGGGTCTGGGCTAGAGATGTAAATGTGGGAGTCATCAACATATAGATGGTATTTCAAAACAAGAGACTAGAAGAGATTGCCCAAGAAATTAATATAAATACCATGAAGATAGAAATTCGGTAATTTATAAGGACCAACGGCTGAGATGTTTCAATAGTTAGAAGCCATGAAGATGAGGTAGAACCAACAAAGGGGAATAAGAAGGAGAAGCCAGAGCGGAAGGAGGAAAACCAATACCTAAAATCCAAAGGGGAAGGGTCAATAGGTCAAGTAACATGAGGACTGAGCATTGCCTCTAGTGATCTTAGTAAGAGAAGCTTCTTGGCATGGTGTGAGCAAAGGCTTGGTTGGAGTGGGATCAAGAGAGAACAGGAACAGGGCTTTTGGAGACAGCAGTTAGAGACAACTCTCTCAAGGAGCTCTGCTGTGAAGGGAAGGAGAGAATTACCTGTTAGCTGGAGAAAGATGTGGGATTAGGAAAAATTTTTGCTTGTTTTTGTTTTTCAAAGTGGGAGAAATAATAACATGTTTGAAAATTAGTAGGACTATTACAGTGGGGGAGGGAATCTGATGATGCAGAAGAGAAAAGGGAGAGTGAAGGAGTGATGTTTGTGTGCAGACTTTAGGGCAGGGACGAAGAGGAGGGACTGGCCTTAGCTCAGAAGACAGTTCATTCATAGCAAGCAGGAATGGTAGAGGATGTAGGCACAGATGAGGTTATGGGAATTTATGGTATTGATCTTTTGCTGTTTCCATTTTCTCAGTGAGATGTGAAGCAAGGCCAGTGGCTCAGCGGTGGTTTGGGGAAGAGGTACTGGAAGTTTCAGGAGAAAGAAGGAAAAAGTAAAATGCTTGTCTAGGAAATTGAGTGAATGGACTCAGGAAAGGCAGTTTGTTTCCTGAGCAGCCTGAAGGCCTCACTGAATGTTAAAACTATCCTGGGTTTAAACTGAGAGCAGTCATTATGGCACATTTAATTTCTTCTCCTGCCCAATTCAGTTGCATGACTGCAGGCCTGATTAGATTTAAATTTAAGCATTTAGTTTCATTTAGTCAAGGGATAAGAAGCAAGAAGGGGTTAGGCAGCTGAAAATGCAAGCAAGAGTGTTATAATGATTAACCAAAGATTTAAGCTGAGTAAGGATAGAAAAGCATGAATAAGCTGAAGTACTGAAAAGGTCGTAAGATCAGCAGATTGTAGGTACTCGTGGGAAGTGAGATTGTTTGAATTGGTGTAATAGGAGTGACCTGTAAATAAAGAAGGTGGTGTTCAGAGGACAGGATGTTTGAAACTGAGATGATGATGAAATTGCAGTTGTAAACGACAAGGTCTAGCCTATGACCATGGGAAAGAATGTCTGAGGTAGAGTGGAAGACAAGATTGTTGGAGAAGAGGAGACCAGAGAGCAGAAACCCCAGTGAACTGGAAGTATTGGCTATGGGTATATTGAAATCACCACAAAGAATGTCAGAAATAGTGTAGGAGGGTGTGGTAGAGAAACAAATACTGAAACCATCAAGAAAAGAAAAGGAGCGCCTTGGGGTCAGTAGTGATAGGAACGATGGTTGTGACAGGGATTGCTCTGAATGTGTAAAATTTGAAGCTGGTTGTGGGGAGGGAGAATGCCCCGGGGATGGCCCTGAGAGGCAAGGAGAACATATACCCGACATCCATGCCCAGTAGTACAAGGGGGGTTGAAGAGAGAACAGCCCCCAAGTGAGAGGATCACAGGGGAAGCAGTGCCCTCAGTGCCAAGAGAGTGAAAAGAAACTTTACAGAAGAGGTTTGCAGGAGCACACAGAGTTTGGAGGCTGCCGCTTGACTCCAACTACGGACAAGTAGAGGTCTACGGAGAGGCCATCTTTTCTCTAGAATGAGACTTCCTTTGTACTATGCTGGTGGAGTCTTTGGGGCCTTTGGGAAGGGATTATTACTCCATGTGTGTAGATTTGCCCTTGGCATCTGGCACTGGAAGTAGAGGAGCCATCTTAATTGAAGAACGTGGGCGCTCTGTTGGCTCTCTCCATAGGAGGCCCCGCAGTTAGTCAAGTTGCTATGGTGGGGAAGTGAAAGAAAATTATTGTTACAATGAAAAGTGATCCTTATGTTTAAAACATCTGGTCCTACTGGTAAGTTGAAAATAGAGAGTGTGTGCATGTATGTTTATTTGTGTGTGTAGTGGGTTGAGACTGAAAGCATCAAAGCCATTTAAGAGTCCATTGCAACATTTCAGGAGATAAAGAGAGAATGAATTAATTCACTTTTGGTAGAGGCTGAGAGGACATGATGGATTCAAGAAATAAATTTCTCTTGATTGAGTGGAAAAAACTATATTTGCTCAGAGTAGATAAAGGCAGCCAAACAGGTCTTATGTATTTAGAAAACAGTAAAATCCATGTTTTCAAGAGCTTATATATTTGCACAACTGAATAATCTCCATATAAACTATTTTCATTTCTTTCTGCATGAAATTTTCTCATTGGAAACCAATGTGTATAGAGTGAAGTTTCTCAAAATAAAGGTTTTGTTTAATAGAATTTTACAAGGGTGTGCAAATTATTGAGAAATCTTTCTTTTAAATCTATACTTTTCTATTATTTAAAATGTTATTTTATGATGGCTTAAACCAAGCAAGTAAGAAGATGTTACAGGTTGTAGAAACATTATAGGTTGAAATATGGGGATGAGAGTGACATTCCACATAAAGAAGTAAGAAAAGAAGGGACGATGAGCTCAACTGGCTAGTGGGCTATGCCAGGGCAGGTGGGTGAGGTGCTCACTGGAGAATAAGGAGTGGAGGACACCTGGCCTTATAGGGCAGAGATCCTGCTCCATAACATGGGCATCCCATTCCTGCAGTGGTGCCTTGGAAACAGACATGTCCAAGGAAGAGAAGGGAAGATTGTGGAGAGCCATAGTGATTTTCAAGAGGGAAGGATATTTTAGGGCAGAGTGACCATAGTGGACAGAGGTACAAAGGTGTGAAAGAACACAGCATATTTGGGGCAGTGACTTGTCCATTGCCATAGAGAGTCAGGACCGTGGTGGCAGAAGATGCCAGAAATGGTGGTGGGGCCTTCAAAAAAGACCTCAAATGCTCCATCAAATAAAACTTTAGATATTAGTCTTGTAACAGGTTATAGAGAATTGTGGAAGGGTTTTGATTAGCAAAATGACCTTCATGTCCTTGTATGTTTTTAAGATGATAGCTGTTTGGTCTATAATTGTATGTGTTCATTGTCATGCCCAGTGATATGGGAAAGGTAGAAAATGGGTTCCCAGATGGAGTTCCAACTCTAGTGCTGCTGTCCATCTCCCTGAGCCTGAGAATCTCTCTCCCAGCTCTTGGAGGAGATAGGGATTGGCCTTGGATGTTGCTATTTATTTTCCTTTTCATATCTTTGGGAATGCCTATGTCAGTAAAGCTAAATATAAACACCGAATTATGTGGATGGGTTTTAAAATTTGAAAAGGCAGAATGAATGAGATTTTTTAAGGAAAATTTCTGTTTATTTTCTCCATATGATAGTTGCAGACTCAATGTCAATGAAGTATGGGCTCTAGGGCTGTCAGAATGGGATTACTTATAACAGAATTGTCCTATAATTGTTCTAAAATTATGTCCTAAATTATTGTAAAAAAACTGTCCTAAAATGTTGTTTAAAAAAAGTATTGAAATGAGTTAGAGGTGAATCCTTTCCAAGTATCCTAACCATTTGTCCCATCTTTGCAAACTTATTAATAGAATATAAGAAATCCTGCAGTCATTATAGGGGAAGAGGATTACATATTTTATTTCTAGAAAACCTTTGAAGGGATCGGGAAAGTTTGGCCCAAAGCAGTTTAAGTTGCCCAAGGACAAAGGTCACAAAGCTGTGGTCGAGGAGGGAGTAAGGGGAAAGAAATCAGAGAAGCTTTAGATTAGCAAAAACGATCTGAGTATTTTGGTTCCTGAGGAATGACTGAATTTTAGAAAGAGCTTCTTCACATCGAGGCTGTGGAAGAAGTAATCAGCCTAGCTCATGTAGTGATGAGTTCTTCCACCCTGGAGGTATTTAAGGAGAGGCTAAGTAACTCCTTGGAGGAAATATTACAGAGGAGGTATTCAAGCACCCATGGTTCAAAGACCTTAAATGTCCCTTCTCACACTGAGAGTCTGCGGAATTGGCACAGATCCCTTCTTTACTCTGGTGTAATTTAACAAATCCTGTCACAAACATGCCCGAGTGTAGGTGAACATCATGAGGATCAAAAGTGAGAAAATGTGAGGACTGTGAGATGCTCGTTTAGAGTGTGTGCTGCCAAAGTGAGTACTGGAACGCTGATGTCAAAATGCAGGGCAGATTGGTCTCTGCCCACTTGAGTGCGTGGTGGAGCTGAGTGATCTGGTCATCAGGTAATGGGGCTCAGGACAAAGGTCAGGAGATAAAAAGAGGTCAGAGGACCTCATAAAGAAATCAGAAAAAGCCACATAGCTGGACCTTAGGAAGAACAAAATGGGTTTCAGGAATCAGGCAGGTGGTCTTCCTGTCTGCTCAGCAGCAATCCGTGTGCTCATTCGGGCGCTTCTCCAATGACTTGACTCAGCTACTGCTTCTCTCACGCTGTGTCTTCACTCTCCGCTGCCCAATGTTCTCTTTTTCCAGTTCAAATTCTCCAAAGCAGCTCTGAGAGCCCAAGCTAAAGCCTAGGGCAATTGTATTGTGTTTTTTTCATAGAGTCTATATCACAAAAACTTCAAAAATCTGCCCTGCCATTGACTTTCACTCTGGGCCTGTTCCACTGTGGCCAGAGAGAGACAAGGCCAAATTAGGAGAAACAGAATGTGTCACCCTTACCTTAGACTTTTCCCTTAGAAGGAGACTGTCATTCGTAAGACAGAAGTTTCTCCCGGCAGTCCTGTCTCTGACATTTTATAAGCCGTTTCATCCTATACCTGTTTCTCCAGATCATGGGATCTGGCAGGCCCAATTTACTTTTAAAGAAGTATTATTATCTGTTTATTTTTATTAAGGTGTAATTTATCCTTTTAGTCTATGGTTATGCAAGTTCTGACAGATGTATATAGTCATGTAACTACCACAACAATCAAAATATAGAACTGTTCCATTTTGTCCCCAAATTTCTCCATGCCTCCTAGTAGTAAATGTCTGCTTCTATCTCCAGCTCCTGGAAGCGTTCCTGGATTTCTGTCCCTATAATTTTGTCTTTTCCAGAATATCATACAAATGAAACCATAGAGTATATAGTCTTTTGAGAAGCTTCCTTTCACTCAACCTAAAAAAGCCTTTGAGATTCATCCATGTTGTTTTCTGTATCAATAATTTCTTCTGATTTATTTATTTTTACTTACTATTTTGCGTCTAGTATTCCATGTATGGGTGTGCTACAGTTTGTCAATCCATTCACTTGTTCGAGGACAGTTTCCTTGTTTCCAGTTTTTGATGATTACAAACAACTCTACTGTATATTCAGAAATAGTGGGAAAATACCCAGAAGTGGGAGAGCTGGGTCATGTGGTAAGTGTATACTTAACTTTGTAAGAAACTGAGAAAAGTGTTTACTTTTAAAATAAATATTAAAAAATATGTACAGTAGCCTCACCCATCCATGCATTTTCTTTTGTTAAGGCTAGCGTGTGAAGGTTTCCTCTTATGGTCTATAAAACCTAGAGGTTTTTAGTTTCAATATCATGCAAGAGTCACTTCTGTTGAAAAGAATTAGGAAATGAGGAAACTGATGCTTTGAAAATAGAAAAAGAGGCTAAAGAAGGAAATGAGGTTTTTTTCAAGCACCTAAGGAGGGAGAGGTATAGTTGTCTGAAAGAGCCCCTGCTTCTGTGAAGAGGATGGTAAGTCAGCTGAAGGTTAGACGGGCTTTCTGGAAACTCATGGGGACCAAGGTATTAGAGAGCAGTAAGTCCGAATGACTCTTGGTCATCAAATCAGAAAGGCACTGAACATTTAGAAGGAGGATGTGACATAGAAAATGAACAATATACCTGCCTTTTAGTGTATTTACTTGCTTCAGCAAAGCAAAATGAATTTTTGTGTATCATCGTGACTAAAGATATGTGAGATCCTGAAGGAGATGGAAATGAAAATAAACAGTCTGGTATCCATTACCATTAAAGTAAAATGTGTAATGTCTCACTGATGTGCATTACATTTGTGGTCTGTGCACATTTAATTTTAAGAAATATGAAAAGAAGTATTGGGCTTGCAAGTGTTTTCATCGCAACTTTAATCCCAGTCTGCCCATGTGGTCTCATGTCTCTGACTATTGATTCTCGTACCACAGAAGCTTTGGAAACAAACCTCACCTTCAAGGAAAAATTGCTTTATGATATTTAAGTCCTAGTAAAGACATTATCATGGATATATTACTGTGTGTGTGTAAGACACTTCAGATGTTTTAATCATTGGCTCAATTAGATTCTAAAAAGAAAAAATAGGCAGTGAAAGCTATTGACACAAATTCGTTGAAATTCTTAGACAATTAAATGTATAGTTTTCTAATAGTTGCTGATAAAATATAAATATTAGGATTGATGAGATTCAAACCATACTCTAATAAAATAATTTTTAACACTTAATACCAAAAAAATCAATGAAAAAACATAGAAAGGAAATAAAAAGGAAGAAATGAAAGCATCTTTTAAATTCTAAGTAATGTGAAGCAATAATATCAAATTTGTTTCCATACTCTGGGACATGGAAGGAACAATTTCTTAAAGAAAATTAGTAAGATATGAAGGCAGCTTAAATGTCCATGGGTGGGAGGAAGCTATGAGATTGGCCGCAACATTCAGGAATCCCAGATTACATGAGGAGGTGATAGCAACACTAAGAGCAGTGGCTTTAAACCATAGTAAGCTGAGTTTAAATCCTATTTCTGCCACTGTGAGTGGCGCCATCTTGGGTAAGTTATTTTACCGTACCCTGGAGGAAATAACAGCTACTTCACAGGCTTGTAAGTATTACATGAGCTTGCACAGTCCTTAGCTCAGTACCTAGAACACAGTAAGTATTCCGTAGTTGCTGCTGCTGCCCATGTTAGTCATAGTAACCAAAATTAACCCAAAGTGACTGTTTCTTTCTTTTTTACTTACCATTACCAACAATTTTAAACTGATGCTGAAGAGCTTTGGCCCAATATGAGAACTCACCTTGTCATAGAATTTTGAAGCTAAGAGGAAATTCAGAGATAATATCTAGCTGCTCCTTTGACAGATGCATAAACTGAGTCCTGGAGGGGTTGTTACTTTCCAAGACCCACATGCCTTTAGAACCAGAGCCAGTGCCAAAACCCAGCTGTCTGTTCCCACCCAGAGCTCCTCCTCATTATGAAATAAATGACTTCAGGTCACTAACCACAGACACACACATATAATCCTACTCACTTCTCATCTTTTAAAATTTTAAAAGAGCTGATCTGTCATCTTCTACAATTTGTATTTTTTTCAATCTCTGGGGGCTGATTAGAGACTAAATATTACTAATTGGAAACATTAACCGAGACACAGTTAAAGAGTCCAGTACATTCTTCAAATGATCTCACCTTCAGAAGAAATTTATAGCTGTACTCAGATGGGCCGTGCCCTTTCCAAATCCTGCCATCTCAGGGGAGCCCATTTCAGGTTTTGCCCATATTAGCGTACAGCTTCCTACTCTGCAATCGTTTTTCTCCCTAGAGCGTTTAGAGGTTTAAACCTTTTCTGCATGTAGAGATCTTTTCCTTTCAAGGTTCTAACAAAGAAGCACTTGCAGTCTCCTTAAGGAGATAGGCAATGGTGGAGGAGTCTTAATTTTGATCTGCATTGACAGTTGCTTCATATTTAAAGCCTCCTTGTAAGGATGCTAACATTTCAGAGTTAAACGGTACTGACTGCACCATGAAACATAAATGAAAGCTTGACTTCCTACTGTACCCAAGGACTGTAAACAATCCCACACCTGTGCACAATTTATAGTAAATCACACATTCCGAATTTCGTTTCATGTTGAATATTTTAAGTGCCTTTAATAAAGATGATGTGATGTGTAAGTCACATAATGAAGCCAATCTAAATAGGAGTTATTAAAAAAGAATAATAACTATTTAACTAAGCATCTCTCTCCCCTCGGCAGTGTGATTCGGATCATCAGCTTGCTCAATTTTTCTTCAAATACTAATAAATACTCTTGGCAAGTAAGGCCCACTCGAGTTTGAATCACATCTGGGTTTTATTACAGGTAGACTACTGAAAGCCTTTGAACTGAAACTTCATCAGGCTTTTCACGTTGTCTCTATGAATATGCCTCCATATACAGAGGAACGCAGGGTGAGGCAGCACTTGAAAGAGGAGGGAAAAAAAATAAACTGTCAACTTTCTAAACTTGATTTTGACTCTAGTATTAGACTCTATATGAATATTTGTCTATTTATCATCTATCTATCTATCTAAATGCCCCTGTCCCAGAAGTGGAATACTGGGGGATGTGGCCCTCTGTCACCCTAACAGCTGCCTTCAGGGTGCGTGGTACACACAAAGCAATACGTTTCTGAGTATTGGTCTTAATACTTAGTTGTCTTAATACTTAATTGACTCTTTGATATCTAAAAAGATTAGAAGCTGGAATAAACCCTACTGGTTTCATGATCACTTCTGATGATAAAATTATAAAAGCTAATATAGATGTGAATTTGAAAACATGTCCTTGGAGCCCCAATTTCTGCCTTTAGTCGAGGAGCCAGGTATAGCTTAAAAAAAGTCATAAAATCTTATCTTCTGTATCCTCAAGTCATAAATATGCCGTGGCTCATGGAAAAACCCACCTTTTTGTAGAGATATGTGGTCTTTTGTTGACCCCAGTGTAAGAAGTTACAGGTGACCTATCAAAAGGTGATGGTTTTTTAAAGCGGTGAATTGTACTGTATGTGAGCGATATCTCAATCAAACTGTTAGGGAAAAAAAGAAATTAAAAAGCTTATTGCATGACGTGGACAAATTTCTCAACAGGAACTTTAAAAGTCAAGGTGTAATCATGTGAGGTTGTATGGCCTTGTTGAAGTCTCTTCTATTTTTGTTCTGGGAAAAAGTAAGGTGATTTTGCAGTCATTGCTAGTCCTGTCACCAATGAGTAACTATTTTAAGGGCAATCACCATGTGGGAGTGAGTTAGATCCTCGGAGGAGGCAAAGCAGTGCATCAGACATTCCACAGTGTGCGGGGGTGGTAAGTTTCCACTTCCACCCCCACCTTCGCCATCACTGGTCAAGTTATGCTTTCTCCCCGGTGACTGAGCTCATCTGGGCTCATGTCCCAGGCTGAGGCGTTGGCAACCAGGGCTTGGTGTGGGAGTGGCAGGAATTGAAGCATTGAGTACTGCTGGGTCAGGAAGCAGAGGACAGTCCAGAGAGTGAAAGTCAAACATGTGAGGGAAACAGCAAGGTCCACATCTAATGCAAGGACTCTGAACCACTGGAGAGGCACAATGGAGCGTGTGGATTGGGCGGGGGTGGGGGCGGAGAAAGAGTCAGTGGAATACAGAGTGGGTTCTGTTTCCATCTCTGCCATCACGTGACCTCAGGCTAGTGTCTTATTCTCCCATCCTTAATCTCCTGAGCCATAAGAGAAAGAGATTGGCAAAATCGCTTTTGAGGAACTCTTCTTACTCTGTATTCTGTGCCCTCCCATGCCCACTTAGGAAGAAGAACCACATTACAAATAAATTGAAGGTCATGGGATCCTTGAGATCGTTGGGTTTTTAGCACAGTAGAATTCACTTTTGATTAAGTTCATATTAGTCATTTTGTCTCATAGTCTTTGTGACTTCTAGAAGAGAACATTTTAAAATATAAATATAGGAGCATTTGCTGCTCCTTAATCTATATTAAGAAATTACTTTTGATGTTTTAAAGCACTCACTAATGCAGGGTGCTGATATTTATTAAAGTTTGCCTTCTTTTGTGGATATGTTTTATAGGGCAGGTAGAATTCTCAAACTGATAGCCTTCTGGATGCATTACACTTGAAGCTATTTCATTTGGGTCACATAATTATAGTATTTTAAACTAATTACCACTTTTAAAAATGGAGAAATTTGAACATAGAAAAATCATGAATTTTGGCTTTTCTTGAAATATGAAAGATCTGGCAGCACTAAGCCTACATTCTCAAATGATTGTAAGTGTGTGGTGTTGAGTTCCAGCTGCCCCTTGTAGATGACTCGGACTCTCTCCGGTTTACCGTGCTTACCTCTATGCCGTGTGAGGCAGCACACCACTGTCGTAGGGTACTAGAGTGAAGCTACTCAGCATTCAAACAAGCATTTATTAAGCACCTACTCTGTCCAACACTGTGAGAAACGTGAGATTTTTCATTCATTCATTCTTGTAGCAGATACTTATTGAGGGCCTACTATGTGTCAGGTATTGTTCTAAGTACTGGGGATACTGTGATGAACAAGATAGGAATGCATGCAACTTACACTTTAGGGAATGAAATGATAATAAATAAGGAAGCAAATAAATAATATCAGATGTTAATAAAGACTGTAAAATAAAATTGAGTAGGAAAGAGGGTAGAGAACGAAGTGTGGCACTTTAGAGAAGACAGGTAACCCGGCAATGACAGGAAGGTATGCTCGAGACTCCGATGGAGGCACATACAATGTGTTCCAGGTACGCATGAAGTAGGGCTCTTAATCCAGAGTCTAGGATTTAGTGATAGCTTTCAGCAGGAAACCGTACCTGAGTAGAGTCTTGAAGAACAGAGGGGAGCACTGATCAGTGACCGAGTAGGCAAACCAACCACAAAGTTAAAACAGCCATGTAATGTCACCTCAAAAATAGGAAAAGTTTGGTCTCAGAAAACTTATGGGGGATCAGAGGCTCTAGGAAACTGTATTCTAATTTCAAATACATGCATTTGCCTTTTATGATTGAGTACTGTTTTTATTTTGAACTGCATAAGGAGAAGGGGCACACAGTTTCTTTTCAGTGTTTGTAGTCGGTAAAGGACCTGAGCAGCTGGTAAAGGACCAACTACACTGCTGAAATAGTTGGTTGGTAAAGGCCCTTCTTCACAGAGGCAGGGATGGGCACTGCCGACAGAGGGCATGATGTGCAAGGCACAGAATCTGAAGGGAGTTTGGATGCTCGGTGGTCTGAAAGGTATACCTTCACAGCACTAGAGTGTATGGTTTAGGGAGGGAAGTTGTGAGAGTTGGCCATGCAGGAGTAGTGGCTATTTGCTATGTAAGTGACTGGGCTCACTTTAAGCCCAAAGGTCAGGAAGAGGAGGAGCCACAAATAACAAATTTTGGCCACTCACCAGCCTAGTTGTCAGCCTCATAGACCAACATGAAAAAAAACTATCTACAGTGGTATCTTTACATAGGAGGATGTATGTCCTAGATTTGAAGAGAATACACAGCATAAGCTACTTTTATAAGGTTGTAATAACTGCTTTCTCATTTAAATAGTTTATTTTACACATACTTACCATTGATAGTCATGGATACAGCAAAAAACAGATGGCACACTAAAACTGTATTGTGAAGAATTTAATAAAGGGACTATTGATAAAGATCAAGTAGGATTTAAGGAAACCAACAAGCATTGTGCAGTACCCTGGGCAAGGAGAAGGATGGTCATCTTTGAATGCTGTAGAGCGTGCTGTCTCATAGGAGGTTGGTAGAGGGACATGGACAACCAATGGAGACCTATCAGGAAATAAAACCCCAAACTTATACTCATTCTGCCTTCAGATGGTTTATTGCCTCCCAGTGATCAAAGCCACCAGAAACTAGAAGGCTGAGGAGCCCATTGCCACAGTTCCTACAGGTCAGCCTCTCAGGACACAGCAAAGGGTGGAGAGAGCTGGAGAGTACACGTGGAGGAGCAAAGAGAAAATGTCCAGAACAGTTATTGAAGGGGTATATACATTTTTTAATCTGAAGGAAATCCTTTTCGATGTAAAGCATTATAGGCAGTTGCAACAGAGAACTAGAACTGTTCTAGGCGTCTCCTCTGTACATTTCAGTTATGAAATCAACATGTGCTTATCACTTGAGTATTTCAATGTTATTTTTCTTACATTGTATAATTTAAATAACTTTCTAAAGCTTGACAACAACTCTTTACAGAAGGCAGAGCAGATATCCTTATTTATCTTTCCCCTCCATTTTACACAACAATAAATGAGGCCAGAAAGGCCAAGTGAGTTACTGAATGTCACAAGGTCACAAAGCTCCTCAGAGCCAGAGTGCACTCAGGTCTTTTCTCATGTCCAGCTGCTTTTCCATAATCCCTAGTGATGGTTAATCCTGGCTGTTCCTTCTCAGGAAAAGAAAACTCAAAACTAATTTTTAAAATTAATCATTTGGTATAAATGCAGATCCATAAATAGCAGCCCATGCTTTGGGGCCTGAATAATCATTAGAGCTGAAATTTACTCCTTTGCTAGGTGTCAGGTCCCTTTTTAGTTGAGTAGCATAAATTATTTCATCTATTCCTCACTGTTCCCTCAGTCTGGAATGGTTCTTCCCCCGAAACTCACATAGCTCTCTCTCTCACTTTCTGATCCCTGCACCAATGTCGTGCTATTAAGAGAGGTCTTCCCTCACCACTTATAGCCCCCTCCTCCAAATCGGCCCCCATCACTCGCTAGCCCAGTAGAAACAGAAGTATAACACAAGCAACAAATGCAAACCACTTAAGTGATTTTAAATTTTCTGGTACTCACATTTAAAAAAAAGCAGAGATAAACAAGTAAAAATTAATTTAAATAATGTATTTTATTTAACTCAGTATGCCCAAAATATTATTATTTCAACATGTAATCAATATAAAACATTCATGAGAAATTTTATATTCTCTTTTTCATACGTAAGTCTTCAAAGTCTGGCACTTACATTTAGGGCTTATCTGGTAAATACACTGTATGTACACTTGGAGCACATCTCACTTTGGACCAGACACATTCTAAGTGCTCAATGGCCACATGGGATTAGTGGCTACCATATTGGACAGTGCAGCTCTGTGCCCTTTACCCCACATTACTTTTTTATTTTATGAGGCTCAGCAAAGTCAAATGGGTTACTCAGAACAGATCACAAAACTTACTACTCTCAGAGCTAAAGACGAAGCTCTATTTATTACTTTTAATATACTATCTATTGATTTATTATCTTTCTTCATGTGATTGTAAACTTTTTAAGGGCAGGAAAATTAGTCTTTTTTATTCACTATTGTGTCTACAATATGTAGAATTGTATCTCACTCAAAGTGAACTCTCAGATCTTTGTTGGATGAACAGCCATCTTATGAAGCAGGTTCAGCATTGACACCCCCATTTGCAAGAGAAGGAGGCAGCCGCATGAGGAGAAGTACCTCTCCCCGGGCCACACAACTCGCTAATGGGTTTTTACTCAGGCTCTGCTTTTCCAGAGCTCCTACGCAATCCAGGCTGTTCTGCTGAACTAAAAAAATACACAGACATATTGGTGAGAATGATAACCTGTCACTTTCTAATGTTTTGCTCGTAATTTTCCTTCCTTTCAAATAATATTAAAGTAAACAGAGAAATATTAACAAGACACAAGATATTTCTTTAGTAAATCAAATAATCACTTCAGGTCCTTCATAGCTGGCCAGAGAGGACTGGTTCGGTGGTGATGCCTTTCTCCTTTCAGGTCCCAGCAGTTGCACGCTCGACTGCTTTACAGGGAGGTTGATTCAGAAGTAGATTTTTTTCCCACAATAAAGGATTGTTTGGTAGAAGCTAAGTTCTCAGTATTTTGTTGGCTAATTCTCTGGAAATGCATTGGATGAGCTTGATAGACAGTCATCAGTTGTTTAAGGAGCTGCAGTTTGATGGATGTGGGTATGTTATGTGGACACACAGTTATGCTGATTAGATCAGAAAGCCTATTATTCATTGATTAAGTGGTTTAAGAGAGAGATGTTTAAATGCTCTGCATGGTAACTGAATTTACTGTCTTGGTTTCACTCATATGGGCCACCTTCTACATAACTGTATATAATGATTATGTGCTGTCAGAACACAATGAATATCATAACAACAACCAATATTTGTTGTGGGTTTTCTTTGTGCCAGGTATGTAAGGGGCCAGGGATTATCTCAAGCATGCTCAGGCAGGGGACTCTCCCGTCTCCATTCCACAGATGAACTAACTGAGGCATGGAGAGATTAAATAAATTCCCCAAGGTCGCACACCCCAAGGTCAGTGCTTTGGCTTGAATGATCCAATTCCAAAGTCCATGTTCAACTTTCCTGTCTGCCCCCTTTATATTTTAAGCATCCTAGCTCACCAGGCCTCTGCCTGTCTCTGCTCTGTGAAGGCATTTCAAAGGAAGTACACTCTGATGGCTCTGGAGCCAACAGAATTGGGTCCTCATCCAACTCTGATACTTATTAGCTGTAGAAAATTGGGCAAAATGATTTACCCACTGAAAGCTTTACTTCCCTTATTTGTAAAATGGAGCTGTAATGCCACTAGCACTATTATGATGAGAAGTCATAGATCCAAGTTGCTTAGCACAGGCTCTGGTGTTGAAAAGACATAGTAATGGCAATTATCTCTATAATTACAAGGTACTTCAGGAGACTAAAATGCTATTCTTATTTACACTACATCTTTCCGCTCTAACAAGAGGTAGCAGCGATTAGAATTAAGAGACAGTATTTTAAAGGAATAAAATGAAATATCTCTGTGGACTCTATATGTGTATAACATATATATAATAGCATCTGCAGTTTGAGTACAAGGGTAGAATTATTATGAGGGCTGTAAGATCTCATGCTTCAGGGCATAGCTCGATGACTGGCTGAGGTCAAGAATAAGCGCTCTCGATGGTGTTGTAGAGCATGGTGAGGAATATTTGATGAATTTTATACTTTCCGTTGAAACATCTGGTATTATTTGAGGAGGAGGCCTGCTGTTAGCTAGATGGGCTATTGGTCAGCTCTCCTTAAGGTATAATACATACTGTGTCCTGCAGTGATGCTTGCTTTAAATCACATGTGGCTGCAACCTTTGAACTAAAAAGTGTTGCACCGGGCAGTTCTTGCTGATGACACACATTTTGCAAACCAGACTATATCCCTTAGGTATTACCATCCACTTTGGATCAGCTTCACTTTGCTCAGCTCTTGAAAATCACCTGTCTCCAGAGGCATTTGAAGATTAATTTAAAAGGGAAAAGAAAAGTAATTCTGAAAGCTACTTAGAAGAGAAAAATAACTCCATTACACTGCTCTTCTTTTGATGTCTTTTTGGATGCCTGACTCTCAGCTTCTCACTTGGCACTTGTATTCTGAGAGGTGGTGTGATGCTAACGCTTGTAATGATGGTGCTGATGACGATGATGAATAGGACGTCCATTTATGCATAAGTCCTAAGTTTCAGGCGCTTTATATACACCGTATCTAATCTTCAAGATAATGCTCTCATTCTACAGAGAAGTTAAATGATTTATTAAACACAAAAGCAGTTCTGTGGTGGAGCTAGGATCCAAGCCCAGGTCGGCCTCACTTCAAAAGCCAGCCTTATCCTTCTGCCCTTCGTCCCCTGTTCTCTTCCTCCTTTTTCCCCTTCTTCCCTTTCTCCCTATTTTCTTTGCCTTCCTTTCCCTCTCCTTTTAAACATTCTCTTTTTTTGGCTTGTTTGTTTTAATTAGACTCAGTGAAATTAAATAGCGGGCTTGACCCTGCACAATTACTAAGAGATGGATCTCAATTGGAATGACACGGTTGCTTAATTGAAATCCACCGCAAGAAGCTTTCTAGGTCGTGCTTGTTCATTGTCATGGGTTCAAACACCCAAGATTCCTCTTCTGTCTAGATGTACACAAATGAGCCCTCAAGTTACCTTCCAGAGAATTAGTTCACCATAGTTCTGATTTCTCTTTTTTCCCCAGTTGTCTTTCTCTGTCAAGTGTGGGATGTTCCAAGACCTGAGAATTCTCCCCTAGTGCCCAGATATGGCTGTAAGACCAGATAGTGCTGGTCTTACTAAGGACCAGGAAGCAGATTCAGGCCACATCGAGAAGTACCACCTCCTACTGCAGGCTCCTTCCACTTTATTATAATGCTCTTGAGTATGTATCCGAGTTGCAGGGTTTTCCCCATGAGCTCTTATTATATTGGAAGGTCCTCCTTACAAGACTACTAAAAGATTTCCTAAAGTTTTACAGAATCAATACTTTTGACTGTAGTTCCTACTCCTCCCTGACTAGATGACAGATCATTTTTTCTTATTTTTTAAATTCATAAACTCTTGATTGGCTTCTGTTGATTTTCATAAATCTCTGGGAGATGTTTTTACAAACTTTAAAAATACCAATATGGAGATAATTGCTTCTAATATTTCTAAAAGCTGTTATACATTACAAAGGACATATACTTTTGTAGCTTATGAACTTTAGCATACTTCCTCTTGTTATCTCCTCTTTATGGGATGTGGAAAACTGAATCACAGGGAGATCAGGTGACTTGCCCAAGGTTTCATAGTTTATAAATGGCAAAGCCATGCTCAAGATTTAGTATTCTGATTGTAAGTTTTAGATCCCCCCAGAAAGCAGAGCTGAGACAAGGGTCTGCAATGCAAGTCATTTATGTTGAGACAGGATCACAGGGAACAAGAATGGATGACTGGAAAGGGTAAAACAAAGGTATGTTATCGGCTGATCAATGCTGTGAGCAACAAGGCTCAGTCTGACTGAGACCCTCTGAGTTGCCATATACAGTCGCCTTAGAAATTTCCACTCAATAGACTGAATAAGGGGCCAGTCCACTAGCTCCCAATTTCCTTTTGGGTATGGGTGGCACATGAGATAACTCCCCCATAAATTCAAATCTGCACATGTGTGCGAACTCAGCTTCCCATAGGCATCCCTCATTGAAGTATCAGAAAAGCTCTGGGGAAGGAAGCAAGAGATAATCATTGTTACTGAGGCGAGGAGTTGTCTGATTAGAGCTGTGTGAAGCTCGTTGCCACAACAAGAGCTGGAGAATAAATGGCTAAGAGGTTATAAGGAGGTCACAGGAAATAGTCAATATATGTTTCTACCTGATTTAAAAATAGTGATTGCCTTCATGGTGTTGACAATATCTTAGAGGAAGATGACAGATGTTCAGATAAGGATAATAAAATGCTGGGCAGTAGCATCAATAACAGTAGCTCAGAGAAAAATATGGTTACTTTGCCTGAGACAGGTGGAGTTGGGATGGCCAGGGAGACTCCACAAAGATAACTTGTGACCTGGGCCTGAACAAGAGTTTGTCAGAAGGAGGAACGGCAAAAAGGACATTCTAAGGAGAATGTGGAGAGAACAGAGACATGCACTCTTTAGGAGGGATGGGCATACTGTGTACTTGTGGCATTCTGTGTAGAGTGCAGCAAGGGTGTTGCTGGCAAATAAGGCTGGGAAAGAACATTGGTGCTGGTGTGTGAAAGCACAAGATGAGTGGCACTGAGTAGGAAGAGGAGTGAGAAGATACACTTAGGATATCATTAGTGACCTTCGACCGCCAAAGTTGAGAGAGTTGTGGAAGGAAATCAAAAGTGAGAAGTCAAACAATTATTTTTAGAGTTGAACAGAATTGAGTATAATTTTAGAAAGGAGTGGGAAGTGAGCAAGAAAGTCAGCTTGACAGAGGGTGGAAAATTGGTGTAGTACAATCTCCAGGAAGCGCAAGTGTGTGAGATAGAACCTGTGGGATACAGTGAGAAAAGCCAGAGATAAAAAGTTAGAGGTTTTAAGATCTGGTTACCCCACCTGCTTAACTGCTGTGTGAATCTGAACAAGTTAGTTAACCTATCTAAACCTCAGGATCTTCAATTAAAAATGAGGTTAAACATAGATACCACGCTAAGTTTCATGAGAGTATACAACCCAAATGTCCACTGATGAATAAATGGGTAAACAAAATGTGGGTATATACATACAAAGGATTATTATTCAGCCTTAAGAAGGAATGAAATTCTGACATCTGCTACAACATGGATGAACCTTGAAAACATTATGTTAAGTGAAATAAGCTGGATGAAAAAGTACAAATATTGTATGATTCCGCTTATATGAGATACCTAGAATAGTCAAATTCATAGAGATAGAAAGTAAAATGGTGGTAACTATAGGCTGGGGAAGGGGGGGGGGGAGTTCCTATTTAATGGATATAGAGTTTCAGTTAGGGGTGAAGAGAAAGTTCTGGAAATGGATAGTGGTTATGGTCGCACAACAGTATGAATGTACTTAATGCCATTGAACTTAAAGATGCTTAAAATGGTAAATTTTATGTTATGTATATTTTGCCGCAATGAGAAAATTAAAGTCTTGTGACAGTTAAGGTGGGCCCTGCATACAGATAATACAGTTTCATAACAGTGATGATCAGAATTATCAATAGATCGGCATCAAGATCTTGGTGACTGTGGGATAGGAGAAAAGGGAGATGGGTGGGGTGGCCTAAGAAAGATCAAGACACCTCTTCTCAGAGGAAAGAAAGAAAGGATATCCTAGGTATCTAGGATGGGCCAATTATTTGAGCCCGTTTTGAGGTATAGGGGAAGGTGGTGTATGGAGCTCCTGCCTGGTGACGCTCTTCTCTTTGTGAAGGAGTGTGAAGGTTGAAGATGAGGTTGGGGGCATGGGGAAAGTTACAAAGCTGTGGAACAGCTGCTGTGAGTGGGAAAGGAAGCTGACTGGGCAAGAATAAAAGAATTGTCAAGTAACAGAGAGGAACCAGCTGAGGCTGGATATAATAAATTTGTAATGGAGCCAGTGAGCATGGCTATGTCATTTTCTCTAATAGTACTTGGCAACACAGAAACAACCTGGAGAAACAGGCGCTTGGATTGATTTAGGTTATGGCGTTGGCAAGATAGTTGCGGTCAAAAGTTAAAGAGTTGAGGGATTTGAGGGTACTCATGAGAATACAGTTTAATTGGTTGACCATGTGGTCCAGGCTGGAGAGGAAAGAAAGCAAAGAAGGGGCGGGGGCGGGGGGGTTGTCGAGAAACTAAGAGGAGACCTGGAAGCCTTCAAGGGACCAGAGATTTTAATAAAGGGAAAAATATAGTAAACATGGATTGTGGTCAGAGGTTAGAATTCCAAAGTTCAAGATTTTGGAGGAGTAGTAGTTCCAGATATTGATCAGTAAGTATTCAGGCTGAAGGCAGGTGGGTGTAAGTGAAATAAAGCAGTGGTTCTCAAACTTTAGATGCATCAGAATTACCTGAGGTTCTGTAAAACATGATTTGCTGGGCCTAACACCTGGAGTTTCTGATTCCATGGGTCTGGGGTGGGACCAGTGAATTTGCCTTTTTAACAAGTTCCCATTTGAGGCTGGTGCTGCTGGCCTGGAGACCACACTTTGAGAACCACTAGAGTAGAGCGTAGAGAAAAGTCTATGGTTAGTGGGTAGGATGAATCTTCCGTATAGGTGTTATACGTGACAGCAGATGAAGGAGTGCTCTGTTCTAGGTGCTAAAGTTTTCCAAGAACCTGAGGAAATGACCTGGGGGCCTGAAATGATGATCAGGAGACTGTAAAATCAAAAATGCAAGCAGGATGAGGGGTAAGCCTGAGGCTTCTGCTGGGTTGACCAGTTTACCATCCAATCAGGGCTTTACAGGGTATTCAGACATTGGTGTGGATCTAGTGCCCTTTCAAATCACTGTTCTTTGGATTTTTGTAATATGGATGTATATGTTTATCCATACATAGTTATTTTATATTAAAATTATATTTAGTGAGGAAAATAAAAAATGGATCTTTCTACTAAAAAAATTAAAATTTTATATGTATAAAATTGTACACAAATTTTATGTCTAGAATGAAGGATTTTTTGCATGTACTTCATATATTTGGTATATTTAATTTTCAGTCTTTCCATCACTCGAAGATATTTAGTGGATCACTCTAATTAAGACAGTTGTAAAATCTCGTTCAAAATACGTTTAAAAGTTCTCATTCTTTCTTATTGGCAAATGTTTCCCACTTGAAAAAAAAAAACTTTTTTTTTGACCCAGCCAACTTTTTGGAAGGCATATTAAAGAGTTTAACATTTAGATTTGAAAAATAATGAAAATAATCATTCCCAGTAAGCAGCACAGTGGCATGCATTATTCAGCCTTAGAAGTTCAGCTGATGATGTCTAGCATTTTCAGGCAACTGTGTTGTTGATCTGAGAATTGGTGCAGGGGCTGTCATTTGGAGAGTTGGATGGGGCTTTTGCTACCCCTATTTGTTGGAAGGAGATAAGTGGGTGAAAATGAGGTAGCGTCTTCGATTTCTACTGACATTAGACAGATTTTATAGGCTTCCTTGGAAATTCTCAGTACCTCCATTTCCTAGACCCTCTGCTTCTTGCTCTGCGTCACCCACCATCACGGTCAAGGAACTAAGCGTGTCTTTGCCCTCACAGTTCTACCACCTGGTGCAGTCCAGTAGCTGGCCTGGGAGGGCCAATCCCTCCTTCTAGGCTGCTACTAAAAGGCCAGTTTAGTCAGTGCTAATCTCTGGTTTCTGATTTCTCCTAAAACTTCCAGACTTGGATGAAATGTCACACCTCTTAAAAAGTGGAATGTGGTTTTCCCCTAAGGAGGTTGGATGATGCAACCTGGAAAAACAGAGGAGTTAACTTCCTGTGGGGCACACTTAGGCCAATGGAGAAAAGGAGAAGGAAGACAGCCAAATTCCCTCTCTTTCTCCTCTCTTTCGTGGACTGCTCCAAGCTACAGTTTCTCTGAATCTCCTGTCTGGAGATGTCTCTTGTAGCCCAGTAGAGTTGGCTGTGTGTCTTCACAGCTTGTCGGGAAGAAGTGACCAGCTTGGCAGTGTATCACCTTGCATTGCTTACCATTCTTCCCTGCCTCACACCCCTTTTCCTCACTCATGCTGCCTTGGCCTTGTACTTCCCAAATAAAGCACTAACACTGAGTCTTGTCTTAGGGTCCTTTTCCTAAGGAACCAGGTCTGATACATCACTCAAGGGCACTGTTAATTTTGGCAGAAGCAGAAGCACTTATATTTCACTGGATCTGTGAAGAGTCATATTTAGAAACCAGTATAAACTGCCATAACATCCCAGAAGTAATTCGAGAATATTTTAGGGCGGTGACTCTCAAAATAAGGTCTTCAAATCAATAGCATCAGCATCACCTGGGAAGTTCTTAGAATGCACATTCTCAGGTGGTGGGGCCCAGAAATCTGTTTTTTTTTTTTAAGCCCTCCAGGTTATTCTGATAGTTTGAGAATCACTGCTTTAGAAATCCTTAGAGAAAGATGCCTCAGGCACCTACTTGACTGGCCTCCCCATAACGTGACGCTATTACAAGAAGCAGCAAGCTGGTTCTCAAAGCTTGACACCTATGAACTAAGTGCATATGAAATCTCAACCTAAGTGTCTAATTACTAATGTACTGTTAAGTCTACACTGAATTTCCAGTGAGTATTATATTTATAGTTGCTTTTCAAGTCAACTCTTTCAAGGTTTCTACAGAGTCCCAGCCAGTCTGCAGGTTGCTGGGTGAACTTCGAAAGGGGAGGGTGATCGTTTTTGAGCGATGGTTCATCTAGACATTGTAAGCTTAACAGGGCTTATGCCACCCCACAACAGAACACACCTCTCCAGTGATTGAATCCTAATGGTTCATTAAATCTGGTGGTGTTCTCTTCTGGACAGCACTAGGTAAAGACAGCAAAATTCTTCTCTCTGGCCTCTACTTTTACAGTATTGTATTAGAACGCAGTCAGCTTGGCATAACTGTTCTGAGATTTAGTTGTTCAATCTTTACATGTGATAGTATCTTTGTGTTTCAAGAACGTAGGGCCAGCCAGATGATTCTAAATATTTGGACATCAGAAAAATCTCTGGATGTTGAGATTGCACAGTCTCAGCCATGGGAGTCTATAAGATTTGTACACCCAAGTTCCCTTTCATTGTTGTGGAGGATATTTTTCGTAGCTTATTTGTTTAATTAGACAGCAGTCTTCTTGGCTAAGGACTGTCTCTCTATATGTTTTGACGTATGTTGTTGGGAACACAAGCACATTATAGTAGTCTCATAGTATACACATACTGTTTTCAGATACCCTGGGGTGGTCTTAATTGATTTTCAAACATATGGTACAAAGCTGTTGAGTGGGAACTGAGAAATTTCTCTTTGTTGTTTTCAAAATTATATGGCTTGGTATTTAGTTTACATGTTGCATTTCTGGAGTTATTAATTGAATACTAGAATATTTATTGAATATTAGAATTTCATCAGATGACAATAGTTATGGCAGAATTCATGAATATTCAAAACAGTTTATTGCTATGCATGCGCTATGGGAGTAGAGATTGATAAAAACAGTCAAAGCAGCTGAGACTTGGAAAGAATGTAGTTAATGTCTAGCTGTGATAAAGACTTGTTTTGTAACTTTTACTGTATTAAGATAATTAATGAATAATGGTGTGTGTTTCATGGTATGCCTTATCTTCTCCCCTCAATTTATTGATTGGCCTCTTATTTTGTTTCATTTGAAATAACTTTTTTATTATTGTAAAATTATTATGTGTCAGCTTTCTTTACAATGGAAAAAATTGGACATATCATAAATGCCAAATTATGAGGCATTAGTTGATTCAGTTGTGGTATATCTGTAAAATAAAGTACTTTTCAGAGTTTAAAATGATGTTTTAAAAGTATATTTACTAAGATGCGCAATTATTTTCAGTAGAACAAAGGCAGTTTCAACTGATTATGTCATTGTAAACTAATATGTTTATCCCTCTCAAATATATATTTTAAAAGGAAGCAAAGCTGTAGAAATGCCAAGAATAACAGAGGTGATTTCTAATAGTGAGATTATAGTGATTTTTAAATTTTTTTCTATTCTTTTCTAATTCACATTGTCTAACTCTTCTACAATTTAACATAAAGCTTCATTAAGCTTTTTAGCTATTTCTCAAACGGAACAAATCAAAACTACATGATCATCAGTGATGAACCATTGTTTTTCCTTTTTGTGTTTATTCCCTGTGAATTTAGGAGTAACTTTGGTTTTACCCAAAAAACATATCATGGGTACTGGGTAATAGATTTGTTAGCTAATGCTGTGAAACAAACCAACTCCAAAACTAACTGGTTTCCAACAATGACGGTCTGTTATTTCTCATGATATTTTGGGTTTGGGCGCTTCCCCTGCTCATTTTGCCTGGCTCATTCACAGAGCAGCATTTTTCTGGAGGGTCTCCTGGGCCGTAAGGTCCAGGATGACCTCACTCACCTTTCTGGAGATTGCTGCTGGCTGTTGACTGTGGACGTTGGTTCTCCTTTTTATGGCCTCTCAACCTGCATTGGCTAGACCTGCTTCTTTACCCAGTGCTCTCTAGGCAGCCTTAGCAGAGAGCAAGGGCAGGACTGCAAGGCCTCTTGAGGCCGAGGCTCTGCATTGCACATGCATCACTTCTGCCATATTCTATTGGGAAAGCAGATCACGAGTTCAGCAATATCTCATGGGGTGAGAAGATAGGCACCGTTTCATGATGGGAGGATCAGCCAGGTAACAGTGGCCATATTTAATTTGCCGCAAGGAATGGCCAAACAGATAAAGGCAGAATCCCACCGTTATCAATAAAAAGTGTTTTGTAACTCTCATGTCTTGAGACTATAAGTAATTCCAAGGTTATATTAAAATAAAATATCGAATGTTTAGTAAATGTCAAGTTAGTATTACATTGTTTTTATATGAATTATCATTTAATTGATGAAATAACTACAAGGGTCGATACCATTGTCTTTTCCACTTTACAGATAAGGGAAACTAAGTTAAGAAATAGTAACCATGCTGCCTAGGACACCGCTTGTTAATGGTGAAGACAAGATTTAAATTCAAAGTCTGAGTCTAAACCCTGATTTCTTAACTTCTAGGCCTGCACTGCCAAAGACAATAGCCACTAGCCACATATGGCTATTGCAGACCTGGAATTGGCTGGTCTCAATTGCAGTGCGTTGAAAGTGTAAAACACACACTGATTTATGAAGACTTAATACAGAAAAAACAGTCTCAAGTAGCCCATGTTTTTAGGTTGCTTATATGTGGAAATGCTCTTTTATGTATGTTAGATTACATAGAATATATTATTAAATTAATTTCACCTGTTTCTTTACTTTTTTTTGATGCGGCTACTAGGAAATTTAAAATTATGTTCTGTGACTCACATCTGAGGCTCACATTATTTTGCAGTTGGCCAGTGTTGATCTATGTGCTTATGCTTTTTATACAGTTTCTCATGGTACCTACAAGTCATTATTTTTTCTATTATATGGTTAGAGACCGTACATAATTTCAAAGTGCAATATTTAAATCTCTTCATATCAACATATAATATGCACTTGCCAAAAATAGTTATAGCAACCTCAAAATTCAAATACAATCATTAATTGGTGCTGTATTAGTGAAGAGAATTAGAAACAAACTATTAGAAACCGGTACACGTTTCTGCACATTATCATAATATTTACAACTACCAAATCACTTGACATTTAAAAAAAGTTACTTTCTTAATTTTCATTGTGTTTCTATTTCTTTTTTTTTGGTATTATCTGTCTTTAATTATTCTTATATGGGTCACGTAAAAGGCTGGCACGTTTCAATTTGCCTTGTCCCTTATCCGTGTGGAAACCCAAGCTGGACATCTGTGATAGCCAACGATGCCTGCCTGCCGGTTTTCACCGTTTTTCTCTTTGTCCTTTCCTGGTTGACCCATTCTCGCTGCTCTGATTGTCTCAGTTGAGGAATTCTCGCCGGGGGAAGTCACCTGTCTTGCTGTCACGCTTGGCTTATTGCTTTACTGGTCCCTTGGCCAAAACCTCAGGGTGACTATCATTTGTACCTCTGGCACTTCATTTTCTAAATTAAGAGAGGCAGATGTGTTGTTCCATACAAGAAAGGCTTCCAGAAATCTTGTGTCATTAGGAATTTGGCGATGCCTGTTACTAATTTCATTGTTTTCTAATGGGTTTGTACTTCGTCTTTTTATGAGCCGTGCTAGTTGGAGCCCTTGAAAGCTGGCTGGAGCGTTTGGTTTAAACACCCATCAGGTGAAACAGCTCTTTGGAGCTGATACTTCCTCTTATTGGAGCAAAATTGCATGTGCCAGTTTGTCTATTTGGTTTGTAAAGTTCATCACACACAAGGTTAGAGAAACTCATATGGAAAAACTGAAGAGACACAGAAATTTGAAAATCAGATGCTTAAAAGTCTGCCACTTCTGCTGTCTTTTATGAACTGCTAGGCTGTGCCATATTGTGTGTTTGTTTCTTTTTGTTAAGCTTAAATATTTTGAAAGTGTGCTTATATTTCAAGAGTAGGCTGAATTCTTGTTACTAAGGCAAATAATATTTCCAAATAGCTAGTAGCCAAAAAAATCTTTGGGGACACTCTTCTTCTTGGCGTTTCTTAAATATTAAAACAAAAGCCCTTTTTTTTTTTTCTTACATCCAACAAGAAGGAATCTATCTAATGTCTCTCTTGCTAAGACAAAATGGGAAGGTAATTGTTTGAGAAAATAAAGCTTAACATCTGTATGGACCAGGGTTTCATAGCATTTCTTAGCATTTCTTGCAGCATGGGAATTAGAAAAACCTCTTGCCAATACCTGCTGGATTTTTTATGAAGCTTCTAGACCCCATCAGTTTCCTTGCTACCTGGCAATGTACCTTTTCTAAAGCATTAGCTTAAAAATTAGAATTTTCCAATTTGCCACGCAAGTTTGCTGAACTAGCAGAATACATCCCTGTCATTTATTTTCCTAAGCTGCACTCCTGCTTCATTTAAAATGAAGACATCCCTTTGAACAAAATTAATCGTTAATCTTTTTTTCCAAGTAGGCTCTTGAAAAATGTGACATTCTTAAGTAGCTAATATGTTCAGAATAAAAATGGGAAATTCTTTGGAAATCTGTTTGCAATCTAGCTTTGCTCTGATTAATAACCCTTGCAAATGTGTGCTTATTATACCATAAACATGACCTTTAGAAGAACATTAGAAAAATCAAACTATAGATATGCCGTGTCAGAGACTTTTTAAATGTCAGAAAATGTAATGCTTTTAAATTAATGTGATTTTATAATACTTAACTGTTGAGGGTATTTTTGAACTTCTTATGAATTTGCAGCTTATTAAAGATTCTTAAAGGGGTTCTCTCATTGAAATAGAGGTGGCTTGAATTAGATGCTAAAGAATATAAGGCTACTTGGAAAAAAGAGTAACTATTTTAGGTTTAGTATGGCTAAACTTACCAAATAGATAAGCTATTTATTGCCTCAGTTTGTTTGAGGCCCTGACGAGAAGAGGAGAGTGAGCAGTTAGAGGATGTTTTAACTCAAGGAGAAAGGCTACCTAAACACAGTGCTTTGGGGAGTATGCATGTGAAGGGGCAGTGGGTGGAGCAGAGCATGCCTGAAAGTTATTGGAGTTAATAATCATCCTTGGCAGCGGATTTATAACTGGTTCAGCTGGGGAGGTTTAGGTCTAAGGTGGGACACACAACACACACAGTGTTAGATTTCAATTACTGTGTAATAAATTTACCAGAAACTCAGTGGCTTAAAACAACACTCATTTATTAGTTCACAGTTCTCTTGGTCCGAACTCCAGCACTGGTGTGGCGTGTTCTCTGCTCAGGGCATCATAAGCTGAAATCAAGATGTTGGCTGGACTGAGTTCTGATCTGGAGCTCTGGGGAAAAAAAAAATCTGTTTCCAAGCTCATTTTTGTTGGCAGAATTCAGTTCCTGTGGTTGTAGGACTGAGGTCTCTATTTCCTTGCTACTGTCAGCCTCGGGGTGCTCTTAGTTCCTTAATATGTGGCCTCTACCTTCAAGCCAGCAACAGCACATTGAATCTTTTTGGTGCTTCTGCAACCAGCAGGAGAATGTTCTTTGCCTTTAAAGGGCACGTGTGATTAACTCAGGCCTACTTCAGTAATCTTTCAATTTTGAGGTCGTGTTGTATAGCATAACCTAAGCACAGGTGTAATATCCGCCAAATTCATAGTCCTGGGGATTATGTGCAGTGTGTAAACAAGAAGGCAGGAAATCTTAAGGGCCATCTTAGAATTCTGCTTAACACACAGACATACACACCCTAAGCTGGACTGCGGCCTTATCGTTTCCATTCTCTAGGCTTGGAGTTCTCAGTGTGTGGGCCCTGGACCAACAGCATCAGCATTACCCGGCAATCAGTAAGAAATGCAAATTAGCAGTCCTTACTCAAGACTCAGTCAGAAACTGTGGGTAGGAGTAGGCCTCAGCAGTCTGTCTTTTAACAAGCCCTCCAGGTATTTCTGATGCTCACTAAAGTTTGAGAACCAACACTTTAGACCAGTGTCAGCAAATTACAGCTGGTGCCAAAGAGCTAAATCTGGCTTGATGACTGTTTTAGTAAATAAAATTTTATTGGAACATAATCGTGCCCATTTGTTTACATGTTGTCTATGACTGCTTTCACACTACAATGGCAGAATTGTAGTACAGACCGTATGGCCCACGAATCCTAAAATATTTATTATTTGACCCTTTCCAAAAAAAATGTTTTCCTCCCCCAGGAAGTAGATTACTTGATTGCTTAAGTCCCATCCAATTCTCCCTTGTTCTGATTTTGCACATCTTCCCATATGAATCCTACAAAATTGCATATGAGACTTAGAGACTGCTTGGATTAACCCTTGACAGCCATTCCTATTAGAGGGCTTGAAAGTGTGTCATTTCCTCAAGATGTGATTGCAGCTAAAATAACTTTTTTATCCTTCCTCTGCACTTTCAGTCTTCTGTCTGCTTTTTCTGTCTTAAGTGAAAATGGAGAACATCTGTTTACCATCCTTCCCATGTTACTTTTCAAATAGTTGAAGGCTATTAAGTCACGCTGAGTCTCTTTCCTTCAGGCAAACATTGCCAATACCTTTAGCTTTCCCCGATTCCTTCCCTTTTCTTCTTTGCCTACCCTTTAATCATGTCTGTTTCTCTGCTTTAGATATTTTATAGGCTGTGTACATCTTTTATGAATCATTAGATTCCGATGATACTTAGCCAATCTTTCTAACCTCTACATTAAAACTAAACAAGCAAAGAAAACCTCCAATAGTCCAGGTTTCAGCTCTTTATTTTGTTGACTTCTATATTGTACATCTTCTGACCTTACCTGTGCTTGAAGTTCACTAAATATGGCCTGCATCCCTTACTTTACATCTCTTTCAGTCCAACAATCAGACTTAGTGTGGTTAATTCTTACTTTCTTAGGCTGGACTCAAAGATGTCAAACATTTGGCACAATGGAAGTTTTCTCTGACATCTGATATTTTTAATTGACCAACCAATTGGTTCAACATACTCAAGGTCCCTATCTCTAACTTTACGATGCTTTTCTCGTTTCTGCCTATTTTCTCAATACTTGGCGAATCAGTCAGTCGTTGAAATCTCTGCTTTCTCTTTCTTTCCTTTCATTACATTAAATGTGATCCTTAGTCTTGATGTTTTCTGGTTTGTGGCACTAAAAGTCTGTGTGATTGTTTTCGCTTTGGTTGTTTTGTTTCAACTTTTCTTTTTTTCATTCTTAGTCTGGATTCTTCCAGAAAACATTTTTTTTGTGTGTTCCAAATATATGCAGAGTTGTTGTTCTGTCCCCTCTGGTTTCCCTGCTTCCCACTTTATCTGTGATGTACATTTGTGCTGTTAGTATTATGGATTTCTTTGAGGGACAGCCAGCTTTCCTAAGCTTGCCCCTTGAGGTACGCCTTGCCATTTCCTTTAGCAGATTAAAGCCTGATTATTTGAAATATCTCATTACTGAAATAATCACTTTTAATTTACCAATTGTACAGCTTTTACCTTTCCAGAAACATAATGAATAACGTAATTTGCTCCATGCCAATCAAATTTGCATCCCATGTGCCAAAAATGTAGATTTTTTTTACTCAGAGAATATATTCACATAGGCTTTCTGAACATATGACATATAAAATAAAAATAACGTGTTTCTTAGGAAGATTTATCTTACTGTATTCTTTTGTCATCAGGGAAAGACTTCAGATATTTTGTAACAGTAGAATACTCTGAAATGTGTTGGAGAGTCTGAGTTCTTTGCAAACAGTTCTGCTCTATAGATGCTCATATCTATAATTGGAATTTATCAATCGGTTAAGATCCAACCCAAACTAGCTAAGTGAAAATCTAGCCAAAGGCAATTCAAAATGGAATAAAAAAATTTTTAAAAATTGCAAAAATCCAAAATGTCTATCTGGCTTTGTGGCAGTGGCCATTGAAGAAAAGCTATGTTACAACATGGCTGCTTGTGGGGAAGAGGGAATGTAAGAGCTTGTGTGTAAGGGTAGAGAAGAAAGGATATTTCTATGTAGAACTGGGTAGCACTCATGATTTTGCTGGGGGTGTTTGGAGAAAAAGAGCCAACTAAAATTTTGGGTGGACTAATTGAATTCTCCAGTTACAAGTAAGACTGCCATAAAAAATTATCAAGATTTCCGCAGTGCCAATATGCCATCTAAAACTTTGTCTGCCTGGAATAGTTGGTAAAAATGTAGCAAATGAACAAGAAAGCCATTCATAAAATTGATTGGCCTTGATTCTAGTCCATGTGAATACCAGAACATGTCATGTTATGGTAAAAAAAAAAAGTGTCAGTCATCACATCTGGTGCTGCCAATTGAACATCACATATGGCTCTTTACTAAAAGAAGTGGGTTTTAAACTATTTGCAAATATAGAAGAAAGACCAAATTGAGGCCAACCGATGTCCAGTTAGAAGCTGATTTGCTTTTGTTAATATAGGTTAATATTAACAAATTTCACTTGTTTTTACTTGATGTTTCAGAAAAGGATTTCATTTTATTAAACAATAGAAAACTATTATTTTAAAGGGAAAATTGTGTAGAATAGGAATGGGAAAAAATTTTTTACTTATTTTCTTGCTGTTGCTTTCATTTTATCTTTATTTAAAGAGCTTGGGATCATATTTACTTTCATTGAAATTTACCAGTGCATTCAGGAGAGTGGGCAACCAATCAATATTTGTTGAATATTTGTGAGAAAGAATGAATCAGCCAAGAAGTAAATCTGAGAGGAAAGAGAAATGAGGGGCAGTAAAAGAGAAGAGATGATAGAGCGGGTAAGTAATTGAGAACAAAGCTAGAAAGGGTGCATATGAGTTTGTTATGTCCATTTTTCCACTCACCAAAAGTAATATTAAGTGTTTCTAGCCTAGATTCCAAGTCAGCTATCAGGTTTTGAGTATCCACTATGTGGTAGACACTGAACTAGTTTCTAGCCCATGCAATATTTTGTCAGGTAATGTCATGCTGTTGATTGGTTACTTTCCAATTGCAAAGACAGAAATACTTCTGGGGGTTACCAAGAGATCTTTGAAGACTGGATGTTTCCATATAGGCTATCTTTGGGGGCATTTTCCATGCTGTTTACAGGCTTTTTCAGTACCAGTTCTGTCTAAGTCAAGAGAGTCATCTGTCCATCTGATTTGGATATGATCATTTCCCCAGAGTATTGTTTTCCCAACCCCTTCTCTCCCTCTTTCCATTCCTTCCTTTCTTCTTTTCTTCCTATTTAATTTTCTCTCTCTTTTTAATATTGTTTCCTATGCCTACCACTACAGTGCTCATACGTTGAAAACAGGCATCAAGGAATATTTTGTGTTCTCAATAGGAATCAACCAAATAGTATTAATAAAAGTAAAGATAGTTTGCCATTTCCATTTATTCTCTTCGTATTGGCTTTCAAAGAAATTCATTTATTCATTCATTCACTCAAGAACACTTGAGTGCCCATCATTTTCAGAGCATTTTGTTAGCCATCATGGAAAAAACTTATGTTAATACAGACATAGGCTTTCTCCTTCAAAAACTTTTAAGCCAGAACCAAATAACTCCACTACTAAACAAAAAGTAAGACCCAGAAGAGACATAATGATTAATGATTTAAACACTAATAATTTTAATAAAATCAAATTTAATAAAATATATCAATTTCCTATCATTTTAATAAAATAATAATGAATTAAAAAGACAATAAGAATAACAAGAATAGTTATTATAATTTAACATTCACTCTGTTACATATTTCTCTGTGTAATCTTTACAGAAAATCCTATGATTTAGGTATTATTTTCCTTATTTTATAGAAGAAGAAACTAAATAGCGGTTAAATTCCTTAGGACATGAAAATGTTGGGATTTTGATTCAGGTTTCTGATGACAAAGTCTGTTCTCTTAACCACCTAAAGTATTCCGTGGAGGTTTGCAAAAGAGAAAATTGATTACAGTTCTAAATGGACAGGAAGGGGAGGCCAGAGCAGGGAGAAGTGGCATTTCAGCTAAACCTTGAAGGGCAGGGAGGAGCTAAAGAATTGACACAAATTTTAAAAAATTAAAAAGTAGTTTCCTTATGGTTATAGGAGGAGGCCACTAAATAGTATGAGTAGGGAAGGAGAGGTCATAATGACATTGATAACATGGGAGACAGATAGTTAGCACTTGGAAGGCATAATGACTTTTGAAAACAATATGCAGGATAGATCAGAATCATTCAGGAAAATGTGGTGCCAATTTCAGAAGAGCTGCTACTTACAGAATTTCTCTCTTCTCTCTCAGCAGGCCTTCCTGCTCAAAGCAATTTGACTCATTCTGTCTTGTTCTTCCTTTGGGATTAAAGTCCTTTCAGAAGCACAAAATAATCTTTATAATTTAAGGCAAACAGCCCTGTGAATTTGAAAAGACTAACTCTAATTCTCCATGCCTGTGATCAGAGCTCCTTCTCAAGTTTCTTTTTAGGTTCAGTAGTTGTTTTGTTTTCCATAGAATTTTTTAGGTTCACATTGATCAGATCCATCCACAGGCTTCCACTCTCTAGATCAATGGGGAGGAATAGCTATGAAGGAGCTGTATATTCTCAAGATGTTCAGTCACACCCGAATCATGAGGGGATCTCAGAAAATGCGTTTATTCCTATGTCAACACTCACTGTTGCAGAAAGCCAAGGAATGGAAGTTTCCTACTTATTGAGGAGCAAGTGCAAATCTCCAGTTATCCTCGTAGCCTGGGCAAGCTCTTGTAGAAAAGTCATATGCCCTTCTGAGTCTTCTCACCGGGTTCTAACCAAAAGAAGGCTGAACACTTTGCCAAATGGCTTGGTATAAGGAAACCATGAGGATTATTCCACTATCCATCTTCCAATGGTTACAGAGAATTTCTGTACATCTTCTAACCTGATTGATGTCCGTAAGAGTTAGAGTTTAGGATGCCCTAATGTTATCAGGTTTAGATAATTTTGAGTTTTTATGTTGGGGATAGCAAATTTTAAACAACTGAATTAGATTCTGGTATCTTTTATTGGAAGGATTCTGAGGCCTACAAGGAATCTAGAAATAGGATTGATTGGTATCATATTCCCTAAGTAGTAGAAAGGAAGCAGTATCATGGATTTATATCTTTGGCTTATGGGGACAAGGGACAGAATATGATTTTTACAAAGAGCTGGAGTATTGAAATCAGTCAACCTATGTTTGAATCCCTCTTTGCATTAGCTGCTACAAAGTACTTAATCTCATAGAGCCTCAGTTTTCACTACTAAAAACTTAAGTTATTAAGAGCTAATGGAATTGTTGTGAAAATTAAAATTCTAGGTATGTGTAAAGTGCTCAAAAATTGAGAGTGGTTATTATTATTTTGGTAGTTTTCATTATTATTTGAAATTGATGCTGCTTTGAATAGTTCAGTCTGTATGGTCTACCACATGCCAGCAGAGTGCAATTTAATTACTGGACTATTTTGTTCTCATTGCTAAATTAAATTTTTCTCTTAGGAATGTATTTAGGCCTGTGCTATTCTGGACACCTAAATTCTAAGGCATAATAATAAGATGAGCTTCTAGTAAATTTGCAGTCAAAGAAAACTCAGAGACCATTTCTGTGGCATCCTACATCAGTCGTTAATTCTGGCTCAGGCCGAGTTGAGTAAAATCGATGGGAATGAGTAGCACAAATCAAGACGTGTACGTGCTCAAGAACTGTGTATTTTAGCTTGCACTTCACAGGAAGGTGAGAACTTGATCATGACAACAAGAAAAACCTGTGTTCTCTTGTTTACCTTGGCCTCTGATCTTGGACTTCTGGTCAGCGCCTGGTATCCTCTGAGCTCAGGGCGTCTCCAGAAGGCCATCTCAGAGTTAACCTTTAATGCTCAACATCTCTACCAACATGGCTGCCAGCAGTGACAGCTCCCACTGACTATTTGCTTCCCTTTCATTTCAGGTTAGCTTTAATCCTTTTATTTCACTGCACTGTTTTATGATCTCTTTTATTTTATCACAATATAGATGTCCGTTTTCATTGTGTGTTGCATTTTGCTGATGGCTCCATAACCTTGGCGTGATGACTTTCTCCTCCCTGAGGCTATAATCAATTTCTGTTTGACTTTCTCCTCCCTGAGGCCATAAGCAATTTCTATTTTTTTCCTGGATTTGTAAATCCTGTATCTGTTGCCTCCTGGCTATTTGAATGTAAAAACTTAGGTCCTTTCCTCCGAGGCAATTTCTGCTGCCATCAATTTCTCTTTCAGATTGGTGGGAATCACAACTCAGTAGGTATTTGAAAGGAAGAAAGGTGTAATATAATCAAAGAATATGGGTTTTGGAATCAGATGTCTCTGGTTCCTGATTCTTCTGGGCTCTACCATTTAACAAGGTGGTTTATCTTCAGTAAAATGATCTCACTAAGCCTTCGTTTCTTCACCTGTAAAATGAGAACAAGAATATCTTCATTGTTTGCGTAAATAATGTATGTAAAGCCATCTAGCACAGAACCTAGAATATAGTAATGCTCAAAATGACAGGACTTCTTATAAAATACGCTTATGTGCATCATCTTGCTTGCAATCACTTACAAGCTTTTCATTTCTCTTCCATTTAAAACCAATCATTTTCAAGATACCACAATTACTACAATTCCATTAGTAACTGATTTTACGTCTCTTCCAAGGACCAAATGTTTCAGAATTAAAAGAAAATATAAAGTTAGGTTTATTTTAAGCAAAACCTGCCAGAAGAAACAATCACACTGAGGCCGAGACTAAACAGAGCACATGTCAGCTCCGCAGGGAATGTTCTTGAGGAAATTGAAATCAGAATTTCTTTTAGCTATTACAGAGTTTGTAAGAATGTTCACCAAAACAATGGAAGCCAGAATGCAGTTCCTAAACCCTGGAAGCTAATGGATGTTAGCAACGGGATGTGCTAAGTATAGGCTCCTTAAGGTAGCATAAATGTGATTTTCACTGTTCTTAATACATTTTGCTTAATTTCATGATGGTATAGCGACATAGTCTCTTCTTCCATGGTTCTTTCTAAATGTCACCCAGTGCTAACTCCAGTGGCATTTCCTAGGAATTTTGTGCCATGGCTGTTATAAAAGAAAATTCAATTGAAATGTGAAAAAAAAAATCAGTGAAACATTGAATGAAAACATTCACAATCAAGCAAATGCTCTAGGAGATACTATCATTAAGTTCAATCAAATTAATTATGATGGGTGTAAATTTAGTTTCTACTTTGCTCTTCTGGACTATAGACAAAGTGAAAGGGAGAACTGAACCAATAACAGGTTAATTCAAATAGAATAAAAATCTGATACCTTTGGATGAACGCATATACATTCTCATCTCTTTGGGCTGCTATAACAGAGTATCACAGACTGGGTGGCTTATAATCAACAGACATTTATTTCTCACAGTTCTGGAGCCTGGGAAGTCCAAGATCAAGGGGCCAGCAGATTCAGTGTCTGGTGAGAGCCTACTTCCTGGTTCCTAGACAGCCACCTCAGATGATGGAAGGGGCACAGGATCTGTCTGGTGCCTCTTTAATAAGGTCACTGCTAATCCCATTCTTGAAAGCTCTGCCCTCATGACCTAATCAACTCCCAAAGGCCTCAGCTCCAAATACTATCACATTGGGGGTTAGGTTTCACCATATTAATTTGTGGGGGGTGGACACAAACATTCAGTCTATAGTATTATGGTGTCTGGTACACACAATATATGGTATTATAAGACCCAGTGGAGGTAAGAAACATGTAAAATTTCTTCTTGAATGATCCATTGCCTTACAAATGAGTGCCTGTCAGTATATGTTGATTTGATTTGCTTTAGCAAAGTTTAATTGAAGCTTTTTGTTTGTAGAATTATTTTTTTCTACCACTTGTCATTGAAAAACTGTCAATGTCTGAATAAAATGTAGATGTGAGAGCTTAGACTCTGGGAACAGAACCTTTGGTGTCGAATCCTAGCTCCACAACTTGTTAATTATATGACCTTGAGCAACAGTCTTAACCTCACCATTGCTGCATCTCCTTATTCACGAGACCACGAAAGGATAGAGGAGATATACTACATAGAGTGCCCAGCACAGTGCCCAATGTGCAGGGGCTGAAATGTCATTGCTTTTATGCTTGTGGAGGAAGAGGGAGCGTTTACAAGATGGAATAAATTCACATCTAACAATGAAATCCATATTTAAGAAGCTTATGTAAAGAAGAAATGTTAATAAAATTATTCTATAAAAAGATTAGAGCTTTTTATATTTGGACCATTTTATTTTTTTAAGAAAAAATCAACAATGGAATCTTAATTGAACTAAAAATCTATGATAAAATGTTCCTCACCTTTCAGCAATGTACTCCTATAAACTCTCTGATTGTTTGGTCCCTATTTCTTTTGTAGTTCTTCAGGGAAGTTGCTTGTTTTTGAAATGAACAAGATTGTTAATTTGGGCATGGTAGAAGAGAGAGTATAATATCTCAGCAGGCTGTGACTCACTTTAATTCAGTCATTTGTTTGCTCATCCATCTATCTATCCATCCATTCCTGAAAAAGACAAACAAATCACTAAGTAGGTGCCAGGAACCCCCTAATAAATAGAAGTCAAGGAGGAATGCAATAGGTATACTCCTCGTGACCCAGCATCCTCATCTGGGGAGGTAGACGCAGAAGCAAGTGAGTCCAGCAGTGTGTGCTGAGATGGAAGCCTGTGCTGGGCAGAGGAGGGCACCGAGGGAGGGATCTTTGCTCAGTGACATCTGGGAGATACTACATAGAGGAAGTCATACTTGCGCTGGGTCCTGAACCAGACGTAGATGATTGCTTGCTTGCCATACTTTGATGCAGATTTAGAGAATATGTGAGGTGGGATGTAACTAAGATAAATGCAAATTACAATGCTTAATATGCTCTCATGGGTTTGTATTTTCTGGGCTTAATTGCTAGTTGAAATTTTCCTTTCCAAAAGTGAGTTATCTTAGATATTCTGGATTAAATCAGTTTCTTTCCATACCTTTACAATTTATTTACACATTTCTATAGTGCCCTACTCTACTTTTCCTTCCCAGCCAGATTTCTCAAAATAATTTTGTCTGCTAGTTTCCGTTCTGAATCCCTCATCCGTCCTTGACTTTCCTCAAAACTAGCTCCTCTTTGATGTTATCAACTTAAATGGTTGTATTTAAATGACTCATAAAGGTCACCGGAAATCGCCACGACATTAAATCTAACAGACATTGCTATCTTACTTGATCCTTCTGCAGGCCTTAAACAACGTGGACCATTCCTTCCTTTTCTAAACGGTCTCTCCCTTTGGCCTCTAGGTAGTCACAACTCTCCACTCCATCTCACTCTTCTGTCAGTCCTTCTCAATCTTCCTCAGTGGGCAAAGATCCTCAAGGTTCAGGGTTAGGCGCTGGTCTCTTCATTCTTCACTTTCCCCTCCCAAGGAAATCTTTGTCATGTCCACGATTTAGGTTTCTACCTGATGACTCTCCAATGTTTCCTCAGAATGAAGTCAGCCTAGAACTATCTTTTAAGCGGTAGTCCCACTTATCCAATGGCTACATTTCCACTTATACCTCAAATTTATAATGTCAAAAACTTAGTCTTCTTCTCTTAAACCTGCTTTTCTCAGGTGTTCTCTGTCTCAACTAATAGCCTCATCATCCACATAATAAGGACACTTTAGGGAGATAAATGAAGGTTTGCCCTAACTTGTGTGATTTTTACTTAACTCACCTTGATGGGACTGGGAAAACCACACTAAACCATTTAAGCCTGGGAAATGTTTGATTAATACCTTAGATCACATTTAGTGCTTACACAGATTGGCAAGTGCGTGGAGATGAAGCAAAGAATATAAAACAGTTACATCATGTGAAAAAACATGGGGAAAGGAAGATATTTATCAGACTATGGAGCAATGGCATGCCCAGCTCTGCTGGCATAGGGAAGTTCATGCAGGCAAGTCCCAACTGAAAAGCACAGATCATGGAAAAACAAGACTATATAACCAGACTTCAGCATCTTTTTTCTCTTTAAAAAGTGAGATGACTAAAGCCTAGATGTTATGAGAAAAATTACCGTGAGAGCCAGACGTAGGTAGGCAGATTAACTGCCTACATTAGCTGGATTTAAACACTTGGCTATTAGAGAGACTGGATTCTGACACATTTTGTTTGGTGAAGTGCTTTTACTTTGTGATACTACTCTCAAGGATTATCAGATATTTATAAACATCCATTTGCACCAGGACTGGCCCCTTTTTTCGTGCTTTGTTTGAAGATGTGGTATCATTTTTATCCAAAGCACTCATATTCATTAATATTGATTTCAGCATTAACAATTTTTAAAATTAGGTTGCTCTTTGGGTATTAGCATCGTTGGTCACACATGAGATTCACAGATTGGCCATGGTCTTCTCCAGGAATAGATGACTAATCATTTCTGGCATGATCCCACCAGTGTCTGCCTCCTGACAGTGGCCACGTTTAGCTCTGGGAAAGCTGTCCTCTGCAGTCTCAAAAGGAGAAGGACCCAGGAGAAAGCAAGATTTCCTCTCCTATTAGCAATGCATTCTGAAACAGACTGTATCAGGCACCTTATTTGTAAATTACTCGTCACTTGAGAATGTTGGTTTTGCACTGGAGCTGTAATGTCCAATAGAACCTTCTGTGATTGTGAAATGCTTTTTAACTGCAGATTACATGGCAGCCTCTAGCCACATGTGGCTATCAAGGCATGTGAAATGTAGCTAGTGTGACTGAGAAACTGAATTTCTAGTTTTACTTAATTTTAATTTAAAATAGCCATGTATGGCTAAGGACTACCATATTGGACAGCTCAGCACTAGAGTACCATTTTTATTAGTTATAATTGATTTGGGGAAATTAAATCTTGGGAAATGCCTCTTGAGGAAAATTTTACATTTTTTACATACACTGGTACTGACTTGAGAGGAAGTTTCCAGACATATTCTTTTGATTCTCTACGAGGAGGTCCTTGTCCTGATTTCTGCACTTTTTGACAGAGGGGCTGAAGTACAGAGGGATATTTAGGGTTAAATGTCTAAAACTCCTTACTCTGGCACTCCTAACAGAATCTTTTCCATTGTTTCTCAGGCATCAGAAATTGTCATGAAACTTGGTTAAATAGGTGAGAAATTCTCCTTTTTTCCTGTAAAGACTTGACTCGGGATATTGGCAGCTAGATAATACCTGGGTTTTGATTTTGGTCACGGCATTCACTTACAGTGACAGAGAAAACATCGTTAGTTAGTCCTTCTTTCTCAGCTTCCTTCCAAAATGATTTTTGAGGTGGCTTACTGGAATATTTAAATACCACAACTTAAAGCGAATAAAAAAGAATTTGGACAAGGGAAAATGTGGATCATTCACATGTGTTTTCTTTCATGGGTAAAGAGCAAGTCACTGACCCTTGACTTGGGCAAATGGTTTTGAATCAATGTTTCCAGAATGGTGCTCCAGTTGCCCTGACTCATGCTCTCATTCTCACCTCATTCCTCACTGCGGTCAGGAGCAGGATGTGTGAGACAGCAGTCACCATCCTGTGTGGCTCAGTGCTGCCAACTGCCCTTTTTAACATTTGAATTGACCTGCCAAGGGCAAGTCACTTTAGGCCAATGAGGACCTTTCTCCTGAGGTAGAAAGTGCTGGATCAACTTTCCAAAACCTAGCAGGTGAATCAACACTCCAAAAAATGAGGGGAAAAAATGAAAGCAATGAAAGAAAAATTGTGACCAAGTCACACTAAATTAAAATTTTTTCTCAAAATAAGTTTCTAGTTTTATCATTCAGTTGGGAACAATATGCAAACAAAGATAGGAACTGAATGGGAGTTTGGATTACTGAGGTTTAAGGAAACGTGGTAAACATACAGTTTTGCTAGCCAAGAAGTAAAAAATAATCTCAACAACAAACTGCCCATTGTAATCCCCAGCCAACAACCTTGGCTATTTAAGAGGCAGCCACACAAGGGAATACAACAAACGCCTATTTATTTTTCTAATTTGGCAAGTAGATATTAAAGAATTTAAACTCGGGGTGTTTGAAACATGTTTGATATGAATGTCTTTCTCGAATATCGGGCAGTGCCAGCATGTTCTGTGACAGATAGATATTAATGATAAATACTGAATATTATTTTATATCTCCTTTACAAGGAATTTGTTGATTCTTTTGAGCCATAATAAAAATTTCTCACAAGATTTCTGATTTTGACGCATTCCCTTCTGGCTGCAAGGGAGCTGGCTTGCCTAATATGATAAAAGTGACTTACTAGAGTGTTCTGTTTTGTTGTTATTTTTTTTGGTTGGTTGGTTGTTTTGTTGTTGTTTTAATTTAAATCTATTTGCATCAGTGCGTTGGAAGTCGTTAAGGTTGCTCAGGTTCAGATCAAATGCCATTTATTACTCGTGTGATTTGAGGTAAGATATTTTGCTTCCTAGAGTCTTGCCTTTTGAGTTTGTAAATTGGGTATTTTAATAGCTACTTGGCAGAATTATTGTGCATTTTAAAGGAATTAAGGGGATAGCAGACCTAGTTCATGCCAATCACTCAACAGATTTATAAAATGTAGCTGTGTTCTCTACACTCATTCCCACCCACCCTAGCTGGCCAGTTTCACTCCAGTGTTTTGTGTCAAAGCAAGTTTTGCCTTTGTGCCCCAAATTCATCATTTCTTTTCTACTACCTATGACTACAGTCAGATCTACAATTTTTATGCCCAGTATCCCATAGACCCCAGAATTCCTAGTGCACCCCTCCCTCCCACAATGGACATGGCAAGTTCTAACTGAAATAGTTGGGAATTGATATGAGAATTGTTCCACGTGTATCAAATTAGTTGTTTCACGAGTACCTACTTAGGACTTGATGTTATATAAAATGCTCTAGATCTTTCCCTGTTAGATATGAATATTCTCAGCAGTTTAGTAATTTAATGATAGCTCACTATTGAAATATGTATGTGTGTGTATATATGTATATGTGTATATACACACACATATGTAGTTAAATTGATGGTGAAGAGAAAAGATACTATAGAAATTATTTCTCCGATCAGCAAATCAGGGATTTCTGCCGCTTTCTAGAAATGTAGATTAAAAAATATACATGTATTTTAAGGATTCACTATTCTAAAGCATACACAGGCGTTAATTTTTAACAGCAGCAACCCTTGAGCATTTTGAACTTCAGCTTTGTCATTTGGGAAAATGAAAGATTAAGTAGTAGGTTAAGCTGTCAGACAGGACGTCTGTGACTGTCTAATGAACCCTGAATGGATCAAGTGTAGAAGTTCAAGGTTAAAACTTGTGTTATGGAATAGGATAAAACTATTCTACTCTCAAGGAGTATTTCCAAATATTTCAAAGTAACCTCTTCTTGTAAAGATTCTCCTTCTGCAGGGGTCAAAATAAACAAAGTGAAGAATATGAAGCTGCTTTTAAAATTATCCCGATTGTGTGCTTTCAGAAGCCGGGGTTCATGTCTGAACTGACCTGAATAGTTCCTTTGGAATTTATTAAGTTTATTAAAAAAATACGCCTGACTTAGTGACCACTAATTGGCAGGCACTGTGCTAGGCGCTTTCTACACGTTATATGATAAGCTTCAAGTGACAACCACTGATTTAGAATTCCTATTTATCTGTATAAATTATTAAAATAAACATTTCAAATTTGCATTTTAATTTAATTATCAAAAATGTAAACTGAAGTGAATGTGCATCACTCTCGCAGAAAGTCTCTATTAACAAATACTCTGTTGACAAATAGGTGACTTCAGTATTTTGTGCAAATTCACAAATTTGTACTTTTTCAAATACACAGCTGTCTTGTAAACAGACGAAAGTAATATTTAATATGTTTGCTCTATAGTTCAATTCTAAATTCTAAACATAATCTAACAGAACCAAACATCAAAAAGGGACAGAAAAGAGTTTTGTGAGCTGTAATGATCACTTTATCTTATTTGTCTTATTTACCTTCCTTATTCAATATTTTCCTCAGTGTCTAATAACTATTCTGTACTCAGTGAATGTTTTTTAACTTGTTGAAACGCAAGAAGTTTGGTATAGAGAGATAGTTGCTCTGAAATCAGAACAATTTGTTAAAATTTAACTTGTCAAAACTGCATAAGTTAAAAATGCATAGGTTATGAAATATGTAGTACTAGATGTAGGCAGTTTCATAGACAAAGGGCATGAATTTGTATCTTTTTCAATCCCCACCCATGGAGGGTTCAAATGCTTTCCTCAAATTAATATATCAATATTTCCAGCAGTGTGACATTCAATGAATGAACAAGAAGACGACTCTTTTTAACCTATAGAACTATCTATAAATTCCCTATATATTTTGATGTTTATTACTGTAAAAATAATTTTATAATAACGAAAATAGTAATAAACATATGTTCATATCCTAAATGCAATGGTTTCTATTAGAAAATGAAGGCATGCAAGAGATATTTTCTCAAGGAGCATATTTTAATCTGCTTTACAAATGAAACACTATATTTGCCGCTTTTGATTTTGCGCTATTTGAGGATAATATTCTTACTCCTGGTCATGTACAGATTGGTACAAGTAAAATGTTTCAGGACTTATGCAAATGTTAAAAGCAGAAGTGTTAGTCACAGATAATTTTTAAGAGGTAGCCTCAATTTTGTGCTCCAATGTCAGCCCTGTAGATTTACAGCAATTCAACGTTTCACTTAGATTCATGAATTGTTATACCTTGGAGTCACAGATGAAGTTCTTCTGGAAACGGACTCTGAGACTTATTGGGGACGCTCTTGGAAGCATCTCCTGTGAAGAGTGAGGGATGCAGGATTGGACAGAGGAAGAAGTTGAACTGTGATGCAGTCACATCAGAGACCTCAGTCTATCCTACATCCTTTGAGGAGCTTTAGAGCTGAAATAGAGCTTCAGAGTTGTCCTGGCTTGAGTCAAGAGGGAGAAGCCATTAAACCTCTGGCTTAATAAGTCATTGCATGGGCTACCAACCCCTCCCCTAGGGAAGGAGTTTGACCTTGGGTGAGGCAGCTCCTTTTGGCCCAAGGCAATATGTGAAGAGGATCTCAGGTGAGAGTCATCAGCTACCCACACTCCCAGCAGCTGGGGGAATGAGTGCCTCAGTCCTGAAGGGGGCTGTGGGAAGCACACCACAGCATCCATTACACCTGTATTTGCATAGCACATGGCCAAAGAATATGTAGTCACATGTCCTCTGCTTCCCAACCATCCTTTAGCTTTCTCTCTTTAAACAGATAGGAAGAGAGGAACTCAAATAGTTTCCTCAGCTTCCCAAAGTTTATGTATGACTCTTCGTTGATGTTTTTTATTCCCAGGAAGGCAATCCCAGTTGCAATATTGAGAAAGGGCCTTGTACTATATGTGTAAATGTAAATGAAATACATATCCTGGAGGAAGAGGGAAGTTGGATATTAACCCTACTTAGCAATGAAATCAACATATGTTTATTCTTTGTGCCTCTTATGGTGCTGCATAAAAAATATATGCTTGAATTATCTCTTAACCTCTTTGGATATCCTGAACCAGAGGGGATTTGTGAATGAAATTTATACATGCTAAATTGCATTCTTGTATTTATAAGAATGGAATGTTTCTGTGGAAGCAACATAAACGGCTAAAGAGTTTATTAACTTATGTTTGCTTTCCATGATATGTTAGCCCTTACCTAATTTCTGAGATTTTTAGGATCAAACATGTTAATGAATGCTTATGAATATCTTTTGCAAAGCATGACATGTGATACAGATAAAAGTAATTTTAGGGGTGGACCTGGTGGCGTAGTGGTTAAGTTTGTATGTTCTGCTTTGGCGGCCCAGGGTTTGTGGGTTCAGATCCTAGGTGCAGACCTACACACCACTCACAAGCCATGCTGTGGCGGCATCCCACATACAAAATAGAGGAGGACTGGCACAGATGTTAGTTCAGGGACAGTGTTCCTCAAAGAGGAAGATTGGCAACAGATGTTAGCTCAGGGCCAATCTTCCTCACCAAAAAATAATAATAATAATTTTAAATTATTAAGGCACACTATTATTTGTGGACGTGTTAAACCACACCACTGACTTCAACCAAAACTTGTTTTACTTCTGAGTTCTCTAAAAAGGTACGAACCAAAAATTTACTTTGGTTCTTTAACTTTTAATCAAAAGAGAAATTTTTAGCAATACTAAACACAAAATGAGTCTATCACCAAAGTTTTATGGATGCCCTCCCTAAGAAAGTATACATAACCACACTCAATTTACTACCAGGTGGACAATAAAATAAGTTTATGGTGTGCTCTGGCGAATGTAGACTTGTTATATTTTGCTTTTATTTCTGTTCGTTTTAACATCTGCCCTCTATTTCCTGACTTGTACTATTTTTTATTTTAATTGGTTTGCTGATTCAAACTTAGTATTTTTGGCCTTGCTGTTGTTGAGGAATATTTCAAGAGGAAAGTAAAAAGAGTGGGAAAAATACTGTTTTTGTTAATTTGGCTCCAGCTGATTTTATACCTGGAAGCGGGAGAGCTAATGGTTTTTTGTGTGGTTAATTAAATCCTGTGCTGATGGCTTCTGTTATAGGTATTAAGTCACCCACCTTGTTAGCGGATCCTCTGGTCCAGTAGGGTTGGATTTACCATCGGGGAATCGTTTTTTACGATGTTCACCTTGTGTTCAGGTAACTGTTGGAGGGGAAGATGACGGTCTGTGTGCAGTTGGCCAGAGACTGTGAGATTTGTAAAGGTAATTCATATGGAGTCTCTACTTTGTTTTAAAAACAAGATGGCAGGCAAATAAGCGGCACAGACATGAATCTCTTTCCTCTTTTCTTGTCTCTTAGAATTCTTCTCTGAGAAAGGAAAAATCCCACTGCGTTTTGTTTTCCTAATGCTTCTTGGATTCTCACCAGCAGGTTTTTACAGTCTGTTGCTTGCCTCTCAGATTAGAAGAATGCTAGCATATTTTAACAGTTTCCTAGGATTCCAACAGTCTTTAATTAACAGCAAATTGATGTTTTGAAATGTTACCAAGGTATGAGAAACTGAATACTGCAAGGGGCTTCCGTCCTTTCAGCTTCTGAGTGCAGTGGGGTCTTAGAACAAGGGGCAAAGGTGTGTGCTCCCTTGCAGACAGCTGGTTACCTACTGGTATGTCAAGGGGGTGTCTTTGTTGGCGTAATAATCCCACTGCTTGCTCATTGGTGGCCTTCTAAATTCCTCCTACTTATGACTGGGAAGGAGTCAGGTAGTTGTTGAATGCTCAGAGCTACAGGGGTGCTGAACAGCTCAGGGATTTCTCCACTCATAGCTGGGTTCAATGGTTTTAATCCTCCGGTTGCCAGGGCACTAAGATACGGCTGCCTATGTTTGTGGTTACAGTTCTTTTCCATGCCAGGTTCATGTCATCTTGCTGCCAGAGTTTTGAATGTGGTGGAAAAAGAGCAGTTCTATAAAGTAATCACTCAGACTGGATGCATATTCTGAGCAGAAGTTAGTTTGCAAAGAGGGATCGGGGTGCAGTGGAGGAGTTTTCCTTTTGAATCAAGACATCTTAGTTACACATCTCTAGTCAGGAAAAGAAGGATAGACTGGGGAGTATGGAATGGTTGAAATGTTAACTGTTACTTACATAATCAGATAGTTATAATCCGAGGAGGAAAAGAGAGCAGCTCAACTAGCTCCCTCTGCCTAATGGCAAATCTGCTCATTGGCCAGTTCCCAGTTGAGGTCAATACGCTCCATGTCTTGTTTTTTCCAGTGACCCACAAAGCTGGCCTTTTGGTCTCAAAAGAGACTTTGGTGATTTTTACATGCATCATGTCCCTGATCACTCCCTCTGCTCTCCTCTCTGCAGGTGGTACATGCCAGAGCCCTGCTCTCCCAGCCCTGGTCCGTCCACCAGCCCCTCCTTTACAACCATCGCTGGATATTAAGCCGTTTCTTCCCTTTCCTCTTGACACTGCGGCCGCAGTCAACCTCTTCCCCAATTTTAATGCGGTAAGTCCCACAGTTAAATTTGTGTATGCCACAGTGGTAGATCCTGGGAAACGTTAAAGGCCAGAGTGAGTTGTTTACTGCCTCTCTTTTGTTATATTGCTTATTCCATGGCTTGTCTAAAAGTCGTGATGAAGTTAGTTGTCTGCCTGGTTATATAAGGGCCCCGGAGCCAGGAAAATTAAAAGAGATTCAATTGATTGGGTTGATCATGAGTTAATGTCTCCCTTTTAGTGTCTTTCTGGGTAACACTAACAATTTTATTATTTTGTTGGAATATATCCACATTGAAATTTCATGAATTTGTTAGCGAGAACGTTAGAATTCAAGTAGATGTCGAAAAACTTAAATGCGTGTTTCTTCTATCTGGGTCCTCTACTTTACATTTCAAATCTGTTGCTTCTTTTCTTATTTCCTAAAGAGGACCCTGATAATTACAGTGGTGATACATTCCATGTCTAGAGCACTTTTTTCCTTCTTAACTTAAAACAACTCAGGGTTCCGGTAGTAAGAGTTTTCTTTTCTTTTTTTCCTTCCTGCCCGACCACAGTTGCTCAAAGTTGTCTTTCTTAAAGTACATTGTTTTTTCTGGGCTTTGTCATCAACCTTCTCAACACAAGTTCCATTGCTTACTTGCCTCTATTTTCACTTAAGCATGTCTTTATAAATTGGCAGATTCCTCATATTCATCATCACCTTTTTTTTTGTACAAACAGTGAAAGTATTCTTAGGATAAAAATAGAAATAGGAGTTGAAAAGGTTAGAAACCAGTAAGTGACATTTTTTTCTCATATCATCTGATTCAGCTTTCAGCGGTTGTTATAGTGCAGGTCTGAGCTTACCAATGACAGGGCATGTCAACACGACCAAAGCAAAGAGGATTAAGATGAGAGGTCACTGAGTGCCCAGGGATCTAAATAGTACAGGTTTCTTATTGCAACATCTTGCCACCATGATAGTTTTTTTTTAAAAAGTTCTGCCCACAAGTAGATTATTCTCCTTCAGGAGATAGAAGTGGGTCTTATTTTTTTTAATTATACTTTGTTATGGGGAGTTTGGCCAGGCCTGTATAAGAGGGTACAGTTATGTTCTAGTCCTCGCTAAAGAGCAAGGGAGAATCACAATGACCCCTTTAATTTTTGGTGGGTGAGGAATTTTCCATAGGAATCTTATTTTGCAATTGATGGAGCATAAATAGAGCAGCATAAAGATCACATTTCCAAAGTAGAGATTTCTAATCCTGGGTGTTTCAATAAGAGTAGAGAAAAAATTGCTCAGCATCAAATTCCCTGATTCTTAAATGACCATGCTGAAGTCCCCTGGGTTCCCTTTTCTCAAAGCCGCTCATCTGCTCTTGTGTTAAGTGGCTCCCTGGCACAGTCTTGCTTCCCGGATACCACGAGATGATCCATCAAGGTGCTTTACCTGGCCTCTGAGACCACTTGGCATCCTGTCACTCAGGTCTCCTGTCAGCTTTAGAACAGCGGAGATAAAATTCCTGGAAGGTTATAAAAGGCTGGGTTGAAAACTTTTGATTGGCCCTTTGGGAAACATTAAAAGCAAAATGATTAACTTGATTGACAGTGAGTATTAGTTGTCATAAAACAAAGATGAGTGATATACTGAGTTATATGACAGTGAGCAAATTTCTTTACCGTCTTTGCTACTGTTTCCTCCTCTTTAAAATAAAGGGAGTGGACCTGATAATCTCTTCCTTTGGGGGTTATACCATTCTGGTATTTGAGCTTTTGTGGGCAGAGACGGCATAGTGTGGTGGTCAGGCTGGACTCTATAGCTAGATTGCCTACGTTTCAATCTCAGAGCTGCTACTTATCATCAGTATGGCCTTGGGTAAGTCACATAATCCCCATGGATCTCAGTATTTTCATCTGTAAAATGGGACTAATAATTTACCTACTTCATTGGCTTGTGGTCAGGATTCTGTGGGTTAAATCATTTATAACAAGCCCTATTTGAGTGATAGGTATTGTCTTCATGAATAGCCTGCCAACTCTTCTTATTTTGAATGTGGGAGTTCATTGACTAACTGATTGCAGAAGTTTGACTTCATTTTTTTCTTCTATGATGGATTTTGACTTAAGTTGGTATTTGTTCCGTTTAAACCAAGAGACCCTCTGTTGCTACGCCTAATGGTTATTTCCTTTTAGTGCTAGTCAGGCTGCAGCCAGGCAAGGATTAAGGCGCTCCTTGCTTCCAACGGAGGGGTTTGGTTGCAAAGCTCATAATCAGGTGGTTTTAGACTGAGAATTAGGGTGTAGAGCATCTCTCTAAGTAACAGCCTGAGTTCTTGATTTTGTAGCAGGTGTGACTCTCGATCCACAAATTCAGGGTGTATGAAATGTAATTTGTTTTTGCTGTGAGTTGATTTTATTCCTGGTTCAAAAGCCCATTCTGTTAGACTGGAGGGAAACCCAATTTAATTCTGTTTCAGAGTGTGCTAAGAGTCTGGAATCTTACAGGTTATCCATCCAGGTTTTGGTGAGACACTTCCTCTGTTCATCAAGTTATGTATTCATATAGCCATTCATGGGATGGTCAGCACCAGGTTAGCATGGCCTTGTAGGCCCCCAGCTCTCAACTTTGGATGCACAAACTTTGTGAAGTGTCACTGGTCCCTCCTGCCTAGATGTGCCTCGATGTGCTTCTTTGCCACCCAAGAACCTTCCCCCATCTGACCTCTTTGAAACAAAGTCCATGACAGTCAGAGACGATCTGCCTCCTGTATTTTTCCTCTGAGGATATGAGTATGGAATCATCTATCTATTGGGGGTAGGGTGTAGCACAATGATGAAGGAAAACTTTTAAAATATATGCATGTAAAATAAAATACACAAATCATAAGTGGATATCTCTGATTATTATCCTTAAGCAAGAGCATAAACCATTGCATTTGGATGTGAGTCAGGAAGAATAATGAAACATCTGTAAAAATAAGCACAATTAGGAGAGAAAGGAAAACAGATGTGGGATCTGAGCTGGGATATGGATATAAAAGAGGACCTTCAATAAAACCATTAGGATCTCTTAGTCTTCTTAAAGCTAATTTTTAAGGAATAGCAACAACACAAGCTGTTCATCCTTGACCTAAAGATGTTGTGTCCCTGAATATTTCAGTAGCTTCCAGACAAGAGAAAGCTTTCCTTCAATTCCTCATATACCCCTACTCTGCCCCTCAATCTCTTATGACATTGCAGTTTCAGTGTTTAGGATCATTCTGATCCCAGGGATCCCATTCTGAGTCTGAATTTCTTGAAAGGACTCAATCCTGGAAATAGGTAGATGATGTTTAGGAAAGAAATGTTCCTTTCCTAAGTGGTATGAGCTTGTTCTGTTCAGTCAAATACATGCTATTTATCAAGCATGTACTATGTGCCAGAAATAGTGATAACAAAAACTATGTTATAACTTCTGCCCTGAAATAATTCAGTTTATAAAGGCGAAGTTGGACAAATACAGAAATATTTGTAAATATGGGTGCTTTTATAGAGAAAGTTGTATAGGATAGAATGGCAGCTCAAGGACAGGAGTGGGGAAGGCTGTGTGGTTGTCTTAGGAGGATTTGGTGAGAAAAATGGAAACTATTCTAGGCATCCAAACAGGAAGGGAATTAATATAAGGATTTAGGTGCTTACAAAATCTTTGGAGGTTCTGGGGAAACAAAGGTCAGAGAAAGCTGTTGTTGGCTCTTGGTTTTTCTGCGTGCTTTCATGGAGTCAGGAAGTTGCAGAAATACAGGATGGCTAGTAATCCCAGTTGCTTTAATCTAAATCCCATGAATGCCTCTCTATAGTGGATTCTAAGCCTGAACACTGCTGGCAGAGATCCGTGGGAACACAAGCCTCAAGCTTCTAGTCCTTGTGATGTAAGGGACAGCATAGAAGAGGGGAGGCAGTGCTGCGTTGCCAGTAGAAGACTTGACATGATGGCAGGATGGACAGGGCTGTCTGTGTGGGATTAGAAAAATCTGAACATGTCCAACATCATGCACAAGAGGCTAAATCCAGTGGAGCCCCAGTGTTCTGTTCTGTAAAATGAGAATGAGTGAATAACTCTTAGGTTAGTTATCAGAGAGGTAGCTGAGTTTTAAAATTCTGGAGATTGAAACTGAGAATGGGCTTGCGTAAGATCTTGAGGGGTTGTTTAGAATGGGAGCTAATCATTAAAAATGGCTATACTCCTGACAACTTTCTCCCAAGATCTCACAGTTTCCCTCTGTTTTTCATTTCTCTAACATATTTTCGTATATTCTGATCAGTAGTTATGACAATAATGAGCCTTCAAAATGTCATTGAAAAGGTACAACTTTTGGAAAATGTGTTCCCGGGGACTGACTGTGACACTGATTCCATGTCCCCCTTCTATGTGCATTGCCTGTTGGCATAAAGATTAAATGCATAAACGTGACCTAATGTACCTGCATATACCAGATACTCAGTAGATATTGAGTCCTTCTCCCTTCCAGGAGATACGCAAGAAAGAGCGCGGAGGTCACACAGAGGGAAAAAAGCAGAAAGATGGGCATGTACAGGAGAGTGACTATTTTGCTTTCAGTTAGCTTTGGCTAATATTCTTTAACATTAAAAAAAGCAAATTAGCATAGAAGTTTCAACAAATATTTATTGAGGACCTACTATGTGCCAGGCCCTTAGGATTCAGCAGTAAAACTAACAGGCTAACTCTCTACCACTCTGGTACTAACTTTCTGGTGTTTGTGTGGTGGGCTGTTGGGGAAACTTGTATTGGTAGCTACAGCTGTACTTCATGCATGATCCTTCTATGGTTGTGTTTTATCTCCTCGAAATGCTCGGAGCCTCACTTGTAGGGTGACATTGTTCGGGACTTGGGTTACAGCTGTCTTTTGTTGAATGCCCACTCTGTGCCAGGTATGTGACATTATCGCTTGCATCCCAACTGGTTAAAAGCAAAAGTTTTTCTATGAAATTTTTAAGCTTTCATGTGTATCACAATCTGAAAATTCTTCGTGAGAAAGATATATGAATCAGTTTTTTATTCATTTATTCATTCAGGGATTTCTTCATTCTACAGACTTTTGAGTCTCACTGAATAATTCTTTACATTGAAAAATGTGCCTCCTGAAAGTAATTCCATCAAAGCATCTGCTATAAGGATAGTACTAATAAGTATAATGGAGAGTATGAGGAAGGAAAAGAGGTAATTAATGTCTTACTCACTGGGCGTTTATTAAGCACTGACTGTGTATCTGACACTAAAAATACAAAAACAACGACAATAAGAAGAAGGAAGAGAAGGAGAAGGATAGAAAGGAGGAGGAGGAAGAAGAGAAGCGGGGGAGGAGAAGGAAGAGGAATGGTCCTTGTAAGTATGGCGTTGAAACAATTGGTTAGTCACTCCTTAAAACACTCTTCTATCAGCAAGTGGTAAAACATTTGGTTATTAAAACACTATGTTAGACAGTAAGCTCTGTGCAAGCGGGAATCCTATATTTATAGTTTGCTTCATTTGTTGAAAAAATGAGGTGGAGTAGTTAAATCATTCTGTAAAGAACTCTGTGATTAAGTCCTTTGAAAGTAAGTGGTACCTGCGTTCAAGGGAAGGAGAAGTCACTTGGAGGTGGCCAAGGAAAGCTATACGGTAAAGGTTAAGGTTTAATTTGGGATCTGAGATCAGTTCCATATTTATCTTGTTCATTAAGGTAACCATAATACAGAGCCTGGAACATTGCAAAGCTTCCACACCCATATTTTGAATGAATGAGTGGAAGATAGACAGATGCATGGATAGACAGATAGACTGATAGATGGATAAATAGATAGAAAAGTGCATGACAGATAATTAATAGAAGAGAAATAGCCATTACACTTGTACCATAAGAAATGTAATTGACAGAAATGTCTCAATTTTTGAAAATATCTAAGTACTCTGTGTTTTCATACATTAGATTATTTCCATCTAACTGAAATTATTAATTTAAACAATTATTAAGAAAGATAAGCAAGCATAGTATCAAGCTATCTCTTTAATTTGCATCCATAATTTTATGTTGGCTCATGTGTTTATTTACTCTGGTTATATGAAAGGATAATGATGTAAAAATCCCAATGGTTGTCTATAGAATGTACTCCAAAATCAGTGCCTTATAATATTCATCAGCCATTTCACGTGAGTCCAGAAGGGCTGTCACCATAAAGTATTGGTGTGGTACTTTAGGAGTCTAAAAGGATATAGACATTATCCTACAAGTGTGGCTTAAATGCACATGTATAATGTTATAGGTGAATGATAAAAATACAGTACCCAAGAGAGGAAATTTCAAATTCAAGTTTTTGTTATCCTCAGGTATGTATCCTTCAGTCTCCTCACTTCCTCCATCTTTAGAATGGAAATACTACCTTATTTATTAGCACACTTTGTCTCCCTTCCTTTCAAAAATTATTCTTGACTATTGCTCCCCTCTGTGGTTCTGTATTTTGTTGCCTACTCCAGCTTTGGAGATGCCTTCCATCCCTCAGCCAGTGTTGGAGTTGTAGGAACAGTTGTTAAGCTCACATCCATGTGTTTGGTTCAAAGAGATATTAATTAAATTCAGGTAACACATAAATAACTGCTCTTACTAAGTTTTTACAATTGCTGCTGTCACTAAAATAGGTAGGCAGCCAGGTTGAAATTATGGGTAGAAAAAGAGGCCTGTATTTCTTAGTCACAACTGGTAGAGGGTGTGGAAATTTTTCAGGTGAAAAATGCCGTAGTAAATATGGTATGAACTGCTAAGTTGCTTCTCCTTTGAAGACAGCTGTGGCAGATCGCTAGCTAGTTCTGTGCGTTACCTGTGTCATATTTGTATAGCAAAAGCCTCTTAAGAAACATCTGCTTATGAAGTCTTCTTCCATTATGTTTTCACACTGAAACAAAAATATAAGCGTGTTGCTGAGCTCTGCAGCTTCCTGTGAAACCAAAAGTTGTAAAACTCAAGCATACATATAAGGACCCCAAACACAAAATGACTTAAATATAAAATATCTAGGCTTGAAAATAAAAGGCTAAACAAATGCACAATACATGAATATTGTTCTGTTTTAATATTTGTTTGCTCCTTGCACTGGTAATGCGTCTTCCTGTGATTCAAAATGTGAAAAGAACAAAAACGTTTTTCTCACTGCTCTTCGCCTGCCTCCAGTTCTCCTCTCTTAAGTGACAGTCAACATGGTAAATCGCTTTTATATCTGTCCTTCCAGAGATATTTTGATGTATGAACATGTTCCTCTCACTAAAGATTGAGGCGTAATACACATGATATATTTATTTTCTTTTATCAGTCAATCTAATCGTCATGAGCTGAAGCTTTGCTCTTACAAGTAATATATTTGCCCTGTTTCGTAGTCTGACTTTCTTCCCAGCTCTGATTTTGGGCAAATAAGGGGACCTGAATAACAGAATATCTAAGCCCATAGCTCGTTTTGTGACCCAGCAGCTCTTCGGGAGAGCCTGCTCCACACTTAGACATAGACGTTTTAGAAATGAAAGGAGCTTTTTAGAGTTAAGTTGTGTCTGCTGCAACTCACTTATTTTACAGATAAGTCTAAAATGATTGGGAGAGTGCCAGTTGCATGGCTAGTAAGTGACCAAGCTGAAAGAAAACTGAGACTCCTGACTTCTCTTTCTCATGAGGGTGCTAATCACTGAATCATAATACTATGGGCTGAATGGTGTACTCCAAAATTCGTAACCCACAGTGCCTTAGAATGTGACCTTTTTTGGAAATAGGGTCATTGAAGATGTGATTAGTTAAGATGAGCTCTTTAGAATCAGCCCTAATCCATTATGACTGACATACTTATAAAAAGGGGAAATTGAGGCAGAGACACACCAAGGAAGATGATGTGAGGAGACACAGGGAGAACACCATCTATAAGCCAAGAAGAGAAGTCTGGAACAGATCACAGCCCTCAGAAGGAACCAACCCCACTGACACTTTGATTTGGGACTTCTAGCCTCCGGAACTCTGAGAAAATCAGTTTCTGTTGATTCTGCCACCTAGTTTGTGATACTTTGTTATGGATGCTCTAATGAGAAAGGATTCTTAGAACCATCTGATCTACCTCCCTGCTTGCTAGACTCTACAGTGTTTCTGATGACTTGTAATCCAGCTTTTTGCTTAACTATCTCCAGTGATGGTGAATAAGCCTACCCCTGGGGGAAGGACTCTGCACCCTAGGTCACCGATGCTGTAAAGAAGTTCTCTACTTGGAGCTACTTCAGGCTCCCTGTAATGACTGTAAACCAAGGCGGAAGATAATACACACTATATTGCTGTTTTATAAAAAATATTTATTGATCATGAACAATTTCATATCCATTATCTTTGGAATCTAATTTCATAAGAGCCTTGCATGTCATAGGTATTATCTGAATGCCATCGGTAAGGAAACCTATAGGTGAAAGATAAAATAGTTTTCCCCAAATCACGCAAATAGTGAATCACTGAAGCACGGCTAGATTTGGTTTCAGTGGTCTAAGTCCGGTGCAGTTTCATTTACAACATAGCTAGCTGATCTCTGGTCTGTAGACAGTGGTAGTTTCTTGAACCAGCTGTCAGAGCCTTGGTACACTATAATAGCTAATTAATGAAATAATCTGTAGTTCCTTAGGAGACTTAACTCCAAGTCAGTAAATACACTGTATTTCTTGAATAATATTCTGGCTGTGATTGAACAGTTATGAAAAAGAATATCTGGAGCATCAATGGACTATATGTTATGTTACCTTCAGAAGCGTTTATGTTGTATATGGGCAATCGTTGTTGGGGGGAATAAGTAACTTTGTGATAGTAAATAAAAAAATCATTCCTATCCCAGTGGAAATTTAGACTTTTTAAGACTCAAGACCCATTTGCACACATAAGAAAAAAAATATTAAACTTAGAATCTAAAAGGTTTGAGTTCTAAATTTAATACTTTATCTGTGACAAAACCCTGAGTCCACATTTCCTCATCTGTGAAAGTAGAATAATCATATTGACCTCATATGAGTGTCTAAGGATGTTAAAGATTTAAAGTGCTACAGAAATAGAAGGATTAAGGATGTCTATTGAATCCGAGTCTTTGGTGTCAGGACGCTAATGAGCATTTTCTGTGTTATACCCTTGCCAAGATGGTTTCTTTGCCCCTTAAATGTTGAGAGTCACTGTATTCTATCCTGTGGCCAAAATTGGCAGGAAAATCCATTTTCACAGCTAAGTACAGATGAAAGAATAACCTTCTCAGACTATCTTTTGAGGAAAGTTGTCTCTTCACAGCTCCCTCGCAACACAAATGCAAAGAACAATGTTAATGCTGTTTCTCATTACTCTTAGTCAAAGGAATGAGAACTTTTTGCCAGCAAGACTATTTTGTTTCATGACTCAGTGCTTCTCAAAGTATGGTTCACAGACCAGTACTCATCCAAGAACTGTTTATAGGTCTGCAATGAGATAAGTACAGAAATGGGGAGTGAGCATCATTCAGAAGTTTTTATAGCAACTTAGAGCCATTTTACATCTGTTGAAACTAATAAAGAATTATGGCTTATATTTTGTATGTCTTTTTCACTTTACTTTTCCTGGTAATTCATTTTTATTGTATTTTATAAAAGTATTGGCCTATGATTGATGGAAGAAGTGCTGGTCCTTCAGCTAAGGTTGGAGAAGCACTGCTCTATCATTGTTCAGGATTTCAGAGTTCTGTCTATGCATAGAAAGTGAAGGAGACTTTGAGGCAATTATTTAGGTAATTTGTAGGATGTGTGCTTGAGAAAGCCACAAATACAATTTGACTTGAATTCCTTTAACTGTACCCAAATTCTCTTATCCTGTTGAGGTGTGGCAATGGCAAATGGCTCTCTCTGAAACACATAAATCAAGACAGTAGTAGAATCAGAAATAAGATAATTTGTATTTTGCCTCTCTCTGAAGCATATCCTCTTATGCCACATTTTATCTTGAGTTTGGGCAAATAATAAAGAAGTAAAATTAGCTCCTTTCTTGAATGCTTTTAAATGGAATTTACTCCAAGGATCTTACGGAGGGATTTTAAGAAACTAAAAAAAACAGGAAAATTTAAGTCACTATATATGGGGATGAGAAACTTTTGTTATTTTGATTTCTAAATCCAAATTATTTTTTTAAAAGTAGAAACTAGAATAATGATAGTCTAGTAGTACAATAGGTTGGGGATATTTTTAAGGAGTTTCTTCAAGGAAATCACACAGCAAAATAATCAGTTTTAACAAAACATCCTTGTGCTCTTTAGAACATCTAAGAATACCCCCTGCTTTAGTACTTCTGTGACTTTTACCACCTACTACATTGAAAAGAAACAGTCTCTGCTTTCCTAGAAACGTGTGATAGGAAGGAGAAACAAGAGGTAACCAGAACTTTCTGGCACTTTCGACATATATAGAATTTATACACTCAGATAGATGGCACTTGTGTGTGAAGGGCTATGTGGGGAGACAGCCCTCCCTTTTCCAGATAACCCTGCTTGATTTTTTCAATAGAAAAAGTTCAGAAAATACTAATTTGATTTTCAGAATCAATTAACTCTTAGACTATATTTAGTGTCCTGTTGACATACTCTGATTTTGAGATCCTGGTTTGGAAGGAGGCAGAGAAAATAGTAGAATGATTTTGAGCTTAGAGTTTGTTTTTAATTCTACTTACCTAATATCATACCAAAAAATTTAGAATTTTGAAGAAGGAAAAAATATATACATATACACATATCTTTATGGATATATGTTTATGCATGTATATATGCTTCCTCCTGTGGATCATAGTTTAAAATACTGAATGCAAGTATGTAGAAAAACTCTTGCATATGTATGTCAAGAGGCTTACTTCAAACATGTCTGTTGCAGCAACGTTTTTATTAGCAAACAAACAAACAAAATACATAAAAACCAATATGGTTATCAATGGATAAATGGGTATATAAATTGAGATCTTTTTATGAAATTTATCTTGAGACATTTGAAATGAAAGCATTGTTCTACATGGAAATATTATAAAAGCATAATGTTGGGTGGGGAGGAAACACAAGTTGCAGAATGTGTACAGAATTTTAGAATATGTGTGTATGTATTTTAAAATCACATGCTAATGAGGGGGAGAAAGCGGGAGATTTATATTGATGTATGGTATATAACAACCTGGACTGGAAGAACACGCATCAAATCCTTATTTGCAGATGGTTCTGAGAAGTGAGTGAGAGCCGAAAGGACTGGGGAGGGTACAAAAGAGACTTCAATATATCTGTGATATTCGAGTTTTATAATTTATGAAAAGAAATATCTGTAATAAAAATAAAGAGTTGTTAATATTTAGTTTTTCATTCTAGGTGATCAGTACCTGGTTACTTATAATATTCTATGTACTTTGTGTATTAAAAAAGCTTTTCAAATTTTATAAGTTGCAAATGTCTTGACAGCAAAATGTTTAATTGCAACATGTACCACCTATAATATAGTATTAGTTAAGGGCCTAGCTGATATTAATACTTAGATGTGTCAGCTTCAGACATAAGTTTGTATTTTCTTATCAGCATGTCTCCAACTGTGATTTCTGTGTCCACTTATGAGGTGTCTTGCTCAGAGGGCTTCTTCTAGAACTGTGTAGATTAATATCCAGGTAGAAAGTTTAATGTACTTTTTCTGTAACCTGCTATTTAGAAGTGATTGCAAAGTCAATGAGAAAATGTGTTGACCAAGCTTGGCGACTTACTCTTAGAATCCCATTCAAATTTACTTATTAAGGACATTATCATTTACTTTAAACACTTGCACATTCTGTAAAGGTAAAAGAGGTTAGTAACATTTCTGTGTTTTATTATTAATATCAAGGTAATGGAGCTTGATTGAGATGGTACTCCAGCTTACATCAAGTTTCATATTATAGTAGGGATGGCATATTAGACTGTTGGGCAGATTAATATCACCATTCAAATACTGCCCTCTCATTGTTTCTCAGAGTGGTTAACTTCATATACACTTCCTGAAAACAAGTTGATCCAACCAGCAAATTTAAAATGTCAAGTTGATACTTAATTTTCTGCTGAAAGGTCCCTAGTTTTCAAGGAATTACTGTAGTTTTTAAATAACCACTGGGTTCTTAGTATTAGGAAAATTTTCATTTTAGAAGCAAGTATCGTTGAGCCCACTATAAGATGTCTCTTATAGAAATCCTGAATGAGGCTAAAAAGTCCACTTGAAATTTAAAGTAGGTTGACCACACTTGTCTATATGTTGAACTTGCTATATAAATACCATTATTCTAAACAGTTTTAGTAATAACTTGTAGGAACTTCCCCTACCACCAAAAAAAAGAAAAAAAGAAAAAATCCAGACTGTTGTGCTTACTAGCCCAAAAAGAGCCATAGAACAATTTCTTCCACACAATAGAATTTAGTGATCACAGATATGCTGTGTGGCACAACTGATGACTATATTCAATTTTAGCTGAATGAGAATAACGTGAGCCAGAACATAAATGAGATAATATTTTATAGGCCTTTAGCCCCAGAATTTTCTTGACTTTTTTTCTTTTTAAAAAATTTTAACTAATTCAAGCACCTGAAAAACATATTTCTGGCAAAAATAAAAATGTAAAAGCTAATATACTCCTTAAAAAGGAAAATAACTCACATCGGCAACAGCAACAAACTGCCAATCAATTAACTAGTTAAAGCGCTGCCTGTTGACTTTCACTCTATTCAAAGCCAAATGCACTCTTGTTAGAAACTGTTAGGAAGTCCAAAACAAGGAGGAAAAAACTCAACACCTTGTGTTATATTAGTTGATTTTTAACTTTACGAAAACTGTTGGCAATCTGTGATATGAGAACATGCAGAATTGGAGAGCCCATGTTGATCTTACAATTTTTTTGAAAGCATGATATGTTATACTAAATACCTGTATCATTTGCTGATGCCCCCCAAAGCTGTTGGGAGGATTTATTTTAACTCATATTTTAAAGACTTTCATGTCTAATAAAAAATAAATGAATGAATGTAGTCATTTCTTTCTCGTCTGCATCTTGTGCTGCCTGTTTTTAACTGATTAAGAAGGTTGTTACGGTAGTTGGCAGGGAGAAGGGTTAGCTTTACTCTTAGCAGAGTTGAATAAGGCTAAGAAAAACAACCTAAAGAAAAATACTCATGACAAGAGCAAAGGAAAATGTTCCAAGTTGAGTTTTGGCTCCTGAAATCATTCTGGAGATTTAAAATAGACAAGACATGGAATTTGTTTATATTTAATACACAATTCCATAGGTTTTTGGAAATGTTGATTAGTTCCATAATTCCTCATTCTACTTTTATTTTGGTCACCTTTCCCACACCTTTAGTTTTTGAAATGCTAAGACTCCAGGATGCTTCCTTTCTAATTACATCTTTGGATCTTCTCGCCAACTTCAATGTTTGACAGTGAAGATGGTAATTAGTTCTGTAATTACTGTGTGATTCCATGTTTAGTACGTTGGCCTGCTTCAATAGAAGCTGTTTTCTTTCTTTATATGGATGTATTGTCTGGTTGGTAGCCATTATTTTTAACTGACATTGGCACCTTGTATTTTTGAGTAAATAAAGTGGAAGAATAAATGGCTCTAGATTTCTCTCATATCCTGAATATATCTGCATTATTCTCTTTTTTAAAAATCTTTTTGAGGATGACGTAAACAAAAATCTTATGGATGTGAAATGCTGTAAAAAACACCCATTATAACAAAGGCCTGTATTTTATCTATACCCTTTTTAAAAATTGTCTTTCTATGAAATATTGATGTTTAAGGACCTGACCTAAGGAATTCTGCTACTAAAATCATTAATGTATGTTTTATAATTGTGAACTTTGCCCTCATAAATTTTGGCTCTTGATAATGTAAGTAGAAGTTAACTTTGGGAAATAAAAGAAATATTTATACAAATATGTGTTTATCAGTTTGATTGCTAGCAGATAATATTGAACCACAAGTTATATGCAGTAGTAGGAAATGAGTAGAAACTGAAAACTTTGACTACAGCTGGGCTTATTTAATTGAACTGATAGGTGTCTAGGACATAAGGTTTCCATTGTTAATTTATATTTTAAAATATAAAATATTCACATTATTGCCATCAAAATGGGTATTATTTGTTTGCTGGAATTAACATGTTTCATGGTACTTCAAGAGCATGGTAACTTGTTACTTCTCTGCAACCTTCTACTCATTCAGTAAATACTCTGTTACTGTCAAAGTTTTAGTCATGGGATATATAAAATAATGACCAAGACCCAGTCCTTTCCTTCAAGGAACTTAGGGTCTTAATCCAGGGAACATGAATAAATTTTATCTTAACTCATGAGTCAATAAGCATTTATTTATTATGTGACTAATATCGCTCAATACCATGCTTGGCACTCTCAGAGATGCAAATAACAGACAATTCATAAATGTTTGTGGAATGTTATAGAATATATGAAGAATAAAGCTCATAATTTAGCTGAGGAGGCAGGCACAAGAAAGCAACACATTTTAAATAATTTAAGTAGTAAATTTGATACTATTAATTTGACAGATTGATTCCATTTAATGAATTGGCTCTTATTTGGACAAAGACAAAGAGCTGGAAAAAAATAAATTCTATTTTATCGCATTGTTTTTTAGCTAACTTGCTTTTATGATAAAAGAGTTAATATCCAGTTTTGCGTTCACTATAAATTAATTAAATTGGATCTGTGAGCTATTTAAAACGTTCAATAAAAGAGACTGGAGTTTAAATATTTTCTGATTCTGAAGAGTTACTTTGCCAAGATTTCTCCTTTTATAAATGAAATAGGTTTCTTTCATTGTATTCTCAGAAAGGACATTTAGTGTTACTTTTGATAAGATACCTTTTGATGTGGTTGGACAACCCTTCCTAGGCAAGTTCGGCAAATTTCCATGATGTCAGCCCACTAAGTAGTTTCTGGGGACATGAATCCATGACAACTCTCTTCATTATCCTCCAAGAGTACAGCATGTCCATGTTGTCTTATAAACTGCAGGACAAAACACCCTCTGGTGACATCCAAATAGACTCTTTCTCTTCCAGAACATTCTTCTTATTTGCATTCTAGCCTTGTCTTGCCCACAGTTAAGTAGTATATGTGCACATACTTTTAATCTGTAGAGAAATATATAATGTAATATATGCAAGTATTATTCATATTATTGTGATAGTACAGAGCAGTGCTCCCGAAGGGCCAATATGCAATTAAATCAGAGTGCGCACCTCTAACGAAGTCACATGTAAAGTGGATGCGGCCTGTCCATGGACCACACATCAAGAAGCAAGGCTGTAAAGCTTAAGATGGTGGATTTTGGAATCAGAGTCTAAGGTTTATTACTTACTAAATATGTAATGTTGGGGAAGTTACTTGGTCTCCTTATGCCTCAGTTTCCTCATCTGTAAAACAGAAGTAATACTACTACCTGCTTCATGGGTTATTTGTGGATTAAATGAGATATCAAGTATATCTTATTTCCTGGAACACACCTAACCTCAAGAATATTGCATTGATTTTGGGTAGTTGTGAGAGTGGCAATGATGATTGCTCCTTTGTTATTTCTTGATAGATCTTTTTCAATTCTTTTATCACATTCTAACATCCTTTAACTCTGTTGAATTCTTGTTATGGGATATTTTAATCAAGTCATCATAAGAAATGTGTAAGAATCACACAGATTTTATTTGGCAGTTGTTCTCCTCTTCATTCGTTATCGATGTTTATAGAAAACTAAACCTACAAACGAGATTGTGATTCCTGCTCTTTCTTCCCACGTTGATTTGTGTCAGAAGCAATTTGCATGGCAGATCTGCAAGAAATAACTGCCTGCAACTCCCCGAGACTCTAGACTGCCCAAGTCTCCCTGAAACCTCACAGTCCTTCAGGCTCTTCTTTGCATGCAAAACATTCTCATAAAGGAGATTAAATGGAGTGCTCTCCAGATTTGTCAAGTCTTAATGAGAAAAATTGCTTTAAAATAAATTTTAATAAAGCATCTTAAGTAACATTTTAATCAGTTGAAGTTTACACCATTTCTCTTCATAGCATTCATATGAAAAAGATCAATGACTATTTTATTCTGCTAAGCCTATAAAATTGGCAATGGATGACATATAATATTATAGCACATAAAATCTGCAGTTAAACGTAGGCAGTTGTTAACCTGTTTTTTAAAGCTACATTTAAAATGAAAAGTGATGTACTTGAAGACATTATTTGATTAAACTAGTCAGGGAGGTAAAGGGAGAAGCACATTTTACCACCACAGTTAATTCTGTGGGTAAAAGAAACAGGCTTATAGATGAGGAAAATGGAACCAAATCGTTATTTTAGGAATTCAGCTGTGTTAACGGGTATTATATAATTAGCTGTATTACCTAATACTCTTCAGAACTTAAGATGCTCTTGAAAAATAAGCATTGGTTTGTTGCATCTGTGCTGGTAAGTAAATGGAAGGAAGGAGGGAAAAAAGGAGGAGGAAGAAGGGAGGAGAGGAAGGAAGGATTGATTTATCACTGCCATTTTAGAATATTCTGCCAAAGAAATGTAAGTCTGGATAAAATTTGCACTAAGACCATAAGGAAACTCTCATATTGAGGTTCTGTACTGTTTTTATTATGTGTTATTTAGGCAATCTCTTTAAAAGATCAGCACTTAGAAAATGAGTATAATTTACTTAACAGCCGTATCGGAATTTGGATAACGAGAATTATTCTGGACATTCAGAAAACATATATTGAAAATCTTAGATCTGTCTATACCTGCTATTTTCCTTGAGTATTCTGTTTTGCTTAGAAATGAGAAACTGCATATGTCATTAAGAAATTGATTACCAATTAAAAAGATCAGTGGAAGCATAGTATAAATGACAGATTACAGAATCACTTTGGACTGGATCTCAATTCTGTCTACTCTTGATTTCAGTAAGCCACAGAATCAGATGAAGAGGAGCTGGGCAGTGCTGCCATACATGCAACGCCCCAGGACTTTCCATTGCTTTCCATTTGTGACCCAACATACTGAAGCAGTTGGCTCTGAATGCTGGTTGAAAACATTCCGGGACGATGTGTGGAAGGAGAGTCAATGGAGTGGCCTAAACAGGCCTCTGATGTTGGAAAAGGGAAGAAAAGTTAGTTCCTTTTTTTGTAACTGCCTGTGAAGAAGGTGGAGACTGTAGAGTTGTCCAAACTATCAGATTTTCTCTAGGTTTGACATCTTTCCAGTCTACCATTTATCATTTTCCCATAGCAGTGGTCAACATACCGTAGATGCTCACTTAATGTTTCCGTTACCACTGTGGCTGGTAAGTCCTCTTTCAAATTTGTAGCTTATCTTTGAAGATAAAGATCTGGGTTCAAATCTAAGAATTGCTAGTTAGCAGTTGTGGCTCTTAGCCATTTACTTCACCTTCCTGAGTGACTAATTCCTCCTCTGTAAAATCAAGATAATAATGTGTAACACAGTAGTAAGCAAAACCTCCAATCTAAAAACTTGAAACAGTACTAAGCACAGCTCCAGATAAGTAGGCGCTCAGTAAATGACATTTTCATACCCTTCTTCATTTTCTTAAATATAACCAAATCCATGATTGTTTTTACTTACATGGCTTATTATTTCCACATCCCAAAATTATATAGCTCTCTTCCTCCATTTTTTAAAAGGAAAACAATTTTAAAAAATTTCCTTGAGTTTTTCCTTCTTAAAACATGTAATTTGGCCCTGCGGCCATTGGCGGCCACACTCCTTTTAGGTTTTCTCTCAGGCCCTGTAAGCGGGGACTGCACGTCTCTGGCTTGAGCTTTACACGGAGATTGTTTAAACTCGCTTCTTGGAGTTGGCTGCCCTTCGAGGTGGAAGACAAATTTAGGATCCACCTATGTTGAATTATAAACTAATCAAATGCAAAAACTAAAACTGCTGGTGAAAGAGACATTTGCTAAGCTTTATTGGTGTACAGTTTTTCTCTTTGCCTAAGTAGACCTTTGCCTAGGTAGACCTAGGAAAGCTACATGTAAAACAAGACCCAGCAGCTGTGACTTAGTGATGGGGGAGGAAAAACCAACTAGTTGGAAGAAGCCACTTTACCTTTGTCCGGTTGCCCTTCTTTCTACCTTTTCTTCTCTCATAAAGGGAATGTTGGGGTTAAACTTGCCTGACAGGGTTGGTGGCTGCCTCGGAAGTGGGTGGGGACTGTAGGGACCTTCGCTTTTCCCAGAAACTCGTAGGTCGCACACACCTGTGAGGCAGTTGTAACAACCAGCTGATTTAATGGCTCCATTGTTCTCAAAGTCCCAGGCTCGCTTTAAGTCCCCCAGTTTGGCCTGCCAGTGGATTCAGAGATTTATTCCAAGCCCAGCTCTCACCCTCAAAACAGAGGTTGTACATCAGGAATAATACCCCTGGGGTTTTTCTGTTCATTTATCCTTTCTTCCTCTGTCAGTTCCACCTGCAGTTAAGACCGCCCACTCTTGGGAGGGTTAGAGACGAAGGGTTAGTGGGTTAGTTATACTGGAGTCTACAAGTGTGTAGGTAGCAGGCGTCTCAACTGACCTCTTACGTCTTCTGCCTCTTCATTCACACCCCAAGACCCAGCTGCTAGAGTGAGCTCACCAGCTTGCACCATCTCCCTCTCAACAACTGTTCATTTTATCAGCGACTCTAACAACCTTGGCTGCAATTTGATTTGGACAACTGTTAACTGATTCATGTGAATTTGACAGCACAGCTGTTGCCAATTCCAGTACTGCCAATGGGGGCAAGAACCTGGTCTATTCTACAGCTTGGACTTCACAGAACTTTCTCAGGGCCTACTGCATTGAAGACACGCTGACTTTTCTGACTTAGAGGGCTTCGAGGCCTCTTGGAACTTATTGGCCAGTGATTCTCAAAGGTAGCATGGTCGTTTTTAGTTATGGAGGGCATGCTTCTTCTCAGCTATGAACTTTTATTTTACATGTTTATAACAAGGCGGGTTTAGGGAGTAATAATCAGAAAGTCTATCATTTTTGAGTGTCATCTATAAACTAGGCGCCGCCCTGGGCATTTCATATAGGTGGTGATAAGAACGCAATTTTATCTTTAAAAGGTGCTGCAGTCACTTTCACACAATAATCTGGCCTGTTTCATCTCGGGGAACTGATTTATGTGGGATGTGGTATAAATTTTGATTCATAAGGCTATGTGTGCAGCAAGCTACATTTTTTTTTAAAGCTGAACTTAGTATCTATTTTGAACTTAGATTCTGTATGTGGGAAAAATACAATTTTAGTTAATTCAGAGTCTTCCTCTGTACTTCCCCAGATTGTGTTTATATTCTGAGTTCTTTAAAAATGTCAGGGGGCAGGAGACGTCTGTCCTTTGTCCTTTGTCCTTTTCAGTCCCTTGGCCAGAGGTGGAATGCACTCTGGTCTATTCCGTGTGGTTCTTGGTTGTCTGGCCATGTAAATTGCTACTGTAGCTCTTTGTTTTAAACCAGCATTGTCCAATTGAACTTTTTGTGATGTTGGAAATGTTCTATGTCTGCTCTGATTGGGTAGCTGTTAATCACACATGGTTATTGAGCACTTGAAATCTAGCTATTGCAACTTAGTACCTGAACATTTAATTGCATTTAATTTTAGTTTATTTCTCCGTAGAGAGCTACACATGGCTAGTGGCTACTGTATTGGACAGCACAGTTCTCAACCATAGGGTCTCTGCAGGTTACTTCACTCTCAGTCATTTCTACGTACCGTGAAGGATCTTGAAGTAAAGTCATTTCTCCATGACATTCTAGATTGTTGGGAAATTAAAGGGGCTCTTTAAGGTCCATAATAGCTTCAGCACTACTCTGGTGTATGTGAGAAGTCATTCTCCTGAGCTTCACATCAGTGGAACATTCTGGAATTCTGTGAGATTGACTCACTTGTTTGTTTAGATCCTCTCTAACCCGCCCTGCAGACATGTATTTGCTTCTGAATTATGGTGGGCACAGGAATTTCTGGGCTCTGCTGTGTTCCTGGCCCTTCTTTGTGTTGGGGGCACTGAGGGGCATGAAGCTGGAGCAGGTCACCTTTTCTCTACTTTCCCAAAAATGCACCCTGTGATGGTCCTGTCATCTTGCTACTCAGATTGGCTTTTATTATTTACCAACCAACGCTAAGTTTTTGTCTTCAACTCTCTGCTGCCTTCCTCAGCCCAGAGAATGTTGTTATCCTTTGAAGTAAGAAAAATGGCTCTTATATGAGTGTGCATTTTTCTCAATCTGTCTTTTTATGGTATAGACTTCATACATTATGGCCTTTAGAGCTTATGCTTTTCAACTCAAAACCTCAGCTCTTAAATTCAAAACATTGGCTTTTGAAAATCAAATGCATTTTCTTTTTTTTATTGTGTTAAGGATATGCATAATATAAAATTTACCATTTTAACTAAATGTATAGTTCAGTGGCATTAAGTTTATTCACATTATTGAGCAGCTATCAGCACCATCCACCTCCAGAACTATTTTATCTTGCAAATCTGAAGCTCTGTATCCATGAAATAATAATTCTCCATCCTCACTCCCCCAGCCCCTGGTAACTCTCCTTCTACTTTCTGTCTCTGAATTTGAATCTCGGTACCTCATTTAAGTGGAATCATACAGTGTTTGTCCTTCTGTGTCTGGCCCATTCAGATGTCTTCAGGATTCATCCATGTTGTAGCATGTGTCAGAATTCCTTTCCTTTTAAAGATTGAATGATATTCCATTGTATGTATATTCCACATGTTGTTTATCTGCTCACCCCTCAAAGGATATTTGGGTTATTTCTACCTTTTGGCTACTGTGAACAATGCTGCTATGAACAGAGGAGTACCAATATCTGTTTAAGTCCTTGCTTTCAAATCTTTTGCATATACACCAGAGTCTCTGCTTTCTCTAACTAGTGAATGCTGCTCACTAAATGGCATTAGAGTGAAAACACTTCAAAGCACATCTTAACTTCTAAGGAGATTTTAGGGAGATTGCTTAAAAGGAAAGCTGATTTGTTCTGCATGGTAAAGTGAGAAAAATTTTACATTGCCTGGCTGTAGGAAGTGGGAGATGTGTGGGGATAGAGAGAATGGAGAGATGTAATAATGTTTTAATAAGAAAGAGGAGCCATGGGGGCCAGCCCCGTGGCCGAGTGGTTAACTTCGCCAGCTCCACTTCAGCGGCCCAGGGTTTCACCCGTTCGGATCCTGGGCGTGGACATGGCACCACTCGTCAGGCCACACTGCGGCGGCATCCCACATTGCCACAACTAGAAGGACCCACAACTGAAAATACACAACTATGTACCGGGTGGCTTTGGGGAGAAAAAGGAAAAATAAAGTCTTAAAAAAAAAAAAAGGACCCACGGAGATCTACATTTTTATAAAAAAAAAAGAAAGAGGAGCCTGAGCACATGGAAGGAGGACTAGGCAATAGAGGGATAGAACCTGTGAAATTTCCAGTGATAGAAAATAATAAAAGAAAAATTATTCTTTTTCTTCTTTTTTCTCTTCCTCATCCCTCTCCCCTCGTCTCCCTCCTTCCTCCGCTTCTCTTTCTCGTCTTCTTCCTCCTCCTTCTACTCTGTCTTATCTGGTACTATGCTTCCTTTCTCATGCTAAAATTTACTCTAGGTACCCCTTGGTTGTTTATAACACTCTACTACACACAAGAGCTCTAAGAAAATTGAAGACGAGGGGTAATCTCCAGTGTGGACAAATGCAGACCAGTGAGAACGCATGCTTACTGAAGGAGCTAGTGGGAAATAGTCACAGCAAGGGCACATATAGGAAAACTATAACTCTACTTCCGACTTTTGGAGCTATTGTTGAGAGTTTGAGGCGTTCCACCGAGCTATGATGGGCATCAAGACACTCGTGCTTATGAATGAGTAGACTGAAAGATTGAGTGACTTAGAGCCATCTAGATTTGAACATCTCATTCACACATGCAGTTAGCACAATTTCGTGTAGTTGAATTATCCCCATTTTACAAAAGGATATGAGACATGTAGGCAGTAATTAATTTAGTGTGTTCACAAAGCGAGAAATTAACAGACCCATGCTTCAGACTACGTTTTTCTGATTGGATACTCAAAAGGTACCTTTGGAGTAACTGAAGCAGAGACGTCATCTATGGCATGTTGTCAAATCCACATGTGTGTGTATTTATAGCAAAAGGAGGTTTACAGCTTTTGGAGGTCGATGTGTGATTGTCTTTTTTGTGAAGACATATGCCAGATCCTTTAGTACATTAAGGCTCTAGAATTCTGTATACGTTTTTATAGATGATAAATTTAATGGCCAGAGTAATTAGGTGATTTACCTCTGTTTAGCCCCCATGCCAGAATAGAAGCCAATAGAAGATGAAGGTCAGCAAACTACAGCTTGGGGGCCAAATCCAGTGTGCTACCTATTTTTGTAAATAAAGTTTTATTGGAACACAGCCACACTCATTAGTTTACATATTGTCTGTGGCTGCTTTCATGCTACAACAGCAGAGTTGAGTAGTTGAGACCGAGACCCAATGATTCACAAGGCCTGACATACTTACTACTTGACTCTTTATAGAAAAAGCTTGTCAACCCCTGGTCTAGACCGAGTCCCATTCCAGTCCTCTTTGCATTATAATAGCATATATCAGGTATTGCTTCATATAGGAAGAAAAGAACTCTAGTTTTAAAACCCAAGATCATTTTGACTTAACAATTTAAATGTTTAATTACTTAAACTGTTGGGAAAGAGAAATAATACAGAAAGATCGTTTGAAAGTCTTAAGTATACTTTAACTATTCTTTATATTGGAAAACTATGTCTGAGATGTTTGGCCTCAATTTTGTTTTTTCTGAACTATAATAGTGTGGTGAAGGAATTTTTCTTCAGGAAACTCACATGATGAATATTTTTAAAATAAGGACTCTATAACTAATACAAATAATTACACTTTATCCAAACATTTTCAAAGCAGAGCAGGTCTGTAACACAATTGGTTTTCATGTAAAATCGTATGTATAAGAGTTCACTGAAATGAGAATATCATGCATTAGCAGCATTAGGATAGTCAAAGATTAATATGCATGGAAGTATAAGGCAGGATCATTTATAATATCTAAACACTGGACAAAAGCCAAATGTCTACCAAGTTATGGTAGGTTGGTAGAATGGAATTTTATATTGCCATAAAAAATAATGGTTTGAAAGAATATTTGATGACATAGGAAAAGGCTCATAATATTTTAATTTATAAAGCAGAATATAAAACTCTTTTTTTAGTAGTTTCCTAATTTTGTAAAAAATCAATTAGCATATCTATTCGTTTACTTAATGTATTTATTCATTCAGCAAACGTACTATGTTTGGGTGCCTGCTATGTATCATATTCTGCTGTGGCTGTAGGGATTGCACTGCTTGCATTTTAGTGGAGGGAGGCCAATAATAAATAAACAAATAAGTGATATATAAAGTATGTCAGATGATGCTAAGTGCTCTGAAAAAAAATAAAGCAGAGAAGAGATGCAGGGAATGTGAGAGTGGTGGGTCCATACTTTTAGTTGTTGAAGGAACTGAGTATCAAAACATCGTATAACAATTATCTTAATTGTTCTTGAATAGTTTGAAAACTTGTAATTAGTTGCTGTCTAGGTTCTAAAATTCCGATAACTCACAGAGTGGTAGTTGGATTAGATGGAAATATGAGGTCAACTCTTTTTGAAGTTGGAATGTGTGTGTATGTCTGTCTTTACGTTTATCTCATGAATTTGAGAAACTGCTTGATCATGTCTATCAGAACTGCCATTTCTTTGTGCTTTAGGTGTGTATTCATTAGCTATTGAGGAAATTTCTCCAGGTAAAAAGTTCATATATGATTACCATTGGTTATTTCTCGTCAAGCTCAAGTACAAGCTTATCTTTCACTATGCACTCTTCTAGAAATCTGAGGGTTATAAGAGGTAAATAAAGACTTAAAGTATAACTAAAATAGCTTTCTGTATGCAAAACCAATGGACCTGTTACTGAATTGGAATCTCTCAAGATCAGTACAGGGTCTGAGACTTTACACCACTTGCAAGCTAACAGGTAGATCTATCATGATTTTATAGGCGCTGGCAGAAGACACAAGACTCCTGGGTTCAGAGACACATGATTTTATTACTGACAGCGTTAACAGGCACCATAAGCCTCAGGTTCACGTTGTTTCGCCTTGCTTCCAAAGTCCACAGCGTGATGCGGGGGTGGGCTCAGGTTGATGTTGCACACATAATGGCTTTGTGTTGCGCTGAAGAACCCTAAGCTTAGCAAAACCGCAGTCTTTTAAAGGAGACTCCTAGCAGACTGGCCCAACCTTTGCCCCAGAGAAAGGCATTATCTTCGTTACACTGTTCAGGAAACAAATCTGTCTTCCACCCAGAGGGAGACACTATCTAACTTCCAACGCTGCTGCTATACAAACATCCTTGAAAAGATAGTCCAGAACAAAGCTGTCAAGGACCTTTCGGAAATGCAGAAATGTAAAACTCATGAATAATTTTATCCCAATTGAATATTACATATTAAATTTTTTTGGTGAGTTATTTGTATTTTATTTAAATTTTGTCTTTTTGCTTGTGTTTGTGCATTTTTGTTAGCATGTTTAGGAAAAATGCAGGCTAAAATTTCTCTCTTAATATGCGTACATTATAATGTAATGACCACTATTATTTTATTTTTACTGCTATGTTTCTTTTACTTTTCTCTGATTATTATTTGGAATTTTTGTAGATGACATGTTCAATAACACATAAGGATAGGAAAGTACACAGACGTGCATTAGGACTAAACTTTATATTCACTTTAGATCTAGAGTCAGTAGGAGAAATTTTGGATATGTGGAAATAAGAGTTTCTTAAAATTTTATTTCCTCCTCTAACAAGGTTCACCTGAGAGTCACCCATTAAAGTTTTCTAAAATCTAGGTTCTAGATCTTGTGGGGACAGATGATGGAGAGGAAAAACAGAAGGATGGAAAGAGACAACTGGACCACTTGGAGACAATATGTTCTTTAAAATCCACATTGAAATTTACTTGGCAAATACAGATTGGTGGTGGTGCACTCATAGGTCAGTTACTGCAGTCCATGCAGTGTGTAAGAGCATGGGCTGTGGAGCGAGACTGCCTAAACTAGAATCCCATCCCAGGCACCCTAGTAGATATGTAGTTTAGGACAAGTCACATAAATTCATTGTGCCTCAATTTCCTCATCTACGTACAGGGGGTACTAAGGAAACATAACTTGTGGAATGGCGTAATGATTAAAATAGTTAATATACATTAAGCACTTTGAACAGAGCCAGGCACAAGGTGGGCACTCAATACATTTTAGTTATTTTAGATATCATCTGTTTATGAATTTTTTTCTCAGAAAACAATGACATTTTCTGAATCCATTTGATGCTGCAAGAACAGGAACCAAGTCTAGCTTGCTCACTATTAAATTTTTGGGCAACCACAATGTCTTACACGAAGTAGATGCTTGATCGATATTTATTAAATAGGTGAATTAAAGAAATATTTTTATTAAAATTCTGAAACAGAATCTACAGGGACGTAAGGAATGGCTGTGATATTGTTCTGTACATATGTGTATGTGTCCATGTGTTTCTGTTTGCATTAAGATCTGCTTCGACTTTTAGGTCAGTGCCTCTTGATAGCGCAATGAGACCTGAAGAACAAAACCATGGTTTACTTCCCTTGAAATCATAAACTAATTGACACATTACCCTGATGTGTATGAATAAATTCATTTTCTTGACTAACATTGCAAATTACCTTTCTTCTAAGTGACAGTATTCTTCTCTTTGTAAAATGAAATCTAAAAGAAAAATACTGCAATCCAAAAAAAGAGTTAGCCTTAAGTAATAGAATTGAAGGAAAATATCAGGTTTGAGAATATTGATTTATTTACATATAATTTGATTAGCTGGATATTTGTGTACTTAAAAGGCCATCACAGCAACATAACATATATGCAATTCACCTGAAATGCTATGTAGTTGGAAAAACTAGAAGGATGTTGCTTAGCTTTTATGTCTTTCTTAACTAAGTATATTATGTAGTCACCTTATCATTGACTTGAAAATGAGAATTAAATTTTGATGAGTACTTCTCAAATTTAATACTAAGCTTATGTTATTGTTTACCAAAGATGTGCGGCGTACAATGCTCTTTAAAGGTAGAAGATCATGGATTTTTTTGTGGTTTATTTTTATTATGATAAAGAAAAACCATCTTTTCTTTTTATTTGCTTTATATAGCCAGCAGTACCACTGGTTTAAAACATTAACAAGAACGGGATTTAAGTATACGGTCATAGGTTCGCTAGGTTTATCAATGCTATGAATAATACAGTATCTATGTTATTGAGAAGGTAGCATTGGAAGAAATATGCAGCTTTATGAGATGTTTATGCTTGATTATAGTTTTTCTGTTTACTAGAGTCTTTGCAAGAACACAATAGTAAAAACTTCATCTTTCAGAATCTTAATGAATTTATTGATTGTCTAAATGACTTAAGATATGGTTTGAAGTTTCCTCAGTGAAGGTAGGACATCCAGAACTAATATTCAGAACGGCCTGAAAATAGTAATTTGGCACAATAGCAAAATACAGGTAAATATCTTAAAGAATTTCTATTCTGTCTCCCCTCTTTACCTTTTGCTTCTTGTTTTATTGCTAGTTTGTTTTGTTTTTCTACGTTTGTATACATACTCCAATGTAAAGATCCATCACTTTGACACACATGCTCATGTGACGGCATAATTCAAGTGCGATAGCCAGTTCTTGCTGAAGATAACTGAATAATCATGAATAGTAGAGTAAAATTAAGATAAAATACTATAGTAAAATAAAAATTGCTACACCTCTGATGATTTCATTTTAATTTCTCTCTCATATGATAAGGGACCAACATGAGTGAGTTTATATTTCTTTTCTGTCTCTGCCTTTAAATACCAGCTAATGATAGCTAGAAAATTGATAATTTTTCTGTTGAATCCTGCAAATATATTGAATTTTAGATTTTTTTCAATGCCTTTCAGTTTCAACTAACTGAAAAAAATTGCATTCTAAAACATCATACACTTGTTAAAAATAAATGTATTGAAGTAAACATATAAGAATAACTTTCTTATAAATTAATTCATCAAATAAACTAGATACAATGCAAATGTCTCAATTGTACAGATTATGATATTTGACTAAGACACATAAAAAAAATTTCTCAGGACTTGAAATTGCGTGATGACAATGTGACTTGATTCCAATTTTTACACAAAACGATAGTTTCTATTTTGTTTCCCCAAATTTTGTCACATCCAATCTAACTGAGATGATGTATACTCCGCTGCAAATTAGGGAGAAGCAACAGTCCATGTCAACTGAATCTGAAAATAGATTTGTAATGTCTCCTTTCTCTGGTTTCTTTATTAAAGAATATACTCTGTGGTCCAATTCATATTGTGCATTTTTGTTCAATCTTCTAGAGCAAAACGCTGTTATATTGCGTTTTTTCCCCCTTAACTACATTCTTTTGGAAATTAACTTAATGCATTTCATGCAGAATTGTTTCCGATTGACAAAAATCAGCATGAGGAGTAAGTAAAAATGTAATATATTTCCCAAGGGTTTAAACTAATGGTATAAACTCAGTAAATGAACAAATTTTAAAAAGCCTGTCTCAAATCGGTCACTTTTAATTAAAATTTACCAGCTTCCATTACCTTACTAGTATGTCCTGCCTTCTTTCTAGTGTTTATTTTGTACATGATACTTACCAAAATCTGATATTATTTTACATTTTTGTTTGTTTAGTACCTATCTCTCCACCGCTAGGTATAAGCTTTCTGAGGGTAAGAACGTTATAATTTCCCTCTCTTTTAATTGACTGGTTTTCCCACCACTAGTTTGTAATCTCTGTGACAATGGCGATTTTAATTTTTGTTCATCACCATGTCAGGGATGTCTGGAATAGTGCCTAGCACATATTAGGAATTCAATAAATGTTGGTTAAGTGAGGGAAATCTCTATAGGACATCCGTAAATAGACATACACATAGTATCAGTACACCTGTAAGTTTGGATTTTATATAAGCTCCAAATTAATAAGTCTCCACTTCTGGGAATCTGAAGCCTTAAAGAAAAGCCTTTTATTTCCGGTAGCATGATGAGAGTACATGAGAAAACACTCTTAAAAACTTTATCCCAGTGCTTCCCAGGAGCATCTAGTTATTGGATACACAAGTTCTGGCATTAGGAAGCTTCCCCTCCCTATCTCAGATATCCTTAGAATATTCCTTCACTTGAGTCAAAGGACTTCCCTGGTATCTATCTATGAAATTTGATAGACTATTTGGATTTTTATCTTATCTTCATCACCTACTCATCATGGGGACTTGGGCAATTACTTCATCTCTGTAAATCTCTTCCTCATCTTTGAAATAGAGAAATCAATAGGGTATGTAAAGGAAGAAAAACGCTAACACGTTGCCTACTCAATAGATATTCATGATGGAGATTATGATGAAGGTGATGATGCTGAAGAGGAACTTGAATTCCTCCTTTCTCATGAGAACAATGATTAAAAAGTCATCGTAAAATCCAAACTCAAACGTACTTTTGAATTTGTTTAGCCACACCTCCCTATTTTATAGATGAGCAAAATGGTGCTTAAAAAGATGGAGTGACCTATGTAAGAATACATACTGTGTTCGTGACACTAAGATGGGGATGGTGTTTCAGAAGTGCAACTAAACTTTTGGAAATAAAGGTTGTAGATTTGGAAAATCTTGATTTTGAATGCTGGTTCCGCTATTTACTAGCTAAATATTTATGATAAAATTTCTTAGATTTTTATAATCTTCACTTTCTGCATGTGTCAAATGGTGATGATGATAAAATCTACTTCATAGAATGATTGGGAGGATGCAATGAAGAAAAATACACAGAGGGACACTTTCTCCATGGGTTCTTTTAGAGAAAATACTCTAAATATGATGAATATTTAATCAAATCCTTGCAGCAAATGTTGTAATGGGTTTCCTCACCCTTATTTGGCAGAGACCAATGAAATGATGTCAGAATACAATTCCATCAAAGCAATTAGAGTAAGCCAGTACAGTATGTTCCAGTTTTGCATCTTTCTGTTTAATCCGTAACTAGGCTTTCAAAAGCTGGATGAGTTTGTGTTATGTATTGCATTTTAGATTCTCCTTTCAGATAAATACTGGAAACCAGTTGCCTATAGAGCTTAACATAGTAGCCCACATGGGTGACTGTCCATCTTTTGGTGGAATTTGAGGCCACCTTTCCTATAAGGAAGCCTGAGAAAATGCTGATGGTGAGTAAAAGAGAAAAGAAACTCCAAGGGGGAAGACAGAAGTGTGTGCTTGATTAAGCAGTCATTGTCAGCAGTTTTCATTACCTGGGCAAGTGGTCATTTTTCACGTGTTTAGTTCTTTCATTCTCAAAGTGAATAAGGGAACATGGAACATAGAACATCTATATGTTCTTAGTTCTTCTTCTGTTTTAAGAATGAGATTCTTACCTGGAAAAAGGAGAATAGGCCTGGAGAAAAACAGATGGAAATCAGAAGTAGCTTTTCATAGGGTGTGGTGTGGGGAGGAACGCGGCTGAATGAGCTTCCATAGGGCTGCCAACCTCCATCCCGTACTCAAGGCGAGCCTGGCCGGAAGAGGCCTGATGAAGAACTCTGTGCCTCTTTTGTTTCTCTTGCCCATAGCAGATGGCTTGGACAGACCACAACTTTTAGCAAGTCTCCAAGAAGTGCAACTCTCCAATACGACAGACTCATTTTCCCCAGAGTTGACTGGGAACAGATCACAGAAAAAAGAGACTTTAGTCTGATCCTCTGCGTTTTAGCCAACCTTTCTTAGATGTTTGTTAATTATAATGTACAGTGCTGATTGGGGATTTTCTTTAAAAAAAAAATTCTGGTCCTGCCCTTAATAAATATTTCGCAGGGAAAATTTGGGTGCAAAGGTACATGGAGTCATAAAATCATGGAGTTAGAAAGGATATTATAGGTACATTTGAAGAGATATATGCATATGTTATTTTAGTAGGGTCTCTGGCACATGGTAAGTGGTATGGAAGGTTAGCTATTATTGTCATTATTATTGCTTCTACTCCTCCCACTGTTGGTTATGTGTTGGAGTCACCTGGGGTGCTTGTAACTATTCAGGTTCCATGGCTCCTCCCCAGAATTACTGTCAGAATTTTGGGAGTGGTTTCAGGAAATCTGTGTAATGAAGAAGATCCTAGGTTATTCCGATTTTGGCAGCCAGTCGCTAAGCCACGGAATGGAATTCAGCAACCGCTGACAAACTCACGTGTCTGTCTTAGAAGACAGTAAATGGAGGCTTGGAGAAGTTCAGCAACTTTCTTGTATCTTCTCATTTTATTGACTTTTTCTTTATCTTTTCCCTAGATAGTTCATCTACCTCAAATCCTGTCTCTCCAAGAGTTCCCTATAGGAAATGAATAAAAATGACTTGCCTAAGGTGACATAGCCAGTTGGTAGCAGATTGGGAAATAATCCTGCTTTTTTTCCACTGCCAGGTAACTTTTCTCTGCTGAACCCCACAGCCTTTCTCAGTTAATGTCACCTCCCCTCACAGCAGGGCTGTTGCTTGTAAGCAATTAAACTAGATCCATCTGACAATGAAATGCCACTTGAAGTCGATGGTGGACTTGCAACAGCCTTTTACTCAGCCCTAGCTTCAGGTTTACCCAAATGCATTTCCATTTTACGTGCTTTCCCAACATCTAAAAAATAGCAGTCTGTCATTCGAGAAGCCTTAGTCCATAGTGTTAGGACAGAATGGGAAAAGCATTACTGGTGGGAACAATAGTCTTTCAGGTCATTGATCAATTTTGCCTTGCAAATTGTAGACAAATGGATTATTAATATACCCCCTCCTTGTTTTAGAATATATTTGCAAAGAAAACACTTGACATTTTTGGTCCACTCCGCTTGTTGTCTGCATAACAAAATTTAAAATAAACTCTTTGGACCAGATTGTAGTTGTGTTATATATCAGAATCTACCAATATTGTTGCTGGATTCAAAGGCACTTAGATGACCACAGACCTCTTTCCGCATAAGTGACTGGGGAACAATACGTTAGTAGAACATTATCCACCGCTCTAGAACAGTAGACGCTTCATGGGCGATTCTTGCTCCAGCAACACACCTTCTGCTGTGTTGCTTCATGGGAAAGCCGAGTCGGCCTCATCCTTCTCTGCATTGCCTGCAGTAACTGTTTTCAACCTTTTTTGCATTTTAATTTTTCTCTGTTTATTCTGTTGTTTGTGATTTGCACAGCTTAGAAGCCCCAGTAAACAAAGGAGGTATGTAGAATTTTGGTGATTGGAATGGGTTAGATGGTGAGAAAAAGACGTTTGATCTACCACCTGATTTTCACAGCATTTTTTTGTCTTGTAAACTCTCAGCCCCCCTCATAAAAAATGACTCACTGACTAAAGTGTCACCCTTAAACAGGTCCAGGACTCAGTGTAAATTGGAACATGTGGGGGACCTTAGAGTACAGAGGCTGGTCTTCCCTTCCTCACTAGTTGTCTCATAGCGTGATGGTCCCTAGACTTGGCCTTCACAAACCAGTAATAATTCACACACACAGGCACACACGCGTACACACACGCATGCACACACACACGCGTATCTTTTTGAGCTAACTTAAGGTTGCCAATATTTAATTTTACCTAGTAAAAGCATTAAAATGAAAAGCCTAGCATATACTATTAATGTCATTTCATTTAAAAAAGGTATTTTAACACCAAAGGCATAACCTCAAGGGGGAAAAAAAAGATATCCTGTAATTCTAGTCATTTAGTTTTATGGAAAAGCCCTCCCTAAAGTGTCCTAATTTCTATATTTTATTTTACCACAAAACACTGAAAAACTCATCATTGATAAGCACCAAATCCCTCATTGACATTTGCTTTTTCTCCCTGGGCCCCTCAATACCTAAATCCTTTAAATAGGCCTGTCAAGACCACATTCATGTGCATTAAAGCATATAAATAGCCCACCAGCCTGGGCCCCTGGCTCGGAGATCTGCTTGGATTACTGCCCATTGACAAATTCTGGTGCACTCGTCTGCCTCTCTTTACCCTCGTTCTCTCTCCCTAGTCTGCCCTCAAATGTTTGCCTTAGGTTGTCTTGTATTGGCACTCATCTGAGACTCACTTTTCAGTTTCCATCTTGACGCTTCCTATCACATTCAAGCATCTCAACCAAAAATGAGAGGAACTTCCATGACCTACGTAGCCTTCAGGAGAGGAAGTATGTGCAGTGGCCAAGGTCGCCACAAGGTGGTGGTAGCGATAAAGCTCTTCAGTGCTTTATCCTGCCATAGCCGCTGGGATCTCTACTGCAAGTCAGATAGGATCATCTCACAAGGTGAGAAAGGGAATGTCACAGATCAGAGCCAGATCTGACCTTGAGAGATGACATTTCACACACTTCAGTAAATAAGCCATTTTATTACTTAAGCTCAGAGACTATCACTTTGCCTGTTTGTGTTGTGTATACATTGTATGGGCTTTTTGTGAAGATTGAGGTACCATATCTGACGTAGTTCCTGGCACAGAAGCAGCTCTTAGACCATGTTAATTCCTTTTCTGCTTCCCTACCCTGTCACGCTTTCACCCAAACGACACATTAAAAGGGCATTTGGGTGGGTTTGTTCTCCTTGTCTGTGCCTCTGAAATGTCTTGGACTAAAGAGTATCGACTCCAGAAGCCTCATAACATTGTGCATAGAGCAGGAGCTCTAAGCTAGGCAGACCTGGGGTTGAATCCTAGGTAAGTGGCCTTGGAGAATCTGTTTAACCTCCCTCAACTCCAATTTCCTCTTCTGTAAAGTGGAAATTGTGTCATTTATCTCCTTGGGCAGCTCTGAGAATTAGGTGGGGATAAAATGTGGAAAGTACCTGACCAATAGTAAGATTTAAATAAAACAGAAGTTTTAAGAAATCTGAAAGCAGAGTGGGTTTGAATGCCACCTCAGATTGCTTTGAGTACCTTGGCAATGCTATCCCATAGAACCTTCTGTGACGATGAAAGTGTTCTATTTCTGTCCAGTTTAGTAGCCACTTGCCATGTGTAACTATGGAACAGTGGAAATGTGGCTAATGAGATCGAGGAACTGAATTTTCAGTTTTAATTAATTTAATTAAGTAGTAACGTTGAACTAGTGTCCATGGTATTGGACAGCACAGGAACAGAAGCTGTACGACTATTTGTGTCTCAATCACCCAGTCACCAAAGTGGGCAAAAATGAGTGCTTAACATTTTGCTATCTCCTAATGTAGTCAAGTAGCATTGTTCTCTTGAATTGTTCAAATTTAGTGAATATATGTGTATTTCTATAGCCACCAGTGAAAGAAGAGAAAAATGTTGCTAAGTATTCTTGTTTAAGAGGACCAGATTCAGAAAAAGATCCAGTGGACAATTGTGTCCCTGAAATCCTAAAAGCTTTTCCATGACTGGTGCCCTATAGAATTCTCATGTAGTCCTTCCTAATTGTTCCTTGCTTGGATCATTTCACAATCAGACTGTCAACAGGAAGGACAAAGACATGTAAAATGCCTGCATCTGCAAGAAAGGAACCTGGGGGAGACTTGCAACGTCCCTTGCCCTGAATTTGGGATCATTAGGAAATGTTTTCTTTGCTTCTTATTTATAAAGCTAATTAGATTATGTCTTTACTATTTTATTTGACTTATTGGAGTCTACTATCCAAATATTTTGAATGCTTTCTAAAAATCAATTCTGTTCTAGCCTGTTACACTACAACTTTAACTTATTTCTCCTTAAAACTGGGTCAAAGAAAGTATTTGAGACATAGGCAAGAGGTTCATTTTGAAAATATTCAGAAGTGAATAGATGCTTACAAAGTCCAATTTTCATGGAATTTTAATTTTTCCTTTCAAAGTCTCCATGTTTGGGGGTGGGGACAGGGTGCATTTGGCAGGTCACTGTAAGGAGAAGGAAATTTTTACCTCTACCTTTTAATGGATCCAAACTTGGCTTCAACTCAGTAATAAGAAACAGTCTGGAGACTGCACTATGACTCCAGTTGAAATAAGAGTTCTTTCCTCACCTTCCAGGATTCAGATTGCAGCTGGCCCACAGTTTTCCTGGAATACTCAGCACTAATCCTGCGTGATGCTTAAGCTGGGTCTTCTGAGGCTGGTGAGCGAGAGCTGGGGAGTGATGGTTTCCTTCCTGAGTTCTGGGTAGGGGCTCCAGGTTTCTCTGTGAACTTGTCAAGCCAGCACTTTTCCAGCTGCCTGGATTTCCACCAGTCCATTTCTTGCCAGTAGTCATTATACGGCCTCAGAGTATGATTATTTCCCAGATTTCTGGTATTTTAAAATAAACTAAATCTTTTCCAATTCAGGTAATGTATCTTTTCTGTCTTTTATATGTATCTGTATGACTGGAAATAGCATTGTTATTTTTATTGCAGCACTTTTTGAAAAGAAAAAAAAAGAATTATTCCCTTTAATGCTTTTATTGGACTAATTTTGTAGGTCACCCAGAAAGCAGATATATGATGGAGTAATCCTTCGTGCACGGGAAAGCTAGGCTCCCTTGTAAGGTTTGTGGCCAACCTGGGAAACTCCAAAGACACAGACCAAACTGTAATTTCCAAAGCTGTGTTGTGATGGCAATAAAAAGCGCTTTATGAATAGAGGCATCTCTTAAAATAGTGCTGTTGGTTTTCATAAAATAAATAACGTTGATTGGGTGCATGTGAAGTGGGAATAAGAAGCCGACCTAAATAATTTCAGTTTTCTTCACTGTATCTTCTTCCATCTTGAGTGGATACATGGTTCAGTCCATCTATGTCACTGAAAAAGCAAACCAACCAACCATAAAGGCCATTTCCCCCTTTTCTCCGATACATCCTGATGATTTTAACATTGTTCATCTTTTTACTTCAAACCGATCCAACGTGCACAATTCAGAACTAATTTGTGTCAAAGTTTTATTGCTTTACTTTTGTAAGAAAGAGGATGTACAGTGCAGATAGCATGACTAACTCGATGGGGAAAAATGGTTTAAAATCAGTATCATTGGGCCATGTGTTATAATAAAAAGGCAAAGCACCTCTGCTATGGGACTTGCAACCGTACCATGTACTGGACGGATATTTGAAGGATCATGTGCAAACTCGTTTTTTTTCCTGAGATTTGTTATTAACATGTAATAAGAGTACTAAGGCAAAAACATCTTTTTATGATCTATGATAAAATAATAGGAACTTGCATTTATTAAACACAGTCTAGGTTCTAGGTACTCCCCATTAGTGCTTGACCTACATTATTTCTTTGGAGCCTTACAATAATCCAGTGGAGTGGGTCCTCTGTTGTCTGAGGAAATTAGGGCCAAAATCAGATGGCCAGTAAACACCCCAGCTCTAATGTGAAGGACAGCAGTGTACAATCTCAGTCCCTCTTCTCAGGTGCAAGTTACACTGCCTCTAACTGTAAAAAATGGTAGCTCTTCTAGTTGAGAACATTATTTTATCATCACTTTGTTTCAGTGACAAGTCGAGGAAGAAAGGCTAATAAACATTTTCTTTTTCATTCGGGGGCAAGATTTTTAAATTATTTCCCTTTACCGTTACATTTTGCTTGGAGCATCCACATAAATCATTTTGAAAGAGCAGATGAATTAGTTTAAAGACGTGATTCTTAGTTAAAATGAGCCTAGGCTGTAGAAGTATTATAGCCTGCATCAAGTAAAGTGAGGATTAGGCAAACTACACTAAGTATTTTACTTTAAAAAGGAAAAGAACCATCATGTTCAAGACAAATTAAAATTAAGATCTCTTGAGCTATATAGATAGACTGAATTCAACACAGAGAATTAATTTGACTTTATATATATATTTAAAAACAAACAAAACAGGATGCCCCTAGCATATGCAGAGCCTGGGCAAATATGGTTAGATGGGGCTCCTGTCTATAAAACAAGTTGATTGTAAAATTGGGTAACAAAATCCATGAGCCCATTTGAGGTATAGTGATTTGTTAAAGAAAAATTAGAATAACGAGTAGGGAAGAGCTACTTATGTATTTATTTGTTTTCCAGTCAGTGCACATGGAGATTCTTTGTAGGGTCCAGACATCATCTTTTCCTCTTCTTTATTGCCCAATGGCCCTCCTCGTTGATTTTCAATCTCCCACTGTAAGGAGGGAGCAGCATTGTTATTACAAGGCCAGGGCTCTTCAGAGCCAGTTTGTATTAAAATAGAATAGATCTTGCTTCGGCTTTTCCCCAACACCAGTAATTGAAGGGCTGTTACATTGTTACTGAGGAGCTGCCTTATCCATCCTGCTTCGGTGAAGATTGACTCCCATTGACCTGCTCAAAGCTCGTTACTGTGCTTCCCCCTTGATGTTGAATAGGAAATGCAAGTCTTGCTGAGTATGTAAGAAAGCATGAAGGATAATTCTTTTCTGGTCATGTTAAATTTACTGTTTGACATTTTCTAGCATAAATGTAGGCTATCTTCCACTGAGTTCTGAACAATTCAGGTGGTGATCGTTGCCCTTCTAGAATGGGATCTCTCTCAATGGGGATGGCACCCCTGCCTGCCACACGAGGCCATTGACACAGAGGCTGGTGGTCAGCAGGAAGAGGGAGAAGAGCTGTTCCATTCTGGCAAAAAATGTCCATCCTCATTGGGCACAGCCTAAGATGACAGGGACAGCATGAAGTGGGAGACAAAGTCCCTTGGCACTGAAGAGGAACAGCCTGGAAAAGCCACCTGGGAAGACAGCAGAGCCTGCAGTGGGGTTGGGTTGCTGTCCTGGGTGTCATTGGTGGGAGTGCACAGGGTCAAGGTCGCTACCTGCCCCCATCGCTGCTGTGGACCTGGAGGGTCAGAACACGGAGGGGTGAGAACCACACAGGGCCCACCTGTATGACCAAGCAGGGTCGTCAGTGGACGGTAGGTAGCCCAGAGACCCAAACATGGCAGTGTTCGATGTGAGTGGTGAGTGTCAACACCATTGGTGGCCTGATCTTGCGAGCAAGAAACACCAGTGCACGGGGCAGTGGGAGTGACCCAGGCCACCCTCCTGGAACCATGCCAGCCACAGGTGTCTTGAGGACCTCAAAGGGACGAGTCAAGTCACTGAGCTCTGTTGGCATCTGCATCTGGGTCTCCACTCAGGGCATCCCTGGGGATGACACTGACAGCTCCTGCGGGTCCAGGCACCCATGTGGGACTGGGAAGATTTCAAGGAAACCAGCCCAAATTGTGGGGCTGGGGCAGGCTGGCTCCCTTCTCGGGTCTAAGGGCTATATTGATACCCAGGCCCCAGTCCTAGGGATTCTGACCTACTGGGCCTAGACTGAAGATACATCTCTGTTGATAGCTGTATAGATGGACTGAATTTAATGCAGAGAATTAATTTACATTTATGAACACTTTCCTATCTGTAATCTCACTGAAGCCTTTAACATCTGAACACCTTCTCAGGAGGAAGGAAGGAACGTGAGGTGTTGTTATCCCCTTCTGATGGATGAAAAATCTAACTTTCAGGTTTTTTCTTCTAGTGAGTGACAGAGCTGCAATTTCAACCTTGTACTTTCACTCAAATTTAGGACTGGATTTAATCCATCACTTGACTTCTCAAAACATTTGCCTTTCCTCTGCTTTGTGGGGCTGAGTATGAATCGAGCAAACCCTGCCAATCTGAAAAGTTTACAAACAAATGATCTCTTCACACTAAGTGTTAACTGCTTGGTCTCAAGGCAAATTTGGGATGTTAAAAATTTGAGGGCAAATGCTCTTGACCTTGTTTTCTTTTTAAAACATTATTTTTGAGTGCCCTCCTCCTCAGTCACTCTTTTCCCATTAAAATAGATTCATCTTTTATCTATGATAAGACCTAAGGGAGATTTTATTGCATCTGACTCTCAATTTGTAAGTAATAAAAAATGAGTGGGAACTCACCATCTCCTGTAAAAGAAACGACATCCCTTATTAGCAAATTGAGTCTCTTCTAGATTGTAAAAAGACAAAGCACACATTTCTGGCTAAGGAAATAGCAGCAACCAAAAATACAAAAGACTTAAATTCCAGAAGAGCAATACATTTCCCCTTGTGCACTAAGGATCAAAGAAAACACACACACACACACACAGTGGTAACTTCAAATTAATACAAGAAGAGAAAACATAAAATTAGCAATCAAACTGGGAGCATTTTGTGATGAGAGCAGCGAATGTGCTTGCACATCTCGAAGATAATGCGCTACATTCATTTGTCCTCAGTGGGTAATTTAACTCTCTGTTACACAGCTCGCGTGCCTCTGTTCTCGCATTATTAGCTGAAGTTGACATTTCCCGCTGAAAGGTCATCCTTAGTGGTGATCATTTGCCGCTGCATAAAACAAACAACTTTACACAGACACACACACAGACACACAGATTTTGCATTAAATGATGACATGACGAATTGGCAGTTTCTTGCTTACTGCATTGTGAACACCCTGCATTGTCGGCCCTGGTAGCCACTGTTTTGGCCTGCCTTTCTTTAATGACTCTCCTTAAGCTTTACCATAGCTGCTACTAAGGTATGTTTTATTTTTGCCCCACCACAAACTATGCTTTACAGAAAAATGTTAATTAGTAACTGATAGATATAAAGATTGCCAGCGACAGTCCATTAATTCCATTTACTTTAATAGGACTTAGAACTTAGCTTGCAGTACAGCTGTATTCAGACTGGATTATAAATGTAATTTTTTGCATCATTAACTTCCCTGATTAATCTTAGACAGCAAATGCATAATTATCAGGGGAAAAAGCCACCCAGTATTTGCAGCAAGGAGTCCAGCTTTCAAAGTTGTGCTTTTGCAGCCTCCTTATTAACATCATGGTAAGTTGCACAGGTTTTTGTAAGAAAACGATTGCTTTCCATTGCTTAATGGTTAACCCATGCTAGATATTTACTGCTTCAGAAAATAATTGATGTGTATGTGGTTTTGTGGGGGTGGGGGTGGGGTGGGGGTGTACATGTGCACAGCAGACACGGGCACACAGCCTTGCTACCTCCTGTGTTTGATCTGTAATGAATTCACCTACAAGGATTGGCATAGTAATAACTCAGTGTTATTAGTTGGCATCTGTAGCTTTCCAGTTTGAAACTTAGAGTCCTATGCCAATTCTGCCTTTTGAGCCCTTTTGTGGAAGACCGCCTCCTACTGTGACATTGCGAGGGTGAGGTGTAATGGTAGGCATTCTATCACAGCCACCCATGTTCCTGTTGGGTTATGACTCAGGATTCAGAATATTGGGCTAAGCTGAAACAGAATCAAATAGACTAAGGGTTTTCAAATGAAAAAACCAATGGGCCGAGGTTAAAATACTTCGCTTGCCGTTCCATGCTATGTAATGCTGAAAGGACAGGCTTAAGGGCTAAAAGGAAAATTCCCTGTCCTAGGAGAAGCCTGAATTCAAGTCTGTAGTCAATGACTGGTTTGAATGAGACTAATTATTGGCTTGTTAGTATAAAATGCCACTTCATTAGCATAAAGCTTCCTGCTAAGGAAGGTAGAAAAAGTCTCACCCCAATTGCATGTCTGTTCACTGAAAAGAGCCAAGGGACTGAAGAGAAGAGGGGAGAAGGGGAGAAGTGTTGTTTTTTTTGTTTTGTTTTATGAGGAAGATTAGCCCTGAGCTAACTGCTGCCAATCTTCCCCTTTTTGCTGAGGAAGACTGGCCCTGAGCTAACATCCATGCCCATCTTCCTCTACTTTATATGTGGGACGCCTACCACAGCGTGCCTTGCCAAGCAGTGCCATGTCCGCAGCCGGGATCTGAACCAGTGAACGGTGGGCCGCCAAAGCAGAACGTGTGCACCGCTGCGCCACCAGGCCGGCCCCCAGGGAGAAGTTTTTAAAAATTGGCAAAAAGAGGACTCTTCTGTAATAAGTTATGATGACTCATTTAAATAGCAATTAGCCCTATTTTAGCCATTGTTCCTGTTTTGAACACAATAGGTGGGAGACCCAGTACCTAGATCCTTTCTGGCCTCAATTTAAAACACAAAGAAGCCAGAGTTCCCTGACTGCCTTTGTTTTCAAACATAAATCTCCCCATGCTGTATTTCTGATGTGCTCTTCATTGCTTTCTAAAATAACTTCCCTTTCACTGGAGTATGTGCAAATGTTTTGCTAACAGCCTCTTGAGTACTTACAATGCTAATTCTCATGGGCTTTCAGTCCAGTGACACATACCTTTGCATTGCGTTTGTTAAGATCTTGCATTGAAGACAGATGCCCGGTTGGTACCCAGAACAAGGAGCCATCTCCACGCACACAAAGTGGTCGCCTCCCCTCCTTGTTTCTCAGGTACGACATGGGCAAATGACTAGGGATTACAGTTACTAGGGTATCTGTGCTCCCTTTATCTGATGGAGTTCCCAGAATCACCTTGTCAATTAGATCTAGAATATAATGGGGTCTTCCCCATCATTCTCTCAGCAGGTCTGGGCTGAGACCCCCAAAACTGCTTCAGGTTTTGCCACCCTTGCCGCCCTCCTCCAAACAGACAGAGACTTGTTCTCTTCAAGGAGTTTTTAATGGAAGAGTCTGTCTTTTACAACACTGTTAGTGTTCAGCAGGAGAATAACTTGATCATCAGATTTGTGTTTTATCAACGTTGTTTTGGCTGGATAACAGAGTATGAATTTAGAAAGGAAAACTACAGGCATGTCTGGTTGGATCTAAATATGCATGTACTTATACATATGCGCTATATACTCACACACATAGAAAGGTTGAGGCTGCAAGAAGATAGGTTGAAATTTCAAGTCTTCTTGACTATATTGCTTTATGTTAGGTAGACTTCTGTTCTTTTACTGATGAACATTTTCCTTTATTTACCAATCGGAGCTAGTATTTCCCAATTTATACTTAAAGGACCTACAGTATATTGATTTCCATATATGATTTTATATTTAAAAGAATCTATTTGGGCCAGCCCTGTGGCATAGTGGTTAAGTTTGCGCACTCTGCTTCAGCAGCCAGGGGTTCGGCAGTTCGAATCCTGGGCACAGACCTACGCACCACTCATCAAGTCATGCTGTGGCAGGCATCCCACATACAAAGTGGAGGAAGATGGGCACGGACGTAAGCTCAGTGCAAATCTTCCTCAGTACAAAGAGGAGGGTTGGTGGCAGATGTTAGCTCAGGGCTAATCCTCCTCAAAATAAAATAAAATAAACCTAAAAAAAGTAAGAATAAAAAAGGAATATATTTATTGCTCACTTACTATGCAATCACTGGAATATAAAGACAAATCAGATGCCACTCTGACTCACCCCATTCATTCTGAATAGGGTACCATTATTAGTTTGCTAGGGCTGTTATAATAAATTAACACACAGTGGGTATCTTAAAACAACAGAAATTTATTTTCTCACAGTTCTGGAGGCTAGAAATGCAAAATCAGGTATCAGCAGGGTTGGTTCCTCCTGAAGGCTCTAGAGAAGAATCCTTCTTTGTCTCTTTTGAGCTTCTGCTGCTTTCTGGAAATCTTTGGCATTGCTTGATTTGTATCCACTTCACTCCCATCTCTGCCTCTGTCTTCGCAAGTCCTCTGTGTGTCCATCTGTGAAACCTCCCTCTGCCTCTATTCTACAGGTACACCTATATGAGCTGTTTTAAAATTTGTGTTATGGTAAAAATGGTTAAATTTAAAGGATAGAGAAACATTTGTGGGTCATAAGACTACACCTTGTGAGAAGTCACTTTGCTACTACACAAAGGGCACAATATGCTCCCCGCAAGACAAAAGCCACTCTTCAAGAGGCAAGGTGGTGGCAGAGAAAGGGCATTTATTCAGCAATAAGCTAGCAAATTAGAAGCTGGGGGGACTAGTGTCCTAAAGAACCATCTTAAGCAGGGTACAGAATCTTGAAGCAGTTACATAAGCCAGTGGGTTATAGGGGAGGAGGTTAGGAATGTTGACCCTCTGGTGTTACAGACTGGGAGTCACCACACCAGATCTTTCAGTTGTCATTGAGGATGGCAATCAGCATAGACTCTCTGTCCAGGCATCATCACATTCCTAAGGAACTCAAAAGAACAAAGTGATCATCTTATTGCAGCTGAGAGGTACACATACAAGCTGGGGTCATAAAATCTACAGAGCAATTAGATCTCCTGGAGGGTGCATATCCACCTGGGTTAATTAGTCAGAGGTCATTCAAAGTTACAATATGGTTTCTTTTGTACAATATGGCTTCCCTTATGTCAACCTTGTGTTGAGCTGGTATCAATTTTAGGAATGAAAGTGTGTTTTGATGTAATGAGTTATTTAGCATTTAGGGCCCACCTAGGTAATCCAGGGAAAGCTTATCTCAAGATCTTTAACATAATTACATTACAAAGACCCTTTTCCCAAATAAGGTAACATTTACTCTCTTGCTATATAAAGTAATATTCACAGGTTCCAGGGATTAAGACAGGGACATATCTTTTGGGAGGCCACCGTTCAAGTCACTACATAGAAGAAAGAAATCATTGTACCAGGAATCCAGGCTTCCATTCACAAGGAGCGATGTGCCATTTGTTAATTCAGAATTAAAATCCCACAAATGGAGAAGTGGAAGAGACTTCAAGGATTTGTGAGGCACAGAAAGCTTATTGGCAGCTTTCTGGCTGTACACACTACTTAAGAGTGCAGGAGGGAGAGAAGGCCACTTACCTGGTTCCTCATCCAGGTTCTCTTCCTTCTACCATGTTACTTGTCTCAAAATTCTTACCAAGGACGCTGAATCTAAGTGCTTTGTAAAAGAGGTTGATATAAATCAGAATACATCAGTGCTAGAAAAGACCTTAGCTGTAAAATGGGGTGGCTAAGAGCATTTACCCCTAGGTTGAATCTGCTTCGTATTCACTTGCTGTTTTGACCTTGGGCAAGATTCTTAACTTCACCATGTCTTGGCTTTCTACATCTGTAGAGCAAAGGTTATAAAAGTACCTTTCTCTTGGGGTTGTTCTGGAGATGAAGTGAACTGATCCATGAAAGCATGAGGAGGTATCTGGGCCACAAGAGCACTCTGTAACAGCAGCTGTCCTTAGCAAGCATCTCGTCCAAATATCTCGCTTTATAGATGCACACAGGAGGTCCTCAGAGTTGTGACTTGTTCAGGGTCACACAGCTATTTAATAACAGAGCTAGACCTAAAACCAGCTCTCTGGAACCTACTCCAGTTCTTTGTGCCCAATGCCCCTGTAATACCCTGAGTTCTTGCCAGCAAACTTTCATGAAGAGTATGTGAGTCGAGACACCTTGCTCTCAACAGTATTAAGTAGAAATGAAAATTTGATATCCTTAGTGGCTAGAGAAGCCAGAATTCTCTATTACTCAACACATTAAGGCTTGTAAACGTAGAAATTGTTATTGATGGCACAGGTTTCAAGGACAGAGAGGAGATAGCTGAAATTCAGGCTCTTGCAAAGAAGGAAAATATCAGGTTTGTATCTTTAAAATGTGTGGTTGAGGCAAAATCAATGTGTTCTAGTGATTTAATCAAATGTGGTGCCTTCTGACTTTTTTGTGGCCTTTCAAAAAACTAATCAGAGAAGAGGAAGTAATAATCAGGGTATTTGCTGCAATAAAGAACTCTATTGCAGATTTTTAAGTGATGACATTGTACACATTCTTTTTATAACATATTAATGGTTCAGCTTCAAAGTGACCTGGGTTACTAATTTGTCTTATTTATCAAAACCATACAAATATCATGAAAAGGATTTTGTCTTACGCATTTAAACACCAGATACTGTAGTTAATGAGTGAGCCTTAGAGACACAGACGTATTTCCAGAGCTGTTCACTATTGTTTGGGGACATTTTAACAAACCACTTACTAAGGGTAGCAAGCAATAAGAAATAAGCGGGAGAACATGAGTTGTTTTTAAATTTTTTAAATGGTAAAACTAGTTAGATTTTAAGGATAGAGAAGCATTTGTGAATTGCAAGACCAACTGCGCCCCATGTTTTAGAGGTCATTTTAGGAATGAAAGTGTGTTTTGCTGTGAATAGTTATTTAGCATAACAGTAGAACGTCCCGGGCCTCCTTCAGAAACTCTCCTGCAAGGAAATTGATTTTCTGATGGAAGGTACTGAAGGGTATCTTTAGCATCAGTGGAGAAGCAACTAATTTAGCACTATGACTGAGTCAGATGTCTGTATATTCCCAACAGTAAACAAGAAGTAAGCCATTCCTTATCCTGTTTGTCGTACCCAGATTCCTTTGCGAGGAAATAGCATGAATTGTGGTCACGCCTGGATTTTCAAATCACCTGCCATTGTGTGTCTCACCCCTTCAGTTGACCTTTGTTTTCATCACATCGTGCACATTGTATGCTTACTATTAGATTTGCTTTTAAGTCTTTTATTTTATTCATTTGTTTTTTAATCTTAAGGGGGAAGGTAGTTTTAAGGTGGTTTTATTTTTTAAATTCTAATAGATTTCAGCTTATTTAAGTAAGGTAAAACTTGATGCCTGATTACAATTTTTCTTCCCCTGTTTTCCATGTATTAATTCTATTCCTTAATTTTTCTATTCATTAATTCTGATTAGCCTTTCAGAAAGTTGTCTGTTGGTATCCTAAGTAAATAAAACTGCTCAGATTCCTGGAGCTGTGTTTAAATTAGCTTGTTATGCTTTTTCCCCTTTTTCACCGAATAATGAGGTCTTTTCAAATTGATCTTGCTTTTTTTTTTTGCCACTGTCTCAGCACATGCGCGTGCACACACACGAATTTTCCCCACTTTCTATAAAGTTACTTTCTCCATTGATTAGATAGAAGAGGCTTTATAAGATGGATTGACCACCAGAAACCCTAACCATGGAATGATTTTTAAATGGAAAATCAAAGATAAAACAAAAGGATAACAAAACTGCAGTGCTTTAAAGTTGAAAAAAATGGGTTGAGGACGGGGCTAGAGGGCAAGATCAAGAATATTAGGGGGGCCAGCCCCGTGGCCTAGTGGTTAGGTTTGGCATGCTCTGCTTCAGTTCCCAGGCATGGACATACACCACTCATTGGTGGCCATGCTGTGGCAGCAACCCACGTACAAAATAGAGGAAGATAGGCACAGATGTTAGCTCAGGGCGACTTTTCCTCAGCAAAAAAAAAAAAAAAAAGAAAAATATTAGAGGAACAGAGCAAGAAATAGAAGTTAAATGAAATATAATCATATTTGTTGAGTTCTTGCTCTAAGAGACTTGGTGCTACATTTTGATAAGGAGCCTGCACATTTGAATACAGTGCTGTGGCAGAGATGCCTACCTGTCTGCCAAATATGTGTTCTACCTTCCATTGTGTGAGCTTTGGTTGGGAGGTGGCTACCCAGGGGTACGAAGTTTCTCAGCTTTCCTTGTGAGTTCAGCTGTATGTCTGAGTTCTAGCTAAATGAATGAGACTGGAAGTGATAATTCTGTACTTCAGTCCCGGCTGAAAAAAGACCACCCTATGCCATTTTCCTCCATATTCCTTTGCACTTCTGTGTGACTGGAATCAAGAGAACCCCCAAGGTGACTGTTATGGATTGAATTGTGTCCTCCCCCAAATTCATATGTTGAAGGCCTAACCCCCAGCCCCTCTGTACTTGGAGATAGGGCCATGAAAGAGGGAATTCAGTTAAAATGAGGCTGTTAGGGTAGGCCCTAATGCAATCTGCCTGATGTCCTTCTAAGAAGAGGTCAGGACATACACAGAGAGACACTAGGGATGTGCATGTACAGAGGAAAGGCCAGGTGAGGACACAGTGAGAAGGCGGCCATCTGCAAGCCAAGGAGAGAGGCCTCAGGAGAAACCAAACCTGCCAAGACCTTGATCTTGAACTTCTAGCGCCAGAACTGGGAGAAATCAAATTTCTATTGTTTAAGCCACCCAGTCGGTAGTAGTTTTTTGCAGCAGCCCTTGCAGATAATTGCAGTGACCTGAGAAACCACATGTGAAAGCTGCTGGAACTTTTGTCATCTAGGCTCCTTGAGGGACCACATGGATGAGAGTCTCACATGAGACCTGCTCCCCCTCCCAGCATTGTCTTGTGCACAAGAATTAAACTTTTCAAGGATTTGACTCCTCCTTAGAGTTGGGGTCTAATTGTTAGTAGAGTTTGCCTCTCCCACCTAGTAAAGGTGGTTTCTGTGCACAATGAACTTAAGATACAGGGGTAGTGGTTGCTTGCTCAAATAAACGTGGATGTGGCATGCATGGAAGTGAGCTGAAAAGCAGTTTTTCTATGATTCATTCACATGCTTAGCTCCAGCTTTCAACCCTAATATCCTCACTTTGTCCCAGTCTGATAATACAAGTCTGCCTGTTTATTGCTTCAGGAGTTCAAAGGGCCATTTAATGAATAAAGAAACAGATGTTTATGTAATTACAACAATGGAAAGTTCACGAAGGGTCTTTTTGACCAAACTTCATGTGATGTTGGATTCTCTTCTATATTATCAGTAACGCACAGTAACAGAATCGAAATGTCAGGTCAGAGTTTAGAACTCAGTATGAACTTAGTCTAAAAAGCCTAGCCCCGAAGGTGCATTTGTGGTAGAGGAGAAATGAGGTTTGAAATGTATAGAGCCAGAACTAGTCTATGGAAAATACTTCTAAATGTTATAGCTCCAATATAAAAGAAACTTGATAGAAGTGTCCCCAGTTTGACAGCAATCTTAAAAATTTCCCTTACATTGCCAATGGTGAGATGTTTTGAAGCTGAAAGAAAACTGTTCTAAAGCTAGTATTTTAAAACATCTGTCAGCTATTCAAGAAGAAAGACTGATTTTGTTTCTTTAGTCTCTTCATTGAAAATTATGATATAAAATCATTGTTGTATGAAGAGGCCATCAAAGAGTATGTCTCTAAAAGATGAAGAGTGGAAAAAAAGGTGCTGTTAAGTGGTTAATTAAAAAATATATATTATTTTTCTGAATTTTATAGTGTTTGCGGTGCCTGTCAGGTTTGTTTTTTTTTTAATTTGGAGTTTGCTGTACATTTCCTCATTATAAAAAAAAATATTCTTTTTCCGATCTAATTTTGTTTTTGTAAGTCTATGTTCTTTTTCTTAAAAATACTCACCAAAATTGTATAAACTTCAACTTTATGCCCCACAAAATCTGAATCCTCCCCAGTAATAAGCTTTGCTTGAAGTGTTCCGGTGACAAGCGCCTCTCACCCTAGGGTTTTCCTGTCGGTGTGGGGCAGTCCTAATTATCAGAACGTCTGTTGTGTTGTTACTGTTGTTTCCTTGTTTGTTTTCATGCAGTTGTGCTGAAATCAGTTTCAACTAATAAGTCCTGGTTCTACCAAGGACGCAGAGAGAAAATTGCGTTCCTCTTCCACGTATTCACAGATTCACGCTGATGGTATAGGGACGTAGGTATGTGAAGCTTAGTGTGATTTCCATTGTTTTTATTGAAAGCCATCGTGTTTTTAAATTAAACAGGAAAGATTTAGTGGAAAATATATCTCTGTAAATAGGATGTCTGCATCTCTCTATAGCTCAACATTGCATCATCATTTTCTGAAATTAGTCCACTTGTGCACATGTAATGATTAGAAGCCAGAATTTTTTTAATTTAGTTCTTTCTTTTACATATTTTATATTTACTATCAAATTTGAGAGACTTCAAAGTTATTCCTGAATACGGAGTGTGTTCTCAAGTACTTTGGTGAGAGAAGATGTTGCAGAGGGATGTTTGTTTTTTGACCATTACTCAAAGCTAAAAGGGTCCAAGATTGGATTTGTTTACCCATGACTCTGATAATTCCTTATATTTATAGTGCTTTGTTTTTACAGACATATGAATGAATTTGGTCTCAGTAGCTGCTTTTTGAAAATAGAGAAGAGAGAATTGTCACCTTTTTTTTTTTTTTTGTGGAGGAAGATTAGCCCTGAGCTAACATCTGCTGCCAGTCCTCCTCTTTTTGCTGAGGAAGACTGGCCCTGAGCCAACATCCATGCCCATCTTCCTCTACTTTATTTGTGGGACGCCTACCATAGCATGGCATGCCAAGTGGTGCCATGTCTGCACCTGGGATCTGAACCGGTGAACCCCTGGCCGCCAAAGCTGAACGTGGGAAGTTAACCACTGTGCCACCAGGCTGGCCCCAACACTATTTTTAATGAGGAAAAATTGAGACTTAGACTATAGATCTAAATCAGTTGATGTGGACACATGGCTAGTTAGCAGTACAGCCAGATGCAAGATAGATGTCTTTTGAGTCCTAGTCAATGGTTTCTCTTTCAAAATGCTGTGACTTTTAATCTGACTTCTCATTGCTTTTATATGAGCTCAATTACTCCTTGAAGATTTGATAACTGAACAAATGAATTCCACCGTGATGTAAAATATGTATATTTAAATACATAATTCCCGTTTGTCCAACTTGGAGAAGTCTTAGGTTTGAATTCTACATTTAAAAAGTTATACGACCTCCTTGATTCTTAGTTTCTTAGTCTTAAAATAGGGTTAATAATAACTATTTCACAGAGCTTCCTGGTGGTTAAATGAAATGACACCTATGAACTGCCTAGAACAATGGTAACTTTTAGTAGATGCTCACTAGATGTGAATTTCCTTCACTTTCCGATCCATTGTTACCAAAGACATCTCTCTAAGTCTAGCCTTCATAGAAGTGTTGTGGGGACTGACAAGCAAAGGAATATGGCTGAGTTTGTGCAAACCCATCTGTCCTTGTAGTCAAGGTGCACAAGTCTTGCGTCTTGGTGATGCTAAAGCATCATGCCATCATCAGGTAGTTTTATCTTCATTTCCCTGTGCCTAACAAGACTGAGCTTGGTGTCATTGTTGCAGAAAGCAGTGGATAATTTATTGGCCTTGACCATAATGCGCATGCATAGAATTGTAGCAACTTATAGTAAGTACAGTACCTAATTATTTGGAGAAGATAAATTTAGAGCAATTTAGTTTATACTACCTTCATTCTATATCACAGGGACATGGGGTAATATTTTTAACATAACATTCTTACACTTTCAAAGTATATTTCTATGCATTATGCCACTTTGCCATCATGAAAAGCCAGAGATGTTTGTATCATTTCTGCTTGATAGAGGAAAAATAAATTGAAAATCAGAGAGGTTAAGACTTTTATCCCAGCTCACACAGCTAGTAAAAATCAGGTCTGAGATTGATATTGAACTTGCCATATGTAGTTTGTTTTTCTTTTTTTCATAGAGAGTAGCATAGGGCAAACAGACTACATAGATTTGAAACAAAGCTCTGCACCATAACGTCTCTGTTAAGGATGCCTCAGTGTCCTCATCTGTAAAATGGGGAATAATAATACATACCTCTGTGGTAGACAGAGCCTAGGGTGGCTCCCATGAGCCCCACCTTCACACCCTTGTCTAATCCCTTCTCCTCTTACTGTGGACTGAGAATGATGTACTTCTAACCAATAGAATATGGCAAAGCTGACGGGACAAACACTATTATGTGTACATGATTATGTTACATACAGTTGAAACACTAGTCTTGCAAGGAGACTTTCTCTCTTACTGGCTTTGAAGAAGCAGGTTGCCATGTTCTGAGTTGCTTGTAGAGAGATCCCCATGACAAGGAACTTAAGACAGCATCAGGCCGAGAGCAAGCAAGAAAATAAGGCCCAGGTCAACAGCCTACAAGGAACTGACTTCAGCCAACTACATTGTGAATGAAGAAGAGGGTCCTTCCCCATCTAAGCTTCAGATGAGGCTGCATCCCAGGCTGACACCTTGATTGCAGTCTTACAGAGGACCCAGTTAAGCTGTGTTTTGACTCCTGATCCACAGAAACTGTGAGATAATAAATGCATGTTGTTTTGTGCCACTGAATTTGTAGTTAAATTGTTACACATCAGTACATACCTATTTCACCCTAATAGAGCTATTGTGGGATTAAATCCAGTAATAGATGTAAAGTGCTTGTATCTATGGCAGGCAGATTGTATAACTCAATAAAAGTTAGTATCATCATCAGCCTTTATTTTTTAACCCAGTAATGTAATGAGAGTTTTAGAGTCATATGATATTTGTGTTTTTATATAGTTGACTCCAGGATGCTTGTCTTTTGTTTTAATAGAAGCTCACTATGAGGCCTTTATAAAGGTATATTCCTATGTTTATGTACATATTTTGTATATATACATATTTGTAGATATAACTACTGCCTAAATCACCACTATAATTTTAAGGTCTTTAAAATGAAGCAAGCTTCAACAATATTTGAAGAAAGTAATCCTGGTATAGTGGCTTATTAATCAAGACATTTTGATTGCAGGTGACAGAAACCCAGGTTGGATTAGTTTAAGAAAAATGGGAAATTGATTAGCCTGCGTAATTGGCAATGGTAAGAGTACAGCTAGGGACAGATGGAAGGGGGGATTCAAATGCCATCAGGCCTCTCTTTTCATCTTTCTCTGCATCTCACCTCTGTTTCTCTCTGCAAGCGGATTTCATTTGTCTTCATGTGGCTTTGGAAATGGCTATAAGCCAAACTAGCTTATATATTAACAGTTCCAAGACCAGAGTGTCAAGAACACATCCTCTTTTAGCTTATTCTTGAAAAGAATGCCAGAGATGAATACGGTTGACTCTCCTTATGTTCTATTCTGACACCCAGACCAATAAGCATGAGCACCGTGGGGCAAGGTGCTCTATGAAGCTCAAAATAATTCATGGGTCTACTCCTGTTTCTAGGGATGGTGGAACTATTCCTGTAAGAAGGGTGGGAAGACATGTTAACTGGGCAAAACAGTGGTGTCTAGAATCTATTTAGCAACATTTTTCTCAAGTGCCTGGAATTTAAATATTTACTCCTGGTAAACCTGATTTGGATAGCGTTTTCCATAAATGAGCCATTTGGCTTGCTAATAGATGATTATGAAGCATAAATTGACTTCACACTTCTGAGCACTTTTTTCTTCCTTATTTTAATTAGTGATTCTGAAATGAAAGGTCCAGAGATTGAAATCTGAAAACAATTAATGGTAATTCTATCTATAGCTGACCCCAATTATTAGCTCAATTGGCTAGAGCTGTGTGTTAATGAGGCTGATATGGTGGGTAAATCCCTATGTGGACTGGTAGGTTTTACTCATTGTGGAATATGGACTCTATTCTTACTCTAACCTTCTTCTGAAAACGCCTGCTCTGGGATGTGGGGCAGAACGAGCACAATTATTTAGCACAATTCGATTTAGCACAGCTGGGAAAACAAGTCCAACCTAACTCCTTGCAAAAGCGGTTGGCAGTCATTTACATTTATAAAAGATGTCACAATTATTTTCATATTAGGTACCTGATTGTATCTCAAGGTTGTCTGACTTATCATTGACAAGATGTTTAAAAAGAATTTTCCTCCCTGTCTCAGTGCAGTCTCATCATCTCATATGAGAATGAATGAAATTTATTGGAAATTTAAACAAAGATATAGGAAGAACTATAAATGTTAATACTAATGACTATGGCAGACGTTGATTTAATTTCCCAACTAAATTTAGTACAACTTTCATTTGTAGATGGGGACTTTTGATACTTCTACATGAAACCAAAAATCAAGCTTTATCTATAGAGTAAGAGAAGGAAAAGTAACTGTGGAGATGATCAGAGCAAAAATAACAGCAACAAAAACAACTGAGGGATGGCGGTGAGGGGAGAAAATAAACAACAACCACCGACATTTTTATTTAGCTCTTCTTTGGGTCAGTTACTTAGGGAACTACTTTCCATACATTATTTTTTTTTTTTCAATTTTTAGCTTTTCAGTGAGGAAGACTGGCCCTGAGCTAACATCTGTTGCCAATCTTTCTCTTTTTGCTTGAGGAAGACTGTCACTGAGCTAACATCTATGCCAGTCTTCCTCAATTTTGTGCATGGGATGCCGCCACAGCATGGCCTGACGAGCAGTGGGTAGGTCCATGCCTGGGAGCCAAACCTGTGAACCCCGGGCCGCCGAAGTGGAGCACGTGAACTTAACCACTATGCCCCTGGCCCAGCTCCCCACATTATTTTTATAACAATCTTTTCAGGTAAATTCATTTATTTTTCATATTCTACAGCAGGGGAAGCAGAAGCAGAATAGGTAAAAATAACTTGTTTTATGTTACATTTGTGCAAAGGTTTGAAGCTAGGCCTTCTGAATTCAGAACCCACACTTTTAACCAGCATCTGATAATTCTACAGTTTTAGTTATCTGATATTCCGCTAATACTTATGGTTTAATAACCAGCGACACTCGGAATTCATTTTTGTAATGACATTCCTAAAAGACGCACATAATTAACAGAAAAATATATGGTTTTGCATTACGGGTCCCTTGGTTTTAATTAACACAATACTATTCAAACTTGCTTTTGTAAATTAGAGGAAGAGGTAATTTACTAAAAGAATAAAGGGACATCTCATGGAACTCAACGGCGGGACCGACAATCTGGCCTCCTAAAAGGAGAGACAGACAGCCATCAGGGACCTGGATTACTCTCTCTATTTCTCTCTCTCTCGAACTAAGTGGTCTCTCATCTGTGTTTCTCTCTGGAGATAAGCATTTGTTCTCTGTCTCTCTAGCTAGCTGTCTCTGGTCCAACATGCACAAGGCCGCCAACCCCGTGCTCCGAAAGGAGGTTTCCATCTAAGCACCAACAGAACCTAAACCAGGATCTCCAAGACCCAAATCTGAATTCCCACGAGAGAGAATGGGGTTTTCCCAGAGGAGTGCCATTCCTTTAAGGACTAGAAGGTGGGAGGGTTTCCAAGAAGATGTGGGGATTGGAAAGAAATGATTGACAGAGGACATCGTTTGGCCTCATCAATACAGTTATCCTCTGTGGATCTTTGTGATAATGATATTGAATATAGAAAACCAGAAAAGTGGAAAGAGTGTATACTCTTTATATAGGAAGGCCTGGGTTCAAATTTGCAGTTCTGTACTCACTAGCTCTGCTAACTTAGGCTGATTTCATTTGTTTCAGTATGCTTCGATTTTGTCAACTATTAAATGACAATAATAAGTGCCACCTTCAGTTGCTGGAGAATTCCATCAAGTCATTAATGCAAAAGTTTCTGCAACTAAACAATAAATAAATGTTCACCATTCTTTATTGTAATTAAACTAATTAATTTTATATTAGTTTCTTAAAATGATATTTGTGTGGATATGTCTGTATATATTTGTGTGTGTGTGTATTTGAGATGCCTTTGATTACTGTGTACACCATCAATTTTAAGAATAATTTTGGAGAAAACAAAGCACAGCTAGGAAGTTAATTTTGATTAACGTAAATAAATTCTCTGCTCTGTAATGCATCAGAATTGATTAATTGTTTTAATTAAAGACTGCATTCCTCAACTTTGCCTGACAGTGTGATTTACTATAAGTCTGCCTGAGCAGGAAAGAGAACAAGATACCCCTCCCCCCCAAAACAAGCAGCAGATATAAGAACTTCATCCATTTGTAGTAGAATTGATCAGAAGAAAATAGTTTGGACCCTTCGGTAACATCTCTTTTTGAAAGCCAGCAGCTTTCTGCCTCTGACATGGAGGTTAAATCCTAATTATCCCCACAGAGAGAGATGGTAGGGCTGTTCTGACAATGGGGTGGAAAGGTCTGACAGTGGAATTTATTTAATAGAAGCCACAGTCACTGTCTTGCAGCTGCTTCCTCTAATCAAAATCTTTTGTTTTCCAGTTCAGGTCCCCCTGTGAGGGATCACACAGGATGGAGCCCAGATCTTCTGTTCTGGTAGTCGGGAGAGCTGGCCCTGCTGCATTTTGCTCTTACTCACTAGCTTTGCAGCCTGTGAGCCAATTTACTTCTCCAGCCCTCAGTTTCTTAATCTATTTCAAATGCAATCTAAAGTCACCTGTGGCTCTAAAATTTATTATTGATGTTCCATTTTGTACATAAAATGTGTGGTATTTGATGTACACTCTGTAGGTCAGTCAGGATACTGATAGGAAAAAACTCTACTCAAAAGGGTTTAACAGAAGAGAATTAATAAAAGGACTATGCTCAGGGCTGAGGGCAATGCTAAGGGAACCAACAGGTTGTATGGAGGCTCCCAGAGGTGGCATCATGACCACCGCTGGGCATGAAGGGACATGGAGAGGGAGTAATGCTGCTGGAGCCTGGGAGAGCTGCGCTGTGTGGGAAGGGCTGCAGGGCTTAGGCGATGGTCTTAAAGAGAAGCAGTTACTGTCAGAGTGGTGCAAACCTTTGGAACGAGCTGGGCAAGATGGACTCTGACCTCTCTCACCTCCATCCCTGAGTTCATCTGTTGGTGCTTCTATAGGCCAAACACTGCCAGCAGTCAGATGGAAGGGATGTAGGTGATGGAGTCCCTAGAGTGAGCCCCTCAGGGAACAAAGGAGGCCGAGGAAGTCAGGGACTGGGCGGAGGTGGCAGAAGGACAAGATCCAGTCCAGTCTGCACATTCTGAGGTGTGCATTATGTGGTTTTCCTATTAGGTAGTGTATATAAGTCACTTTGCATTTGATTCATCAAATGTTGCATAGCGTTGAGTATAGTAGACTGTTATTACAAAATGTTTATGTTCAAATATTTAATGAAATCATTAAAGATCAGGGTAAGAAGCTTTCAATTTGTTCATCTATATCCTTGCAATTAATGATAATACCTAACTCACCAACTGATAGTCATGATTAAATAAGATAAAAATAACAATTAATCTTCACATTAACCCAATGAGGGCTTGCTTTTACTATATCCATTTTACAGATGAACAAACTGAGGCATGGAGAGGTTATAAATGCCATGGGAGTGAGTCAGACAAAATGTTGACAGACAAGAGAGAAAGATCTCTTTAGTGTGATCAGGAAAAGCTTCATCAACCAGGTTGCTGCCATTCTACTCTCCCCTTTGTTTGGCCATCACCCGTGATCAACACACTTCTATTCCCTACCCTGTCTCAAGTCTGTGGCCAAGCATTTAGAAAATTCAATGATAGACATACTGTGATTCACACCTTTGCCTTACTCTTCTCACCTCAATTTAAGCACAAGGAGACCCCAATTCTCTGTTTTCTGTACTGTCCCCCAGGCTGCTGAGCCTCGTTGGAGATATTTATCAAACATCTCTATTGGGTCCACTACAAATCCTTCCTCTTTGTGTCTGAACCCTCAATGGGGCTCAGTTATCCTTATGTTTCTTCTGTCCTACCTCCCTATCTGTTCCTGGAAATTAAATGTCCCTAACTCCCACACCACCTCCATCCAATGATCTTCTCACTTCTAAACTGCTTGTAGCCTTGATACTCTGATGGAAATAACACACCTTTTGTGTCTTCTGTGGAGAAGTGTTAGGACTAAGGTTAATTTCCGCTTAAGCTCCCTCTTTACTGCAGAATCTTTCCATAGTTTTGCCCATTTGCCCGTGCTTCTTGCTCATGTCGGAAGTATGCCCAAGTTCCTTTCTTCACCTGTGTATTGGATGTGACACATCGCTAACATGTGTGGGTCACCATGTGTCATTAATTACCACCCTTTAATGTCCTGTCTATCCTCCTAACTGAACTCCTCTATGTCCACAAATATTTCATTTTCTTCCTTATCTAAACAAATAGGTAAACAAAACAACTAGACTTTCTTTAACTTTTAAAATTTTTCTCCCAGCTGGTCCCATTTCTCTCCAAGCTGGTCCCATTTCTCTCCTTCCCTTCGCTTTGTATATTTCTTTAGAGAGTTTCCTGAGTAAGTGACCCCATTTCCTTACCACCTACACACTGCTGAAACTCTCACAACCTAGTTTCTTCCCACCTCACCCTACTAATTACTTTCTCTAAGTTTATCTGTTAATCACTAAAATCACTTAATTCTCAGGCTGTTCCTTGTTTCACCTCCCTAGGTTTTAGATTGTGAATCACCCAGTTCTTCCTTTGTCCTTGGATTCTAGAACACAAAATTTTACTTCCCTCTTACTCTTTTCTGTCTTCTTTGCTGAGTGCCTCTCTTTCATTTACAAAACTGATATTCTTCTTAGCATAGCACTGTCAGGCTAATTTTCCTAAGTAATTGAAATTCCTGAACTTTGATCATGTCACTTTCGCAGCTTAAAACAAAGACAAAAACCGAGCAAACAAAAATCTTTCAGCAACATGTTAATCCAAACAAATAGAATGTAACTGTTCATTTTGACCATCAATTTCCCGTCCCTTTCAACTCCAGGGTGCTTTCTGAGCATCCCCTCCATCTCCCTCTACACACATAGCACACACTCGCTATTATAAGTATACGCCCCATTTGTAAAACCTCTCTCTCTATATACTGTTGTTTCCTCTTCTGATGTTGTCAGTTATCAGTCAGGTAGGCTTGGTTATCGTAACAAACACCTCCAAATCTCAGTGGTTTGAAACAGTGAAAGTTTATTTTTCTCTCTTGAGGATTCACATGACACAACAGAGCAGCTGCTCACCTTGCAGTTACTCAGCAATCTTGTTTTATCACCTCAACACAAATCCTTCTCTATGATTGAATCAAATTATGTGGCTATAAGATATGTCACTTCCACTCACGTTTCATTGGCTGGCATGAGTCATATGGCCATGCCTAACTGCCATGTGGTGGGAAGTGTAGTCCAGCCTATACGCAGAATCCTTCACTCATCTCTGCCGATTAAAACACTACCTACCCTTCAAGGCCTGTATGCACTATCTCTATCACATTTAATCTTTCCCCAATATTCATACCACTTTCCCATCAACTAGGTAAATATTCACAGACTTTAAAAATCTTTCTTTGTTTTAATATATAAGAAACTATGAATACGATTATCACTTCATGTTTGAATTTTTTCTATATTAGCTCATAGAGAACTAGCTCATTCTTTTTCACACATAAAATATTACCTGTATAGATAGAATAGAATTTATGTTACCAGCATTCCATAAATGAACCCTTGTTTTACCAGTTTTGGACTCATAAAAACTCTATAGTCATCGTTAATGTACATAAGCATTTGTACACATATAGGAGAATATCCTTATGAGAAGTTACTAGATGCAAAATGATTGAGTCTGAGGGTACAGGTACTTTTAACTTGGAGAGATATCGCCAAATTCTCCATACCCCCAAAATAAAACAAGACCGTGGCACTGATTTACATCCTACCGAGAGTGTATAAAAGTGATTTTTTTTCTCACCCTCTTACCAATTCTAGATCTTATCAACCTTTTAACCACATAATTAAATTGTCTGCTTCTTTAAGAGAGGCCATGTATTATCCATCTTTTGTCTCCTCTGTTGCTTGGTACATAGAAAGTGTTCAGTGTTTTATTTAATTTCTTTTTATTTTTATAATTGAATGTGATAGTATTTAAGCCGGGCCCTGAGTGATAGTAGGTTTGGGGTATTTAAAAAAGGCAGGGAATTCCTGGTATCAACAGAGGCATCAAAGTCAGGAGCAGGAGGGAGTAAACTGGGTTTGTCTAAACAGTAAACAGATCTTTTTGCCTGCAGGTGTAAGAGTAGCAGAGGATAAGTAATGGAGGAGAAGGTTATGATCATTTTCTCGTGGCTCTTGAATGTGGGCTGACGAGTTGTTTTACTACTTCAGAAAAAGCAGTCAGCTGGGAAGCAGGAGACAAATTCTCCTCCTGATTTTGTTACTACCTGACCCTAGGCTGGTATTTGCATCTCTAGGACTGAATTTCCTCATCTCTAAAATGAAGAGCTCCCTTTGTTCATTCTTTCTTTCCATCAATATTTGTACACCTGCCAAGGTGCGCCAGTCTATTAGTAGCTCTGGATACAACAATGAATAAGGTTACCTGGTTCCTAATTCTCTCTGAACAAATGCTATCATGGAAAATAGGGACCAAGTGAAGAGATCATTACAGTATTGTGGGAAGTTCTCCAAATGGAGACATATAAGGATACCTGGGTACCATTAGTTGCAGCACCTCACCAGCATAGTATAAACTGATCTGCTCAAGCTTCCTGGAGGAAAGGACAGCTAAAATTATCTCAGGGGTCAGATGTGTTTTCCAGATCACTGATGAAATGCTGTTACCTGGCTTGGCACGAAGCAGGGTATCTTTGGATGCCTGTGAGCAAAAGTGGCGTGACCATTCATTTATAAAGTAACGGTAACGTTCTACAAATAATTGGCAGTAAATTTTGCTTTCCTTAACTGATTTCACATTAGCAACCTTATAAAAATGAAGCACTTGTTCTAATCCAGTCTTGTAAGTACTGGTAGATGTTACTTTTTAAGAGATTTTCATTTGCAAAGGAGGCCAGATGCTTTTCTTCACTTCCCAGTGCCTCATCCCTGGGGGAATTCTCCATCTTGGGAGAGCAGCCTCCAATCTTATCTGTTACTTTTTACTCATGAGGTTTCCTTGTAACACTTTGTGCTAATCAATTGGAAGTATTCATGGTAATGAATTTGCACAAATGGCCTCATTAGCTGAAGTTTTTATCTTTCTTGAGGTTTTGAATGTTTTACTTCGTTCATGCAAATGAGTCAGCAGGAAGAATTCAGATCTATCTTGGTCTGTGGTTTATCTTCTGCTTTTCTGAAGAGAAAAATCTGCTCTGCTCGCCCTAAGGAACTGATCTCAAATAATGCATGTTGTAAATAACTTGGTCATCTGTCCAGTGGAATATGCGGATCTAACTTCGTTTTGTAAAATTGTGGATTTTCAAATAGTAATTATTATTTTAATTTTTATCAATGTGATTCATATACACGGTAAAAATAATGATGATAAAAATGCTCCTAAGAAGAACAACAACAATAAAAATATTAAGTATTTCTCCAGCTTCTACTACAACTTTCTATGCAGATTTTCTCAGGGTTTTCTTTTTTTTCTTGAATTCCCATTAGATGTGGGCTCTGTAGGGTTAATCTTTAATTTTTTAAATCTTTTCATCTATTGTTCTACCTTTGGCTTATTTTTGATTTTTTTTTTATTTTGAGGATATTTTCTCAAATTTGTCTTTAAAATTTTCAACTACTTTCTGTGTGTATGCTTTCATACTTATAATTTCTCAGAGCTTTTATTTTACATTTGAATATTCCATTTTAACAACATCTTCTAATTTTATACGTGAATATGTTCTGTTATCGATCATGGAAATTAATTTTTTTTCTATTCCCTGCACTGCTTCTGTTTCCTCTGCATTTCCTGTGTGTGAGTCGGGGGTGTGTGTGTGTGTATACTTTGTTTCTGTTTAGGCCTCTGTCTTCCTTGTTGGAAGGTTTTCTCAAATGTTTCATGATCGTCAGCTTTAAATTCATTTTCAAGAGTAAATCACGAAAAAGCTAATTTGATGCCTGGTGTGAATGGTGGTAGGATCAGCACTGGAGGGTGGTAAGACTGAGAGCTATTTTTCGTTAGAAAACTGTGACATTAAGGACTGCAGGTCTTATTCTGGGGCTTTCAGATGTTGTTGAGAGGCATCCTTTAATCTTCTTTCTGGTGGCTGTAACACAGATTGCTCATTTCTTCAGCACTGTCCAATAGAACTGTCTGTCCTCTGATAATGGGCATGTCCTATACCTTTGTGCTATCTAGTGCAGTAACTGCTGGCCACATGTAGCTATTGAGCACTTGGAAGGGAGCTAATGCAATTGAGGAACTGAGTTTTTATTTTATTTAATTTCAATAGCTGTATCTGGCTAGTGGCTACCATATTGGACAGCACAGTTCTAGATGTTGGGAGGAAGAAGGGGGGTGGCAAATTTCACCAGTTATTTTACTGACCTCTACGAAACTACTGTTTGAATTAGTCCACCCCCAGTGACTACTGTATTTGATATCTTCTGGTCTTGAACATTTTCAAAGGATATACCTCTGGCTTCCCATCGTGCTCAATCAAGCATAAGCATGAAATAGGAAATAGAGGTGGGACCTGTGGGTCTAACCACTCCTTATAAAGTACCTACTACTTTTATAGCCCTAAGTGTCACCCCAAAGTTACTTGGAGTCCCAAATTCCTGATGCTGGCTGTGACTCTGAGGGGTAAATCAGATTGACATTTTTTGTTCTCTCTCTCTTTTGAAGTCTCTAGACGTCATCTTTTTTCACTTTGTTCCATGTTTATGATACAGGGACGTTATTTTCATCTCATACAGAGATTTTGATTCTGGTTCTTGTGTTCATTGATTCTTTTCAGATGACAAATCAGAGAAAGAGGAAGGAGTTTATTTATCCTCCATCTTATAATAGAGTTGCTTAATCTTCCATTTGAATATGTTGTGATTCTGTAAAATAATGATTTGTAGTTTGTCTTCAAATATTCAATTTAGAAATTGTGCCCACCACTTGAGAAATTCAAATTTCTTAAGAATTTAGTATCTCTATTCTTAAAAACTTGATCATTTAGCAGTTTGTTACACTAGAATTCATAGTGTTAATCCAGACCTGTCCAAAACAATAATCCACATTTGGTTAGAAAATTTTATTTGATTACCATGTTTTTATTTTTCCTTTAAAAAAAAGCAGTAAAGTAAATGATTGAGACATCTTCATAGTATATTTTATGAGTAAATATAGTTTAGTTTATTATGAAGTTAATATTTTAAAATTTTACATTAAAAATAAAAATAAGGCGTATTGGATCCAATAACTTGCCCTTTTAAGAATTGGCATATTTTATTGATATAATGGATTGTATATAACTGATACTAGGTGATACGATTGACTGACTATATCGTCTTGAAGAAAAAATCAAAATCAGGTTAGAAGGCTTTATTTGCAAATTTAAAAAAATGGAAAAATACATGGGTATAAATCAAAATAGATATGCTCTACTGTTGGAAATAAAAAAACATCCTTAGACTACTCTACTCTTGTCTTTCAACTAAAGTACTTTTTGGTCAGCCTTAAATATTTGCTCTACTTACCCTGTGACTTTAAGTAAGTACCCTCTCTGAACATCATTTTCCTCATCTGTTAAACGGGAATACACCAAACTTGAAATGTGGACGATGGATCAGCCTTACAGTCAGCCAAAGGCCTAGCACAAGGTAGATCCTCAGTCTATTCTGTTCCAGTTCTATTCTAGGCTATTCTAGTTCACTTGGAGAAATTGTCTCCTATGCAAACCCTGCAGGAAATATATAGGCAACTTAGGGAAAACTTTGGTTTAAAAAAGTGTAAAATGCAAACTCTTCATGTTTAATGATTTTATCTTTTGATACCACACGTAACTCACCCGTTGAACAAATAATGTGTTCAGTATTTGGCATTTACAAGTGCTATACTTATCCCGCCAAGAATCCTTTCCAGAATCCGTTTTCAACTTTCTCATTCTTATATGTGCAATAACAGTATTCCAACCAAATCTATAAAATGGCTTGCCTTCCATTTGCTATAAGTAGGCTGGATATTTGTCTGTAAACAGTAGAGCCAATCTCATCAGGAACCAGCATTTACTTTTCAGTGACCTCGTGTAGAAGAGTTTATATGTGACCCCAGATTCGCAGCAAACGAGTTGAAGTTCATTTGGAAATCACTATCTTTTTCAGTGGAATTCTCTTCAGCCATTTTTATAAATACAACACTGGAAATAGTTTTAAATATGGCGGGTAGACTCAAGGACGCTTTGTTCCATTCAGGTCAGCCATGTAGATAGTCCTTATTTAAGATTTCTCTGAACATTGGAGAACATAGTGAACTTGTCTGGAATCATTAAAGAAGTTGAATAAATAACATATAGTTTTGAAATTGGATAGATCTCTATTTGTCTGAGAGGCCAGGAGAAACTCTGGCAACATTGGGTATTTTCTATTAGAAATTCGCATTCACTTTTTGAGTCCCCAAATAATTATTTGCTAAATCATATTTCCTAATTTGTGCTTTAAACTAACGTACATAAGGTCATATAGTCGTAAATTCACTAAAGGCATAAATAATGCTTGAGACGTTTTTCTTTCAGGATCCAACTCAACAGAAATTATTTGAGACTCTAATTTCTTTTGTATTCAGTTTTGAGCAATGACATTGCTCCACTGTGATTAAGTCCAATTATAGTATTTGGTCCCGTTATATTGTTTATTCATATAAATGATCCAATTGGGAAAATGCTATATAGTGCTTGCCAGCTCTTTCTCCTAAGTTTCCTTCTTAATGACCAAGCTTAAAATGCTTCAATGTTTTCTAAAATTATTATTGTGGATTTTTCTCCCATTACACTAAAAGCTATGTGTATGTGGTTCTCTTCTATTGTCATCCTTACCTTTTTGAAGCACTATTTTAAATCTAGAGTTCTTTGAAAATAATTTAGAAATGAGATGTGTGTCCATAATTTTGTCCATATAAATATTAAGCTAAATATATCCTTATATATATATTAAGTTTGAAAAGGATGAAAAAACTTCAGCACTTATTTCCAAGATTACTTTCTCTAAGACTCTTGGTTATCTTCTGTTGTAAATAGTTCAGCCCCATACGAGTTATAAATGTATTTGCTAATAAGTGTTCTATGAAGTAGTAATAGGCTTTTTTTAAGGTGGCAGGTGAATCAGTAGATATCTTGTTAATTCCATTGAATTCTTGCTTTTTGCAAGCTTAACTATCCTTCCAGTTCACCTTCTGTTTTTCATCACTCATCAAGTGTTTCCTGGATCATTGTTCAGACATATCTTAGGTTTCTGTGTCTTCTTTCTTTCCAATTCAGCCATCTCTCCACATGAATGTTGGATTAAAGTTCTAACGGCTGTCTATGATATTTCCCACCCATTCAAAAACACATTCAAAGTCTTTGGTGAGCTCATCTTAAAACAAGCTTCCTAGGTTTATCACCCACTCCTACCCAATACTCCAGATAAATCACAAAATGCTCAGTTGGCTGGAAATGCTTTGCTACCTCCCTGCCTTTTCCATTCCATCCATTTTCATGTGTAGTTGCCTTGTCTCGTGTGCCACTCATCGCTTCTTCCATTTTTATGGCCGACGCAGCTCTCAAGTCTAAGCCTTTATATGCCATTCTCCGCTGAAATCTTCCTTCTTTCCTCCTTCAGAAATCACTCTCATTTTCTCTCTTTCTCCCTTCTGAACTCCTATGCCATTTTATTAATATGTTGTTTGTTTCTCTGTGGGCATTCTGTGTATAAGTTTTATTGGAGTAATGTCTCATTTTTCTTTATATTCTTTTTTCTTTTTTTAATAACAGTTTCTAGCTCACATAAGTTGAATACAGCTGAAGGAATTGTGCTTATTCTATTTAATAAATATCAATGAGTGTGAATTGCAGGACTTCCTGAGTCACATGATAACACTACTTGAAAATCATCTCTATGAGTGTTCCCACTAGAAAAGAAAAGAAAACCACTAATTAATTAGGTTATAAATTATAACTAGTTGATTAAACCTTGAACTGAAACATAGCTTCATTTTTAAAGCAAACTTATTTAATTAAAATGCCTTATTTTTTTGGTCAATCATCAGTATTTTTTAAAAAATGTACAAATACACCACTGTTGGCTATGATTTTATCCAGCACCAAGATTACTGGCATAATTTAACACCCAGCAAAACATAGGGAAAGTCAGCATAACTATTTTGAAAGTAAAACTTGCAGCTGCTCAGCGTACATTAGCAGAGGGATGTGTTCTTAGGCTAAATTAGTTGTTTTCAGGTGTGGAAGTGGAGGGGGAGGTATGTAATAAAGTGATAGCCTCTTTTCCCCTCCATCATTAACCTGCTCTATATCTCTTACTTTACTAATGAGGAGCAAAGAAAAGGTGAGGGTAACAAGGACTCAGATCCCCAGGAGCATGGACGGAAATTAAAACTACTTGCAGAAGCAGCTCTGATTATCTTGTACCCCAGGCTTCCATTTCCTTCTAGCATCACCGCAAAAAATCAGAGGATGTTTGACCAATGAAAAGTTGGTCCTCTGACTGTATTGCACAGCTTGTAGAGTATTTGAAGACTAGGAATCTCTGAAGAATAGTAAGTCCCCACTCTTAGAAGGCTCCCCAGCTCTGTAAACTGAAGTGTGGCTTGTGACCTTTTAATCTTATCTTTGCTTTGTAATTTTATTTATCCTTTTAATTTTGTTATAAAATTACTGAAGTGTTTGGAAGTAAATTACTCTCAAATTACCCTTCCTTCTTGCAGCTGCTAAAACTGAGATTTAGAACTGCTTTGGATGACTTTCTTGTGTCGTCTTTTCTTTTAACTAGAAGATGATAGAGAAAGAGTTTCTATGAACCTTTGCAGCTAAACGTTCATTATGTTTCGGTCAAAGCTGTCAAATTGTGGGTTCTTAGGACCTGAAAAATAAAAATCCACTTACAGTGTGAAATTGCATTGATATCTATGCCTCTAGATTAATGCTTTTAGAAGAGACTCCATCTACAATTAGGTATTATGTGTGTTTTTGGTGGAAACCCACTGCAGAGTGAAGGATTGGAGGCTGATGTACAGCATACATTGGTATTCACAAAAGATCGCTCTAAGACTTTCATGCTTATCTCCTTTACTTTGTCTTTCTTGGTCCAGAAGGTTTATATCTGAAGACATGTTTAGTTTGCTTCACTGAGAGAGCTTTATCACTATTTCTGCTGCTCAAAAATCACTTCAGTTGCTGAAATGCGATTCGGCTGAGAACAATGTGATCCTCTAGAGCGAGCAAGTGCTGCTGCTGGCTGGATCACATCGAACAGAGTCCTGGGGTGGAAGAGAAAACTAAAGAAATTGGAAACTGAGGATTAGTTCATCCCAGTTTCTAGAGGTGCTCTGGTATTCAATATTGCTTATTGCTCACGTAGGTAACCCCATTTCCTGTTTTATGTATCTGTGGCTTCCTGTCTCCAAGTGTGTCAAAGTGAAGACCCCTGTGTGAATAGCAGGGCTTGGAGGATGAATCAAAGAACTGAACCAAGTTGGGAAGTCTCAGTGCTAAGCAGGTCTGCAATGATTGGCCACTATCGGCGTTTGTAGGGCCTGGGACAACAAAGAACTGAACTTATCAGTGTGCTGTATTCTTGTCCCTGGGAGAAATATTGGTTGGGGTCTGGGGTTGTGGCTGTTGGATGGAACCCACAGTAGCCCCCTGGCGTATGTGAAGGGTGATTAGCATGCCTTCCAGGGTTCCTTCTCCCAGTCTAAGTTTTATTAATACAAATGTATCTTTTTAAGCCTGGACTAGAGAGTGCTGCAACCACTTAACTGCTTACCGCCTGTTAAGAAAGGCTAGGACAGGCTGGCCCGGTGGTGCAGAACTTAAGTGCGCATGTTCCGCTTCTCAGCTGCCCAGGGTTTGCTGGTTGGGATCCCGGGTGCGGACATGGCACCGCTTGGCACACCATGCTGTGGTAGGCATGCCACATATAAAGTAGAGCAAGATGGGCACAGATGTTAGCTCAGGGCCAGGCTTCCTCAGCAAAAAGAGGAGGACTGGCAGTGGTTAGCTCAGGGCTAAACTTCCTCAAAAAAAAAAAAAAAAAGAAAGAAAGGTTGTGACATTTAATTAACTCTTGGTTTTAACTGTGGTAGCAAATTAGCAGTTTAATTTTGTACTGTATTGTTTGAGTATATGATGCATAGGTGTATATACATATGTCCATGCATTTTTTAAAATGTATATATCATTATGGCTCAATAGCTAATTGTGAAGGGCAGTTGTATCCTAGGTCATGGGCTTATTCTGCATCTTCTTTTTATGGGTCATGGCTTGAAGATCAGAATGACATTATAAATGAACATTTGATTAAACAGATTGAAAAGTTAGAAATAATTTGTTGGACATAAGGCAAGATAGAGGGAATCCTCTAATTTAGGATTGGCTTATGTTTTTCTCTAATTCTTATTCATGTCAAATATCACTAAGCTTAAAATTTCTAGTTACTGTGTCACGGCTGCTTAAAGGGTCTGGGGTGGATGCTGTCCATATCTACTCAGATCCTCTTCATCCCCTTGACGGTATCTGTGTGCCCCTCCCAGCTTTGATATACTACTGCTTCCAACACCTTTGAATCTTCTTCATAGGAGAATCATTGGGCTACTAGAGCTGCGTTGCCAACCCAGGCAGAGAACCAGAAGGCTCTGGAAGTTTAAGATGCCCTTGGAAGGTCCTTAGCAGCGATTGGCAGATGTGGGAATATGCAAGCCTAGCTCCCTTACAAACCGTGGCATAGCCTACACTCCAGACCCCCTTGTAGGATCAATCTGAAGTCACTCTCCACAAGCAGGGCCTGAAATCACACCAGTGATTTGCTGCCTCCCTCTCCCCTGTCCTGCTTCCTCCACAAGTTTACTGGTCTCTCCTAAGAGCATGTTATTAAAAATCACTTGTACAGTGTATCTTTATCTCAGAGTCTACTTCTGGGAAACCAGACCTAAGGCAGGGCTTATCTAAAACAGAGGTACAGACTTCATCTGTTAGTCAGCTCTGGTCCTAGTTGTCATTCCATGTTTTCACGAAGATGTTACAATCACGGCAAATCCAGAGGACAAGTAAGTGCACACTGTAAAGTAACTGAATGCTCTTGGCAGTTCTGGCTTGAAGTATCACACAGAAACCCCTATGGCTTTAACTGATAAAAAGAACAACTTTTGGGGATTGTGTGAATGAACCTACCCCATCATGCAAAAGCCCTATCTGCTTGAGTTGCTTCTTATCTTCCATTCCCAGTGTTCTTCTGGGACAGCAACTCTAGTGAAAAGCAACTCCTTGGAGGTGTGCTGCTTTAACTATTTCTTGTCCACTCCCCTGCAGGTTAAGCTCTCGACTGGCAAGCCAGGATTTAGACAGTAAGCAGCAGAGGGGGTAGATCTTCGTGGCAGGATAAACCCATCACAAAGCCTGTTGGCTCTGGCCAGTGCCCTGGCTCTTTTCTTTTGTTTTCTCCTTTAGAGCCTCTTTTTATCCTCTTTTTCTACAGTTTTTTGGGATTAGCTTATCTTTCGGCCCCTCTCTTTTCATTGCCAATGGTTTCAAAATACATTTTCCTTCCTGTTGTCCATTGTAATTTTAAACCAAGTCTATCGTATATTCCTAGGGACCCAGGATTAAAAATAAGCCCTTTTCAAGTTTTTAAAATGCATTGTGTATACGTGTGTGTGTGTGTGTGCACGCGCACACATATTTTTGGAGTGGAGTGGGGTAGTATTTAGAAAAAAAGATGGACTACTAATACTAAAAGCAAGAGGTGGCAAGAAGGCTCTGCTCTACTTAGCTGCCCTTTCCCATCCTTCTCTTTTTCAATTAAACTCAGAGAAAAGAGGGAACTTTTCCCACAAAGGATAGAGTAAGAGTTATTTACATTTCAGAAGTTGTTTTAGATGCTTTGGCCCAGAGCTAGGTCTAATCCAAGGGTGAAGAGAGCAAGGCAAAAGATTTGTCTGGGAAGTGAGGTGGTGGAAGGGGAACCATAAACATTGCTAAGAACGCCATCGTTGGAGCTAGCCGGGGGATAAGGCAGAGTGGAGAAAAACCAGACCTTTGATCATCACACTCCCACACTAGCCCACCAGTCCTTCCTTTAAAGAGAGGTAACCAGAGTCCCCACTGCAAAACAAGAAGTGGAATTGGGTTAAGATATCTCAAGCAGGGCTAGTTGGGAGTAGCCAGAAAAGATGGGAGAGCAGAAGCATGCTATCCCTACTCAGCAACAGGGGGAAGAGGCATTCTGGGAGCCAGGGCTGTTATTCTCTGGTGGCTGTACGTGTGCAGGGAACACTCTGAGGTCATTCAAAGCTCTGCCATACATGGTGTCATTTCACGGTCAGTCGGGAGCTTGCTCTGCAGGCCATATTTCAGCCCTCGTCATCCCTTAGCCAGAGTAGGGAATAGAGCACGTTAAGAAAAGGGCCTGCCTAAGAGATCCACCTTTTCATTTGATATAGATCAACGAATGGCTTTATGTTCTAGGATGCTTTCCCCTGTTGAAGTTTTGTACTCTGATCGACAGATTCTAACTGCTTTCTACTTAGAAGAAAATGGAATACGTTTTACTCTTGAAAAGTATCTGTTGCTGGGATTCGAAATCTTAAAATAGGAGTTGCCGTTCTTTTCACATCCAAAAGATTTGATTCGAGAGCAGGAGTTTAAGCAAACCAAAGTTTACTGCAGAAAGATTTTCTTTTTAAGTTTTTCTTTTTCTCCCAAAGAGCAGAAAATTGCACATGATGCAATAATTGTTTTTTGCCATGAAGACAAAGTTATGAAGGAGGTAAGGCTTTATGAGAAAACAGAAATCCTGTTGTAGAGGACAAAGTTGGAAGAGGGGAAAACAAGGCACATGAATATATTGCCATCTATGGCAGTCATTAACTTGTTTCTCTTGATGTCTGTTTATAATTTTAAAAGTGGTATCCTTTCATAAGGACACTGAATTGTAATAGATAAATGTCTATTTATTTTTAAAGATTTTTAAAATTTTTCCTTTTTCTCCCCAAAGCCTCCCAGCACACAATTGCTTGTATTTTAGATGTGGGTCCCTCTAGTTGTGGCATGTGAGATGCCACCTCAATGTGGCCCAACCAGCGGTGCCATGTCTGTGCCCAGGATCCGAGCCAGCGAAACACTGAGCCGCCAAAGCAGAGTGTGCGAACTTAACCACTCGTCCACAGGGCCAGCCCCAATAAATGTCTATTTATTGGACATTTGAATAAGGAAATAGAGATTGGAATAGAAACTGGAATAGAGATGGAATGCTGGAGAATGGTATCGTTTAAGAGATGAGCAGAAGAATAGGATCTTGAAATAGAAGCAGCAAGAGTTTGGAAACCGAGCAGGAAATCTACATGAGGGGTTCATTTCCCTCAGATAAGACAAGAAAACTACTAACAATCATAAGTTATGAGAATTTCTTATGTGCCAGAAAATATGCTAATTAAGTCCTTTGCAAATTTCCTACAACTTACCTGTATGTCACTTTATCTTAATTATAAATACACAGCCTTAAAGAGGTTAATTAACTTGTGTAACGTCTCACCACTATGTAAGAATTACAAGTTGATACTACAAGGAGTATCAGGCTGAGCAGCTGGTAAAGATAAATAGTAATAATCAAAAGAACTAAGAATTTAGATGCTTGGTTGATCTATGGTGGGAATTTTAAGAAAAAATGTGATGGAAGTATAATGGAACAACAGAGGCATGAAAGCCGTTGATACGAAAGTTTTTAGGCTAGAGTTGGAGAAGGAATTACAACCCTAGAAAGAATTAGGGTTCTGAAGGAAGTTAGAAACGGAATACAGTGAGAAAAAAATGGGGTAGAACTTGAAGTTCGTGGACAGAGTGAATGACACATTTAAGATTTCAGAGGCAGGGAAGGTCCTGGTAAATGAAGGTTCAGGGTGTGACCCTAAGACTTGGTTAATGCACACTAAATTTATTGTGTGTGTGTTTTCTCTATATGAGGACAATGTAGTAAACATTTATGAGTACCTAGTAAGTTAATTTATGTTCATATCGGACTTAATATGTTGGCTTTTAAAACTAAACATTGATTATCATAGTATTTAATCATGTAATCAACTCATTAGAGGTAAGTCTGAGTGAATAATGATTTTGGAACTCTATTAAATTTGTTTCACTCTGTACTATCTCAATAACCATTCAGTGATTCCCCACCCCCACAAGAAGTATTTAATATAGAAACAAATAGATTCTTCATTTCCTTTTGGTTAGAGAAAAGAGAACATTGTAAAACAGCTTTGTTTATTGAGAAGGCAAAGGGTCACTTGTGAAAAAAGAGAAATTTATAATCTAGAATTTCAATTTATTACCATTTAATTCAAAGAAAGTCTGAAGAAACTCAAGAAACAGTTTTTGTTTTTTTGCATTGCCATGTCTGTCTAGCATGTGAGTTTAAGATGCTATATATATATTTAAAATTTTAGTTTACTTTCTAAAAAGTATAATGGAGTTGAGATTCATTTAAATATTTTTGTTCTTTGGTTTTCTCCTTGGTTAGATAGAGAGAGGTAGACGTTCTAGAGCTTGGAGGGGCTCCAGCACAATATTGCTGCTGCTGCTTCTCCTCCCCCCTCCTCTCCCGCTGCCAAATGAAGAAAAAGGAGGAGAAACAGAAGAAGTAATCACTGCCTCCACTAACTTAAATTACCTTACATTCCTAGTAGTACGTGCTATTTTTCAGTAACTCTCCAGGATAAAACGTCAGTAAGTAAAAGCAGTGTAATTCATTTTTTCGTGGTTCTTTTTTTGTAACAAATGTAACTTCATAAACATTTCATAAACTCTCTTTTGCTTTTCCTAATGATATGTTTGATGTCTACAAAAATATGTGCTATATATATAAAGTATAAAGCACAATGTAGTGTAAACATCATGTACCTCCTCTCCAGTTTCAGAAACTGGACATTATCTTTAACTTTTAAAATAATTTGGAGGCAGCCCTGATGGTCAAAGTTCGGCACTCACCACTGAGACGGCCAGGGTTCCCTTCCTGGTCTCAGAACCGCACCACCTGTCTGTCAGTAGCCATGCTGTGGTGGTGGCTCACATAGAAGAACTAGAACAACTTACAACTAGGATATACAACCAGGCACCAGGGCTTTGGGGAGGAAAAAAAAAAAGAGGAATATTGGCAACAGATGTTAGCTCAGAGTGAATCTTCCCCTGCAAAAAACCCCAAATTTTTTCTTCAACACTTCCCCGAATTTGCTCAACCCCTCTCCCTGATTTATTTTTCTTTATCACTCTTATGATTATTTGAATGGTATACACTTGTCATTTATTTTATGGTGTATCTCCTCCACTATAACATAAGCATAATGAAGAGAAGGGTTTTTGTCTGTTTTGTTTACTGTTGGAACCCTAGCACCTAGAAAATGCCTGGCACATAATCAGCACTCACTAATACATATTGAATGAGTGGATGAATGAGCATATCACATTTCAAAAATGGATCTCTTAATGGGCTTCAGACCTTTTTCATTGGTCTATTTCTTTTTCTCTAGGTGAGTACTATTATCTTAATTTATAGCTTTATAATAAAGTTTGATATCTGATAGTACATGCCCTCTCTATGTTCTCATTCTTTAAGGGTGGTTTGTTCATTCTTGATAATTTCCTCTCCTGTGTCAATTTTAAAATTATCTTGTCAGCTCCCATGAGAAACCCCACTGCCATTTGATTCACATTGTATTGACTCTATAGTTTGATTTGGAAAGATCAAAGAGACTTTTATTATTTTGAGTCTTTCTATCCATAAATATGATATATCTCTCATTTATTTAGTTCTTCTTTAATGTCTTTCAATATATTTTAAAAATTATCTCTATAAGGTTCTGCACTATTTGACAAATTCTTATTATTTTTGCAGACATAGTTAAGTTATTCATATATTCTTCAATTAAATCAGGATGTCCTTATCTTTAACCAAACATAGACACTGTGCATTCTAAAAATTAAACCATAAAATATCATAGATTTCTGAATAAAGGTAAAATTTTGAAAGAAGCCAGTTATTGTAATTCATCAGAAAATTTCCAGTTAGCTAAGAGATCAAAATCTAAAAAGAAGAACCTAATTAAAATGACTGAGAAGGCTTAAGAAGAAAAACACTTTGCTCTTAACTTGCAACTTTTCTCCCACTGTAAAGCCTTCTATGACCCATCCTCAACAAAATTCGTTAGTTTCTCCCTTGTGTTTCTCACTATGACCCTTTTTTATAGCAACTATCATAATATTGTCTGGGGCTGTGGTTATCTCTACATACTCTGTCTTCCCCACTGGATTGCACATTCATTGAGACGAGAAACTTTATCTTGTCTTTATGTCACCAGACTCCGTCACAGTGCCTGCCAGGCAGACTATCGGCACTGTAAGCTTTTAGGCATTAAAATTGGGCATCCAAAGGAGATAATAGAATATACTCTTGATAAATCCTTCAAAAATTGCACAGAAATTGGCCTGTATGATAATTCCTTCCCTCTGGATCCCTTCTCCCCTTAGATACTAGTGTTCCATTCTCTCCTATTTCTCCGCCATCTCTCATCTCTTCTGGCCGCTTTGTTGGATCTTTTCCCTCCACCCTCCCCAGAAACATCAGTGCTCACCCAGGAATCTCTTTGTAGTCTCCTCTGTTCTCACTTACTCAAAAGTCTATTCCATATCATTTACTTCTATGTCCCCAGTGGCACCAAGAATTATTAAATTTGTATCTTCAACACCAAACACACTTTTAAACTCCTGGGACTTATTTCTAATTTCCTACATATCTGCTACATATCTGATATAAAGTCTGCTGTTAGCACGCAAAATTTAACATGTTCCCAAAAATGAACTCACGAATTCCTTTACCTACACACACACCTTTCTGAAACTTGCCACTTTTCTTTTATTCCTGTGATGGTTAATGTTGTCACTGTCCATTCAGTTATCCAGATGAGAAGAATCAGTCTTCCTTGGGCCTTAGTTCAAGTAGATAATGCTGCCTTAAAAGCCTGTCTCCAAAAAAATCTCCCCAACCTCGCCCTCAATCTGCCGGTTGTACTGGCTGAATTATGACCCTTATTTTTCAGCTGGACTACTGCAGCCGCCTCCTGATTTGTCTTCCTGACTCCAGATTGATTTTCTCCCTTCAGGTTCTTGTCTAAATTATTTTTCTAAAAATACCACTATTGTCACCTATGCTTTTGAGTTGACTGTTTTCTTATAGCTTAACATTGCTCAAAGGACAAAAGTCCAAACTCATTAACATAGCACACTCGTTATGTACATATATGCCCCAATTTACCTCGCCATATTCGTGTCTTCCACTCACACTGTTCTCCATTCATACCTAAATTTTAAATGTTTACTGACAGCATCACAGTCTTTTATATCTTTACATGGGCTATTTCTATTGTAATTGTCATTTCCATCTAAATAATTCCTACTCATTAGGAATTATTAGCCCAAATACAGTCATTCATATGATGTCTTCCAGGACATCCCCACACTGAGTAACTGCCTCCTCTCCTCTGCTTCCATGACACTTTACTCCTATCTTTATTTCAACACTTGCCAGTTGAACTAAAATTTATTTATGTTTCTCTAACTTTAATTATTCTAAGTTTCTTTCTGGAGATGAGAGCCATTTGTTTTGCAGTCTTCTGTCTGCTCAGCAGTTAGATTACGTATCCGTCCTCGGACGAAAATCCACAGAGATCCAGAAAACAATCCGTTCACTTCACAGGACCTCCTTCCCTCTCAACACTGATCGAATGCCCTTCTTCTTGCCGAGCCTACATGTTCAGTTTACCTGTTCAGGTTCTTCCTTAAAACCTTATTAAACTGATCAACCCTCCCAATTTGTCTTTAATTCATTGCTTTAAATTTGTTATCATATTAACTAATCTCTCAACAATGAATACAGAATATTTTTTAATAGTTCTATACTTCAGGCATCATCTTAAGCCTTGGAAAAACAGCATAGAAGTTTTTTTTGTTTTTTTTTTTAAGATTGGCACCTGAGCTAACATCTGGTGCCAATCTTCTTCTTTTTTTTTAATCCTTCTTCTTCTCCCCAGAGCTCCCCAGTACATAGTTGTATATTCTAGTTGGTCCTCTGGTTGTGCTATGTGGGACACCGCCTCAGCGTGGCCTGAGGAGCGATGCCGTGTCTGCGCCCCAGATCCGAACCAGCCAAACTCTGGGCCACCCAAGTGGAGCACATGAACTTAACCACTTGGCTACGGGGCCGGCCCCAGGAGTTATTATTTCTCCCGCTTATTTGGCCCTCAATATCTGAGGTTGATGATGTCTGAAAACCACAATACCCTTATGGATCCTGAGCATGCCTAGCTCTGTTTCAAGTGCTTTGCATATATTATCTCCTTTAATCCTCCCAATACTGTTTCCCAAGGTTGAAAAATTAGTAGGTAACCATTCCCAAATGTAAATCCATGCCTATCCAGCACAAGATTTGCGTTCCAGGATACCTTATTTTTTTAGGCCAATCTCATCACTCCATTTTCCAGTGCTCAGCTATCCCCTTCACTACCTTTTTGAACTCTACATTGTCTTTATTTTATTCCTGGGTGGATTTATACGATAAAGTGCAAATGGTTACAGGAACCCTTGCCAAGCCATGTCATGCAGTGTTTCCTGTTTAATGGTTGGGAATTGTTTGAACTTCAGCTTAGCAGCCTGACACCTAATCTGTGATGTGTTTTACTTAAGAGTTAATATTGCCATCCCAGAGCTGCTCAAGCAGCCAGATTATTTTGCCAGGTAATTAGCGGAAGTCGTTAGCACTAGTATATTTTCTTCATTGTTATTGCCTTTTTTATGTTTGCTTTTCTTTAGCCAAGGATTCTTTACAAAATGCAAATTATCAAGAAAGATTTTTAGAAAGTTCACTTAAAATACAAATAAATTCATCAACAGAGGAAGGGTGAAAATGTAATTTTTAACTATCACATAATTATTTCCATGTTGGAAGGAGTTACATATTCTAAGAAGTAGGGAAAAGCAACTTTCACTGAGTTCCCAGAAGATTTAAGAGGAAGTGACATGATCCTAAATCTTGTTCTCGAGGTTAAAATATTGTTTAGCAAGGCGATTATTTAAATGGGGTAATTTTTCTGATCAAATACAAGCAACGATAACCCTTTACCTGCAAACTACAATTTACTGATAGGAAATATCAGATATTTTAAATTAATGTGTATTTGTAGGAGCCAAGGTTACCTTTCTTCAGATTTGTGATTTAAAACGCATTTAGAAACAACTTCTAGTTTTATTTCAAAAGGAGACAAAGATCATGCAAATACAATTCCTTTTCTCCCAAGATTTCCTTGAGATAAATCTAAAGAAATACAAAAGGGGACATGGCTGCAAAAGAACAAAGGTGTTTTGAGTCAGCAGCAGATGAAGGTTTAAGCATTTCTGGAAGCCGGGTGGTGAAGGAAGTGCACAGGAGAAGAAAGTGGAGAACAGTGTGAAGTCAGAACCTTGGAGAACGTCTGGAATTAGGTTCTGCAGGTGTAATGGTGAGTGAATAAAGCAGAAGCATGAGACTGGTGGGACTAGAAACATGGGGATTGATTGAGAAGAGGAAAATTTGTTTTAAATTCAGGGAAAAAAACGCATTAAGAGAAAAAAAGGGCAAAAAGAAACAATAGAAAAGTAGGGTTTATATACATAACAGTCAAAAGTAAGACAGTTCAAGCAATTGATGGATTATTATAATAAGAAAGTAGAAGCTACTTTGCTCGAAGATTAAAAAAAAAAAATTCTTTTGAATGGGCCAAGATTTGTAGCATTGGAACCACAGAGAAATAAATCAAATCCTATCATATCACCCGGTCAGCAGACAAAAGTACTGATGAAGTCAAAACAATGATAATGTTTTTTATTAGCTTTTAAATTTTCTAGTCATCTTTGAACAAAGCCTAAAAGAATGGGTTGTAGTTAAAGGAAAAAATGTTTCCGTTAGAAAACTTTGAACGTTTAAAAGTCTAAGTGTAGTTGAGAAAATTTGGAAATTGGAAACTGAGGGAGAAGAGATATAAGAAAATGAATAACTTCAAGCAGGGAATTTGACATCCTGACTCAAGTTAATGGAACCAAACATAAAAGTGGAGCCATATTAGGTATAGTTGTAAAATATCAGAATATTCAAATTAATAAAACTTCAAAAAGCTGTGTAAAGGAATATACAAAGAAAGAAAAAGGAAGTGTGATGTTGTATACATGTTAATGTATTAGTGTCTAGAGATATAAATATGTTAGCATGTTATTTACAGCTATGATGTAAACTGGAAGAAAATAACAATACTAACACTGATTCCAATAATAGTAAACGTTTCAAGCATTTACCTCTGGGCTGAGAAAGTTAAGAGTGGGAAAATTTTGCTTTTCATCCGGAGCTCTTTTGTCCTATTGGGTTTGTTACCGTGTGTGCATTATTTGATTTTAGAAAGACAAAAGTAGAAAAGAATTATAGCACAATGTATTCCGAGAGTCCCTGTGGAAGAAGACATGAAGTGCATGGGAAATACAAAATGTACAAGGTAGTGTTCCAACCAACAAAATAATCTCTTAAATCAGTTGTTCTCAATGTACTTGCTCGTGGGAATCCAGCTGAGATGTGCAAACCCCTTTGGGCCGTGCGAAAAGTGGTTTGAGTGGTTATGGTTTATATTTGAGTTTATACAGCTATGCTGTAGTTTCTACACAGTGAGCCGCCAATGGTCCGACAGCACTGGATTTGGCGTTTTTCAAAAATTTATACATGTGTTTCTATATGGTCGACACTAAAAGTGTTTAAAATACAACCAACATGTAACTGTACCTTCATGGTTAAGAGGGGTTTTAGGTATTGGGTTACCTTCACTTTGGGTTCAGATGAATTTGATCTTTTGGATTTCTGGGAGTACCAGATAACCTCGGCTCCATCCTTCCTTGACCTCCACAGTTGAGAACATCTTGCTGACCACTTGACCTTCATTACGTCTGATTCAAGCTTCTAACTACAGTTCGACTTTACATTAGTTTCTTTACCTGAAGTCCTTAAAAAAGGTCCAAAAGTGGAAAACAGTCAGAGTAGAGAAAGATATAAAGAGAAGTGAAGCAGTGCTTTAGCAACACTTCGGGGATTAAAATAGCCCACAATGTAATAAAAGCAAGTCAGTCAACTGTTAGAAATACTTTATAATAGCCCTCGCTTATTTCAAGCTGTTCTGGTTTACTTTTCTTCATCAGTTTTTTTTTTTAAATGTCTGTGTGTTTCTGCCTGTGATTTGCCAATTCCCAAGAACCCCAAATTCAGATCCAGTTATTAAATTGAGTTCACAAGTTTGTTGAGCTGCTACACATAATTGAGAGTCAGTGTGATACGTAGGCAGAACACTGGACATTAATAAACTTGGGTTTAAATCTTGGAGCTACCTGATAATATATCAGTTTCCATGGCAAATCATTTGTCCTGGCTGTGCCTCAGTTTCCATTTCTGTAAAACGAGGATAATACCACATCCTTTATAGGATTATTTGTCTAAAACTCATTTATTGTTGGAATAGAAGACATTCGTTTCCTGGAAACATCTGGTTTAAACATTTTAATCATAGAAAGTTGATTCTATTACCGAAGTCTTAAGCAATACTCCTCAGCCATCCCCAGGGAGCCTTTTAAACATTGAACAAATTTGCCTTGTGTTGGCACTCTGGCTCTGTACCTTTAACAAGATGCCTGGTGATTCCTGGTGTACAGCCCGGGTTCAGAACGACTGCCTTAAATATATGGCAAGGCTTTCAAGAGACAGATTATTATTTTTACTTTTTAAACATACAGTTTATTTTGAATATTTATATCAAGGCCCCAAAACACAATCAGCCTCAGATGACAACGCAACTTTTCTACAAAATTGAATGACGTGGCGTCAACCAAGAATTATATCTTGGGCTACCTTTTTCTCTTTAAAATGATTGACACTTGGCTGGAGAGGTTGCTTTTGCATTTCTAATTACTTTTTTCAAAAATAAACTCTTCTTGAGCACTTTCTGTGCTCAGGCACTTGTTTTCAAAGATGAATAAAACTTACTACATCTTTTGAGATTTGGGGAGCAGAGAACTACAGCAGAATACTTAAGCGGCGGGTAGTGTATGACGTGATGCTGAGAATGCATAGGGTGTTTCGAGGAGGAGGAGGGGTGTTTGGACCTGCCTACTGAGAGGCTAGAGGGGAAGCTCTTGGAAAAAATAGCATTTGGAGGGATAGACAGAAATTATAGATGTTATTTATAAGTAATAAAGATCAAAGAAAGGAAAGACCCTCACAGAAGTAAAGGAGACGGTAAACCCTACTGGATTATGCTGGAATTGCCCGCAGATCTGTATTATTGGACTAAAAGAGTGGAGGCAAAGAGGAAGGTAAATGAATACAGAGATGTGGGCCTGGGCTAGTTCATGGAAGGCGATGTTTGCCAACGTAGAATGCGCCTTGTGACTTGAGTTCCACATCACTGGCTAAAAGAAACAGGTATATGGGCCACTTATAAGGGGTAGGGGAAATATTTGTGTAAATTCCTAAATGATTACTTCAGTGTAAGAAGAAGTAGAATATTTCAAGAAATTATCGAGTTTAGCCCAAACAGAGGAAATTGAGCCATGCCAAATTCCAAGCACTGAGAGATATTATATAGGGAATTGGTAGATAAATACTAGTACATAAATTGGTCCATAAATAATATGGATGCATGTGTAAACACACACAAATGTATATACGCACAGACATATATGCATATTTGCATTTTTAAAGAAAACATAAAAACAAGCAAGGATATTCTTACATGTTTAATTTCATATACGTGTGTTATCTTGGAATTTTCATGCTAGAAGAAGTCACATAGATTACCTACAGAGATGGAATTTGTGTAAAAAGAGCCATCCCATGCATCATTGTAATTCCTCAAAGGCATTAAATGATGATTTAAACAAACAAGCAAAAGAGCAAGAAAAAAAGTACAATGGAAAACATGTAGCCACAAATTTATGTCTTTTCTAATTTAACCAAACAAAATTAGGATAATTGCTTACAGAGCTCATCGATGTGCCATTGTTCAATTTTTCTATAGACTTCATAACTTTCACTTTGTGACATTTCAAAAATGCCTGAACTCAGTTATTTGCAGCCTTGCTCGTAAAGAGCTGCACTACTTTCAGTTCCATTCTCCTTGTGTCTATGTATGTTTCAATTCCTTGAACTAGTTTCTTCTTCCCAGACTCTTGAGGATTGCCAAACTCTTTGAGGCTAAAATTGATCATGTTAGGGAGAGGGTGGGCCAGGGATGGTCTCAGTGATTATTGATTGTTCACACCTTCCCTTTTAGCCACTAAGACAAGAAAACTGATTTTCATTTTTGTTTTTCTTTTATCCAAGAAACCCTAGAATTAGCACCTAAATAAAGTTTCACAGTGGTTTCTAGATTTTTATATTGTCCATTCCATTTGTTATTAGTTTGACTTGTGTGCCCTCAAAAAAGCTATGTTGAAGTCCTAACCCCCCATATATCAGAATGTGACCTTATTTGGAAATAGGCTCTTTACAGAGGTAATTAAGTTAAAATGAGTTCAAGAGACTGGTCCCTCATCCAAAATGACTGGTGTCCTTATAAAAAAGGGGAAATTTGGACACAAACACAGACCAAACAGGAAGAATATGATGTGAAGATGGGCGATTGGAATGATACATCTATAAACCAAAGACTGTTGGCAAAACACCAGAAGCTAGGAATAGGCAGGCAGGATTCTCCTTACCGGTTTTGGAGGAAGCATGGCGTTGCCAGCCCCTTGACTACAAACTTCGAGGCTCCTGAACTGTGAGGTAATGAATTTCTCTTATTTTACGCCACCAAGTTTGCAGTAGTTTGTCACAGCAGCCCCAGGAAATTAATATACGTTTAAAATATTAAAAAGGAAATATGAAAAGTAAATATGAAAATTAACATACGATTTTCACGTTTTAATTGTTTCAAGCCGTAAAAAAATAAATAAATCAAACAGTGCCATGATTTTGTAAAAGAAAGGAGTTTAACAACAGAAAAGTAGGAAGGACATAATTTCAGAATAAGAGAAATCTCTTTCAATTTAGCCTTTTGCTATTTATGTACAAAAGTGTATTGTCGTTACCTTTCTTTTCACCTCAGAGTACAGCAGATTTCAGCACCTGGCCCACATGTCAATGACCTTCCCAAGAACCGGATGTGTTCATGGACTTCTGGTACATTACATTCTGGTAATAGAATGGATTTCTAGAATTTCTTCTCCTACTCAGTCAATAATGCCATGCTGTCTGGGGCCTTCCATGTAAATGGAATCCCAACTCTGGGATTGGTGAGTTAATTACCTTATTCAGAGACCAGGCCTGAAGACCAGTGAGCAGTCTGGCTTCTTGCACAGGCAGGCACCCTAAGCGTTCGTTGTCTTCGAAAGAGATTTTGCTATTTAAGTTCAACAGAAACAGGATCCTGATCAAAACATTTGAGTCAAATTAAGTCCCTGCAATTCTGATAACAAGATTTCTAACATGTCCAAATTAAACACTAGAGCCTTCTCCACAGGGTGATATTAATGTGATGAGGCAACAATCATTCTTTTTAAAGAAACTTAATATTCTTTTGGCTAGAAAAAAATCTCAATGCAGAAAAAGGAAGCCCATCAATGACTAAAATCACCTTCTTTCCTTCGTTTTTTCTCAGACCTTTTTTCCTCCTCAGGATATAGCTTTTTCTCACTTATAAAGTGAGAAGTTTCAATAAAATTTAAACACGTATTGAGTGCTTACTGGGTTCCAGAGGAAGGAATGAGAACCACAGAAGATATGAACATGGGTGAAACATAGCTCCTACCCACTGAAAATACCACAAATAGGTGATTTCTAAAGTTGTACCCAGGATTAAACTTCCGTGACCAAGAAATTGTGTTGGTAACAATTCCATATTTCTACTTCAAAATCTCAGAGTGGAGGTGTCTGCGAGCATCATGTGATAGGGCCACAATACATTGATTAAATGCAATTTGCTTGAGCACGTAAATGATCCTAAGGAAAATAATGTCTTAAGATCCGCTCAAGCTCATCCATCCTTTACTTTGAACTTGCTATGTTTCATTTTATTAGCCTACTCATAGAACATTAGGGAAAATAGCCATAGCAGAAAGCTACTGACAATGAAATGTCTCTTACACTGCATGTGTCCTGAGTACTTGGAGAGCATCCAAATACCTTTGCTCAGTTAAGTACAAGCATTGGTTTTCTGAACAAAATCAGCCTCTCCTTAACTGATCAGACGTCCAGTATGGCTGTTAGCCCTTGTCTAGGAAGATGCCTGGTGGTAAAATGATGTTAGCATGTAAGTGTAGATGAGAGAACCCATCAACCATTACCCCATTGCTTAGATGACAAAAGACCATATGCAATTTCTGCTTGGTAGCTTGCAGTTGTAGAGTCTACTCCCAGAGTCTATATCCTGCATCCCATATTATATCATGGAATCATTTTCCACACACTTTTGCTTCTGATAAGCTCTCTTTACCCCTTATACCTAAGGTTTCCTTGTGAATCTAGGTTTTCCCACTGCTATTGTTAATGCCATTCCAAGACTGATATTATGCTTTGCTATTGGGCTTCGAAATCATTCAATTTGTTTAGAAACTCAACAGGCATGTTGAGCCCTTGCTAAGTGGGAGCCACTCTGCTGATTGCTGGGTACAAAGAACAATGGGACCCAGCCTTGCCTTGACTTTATCCTCTGTTGGGAGAGACAAACAAGTCAAGAGATACTTTCAGATGATGTGATAGAGAATAGTGCAGAGTGAATGGGAGGCCCCAGCCCATCTGAAGGCGGTCAAGCTAAGAATTCTAGAAGAAGAGATGAGTCATGATTTGAGTCCTGAAAATTGAGCAGACATTAGCCAGGGGAAGATAAACTAGAATGAGGTACTTCCTTGAAGGTAAAAGAGAGCTTGGTGCATCGAAAAATTGACTGTGCCCTTAATGTACTTATGCACTTATATTTATATTTATTATATTTATATTTATATTTGTATTTATATTTACTATATTTATTTATATTTACTTATATACTTATATTTTCCACTTGAATTTATCAAATCAGCAGATTTGGGCTTGACCTAATTCATAAGATTGCTGGAAATCAGCCTACCTCTACTTGAATGAATTTATTTGCTGGATGATTTCATGCCTGTCCTTTGCAAAAGGCAAAAACAAAGAAACCATGAGACTTCATGTGCACCTCTATTCAACACCGTCCCTCCACCCCCCTTCTCAGAGCTGTCCCTCAGTGTTGGGTGATTGATATTCTTGCTAAATTCCCTACCAACTCAAATCCCACAGAAAGGAAAATAAAGGCATCATCTCCCAAATCATTTCACTTGTGTATGATCTACTGAATGATTTGCACGTGAACTTTTACTTTTAGATGTTTTGAAAGGAAAAGTATAATAAATATTATAACAAAACCCACATTGAATCAGAATTTTACAAATATTAATATTTTGTCATTTTTGCTTCCAATTGTTTCATATTTTAGAAGAAATGAAACATTATGAATAAAGCTCTAGTCCTCTTTAGCTGCTGTCCTAGTCCCATCCTTAGAGCCCCAAAAGACAACAACTCTTAGCAGTTTGGTATGCGCTCTTCTTTCCATTCTAGTTCGTATACTTTTATATATAAATATGTGCACCCTCAAACAACTTATAAATTTTTTTGATGTGGCATTATTAATTGTTTATTATGGAATATTAAAATATGTACAAGAATAGAATTGTATAATGAAAACCCACATAGCCATCATCTAGCTTTAGCAATTATCAAATCAGGACCAATGTTGTCTCATAAATATCCCCACCCACTTAGCCTCCAAATACCCTTGATTATTTTGAAGCAAATCACTGTCATAATATTATTTCTTCAGCATATATTTCACTATGTATTTCTAAATGGTAATGACTTTTTAAACATATAACCATACTGCAATTATCACAACTAAAAATCCAAAATAATTCCTTATTCTTATAAATATCCAGTTTTATTTTCCTCCAATTGTCTCCTAATATTTATTGTATAGTTTGTTAGAACCAGGATCCATGTAAGCCCAATGTTCAGAATTGCTTGCTTTGTCTCTTAAGTATCTTTCGAGTTATAGGTCTCCCCCCTATTATGTTCGACCTATTTATTTGTTCAAAAAAGCACATCATTTGTTCTGTAGTTTCCCACAGTTTGGAATTTGCTGATTTTATCCATGTGGAGACTTTTAACATGTTCTTCCATCCCTCTGTTTCCTACAAACAGGTAATTACATCTAGAGGCTTGATCAGATTCAGGTTTTTTATTTTGGACAAGTCTTCGTCATAGGTGGTATTGTACTTCTTCAGGAGACACCTGACGTCTGCTTGTCTTTTTTTGTTCATTAGTAGTAATTAATGGTTATTGCCTAGACATATAATTTCTTTAGGAGTTGTAAAATGGTGCTCTCCTAATTTTTCCTTCCTACTTTATTGACTATGCATTTATAATTTTTTTGTGTCTGATGTCATATTGTAGCTATCCTTGGTATATTTTCTGTTGTTGTTTTTCTGTCCATGCTGACAAAGAAATGTTTAATGAATTCTTTGTAGCTTCTTTATGGCATTCTTCTTATAGCTCTTTGACCATTTATCCTTTCTCTTATTCTTGGCCATTTACATTGTTCCAGAATTTTTGCTAATGCAAACAAAACTGTAGGGAACTTCCTTGAACGATCTCGTGGTGCGTATGTGCCAGAGTTTCTCCAGAAGTTGAATGTTTAGGTCACATGTTCAGTTTATTTTCAATTTTACTAAGTGCTGCCAAATTCTTCTCCACTTTTCCCAAATCCTTGTCAATACCAAATGTTGTCAGATTTATTTTTGCCAACTGTCTGTGTAAAAACTCTCTCCTTGTTATTTTGTATTTCATTTCCACAATAACCAATGAATTTTATTCTTTATTGACCATTCACATAGTCTCCTCTACAAATTGCCTTTTGATATGTCTTGACCATTTTGCCACTGGTATTTTAGCTTTTACATAGTGATTTCCAGAGCTCTTCTTTATAGCCATAGCATATAATCTTTGATTGATTTACATATTACAGACATTTTCTCCCCATCTTTTTTTGTTTCAACATGTTCATTTTCTCTTTTGCTCATAAAAAAAAAATCTATCACAGTGTTTGAGAGTAAAGATGGTGATGTCAGATGACCTGAATTTGAATCACAGCTCTAGAAGTGCCTAGCTATGAAGCCCTAATCCAATTAGCTTATGTCTCTGTACCTAAACATTCTCATGTATAAAATGGAAGCAAAAGAAAACTATACCTTCTGCTCAATTTTGCTGTGAACCTAAAACTGCTCTGAAAAATAAAGGTTATTAGAAGGGAAAAAACGGTATTTACCTTGTAGGGATAGTACCCCATGAAGACCTAATGAGATATGACTTAGAGGCCCCATCGACATGCCTCACACATCGAAGTGCTCCCTTAAAGTTAGCTATTGTTGTTTCCTTCAAACGGAATTTAAACTTTAATGTAGTTGCATTTATATATCTTTTCTTGGATGGTTTTGGGTCACATGGACATTTTGAAGCATCTTTCTATTTTTTCTAGGTTTTCTGCTTCTGCAAAGGACTAGTAATGTTTACCACTATTGCTATAAAATAGAAATGGCAGAAGCTGCTACATGGGTTGAGTGTTTTCTAGGTGCCAGGCACAGGGCCAGGCTCTGCATACACTTTATATAATTCATTCTTCAAAATAACCCAGCAGTGATGATCACCCCATTTTAGAGGTGAGGAAATAGAAGCTTAAACATATTAAAACAAAAAAGCTAGCAAATAAAAGCAGCAACGTTATATAGACTACACATTAACCATTTGTTGCTTTCTATTTTGAGGGAAAAAATAAGAGTTAGACACAGTGTCAGATTTTATAGCTGTAAGAACCTAGAACTGGGAGATGGCGAGTTGGTTTCTTGTCCCTTTTTTGCTGCCAGTATTTCAGCTCCCTGTGCTTTAGTGGCCTTGTCAGCGGAATGAGAAGGCAAAATATGAGCACTGAGATTCTTTCCAGCTCTAAGATGCCATGGTTCTTATAAAAAGCTACACTCGTAGAAATGATCTGTGCAGCGCTCTTTAAAATTGTGACAACCTCAATATCCAACGACAGAGAATAGGCTAAGTAAATTGTGGTACAATCATTTAATGAAATACTATGCCATCACTTAATTGGTAAATATGAAAACTGAGGTTAAATGTAGGTATTCTTTTGATATATTATTAAATTAAAAAAATGAAAATGTTCTTTGCTATACTTAAAGCTATGTAAAATTGTGAATTCAGAACTGGAAAGCTGTGCACCTGTTGTATAATAAAGATTTTGGCTGTTTTTGTTCTTAGTTCCTGGGCGGTAACCTCTAAAATCTTGGAATTTCTTGAGTGAGAAGAGTGCCTTCATTAATCATGCACACCTTGGATACATCTGAGTTTGTGCTAATGAGATGACCCAGGGGTCACGGTAACCCTCACAGTTGTAGCCAGTTTTCAGAAGTGGAGGTGGCTTGGGGACCTCTGAACTTGTGGCTAGATTCTGAAGTGTGGACAGTCTTGGGGGAAATGTACCATTAACTTTTGGAGTCTATGCTAACTCTGGGTAGTTGGTGCCACAATTGCGTTGCAGTATTGCAACAACCTTTTTGAAAAACTGTCTGGTGGTACCTATTTAAACTTAACCTGTGCGTATCTTACAACTTAGGAATTTAATCCTAGCTATATGCCTCAGAGAAATGCCTGCTGTATCCAACAAACCACATGCTCACAAATATTTGTAGTAGCTTTACTCACAATAGATTCAAACTGAAAACAACTCAACTGTCCAACTGTAGAATTGGCCAATAATTGTGGTGTGGTCGTACTATAGAATGCTATAGAGCAATGAAAAATGAAGAAAGTACTCACAAACACAGTGTTGGATGAAAGAAGCCAGACACCCAAGAATACATACTGTATAATTACATTTTTGTGAAGTACGAAAACAGGCCAAAGTAATCTGTGTTGATAGATCTCAGAATGGTGGTTACCACTGGAGGATATTGACAGGGCAGGAGCAGGACTGAGAACCTTCTAGAATGTTTACAATGTTCTATATCTTTATTAGGATGATGATGACATGGGAGTATGCACATATTAAAAACAATAACTAATAGTACACTTAGGATGTGTGCACTTTTTTGTATGTAAGTTATACATCCATTTAAAACATTAAATAAAAAGGACAAAAGTTGAAACTGTTTCAAAAGGACAAATTTGTTATAGGAGTGGGATTATTAGGAATTTTTCATTAATGTTTTCTAATATATGAATATAAGTAATATAAATACAAATTCTACTAACTCATAGTTGATGTAATAAATTTATCAGGGTCTCTACTCAGTGTCAGTTAATACTATGGAGTTATGAATAGCCAGGATAATGGATATCATAGTGCTTTATTGTGGTACCTGAGAGAGGCAGGGGATAGAGCTGAAGGCCTTGGATCTTAGCTGGCTCTGCCATTTATTAGTTGTGTCACGTTAGGCAAGGGGCAATGAGGTCTCCTCAGTAAGTTGTTAGGATAGAAATAATGCTTATAAAGATAAAAACACATGGTCAGTACCCCTAAGTGTAACCTTTAGAGTTATTGTTGCTGGCCACCGTTACATAGAAATCTCAGGTGGAAGAGAAACCTTTATATTTCTGGACATCTTTCGAAACTTCCTGGCATTTAAGTTCTTATTCTTTGATTTTAAAACTGAAAGCCACAATAATAATAGGAACAGAAAGAGAGGCGGTCTCTTAGAGCAGGAAATGTAAACTCAGGGTTAAGCTTTCTCCTCTCTGAAACTGCAGCGGGCATCCTAAAGAAAGCAGTGGGCCCTCTCCCTGAGGCTGTCCCTGGTACCCTCATTTACAGAGCAATTTAGCAGAACGCCCAGAGGGGAGGGGAGGGAAAAGCTAGGCCTGAGATAGAAATGCAAAGTTCCTTGAGTCTGAAATGAAGAAAAACATATTCATTTGGCTTTAAATAAGGCCATAGGCTGAATTTGAAATTGAATTTTAGTCTAGAGTTTGGTAAGCATATCAATAGGTAGTGTATCATTCTTCACTTTTGTTTGTTTGTTTTAGGGGATTGGATGATGTAGTTAGAATATTTTAGGTTTCAAAATACCCCTTTCTAGAAGTTAGATAAATATGTCTTAAAATACCATGTAGATTTTTCCATTTCTTTTAGTTTTTAATTCAGTGCTACATAAGTTAAGTGAACTGTATCAAAGCTTTTGTGGATCTGATTTCTATGTATTACAATTTTAGTTTAATATCTTTACTTTTGTACTAAAGGCTTTACATTTTATTCTTTTTTTTTTTTTTTTTGAGGAAGATTAGCCCTGAGCTAATATCTGTTGTCAATCCTCCTCTTTTTGCTGAGGAAGACTGGCCCTGAGCTCACATCCATGCCCATCTTCCTCTACTTTATATGTGGGACACCTGCCATAGCATGGCTGGCCAAGTGGTGCCATGTCCGCACCCAGGATCTGAAATGGCGAACCCCAGGCCACCGAAGCGGAATGTGCGCACTTAACTGCTGTGCCACCAGGCTGGCCTCCATTTTATTCATATTTTTATAATGATTTTATTTCCCAGATTTCTAAGCTGGATGCATTGAATAAGGATGCTGAATTTAAAACAAACAAACAAAATAACAAAAGCTTTGGTTATATTATTTTAGAAATTTATTTAAAACAGGTATTTTTATTTTGAGGCATCTCAGAGAATTTAATATTTTATTGTGCACTGTGAATATCCAGGCTTCAGTACCTAGATTTACTACAACTTAATTTGGCTCGCAAACTCCTCTTTTCTTACCTACACACATTGGTGTCTCTTAAGATTGGTTTTCTAGAAAACTCCTAATGTTAATATGCATACAAACAATAAGGTGTGATTGTTTTTACAGATCAGACCTATTGGTTCATGGGGGGAAACCAACATATATGACTTTCTTTTTAAACAAAATGTTTGATTACAATGGTAAATAAGGTTATGTTTAGACAAAATGGTCAAAGTGGCTGTGTATGTCCCCTTAGTTGTGAGTATATGCTACTTTTAGTTACATACCATGTGGTATCATTTAATTAGCTATTCACAACAGAACTGGTTAGTATTTAGATTTTACCTTTTCATAATTTCTTGCTGTAAATGCTTTTACATATATTTACATATGTATATATTAGAGGGGTGAATACGATTTATGTTCATTAATAAAGGCATTAAACTTATCATTCTGTTGTACCAGATTCCTAAAATGATAAAAGATAATTACTTTTGTTGGTGTAACTACGGTTGGTGAAATCCATCTTTAAAATATAATTCAGTTAGGTGGCTTTTCTTTTAAGTATACTGGGAAATAAAATTGTCTCTGAAGAAGAATACGCTATTTTGCATTTTGAAATTTGATTTTATAGTCACAATGATCAGAACATCATTCAATTCCAACAAAAGAATTAAATCTAGAGAATATGCCACATTTGCATGAAGTGTCTAGTTCCAAAATACCTCCTACACAAATTTGGAGTGAATGTTGTCATTGCTTCCCCAGTGTTACTAAAAGACGAAAATAATATGATGCCCACCAACATATGATGAAAACTCAGCACTGTGTATTTTCAGAGAGCATCTTTAATATAAATGTGTAGTTCATTTTTATTTCATAGTATCATTAGCAGAGGACTTCAACATTCCTAAATGGGTATAGGCATAATTCACCTTATCCTCTGATAGAAATGGGCCCTACTTATGCACAGAACAGATGCAATATGGTGTGATGAGACAACCACCTCTAAGTCAGTGACCTCTTTCTGCTTTTAATTTCTCTTTAGCTGTTGGCTGAAAGGGAAATGGTCCCCCAGGGTTCTCTGTGATTGTTGTCGTAGAAGCATTGTGATGGCATGTTTAAAGTAGTATAAAAATGATCCAGGGGAGCAGAATGAAGGCTGTGGAAGCAGCCTAGATTCACACATCTGTGTGATTGTTGGTTTTCTCAAGCTCTGTGCATTGTCCGTTTTGGTCCTGAGGAGATAGGACTGAGATGCGGTTGAGGGAAGTTTGGAAGCTTAGCTGGGGTGGGGAACTTGGAGGAATGGAGAGAGAGAGCGAAGAAACCTGTACCCTGTGGCCTTTCATACTGCTATCCAATAATAGATCCAAGCTAAGGAAAAGAGACTGTCATTTTAAATTAATTTTTTATGTTTGGATTAAGATGCTGAACTGAATTTAGGAATGAGCTTTAGATTGTGTATTAAGATTTGAAAAGATTATGGAATTTACTGGAAACAATTCAAATGTTCATCAACTGACAAATGGATATACATATTATGGTACATCTATACAAAGGAATGTGACTCAGCAACAAAAAGGAATAAGCTAGGGCTGGTCCAGTGGCACAGCAGTTAAGTTCACACATTCTGCTTCGGCGGCCTGGGGTTTGCTGGTTCATATCCCGTGTGTGGACCTACACACAGCTTGTCAAGCCATGCTGTGGCAGGCATCCCACATATAAAGTGGAGGAAGGTGGGCAAGGATGTTAGCTCAGGGCCAGTCTTCCTCAGTAAAAAGAGGAGGATTGGCGGCAGATGTTAGCTCAGGGCTAATCTTCCTCAAAAAAAAGGAATAAGCTACTGTTACAGGCAACGATATGGTTGAATCTTAAAAGCTGTATACTGAATGAAAGATGCCAGACACAAAAGACCACATAGTGTATGATTCCCTTCATATGAACTTTGAGAAAAGGCAAAAATATAGTGATAGAAAGCAGACAAGTGGTTTCAGAGGCTGGCGGTGGGAGGCAGGGATCTACCACAGAAAGGCAGCAGGGACCTTTTCCAGGTGATGGAAATGTTCTTTGTGATGATTAATATTACTGTATGTATTGGTCAAATCTTATGAAATTCTATACTTTGGTGAATTTTATTATATGTGAATCATATCTGAATAAAATTGGTGAAGAAGAAAGCATGACAGAATTCACTAGTAAAGGGGGAGAGGATCCTAGAATTTGTTAATACCTGGAGGTGACCAGAAAAATCACAGATAACTGAGTTTCATCCAGAATCTGAGCAAGGGTTAACATCAGATACAAAATTTGAAGTGATGATGGAAAATAAAAATGATTACACCCATGAGTTCTTCTTGATCGTTGTAACTGTTTAATGTGTAAACTACCTAGAAGACACTTAATAAAAGCTGAATGCTGTTATTTTTATTGTTGTTGTTATTATTTAGAACAGTACATTGAATGCCTAGACAAGCTAATAGGAGTTGTGAATATAGACAGAAATTTCCTCCTACCTACCAGTGTAGGGAGCCTGTGAGTTAACTGGTTGTGATGATTTGAAATACACAAAAGGAGGGGGAATTTATCAATGACTTGTTTAGGGTAATTAACAAACTACAATGTGTCACAGAAGCTGAATATTAGAGCATTATTTCATAGACACGTTCTTAGCGTTTTTCTTTGTGTGAAATCATTTTTGAGCTGTCTTAACCTATTGTGAGGGCTCTCGTAAGAACTTTGTTTCTGATGAGAGCTGTGTTCTAAAGTTTGCAGGCATTCAACAAAAGTTATGGCTATATGTGTAACATTTAAATTATTTTGAAATGTTTTTTGGTTATGTGAGAAATCGGTAATGTGCCAACAATGACTATAGGAGCGTGAGCCTTCTGTTAGCCTTGATCTTCACATGTGGTGCAATAGACAAAATATAATAGTCAATGTTTATTGATTTCTTAATGTGCCCAGCAATGACTGTGCTAAATAAATTTTGTGAATTAACACTTTTAAACCTCATCGTAACCTTAAGAGAGAGACATGGATAAGCAGATGTTGCACAACTGTTAAGAAGCAGATCAAAATTTTATATCTCATTCTAGCAGTTGAGAACCACTAATGTGGACTGTAGGACAAAGCTTGGTGAGAAGACATTAATTTTTATCAGAGCTGGGTTGCTGACACTGTATTTTTGGTGTTGCTTGTCCTGTCCTGGGAATATGGGATGGAGAAAGACAACTGACTTCTGGCCCAAACTTCTCTGAACCTCCAATAATAAGTCCATAGGATAGCAGTATATATGAGGTGGTCAATAAATGATTGTTGAATGAGTTGATAGCTCTGTGTGTTTAAATTCTTAGAAAGCAAGATTTGTATACTATATTCTTAAGATAGAAAAGATACCAAGCATAGCATGAGGTTAATGTTGGATAATGGTGCATAATTTATTTTCAGAGCTGCTCTTGTGACCAAGTCTATTTAAAGTGCATTTTGTGGCAGTGGTATACACAAACCTTTGTGTCACATTGCTGGCATTCGCAATAACTGAATTTTGACAAATCTTTAATTATATTTTAGGATTATCAAACTGAGACAATTGTTGATCCTAAATAAGAAAAACGGTTAGTATGCAGACTCTAATGGGTACATTTATCATTTCCTTATCATACGGAGCTTTCAGCTTATTGTTGTCTATTTTCCAAGAAAGTAGAAATGCCGTTTCTTAGAAGAAAAATGTTTTGTATGATGTGAGCAGTAGATTGAAGCTGTACAGACTGGCTCTTTAGTAAAATAGGCAACATTCCAATGGAACTGACAAGGTTTATTTCTATTTGTTGTATTTTTTTCTCATTACAGATGGACCCGATTCAGAAAGCTGTAATAAATCACACATTCGGAGTTCCTCTTCCTCATCGAAGAAAGCAAATCATATCATGCAACATTTGCCAGTTGAGATTTAATTCCGATGTAAGTTTATCATTTAGTATTCACTAAAAAAATGTATTATGCAGTTTTAATCTTGCCAAAGAGACTTTTTAAACATTTTTCTCCAATCACTAAGCATGTGACAATTCAAAGATAACATTTTAACTCCTTATGTGCTTTAGTTTTGGAGTTTATTATGTTGTTTGCTTGTTTACTATGGAAAAAATCAGACATTTACAATCTTAAATACTTGCAGTCTAATGATATTTTTTGGTCTCTTGGGAGTGGTAATTTAGGTAATACACTTTCCCTTTGAGGAATAGTCAAAATTGGGACCAATGAAGCTTTCAATAAATTGCACCTCTGAAATAAGACAGGTCCCAAATTATATTTCAAGGCCAAGATTTTGGCTTTGTAAATTCTTTTTGCCTACATTGGTGGTCCCCAATTCCAGATCAGCCCTTGTGTCCTTAATTATATTTGTGTTAGAGCTCTCAAGTTACTTCCTGGAAGTATTAGCATTTTAACAAGGGATCCTGAATACCTCAAAACATTCCAGCCCCTAAAGAAAAAACCTAAATGGAGAACATGACAGAAGGGAGATGTCTGTGGACCCGACCAGTGCTTTGCAAATTATACACGGAGAGTTATTTACATCTTTCATACCTTTTCTAAGGATCAGCGTGGACTCTGGATTCATCACAGTGAAGCTTATTTTGGCTTGTGCCCAATGTAAAAATTATTGTCTCCTCTCCCCAACTTGCTTTGGTGTGGAGTTGGTCCTGAGAGATACAGAAAAGAGAGGGAATGATGGTTTGGAAAAAATAGGAATTGAACACCTTGTTGGCACTCTAGGTAAACAGAGGATCCCATCCTATCCATGGTGCTTCCAGGGTGCCATTATCTGGCCCTAAATTGTTATGCAGTGTGGAGATGACCAAACAGATGTGGATTCTGGAGAATGTTATACCTTCCAGTATTAATCTCCCTAGGCAAGTAAGTCCCTTTGGTGCTCTGGTGAGAAGGCTAGCATATGAGATAATCAGGCATGGGAAGTAGATGTGGCATAAATAAGGTGGCTTTTTTCCTTTGTGAGAACATTTCATCTTGTCTTAAGATTGCTACTATCTTATGAACTCACTAGTACAGTCATCAGGTAATTTGATAACATTCCTTCTGTTGGCTTAAAAAAAAGGAGATTGCAGGCAAAGCGCCTGAGTGGCATTTGCTGCTATACAAAAGAATACACTAATCATACAGCATTTTATTTGAAGGGATATTGTCCTGTCGTTTTGGTTTGTTGTTTATTTTTTAATACTGAACATCTTGATTTGATTTACATTTTAAGAAATTTACTATGGTTTAACTTATCAACGAAAAATATTTTCAAGTGATGAATGTTATATAATAATCTCTTCCAGATATTGTAAAAAAAAAAAAAAGAAAAAGAGTCCTCCTGACATTTAACTAAGAGTTCTGAACTCGATAGTTGCAATTTTGATCATTTCTAAACACTCAGTGAACAATCATATAGTTCTGTAATTGTTAATTTAAGAGGCTTCTTCTTGATGTCTTTTCTTCTTAAATCATATTAATATTTCACTTTGGAATTGATCAGATAAGGATGCAGAAGTCTCCCAGGAGCCATGTTGCCAGCTTCTTACATCTAATGGAGGCTATTTCAAATATCCGCCCTGCCAACAGTGTTACTATCAATGTCCTCTGAATTAAGAAAACTTCCTGTAAACTGAGAGTCAGAAAGAGACTTTAAGCTCGTTGAACCCAATCTCCTACTAAATGTAGGAAAATCATCTGCCACGTCCAGGCTAGGTCTTCTGGTTGATTTGCCCCCATGATAGGTTACTCACCACTTCAGGACAGTTGTTCAATTTTTTATTTTATTTTTTTAGTGTTTCTAATCCTAGAGATGGATATCAAAGTCATGTTTGAAGACTTCAGAAATATTGTCAGGTATGCTTTAAGAAACACACATATATTTACATATATGATTATTAATATTAACATAAAGAACATAACATAATATAACGTAAAGAACATTTACACACTTCTTTTCTAAAATGTAATTTTATTTTATTTTCTTGGTAAGAGAGAATAGCGATTTATTTTGCTAATGAAGTTTCAAGATGATGTAGGAATCAATATGTATTTATCAGAGACAATTGCTTCTCATTCTCGCAGCTTTGCGTTCAGGTTTGTCTGGCATGTGGTAAAAGGAAAATGGGATATTTGGGAGGTTTAGGCTAATCCGTCTGGGTCATAATTAATGCAATTATTAATTAATTATGCAATTAATGAAATTGCAGCCTTGACCATTCAACTAGATGGTTACTGTATTAATCTCCTGTTGTTGCTGTAAAAAATTACAGCAAACTGGTTTAAAACAGCACAAATGTGTTATTTTCTAGTTCTGGAAGTGAGAAGTCAGAAATTGGGCTCACTGTCAAGGTGTCTGCAGGTTATGCTCCTTCTGGAGGCTCTAGGGGAGATTCAGTTCCTGCCTTTCTTTTCCAGCTTCTGGAGGCTGCCTGCCCTCTTCCTTGGCTCGTGACTCCCTTCCATCTTCAAAGCCAGCAATGGCCAATCATATCTTTCTCACATCGAATTACTCTGACTGTCGCTCTTCTGCCTTCCTCTTCCACATTTACCTTGTGATCACAATGGACCCACCTGGATAATCCAGGATAATTTCTCTATTTTAAATTTATCTGATGAGCAACCTAATTTCATCTGCTAACTTAATCTCCCTTTGCCATGTAATGTAACACGCTCATAGTTTGCAGGGATTAGGAGTTAAATATCATTATTCCACCTACCACAGATACTCATTTGGACTTTTGACCTAGGTTTGGGCTGAATCTCAGGACCACTCAAAATTGGGTAATCAGATAATTACCCAGTCCAGTTTCGTTGGTCTGTATAAATCGGACACATGTGAATTCACTGCTCTTATATTTTTCCTTATCTTGAACCTTGAGTATAAATTCACTATGCAGGGCTAATTTTTAAAATTGTATTTTTTTTAAAGTAGGAGGATCCAATGTTATTGAATTTATAAATGACATAGCAACAGTTTAACTGTGACTTACAAATAAAATATAATTAGTGAAATACAGAAGTGGAAACTCCTTTAGAGACTTTAAAAATGTCTGTGTAGCATGATTATGTCAAAAAGGGGAACTAATGTGCTGGAAATACTAGATTTGTTTACTTATTGACTGGTCATATCCATAGATACTAATTTTATGACTTATTTAATACTGAATGCCAAGATTAATTGAATTTATCACCCATTCATCCATATATAAGAAAATAATCTCTAAATTAAGAGAAAATACATATATATATATCATATTGGATCATTTTAATTCCAATACAACTGCCTCTTTGCTCTTTCTAGGTAAATCTGGAATTTATCTTCCTACTTCCATTCTTAAACCTAGAATCTTTCTGGAAAAGTAACACTGTAATTCGCTTATATGCTTGGTTGAATCCTCTGTCACATAAGAATGCATTTTTGCCTTATGAACCTTTTTACATTTCAAAGCTTCTTCCCCTTCCAATGAAAATAATAGCTTGTAGTTCTTTTCATCTCCACATCATGAAAATTCAATTTCCTTTCCCTCTAAGCCTTTATTTATCTTTTAACCCTTCATATTATAAACTCTGTGGTTTGGTGATATGCTGTACCTGTTTTCTGTACAGTACATTTTCCATTTTTTGCCCTGAAGATATCTTTTTAATAGTATATTATTGTATGCACTTTAAATCAGATTACCTTCTCCTGGTGTAGGCTTTTTCTTTGAAAAAGACTCCTCTCAACATTTATATGACACACATGGGGTTATGCAAAAAGCTTCCAATTAAAGACTGAAAGGTTGTAATTTGTCCAATTATTTTATCAGCATCTTAAAATAAGCATAAATTACCATTGGCCTGTGCAAGTTAGTAAGAATGCCTTTGAAAGACAACTTATAGCAGGGCCAGCCTGGATGTAAGATGATTAAGTGAGGTAGAGAATGATTATTCAATGACTATTTATAGAATGGGAAATAAGATCTTAGTCCCCAACCTAAGGAATCAAAAAATTGTGGCATCTAAGGATCACTATGATTAACCTCCTAACAGTGGCATTTCATAATATGTTAGAGACAGAAGAAACCCTTTGCTATTTTCACATGTTGAAACTGAGGTGGGAAGAGTATAGGAGACTTATACAAGGCCACCTGGGCAGTAGCTGGCTATGCAGGGTCAATGTCCACCAGACCCTTGCCTGGCTGTTTCTGTCTCATGTGGTCCAGGTCGGGCAGCAAGAGCCGACCATCTGGAGGTTCCAGCGGATCCTACAACAATGTCATGGATGGAGGTCTGTGTTTCCTGCCCAGTCAGGCTGTTCGAGAGAGAGGGCCTGAGGGCTCCTTCCCTTAAAGAACTAATTGAATGTAGTCAGAGCTGTTGTAAAAAGTCATGCACAGACCAGGCTAGACCTCATTCACAAGTACTTGTGAGTCCTCTCAAATGGCATCACTCATATTCAGTCACGCTCACAATGCAATCATAAACAAGGTGAAAATTTAAATATACTTGCAAATTACTGAACTATAACACAGTAGCAACATGTCCTTTATGACTCAGGACTGTCAAGCATTAATTACCTCAGGGGACTGTTTAATAAACCAAAAGGGAAAACAACCTCATTAGAAGATAACATTGCTTGGGGCCGGCCCCGTGACATGGTGTTTAAGTCTGGCTCTCTCTGCTTTGGTGGTCCAGTTTCACAGGTTCAGATCCTGGGCATGGACCTACACCACTCGTCAAGCCATGCTGTGGCAGTGACCCACATACAAAATAGAGGAAGAGTGGTAGAGATGTTAGCTCAGGGATAATTTTCCTCAAGAAAAAAAAAGAGGAAAATTGGCAACAGATGTTAGCTCAGAGTGAATCTTCTTTACCAAAAAAAAGAGAGGATAACATTGCTTGAGGCCTCAGACCCCTCCAAAGGGGGATCCTTGGGGTCCTCACCAAATAATCAATACATTTTCCAATAGTATTATAAAATAGAAGTCATTATTATTGTTCTGCATTTTAGGACACAAAAATGTAGTGAAACTAAGCAGTATATCTGAATTTAATTCATATCTCTGTCATAACTTTCATAACCAAATGTGGCAATATAATGATGAAGTTGCTCCTAGGAATATTTTTTCTGACCAGATGACCAAGTTAGATAATTAAACTTTCCTAACGTCGTGTCTTAACATACATCTTTTAAATATTTAAATCAATATTATTTATGGGGGCTGATCTTTAAAGGAATACTGCTTGGATGGAGTGGCCGTATTGGAGGTGAAGTACTATTCTTTTATTTCTTTCTACTTCTCTTTATTTTCCAAATTTCTTTTATAGCCATGCTTAAATTTTATAAAGGAATTGTTGCATCACTGTCCTATTATAGCTTTTAAACTGCATAAATCCCAGTTTATAAATTCCATTTTAAAGGCCTTAGATGCACTCTTCTCTTTCTTGCCTATTTCTGGCAGTGTCTGCAGTTGCAAAACAAGCCAAGGAGAGTTCACAGGTATAGTTGTTTCATTCAGATTGTAGCATTTGGGGCCGGCCCGGTGGTGCAGCAGTTAAGTTCGCACATTCCCCTTCTCGGCGGCCCGGGGTTCGCTGGTTCAGATCCCGGGTGCGGACATGGCACCGCTTGGCACGCCATGCTGTGGTAGGCATCCCACATATAAAGCAGAGGAAGATGGGCACGGATGTTAGCTCAGGGTTAACTCAGGGCCAGGCTTCCTCAGCAAAAAGAGGAGGACTGGCAGTAGTTAGCTCAGGGCTAATCTTCCTCAAAAAAAAAAAAAGATTGTAGCATTTTATTGCATATCCTAGGAGAGAGGTTACTACAAATATATGCAGGGGAGATGCGCATCTAAAGCCAAACCTAAAGCAACATGTGGGGAAGCTGAGTGAGATGGTAGGAAACGTATTGGAGTCAGACTTAGACAAAGAACTGCCTTCTCTTAATTGGCATGTTCTTGGGCTCTTCACTGAACTTACAGGTCCCCAAATCATCTCATTTAAAATGACTCGCCATTCCTTATGGTGACGTTGTAAGGATTATAAAATAGAACATGTGGGCAATTAGATTATAAACTGTATAGTAAATGAAATGGAAAGATCATTTTTATTTTGTAGAATAAATAATGCAGTTACAATTGTTTTGTTCTCTGAACATTAAATTACTTCTTAAGAAATATGGAAGTTTGAAAATATCTATCTATGCTGTTGTAAGTGTCTGTATTTAGTGTATTTTTGTGTTGATCTGAGGTTCTCACTCCTGATAAATCTTTACCTTTTACCTTTTAAAAACTGCGGGGAAAACTTGTCTCTGGAAAAGCTGCTTTTTTAAAAATGTTATTTTATTTATTTATGTTTTGGGGGAAGATTGGCCCTGAGCTAACATCTGTTGCCAATCTCCCTCTTTTTGCTTGAGGAAGATTGTCGCTGAACTAACATCTGTGCCAACCTTCCTCTATTTTATGTGGGATGCTGCCCCAGCATGGTTTGACGAGCAGTGCTAGGTCTGCGCCCAGGATCTGAACCTGTGAACCCCAGGCTGCTGAAGTGGAGTACGTGAACTTAACCACTACACCACAGGGCTGGCCCCACAAAACTGTTTTTTATTAAAAACTCTCAGCCTGTTTAAGTCTGTTGCACCTGCTGCTGCTGCTAAATCCCAAAGGAGCCTCTGAGGGACCCAGTTATAAGTTAAATTTTCAGGCAGCTTTGAAACATGTCTTTCATTGGAGACTGTCCTCTGTTAGTCTCCAGGACTCCCAGAGCTATGTGGAGCATTGGCCCAAGCACTGTGGCTTTCCCACTGGGTGCTTTTTTGTTCTTCCAAAGCAATTCTAAGACAGCCATTCAGCTTCCATAAAAGAGGAGACACGTCTGGGACCCGATGAGGTTTGGTTGGGCTGTCAGTCCACCCTTGTGTGAGGAACCGGCTCTGGAGTGTGTGCGGATAGGCTATATGTAGGTTGTGGCTGCATTTGAAACAAGTGACTGGGGCGTCTCCTTTGAAGGGCTTATCCTCTGAATGTGCATTTGGGCCCCATCCTTCGGCTTCGTTAGCTTCTACTTCTTGAATGGAGCTCACGGCTCTGTCAGGAATTCTCAGAAAACAAAACTTGAACAGAAGGAGCAAGCAGGAAACAGTGGGTCTGGCTGTTAGAGATTTCATGAGAAAATGAGCCAGTCAAGAGCACAGGAATCTATTTAAGCAGTGTGCTTCTTTGGCCGGCTTTTTAAAATAAAATTTCAACATTGGGACATTTCAGGGCTCTCTGAATCAGGCTTTGATATTCTAGAGTGGATGGAATGAAGGGTAAGAATCTGAGAAAAGAGAAGTCTTTATGAAAGAGTCTATATTTATCTGGGCTTCTTTTCTTTATAAAGAAAGAAAAAAATAATAAAATTTACTTTTCTGTTGAATTCTTCTAGACATGGGAAATTTGACCTTGAATGTCTAGAAAGACAAAGTTGATTTTAGATATAGGGAGTAGATGTATACATCAATCTCCAGTAATCAAAGAGTTATTAGTATTTCTACGAGCACGGTGAGCACCTCAGAGAATTGTATATTAGGACTTACAGATGTCTAAGAAATCATTCTGTCCATTTTATAGATAGGATAGATCGGAAAACCAAAGGCCAGAATATTTAGTTGACTTTTTTGAGATCTCTAAGCTGTTGAAACAGCTAGTAGGCCTGGAAATAGTGCTTTTATTTGTTTATCAGGTGGCATGACCTAAGGGAAATTTATTTTGAGACTTGCATTGGTATCGAGTGACAGTTTTCCGGTAAGACAACTGGTCACTTCAGTTCCACACACAATACAAAAGTTCATCGAGATTGATACCAATAGTATACTCATTGCTGGACTGCTAGTAGTACAGATTGCTAGAATATAGAAACACATTTCAAAATTGAGAACCACTAAAAGGGCAATACTGTTGTAGTAAGTAAGTATTGAAGTGGGTAAGAAAGAATCTGTGCTGAGAGTCTGTTTCATCAAATGCCACCTATTGAATGCAAAGAGTTTGAGAAGAGGGTTAAGCCTGGGCAAAGCATGAAAGGACAGAATGTAGCAGGGAGGGCAGAATGTGGTGAAGCAAGAGGTATGTTTCCAATTAAATGAACTGAAAGTTGTCTAAGTGTCGCCAAAAGCAAGAAGACTATTAATGTTAGGAATGTTCTACAAGATTTAGATATCATTCAATAAATGTTGAATAAATAAACGAATGAGGTGCTCAAGACCAGAAACATTTTTATTTATTGCCCGTAACAAGAAAATGAAGATAGAAATGGGAATCTCTAAGATGGTCTAAGTTTCAGCTGCTGAATTTTGATAAAAATGACGTTTTATAAGCCAGACAGAGAAGGACAAACACTGTATGATTTCACTCATGAAGATAAACAAATGCATGGATAAGGAGAACAGAATAGCGGTTACCAGAAGGGAAGGGGGTTGAGGGGTGGGCAAAAGGGGTAAAGGGGCACATAGGTATGATGACGGATAAAAATTAGATTATCGGTGGTGAGCAAGATGCAGTCACTATGGATACTGATAAACAATAATGTACACCTGAAATTACACAATGTTATAAACCAATATGACCTCAATAAAATAATTGGGGAAAAAAAGCATTTTAGGTTGCCTTTTCCCCAGTGCCTGATCCCTCTGCAATGCATGATTCAGATCCTAAGCAACTAGTTTCCTAAACCTAAAAATGAAAATTCACATGGCTTGAAAGGGAAATGAGTAAGTGGAATCACACCTGAGCACATCCTAAAAACTGGTTCTTAGGATTTTGAAACCTTGCTTTATAGCAATCTCTGAATTTTAATTATTTGCAAAAAAAGTCAATGCAGTCCAAAATCTCCAATTTTAACATCATGATTTTATCCTGAAGATTTCAGAGCACACCAGTAACCTCATCACTGTTGGACTAACAAAGTTTTTATTAGCTATGGAATAAAATATTTGCTGTAACCCAGTTGCCCAGAAATTGCTTGATATATATATATATATATGTATATCTAGTATAAACATTATCAATTATTTCGTATCTCTCTTGACAACTATATACATTTCTCAGAGTATTACTAGACACTACCAATACTTGTAGAAACCAAACATAGAAACTGAAGTAATGATCCCAGTAATTGAAGGTCTTAAACTTGGTTCATCCCTTTCCATCATTGTAATCACTGTTTATCAGGCCTCTTGCCCTTTTTGGTATATGTCATTATAGTTTATTTCAGCATGTAATAAATCATATTTCACCATAGCCCCGGAAACTAAGACAGAAGAGGAATTTGTTCCTGGGCAGAGGAGCAAAGGTATTTGAGAAAAGGGTAATTCATATTAGTATCTACTCTTGTGTCATTTTGGCTTTTGTGGCCCTTTAAATCTTGCCTTTCACAACAGTTGCTATTTGTCATTGTTTCATTTGCTGAGTCCTAGCCTCTGTATTAATTAAATAGACTAATTGTGATGAAATACTGTTACTTTTCTCAAGTGTCCACAGAGCCAAAGATCTCTATATACATGAAATGAACCTACCATTCATTTTACCTTCTTTGTACTAAAAGTTTCTTATGGTGCCTAGTTTAATAGTGGCTGTTTGGTTTTGTCGTGAGCTTAAGGAGAATGAAATTGTACCAGGCATGCTACAAATTGCACTCTACATTTGGATTATGTTGCTAGAATTTCTTATATGACATTAGGACCAGAACTTGGAAGGATGGATGTATTCCTTCATTTTCTCTGGATCACTGCATAATTTAGCTATTGTCTTAGAACACTGTACTTACACCCAGCATACTGGCCCAGATTCACCTTTTTCGAGCCTGCCAAACCTCATTTTAAATGCAAAATCCTGCCTCTGGGATCTGTTGTCTCAGTCCAAATCTATGTTTTGATGTAAATTGAATCTGATAGTGGTAAAGGCTGCAGTCTTTGGGGGAACTCATTCCTTGGGGGGAGGGAGCTGAGGAGGGCAAATGGAGGCACGATGTGCTGTGCAAGTTTAATTTTCTGTGTTCATGTGTGATTTTCAGTGATACTGTGATAAACAAAGAAACTTTTAAAAATTGCACGTGTAACATTGAGCATATGTGGTTTACTTTTTATTAGGCCTAAATAGGCTTCTAAATTCCTGACCTAGGAAATCTGTGGAGATTGATATATGGCAAATTCATTCTTATCCGGTTTATTGGGATATCCAGTCCATCTGTACCACTTTAAACTGTCTCCTAGATTCCTTTATAAATAAGGTTTCAGAAGGTACTCTCTGAACAGGTTTTATCCATTTCCCAAGCAGAGCTTATTTTCTCTGCATCAGCGAACTTGTCATGATAATCAACTTTTTTGTCCCAACCATCAATCACTCTTGATTACAGCTAGGTAGAAGTTCTGTTCTGTTGATCAGCTCATCAGTGCACATAATATTACACCTGGAGGCCAGTACAAATCACCCCTGGATGGGAAAAGCGTTTTCCTTCGAGGCTTTTGTTGATGGTTTTATCATTTACATTTGGGTCTCAATGAGTTGTCATGTCTATCTTTGACTTGATCTGCTCTCTCATATAAACTATTCTCCCAAAATAGCTCCTAAAGTCTGGTTGATAATTTGCACTATATTGTTATTTTATTATCATGCTTTTGCCTTCTTAATTCAGAAGAGTAGCTTATGGTCTATTGTTTCCTTATTTTCATCCTAACTTTTTGCCCATTCTTAATGCAGTTATTGTAGAAATTAAAATCTTCTGAATTATAATTCAATGAATATTCAGTACTTCTGTAAAAAACAGTTTAGCATATGTCTTACTAGAATGTTTGCAAGTCTAATTTTGTTGCTTTTTAATGCTTTCCTAAGTTAGGTTTTTTGTTTTATGTTTTGGCTTAGGCTAGGGAATATTTATCTTTAATTTTCATCCTATTTTAAGTAACGCTAACTAGCTATCTTCACGGTTTAAAAGACATTGGGAAGTAAATGTTTGAAAATCAATTGCTCAAAGTCAGCATTACTCTTAGCTGTGCATGTAGTATGTGTTATATGCAGTCAAAGTGCTATTTCTCTAAAACAACTCATATTTTTTAAAACAGTAGGATTTTCAGAGCGGTACTTGAACAAGGATAGAACATTATCACAGTAAAATATTTATTGATTTCATAAAGTATTTAAAATACATATCTGATTAAATAAACATTTAATAGGTCCTTTGTGTATTCCACAAAGACATTCTTTTTCTCTTTCTTGTATTTTTATTACTTTGTAAAATCTGGAACAATAATTTAGAGAAGCATAAAAGCTATTTTAACATTTAGAGTGTGAAGTATAAAGAAAACTGAATAGAATATGAAATTACAGAATATTCTGGATTTGATTAGAAATCATGCCTTTCTATTAAAAGTCTTAATAGGAAAAATCTAAAATTTCTTCTATGGCTGGGCTTTCTATGATAATGATATATTTCTATTTTTGAGTTAAATAGGACAACAAAGAGAGACCGCTGTTTTCATTTCATACCGACATTTAGATATTATTAGTTCTTACTTTAATCTATGAAACAAAACAAGGGCAAATGGCATCAATTAACAAGAAAGTGATCCGTGTAGAAACGTATAAACCACACAACACTGAGTGAGATTTGGTTTGAAAAGCTGAGCTAAAAGCTCAAATCGGTTCCCTGATATATCTGTAGTAGGAGGGTAGGAGCTGATCAGTTTTGTCATGGGGTAGCTTTGTCATTATGTAGGTTGAACAATTAGCATGAATATTTTTCTGCACCCACTCTTGTTGCTCCTTATTAGTAGTAGGTAGACTGGATGTTGTCACGAAGAGTGGGTCAACATAGTTCATCTTTTTGTAACTCGGAGAGGCTAGTCAAATGGTTTGTCACAAGGAACTTGTCATCTTAGCCTGACATACGATTTTTATAGTTTTAAACAGTAGAGACAGTGTAGGACCCAATCCCTAACTTTGAAAATCAGTCCAACGTAAATGACCATGTTTGTATATTCATGAAACACTCAAATTGTCTGAATAATTTATTACAATTAGCTGGAGACTTAGATGAAATGACAGATCTTTATTTCAAATAAGTAATTGGGGGAAGAGTTTTCTTTCTCTGTTTTTCCAGTTTTTCTCCTGTGGAGATGTTTTGTTACATTGTAATTCTATTCGCACATTACATGCTGGCAGAAAATTTGATGCAGATTTTTGGAAGTGACACATCTGTGGTGGGATCCAGTTACTAAAATTTTGACCATGTCCTCTCCCCCAACTTGAAACATGTTGCCAATCTTTAAATTGAAAAAAAATGCTAAGAATTAAAACTTAGTGGAAACAGAGATTCTACCAGAATCCAGTTTCTTTTGTTTTTAAACAAACTTCTAGGCTGCTGAAGAGTCTCGAAAATGTGGAAGTTAACAAAATCCTATCTCGTGAAGAGATATATTTTCTGTAAAAGGTTTCAATTCTACTTTACAGAAGAATGACTTCAGTATCTGAAGGTAGAGGAGGGGAATAAGTCATTTATATAGATTTCAGGATGGTGTCCATATGGATATCTCCAGGTGAAATCTCTTCCTCAATGTCCTATTTGAGTATCAACCGCTCACTCACATCTTCATTTGGTTAGCTAACAGATAGCTGGAATCTAAAATGTTCAAGACAAGGGACTGGTTCCACAGTCAAGTGGTTAAGTTCACGTGCTCTGCTTCGGGGGCCCAGAGTTTTACTGGTTCGGATCCTGGATACGCCCATGGCACCACTCATCAAGCCATGCTGAGGCGGCATCCCACATAGCACAACTAGAAGGAACCAGAACTAGAAAATACAACTATGTACAGGGGGGGCTTTATGGAGAAGTAGGAAAAAACCAAAAAGATTGGTGACAGATGTTAGTTCAGGGCCAATCTTTAAAAAATAAAAAAATAAATAAAATGTTCAAGATGAAAGGCCGTGGCTCACTTCTCCAAACCTGCTCTGCAGACAGCTTTGCTCTGATAATGGGAACCCTGTCTTTCTGGTTCATCTGGTGAAAATATTGAGACCACCCATTCTTCCTATCTCACACCCTATATCCAATACTACACAAATCATGTTAGTTCTACCTCCAAAATATATTCAGAATCTGACCACTTTTCACCACTTCGTGCTACCACTCTGGTCCAAGCCACCATCATCTCTCTTTTGGACGATTGTAAACATCCCCTTAATCGTTCTCCCTGCTTCTACTCCTTTTACTCGTCATTTTAAAAATGCAAGTCAAGATCGGGTGGCTTTTCTGTTTAAAACCCTCCAATGGTGGTGCATTTCACTTACACTGAAAGGCAAAATTCTTTGAATGGTGACACCGCCCTATACAATGTGGCCTTCAGGTGCCTTTCTGACCTCATCTCCTCCCACCATCCCCTTACTTGCTCCTCTGCAGCCACATTGGCCTCTTTTGCAAGTGTGGCACTCAGGCCCAAAATTTAAGGGTTGCTAAAAAACTCAGTAACCAGGACAAATAATAAATGCAATATTAAAAAGATAAAACTGGGGGGCCAGCCCCATGGCGTAAAGGTTAAATTTGATGTGCTCTGCTTTGGCACCCCAGGTTCACAGGCTGAGATCCTGGGTGCAGACCTACACCGCTAGTCAGCCCTGCTGTGGCAGCAACCCACATGGAAAGTGGAGGAAGATTGGCATAGATGTTAGCTCAGAGCTGATCATCCTCATCAAAAATAAAAAAAAAAAAAAAGATAAAATTGCCAAACTGTGGCCTGTAGACTGGCTACCTGTTTTTGTAAATAAATTTTTATTGGAACCAGGCAAGTGAGGCAGGGTTGTACAAGTGTACAAGTGGTCTGATCCTGTCTTATTTAAAATTGTGATATTTTCTTCATCATGGATTTTTTTCGTTGACTTTAATTTTTTAAAATATTGCATTAAAATAGTATTCGTCTTGATTAGTGAATTTTTAAATATCCCCTTTAATTTTTCTTCTGCAGCAAGTACTTCACTCACCCCAACCTAGTTCCAGCCTTGCCCTCACTGTACCTTGAATACACAGGCTCACTCCTACCTCTTGGCCTTTGCACAGACTTTCCTTTCTGCCTGGAACACCCTTTCCTCAGATTTCTACATGGTGTGTTTCTTCAAGCTTTACTCAGACGTCACCATCTCAGGATGCTTACCACTGTATTTAGAATTTCAACCCCTGTTGTTCCCACTCTCCTTTCCTGATGGTTTTTCTCCTCGGAACTAATTACCTTCTAATATACTGCATAATTTACTTGTTTATTACGTTTATTATCCACTGCCGATTTGAAGGTAAGCTCTTTTATGGCAAAGATTTTTGCCTGTTTGGGTCATTGTTTTATCCAAGTACTTAGAGCAGGGCTTGATAGGTAGTGCTTAATAAACGTTTATTGAGTGTGTAAATTAATGACTAAGTGACTATCATGATGCTTACCAGTTATATATATCCAAGCTTTATTTCACCCAAGCTTTATAATATTTTCTTCTTCTTTGCTCCTCAAACTATAAAAGGCTACACCCCATGACAAGAAGTGGAGATGTTCTTAGGAGAGATGGAAGAAGCTACCTTTGCCCCAGTTCATCCTTGGTGAATGAATACAGTCTTCTTCCTGGGAGCTTACTCTACTTTCTGACGTCATAGTATTTGGTCTGTCCATGGACATTAGATAGTTTAACAGTGGATCAAGGCTTTTCTTGGTATCTTAACACGAAACACATTGTTAGAGTCCTCAATCATGTACTGTGTCAACAAATGGCATGAATACTCAATTATGTAAATGCCCACACGTCAACTAGAGCAATAGTAAAATGAAAGAGAAGCGCACTGTATTTCCTGATAGGTTGTCCCTGTTTGATCACTAAGAAAATTTGGGATGATCCAGGACTTTGGCAGTGCCTAATCTCGGACAACATAGGGGAATATTTATTACCTGGAATAGATCCAGCTCCAGCTCCCTGTAGTGAGAGTGGGGAAATCCAGGATATTTTCCTAATCTCAATCAAAGCTCTACCTTCTCGAGCACAGACTCATGTAAACCAGTAATATAGAAAGCTGTGTATCTAAGAAAATGAGGGGTGACAAGTGATGGGAAGGGGTCAGGGAAAAGCAGGGCCACAAACAGGCCTGGTTAGTGGCAGCCTTTTGTTTTTCACTCTGTGCATGTTGGTTCACATGGAACAGCGAGCCCACGGGAAAGTGACTAGAGGCACATGATGGGTTAAGAGAGTTTCTAGTCTAATATTCAGAGTTAAATTACTTAGCCTACAAGTATTTCTCTGTTGTATACAAAGTCCAGCTGAAACAACAACAAAGAAAAACCCCAAAGTGGATATATCTTCCCTTTTCTAATTCTTGATTCATTCGAGCAATGCCCATTATTCCTATTCTAATAATTCTTTGAAATGGTTTGAAGTTCTACAATAATCATTCTTCACACCTAACAAAACAGGAACAGATAGAGACGTACACTTTTCTATTGCATTAACTGTGGCAGTTGCCATATGATGAGATTTTTATAGATACTGCGCAAGCCCAGGTTTCTTTGGTAACTCAATGGAGTAATAAGAAACCTCCTAATAACCAGGACTATTTTCAAAGATTTTGTTCAACTAAAGAGATGAAGATCAAAGCTATAGAAGGATTCAGTGAACTCTTCATGTATTACGCGTTCTAGAAGCCCACTGTTAGCTGGCAGTTAAATGAATCAAAAGAAAGAAAGACTTTATCAACTTTAATTGATAATTCATACCTAGAGTAACAGGATTCTTTAGCGGCAGGATCAATGATAAATGCTGACATTTCTACGTTCTTGAGGTCATGAAGAATTCTAGACAAATTGTTACATCCCATTGCTTTGTCCTTTAGATAACTTAGCCTAAAGTATTGGAGTCCTAGAAATTAAGACATTATCTGAAACTTAGTCTACACATCTGTCCTCTGATCTCAATTTTACTTAGGTGGAAAAGAGTGTTGAGGCAAATTTTAAACACCTGGACCCTCTTTCCATGAGACTCCAGTCCCCTTATAAGGGCAATTGCTCAAAAGAAAACAAACACAAATAGCAGCTAAATATTTCTTCTTCTGTAATACTAGAGGGCAATGGGGTGTCTTTCATGAACTATTGCTTCAAAAGCCATCCATCACTGCAACAGTTTTCCCATAGATTAAGGACTAGATTTGCATTCTAACTTAGTTCTTCCAACAGCTGCTGTGAGATAACTTGGCTGTAAGTTAAGAGTTTGCATTTGATCATCTGCCAGGGAAGATCATAAAATTCAGCTTGGCAACAGAATTTAGGGAAAGAGGGCTCCTCAGCCCAGCTGTGCTTATCTGAGTGAGCGGCATGCGTAAAAGCACTACTCCAGCTCTCTCCTTCTCCGCTCAGCGTGCGAGTGATTTGCTGCTGAGGAAAGTTGGGTTTAGTTCCAGTTTCCTTGTGACAGAGAGCTGAACCACCTTTTGTTGGATATCGCATGGGGTGGAGGGAGGATTATATTAAGCCTGCGATAGTAAACGTCTTAGAGTGTTGATGGAGCCGTCTGTTCAAATCTTTGGTTGATCCCTTGATAAATTACCAAGACCATTGTTTCAGTTTTGCACCTAGTTTGCAAAGCAAGTTCAGATGAGAAATGAGTTATTTTCCAGGATGCTATTTGCTCCGGCTTCATGAAATAGAAAGATTAAGGGACTTGGATCAGGCCAATCCTGTCTCCGTGCTTACTAGTTGTGTGATTTTGAGCAAGTTTTTCAACTTCCGTGAATCTCAGATTCTCATTTGTACAATGAGGATGATAACATTGTCATATGACATGTCTCTGAGGATTAAAGGGAGTACTGTAAGCAAAGTAGCAGATTCACAGGAGGTATTTAGAGTTAATTTTCTCTTCCTTCTTATATTTGATATTGGCATAAAAATAGTGATGTTTTTCATACTCAGTATCTTTCCAGAATCACAAATTACATGTCTATGGCAAAGATTGCTAGGTGTACAATACTTCTTCTATCTTTCTTCCTCAATTAGATAATTGAGTGTTGATTGGGCTCAGCCAATGTATTTTATCCTTTTGGCCAATTCTTCCTTTCAGGCAAGCTTTGAACGTGCATACTGATTAAGTTATTTTTAAAAACATAGAAAGAGGATATAAATTAATTCTGGGAGCAGTTTATATCTTGATTGGTAACTGACAGGTTGATTCTGGGTTTTGTCTCTCTTGCTTTCTAATCCTAAGCCACAAGATCTTGTGTAATAAATGCAGGTTTGACCTAACATTTTTCGAAAATGGTATCCAGTGAATTGCTGTTCAGGTATCAGACAGTTGGCATTTTGAGTCATAGAGATGGATAACAGATGCACAGCTATAGTTATAAATAAATTTATATGCCATTGAGATTCGCGAAAGGTTTACTGCTACAGGATTAGTGGAAGATGACTGGAGTTCAAATGCTTAGTGCACCAAAATGTTCCTCCAAGAGAATTGGCCTTTATTTTCAAATATGAGACAGTTAGCATGGGCAAAAACCAGGCATTTTCCAGCTGATAAGCAATCGCGTGGTACTTGTGGTTTGCTAAGTGGGGAAAAGTTTCTTGTGTCAGCAATTCATGCGACAGGCCGATGATGAAGTGACTTCCCCTGCTCATATTAAATGGTGAAGTGCTTATTTCCCAGTCCATTGGAAGATTTAGAGCTGCAGCCTACAGGGTGAGGACCACCTGTTCTTTCACTCACTGGAGGGTTGATAGTACATCAGTAATTTCAGGGACCTGTGATGGCTTGTGGCCTTGTTTGTCAGTGTAGCTTTAGGCATAACTTGTCAATTTATGGCAGTGATTATATCCGTCTTCACGGAGTACAGACTCAGGGTTTGGGTCAGAAGATCTTTAACCCTCAAATTTCTGGACCTGTCTGAGGCAGTTGCTCAAACTCTCCAAAATGAGAGGTTAGTGAGATTTTGGAGTGCCAGATAATGAATTTTATAGGCTATTTTTCTCTGTAAAATGCTTTGATGTACTACCTTAAGTGTGTTTTTGAATACACTTTATCCAGAATAGTTTCTGGCCATCAGAGGCATTCAGTAAGCATTGAATGAACTCATATTCTGGTGTAAATTGGTGAAGGATAAACAGAAATGTGAAGAAGAAGATGACCTTTGAAGTTGCTGGATATGTTTCTGTTTGGAATATTTACTCAGATTATTATGCTACAGGCAACTGTGACAGATATTAACTTTTGTACAAATGCTGCGTGCATTTGTGTCAGATATGGGGTGTACATGATTTCATTTTAAAAGTATTTTTCATTAGGCTTTGAGAGTTCGTATTGAAGCTATAGCCAGAAGGAAGCCAAAATGTTCCATTTTTAAGAATGTCTTAAGATCTGATTATCAGAAATCTATATTTAGTTAAATATGATGTTGAATAGACTGAAACTTTTGCAACGTGTACTATTCATCACTCTGTGTTCTCCTTCCCACATACATAGTTTCCTGCACCCCCTCCCCCACTGCTGACTTATTAGGATGGGCATATAAAATTGCTGGTTTTATAGATCAAAACTGGCCAAATGCTGGCAGTTTAATGTGATTCATACATATGTGCATACAAATAAATTTTGGTTATTCTAGCAGCAATCCAGTGTGGGAGAAACATTCTTCATCTGAGAGCAAATTGCTATTTTTTAATAGAAATTTAGAAATTCTCTAAAAGCCTCATAACCTGCACCAAGATTGGTCTATCTGTCGTAATAATAATAGTGTCCCGAGCAATAATAGATATAACTATCATGTATTGAGAACGTAATGTTTGTAAATTCACTGTCTCCTTTGATCCTTATGATGCCAAGCTCACCACGGACAGGAACTGAGTCCGTTTTTTTCACCACTAAAGCCCTAGTATCTAGCACAGAGTTTAATATATGGTATGGATTCTAACAACATTTAATGCAGGAATGAATGAACAAATGATCGTGGATTGTTATTTCCACTTTGCCAATGAGAAACTCGAACTTTAAAAAGACTATAAATTCCCTGTACCAGCAAGGGGTGGAGCTAGGATTGGAACCAGGTCTTCTGACCACAAAGTCCATGCATTTCATTAAATATAGTGCTTCCCTGTAGCCACCACAAAGGGGAAGATAAATCACTTGGCGGTTTGAACTGATTTTGTTACCTGTTTTCTTGAAAGGTCTTGGAAAATGTGACACAGATCTGAGTTAGAGAGAAAATGAGAAAGTGAGAGTTGAAACTGGCTGTGATGGAGTCAAGCCAGCAGTTAATTAAAACCAAACAATAACAACAAAAAACATTGTTTATTTTCCCACCAAAAATTAAAAGGAAAAAGTAAATCTAGAACATGTCTTTTCAAGTAACTTTAACAAGGATTAAAATATTGAGGAAGAAAAGAAATGTTTCTAGAACACTACATATCTTGCTCCTTATTTCTTTAAAATGTACTGACAGTGACATATAACGTTTTAACTGAAAGGTACCTCTGAGAACATCCCTTTTCTCCATCCCTTCCCCTTCAGTCTTAAGGATCCCAAGGAAAGTTCTCAGCAACCGTCTGAAGAAGTATCAACTAGCCTCTGTGGCGAGGAAGACCAAGAAGTTGAGGATCATTTTCCCGCCCTCTTCCACTCCTAGCTTGGAGCTGAGCAGCTCTTTTGTTCTGTATTATATACAAGTAACGGCGATTTCTTTGAAAGAACTTTTAAGAACATAGTATGCCCATAGTATTAAGTTGGGAAGATCTAGCCTCTTGCCAGTAAGGAAATCATATATTAGATGACTCTGCATGTTCACAAGTTTATCTACCTCTTCTAGCTAGTCATCCATCAGTCGCTAAAGTCGTCCGTAAGTCCATTTACTTGGTAAATCAGGGGTTCTATCCTGCCTGATCTCTTCTTCCTTTCCTATTTTACTGTCCTCTTGGTCTGTTAACACCCCAGCAAGTTGTTCTCTCTGCACTTCCCCCAGAGCTGACTCTCAGTCATCTCCTTCCATTCCATTTAGATCTTGCATCCTCTGGGCTCTGGAGGGGACTTAGAATTTTCAAGTTCATTAGGATAAAATGCCCATAAAACAAACTTTTTTGCTCATGCCTAGAGTCTATTTTAGCATTACTCTTGTAAGTTATTATGAAAACATTCTTAACATCTTTTTTTTTCTACCTTACTAAGACTACTACTATTTTCTCCTCATATTAGAATAGCGTAGAGCTGGTTGGGGGCAGTTACTTGAGGTTCCCAAAGTGAGATGAGTCTGAGAGTTGGATAGAAAAAAAGCTATTCCTTCCACAAAAGTTCTAATGTGCTAAAAGGTAAGTAAATCAAAGACCAGGATGGAGACTCCAGTACTTCTCAGTAAATTTAGTCTTTGCTCACTCCACTGAAATTTTCCTTCTCTAATTTGATCTTCACAAAGTAAAAAACAGCATTTCCTATAATAATTTTGCAAATGAAGAAACTGAATTTTGGAGAAAAGTAACTTGCTTGAGGTCACACAGTCCACAAGTGGAAAGGCAAAATTTAAACTCAAGACTGTTAAATCCAAACTTAGTTTCATTCTGTTTTACTTAGAATAAGACTATGCCTAGTGCTTAGCTCATAAACCTGGGGTCGTGATCTTCTGGGTTAAGATTTGTCCAAAGATTCACACATTTTTTGCATTTACACACCTATTGCAAGGCAATGTCTCTTCTTCACTTGAAGATAGTGAAAAATGAATAAATATTTACAAAGGGACTTGAGATCTGTAGATGAAATTTATGTAATATTGAGAAAAGAATCAAGACTGTCTCTGTCTCCTGGAGAGATGTTTTTTAAAGGCATGAGTAAATTATTTTATTTTTTTAAGCTTTCTAAGTGTGTCATGAGAAAGAACAGCCAGGAAAAATGAAGAAACATAAAAAGCTTTAGATTTGAAGGGTTTCTGAAGTAAAAGCAGTATCTATTTTTGAAGCGCAAGGTATTAAATCTTAGGGAGTTTCATCAATCATTTGCGAGTCTCTTTAGGAAGGAGCAGGGTCCTTTGATTTATTCTGTCAAAGTCAAATAGGCTATCAGAAGCTAAAATCCCATTGCACTGTGGTAAGAAGACAGTACCTGGCTTTGATGAAAGACAGAAAACCCTTCAGTCCTGGTTTCACCTTTGGTTTCAGGTAAAGCATCTGGGGAAGCTGGGTGTGCCAACCATACCAGGAAAATACAGACTTAGTAAGAACTGACAAGGAGTTATGTAGAAAGGGCAATTTGGATCTGTCCAGATCTGTGGTTAAGCACCTCTCCTAGATATGTCTTTACTCCAGGCTATCCAAAGAAGTACCCAAAGGGACCCAAAGAAAGGTATGTTGCATTCTTGCTTCTCTTAAAATCATGAGACATGTAAATTTTCAGGGCACTCCAGTGCTTCATTTAGACAAAGATTAACTAAAAAATAAATTTTGCACGCTTAAGTGTGCCTATCTTCTTACACACTCTCTCTTCTTTACTTTGCCTGGGGAACTCTATGTTTATCTAGGTTTAAATCATAGTAAGACGGTAGATGCATTCGTTAATGTAAGTAGAGTTGGGTAAATGAATCAAAAGATGTATAATGGCTCTAACAATAGATATTTAAATTTTTCTAATGTAATATCCAAAATATGTATCTTTCATTCACTGACACATCTCTTCCAAGCATTGATTCAGGAATGCAACCCTTCCTTCCATCTCATGGTTTTAACTTCTTTAATGTGTAGCTTCCAAAGTGGCTTTGCTTGTCTGCATCAAACAGGCAGAAGAGGAAAGCACCTGGAAAACTCTCCTTCAGAAGTTTTAGTAAACCAAGGCTGGACATATTGCAGATCATTTCCACTCACCCTCATTGTCTATCACTGAGTCACCTAGCCACTTAAGAAGTGTAGCTCACTGTGTGCCAGAGAAGAAGAAATAAGCTTCTTCTATGAGTCTCTGACATTGTGCCCCAGAAACTAGCTAGAATACAACAAAAATTATTCTGTTTAGTTTTCGTGGTAAAAGGTAGAGGGTCAGAGAAGATAGTGGGAAATTGGCTCTATCAGACAGCTACTTCTTTCTTTGTCTTTTCTTCCCTTACTGGATCTGTTTTTTCATTTTGCTAAATATCTGCTTTGAAGATAGAAATATTTGAACAATTTTTCATAGTGTGGTGGAAGGATCTTGAGCTTTAGAGATAGGAAGCCCTGGTTTCAAATCTTTCCTCTGTGGCTTACTCCTTATGGACCTTGGGCAAGTAACTTAAACATTATGAACCTCAGTTTCCTTACCTGTGAAATGGATATAAGAAAATCTAATTTTGAGGGAAACTATGAACTTTACATGAAGCCCCTTCAATAGTACATATAATATATTAGTTAGCAAATATTCGGTAGCTATTATTATCATTACTAGGACACCTGTATGTTCTTTGTTCCTCACCTGAAAATCTGTGGAAAGGATTTGTATCAGTTATGTTGACGTTAAGCCACTGTAACAAATAGACCCTAAGCTAGAGAGCCTTAGAGAACGTAGATGTTTATTTCTCTTTACATTGTCTTTCTGCAGTGAGCATTTCTGCTTGTCAGGCAGCTCTGCTTCATGTGGTTTTGGTGATTTAGCAAGTCATGGCCATTGCAAACATTGAGAATATTGAAGACCAGAGGGTAGCCAATTTAAATTACTAATCGATGGAAGAAAGCCTAAAGTTAATATTTCTATGGATAATTAAGATTAGCCTCCTATTCAGTCTTTATCTAATGATTTACTTTCAAAGTCACTAATAAATCATTTTTCTTAATAACCTGGTTATAACCTTTTATACCATTGCTCTGTTTTAGGGATAGCGAAAATTTCATACTGGAGGTGCGATTTATGTTGGTTTATGAATAAAGTTAGGAGACTAGTTGGGAGCTGTGCCTTCAGTTTCCCAGCTTGTTGCTTACTGAACCAAGCTAAAGCCCCTCTCCCTAAGAGTGGCACTCATCATGAGGATGTGAACCAAACAATCTTGATCAAATGTAGAAATGTTGAAGAGATATTAACCATGATTAAAGTATTTTGTGTAATGGTACAGAGTGTGATCTCATTTTTTGTATAATATATAATTATCATTCAAGAGTAGATTTTGAGCATCTACTATGCACCTACTAATAGAAAAAAAATCCATGAAAGTCTGAAAGGATTAATACTGGATAATTTATTTATAGATCATTTTACATTATTCCCTATCTTTACTTAAACTTTTAAGATTTAATGCTCCATGGACCTCTTAAAAAAAGTGAAAGTATTTTAAGATAACTCATTGATGTTATTAAAAATATTAATTCATCTTTGTGCTTTTACAAATAGTTTAATCAAAATGCAGGTGTGTTTCCAGATATCCACTCATAATATGGAAACATGTATTAGTAGAATTAAATAAGGTAATAGTGCTCAGCTCAAAATATAGTGTCAGATGGATAAAGTTTGCATCTGGAGGCCACATGAATCGGCAAGTCCATGTCCAAGCATTCAGATCCTTCATTTATTCCAGAACTTTCCAAAATCTGTCGTTCCAGTTAGTTGATTAAGCATTAAATTATCCTGTCCTGGATCACAATCACAAACAATATACATGTTGCACAATCCGTGGGACACTTCTATGCTCTTCTTTTACCTTACACAGCAGCAGCAGTCAATAGTGATAACTGCTTCCTTCTGGAAGCTGTTCTCTCTCTTGGCTTCCCTGATACCAGATTCCTCAGATTTTTATCCTGTTTCCATTGCTGCGTCTTCTTCATCTCCTTTTCCTGCTCCACTCCCTGCAATGCCTGTCTCTATATTGGAATGCCCCACGCATAAACATTTGTTGAATACATAAATATTTAAATGAACAGATAAATAAACAATTAAATACATTTAACCTTTAGCCTGAAGGAGTGACACTAACAGTGCTACTATCAAGAAATGGGAGCACAATGAGTGGAGGAACCTGCGGAAGTCTTCCACGTGGAATGTCGTTTGCAGGACTCACTCTGCAATGGTGAAAACAACTTCGAATCAACAGCCTCAAAGAACGGGCTCCACAACTCCTTACTGAAAAGTAAATTTTGGAGTAATTTTTCCAACTTAATGCGTGATTTTTCTCTTGGTTTCCATGCAGCTTGAATCACTGAATCATTCTTGAAGTTCTTTTGTTGTTTTAACACATTAAATTATCCCATTACAGCTGAATATGTAGTGGAAAATAGCATCTGTTTACACTGTAATAATATAAAAATTACTTACCAGTAACAGAATAAAGAGCAATTTGCAGAAGCTAATCGTATTTGTGCACTTGTCTGCAAAAAGTAAATTGTTAATATATGCCCAAGGGGGGAATCACTTGCTGATTTAAGCAGTGGAAGCGGTGATCTTAACAAGCATCCCTTAGACAACTCCTATATTTAAGATTGGATCCAAAATATCCCAACTTGTCATGAAAATATAGATGTTAATTTTGTTAATTTGCTTTGACTCTGAAAATTCAAACAACTTAGAGATTGAGATAATATCATAGAAAATCCAATGGTTAGAAATTTCTTGATATTTACAAAATCAAGGTTTTAATAATACTTAAAGAAAACTTTTTGGCTTTTTTTTAGTGCTAATCATAAATACTTTTGGAAAAACATGTCAAACACAGTCCCTGTTTTGCACCATGCCCTAAGGCATTAAAATTAAAGGTCTGGAGGCTGGCCCGGTGGCACAGCGGTTAAGTTCGCACATTCCCCTTCTCGGCGGCCTGGGCTTCGCTGGTTCGGATCCCGGATGCGGACATGGCACCACTTGGCACACCATGCTGTGCTAGGCGTCCCACATATAAAGCAGAGGAAGATGGGCACAGATGTTAGCTCAGGGCCAGGCTTCCTCAGCAAAAATAGGAGGACAGGTAGTAGTTAGCTCATCACTAATCTTCCTCAAAAAAAAAAATTGAAGGTCTGTTTAAAAATTGAAAATTAACATTTTAAAATATTGAAAAAATATATACCAGAATCTTAGTTTTAGTAATCTCACTGAGTTGCAGCTTTTTCTTTCTTCACATGTAAAAGCCAGAGAGTGCTTAAATTTTATCATTATTCAGACTTGTAAATGTTACATTTATGAATTCTTTTAAAAATATGATTTACAAAACAAACCTTTTCTCCTTTGTTCGTAATAGATAGAGACAGCCTTAGGGTTCTTTTTTTTCTCCTGTGTTTATCCATGGAAGAGAAAGAAATCTATATGAAGTTAATCTTTAAATTCCCTTTTCCTGGATGCCAGGATGAAACCTATTCAACTAAGACAGTCTACTTCAGACATGTTAATAATATTCATTAAGCACAGCTCTCTTTTACGTTTCGTCAGCCCTTGATTAGTACTCCCATCCTGCCTTGTTGCTTTGACCTACCCTTTAATACGGTTCCCATAAATGACTAATTCTCTCCACTACAATTTTAACTGAGAGAGCAACCTCTTGCCAGGTTTGGAGGCCACCTCATCGTAGCCTTCAAGAGCCATTTTGCTGCTCTTGTAAGAGAACTTTAATCCTGATGAATCTAGCCTCTAGAGATCAAATGCTGAGATACAAGATTCTGTATAGCATAGAGAAATGTGTCTTTTCTTCCTAGTTACTTATTTTGGTGTGAAGATGAAAAGGGAATGATTCATTCTGTGGCTAAAGCTTGAAGATTTTAAGCTGTTTAAGAAAAGGCTTTTTTTTAAAGCTAAGTGCTGAAGCATACTTTAGCTCAATGAAGAATTTGGAAATGTGTTATCCCATACACTGTCAGTTGGAGTCCTAGTTCATTCATTCGAATGTTGCAGCTGATTAAGAATTGTGTTTCAGTGGTTAAACAGGAAAAAATCTATTTGCCTTTCAAATGGTATTTCCCAGTGGCTTTGGTTACCATCTGTTGCTGATAACTCCCCAATTTAGCTATGGCCTAGATTTCATCTCCAAGCTCCAGACCACACAGGTAATTGCAGAGGCCATATTTTACTTAGACGCTTTAAAGGCTGCTCAGACTCAACGTATCCCGACCCAACTCATGCTCTTCCCCTAAACATTTGGACCTCTTTGAATATCAACAATTCTAGGAACTGGAAACTCAATCATGTGTTTGCAAGAAGTAGAACCCTGTGAGGCATCTTTGAGACCACACCTCAAAATTCACCATTACTTCTTGACATTATTAACTCAAATACTCATCAAATGTGTGAACTCTTCTCTCTCTGCTTTTACTGTCATCATGAAATTTTTAGCTGTGGCCACTTCTTCCTTGGACCACTACAATAATAATTCAACCCTCTACTCCTTCCCCACTCTTGCCTTCCTCCTCCCATCCAGCCTCTTTGCTCCTTCCAGAGTGATCTCATAAAAATGCAAACATGTTTCTGTTTCTGTATTTCTTAAAAACTTTGAGCAGCCTTCCATCTGAGCAGAGAGTGAAGAACATAATCCTTAACTGACCCACAAGGTTCTCTGTGCAAGAGCTGACTCATGCCTGGTGATACTTCCTGATGCCTGAAGGCTTCATATTTTGGGATATAAACAAACATCACATAGTGTTCCACCCTTTGTTTAGCACGTCAGCATTAGATTATTGGAGTTGGTATTGAAAGAACTGAATGAGGCAGACCCTCAGATAGAATGATGCTGATACTACTATCTAAAGCATAGGCCTGAGATAGACTATGAGTGAAATTATATGAATTAGTGACCAAAGAAATCAACAATAATTTCTTATTAATGAGAATAATATCTATGCACTATTTAGTCTTACTGATGTCCTCTGTAAGGTGAGCAACTATGAAGTCACTTAGTAGGGGTGTTTTCCATTGTCCACTCCGTCTTGGATTGAGAAGAGGAGCCATAAGTGTGGTCTTTGGAGTCAGACAGACTTGAGTACTTACCCTATTTTTCCTTTAATATGTGATTGAGTTGCTCTAGCTGAGTCTCAGTCTCATCATCTATAAAATACCCTTGATAATTGTAATTCCCTCATAGGTCTTTGTAAGGAATAATTGAGAATATTCATTTAAAGCCTTTATCACACTACCTGGCACAGATGAGCATAAATGCCTCACTCAACCATCCACTTGGAAAGGAACAGCAGGGTCTCTTTAATGCATTTATGACACACTGAACTCTTCCTCTAAGTGTCACTGAGGAAAAAAACCCTCTGGCCAAAATTCTCTCAAAGACTACTGAATACTCTTGGAGGATACTGTGCTGTTAGCATGTAACTGTCCATGGGAGTTCTCTCTACAGACTAAACTCATGGGATTAGAACTCCTTTTTCCTAACTCAACTCATCTACACCATGGTTAGTCAGGAAACATAAACAGTTGTTTTTTTTTTTTTTCTTATGCAATGGGAAGAAATTTTGGCCTAACAAGAAATCAGGCATTTATAAATGTCCAGGTAACTCAGCTTCTAGAGTCATTGCCACTGTCTCTTCGCACTCACCCTTCCTCTAAAAGTTTATCTGAGGCCAAAGCCATTTCTTTCTTCAACTTTGGTTATATGAAAGTTAAAAATAACAAAAACAAGCACTTTTTTCTACCTGCCAAGTATTTTCCTAAGTCCAGGAAAAGACCATTATTTGAGAAGATGGGTAATTTTCCCAGATTTTCCCCAGAAAAAGTCCCACTTTAGGTGGCTTTGGTTAAAGGGGTGTCCTAAGGTGGAGTCAGTCACGTCAGCCGAGCTTCTCTTATTTCTTTTCTTTTTTCTTAAACCCTTAACTTCCACAAAAGCACAATTTATTCACAATTTCTATGTATTTCCAGAGTTCTAACATAGGCATCAAATTGATTTATGCAGATGAACATTAGTTTTCCTTTATTTTGACCAAAAATAAGCATTTGTTCTCATTATTGAACCTTATTCTATTCTAAGAAGCCTTAGGTACTTTGGCATAATTTATCTCATTGAATTGGGTGAAGGCTTTGCCAATTTTTCTTATGGCTAGTGTATTTGCCTCCCGATTTTTTAGATATTCTTTATGTAACATGGAGTTTAACCCCTTTGCAACAGGACCTGCAAATAGTTTTTGTATTTTTTCAAGTCTTTTCACTTTGCCTATGGTATTTTTCTATAAAGAAGATTTGTTGATGCAGTTTATATCAGTCTGAGTTGTTCTCCGCTCTGTCCTATAACTACAACAGCATTCTGGCCTCAGTTCAGTGACTCCGTTGTAAATGAATGAACAGTGGAAGGACTGGAATATGGGTGGATTCCGCCTCTAAGAGTCTCAGTTCTTGAAGTTGTTTGTGGTCTCATTCTCCATCTTTTCCCACTGTACCCAAAATGCTTCAGAAGACTGTTAAAGTGCTTAACACTGGCAAAACATCTGGCTCAAATATAAACCCTTGTTTTGTGGACCCGACGAATCTTGTTAACAGTTGCATATTTTAGAGGTGATCTTTGGGTCATGTTCATTAAAGGAGCAATCAGAATACTTCTCAGATTTATGAATTAGAGATTAGAAATGCTACAAAACCATGGAGGGAAGCACTTCCTTGATTTCTGGAGAAGTAGGAAATGTAATCGTCTTCCCCTAATGGAAGGTGCTCTTCTTCAGCAAATACAGGGTGTATATTATGTGAATTTGTAGGGAGGAAAATGGGTTAATGATGTCGTAATTAATTTCTTTATATTGTTTTCGAGCATAAAGTGTTCCATTTTGAAAGTTTAAAAATGGTGTTAACAGAGAAATAGCGTTCTCTGAGAACTGAAAATTTCTTATGTGTATTTAACAGAATTTCATCTTTTAGATAAATCAAAATGCAGAGTCGTCACTGGAATTATTCATTGCATTTCCCAGATTTAAAAAAAACTTGTTAGTTATTCATCAGAATTTTTAAAAAGTGAAGCAATCTCCATATTATTCCTTTGCTACATCCCATGCAAAGAGAGCTCCCATAAATAGCCTAATTTGCAGTTGATGATAAGCTTCTCCCAGAGAAAAAATAATAGTTTGTGTTTGTGCCAGATGCTTTTCCAGCATTAAGTGCCATAAAAATTCCCTGAAGTGTGTTCAACAGATAAGGCAAAGTGCCAAAGAATGGCAGAGAATTAAGTTGAACCCTATTCACATACAAAATCCATTGAGACACCATATGCATATTTCCATTTTAAAATCAAAATGTGAAATTAATTCAACATGCATTTAATAGGCACCTATTTAGAGATCTATACTAGATCCTAGGAACAGAATGATGAGTAACATCAGGTCTTTCTCTCTCTCTGGAGAAGAAACAGACATTTGACCTTTCTTATGGGAATGACATAAGTGCTATATTGCAGGCATACCCAAGACTACATGGAGGAGGTGGCACGTGATGAATAAACATCTGCCAGACAAATAAGGGTGCTCTAGGCAGAGGGAACTAGTCATACAAAGGCTGGAAAATCATTTCTTCTTGTGGTATTTTCCTTAAGAGAGTAAAAGGGAGAGCTATCTCTCCTTTACACTGCAAGGCGTTATTCTTGCTAGAGAGCAGATACCGTGACTGTGACTGGGTTGGCGGAGGCAGAGCTGGGGACAGGAAGTTGCCTGAAGGAGGAAGTTGGGGGTTACTTAGAGGAAGCATGCACATCATGCCACGAAATGAAGACTTTTTCTCTGCTATTGATACCAACACCTATGAGAGCTTGACCCTCAGATGTTAGATTCAACATTTCTAATTCCCCCCACACTTTTAAATGGTACATGACAATCATACACTGAGCCAAGTGTTAAGCTATGGGCATTATGAAGGGATTGTACGCTGGTTGAGTAGTTAGACAAAGTGATTTTTCTGATTCCTCTCAGTTCCATACAAAACATTTTTGTGATTCTATCACTAGAGTTAAAACTCTTTGAGGTCGGTGGCTTACAAAAAGCTCCCCAAAATATTGAGCAAACTTAGCCAGAGCCAAGTGTTCCCTTTGGCTCAATTAGACCACGAGTACCAGCTTCCAGAGCCCACTGTTAGCCAATGTTCCCCAGTCAGGGTCCCACCGGTAGAGGTCAATGGGACAGCTGTTCAGGTTTCAAATATATAAAAACAGTGGTTTCACAACAGGAACCAAGCAAAACCTCTGAAATTAGCTACTCTCACCCGAATAAGTACTGTCTACTTTATCATTCACCTTAAGTACTTGAAAACGTTAAATACTTAATGTTTAAAAATTGTGGAGTTTGTAAATGAGTTGAGAAGCTTGGAAAAAATAAGTGAGTCCATGTAGATTATTTTTTCACAACCACGTAAGTACTTAGTGACGAGGTATTTTCTTTGCTTGTGAAATAAAAGTTAGAGTTATTCAATGTAGCTGAGAAATTGTGACATGCCTCTCTTCCTTTTCTTTATGTTTATTTAGAATATTTTTCAGTGAGTAGTGGTAGTGTATAAAAATCATTCTACTCTTGTGCTATTATCTTTTTTGTCTTCTATTTTTCTATTCCCATGACTATTACTATTCACTTCTGTATTGAAGAGTGCAGAAGACAGGAACACATTGAAGGTAAAGCATCAATCATTCCGGCTCAGAGAGAACACTCTTAATTGAATCATGTTTTTCACTTTGGGACTCACTGCAAGTGAATTTTCCTTTTTATTCATAATGTAGTCATCTACTTACATTTTAACTACACAATCACAAGTTAAAATAAATTATTAAATATTCTTTATGAGACATGTAATTAAGAGAGAGAAATATCTATATCCCGTCATTTTCTCCATGGTGTGAGGGACTTTGAAAGGTACATGTATTCACAGCAATTAGGAAAATGTAAAACAATGAATTATTCTATCTTTCTTCTTCAAATATTTTGTTATGTGGAGTCACAGAGAAGGCACTCTTCTTGGCATACCAGAGTGGTTTTTATTTGCCTGCTTGCTAGAAGTTTCCCTCAGTAAAAGAGCTCTAAGTGCATGATGATGTAACCTAGATATGACTAACACTAACTCAGTGTAATGCAAATAAAACAGAGTTAGATGCTTGTTATAGTGAAGTTTTAGGAGTTGTGACACAAGGCTTGGTTTTTGCTTACTTTTTCATGGAGTTAGGGATTCCCCAGCCCCTGCAAAATGGATCATGGCAAAGCATTCAATACAGAGGTAAAAATAATGAGGTCAGAGGCTTATGCTGCAACAGTAATTAGCTTGGAGAGAAAAGGTAAAAACTGGAAAAAGAAAATCACAAGGACTTGGAAAGCATTTATGTGGGCTTTAGAATTGTATGGAGATTTCCAAGATTGATTAGCTATTTTGCATTCATCCCTCTTGGACAGAAGTTCCCCAATTACATATGTATGTGAGTTATTTTTTACTTCTTCTTCTTACTTGTTTTTAAGGAAAGAAACTTTTGATGATTTTTCTTAGGTGATACACATTGCTCATATTCAGACATGTATGTGTTCGATCTTCAAATGACTATACATTAATCTTAAAAAACCAAGACTTTGGCTAGTTATACAAGAAGGGGCCATCTTTGGAGAAAATGCACAAATATTTAAGGTGAGTGGTTCTGAAGTAGTATGCATCAGAATCACCTGGAGAGTTTGTAAATCATGGATTGCTAAGCCCCATCTCCATAGTTTCTGACTCAGTAGCTCTGGGATGGAGGTTGGGAATTTGCATGTTTAACAAGCTGCCTGGCTGGTGCTGCTGCTATTGGTCTGGGGCGCACACTTTGAGCGATAAGGTTTTTATATGAATGTTCAATGAAGCTGAGAGTTGATAATAAAAGAATTAAGATAGAATAAAAACTTGGAAATCTTCTATTGGTGTATACAAAAGTGATATTCAAAATACTTAAGTCACTGAACAATTAAAATACATACTGATCTTAACCTATATGGGCTGAGCCCGTGCACACTGCCTCAGTATTAGACCTGAGTGAGTGTATGCAACATAAAAACAGCTGCACGTAGATAAATCAAAATTTTAAACTTTTCCTGGAACAATTTTTTAATAGTTCTCAAAATATAGATTTAACGTGAGGATTTTAGAGTTTAGGATACTAAATCATGTTCTGTCATTTTATTTTTTCTTTGTCTCCAAAACAACAATCTAAGCTAAGATTTTAAAACTCAGATAATTTTTTTAAAAAAAAGAATTCCTTTGGCTTAAGTGTCATCTCTCCCCTCCCTAAAGAGGAGGGCAACTTCTTTAATAACCACTCTTCCTTTTTTTGATGTTACATTTTAATATGATAATGTTAATTTTATTTTAATAAAATTTAATATGTGGTAAAATTACATGATATCATAATCTAAAAAGACCACCTGATTGCTTTTAAAATCACACATGTTCATGAAAATTAATTGGTTATGGTAACCAGATGTGTATGCTTACAATAAACTTCCTCGTTTCTAAAAAGCATATTAATACACCTTATATAAGAGAGACGTAGAGTAAAAGTGTACAAGGCATTGGTGCTAATGGAATAAAATGATGCATGAATATTAAATTTCCTGTGAGTTTTACAGGATAATAGTGATTTATAAAGAAGCCTCTTACTTAGATAAGTAAAATAAATATGTGTGTGTGTTTCAAAAGGATGAAACTCCTCTCCTGCATATTAGCCATTTAACAATTTTATTTTATTTTTTGGGCGAGGAACATTCGCCCTGAGTTAACATCCGTTGCCAATCCTCCTCTTTTTTCACTTGAGGAAGATTAGCTCTGAGCTAACATCTGTGCCAATCTTCCTCTATTTTTTATATGTGGGAGGCCTCCACAGCATGGCTGATGAGTGGAGTAGGTCCACACCTGGGATCTGAACCTGTAAACCCAGGCTGTGGAAGCACGTTGAACTTAACCACTCAGCCATGGGACTGGCCCCTTAACAATGTTTTTTATCTATTTTGGAGCTTCAGTTGCATCTAAACCAGAAGCCATTTTGAAATACTGAAGATAAAACTTGAAGGTTGAAAAGTCTGGCTACTGATGACTAGGATGTATCAATAACATTTAAAGTGGCATCATTCTACAGGAATGTGTGTGCATATCTTTAATGTCAGCACTTGCCTCTGGGATGACACTTGTTAGATTTCACGGTGTCAGGTGTTATTTCAAGGTTGGTGGTCGTGATTTTTATTACACAATACCCTAATATTCCACTTATTATTTCAAAGTAATTTGTCAAAGCCCAATTGTTCTGCTCGCTTCTATGTGAACTCTGATCATCTGATTCTGTTTTCGTTTTAAAATACAGAATTCTGAAAGGGGCCATCATGAAGTAGTACACTCACTTTACCCTGAAATCGTTCCTGTGAAAAATAACTATTTGCTTGTGTCTGATGGTTCCCAGGCTTCTGGGAATGACTTGACTCAGAGACTGGCTAATAAATAGGAACAAACAGCCTTGGAGGGGATATGGGTGTTGTGCTACAGCCAGTGCTTCTGCCCAAAGGAAAAGCAGAAGAAGCCCAAAGAGACATCTCTGGCCAACTGCCGCTTCTTAAAAATCTCCCAGCAGGATTCTTTCTTAGGCCGCAGCCTTGTCTGCAGTCACAGAAAGATCAGATGTGGCTGAATGATCTATCTAGTCCAGTGAAGTGGCCTAAAGAGTTAAGGAGAGCTGGCTGGGTTTTCTTTACACAAGGAGCACACCTTTATACAACAGACTTGTATCACGGTGGGCCGAGAGTTATGGGGTCAATACCATGGACTAGAAAAATCAGTATTAGTATAACCCAAGAGCAGTCTAGTAAATTCTATGAACATTAAATAAAGGTCGATGACAAAGAAAATTTAAAATATCCAGAAGGGTTATCTGTCTACATTCAGTTTCCAACTTGTATGTCCACTTCTACCCCCAACACATATAATCTCACTGATCTCTTCTTGTGCTATCACCCCCACTATACTCCATCATTTCCCCTAAATTCTACGTATCTTGGTCTCTCCATAGCATTTTGGACTTTCATATCATTGATGTTTTCTTCAAATTTTGGGGAGGTTTAATTGCCTTTTTTTAATCAGATAATTTTTTGTGTGTATGAGGAAGATTGGCCCTGAGTTAACATCCATTGCCAATCTTCGTCTTTTTGCTTGAGGAAGATTGTTGCTGAGCTAGCATCTGTGCCAATCTTCCTCTATTTTATGTGCGAAGCCACCACAGCGTGGCTTGATGAGTGGTGCTGGGTCTGTGCCTGGGGTCTGAACCTGCAAACCTCGGGCTGCCGAAGCGGAGCACGTGAACTTCACCATTATGCCACCGGGCCGGCCCCATTAATCAGATAATTTTTAGTTAAGATTATTATCAAGGTGCTTTGGGACTGTTATTCAATGAACAAGTGAGTATGCATTTTTTATTGTTTTGCTTTTTAGTATATCAGATGTCTCAGTTGGGAGCCCACCAACTACTGGCCACTTTATCACCCCTTCTCCCCACAACTCCCTGAGCCATTTGACTTGTTGGAAGCGTTGGCCTAGCTGTACCTATGCAGAGAGTATTTTTAAGGTATAAATCCTCTACTAACTTGCAGAGTTTTTTGGAATAAGTTGCTTACTATCCAAAATAGTGACATTCACCTGGTTTTATGGAGTACTAAAACAAAGTTTTGTCTGAATTGAAATACTACTGAGATTTCCAATTTGCTAGGAACCCCAAAATGCATATTTTGGAGGGATAAGTGAAGAGATCACTTTTAATCCAAATCCTGTCTTTTAATATGTATTATATGTGAGCCATTCTCTTCCACGTCAGGGGTAGGAATGCTGACAGAGAGAATGGAGGACCTTTGCTTTCAGGGAAAGTATGTTGCCAACTGCCTAAAGAAGATGGCCAACGATATTGTGGATTTAATTGAATACAGCATCTTGCCCTCAAAAGATATAGCCAAAGGACTGATTTATTAAAAAGGAGAACTAGGCAGGAAAACAAAGGGACATGACTCTGTCCATCAAAGTAGCATTCTCTGTGTAGGATCAAACCAATCCAATGTGTCACTGGTTCTTCAATTAACTCTAGCAAGTCTTTACTTCATATTTTGGCTCATACTATGTCTTGATGTTATGTGTTGTTGGAAAACTTGTAACTGATGCATGAGTGTCCTCTCTGTTCAAACTGTTTCTATTATATAATTTCCTTGTCCAGTGTTCTTTCAATAAGGGTACCTAGTCTTTTGAGGATACTTGTCAGAATGATGCAAATGAAGGTGTGGATTATTTATTTATCCATTTATTTAAAAAAATTATACTGTAACACCCTACCTCCCACAGCTGTGATGAAGAAGACAGTCATTATTATTTTTTTGGCAAACTGGAGAATGGAGTTTAAATAAGCCATGGGAAGTGATGGGGAGTCTAGCAGGCATAGTCCTCCACTGAGATTTCTTCTTTGTGCTGTAACATTTTTAAATGATTTGAGCTGGGAAACCTTCTGATTTAAGAATCTCCCGGCCCACTCCCACCCCATTCCAAGCCACAAAGGCTTTTTTTCCCAATAAATAAATATTAATAAATATAGATTTCTTTAAGATGATTTTCTATCTCAATGTGTATCTCCAGTAACCAAAAAAAAAAACAGTGTTAAGAAAATATGAACTTGGGAAAATGTATATTACTGTTTAAAAATATCTCAGAAGGCACAAGCGAAAGAACCGCCTTGGCCCCGTTAGGTAGTCAAAACACACTGGAGCCTCCTGACAATGGAGCAGGGCATGAAAGACCCACATGTTGAAAGCATGCCACTGCCTTGAATTTCTCAGACTACTCTGCAGGAAGCAAGGAGAAAGAAAGAATCAGAAAATTGCCCAGTTTCCGTGCACTCCATTTGGACTTAGGCAGTGCTTTTGCTTTTGAACTCAAGCTTCCATCTCAGTCTCCAGGCTGCCCACTTCTCTTGTTACAGGTGAACTCTTCCTTGTAGACATCTGTCGGGTACTGTTTTAATAAGACATGCTGTAGAAAGAGAAAACACATTTCCCAAACCAAGAAGGTGAGAGCTCCTCTTTTCCAGGGCCCTTGTTAATCCTGGGGAGCCCACCATCTTCTGTGGCGGAACAAAGGCAATACAGGTGTACGTTCTTATTTTTTTTTCCACTACACAAAGAAAATGTTGTTGATGTGTTAGTGTTCAGTTACATTTCTCATATGAGAAGCCTAATAGAATATTTACTCCTTCCATCCAGAGGTTTCAGAACTTGATTCCCATTGCTTTCCAGCATCATTCTCAATAGAACCCTACTGTTTGGCCATGGCCAGAATTAGGTTGAATGGTACCTATTATTGAAAGGGAGTCTGTATTTGCAGTAATACAGAGAATGCCAGTTTAGAAATGAGCCTGATTGCATGGTTCATTTTGTTCTCCTTTGTAGAGCCAGGCTGCGGCCCACTACAAAGGCACGAAACATGCCAAGAAGCTCAAAGCACTGGAAGCCATGAAAAATAAGCAGAAATCTGTAACTGCCAAGGACAGCGCAAAGACTGCCTTCACCTCCATCACTACCAATACCATCAATACCAGCTCTGACAAAACAGGTTAAGCGATGATCTTTGTTGTTGTTGTCGTCGTCATCATTGTTGTTTGGGGGTTCCTTCCCTCGTCTAACCCCATGTCTGTTTCCTTATGTTCCTGCCACATTGATTCATGCTTGATCCATCTTTCTGTGTAATGGTAATTGTTTTCCCTCATTTTTCCTATGCCCTTAAGAGATGAAGATAATCACTAGTTATATTGCAGATTTTGCATTTGAAACAGTCCTGTGGCTGTTTTAGAGGAACACAAGAGTCATAAAGGCATTTGCAGCCATGCCCCCAATAACCCTTTTGGAGAAGCCAACCTTTTCAGTGTGCATCCTTTGCATCTTGGATGCAGCACCTTAGACTTTAACTGCATGGCAGGTTTGATTTAACTGTGAGGACACAGCAAAGTATGCCAAATGAATCGAGAAGGCCCCAGTAAGAGCATTATTACTGACAGGCCCTAGTCTCATAAATCCCAAACGTTGCATTGTTTTAAGTAGTGGCTGTGTGATCCTGGGCTTGTTATGGCTGGGTAACCTTCCCACTGCATACACAGGTAAGTGTTATTGATACCGATTATTCTTTTTAACAGAGTCTTCATAGGGAAATAATGGCCTCTGAATGGCCTCTTGGGATAGCTCCTGCAAACAACCAGTTTATACATGGTAGGGGAAGCCAGTGAAGTTTCCTTAAGCTGGCAGTTTTAAATATAAGACCCTGGTCCTCAAAATTTACAAGAAAGGAAGTCCCGTGTGATTCATGGAGGTACCTTTAAAAATCACTTTCAAGAACACAGGTGCTGGTACATGTCACTTTTTTTCCAGTCCCTACAAATGGCAATGGTCAGGAAGCATTTATATTATCATCGATGGTAATGTCTTAACTAGAACAAAATCTTCTGGCCGTGACTAATGAAAATATAAAATTCTGCAAGAACAAGTAGAACAAAATAAAGCAACTTTACTGCACATGGTCGCATCCATTAGATCCTTATATGGCTCAAAGGATCTGGAGAAAGGCTTGCTCTCATGTCTATCTGTAAGGGATAAGGATGTTCTGTCGGAGTTCTCGTGACACATTTTATGTCCTTTACCTAGGTGTTATTGGTACATACATAATGCCCCTCCCTGAGAACGCTGTGTACTCTCCGAGGCTGAGTGCCTCTGTCATCTTTGTATCCTGGCACCTGGTCTGGCATGGTGGGTGCTGAGTTAAATTTCTGTTGGATGGCTGCATTTTCTCTCACTCCCTTGGTTCTCTGATGCATCCAATTTTGTGTCACAACATACTAAAGGAACAAAACAGTGCCTGTGATGTTCACTTCTTTCATATCCAGAGCAAGAGCTGAGTTATGCTATCTTATTAATTTAGTTGTAAAACCTTAAAGGGAAAGCATTAATCTTTTCTCTATTAATTGAAAACTTGCTGCCTTATTTGGGGGACTGTAAGGGAATGAGCAGTAATGAAATAGGTGAGAGTAATTTATGCTCCCAGATATTGGGGCACAAATTGGGATCCCTAAAGCCATATTTGCCATAAAGAAATATATTTTGTTTGCAAAAAGATAGTAGGTAGGAAGAACAAAGAAATAAGTCTGGTGTAAAGAGTTTGACGTAAATTTTTTGCTTGTCCCCAAACTTTTCTTCTACTACATATTTTCATCAATAGCGACTATTTGGGTTACCTTGACTCCTCTTTAAAAATGCAAAAAAAATCCCTGTTACATTGAGAATGCATGCCATTTAAAAATATATATGTGCATGGTGGGTAGAGCTGGTAACCTGGGTTAGAAAAGGCTGCCAAGTGTGTTGTCTCTGTGGCATATGTGAGTTCTGAATACATACCTCCATCCCTCAACTTAGAGACTAGAAGGGAGACTGTGGCAGTCATCACGGCTCTGTCCTTTTAGATGTTGAATGGAAACAAGTTTTGGATGGGCTGTGGGAGAGAAACTACATGAAATAAACAGATTCCCGGTAGAGATACCAGAACTTACCTAATGGTTGGAATGGTGAAATGTCCTTTCAACCTGGAGCTAGAGAAAATTCCAGAAGGACAGAAGGGATAGTAAAGTCTATAAAGTTAGTACAAATATCTTAAAGCCAAAGGAAGGAATTGATGAGCATCAGGAAGGACGTTGCTTTCCTAATCCACGGGTGCCTACCCCCAGAAGAAAACGAGTCATATAGGTTGGAAGTCTAAGGACTCCAGCATACTCGCCAGATGTTTTAAATAAAATTCTATCCTTAAACTAGGATTTCCACAAAACTACCTAAGAGAAGTAGCCCAAGAAAGCTCCTATCATTTCATAGACTCTTATCCTATTTCTATTGCAATATAAATCAGAGGAACCTATGCTGACAACTTGGAGTTTTCTCAAAACTGTTACTTGCCCGTTTTATTATTGCCTTCCTCCTCATACTGATGGGGAAGGAGGACAACCCTGACAACAAGATAGGTCTCGGAACTGGTTTCCTAGAATAGTTCAGCACTTGGAGGCAGAAGGCGATAAGGCTCTAGAATCACAGATCGTGTATTTTTTAGTAATAAAACATTGTAACCTTTCTGCTCAGTGCACAAGGTTGTTCTGTGATTTGTGGACTTCTCCATACATAAAAGATATAGATGCATTAAATCACATTTTACTAATTCTCCTGTCATTCTTAATAAAAATAATCCAACTGTATTTATATAAAAATGAATTGCTCTTAAAAATGCTAAGTATACAGTGATTTGGTAGGTGAAAGCCTTAAGGGAGCCTTGGGCAACAATAGTGAAAAAGGCAAGAAGTGGTGGGGATTTGTATTAGAAAATTAATTTACAGGTTTTTCTCAGATTCTCTAAAATACAAGAAATAGAATACTCATAAAATAACGAATTTTCATTGCAAATCAACCTGATAAAAAGAGAATCCTCTTACATTCCTAAATCATTTGTTATGGATTTTAATTGCTGCCTCGGGCTAAGAAATATGTCTAAATGACCTACAGGGTAAGCTCTAACTAACTTGATGATCTCAGAATTCTTTGTCATTACTTATGTCAGTCTGCATGCTGGAGTGGTGAGCAATAGATAATATCAGTGATCAACCACCAACTGCTCCCAGAAAGCCCACTTCCTCTATCACTAAGCAAGAAGACACTCTCTAACGTCAAAACATAATTTTAGTTCTTTGATCTAATGAAGAGTGGTAGGTTGGTGAATTTATGCTGAGAAAAATTTACAGACAAAAGTAATATTTTAAAAAAATATATCGAATGCTCAAAATTGTTGAGGGTGGTTGCTATTTATTAAGATTATTTCATAAAGTAAGCATTTCCAAAGATAACCAGAATAACTTTGTCTGATCTGGCAAGTTTTTTTCTTTTTTCTTTTGCTGAGTAATATTAGCTCTGGGCTAACATTGGTGTCAGTCTTCCTCTGTTTTTTATTTTGGTTGCCGCCACAGAATGGATGACAAGTGGTGTAGGTCCACACCTGGGATCTGAAGCTGCAAACCTGGGCCGCTGAAGTGGAGCACACCAAACTTAACCACTATGCCACAGGGCCGGCCCTAAGGATTTTTTGGGGGGTTTTTTTGTGAGGAAGACTGGCCCTGAGCTAACAACTATTGCCAACCTTCCTCTTTTTGCTTGAGGAAGATTGTTGCTGAGCTAACATCTGTGCCAATTTTCCTCTACTTTATGTGGGATGCCGCCACAGCATGGCTTGACGAGTGGTGCCAGATCTGTGCCCAGGATCCGAACCTGTGAATCCCAGGCTGCTGAAGCAGAGTGCACGAACTTAAACACTACGTCATTTGGCTGGCCCCCCCAAGTTTTCTTTTTAATGCAAGTTTTTTATACAGAAAAGAGTAATGACAAAAATTAAGAAATTATGCTCAAAGTAATTTGACAAATGTAACTCACTTGGCATTTTTTTCCTATGAAATACCAATGCAGAATTGTTGGAATAAGTCTCATGCTAGGTCATCCTCTGATCTTTCTTTACTTTCCCTTTTTGGGCAATCTTATTCATTCCCATGGCCTTTCAGGTTGGGCCAGATTATACTGCAGTAATAAACAATTTGCAACTCCTAGTGGCCTTTATAACAACTAATTATTTCTCACTCACACTACAAATCAGCTGTCGGCTTTTTTCCATGTTAATTTAACTCCAGGGCCAGGTTAATGAAGCAGTCACTAGCTGGGCATTACCAATTCTGTGGAAGATGGAATGTGAAGGTTGTGAATCAATCAGAAGCTTTTAAAACTTTTTAATGGAAGTGACAGATAACACTCTTTTCACTTTCATTGGCAAGTCACATGGTCAAGCCTGATTGTAACGGACAGGGAAGAATAATGTCCTCTGGAGAGGGGAGGCAGGTATTTGTTGCAGTAAAATACAACATTCCATCACGGCTTCAACTATCACTTGTGCTCAGATGTCTCAGCATTCCACATCTCTAGCTTGTTCTCTAAAATCTAACCTGATTTTCCATGGTCCCTCACTTCAATGGCTTGTCCCAACTTTCTCTCCATCCTGCCCTTTCTAGTTTTATTTTTGGTTCTGCAGTTCACAGTCTTGAAACCTAATTGTCTTTGCCTCTTCTTGCTCTCTCCATCTGCACGTCTAGTCAGTTGTTGGAATCCACTTGGCTCACATTCCCAGAATACAAGTTTAACTCCTGCACACATGGTTACTACCCATGTCCTGGCCTTAGGCCTGTGTCTGGCCCATACAGTTGCACTAGCCTCCATGAAAATCCGACTGCCTACATTCTTGCCCCTTGACAACCATATCCTTCATTCGACTATCCATTTATACTCCACAGTGCGTAGATCACAGCACTTACCCATTCAGACACCTGCAAAGTACCTTTATGCTGAATCTCTTGGGTGTCCCTGGTTTGACCACAACCTACCTTTCCAAACTTCTCTTCTATTGGTCACCTGCAATATTCTCCACTGGAGGCACATCTTGTTTTTCCATCTTTGTTTCTTATAATGTTCTTCTAAATTTCTCTCTTCAAACTATGTTCTTTTTCTCTTCTTCCTTCTACCTATGAAGTCCCATAAGAATACATACCTTTCTAACTACCCTATCATATTCTTGTTAAAATATAATTTTTATCTATATTTACCTTTTCCTATTACGAAACGACATGCTCATTGAGAGAACATACTTGATTAATCTTTTTATTTACTTTTTTCTTTACAGAGTACTTTTTATATCAAAGATAAGTATTTTTAAAATGGCGCAACCAGTTTTGTGTTTTTGTTCTTGAATTAAAGCCTAACAAAGCTTTAGACTTTTGTATTTTGCATAGATACTTCCATGAAGAGCAATGGTTCTCATTAATCCAGGGAATTCTGAGATATTGCTCATCAAATTTCAGAATCACAAGTTTTCATAAAGGTCATCAAGTCTAACCCCTAAACTTTGTTTGTTTTGAGATTCTCTAGTAGCACAAAGAACATGTGACATTTCTAATGCCCCTTCAGTGACTATCAATCAGGAGTTAGTCTATTAAGTATATAGGTTTACCTTAGTCATCTAATTGGGAAGATCTGAGAACATTCTTTCTTGGTTCTATTACGTAATTCTCTTTATCAACTCTTGTTGAATTGCAAATATATTCATTAGATAAAGCTACTATGTTACCATTCAAATTTGCACTTTTCACTTTTATGATTCAGTCTTCTTTGTATCCATTTTCCCTCTCCTTTTCTTTGTTTTAAATTTAAAATTATAATCCAGGGATGTTGTACTCACCTCACTTAAAGGTGTCAAGAGTGCAGTGCTTTTGAATCTATTGTTGAGAAGCTCTATGAATGCAAAGGAGCATTTATTTGCTCTGGATTAATAATTGACTCTAGGTGTTTATTAGAATTCACATTATTTGTTCAGGGAGTTAGCTTGATTAAGAGACTTTTCTAATGATGGAGATATCTGATGTAAAATGATGGCCAATGACTGCAAACAAATACATCAGGAAACAAAGCCTGTTTGGGAAAGTCAGTCAACTGTAAGGTCACAAAGTCTGGTTCTTTCCTGAGTGTTACCCTCTGGAGCCAGCTATGTACATCAGTCCCAGTGCCAGGGGAACCTAGGCACATGTGTTTTTTCTCTTTCCATTTAGGTAGAAGCTAAATCATACAAATGGTGAACTGGAAATAAAGGTGGTAGATGACTAGTTTGCAAGGAAAAGCCAATCCCAATGTCATTTAGAAAACAGACACAGTTTTCAGCAGAAGACAAGTGGGAATTTGCTTTGTCTATGTTTTCATAAGGACGATGGGGAAAGTTTGCTTTTCTTGATACAGGCTTCCAACAAAAGTCCCAAATGTTGAAAAATATTACAAAATATAAGCTGAGCTTGAAGTCAGAAAGCCACGTATTTTCGATACTGCATTATGCATTTGTATATATGATATAGTATGGCATATATTATATATAGATATTATACACACATCTATTTATATGCAAGATTCTGTCTTTGATACCTATCCCTGAAATATCCCACCACACCAGGTCTTCATAATCAGCATTGTACATTCTCTTTAAGCAGAGAAACAAATGTTTTTGTGGCTGATAAATCCATAGCTCTGTTGAAGTTTAAGAGACAATGTAAAGTCATTTGAAAAGGGATGCATTTTTATCAGCACTTATAAGATCTGGTACCAATGCCCCTCTTGGTAGTGGAAATTGTGCTATTCCTGGGGTCATTCCTTTCTGACCTATTCTCCCAAACAGTGCCTCCCTGGGACAATTACTGCTGGGATAAAGGACCACCTTGCAAGCATCTTGGCGCAGGAGTTGAAGCACCATTATGAGACCGTTTATGCCTAAAGTGCCTTTTCTTTTCTTAGCACTGTCTCATGACATGCTTCAGATTGGTCAAAGAAAGAGATTGTATCAAGTGTTCCCTTCTCAAGATGTGTGATGAATGCCAGCAGAGTGTGCTGGTAGCAGGTCTCTAGAGAGATTGAAAAAGAGAAGGGAAACTCAGAAGGGGCAGAAAAAACCCACCTAACACTTACTTGAATATTGTGGTTCCAAGATCTTTGTGTATGAATCAGTGATGACAAATTGTATATTAGGGATGACACGGAAATATCAAAAAATATTCTCTCTCGTTCTTATTTTGCATGAGGAGATCAAAATGAATGGTATTTTGCTGGTTCTGTTAGGCTGATAAAAGTTTTGACCTAGATACATTACATAAAACTGCTCCTTGAATCACAGAAGGATTACCCAATGAAATCTTCATCTGGACAAGAACATGTCTTCCTCAACATAATGAATGAGTGAAGCAGTAAGGACCTCAACTTTCTAAACGACCTGCCATCCAATTTTGCTAGGGTGCCGGTGTATGGTGTGCAAGATAAAGGGGAAATCAAAAGTAAATTGACAATCTAGTGTATAATTTTGTGTTATAGTCCAAAGCAACTGGATCCCTTACTTGTATGTGTACATGTGTGTATGCATGCACATGTGTGTGTACCCACTCTGTTATGTGACTGTCTGTCTTTCTTTATCAGAAATATCAAATCAATTAAAAAAGGGATAAGCCAAACACCTAACCAGGATCTATGAAATACCAGACATCTGGATGAATTTTAAAAATTAAATTGAAACTCCCGGTGGCTTTGTCTACAGATTCCACACTTCTGGAAACATCTTTGTGCCTTTGTATGTGTTTCTTAAATTCATTGAGGGTTGTTTTAAATATTTTTATGCAGTTCTTAGGAATTGAGTAGACATAGGCTTATAGAATGATAAATTATTTCAACTGCAAAATAATAATTCTTAAAATTAGAATCTTAACTATGACAAAAATGTTGAACAATGATCAAATATGGCAGAATGTGAAATGAGCACCTGTAAAACTGTGTGGACCATTAGAGAACTTTGTCTCCAAAGTGGAAAAGTGAAGGTTTGGTATATAATAGCACTAGACATGAAGAGTGAAACAAAACGTGTCAATAGCACGTTTCTTGCAGTCAGGATACATAAAGCTTCTGCTGAATTCTTAGTAAAACCTAAACTGAAATAGATATTTAAATTAAGAATGACACTTGCACTTAGGTTCTATGAATTCCAAACTCTTAAACATGGCATTAGAACTTTTTGTAATCTAGCACTTGCCTACCATTTCTGGCATTCCTCCACATCTGTCTTTAATTCCAGCCCAACAAAATCACTTGAGGATTGAAAGCAAGGTGTATACATTCTTTTGCTTGGCAGAAAGCTCCCTTATACCTCACCACATCCCATGCATCACATACTGATGCACAGAGGATGCACATGTTGTCTGACAATGCATATGTGCATGGACGCACACAAACACGTACAAATATATTCACTCTTGGCTTGCCTGATTCCTACTTCCAGCTTCCGTGTAAGCTCTGTCCTAGTACCTATTGAAATTCTATGTCCTCATATTAGTCAACCCCATCAAATTTTAATCTCCTTGATGGGGCATACACCTTTACTCTAGGTGTCTTTATCCCACCAACTAGCAGTTTTACATTAAAAATATCAATAAACAGTGCTGTATTATTTTTATTTTCAAGATCATCCTAAGAATTCTTTTAATGGTAAAAACTAACACATTCCCAAATATGTAGTAACAATTTGAATGCATATAGTTAATAAGTTTTACTAATTGAAATCTATTACATTTAACTATTTTATAATACATATCAAAGGCATTAACCAGTGTAACTCACAATTTGAATGTGCACCCCTTGGGTTAAACATTTCCCAGAGACAGCGTAAAATTAAGTTGCTATTTTAATTATCATAATTGCATTCAGATCCATCATTAAATTACTGTGTTACTCCAGTTTCTAATGAGAGTTAAGAACATTTTTAAAAGCTCTATGGAGTCAGATTGACTATATACTAACTTCAGGTTGTGACATTGGTATCGGGTTAAATTTGAGGGCAGAGAGCATATTTAACTCCAAGGGACAGAGTCTCTGCCACTCAGCCCGTGCACAGCCAGGGCTCTAGCTTGCTTTGCTTTTGTTAAGATTCAGTTTGGGGGCAGCCTTGACAACATTTCACACTGACATGATTGCTCAAGTCAATCCACCTCGGACTCAGTTGGTGCCTGTCCAAACACCAAGGCAAAGGTCAAGATACAGGATATGTAGCAGTAAGGATGCTGATCCATTTGGACTTGACTTTATTTTTGGCCCAGCTTTCTGTTTCCCTACCAGCTCTCGAGTAGAATTAAGTAAAACCAGAAAAAAATGATAATAATGCATGTTTTTCATGCTACCCAGGAAGAAGAACTTGTGGAACAGAAAAACTTTCCCGTCCTTGTCTGAACGGTCAGAGATTCAAGAGTCTGACTCATGAATTCTAGGTTATTTATCTGTTCTTTTATCCATCCATCCATTCATTCATCCCCACTCATTCATTTACAAATATTTTTTCAATATGCAAAATATATTTTTTTCCATATATATATATATATATATATATATATATATATATATATATATATTTGCCAGCTACTGCAAGGTGTCTAGCTGGTTGGGAAAACAAGAAATAAACTCAAAATATAATCCAGGGTAGGAAATGATTTATCAGGAGAAAATAGCAAATATAGTGCCATGAAAGTCTAGAGCAATTAGAATGACCCTTTCATATGAGGGAAGTAGGAAGAGGACACAAATATTGTTAACTGGCCTTTGCTAAACTTAACATCAAGGGTATATAATTTCTAAAATAGCTCCTTTGATGAAATGTTTCATTTAACCAACATTTAGCAAATCCTTAATATTTGCTCAGCTTTAGAAGTAGCTCCTGTTCTCTGGTGACTCACTTTGGTGGAGAGACAGAGAAGAAAAAGCTGGAACAAAGTGGTTTAGAAATTCTATGCTAGGGGCTTCTGAAGGTTATGGGAGTAACAGGAAACCAGGTTCTGAGTTAAATAACTTGACTGAGGTCAACCAATTTGTAAGAGACAGAGCTAGGATTTGAACTGAGTTCTGATTCCTTTAGCTTCGCTGTGTCCTCTTAGGTAGTGAAATGCATAATTCTCCCATAATCTTGGTTAGCACTAGCCCCAGTTTTGGTTGTCAATTGACATCACCATGTCTGTTGGATTATTCAGTATGATTCCTCTTATCTTGGAAAAGCCTCTGACACCCCTAAGGATGCTGCTATAAGTACTTGCCTTTTGATATCAGACCCTGGACCTATTAAAAAATTCTAATGTGTGTTTCTGCCCACATTTATGCTCTTCACATCTTCATTGTGTTTTTCACCTGCATGGAAGCTGGTAAGAGAAGAGAAGGTTAAGGGCCAAAGGTTTTGCTGGTCTACGTTTTATTAATGAAAATCCTGCTGTTATTTTTATTATTTTGCCAGACAGAAAAGCTTCATGTGTATTGAAAAGTAACATCTTTGGTCTCTCTCTATCAAACTTATAGTAGATAATTTAGGAGTTGCATGTGAAACCTCTTCAATCTTATTTTTTCTGTTTATGTTGATTTTATACTGTTATCCCGACAATGAGAGAATTCTCTGGAAGAACAAAACTCAGGTCTTAAATATAAAAGGAACAAAAAATACGTGGATTTTTTTTTGCAGCCAAATGTTAATTTTTCTAAGTGAAAATACAAAATTATCAAATAAAGATACAAGATTATCTACAGTGGAAAGAATTAGAGTCTCGCAGGACACGGATTATCTCCTAGGAATTTCCACTTTGGAAAGGCTTTAATTCTTTCAGACAGCTAAGGTAATATTTAGAGCAGTAATTTTGGTAACTGAAAATCCAGTAACCTAGAATGGATTGATTCACGGCCCATAAATGCAAGCTTCCTCCTATGTTACTAAGACATTTTAGATCAGTGTATTGTGATATTTAAAAATAAGGTATGTAGTCTAGAGTTCAAGGTCATAAATATGGACAGTTTCCTAAAGAGGAAAAAGAGTGTAGTTTTTATTTGTATTAAAATTTAAAATTTTCAAGATGTTACCATATAAATTTTGCATTTTATTCTAATATAGAAAAAAGATGTAAAGAGTTATTTCTAAGTTACTGACGTCCTCATTTTAAAGAATCTGCTTTGCAGAAGTCTGAGTTTCAGAAATGGGACAGAAATCATAGTTATCTCCCTGTTAGGAGAAACATTTCATAAATCTCATTTGCCAAATATTATGAAAAAATATATTAGTGATATAGTTTCTGTCTTTTAGGTATTCCAGGTACTAGTATGCGTTAATTTTTGTTTCTGGAAAGGGGGAAGTGCTCAGTGCAGTGAAGGATGAATGGATCTTAAAAAGGTTTTTGAAACAGTAGGTGAAAACCAGTTTCTTACTTCAGAGTAATCCAAGATTCTAACCAGATTGCATCTTTGTGTTAAAAACTGCTGATCTAATAGCTATGGTTGGAACAGAGATAGAATAATTTACTTGTCATGGCTGTCAAATCCATTGAGTATTCCTGTGCACTCTTATTCCCTTTCCTCAAAAGGGTAAGGTCGCATCTTCCATCAAACTTGCAATTAGTAGGGGGAGGGGAGATGGTTTTTTTGAGTCGTATCCTGCAGAAACTTAATTTTTTGTAATGTAAAGAGTAACGAAAGAAAGAAACTAAGCAGGACTTGATTGACGAAGTAATTTTTTTCACATAGAACACATTTAGAATCCATAAAGCAGGCCTGTTTAATTTGTGGGTACTTTTTCATCAGATTAATTTAGTGTACCTGTTAGTTTTTAAGGATATTTGCCTTTCCTTAAAAACCCGAGGAAGGCTTTGTTTTGTCTTTATCAAAATCCCACCCAGTGTAAACTTTTGCACAGTCAGGAGTTGCCATTTTTATCAGCTATCTTCTTATTCCAGAAAGAAAAACAAAACACTTACTACAATGTGTCACACCCACTGGTTTGGTCAGTGAGCATATTTATTTGTGGGTACCTCAACTCATACTCAGGTCAACATTAGCACTATGAAAACTACATATATGGCTACTTAGAATCTCTGTGGTGTATTTTAATTTAATGAAAAGCGTTACCCAAATGCATGAGTATGTAGGTGTAGCTTTACCTTTAGTGTGCAAATTAATATAAAATTTTACGTAGCTGGATAGGATACAAGTATATTAGATTGCACAATGTAAATATCCACTGTCAAAAGTAAAAAACCAAAGGAAATGAAAAGAAAAGAAAAGTCAGCTACTTGTCTAGGTAGGGGCTCAGCAAACTTTTTCTGTAAGGGGGCCAGGTATTACACATTTTAGCTTTTGTCACTCATGCAGTCTCTGTCACAGCTATTCAACTCTGACACTGTCACAAGAAAGCAGCCATTGGCAATATGTAAATGAATGAGCTGTGTTCCAATAAAACTTTATTTACTAAAACACACGGGGTTCTGGATTTGGCCCACAGGGCATACTTTGTGAATCTCTCCTCTAGATACCTCCAAATATTCAGCTATTTAATGTTTTTTTCAATTATCTAAGTATGCAAAGCAAACCATTCCAAACTTGGTAGTAGAAAAAAAAAACAACAATCATTTATGATTAGTATCTCTCACGGTTATTAGTATCTTAGAAGTAGTATTAGTATTATATTATTAATATCTCTCATGACTCGGAGATTAAGTAGGTGGTTATTGCTTGGGTGAGGGAAGAGGGGGGGCTGTCTTCTGTGTCGTTACAGTCAAATGACAGCTTGTGTTGGCGTCGCCTTAAGACTTTCCTCACTCACGTGTCAGGCTCTTGATGCTGTCTGTTGGCTGGAACCTCAGCTGAGGCTGTCTGCCAGAGCACCTACTGGGGGCCTCTCTATGTCCTAGGCTCCTCACAGCTTGCATCTAGGTTCCAAAATGACAGCTAGGCTTAAGCTGTATTTCCTTTTGTGACCTAGCCTTTAAAGTCACAACATCCTTCCACTGTACTCTATTGTTTGAGATAGACACAAGGGGAGGGAGCCTAGATTCCACTCAATAATGGTGGAGTGGCAAAGATGGGCATGAGAGATGGGAGCTATTGCTATGGCCATCTTTGTAAAGTGAAATCTGCCACAGTGCTATTCTGTCCTAGTCTAACATCAGCAATAGAAAATGCAGGACAACAGATATGGAGAGCAAGGGAGAAACTGGAACAATAACAGCCATGGCACATTGACTATGGTGGCAAAGGCAAACTGGAACTAAATCCAGGTTAGTATAAGGTTCACAACACCAGAATCATGTCTTAAAGTAAAAGAATTTTAGGAATATATATAAAAGATGAATGGACAGCCTCAAGTTTTCAGAGGAAAGTTGTGAATGCAAATCCAGACAAACAGGAAAGAAAGTCAGAAAGAAGCCTCCATAACCAGAAGAGTGAGATCCCCTTGACAATGAGGCCACACTCTGACCCAACCAGGAGGTCTGGAACCTATTGCAAGTCAGGGACAACCTGTAGCACAGGGTAGGGCAGACAGATGAATGTTCCTGGGTAGAAAAGGGAGAACCAAGTATTGACTCTGAAGCGGAATCCTGACAGGTGTCAAGAAAGCAAAAATCTCACCAAAATGACTGCATCAACTGGTTGATTTGACATCACGAATCCAAAAATAGATGAAATAGCCCATCTGGGGAGTTAAGGAAGAAAGTCTTTAAAACCCCATCTCCTAACTTCTCTCATTTTTGCACTCAGTAAGCCATTCTCTGCCTTAGAGGCCCCGGAAGAGCCCTTCCGAGGCTGCACCTTGGTACAAGAGCCCCGAGACATCTGTTGTGCCATTTAATCCTCTCTCTGCTGTACCCAGCGCTCTTTGTCTGTGGACCAAATGTGCCTATTTTTTGCTCCACTGATTTGATAGCCCCAGGAAAAGCTGATAATGTAATCAGAGAAGTTCTATGTGAGTGAAACATCTCGAGTTTCATCTCCAGCCTTTCTGTGAGGCTCCTTCAACCCTCAAGACTCATGGTTTTGCTCCATTCCAGCTGCTTTCGGTGTATAGCCTATGGAAATTAATCTCTCAACGGTGTGTATGGTGTTCCTGGCCCTTTATCAACTGCCAAAAAAAAATTTGTCTTATTATTTAGCAGCGTTTTAACAGGTTTCAGTCCATTAAAAGCAAAAGAGAGCATTAAATAGCATTCTTCAGCTTTCAACTGGTGAGCTTTCAACAGTTTATTAATAGACTCTAACTGCAAATGGCCGTGTTACATGCTAGGGCTTTAGGCCGACTCTAGCAGCAAAAGCAGTGTCCTTTGGGACTGAAAATCCAATTCTAAGTTCTACCTTCAGGTAATGCTTTTGGACTGCTTTGGAGAGATTAAACAAACAAATGCGGAAAGTTTCCTTCCAGAGAGCTGAAGCTGACGGGATTTATTCATGCTCTAAAAACCCCGGCCTAAGAAAACAGCAAAGACTTAAGTAGCAAACTGCCCAGTGGGCCCAACTCTATTCCAATTGCAATCTCCTTAATGTCATTTCTGCCCTGTTTCTACAGAGCTGTGACATTGGATGGATGTTGGATGGTTGAGAACCACGATAATCAGAGGAACGCATTTGAATTTTCCTACAGACAGTCAGATGCACTAGAGCAAGATTAGGAGTTTTGCTTTGGTCGTATATGGTAGAAGGTTCTGTTTTAGATATGCGGATACATGCAGGTGCTAGAAAAGCTAAATTAATATTCACCCCCTGTGGAGCTGGCATACTTCCTTCTTTTTCATAATGAAAGTTGTTCCCCTTTTAGCCTTGAATGCCTGGAAGATTAGAACAAATTTTATGAACAATTGTGATCTTGCTGAAGTTAACGGAAGGGAAGAGGAAGAGGTCGATCAAGCACAAGAAGAGAAAGAGACATAAAATTTTATCTCTGTGCCGTAGCGTTAAAAAAAAAAATCCGCAGGCTGCCCGGTGGCGCAGGGGTTAAGTGCGCATGCTCCGCTTCGGAAGCCCGGGGTTCACCGGTTTGGAGCCTGGGTGTGGACATGGCACCACTTGGCATGCCGTGTTGTGGTAGGCATCCCACATATAAAGTGGAGGAGGATGGGTACGGATGTTAGCTCAGGGCTAGTCTTCCTCAGCAAAAAGAGGAGGATTGGCAGCAGGTAGCTCAGGGCTAATCTTCCTCAAAAAAAAAAAAAAAAAAATACAGAAGAGACTGTTCAATCTGGAGAGACTGTGATGATGTAAATATGAAAGTACCATGTTCAAGTACATCCTACCCCCCTCATTCCAACTTAGGCTGGTGGAAGCTCTTAAGGAAGATTGACTTGGTTTTAGTGAATAAAGAAATCGCATTTTCATTGCACATTTAAGTGTAATAATAACAATAGCATATACATCTGTAGCACTTACTATGAGTCAAACACTCATACTTTATGTAGATTGACATTATTTAATTCATACAACAGCTGGAGAAAGGTTCTGATCTTATTCTCATTTCGTGAATGAAGATACTAAGGAACAGAGAGAGGTTAACTACTTTCCCAGAGTCACACAGCTGGTAATGATGGAACCAGGATTGGAATCCGGCAAATCCTCAGAGGCCTGATCCGGAGCACTATGCATGTTGCCTCTGCGATGCAAGGCTGGGATGCAGCTGTATGTGTTACATGAATATTCAGTAAGCATATTATTTGATTCTCTTTCCACAATCAAGTTTTCTCCATTCTGTTACTATATTAATGGTCTTATGTATGTGTTTATTATATGACATATATGTGTGTGTGTGACTACATTTGGAAGTATCACTAAATGTATAGGATTGGCAATAAGGAAGGTGATAGTGTTGTTAGATGTACCATCATGAAGTTAGGTGAGATTTGGAATTTGCAATGGGCACAGGGCTCACTAAATGTCTATGTATTTCCCTCCATTTTCAAGCCCCTCTTGCCTTTGTATTGGGACCATATAATGAATTGTAGTAAATGTGCTTATGAGCAGGTGTGATAGACTGTGAACCGGCGCATTTACAGGGAAAAAATCCTAGCATGTGGGACCAAAGTGATGAATGAAGGGCCACAACATTTTGTGAAATGTGAAAAAGCTTTAAAAATTCCAGAGGCATTTATCCTGGAGAAGTTTTGAGGGTAAGATGCCAACTGTCTTCAAGTGTCTGGTGTGTCTCCATGTAGAATGAAAACAGCCTTGTTCTACATGGCATGAAAGTAGACAACCGGGGTTAATTGGTAAAAAATACAGACAAACTCACTAGGATCAATATAAAAAAGAACTTACTTTTGATACCAAATTATGAAATCTCCATCACACTTGGAAATAATTCATTTCTTGTGCAGTTTTGTCTGTCTGCCACCTCCAATAGACTAGAAGTTTCTTAAGAGCGGGAATGTGTCTGTCTTGTTCATGGCTGTTTTCCTAGTGCCTTGCATAGTCATGACTCCTTAAAAAGAAATGCATCGTGTAAATAGTCATCAATGAATGAATAAATAAACAAAAGAACTCTACCAAATAGAGCACTTCCGCTATTTTCCTGACTATGTAGGAATTCTGCTACAGGCCGTGGGACTAGTTAGAAATGTTTTGGAGCAAGTTCCAGCTTTGGATGTGGTTATACTAGATGTGATGTAATGTCTATTCCAATCTTCAGATCTTCTGAATTTTATCCCTTTACATTTGAGCTTTCCTGATAGTTAAAGGCTTTTGCTTTTTGCTACCCAGCAGATGGGAAATCCACTCAAGATGTTTGTTGTTGCAAAACCAGAGAAATATTGCAAGGTTTTTTTTTTAGCCCTACCTGTTTGTGAGGACATTTATCATCTTTTGATAACATGTCATCATGTTCAGAGAAATGGACAGCATGTACTTTGTAATCAGGACAGGAGGCTATGGCATGACTGATGTGAGCCTTTAACAGGTATCATCATCAAATATGTGTCTCTGAAATGTGTATGCTTGAAAGGCTTGTACTTGCATTTATGATACTTGGCTCTATTTCTTCATATTTAGCTATAAATTAATGCATACAGTGACACCTCATCTCAAGTTGGGCACTCATATGTATGCATGGTCAAATTTTGATCATCAATCAGATTAGCCTCATTATTCAGTGAGCATCCCTTCCACTCAGCTGGTCATTGGCTGGATTTGTGACTCTCTAGATAAATTCTTTTAATCTCTCTGCTAAGTCAATTTCCAGAGAGGGACAGCCTCTAAATTGGCAGCTATGAAAATCAGCAGCCACTCAATGCCTAACACAGAATTCTGTGTCAGGTAGGTGTTTTAAGACCTCAGATAATTCACTACCATCAAGGAGCTTTCAGTCTGGTTTGGTAGATAAAACCAAAATGGAAATACCACCATGTATGCCTAAAGGTACAGACAAAAAGGGTGGTACGGAGGTGGTGTGTGTGTTTTGGGGGCTTGGAGATAAAGGCTGAGGGATTGTTCTGGTTGGGAAAAGTAGATGAGATTTGGAATCAGAAGCTAGGTTTCTAATCTCTGCTGTACCATTTAATTCATCTGTCAAATAATAAAATGTAGTGAGGATGATCAATAATGCAGTTAAGGCACCTATCATAATGCCTGGCACACAGTAAGAACTCTGCAATGGTAGAAAGATTACTGTTACCATTTATTGGTCTGATCATTATTATTAAAATTATGTGTAATTTTGAGACGAGTGGAATTTCCCACTCCTCTGTGATCCACAAAAATGAGAAAAAAGGAGGTGGGGAGGATTAAAAAGATGTCATATATGAAAAGGAACCCCATGGAGGAAGCTGGCAGCTAGCAAGGTCAGAAATGGTGGTACAGCCAGAAGAGTGCCAGGACATTCTGGGACCTCTGACATATCACAAAGAGGAGAATCAATGATGCCAAATGTGCATTTGCCCTCACCAGCTGGCAGTTTAGGACAATTCAACTTCTTTCCTCAGGCCGGTTCCAGCATTAAGTAGTAACATGGGTGTCTCTTTAATGCCCACATTATGGCCCATCTCTGGCTTTAGCAAATAAGGAAGACTTGTGGATCAGGATAAGAATTTTTTAGAAGGAATCTCTCTGAGCCAGCTGATTACGGCTCAGAAACAAATCCATGTGGAACAAGCCCTGGCGTGTGGTCTAAGAAATAAACCAATTTAAACACCAGGCCATGGAGAGTTTCTGGTTCCAGAGAAGTTGGAGTAAGCTCGTTCCACCCTGTCTTCCTCCTAATTACAACTATGAACCCTGGACAAAGTATACGAGGTACCCATCAGACGACTCAGAAAGGTGGAGAGAGCTAGGACTGACTAGGGACCTCAGGACTTGAGGGATGACCCAGTGAGAAGCTGCCTTTTGTTTGTTTGTTTTGTTTTGCCTCCTATATATGCCACCCTGGGCACTAGAGCAGCCTGCAACCTGGACCTGCCAGCAGTTGCAGATATAACAGCCCCAGGAAAAGCCTGCTTTGTCCAGCCCTCTTTTAGACTTTTAAGACGCTGGCCCATTTGATTATACGCACTCTACTGCAGGCCGACAGCACAAAGAAGCCACGCCTCTCCTCCTCCCCAGTGGGCACTTCAGAAACTGGGAGAAGAATCCTAGTGACCATCCGTGTGCAATACTGATGCAGGCAGAGGCAGTGTCCCTTTCCAACAGGCACTGTGAAAACTGCAGGGCAGAGCTCTGTTGACCAGCTTCACCCTGCGAAAACAGATCTCTGCCCTTTAAATATCCTTCCTTTACCAAGTGGCATGATTTTAAGCTTTGTCAGTGGAGAGTGATGGAGAGACACTGCAAGAGGTAGGGGTCTTTCTTCCGGGTCTCAAGTACTCATTGGCCAGACTCTTGCAGTGTAGACAGCTTCTCCCATGGATACCCAGCTCCTGAAGTGAATGGTGACCAAGAGGACCCACAGACCAGCAGCTTCTCCCAACAGACCCCTATGCCAGTTTTGTAGCTTTGTGCCTCCAATGAGATACCTCCCCATGAACAACTTTCCCTGGCACCTAGAGGACAGATTTCCAGCAAGTTCCACCAGTGAGGCCCTGCAGCAACCTCTCAACTGTTCAGTGGGCCACACCCTCTCCAACAAGGTCTGGAGCTCAGCCCTGGGGAGGCTGGGATTTTCCTGGGCACATGACCGCAGCCCTAAGGGAGCTGGCTGCTCCTTCTGTCTGCTAGGCCTATGTTAGAGATCTCTTTACTTCTTACTAGCCAATCTCATTAAGCAATCGTCTGTAACAACAGTTAATAGTAAACTTTCCATGTTCAAATTACTGTGTTTCTCTCTCCTGATTGGACCCTGACTGATAAAGAATGACACCAAAAGCATGATCCATAAAATTTAAAAATTGATCAATTGGACTTCATGAAAATTAAAACTTTTGCTCTGTCACAGACAAACCTCAGTCATGGAGAAAATATTTTCAATTCACATATCTGACAAAGATCCTGTATCCAGAATATACAAAGGACACATTAAACTCAAGAGTAAGGCCAACTTTCCAATTAGAAAATGGGCAAACGGCTTGAGCACATGTTTCACTAAAGAATGCACCACTGGTAAATAAGCATATGAAAAGAGATTCAACATCATTAGCTATTAGGGAAATGCAAACTAAAGCTATGATAAAATACCACTACACATCTACTAGAATGGCTAAAATAAAATAGATAATAAATACTGATAATACCAAATACAGCTGAGGATGCAGAGCAAAAAGAACACATCGCTGGTGGGAATGCAAACTGGTACAGCGATTAAGGAAAACAGTTGGCAGTTTCTTATAAAAGTGAAATGTATTTGCCATATGACCCAGCAGTCTTACTCCTGGCTGTTTACCCAAGAGAACTGAAAACTTATGTTCAAAATCCTTTATAGCAGTTCTGTTAATACTCAGCAAATACTGGAAACAACCCAAATGTCCTTCTCTGGGCAAATGGATTAACAGACTGTGGTACATCAATGCAATGGAGTGCTACTCAGCCATAAAAAGGAATAAACTATTGATGTTTTGCAGCATTTGAGCAGATCTCATGGGCATTATGGTGAGTGAACAAAACCAATCTTAACAGGTTTGATACTTCATTGTTCCATTTATGTAGCACTCTCCCAATTATACTCTGCAGTAGTTTTCATGGTTTAGGGTTGGAGGGAGGCTGTGACAACAATGGGGTAGCATGAGGAAGTTTCTTTGGAGTGATGTAACAGTTTATTTCCTGATCGTGGTGTTGATTACAAGAATCTATACATGTGACGAAATTTCAAAGAAATATATGTTTTCAAAAGATTGCATGTTAAAACTGGTAAAATCTGAACAAAATTTGTAGTTTAGTTAACAGTACTGTCCAATGTCAACTTTCTGATTTTGATAATTGTACCATGGTATATAAAATGTTATCATTGAAGAAATCTGGCTGAAGACTACACGAGAACTCTTTCTATACTATTTTTACAACTTGTCTGTGGGTCTAAAATTATTTCAAAGTGAAGATTAAGCAAACAACCAACCAATCACAGCAAAAACAGAAATATGCTTGGTACCATGGTAGAAGGATGGGACAAAGACAGGGGTACTGATGGCAGGGATTATTCAAAAACGTGGCCTTGAGTTTCTGAGTTAGCTGACCTGGTTTGATGCCCCAAAATTAGCACTTTTAAAAAATTTCACAGATAATTCTACTCATCACGGAGCTTGAAGAAATACTGATTTAAAGGAATTCTAAAGCAAAAGTTATCTTGGCCTAGGAGGGAGTATTTTCTTAGGTTCCCTGGGTTTGTGGCATTTGTATTTGGTGGCACTGCTTATCTTGGCCTGAACTTTTAATTGATCCTGGGCAAGAATGATTTAGAGCAGGGTCAGCAAACTTTGTCTATAAAGGACCGGATGGAAACATTTTAGGCTTCACAGGCCATATAGTCCCTGTCATAGCTACTCAGTTCTGCCACTGTAGTGTGAAAGCAGCCATAGGTAATACATAAATGAATGCATGTGTCTGTGTTCCAGTAGAACTTTATTTTCAAAAACAGACAGTGGACTAGAGTTGGCTGCAGGCCATAGTTCACTGACTGGTGCCTTGGAGGATTGAGGGGACCACATATTTAGTAGGAGTCAGCCATGTGATGGTCCTTGTCCGTGAGTTTTCGTAGTTCTACTCGGAATTAGTATACAAATGAGTCCAGACTTACAAAACCAGTGGCTCTGCTTACTCTGCTCTTGTCAAACTATGCTTAGTGCTTTGTGCTTTGTTCTGGTCTCTTCACTTCAAAAAAAGTTTATGAAATTGTTCAAGATCAGAGCAGACCAGCCAAGGACAGTGAACGGTCTAGCAACCATACTATGGGACAAGTACTTGAAGCAACTGGAATACTGAACCTGAAGAAAATGTTGAGAACGGTGTCCAAACACTTTGTTCTTTGGAAGAGAGGTTATGAAGTTTATGACGTAAAAATAAAAAAGAGTTAGGGTTGCTTATCCTTTCATTTATCCAACAACTATGTGTCGAATACTTACTACATTCATATGCTGGTCTGGGCCCCAGAGCTATACTAGCCAACCAGACAGTGAAGGGAAGTTGCAGAAATATGGGTTTCCATTCAATAAGAAAGGCTTCTCTAAAAGTTTAAAGCTATCTGCAAGTGGACGGGGCTACCCTGGGAGATGATGAGTTCTTGTCTTTTGAGTTGTGCAAGAACAATCTAGCAAATGGAATAAGCTGGCCTGGGGTATTTTAGAAGGGAGTGTGTGGGGGGCAGTAGTTTATAATCTGCTCTGTGGACCCTGGGGCTCCGTAAAGAACCATGGTGTGGAGTTCAGAACTCTGAACTCCTCACTCCAGTTTCAGTCTCTGTATTTACCTATTAACAGTTGGACTTCTGCATAATCTTCTTCTGAAGACAGAGTCCCTTGTCTGAAAAAATATTTTAAAACCACTGAGATAATGATTTCAATCAAATGCCCTATGAGATCTGTCCCTTCTAAATTTGAGATTCCATTATCTTATCAAAGAAGGCAGTAACAAGTGGAGCACTTCAAAATGATGATATGCAATCAGAAATCTATAGATTTGAGGATAACATTTATAGAAATCCCAAAGGTTATATTCTCTGTAGGAAATAATACCTATTTTGGTGTTTCAATAGTATCTTATTTTTCCTTTTCTTTGGACATCGCCTTTTATTTCTGTGAAGTGGTTTACCTCATTTATTGCATCATATCCCTTTGTGTTCAATTCTTTATAGTCTGTATATTCTGATATATAATATATTACTTATGTTCCTATAAGTCAACAAAATTCTGTCTAGGTCCCCACTTTTATGATAGTAGAAATCTTAATTGTATCCCTTCCGGGTGGGCTCAGTCCCTCACTGAATTCTCAGCCATGTCTTAGACCCACCACCTCTCACTTTGCCTGGCATGGAGTAAGCTTCAATAAGTCAATTCCCAAATCTGGAAAATCTCAAAGATAAAATAAATATTTAAAGATTATCTTATGTCATGAGAAAACTTGAAATGTGCTTTTTGAAAATGAAATTTAATGATTTATGTAACTGATGGAATGATAGTTAATGATACTGTTATTTGGTTAAAATCGTTGAGAATATGATATCCAACTATCCATCTGAATATATTTGAATCATAGGATAGCTTTAAATTACTTGCTTCTTTAAAACGATCCCTACCCCCTGAATTAAAATGGATTACTGGGAGGTGACTATGTTTGTGGACTGAGCTTACAAAATTGAACAAGTCAAATATCAAATATCACCAATCAAATAACTTACTAGTGAATCAGGCTATATGTGTTATGCTTTTTAGTGATCAGTAAAGTGAAAAAGAAATCCCTCTTTGTCTTCTGGATCTTTCCTTCTTGGAAGGAGCTTATGCTCTGGCTGTATGTGGCGAGGACAGGGGAGCCGTTAAAGAAAGGGACCTCGAGATGAGGAATTGATATTGAGTGACGAGAGGCCTTAACCTTCCTGTTAAGGTTAAGTAACTTCTCCTCCTGAGATTCCTCCCTCTTTTCCCATACAAGTGAGGGGTTTATCCTTTTTTATTTTCTTCTTTTCTCTGAATAAATATATAGGTCCACCATGTTTGTTATATGCCACAACCTCTGTATATGTTGTAATATGGAGAAATGATATTAATGCAAAGTTTATTTTAAAAGCAGATATTTCTAATCTCAGGTGGCTGTAGATTTTATTTCCATTTTTAAAAAGAAGACCAGAAGGAATAATCTCTGTGTTTAAATAGTAATAATTACCATAGATTCTGCTTGCATTAAGACTGTCTGAGTACATTATGAAGCATTTGTCATAGCTAACGCACCTCTGTCAAATCAAGTAATATTAGAAGGGGGCTTTTGTAATGAATATTAATGTAAGAGACAGCTGTAAGTAAAGCAAATTATAGAGGCAGGTAAATGTAGAATTAACTGCAAATGCAAAGTAGCCTTTCATTGCATTACTAAGTAAGTTCCTACGATGTTAATAAAAATGTAAGGTTCTAAGTAGTCATCAGGAGCCTGCTGAACACTGATAGGAGTTTGAAAATACTTTTCTAGGACTCTTCATTCTAAATCGAAAGCCTTAAATAAGTTTGTCATGTAAAAGAATATTTGCATGTTTTAATTTTTTAATCTTGCCCTTAAATAAATCTTCTTTTACAGAAATCTACTCGTTAGTGGAGTTAATTTATTTTAAGTCCAAAGTTAGTTCCAGATGCATATGTTTAGAGAATAAATTAAGTAAATAGAGTGTTCATTGAAGCTAGATGCTGTATAAATAAGAGATCATTAACACATCATTACATGTGTTAATTACACATGCTAAATTATGGATCAGATCTGAGAAGGAAAATTTCCACAAAAGTTACATAAAGCAAAGATAAATTTCTCAAGTGGTATCTTAGATGAAATTGTACAGAGGGAGATGTGTTGCCTGCCTGAATGTTGAACTAAATTAATTCACAGCTCTAGAATCTTCTAAAGTTTTCCCTAGAGGGAATAATACCAATACTTCCAGGCTACCAGTTCAAATATAAAAACATTAACTTGATAATTTATGTTTTGATCTGAAATAATATATTCACAAAAATGTTTCTACCTAATTTTTATAAGAAATTTGTTGTCACTTTATCCTGTCATATACTCCTTTATTATTACTGCTATTTTAATTATACATGTATAAACTCATTATACACATAATATGAGACTTATATGACCTAAAGGTAAAAAAACTTCCTGTAGTCCCCTTTTCCTCAAATTTCTCCTGCTACCAAATTTGAACAAAAGTCAAGAGAAAAAAATAAGATCTCTTTCTGTCCCTCAGTCTGTTTTCTGTGTTACTGGGGACAGTGTTTTGTATTGAAGATATTCACAAACTTGAATAAAAGAGAATACCTTTATTTCTTTCAGAGGCAATAGCCAGTACTAGGAAAGAATAATCCAACTTCAAATATTTGATTCTCCCTGTATCAGACAGCTTAGGCTAAGTTATATTATGGTAATAGATGCCCCTCAAATCTCAATGGCTTACAAAAACAAAAGTTTGTTCTTTGCTATGACTCTGCTGAATATGCCTTCATTTCTGGACATAGTCTGATGGAGCAGGTATACCTGGGCGTTGCTTGTCTTATGGTACAAGGAAAAAGAAAAAAATTGTAGGCCATACATTATCTATTAAACCGTCTGCTAGGAGGTGGCATGGATCACTTTTGCTCCTGTTTTTTGTCGGGGAGGCAAAGTTAGTCACATGGTGAGTCCTAATATCAGTGGGGCCCAGGCACATACAATCCTCTGGTAGGGAAGGGCACTGGAGAGAAAGAGTTTGAATATTTTGAACAATGATGCCATCGTCCACACAGTGAATATGTTTATATAATACATATTTTGGAACATCTAATATGGGCTAAGGTCTGTGCTAGGGGTTAGGCCTGAGTAATGAATAACATAGACATACTCTCTTCTTTTGTTGATATTGCGTTGATTGAAATTTTATGCTACTTTCATAGAGGCTGCAATGATTCATTTCTGAAGGAAATTCTCATTCGGGATGAGGGAGCAAGACATGAGCCAAGGACATTTTCATACACATCCCTGGAGATTCTGGTCAATTCTGGAAGATGCCCCCTGAAACTCCACTGTAATAGTAGAGAAAATCACTGTTACCCATAGATTTGTATATTTTAAAAATATGGGATGGTTGCATATAAGGCAGAAAATTGGTGGCCATGCATATATATGTTTACTTGGTGGGAGGCTCCATGAGAGATATAAAATTTAAAGGAAGTATTTACTTTGGCACAGACTTTTGGAATGTTGGAGAAAAAGCAGGCCTGGTGGAAGTAACCATGAACAGAAACAGGGATGCAGGATCAAACATTATGTTGGTTGATGAGGAGTGAGAATGCCGGGGTTGGATAGGGAAGATGAAACTCCAGCAAGAAAGGGCAGACACAGTCGATTAAGGACTCAGGGCTTGACATTAAAGAGGCCAGTCTGGCACTTGGTAGGATATTTGGGAGACAGCAGTGATTTGAGGAAGAAAGTACACCAGGGAGATCTTTGCTAAATTGTAAATTGTAAATATGATGTAATCACTACCTAGAAACTGGGGGTGTTAATAGGACGGGAAAGGAAGGGGTGAGTTGGAGTGGCATTGAAGTCTGGTGGATTTGGTCTATAAAACAGAGGAAGAAGTAACAGTGCCTTAAAGACTGTGAGTTGGAGGGTCTTAGAACTGTGGGGTGATTACAAAAATGAGCAATATGATCGGTGACAGAGCGATCAAAGAGTTACTGTGGATCTTCAAGGGATGGGAAACAGAGAGGGCATGGGTGTGGATGAGACTCTGCATGCAGGAATACAGTCATCCTGGAATCTCTTCCATGGACGGGAAAGAATGAGGGCTTCCTGGAACTAGTTTTTGGTGGAGAATTAGATTCTATCCAAAGTGAAGGATGAAAGGAGATAAGAGAGAGATTTTGGATAAGGAGTTTTTTTCTTCCATAGAAGAGAAATGTTCTATTTTAATTCTGACTAAGTTCTGGTTTTTAATCTGAAAAGGGTAGCCATGCTCACCTAAAAACAGTTAGATTTTGTATGCTACAAATGCAAAATAAAGAGAGCATGAGCCTCCTTCCAACATACATGTGCACACACACACTCTCTCTGAGCATAAGTTTCTTGAAGATATAATTCAAACAAATATACATAGTATCTTCTACTGTAAGAAGGAGAAAATTGAGTTCAATGTCATTAAAAAATATTACACCTCATATGTGAGAGGAATAAGGGTCTAATTTTTAGAATATTAGGTAAATAATAAATTTGGCAATTATCCCTTTGAAGAAGTCCCCTTTTATGATTACTTTGTGAGGTCTGTTTTAGGGGCCGAGTGAACAATTAAATAAGGAGTGTTCTTCCTTCATGGAGGCAATGTTTAAATCCAGCCTGAGACCACAACTAAAATGGATTTAATTCTGTGTTTAAATGCTATGTTTCAATAGAGTGAAGCTGCCACACACACTATCATAGCTTGCAGCTTCTCTGCCCAAACAAAATTTCAGTTGTTTAAATGTCTAACGGTACAGTTCAGAGCTCAGTAATGTTTACAGAGCTATGTTCAAATAATCAGGAATATTTATCTGTGCTCACTCTCTTAATCCACATGACCAGCAATTGCTGAGAAAGCAACATGCTTCTGTATCTGTTGATGATTTACTAGGCATGCAAAATGCATACACACATGAGCTGTATCTAAAAGACGAGGTCTTTTCCATATACGATGTACTGAAAATGATTTTACATCAAGTCGTAAAAATCAAGAGAAAAGAAATAGATTTTCCTAAGTGTGCCAGTGGAGTCTACTTGGAACTCAAAATTTAAGTATCTATAAAATGTAATCGTTTTTCCTGTCTTAAATTTGATTTGCACTAACATAGGTATGCATTGATTATTTCCTTAGGAGCCTGAAAGGGTTAATGGGCCTGACATTTTAAATGTGTGTGTCTTTAACTTTGAGCAGAATGGAGCTCTTTGGCTCATAAGAAAAATAATGATGTCTTGAAATTTTATACAATTTTAGACTGTTGGGTCGAGAGGGAATTTCCTCTTGGATCTTTTTAATATTAGAGAAGTCAGTCTATATAAATGCTTTGGATTTTAAGAAAAGAAGACCCTTTTGTTTTAGTAGCTGTGAAAGATTTTAAGATGTGTGTCAAATCCCTAATTTCTTGAAGACAAAAGTTGAACAAAAAGACAATTAGATATTTTAAACAAACGTATATTCTTATATTTTACATGACATAATTTATCTGAACATCACAAACAGGAGTTGACTGTTCCATATTTGAAATAGTTGTCTTTAGATATGTCCTAGAATATATATATTCTTAATATAAAATTCTTAGTCTAATCACGTTGCCTAATCTAAATATCAGTTCAAATACCAGTAATGATAAATGGAACAACACAAAACAATTATTGCCTTCCCCAACCAAATTTTTTTGAGATATATATATATATATTTTTAATTTCTAACTATCCCAATAGCATTTTATCACTCTATATACTATATGAAAAATAAATAACATGCCAGGGATTTAGCTGTAAAACAAAACAAAATTTTTTCTTAATTTATTCTGTATTTTTAATATAAACAGCTAGAGAAAAGGGTCCTTATCAATTATACCAAATTTATTTTAGTCAAAATTAAAATAGAAAACTATTTAAGAGAACGTGGCAGGAGAATGTGATCATTAATATGAGGAATTTATCATTTATGTATAATGTTGCTAGCAAAGAGCTAGATCTGGGTTTTAAGCAGTAAAAAATCGTTTTAGATTTTGACAACAGCAAGACTTGCAAGAGAGCTTTGATTAGGAAATAGCCTGTACATTTTAAAGTTTAAGTATCCAAAATGATTATTCAATTTTTTCTCTCAGGATTTTAAATGAAATATATTTCTAACCTCAAACATAAGATGGGAGAAATTTCAGAGGTATGGAAGCTTGAAGTATAAGAGAATGGTGTAGGGAAAAGGATACTTTCTGTGCAGCTGAGGATACCGGACCTAGAGTCACCTCCGAACCATGTATTTGAGCTTGTGAGGGTGGTTTAGCCTCCCAGGACCTCGTATTCCTCCCAGATGGAAGGACTGATGAGATCAGTTCATTTACCAAACATTTCTTTCTCGAGCACCTACTCAAAGTGCAGAGACCTTGCTCGGTGCCAGGGAGATAGGACGTACAAAGACATGTCGTCTACCCTCTGGGATGCTCATCATCTCTGACGGTTATGCCATGGTTTGCCTTGATGCTGTGGTCTGGGGGAACTTCCCAGCCGCTCTGGACAGAGACTTCCCTCCTGGTTTCCCTAGCTAAGCCATGGGCAATGAAAAGCAATGAAAGAAGAATGGGCTGGTTGAAGTGACGGACAGCTAGAAGCAACATGGTTTGATTTTTTAACTATTTGTGCCCGGCACTTTCTAAGGTACAAAGTATACATTGCTAAGCAAATGGCAGAATTTACAACTTAGAGGCTGAACTTATGATAAACAAGGTTATGTAGATATAGATATATCTCATATATATGGTACAAAATATCTGATATTTTATGGTCTATTATATGTAACATAGCTTATGTTAACTACTACTAAATTAAAAAGCAGAGTATTTAAATAGGGAAAAATTGGGGAGTACCTAAGCTGGATTGATTAACCAAGGAAAGTATCTCTGAGGAGCTAAAATGGATGTCAAGGAGTGAAATATGAGAAGGCGCCCAAAGAAGGCCAACCCAACCAAGGAAAAACATATGTGCAAAAACCTTAAAACAAGAAAAAGTTTGGCATGGTAGAGAAACTGACAATAAATATATCATTCAGAGTTGAACAACAGGATTTAGAATTTACCTTAGCTTGTTTTAGTAGAAAGGATAACATGAATTACAGATACATTAGGAAAGCTAAAGAAAGAAACAACCTTGAGAACCAAGCTATAGAACTGGGCCAGCAAGGGACCACTGCCAGTATCAGGGAGATGCCACAATCAGGAAACAGCCACACATAGGAAACTTCCCCAGACAAAACAAACTCTACTTGACACTACTTGCCAGAAAAAGGAGAGAAAAAAAGAGACGGAAATGTTGTCTAAATCCCTTCTTCCAATCTCATGCAATCTAACTGACAGAAACTAAACTATAGCCAGGACCTATGTGGGAGTAAATGTGAGACATAGAATTTGTAACCTTCTAGCCTCTAGCACGGATGCTGAGCCAGGCCACCACATCCTCTACGAAAGAAGACAGGAGGATGTACAGTCATGCAGGAACCAAATCACATCGGGGTTTTGTAAGCCTTGACAAGCTGTTGGACTTTTAAGAGCAGTAGGAAGCCATTGGAGGGTTTGGTAGGAGTCGTCTTTTTTGTGTTTCAAAAATGTTTACTTTCATTGCCAGTGCAGGGAGTGGATTAGAAATTAGAAGTGGAATCAGGGAGACTGATTGCAGGCAATTACACCAGTCAAAGCAAGAAGTGATGATGACTTGGACCAGTGTGGGGACAGAAGTGGTGGGTGGATGTAAAGCACACTTTGGTATAAAAACAAGAGGCTTTATTAATGGATTGGAGGTGAGAGGAAGAACAAGGGCAGCACAGGTTCAAGCTTAAGCAGTTGGCTGCATGGTGGTGGATTTGTGGCTGAGGATTGTTTTTCCTAAATGGGAGCTGTCACTTTCTCTTTGAGGTTCCATAATACATTGCTTGCTCCTGTGCTGTGGCCCTCCTATGTCCCCTTGCATTGTCATTAGGTGAAGTTCTTGTCTGTTTCCTTTTCTTAGTTTTAATCTCTTCAAGAGTAGAGATTTCTTGTCATACTTTTAAAAAAATTGGCTTTTGTCTTCCCCTAAAGTGCCTTGCCCAGTTCCTTATGTCATCAAATGTTAAAATGGAATTAAATGTTTCCATCTCTGGCTATGTGGTTTTATCATAAGCGTAAGGAATTATCATTTTAAAAGCTTCTGGAAAAAGTTGAATCTTGAGGATTCATCAAAGAGTGTAACATGAGATAAAGTTTAAATACTCAGGTCACACTCTCTTGGGCGTATTTCAAGATGACAAGAGTACTACCCAGTCCTCACTTAAACACAAAATTACTCCCTAAATTAAGCGAAATATTTTAGCAAACTTAGCATTTTATTTTCTGAACCTATGTATGTGATGGAATGGGAAGAAATAATTATTATGTTTCCCTCTAATAGGGAGCAAAAAACCATAACCAGCAAACAGTAATTGATTTCTTTTGTCTCTCTGAGATTTTCATGCAAAAAGAAATTCAGAAAGACCCTATAAATATACTTAGAAAGAAATCATTTTTCCAATTGTATCAAAACTAAAGAGTCTTAAGGGAAATGTTACCCTACTTACTGCAGGCTATTTTGAATAAGACAAAACTGATTATAATAAAAATATTTTGATGTTTTAACTTAAGGAGTGAGACGTGTTCTCTGTACTCCATCTGCTGGGAATCTTTGATCATTAGATTTCATATAATAGATTAATTAACAGAGAAATATTTCCACATAAACAGAAGAGGCTGACATTTTGTTGCAGAGAAATGAGTTTGCTTCTTTGCCCTGGGCTCTTGAGTGAGAGGATCAGAGCTGCTTTAGGGGTTATGCATTAGCGCAACCTCTGCAGTATCAGCGGACTATGGCTTTGAACTTTGTTCATGAAAATAATGTCCTGTGTGAATTGATGCTACCAAGTAATGGTAAGAAAACAAGCCAGAGTATAAGTGGATGAAAGAATGAGAGCAAGAGAGCAAAAGAATAGTGCAATGAAAGAAGCCCTAACTCAGAATCAGGAGAATTTGGGATTGACTGGCTACGACATGAGGTACATGTGTTATCTTGGGCAAGTCATTCTTAATTTTCTGGACCCCTGTTTTTTTTGTATTAAATTGAGATTGTTAAAACCTGAGACCCACCATCTAACTCTGAAATTCAATGATTTTATGAATCGCTAGACTATATTGTCTTCAACTAAGAACTGGATATAGAATATGAATTTGGGGTCCCACTACTTGCTTTAGTCTACAGTCGGACTGTGGTGGCCTCATTGTGTTGGAATGTAATTGCAAACATTCCCAAAGTGTGTTTCATGTCTATAAATGTGTACATGGGCCCAATGGTTGCTGAAGACTGCGAATGAGCATTCAAAAACAATTGCACCACAAATAGGTAGTTGACTCGAGGCTCTTTACTTAGCATTTTGCTGTGTCCTGTATTTTTTCACCTCCATCATCAGTCCCACAGGACACTTCTTCTGTCTGCCGTAGCAGTTTTCAAATTGTAGGTCTGACTTACTTAGGATCTGTGATAGGACAATACAGAACATTCTCTGATAAAATGCTAAAAAAACTGTTTTTGCTTCCCCAGAAAAATCAAAGATAGAAATCATACTAGGTACATATCACACTTAATTTGGCCTTCTCTTTACGTATTTTTATGTCATAATTTATTTAGAATGATGTCTTTTGATACTAATTCAATGAAACAATATTTTAAAATTTTAGAAAGGTTTATTTGGAAATTTACATTGTGTTTTCTCAGTCATTTTATACTCTGACAGTTTTATAGAAATTTGAGGATAATGTAGGCAGATTATACCCACCCCCATCATATTTTAGAACAATGCTAGTGACTCTGGGCCGAGAATTCTAAATCCGGGCAGCTGCCTACTTTCTCCAAGCTACATAGATAATTACTTAGTATCCAGCACATTTTTAATATAAAGGCCTTTCAAAATGTGCTCTTAATTCTTTAGTGTGATCAGCACACATTTGTTGAAGAGTTGGTCTGGGCAGCACTATGCTAGGCAAAGCAAGAAAACAGAAAAGAAGTACATGATATGTTCCTTCACCATGATTATGCAATTCAGTTGTATTCTAAAGAGGGAAAACAATTGTTATAAGTGCCTAATATGAAACACAGCAAGCAAAGTGTGAAGAGAAAAGCAGTTATACTTAGTTGGTATAACCTCCATTTTATCCAACTTGGAAATCAACACATTGCATTAGGAGCTATATTCTTAGTCCTCTTACCCATCAGTTTTTTCTTAATGCACCTGCTTGGGGAGTACTTTGCAAAAGTGAGAGATTGCTTTGGATCTCCAGTATTAAACTTCTAGACCACAAAACAATTGCTGACTTTTTTTTCTCTCTTTAAGTCTTCTTTGTATGGTTGCTTAATACCTTGAGTGCCATTTTAATAATTCTTTCTTGAGCTTTCAGTGCCCGTGCCTATGCCAAATAGTTACCCAAAAATAAGGAAAAGACAACTTAAAAATTTTTCTTAAGTAACTGAACTTCCAATCTATGTAGTTATTTAATAAAAAATAGAATGGAACTTGAACCTGAGTGGAATAATTTATAATGAAAACAAACTAAGAAACTTTCCCATTATGTGGACCTAAATTTACTTTTTTAGCTGATATATTTATTATTATAGTTGAAAAAAATTCCACTTATTTTGACGCTTCCTATATTTCTTAAATTCCTTTTGAAAAAAACTGTATAAAAAGAAGGTCTAGTATAATGTGCTTATATTTTGTCCCCCAAAAGACAAGATCTGCCTTGGTGAAATCAGTGTGACCGTGATTATTTTCTCAGTTCATGACACAACAGTCTGTGGCCTCCTCCTGTGTTCAATTTACAAAATAAGAATCAGTAGGAGTGAAGAAATTTCGTGATTTACCGTCTTATTGAGGCATACTTTATATACAAATGCACAGATCTTAAATGAGTTTAGACAAATCTCTTCACTAGTGTAACCATCTCCCTAGTCAAGGTACTGTATAGGACCTTTTCATCACCCCAGAAAGTTTCCTCTACCTACTGTGGGTTCTTCTGGCCGGAGAATGAATTAAATTCACGTGAGACAGAATAGCAGGAGAAAATTAAACAAAGCTTTATAACATGTATACATGAGAGAGGCTCAGGCAAGCTGAGCAACTCACCAAAATGGCTGAAGCCGCCACCTTAAATATCATATTCAGCTAAAGACAAAGGAGGATGTTGGGAGTGGGGGGAGTCAGTTACAGGAGGTTACCAGACAAGCAGTCTGTTTACACAGTAAAAAGGAATAAGATTATTATGCATATTTAAGTCCTTGCCTTCTGCATTGATAAGAGTTTCTAGAGATAAGGTCATCCCCCTTCTTCCGGGTTCAGAGAGGGAGATACCTTTACAGATGGAGATTTCGCTTACAAATGTAAATGTCTCTTAACAAAGGGTAAGTAATTCTACTTTTCAGTTGCTTCCTTGTCTGCAGTTTATTAAAAGTAACCAGCCCCAAACAATCCTCATGCCAAAGAGACATATTTTGGGGTGGCCAATTCCAGGTCCCCACAATACCCCATTCCAGTCAATCCCTCACCACTCAGAAGCACCCATGGATCTGCTTTCTGTCACAGTAGACTATTTTGTCTTTCTAGAATGCAATATAAGTGGAATCATACTGTGCATTCTTTCATGCCTAGTGTCTTTTGCACAACTGAAGATTTTTGAGGTTCATCCATGTTGTTTTTATATCAATTAATTTATTTCTTTTTATTGATGAGTAGTATCACATTTTACTAATACACCACAACTTATCCATTTACCTGGCGATGGCTATTTGAGTTGCTTCCCAGTAGTACTTTTATGTACAAAGCTACTCTTAACATTTGTGTACACTTTTTTGTGGACATATTTTTATTTTTCTTGGTAAATATCTAGAAATATAATTGTTATGTTCTAGGATAGGAATATGTTTCAGTTTATAAGAACCTGTCCAAATTTTTTCCAAAGAGATTGTACCATTTTATGTCCCACAGACAATATATGAGTCTTATTTGCCCCATATCCTTGCCAACAAATGGAATTGTCAGTGTTAAATTTTAGCATTTCTAAGTGGGTGTGGTGTGATATCTAGATGTGGTTAATACTGGCATTCAATAGATGCAGAAACCCTAGTTTAGAAAAGTTAACTTCTTCAGATTCACACTGCATACAAGTGACAGGACCAGCATTTTCAATGTCCTCTTAACTACTATGCATATTCCCACAAGTAGAATTTCTGAGTCCTTTATAATGTGGCACCCAAATGAGCCTCAAATAGTCATTGAGGGGAAGCGTGGGTTTGCTGGTCCAGAACCAGGATATTATGAATTACCAAGGAAATCCCACAAAAAGATGTCACTGACACCTAAGGCCAGGACAGAGCTCTAGTGGTAGAAGGGAACTGAAACCAGCCTGTTTGCTGGCATCGTCCTTTCTCCTGTTTGGCTGGTTAGACTCAATGGGAGATGCTTAAGATTGAGAAAAAATGCCTTAAACTATTTTTGAAAGCTATTTTGCCCCCCAAATCCTATAAAATCTGCATGCCTTAGTAATAATGTCTCAAAGAAACTATCTTACTTAGTCTTTCAACTTATGTACACTTAGAATCAGAAGACTGTTTTGGCAAAAAAAAAAAACAAAACCCTTAATATCCACAATATTTTGCAACCCCCAACTACAACAACAACTACAACACCAACAAAAACAAAACAATTTTTAGTTTTCATATTTTGAAAAAGCTGTCACGTTCCTGCAAGAGGAAAGTAAGTGTAATGTTTTCAAGTTTTGACACAGGATTTTACTGACTTAAGTTTCCTGCTTAATTTTGCTTTCACACGTTATTGATGAGCATATTGATGAAGAGAGAGTAATGAAATAAGCCACCTACCTCCATGAGCATTTGGCTCTGATAAGGGTGTAAATGCTTGGGTCGTGGCGCAAGAACCTCGTTGGAGGGTGTTGATGTGCAATTCCTGATCATAGGGAAGTAGCTGGATGTAGTGGAGAGAACATAGACCAGGGATTTAGAAGATTTGGATTGAGGTCTGGAGGCTGCTTCTCTCCAGCTCAGTGTCCTGGGCAAGTTGTCTCATCTCTATAGAGTAGTATGCTCTCATTTATCAAATGGTGGGGCAGTAATAGTATCCTAAGTATCCACTTCTCTGAGTTTTACTGTATTTACTTATCAAGGCCAATAACTCATGGAGACCTAAGGCAAGAGAAAGAGGGCACATGTAATTGGGAGAGAACATGGAGTTAAAGGAGATGGAACCAGCTTTTCATTAATTTAATAAATGTTTGTGCCTGATAAATGCCTTGAGCAGGAATCAGAAGACATAATGGAGAAGAAGATGAATATGTTACCATTTCTAAAGGAGCTTTCAGCCTAGTGAGGAACGCAACTAGTAGGCAGGAAATTGAGATGGGGATGATTGTTAGTAACAGCCTGGGGGAGGGATTCATGACCCACTTTAGGGGATCCTCGAAGCCTTCCTGGAAAAAGAACTCTCTCAGGTGAGAGATAAATAGGCATTCTTCAGATGATGAGGAATGATGTTAAAGGCAAAGGTGACATAATGTTTGAAGCCTTGAGATAAGAATGATTTTCAAGGAAATGAAAAAAGTTCAATATGACCAGAGCAACGTGGATATACAGAGGAGTGGGCTAGGTGAAAGATGAGTCTAGAAAGTTATAAGCTGTATTAAGATTGCTGGATTTTGTTTCCCCAAATGTTCAGCAAATGAACATATTACAAGGTAAAAATTGATGATGATTTGCATATTAGAATGGATTGGGGTGGTGTAATCAAAGACATGCAGACCTCATTTACGGGGCTCTTTCAGTGGTATAGGTGAGAATAACAAGACTCTGAAGTTTGCTGTTGAAATAGTTGGAGACAGCTTTCCCAGATCCTTGCAAACCCTGGTAGAGGTGCCTGGCAGGACTTTATGGAGAAGGCGAGCATCTCTCTTTGTGCTCACAGCAGTCTCTGTAGCCTGAAGCATGATGGAGAGCGAGTGTTGTATAGCCTGAGAGAGTGAGTCAGCCTGCAGGCAATGAGTCTGGCTATGTGCCAAATCCTAAACTCAGTGCCCAGCTTAGGTCTACTGTGCGATTAATCACAAACATCAAATGCATGATAAAGAAACAGATTATGGAAATATTACAAAATTCACACAGGTGGACTCTGAATGACTTACTTTTCACAGTAAAGCAAGAAGCAGGGTCAGCACAGAAAACAAGATACATTGAGACTCATACAGATGTGAGACAAGAGTGCCAAGAAAAATAAAGAAGTCTAATAAATTCTTGGAGGAAACATTTGAGAATTTAGGTTTCAGCCCTGGTGATAATTGAAAAGTTTGGCTTCTGATTCATTTGTTCTTTAATGGCTTTTCCTGTACTTTAAAATGTTTTGCCTTATGTTGTCTACCCCTGCCAGATGATGAGAGGCTGTGCCCCTCTTGGTGGGGAGGGGGCTTGGAAAATTATAGACAAGGAAAGAGAGCCCCATTAGGTCTAAGCTCTGCATGAAATATTTCAGTATATGATTCTTCCTATTGAGAAAAGAGAAAGTACTTCAGATTAATTGAGATTATATATGGCGTTGGTAGATCAGTTTATAGCGCCTACATAACCATGGTTCTGGATGAAAAATAGTCAGTGAAGAGAACAATCTTTAAAAATAATGTGTTTTTCATCAATGACTCAATGGGTTACATAAAAATATAACCTGAAAGCAAAAGAAATTGGGAAACCTCTAGATATAAATGTAATTGCTGACATAGAAATAAAATGTAGGTCTTCCAGGTGGTCACGGGGACAGCGAAAACATATGTGCAAAGAAATGTTTAACAGAAAATGCCCTGTATAGAGAGAGAGAACTGGAAATCTGTTGAACACGGGATGAAGAGTATTGGATATAAAATCTTTCTGTGAACATAGACTAAGTATTTAATGAGACAAAAATTTATAGCTTCGTACTTTGTAGCTGAGTCTTTGGCCAGCAATAGGGTCACATGATGGCCTTATAAGTTTGCTTGGATCCCTCTGCCTGCACCCCGATGAAAAAGCAGAGTAGCTGTGTAATGTGTGGGAAGCAGGGGTGCTATCTCATTTTCACATGGGTTATATTTCCACAGACATTTTAATATGCTACACATCTGCTATGACTTTTTTTCTCTTAATCCAGAAATTATTGCAGAAATGGTATTCATGAATTGTGTGAGTGTGTGAGTGCGTGTGTGTATGTTACTTTCCAGTGGCTGTAAATAATTGAATATGTGTTACTATATTTTTCACAAAAAGAGATTTTTGGAGACTATGAGTTGAAAACATGGCATAAACATATTAACTTTGGACTGCAGCTTCTAACAGCTGTGGTTTTAAAATTGCAATTCTAGAATCTACTCTATTTGGAGAAGAGTTGACTGCTGCTGTTTCTGAAGCTATTGTTCCAGAGAGAAAAAAGCAATAAGCATTTGAGTGTTTGAGGTTCCTTGGCCATACATGTGTGTGTGTGTGTGTGTGTGTGTGTGTGTTTGTGTGCGCCTACAAGAGGGAAAGCCAGCCAGACAGAAAGACAGAGAGAGAGAACATAGGAATATATTTTTGTTTTTTTAAATGTAAAAATGCATTTACTAGCATTAAGATTTATTTTCCTCAAGTTAGACCCATTTAAAAGAAGGCTTTTGGTGTTCCATTTGAGAATATAGGATTACGTAGTTAACAGAAACATATATGTATATAATGTGTTACTCTGCATTGAACTTCCAGTCACTGGTTATAAAGTTATTTTGAAATTTCTGCAATTACTTTCTCAAAAATCTGCTTTATGTGTTTGAAGCATTACTTTGTCACATACCCTGAGAATACCGTAATCTAAAGTATTTCCTTTAGGTAGGGATTTAAATAAGTTTAAGGCGATTGTTAACTTCACTTCCTTCAGCTTAGCTCCTTGCTTTGTTTCAGTTGTTCCATCTGCGTGTGCTGCCGCCTCCTATAAATAAGATAGGGTGGGACACGTACTCTTATTCCTGTTGCATATGAAGAACTGAGGCCAAGTGGCTCTCCCAAGAGTACACTATATGATAGTACAAATCTGGGAAGAAAATGAAATCTCTAAAACTGTAAACATTTGACCCTATCCATAAGCTCGGATTTTATCTAGTAAGATCTGTCACTGAAAAGTGAGGGACCTCAGATCTGAAGAGATTTCTCTTGGTTCCCAGGTCTATGGGCTCTCATGTAACCAGCTGGAAATGGGCATCTTATCCTATCTGTAGACATTTCTGGAGAAGGCTAGTGTGTTTGGAGGCACGGGTGAGAGAAAACTAGCCAGCTGTTACAGAGAGCTGTGTCTTCCAGGTCAGGTCTGAAGGGGCTTAGCTGCTCCTCACTCCACTGTGGCATTCAGCACTGAGGAGGCCCTCAGGACTGTGCGGCTCCCCGAGTGCCCTTCTGTGTGGGGCTCAGCCACTGGGCTTTGAGTGACTACCTTGCTGAGCCACTGCCCATGCTCTCTGTATCTTCATTATTTTAACGAATTAGTATTTTTTCTAGTTGTGAAAGCCATACATTGGATATGTTTTTTAATACAGAAAGAGATTGTGTCAATCATTTATATTTCCTTCTAGTCTCCCTTTAAAAACATATGGGATATATTTTTAATAAAAATGGGATCACATTACATGTAATGTTTTGTAATCTTATGTTATTCAATATTTTGTGTTCTTTATTTTTCCTCTTAATCTACTTTATTTTTTGTATATTTACTATTTTAATTACCTAGACTAGTAAAATTATAGGTATTACCCTTAATATTAGTGTAGCTTAGTCTACATTTTTAGTCTTTTAAATCTGTATATTTTCTTCATCAAACAATATTTTGTTTTGTTTTCTTGTGCTGAGGAAGATTCACCCTGAGCTAACAGCTGTGCCAATCTTCCTCTATTTTGTATGTGAACCACCAACACAGCATGGCCGCTAATGGGTAGTGTAGGTCCGCACCTGGGAACTGAACCCAGGCCGCCAAAGCAGAGTGCGCCAAACTTAACCACTAGGTCACAGGGCCAGCCTCATTCATCAAACAATATTTTAAAGATTGTTTTACTTGGTGCTGCCTGCTTGCCTTTTTAGCTTACTATGTAAAACATTCTATAATTATTATTATATACAATTATATGTAGTTATATGTTGTATATTATATAAATTATATAATTATTTATAATATATAGTACATAGTTATTATAATTATATAATATAATTATAATCATATATATCATATAATTATAATAATTATAATATTATATAATTCTAAGGTAGCTTTATATAATTCAAACCTTATAGCACTTAAAATTTGTTTTAATTTATTTTGTCTCTTGCTTGCATTATGTTTTTATCCGTAGCCTCCTAAAACTTGCCCTTTACTTATGGCATCGTTTTACACATATTTTAATGTTCACTTTTTATCCTTAAAATAACATTTAGCTGTTTATCTACCTACCTACCTATCTATCTCTACTTATAAGTTAAATTTTTTCTCTTGACTTGATTTACTTAGTTGCAAGCAAGCACCATAGGCATCAGCATCAGCTCTGAAGTAAATTTCTCTGTCTCTTCCAGTTAGTTCCATGACAGCTGGTCTCCGAACTTTTGTTTCCACGTTTTAGAAGAAGCAAAAATAGTGCCTCTTCTGGTTTTAAAGAATTTTGTGGGAATGAATGGATGTAAACCATTTACCAAATTTTAGAGTGCTAAACAAATCTTAGATATTATTAAGGCAATCAATTGTGTAGTTTTTTCATGCCAGAAAGATAAGTCAAGTCTTTTAGGAACTAGATCACAAATCTAGTTGCCCTTATTAATTCCTCTTATCCCTAGAAAGTTCTACATTGTGACTCTATATCAAATTAGAATACCATCAAGTTTAGAGATTACAACTGCTCTAATAGGCACCTGTGTTCTATCTTCTTTCCTTAAAAATTTTTGTAGTTGATAGAAAATGACATAAAATATTATTTCTTTACATACGCAGCACAAAGACCACACGTGTAAACACTTGTGTGTTTATTAAAGGACCTATTTGTTGTAGCTTCGTCACAAGATAATATACAAAAATTTAATTTCAAAGCTGCATGCAGTGTAATATTTTAAAGAAAAATCAATTGCTTTATTCCTTTGTCCCCATTGAAGTACATAATTTAAAAGCATGTTGTTAAAACTTTATATTGAATATAATCTGGTATAAGCAAAGGTAAATGATAAATACTCAATATCCACCAACTGCTTTATGGCTCTCCACACTATTTCTCACATGATCTGATATCTATGAAATAGTTACACGAGTGTTAGGCTGGAACATCTGAATTTCAGGCAGATATAGAAACCCAAACACTCGGCTCTAAATTTACGTCAGTCGTGCCTGCAAGCTAGTGCATACAACACTAATCTATGTTTGAGTTTTATTTTGTCTAGCACTGGAAAAAAAAAAAAGATGATGTTTCCAAAAGAGCATTCGAGCATGAAACTGAGGTCAGGCCTGAGTTTCTGGAGAATCCTATGTAAACAGCACCAACAGAAACATGGGCACAAAAAGCTGAGCTTCATATTCAGAGTTAATCGACTGAGAATTCAGACAATTTGACAGGAGATTTAGCAGAAGCCAATAATATTAGTGATGTGGGCTGAAGCTTGTTGCAGCCGAGGCTGTGAAGCGACACTGGGTTGTAGGTGGTAGGTCCAGGACCTGGAACAGAATTTCATATTCCCAGACTTAGAGCGTAGAATCCACTCTTACATGGGAGTAGGGGTCTAAAGTCTTCACCTAAGGTGAAAATTGGGTATTATCCCCATCACCCTTGAACATATCTTAGAAAGGAGGCAATTTGGTGCAGACATTCCATCTCTCTTGAATGCCCAGCCTATTCCATTTTTCCTGAAGCAATACAATAGATTATGGTACATTGAGTGAGCACTAGATGAGGTAGTTGACTTGTGTTTATGGGCCGTGTTGTTTAAAAATAAAATATACTCAGCGTGATGGAATGCTCTCTTATGGGGATTGAGAACTCATTGAGAGTAAAACATGTCCTAACTGTTAATCTTGTCCTTATTCCACGCCATTGTCCCCGCATTTAATTTGTGATTGCCCGCACCATTTAAATCACTTTAAACTTACATTTCATTTATAAAGTCTTGTTTCATTCCACCCTCCCCCTGCTTTCCTGTAGAGCAGAGATGTCAAGCAGAGATTTCAAGCAGAGATAGTTAAATGCAACAGTGGATTCAATTGTTCATCCGTCCAGCCAAATAATAAGTGCTTTATTGAAGCACTTACCATGTACCAGATATTGCCCTTGTGAGACTCAAAGTCTGGGGAAAAGATCATTAATTTAAACAATAATTACGGTAACATGATTAGGACCCAAATAGGAATATAGACAAGATGTTATAAGCATATGGAGAAGGAATCACCGAACTTCCACAATGACATTTGTGCTGGGCCTTGGCCAAAGAGTACACACGAAGCTGGGAAAGAACATAGCATTTGGAGGATGGTTTGATGGCATTAACATGTAGGGTGTGGGTGAGGAGCTGGAATTGAGGCTAGAGAACTTTCAAGAGCCAGACTGGTATATTACACAGAGTAGTTTAGATTTTGTTCTACAAGATTTTTAGCAGAGGATTGATGATAGTTGTCTTTTAGGAGCATCTTTTTGGCTTGAGATACATGAAGACTACCACTCCATTTGCGTGTATTGGTTCATGTGGCTCAACCTCCCAAGAGAGCAACCTGAAGGCATAAGTAGCACAGGGGCCCTGCCCGCTCTTGATTCTCCTGGAGGCCAGCACTGCACCAATATACGATTTGATATAATCTTTGCTCCCATCTTATCCTCCCAGGTGACAGGAGTCAGCTTTTGGTCGTGCTTCCTCATAGTAAACCAGAAATGAAGGAGCTAGAATTTAAGAGGAATTTTCACACCTTATTACTGTTGTTTAGTAACTGCTTTCTTGTGGTATAATTCATATACCATAGAATTTGCTCACTTTGAGTGTACAATTCCATGGTTTTTAGTATATGCACATAGTTGTGCACTCATCACCACAATCAATTTTAAAACTCTCAAAAGAAACCCCAAACCATTAGCAGTCACTCTCCATTACCCCCCGAATCCGCTCTCCCCTGGCGAGCACTAATTCTGCCTTTGTAGACTTGCCTGTGCGGGATATTTCATATGAATAGAATCACATAATACCTGGTATTTTGTGACTGATTTCTTTTCTATAACATAATGTTTTCAAGGTTTACTCATGATGTGGCATGTATCATGACTTCATTCCTTTTTAGGGCAGAATAATTATCCATTATATGGGTATACCACATTTTACTTTTCCTTTCATCCGTTGATGGACGTTAGGATTTTTCCACTTTTTGGGTATTATGAATAATGCTGCTATGAACATTTGTGTGCAAGTTTCTGTGTGGACATATGTTTTCCTTTCTCTTAAGTATGTGTGGACTTGGGTAGGATGGGAATTGCTGGGTCATATGGTAACTCTATGCTTAACCTTTTGAGAAGCTGTGTCAAAATGTTTTACCAAGTGGCTGCACCACCTTATTGGCTATTAGGTTTGAGACTATTTGTTCTCAGCTACCAGGTCAAAAGTTGCTTGTAAGGTTTCCCTAGGTTGATACTCTTAGCAGGTAGACTCCTCATAGAATTAACTAACTGGAAAAAAGTTTTAGTGTGTATTTTTACTCAATGATGGTGTTTCTGTAAACAAAAAACCAAAACACATGCGATGGATAAAGATAAATTATAACTATTAACTAGTCTTACTAATATGTGTAAAATTCATTTAGGTTTAGAATAAATTTAAAGAGCCATAATATTTAGTAAAAGTAAACTTTTTAAAAATGTTTTTACCTATGGTTTTAAAGAGAGAACCTCAATATGTTTCTTAACATTGGGTCACATTTCCTAGGTTATACAAAGCAACTTGATGCTTGAGAGTTCAAATTTTCCTATGATCTTTTTTGTTTTTGCATTATTAGCTTTTATCTTAATCTCTTTTTTAGCTGCTTGAAGTTTAGTTGTTTGGATTTTTTTCCCCCAAGAGTCTCGGAAACTTTCTTTTCTGGACTATGTCATCTCTTTCTTCCTGACCTAGCAGAATGGAAAAGGAAAAAGTTAAAGAAGGTGTAGCAATAATGCCTTGATCTGATTCCTGGCATAACTTCCAAATGCAGAAAAAAATTTTCCGCATGTACCCTATCTAATTTAGCTATTGGCCTTTTGTAACAGCAGGGCTAGTGAAGAGTTACTTGTTTGTAATTCTCAAATTAACGTATTAATCACTTCTTTAGAAATTCTGTGGATCTTACAGCTGAGTTTTTATAAACATCCTGTTTTTCAGAGCATCATATTTTAGAGCTGGAAGGGACCTCAGAAATCATGTAACAATATTCTTCATTTTAAAAAATCGTAACCACTTTTCTTAATTCACCTAATTAAATCACACTCGAACCAAAGAAAGAAGAAATTTTAAAGTGATTACAAAATGATGTCCACACAAATGCAGTCACACACTGATGTTGGGTCTTTCTCTGCCTCCTCCTACTGTTCATTCTGCGTTTTCCAAGCATCATTTTATTTCCTGGGCTGTTTTGTTTGTTCTTTCTAGAAATATTCATTGGGAATCTATTATATTTCGGATACAATTCTAAACGCTAAGGATCAGCAGAGAACAAAACCACTAAAAACCCCTGACCTTGTAGAGTTTACATCCCACTGAAGGGAGACTGACAATAAACAACTCAGGTTATTTTCTTTTGTAGTGTATTTGAACGTGGAATATTCTATGGAGAAGAAGAAAGCGAGGACGAGCAAGAGGAGTTAGAGGCATGGGTGGAGGGATACAGACTGATTCAGGGAGGTAGGGTTAGGTCTCCTTGAGAAGGGATACAGACTTAAATATGGACAGGGGATGAGTAATGGGACTATCTGGGGAAAAGTATTCTAAATAGATGGAACAGCGAACCCAAAGTTTCTGAGGCGGGAGCATGCTTGGAGAGCTTGAAGAGGAGCAAGAGGCCAGTGCACCGTGATTGTTCCAGAGGCAACAAAAGAGAAGATAGAAAAAGACAAAGTCAGATAGGCAATGGAGGATGAGAACGCATAGGACCTTCTGGCCATCGCCAGGACATCAGCTTCCAAAATAATTTTTTTATAGAGATAAAATTCACGTAACATAATTCACTGTTTTAACCCTTTCAAAGTGTACAATCTAGAGGTTTTCAGTATATTCACAGTGTTGCACAACCATTACAACTATCTCACTTCAGAACATTTGCATCGCCACCAAAAGAAACCGTGTGCCTCCTAATTCCTCTTTCCCCCCATTCCCTAGCAACCACTAATCTACTTTCTGTCTCTGTGGATTTGGCTGTTCTGTGAGGGGAATCATCCAATATGTGGTCTTTTGTGACTGACTTCTTTCACTTGGCATAATACTTTCAAGATTCATCCATGTTGTAACAAGTATCAGCACTTCATTTCTTTATACTGTTGAATAATATTCCATTGTATGGACATACAACATTTGTGTGTCCCTTCATTAATTGATGGACACCTTGGTTGTTGGCAGTTATGGAAGTGCTTCTATGAGCATTAATTTACAAGTTTGTGTGTAAAAATATTCTTTCATTTTTCTTGAGTATATTCTTAGAAGTGGAATTACTGAGTCATATGTTAATTTTATATTTAACTTTTTGAGAAACTACCAAACTTTTCCACAGACACTGCACCATTTTATATTCCTACCAGCAATGTATGAGGATTCCAATTTCTCCACATCCTTACTAACACTTGCATTTTCTTTTTTTTGTGTAATCTAATTTTTCATCACTATTATAGCCATTCTAGTGGGTGTGAAAAGATATCTCATTGTGATTGTGATCTGCGTTTCTCTAATGATTAATGATGTTGAACATCTTTCCATGTGTTTACTGGCCATTTGTATATCCTATTTGGAGAAATGTCTATTTAGATATTTTTTCCACTTTTTAATTGTGCTGTTTGTCTTTTTATTGTTGAGTTGTAGGAGTTCTTTATATATTCTGGACACTAGAGCCTTATCAGATATAGGATTTGCAAATGTTTTCTCCCATTCTGTAGGTTGTTTTTATCTCTTTTTATGATAGTGTCTTTGACATGCAAAAGTTTTTAATTTTGATGAAGTCCAACTTATCTATTTTTTCTTTTAGGTCTTGTGCTTTTAATATCATTTTTAAGAAACCATTGCCTAATCCAAGATCACAAATATTTACAACTGTTTTCTTATAAGAGTTTTATAATTTTAGCTTTTACCTTTAGATTGTTGGTCCATTTTGAGTGATATATGGTGTGAGGCAGGGGTCCAGCTTCATTCTTTTGCATGTGGTTATCCATTTGTCCCAGGACCATTTGTTGAAGAGACTATTCTCTCCCCATTGAATGGTCTGTCACCCTTGTCAATCAATTGGCTATAGATGTATGGATTTATTTCTAGACTATCCTTTGTATTCCATTGATCTTTATGTCTGCCTATCCTTATGCCACACTATTTTGGTTACTGTAGCTTTTTAATAAGTTTTGAGATTAAATAAATGTCTTTGCATTTATTTAGATGTTTTAAAACTTCCTTAAGCAACGTTTTGTAGTTTTTGGTGTACTAGTCTTGCACTTCATTGGTTACATTTATTTCTAAGTATTTTATTCTTTTTCATGCTATGGTAAATCAAATTATTTTCTTAATTTTATTTTCAGATTTTTCATTGCTAGTGTATAGAAATACAGCTGATGTTTATACATTGATCTTGTATTCTGCAACTTTGCTGAACTTGTTTATTCGTTCTAATTTCTTTTTTAGTTGATTCTTTAGCGTTTTCTATATAAAAGATCATGTCATCTCTGAAGAGAGAGAGTTCTAATTCTTTCTTTCCAATCTGGATACCTTTTATTTCTTTTTCTTGCTTAATAGTCCTGGCTAGACCTTCCATGTTGAACAGCAGTGGTGAGAGGGGCATCCTTGTCTTGTTCCTGATCTAAGGGGGAAAGCTTTCAGTTGGACATTAGCTTTTACTTGAGGTGAAATAGGGAGCCATTGTGGTAGTTTGAGAAAAGTGATATGATCTGACCCCAATTTTAAAAGGATGTATTAGTCTGTTTATGTTTTAAATGATTACAATTTCTAAAACTAGGCTAGAAACTTTAGTAAATATGATGAGTAGGTATTGAAAATCTGACATGGTTCATTAAATTTAAATAATATAGTAATATTACTAGACGAAAACATTTAATACATATGTCTCTATTCTAAGTACTGTAAAATTAGTTCAAAATTAAATATATAATGTGTTCTACTCATACATATTGTCTCAGCAATAATATTTTTGTAGAAATAAGAAATTATTACGATATGATTCTGCAAAGTTCTATTGATATTAGGTAATATTTTTACACTTAACTCTTAATGATCAAAGATAATATTTTCTACCAGGTGGCAACAACAAATCCTAAAACTCTTGGTACTGACAATAGCTACATGGTTCTAGCAATTGACTTTATATCAATAAGCCAGTTTTCTCTTTTATAAAACAAGAACACTCATGTCTATCTCACAGTATATCTCAGTATGTCTATCTCATAGTGTTGAGGATAAAAAGAGAGGAGTGTCTACAACATTTATTTAAAACCAAAAAGAACTAAAAAGTATATAGGTCATTACCATTATCTTGCATCTTTTACATCTTCTTTATCATACATTTATTTAATTTTGTCATTATTTGAGTTTTCCTTTGAGATAATGCATTGTTATACCTATAGCTGATTCATGTAAGAGTAATGACATTTAGAATAAGGATTTATAAAACTAGACAGCTAGGTTGTTGGACTAACTAGAGACAGCCACTCTATATCATGCATAATTTAAAATAGCAAAAAATAATGAGACATAAAAGTAGTTGAAGAAGCACTCTTTATCTCATTTTGAGTGATGTGTTCATTATCTGTCATTTTGAGTATACTGTGTAACATATATCTTGAAACTCAGCTATAGACTTTTCTGGCATTTACCATTCATATGCATGTTTCAGTAATATTCACATCAGAATTCATAAATCATCATATTGGATGGCACCTTTTCCATTAGCATCTCAGAAATCTTAACAGGCTATATCCTTCAAGAGAAATGGAGCATCTGCGAAGATGAGATCTTCAGAGATCGAAAGAGAAGAATTTCATCCAAATCCTATGGATTGGTTCATCATATTGATCCATCTGGACTGACTGATAAAAATATCCTTTAAGAAGAGAAGCTCACAAAAGTTCTTTCCCTATAAAATCTGTAATTTAGAAGGGCAAATAAGACACATGCCTCTCTTGCTTCTTTTCTTTCTGGTTTTATCTTGTCTTGCAAAAAGCAGAGTTAATAAGCAAATACAAATAATTTCTACCTCGTTCAGATCTATTTAACTTAAGTTAATTCATCTTCCAGTCTGAGAAATGTGTATTAACCCAGAGAGACAAGTCAGCAGAGAAGAGACATTTACTGGCTTTGGAATTGTATTTTGAAGGTTAGGTCACAGTGGAATTTCTCTGAAGTGTTAAAGTAAAAGCAAATGGCTACTGAAATTATAGCATTGCAGTGCCAAAAATGCATATTTCAGGTGTCAAGTGAAAATAAATTTGTATGAAAATAAAATACATTTTTTTTTCAACATCTAAGCATTTCCCAAGAATTCCCACAACACTTAGAATTATCTGTACATGTCAATTATCTAGGTAAATTTATTTTGGGCTTCAATTTCGGTAAAAAAAAACATTGTATTTTTGCAAAGCTAGGCCTAAGCAATGATGTTCTTTGGATGAGCTCCTGAGAACACATGATTTGACTGAACCAGATCATACCACTCAGCTCTATTAGCCAACCTGCCTGATCCTTGGTCACTTTTCTTTTTTTTACCCCCCAGCCAATCTGGAAAGTTTTTAATTTGCTTTCTCTAGAAATGTCCTTGATGAGAGGTGCCTTAAAGGAGCAAATTGAACTTTCACAGGGAGAAATGCATACATACATGTGTTTAGTTATTTATTTATACTGTTATTTTATTTTTGATGAGGTAGGCAGTAGGGGAGTTGAGCAAAAGAGGAGAAAAGAAAGGAGCTTGAGCACCAGCCCTGTGCTTGCCTCCCGGCTCATTCCAGTTTCCTCTAGTGTGATCCAGGGGCATAAAGCCCAAAGTCTGTGGACACACAGCTACCATCCCCTCTTTTGCTGCTTCTGTCCTTCTCTGGGAGGCGCAGGTAGTGGCCATGAGTACACTTTCCTCAGTAAAACCACAACAGGGCTGTCCAAAAGGTAAGACCTTCATGCTAAAAATAAACTGACAAGGTCACCACCTTGTCTGCCTGCTGTGATCTTAAGCCATGTCCTCAAATACCCCAGGGCTGTTTCTTCTCGCCCAGCTGGCCTTCTGGCTCTGACTTCTCTCTGCAGCCCTGTGAATTGGCTGTCGTGACCTGGCTGTCATCTTGACTGCTTGGCAACAGGCTTTCAAGTGCCAGTCTCGGATGTGGTCTCTGCCTTGCATACTCCGTGTCTACTCAGACTTTTGACTCCACACATCCAGCCCTGGACTGCTAGCATTCTTGCCTGGCTTCCTCCCTGAGCAAGAGGCGCCTGCCAGTAAGAATGTGAACAAAAACAAGTCACACATCATGGCAAGGCTTTCCCATTTCTAGGGAGACGTCTTCCAAAGAACCTAATGTTGATTTAAAACGGAAAACAGGATACATAAGAAGGAAACCTTCTATCCTAAGAAAATGAATTTTTAAAAATTGATCTATAAAGCAAAGTGGAAAGTCCTGGCTTTTAATTTTAATTTTCATGGTTGGGTTTTGGTTAAAAGTGATAGAAATAGTGATAATTAAAAACAGCTATACAAATGTGCATCCAAAATAAAATAATGACTTTTTTCTAAGGCTTGATGAAGAATTACATTTTAGGGGCCAGCCCCGTGGTGCATAGTGGTTAAGTTCGCACTCTCTGTTTCGGCGCTCCAGAGTTCACTGGTTCTGATCTTGGACGTGGACCCAGCACCACTCGGCAAGCCATGCTGAGGTGGTACTCCACATAAAAGAACTAGAAGGACCTACAACTAGGATATACAACTAGGTACTGGGGTACTGGGGCTTTGGGGAGAAAAGAGAAAAGAGGAAGATTGGCAACAGATGTTAGTTCAGGGCCAATCTTCCTCACCAAAAATAGCATACCTTTAAAAAAAGAAGAATGGCATTTTAAAATTATTTTATCTAAATTAATGATGAGATTTCAGAACCTCTAGTTATATCATATAGTCTCTAATATGGTGTTCTTATTTGACTCATGAAATGAAATGAGATTCCAAAGGGTGAAATGGAATAGAAATACCATCATCATTTGGGAGGTCGGGTGGCGTGGGACTAGATTTCTATGCTTTTGTAGCTATAAAAATATTTAGCATTCTACAGGATCAGATTGGCCAGTGCTAACCTTCAGAGATAACCCACATTTATTTTGATATTAATTCTCAGACAGTATATCCTTTATTAACACAGCTCTACCTTAAAAAATATTTGTCTTAAAGTATTATATTATGTTTGTTGATAGAACTAACCAAGAAGAAGCCCTTTTTCCCCCTAACTTTATACTTAAAATAAACAATTAGATTTGAAGCTGTTTAAATAATGCCAAATAACTAGTCTCTTAAATGAGGCCTAGGGAAAATCAAAATGGTTATTCTGCATCAATTAGACAAAAGAGAGATTGATGTATTTTTCAGTGTTTCAATTAGTGTTTTGATGAAATGATGATACAATTACAATGAATGTATTCTTAAAAACAAAAAGAGGAATATGTGGTGTGGTGAATTATTGTGCAAGAGGCAGTCTGCTGTAGCTTAGAATTTCTGGAACAGTGTGATAGTTTATTGAAATAGTAGAGAGATAATTTTATATTTGGGATTTCATGAAAATCTGGTTTATGTGATTTCTGTAGATAAAAAGGGACTCTTACCATCTTGGATATAGTCTGTTGGCTTTGCTGGGGAAAAGAGGCTTTTGCTGTAGAATTTTATTGTTTTCCAGTCAATTCTATTATTTTTTAAGCAGCCAACCTTTTCATAAATAATGAGTAGAATTCTGATTTTACCTGTTCTGTTTTGATGTGCACATTTTCCCCTAATTTTTATGTGTACTCCAACTCTTAAAATTTTTCTTGGCTGAAATTTATTAACATTAAATGAAAACAACTACTTTGAGGAGAAAAATTGTCCAGAGTCCTGAACCAACACAGTTTACAGTTTAAATAGAATGCTTAGTAGTTGTTGAAAAGTTGTCATTAAGATATATATAGCATGTTTTCTCAATTTCGTTAAAGATCTGCTCTCTTTCTGTATTCCTCTCATCTTTGCCAACCATTTCCCATAATTCGTCCAGTGGAACTTATTCCCTGAAAATTCTTTTTCTGGCCCCCTGAAATTTGATAAAAACTCCTTTAATTTAGATGTGGGAGAAATGGATTGTGGCAAGGTGCATGATCAGTTACATCATGGTATCTACCTGGTGATTAAAATGTTTTCTGAATAGTTAATATATGAAACACTAACATTGTGATGAAACTGCTAAGTAACTCTGACACATACAATAAAATGCCTGAGACCAGATAGGATAAGGTTCTAAGTTATATCCACACTAAATATTTTATCATTGTGCCATCCATTACGAGAGCTTGTTTCTTCAAGACAGCTCCATGGTACAAAAAAAATTGAAGAGCTGACAATTATTACTTCCTTTTTATTATATGGGCTGCCTAATAGGATTCTACAACAAGGATTTGTATCCTAAATGGCTTGGCGTGACTATCCCCACGTTCTCAATTCTCTACACATTCTAGATTCACTAGTCAGAAGGCATGCTCTCCCTCACTTTGTGTTCAATTTTAATTAGTAAAAGCTTTCAAGGTTCATGACTTATCTTGTCATAATTCTTGATAGTTAGATATTACAGAACATAAGGATGCAAGGCAAACCCTTACTTTTAGCCTAAGCACGTGGCCAGAAGGAAGAAGATTACTGCTATATATATTAAACAGATGAAACACCAAAAGCAGTTGCTAAAAAGCCACGCCTTGACTTTTTGCCAGATTTCGAATACAGTTTTTCAATACACAGGCCTTCTCATTAATGAAATGGGAGCCGTTCCTGGGGCATACAGCACTTTTTTCTCTCTCAAAGCTCTTGGAACAGAGGAACTACCATTCATAGTTTTGGAAAGACTTTTTTCTTCTGCCTTACTGAGGTGAAAAAAAAAACCTCTACTTGAAACCTGAAAAGGCAGCTTCCTAATCTAGTGGCATTGAAGTCACTTAAAATAGCTTTGAAATAAATTGATTTTCTTTTTTGTCTTCCTCTTCCTTTCTCTTTTGTAATATTTATCAGAAAGTTCACAAATTCTGACAAAACTCACCCCTTCTTCTTGGTGGCTCATCAATTGTGTGTACAGTGGCCAGACTCACTCAACTCCACCAAGGCCTAGCAGGCCTGCCTTCTGATTGGCTTAGTTTTGAATTAATTTACTTTGGATTTATTTACATTTGGAAGGGATGAAGCATACATTCTGTGAAAGATATAGGAAACAAATTCCCTTGGAAACATACAGACTCTAAATTAGGGAGAGAAGACTATGTGCTTACAAAGAATTCCTGGTTCAGCTGCCAAATGGAAGGTGAATTAAGCCCTATAGTTCTTTTTCTCTGCTTCAAGGATCTGAATGTGTCTGTCCCCATCCTCTCTCATTTATTATCATAGATATCTCAAAAAATACATCTTTCAAGAGAAATGCTCGTTGCTTGCTTAGGTAGTATCTAAAATATTTTTTAAAGAATTGTTTTTAATTTATTCCGAATTCCTTCGTTGGGTGATCAACTTGTGCTTTCTTGCCAGGGATTTTTCCTCTTTTAGTACTGAACGTCTCATGTCTCAGGAACTCCCTTAGTCACAGGCAAAACAGGACAGTGGTCACCGATCCCTCATCTCCCTCTTTTACGTTCATGACTTTCTGTTTAAGAGACATCATAGCTCTCAGTTGAGACCCATTAAGCTAGACCAGACACTAATTGACAGACCTCTCAGTGGTGGTTCTTGACATGTTGCCCTCAGAGAAGCGGCAGCAGCAGCCCTACCTGGGTACCTGTTAGAAATGCAAATATTCAGACCCCAACCCAGACCTGTGAATCATAAACTCTGGAGGTAGGAATCAGCAATGTGTATTTTATCAAACCCTCCAGGTGATTCTGATGTATACTGAAATTTTGGAATCACTAGTTTACAGTAACAGGATTATTTTTGATTCACAAAAGTTTGCAACATCTTGACCCCATCATTGTTGGATGTGAGAGCCAAAAGAGCATAGAGAAAATAGAGTGAAAGGAGCAGTGTTTTTAAAATTCTAAGATGAAAATGATTAAGAATGAAAACTTAGGTTGTCAGGTCAGAGATGTACTATTTATATTACTAAGCCAATTTTCAGTCTCGTGCCTTATGGGAATATGACTTCAGCTTTTGAAAGAAAAGCAAATGCCTAACAGAACAAATTTGTTGACAGCAGCCTCTATATTTATCAATTATCAAATATGTAGCAAGCTGTGTTGTAGTCGTGTCATGGAGTTTATATATCTACTATAGGAATCATTTCTTGGCCCTTTGGCTAAGATCAAGTTTATATATATCCTATAGGAGTAGGGAATATAATCCTCATTGACTTTCAGAAACTAAGGTTCCAACATGACAAGACATTGAAAGAGATGGCTGAGGTGACTATTATCAACCACAAACATCACTGGGAGAGTAAGTTATGAACCCTTACACGTGGCTATTGAGAAATGCCAAGGCTTCTGCCCTACAGTGAGTCCCTTCTTGTGGACTCGAAAGAAAGAAACGAGGGCAGATTATCTGGTACAGAAAAAAAATAAGTCTACCTCCAATCATCGTATCCCTCCTTAAAATAGACACCTTGCCTTCTGAGGGAGAGTGTAAGTCAAGCCAGATGACCAGAGTCTCTGAACTATTGTGGAAATGTGCAGTGTTTGCGAGCACAGGCGTAGTGTCCCTAGGGTGTCTTTCAAAACTGGCAGCCCACAGCTTGTACAGAACACAGAGAAGATTTTGGCTCACACAGGATTTTACACACACACACGCACACACACACGTACACATACACATGCACACATGGTTGCTAACATTTAAAATTAAGAAATTTTACATAAACTTTTTGGCTTTTCTCACAATAGCAATCAAAGCAACTGGTAGAACTGGATGTGTATTCTAAAATGACAGGAACTGAGTAGAGTGGTATAATGAATTATGCCTTTGTCGTGGAACCATGTGCTCTCCAGTTTACCGCAGCTCCTAAGGCTAGCATTGTCAATTGCCCTGCTTCGCTCATGTACATCTTTCTGCCTTTTCTTTTTGGCTTGTGTGTGTGTGTGTGTGTGTGTGTGTGTGTGTGTATGTATGTGTGACTCTTGCCTAGTTTTATGCCTGCTTTTACTTGGTTCAAACCAGAGGTCCATTTTGAGGGACATTTCAGGGATGTAAGGTTTAAAGATGTAAAGTAGATCTCAGCTTTGGTTGGCCAACTGTTGGATCCTGCCTAAGTCCCCAGGAGACCAGACAATTCCGGCTAAGCCCTTTGTGCTTCAGGAACCTCTGATCTCCCTCCTGCTTGGTCTGCTCCTCCTGCCCCTTGTCCTTCTCATTAGCTCCACGCTCAGTTGCCTGACCCAAGTGCAGCCTTCTTTGGTCTGGTCCTGATCACCACCTCCTTCAACCTGCAACCTTCTGCAACCATATGCTAACCTGGCAAACTTAATTCTCTAGCCTTCATGCCCCCAAATTTTAGTCAGTGATAGGTATAACCTAAATTTCTGATAAGTTATCCTATGAAATGAAAGGTAATCTGACACTACCCTCTCAAATCACATGATCTTCCTAAAAAATGGCCAATCCCAGTGAAACTAATTGGTCCTGGCTTTAAGAGGGAAATCCCAAAGTTGAATTATGGGGTTTTTTTAAGTAGGCACTGTCTCAAATACTTTTCATCAAAATAATTTATGTGGTAATCTGTACATGTGGTATGCATGGCACAAAGTGAGTTCAACAGAGAACCATTATCACTGTGTATGAATCTACTCCTGATGTAATTGCCTCAAACAGACCATAGATTGGGCATGTCAAAAGTTGCACTTCATGGGCCGGCCCCATGGCCAAGTGGTTAAGTTTGTGCACTTGGCTTCGGCGGCCGAGGGTTTTGCCGGTTCAGATCCTGGGCACAGATATGGCACCGCTCATCAGGCCACGTTGAGGCAGTGTCCCACATGCCACAACTAGAAAGACCCACAACTAAAATGTGCCACTATGTGCTGGGGGGATTTGGGGAGAAAGAGCAATTAAAGAAAAAGAAAAAGATGGGCAACAGTTGTTAGCTCAGGTGCCAATCTTTTAAAAGAAAATTAAAAAAACAAAAGTTACAGTTCAATATTTTTGTTTTATAAGTTTTTGAAATCTCTTGCCTTTCTATAATTTCTAATATGTTCAAGACATGGGAAATCTAGCTTAAATGTTGTAAAGGTAGAAAGAATTACTCACCTGATCCCTTAAGACACTACAAGTTTCATTCAGATCATTTTAGGACAAAATGTGCCACTTGATCAAAAACAGTGCAGTGGATCACTTTTTACTTGACACTTCCAAGTCACAGGCCATTGGAGGTGTGATAAAATCAGAGTTTGAAGTACGGCTTATTTTTCTAACATTTTCTCGTGATACCTCCTCCTGTTCATCTTCCTCAAGGAGAATGAATCCATTTTTCCTCCACTCTCATTGTATTAGAGCCCATCACTCTTTAGTATACAAACTATAGCGTGTTTCTATCTTCACATCCACTGATTAGCACAGAGTCTCACACATGAGGGTTCAATCAGGCCCACCGCAAATGTTCCAGGGCCAAGACAAAAGTACAAACGGAGACCATATGCCATCCAGCTAAATATTTACACGTTGGACCTCAGGCTTCACCTAGCAGCCCCGTAGTCTATACCCCAGGGATTGCCTTGTGGCCTGGAGGATGAGGAATCGACTCACCTGAGTCAGCCCTGCCAAGTCCCCGCAAGCCCTGCAGATCCGCAGGGACAGGGCAGAAGCTGTTCCCAAAGCCAGGCCTGTTGAGTGGTGACTGGACCCACTCAAATCAGGTGGCCTGCTGGGGGAGGTGTCCTTTCTCCGCAACCTCCTTTTGTGGATTCAGGATTTCCAGGCAGTTCGAAGCACTTCCTATGCCACCTCAGCAGAGGGGAAGGAGGGAATGTTTTGGGGGACTTTGCCTGCTTAGACATACATTTTGGCGATTTGAGGCAGCCAAGTTTGAACAAACAAACTTGGTTTCCAGATAGAGGCTGTGCTCTCCTCCCACCTTTCAACACACATAGCCACACATGCACACACGTAGACATATACACAATCCACAGAGACACACATAGGGACACACACAATTGTAAACATTTCACATACAAACTTGTGAACAGTCAAACTCTATACTCTGGCCTTTGGGGCACCCAGTTCAGCTCTCATCTCCCTTTCCTGTAATTTCCATTTGCTCAGTTGGCTATCGAACTCTCCAAAAACTTTTTCACAACATCAAAAAACACAAAAATAGACTTTTGTTTCATCGGCTCATGGTATGCAGAGCCCTCAAAAGTACCGAGCCCCATGCTGTAGCCATTCCTGCCGGTGTCTGAGAGTATGCTACTGTGCTCAATGAAGGTTGGTTAAATTAAATAAAATCCAGAGGAAAGAAACCACCAGTAATAACTTCTATAAACTTGTGATTTTTTTGGTCACGAAGCACCTTTTTATACTTCAGAATGTCAGCATATTTAAGAGGAAGCAGCTGTTCAGCTCACTTCTAGCAAGCCTGGGTGAGACTTAAATTCATGCAGGGAAGAAGGAAATAAATTGTATATAATTCTAAGTCTTCGATCTACAGGAAAACACGATGAGCATCTTTGGGGCTTAATATTAATTTCTGTTACCTGGAAAGAAACTTAAATAACTCACCTCTGGTTCTCCCACTTGGGTTATGAGATCTGTAACGAGGAGAATAAATTTCTTACCCAGACCATGTAACTTGGCTGTTCCATTTTATTATCTGGAATTCAAGTTGTTATTTTTTGCAATCTTTTCTTTTGCTTTATGGACTATTTTTTAAGTATTTACAGTGCTTTTTTATAAGGATGAGGGCCACAAATGGGCCACTCTCAATACTGACAAGTTCCCTCTCGTTCTCAATGAAAGTCCCACAAAGTATTGGCAATATTTTTGATGCCAAAGCCAAATAGTGACAGTTGCAATAGTGAATATTTGCTACAGGTGCTAGTAGGAAAACAGTGCACAAATACAAACCCAAACCATCTTAGGGCTTTCTCTTCCCACTGAACTGCACCCAGTATTTTGACTCCCTGTCACATATGTTGTTCTTACGGAGTCATTGACTGAATAGTGCAGAGAAATCGAATCCACCTTTGAGAAACATTCAGAAAAGTGAATCATTATTCTAGTTTCTCATCTTTTGGGAAAAAACAGAAGAAAAAGGTGCATTAAGGAAGGCCTGTGCGTTAGTCTTATGATTTTGCACAAGAGGTTATTTGAGAGCTGTAGGATTTTTTTCTCCCGTCTTGCTAAATGGATTCCAGGAACTCACTACTTTAGCATAAATGGGTGACGAGACACATGATTGACTCTAGCTCCGATCATGGTTAGTTTCTTTTAAAGTCACATTTTTAAGATGTTATCATCAAATGTGTAATAAATCATGATCAACTTGAATTAATTGAAAGAGAGATAGTCAATTATTTTTATGAAAAAATCAAAATTTTATCAGTAAAATAAATAAATGAAGAGCATGAGCTCCTGAGCCAGACTGTCTGAGTTCAAATCATTGCACTACCGCTGGCAGCTCCGGCATTGGGAAGGTCTCCAAATGTCTTCCTACCTCAATTTCTTCTCTAAGATGGGGATAAAAATGGAATGCCCCTCTTAGGTTTTTATGAGGATTGAATTAATACCTGTAAATGCTTTAAAAGTGTTTCTACAATCATCAGCTATAATTGCTGTCCATTCATTCATGGTTTTCTTTCAATAAATATTGAGTGCCTTTGTCGTGCCAAGTACAAGTGCAAGGATATAGCAATGAGCAAAACTGACTAAGGATTGTTAAGTCTATTATTATTATTTCAAGTCATAATGGGATGTCTCATAAACCGCTTAGTACATGATGGATGTTTATTGACCTTTTCATCCTCAATGGCTTACTATAGAACCTAGCACAAAATAACTGCTTAACAAATGTTGATGGAACAAATTTGAATACATGAGTCATTGCGAAGTAGGGTAACAAATACTGGATTTGGAATTGGGAGACGCAATGTCAAGTCCAAGTTTCTACCCTCGAGTTCTATGTGACCTTGAAAACATTTACTGAAATTTCTTAAGCTAAAAACCAAGAAAGCTATACTATGAAATCAGTAAGATCCCTTCTGACTATGATTCTACAAAGTAACTGAAATGATGCACTATTTGTTAACTGCTTATAATTCTATTTTTCTTAAATTTAATAAACTTTTAGTTTTAGAATAGTTTTAGATTTGCAGTAAAGGTGCAAGTGTATTACAGAGGGTTCCCGTATACCCTGCACCCACTTTCCCTTGTTGGTAACATCTCACATTGCTATGGTGCATTTGTCACAACTAATGAACCAATGTTGATAGATTATTGTCAACTAAGGTCCATACGTCATTCAGATATTCCAAGTTTTTACCTAATGTCCTTTTTTTTTTTTGCCCCAGGGTTCCAACTAGAGTACCACATTATGTTTAGAATCTTCTGGATGTTACAGTTTTCCAGACTTTCCTTGTTTTGATGACCTTGACAGTTTTAGGAACCAGAGGTCAGGAATTTTGTAGAATGTCCTGAAATTTAAGTTTGTTTTATGCTTTTCTCTTGGTTAGACAGGGCTTATGAGTTTTGAGGAGGAAGATCACAGAAGTAATTCCTACCACATCGTTATCAAGGGTACACTATTAACGTGTCACCAGCTTAAGATTCTATTTTAACAAGTGGATAAGAATTATGTATAATTGGTAATTTACTGTACCATATTAAGGAAAATCTCTTTGCTATGTGTAATTTTCTATGTAATGTATAAAATAGTTGATTCTCTTTGAATACCACATAATCTTAAAATATATTTACCTTACTTCTTTCCCCTGCACCACTGATAAATGAATAGTAAGTGAAAAATCCATGTCTTGTTATAAATCAATAGTAATCCTACCTTTATGGACTCAAGATCTATACATTAAATTTAAAATGGAAATAGAACTGTTTGTATTTCTTTCAAATTGACTGCAAACTTGACAAAATAACAGATCTGTGCTCAGCTATGTGGTCTGAAGGATGCAACAATGTAGAAGCTCCGGGAAGTTAAGCGTTTTGATACTAATTCCCCTAAGCCTGTCTCATGCAAGGGACTTGCCTTAAGAAATGTTAATACTTCACTAAGCCATAGGCATAGAGAATCCGGCATCTCTAATCTTGCAGCGTCTTTGGTATAAATGTGCGTTATCCTCTGGGGTTGGGAATGACACTAATGTAGCTGTCACAGGGGGTAGAAGATCATGTTTTGTTTATTGTATACTTTTGCTCTGAATGTCACTGTAAATAGGGAAGTTAGTTTAGGATTACTATGATCTATACTATGAACAATTTTCAGATTTTTAAAGCATAAAATAAACATTGTCAATCCGGAGGAAAAGTTGTTAGAAGTACAGTATTTCTAGAGATATCCTTACTTAGATTTAAATGAAATACATGCCCGCAGTATCACACTCTGGCTCCGGTATGTGGCCACACTAAGTTTAGACATATCTGCATTTATGGTCATCACACCCCATAGAGCTGATCATAAGATAATTTAATGATTTTAGCCCACTGCCGTTTGTGACCTTACTATGGAGAATCACAATCATGGCCAAGAGTATTGTTCAAAAAAATTTTTTTTCCAAAATCCCTGATTTCTTTGTTCCATGAAATACTTTGTCCTGACTCACCATAAATTCCTCATGTGACCTTGGGAAATTTCCTTAACCTCCAATGTTTCGTTATTGCACAAGTTTGTGTGAAGGTTAAATAAAATTATGCATATAAAACAGCAAATTAACTGAGCATTTGTTATTTATTCACAGACACACATGCACTTGCCTTCAAACAATCATTTGTGGTTTATTGGGAGCAGTGAACAGCTACCAGACTGTCTTAGAGCAGTCCTTGTGCTTCATGGCATATCTAGGTTCTCAGAAATATTTTATGGCTATTAGCTGATATTTTAATCCTCGTATCTTAGTAGGCAAGTAAAAACTAATCAGGAAATGGGCCATTCAGTGTTCAAGGGATTAAATGTATTCTGGTGGCAAAACTTGATGTTAGAGTAATTTTATTTATTTTTCTCCAGCCATGAGAGACTAATCAGCAGTGTGATTTTTTCTTTTACGTGTTGGTGGAAATTCTCCATGACGCTGAAGGAGGCTTACTCGATGATCTTTGCAGTTAAATAAGTGATTAAAAGTGTGTGAAGTGTCAGGTAAAGGAAATAAGATCCAGATGAGTTGTTTTATATAACAGCCCTCTCAACAAGAGCCCATTTCTCTTCTTATTGACTAGTGTTTCTGATGCCGTGTTTGGGAAAGAAGCCATAACCAATCTCACATATTCACACCTCTATGTCTGGATCAAAGGCCATATACAAGTTAAAAGCCATCCTGTAACTGTGCTCAACTCTTGATAGCATGAGCTAACAAGAAGTAGACATTTATGAGGACAACCCTTCATTGCAGACAGACCACTGTCCTTTATAGCTACTGCCCAATCCATTTATCACGGACTTTTCAGTGTGGCGTTAGATAGTGACCACAGCAGCATATGGAATGAGAAACAGTTCCAAGAGCAGTGTAGCTGGAGAGACAGCCTGAGAATATTTTGAATAAGAGGTTAAGAACCAGCCAGCCGAGAGGCAGAAAAAATAGCATAAGAGTAGAAAGGACATGAGCATAGGGCTCATTTGCAATTTGCTATTGGATATGGCAAATATGGCTAACATCATGGTAATTGGCATATTTGGAATGAGAGCTGTGTATACCCAAGTGAGTTAGGATGAGATAGTTTGACTTTAGAGGTTGACCTCTCCAGATTTAGAATCAGACTTCGGAGCCAGAAGCGTTGTAAGGTTACAGCACATCAACACTTTGGTGGTCATCAAACACTTGAAATGATACGACATTAACATGGTGTGACTGGTCTGTGAATTCCTTGTAAAGAGCGGCCATTGATGTTTGAATACTGTCACAAACTCTCAGAACACGGTCTGGTACAGAGCATGCATTTAATAAATATGCCAGACTAGAGTTCCTCTTATTTGTATATTAATGATTGTTGTACCTGGTGTTGAATTTGAATCTCTTTGTAAATAGGGCTTCTAAACTGTCAATCTGGACAAAGCAATATGTCATCAAAGTTCAATTTTTTTCTTTTTTGTTTTTCACAAACCTATACAAAAGGATCATACTTGCTTTTTTTTAATTAAAGAAAAAATATAGAAGGAAAATAAAAAGACAAGTAGTAAAGAAAATTAAAAATACCTGAAAAACATTTATCATCTATTTTATTTTTAAAAAAGCCATCTGTGTGGAAATATGTATACACAAAGTACAATACATTGTAAACATTATTTTACTAAAGCTATGTGTTAACAAGAAAAATTTATAGGTATGTTTATTTACCCCATAGAAAACATTTAAAGTGCATTTGTGCATATTTTCACGGATTGTCTGAATATTTTGTATCAGTCTATGAAACTACATGTGGTCATCTATGTGAATTTCCTCATGAAATGATTGAGTCATAGTTGACAAGCAGTATCGTTATTAGCAGAATGTAATATTAGTGATACATTTCCAAAAATGGAAAGATAATGCCACTGTTTTTTCCTCTTTTTTTCTATGCTATTTTGAATGCAGACAGTACCGCAGGGACACCAGCAATATCAACAACGACAACTGTGGAAATTCGCAAAAACGGTGTTATGACAACTGAGATCACCTCTAAAGTGGAAAAAAGCCCCACGACAGCCACTGGCAATAGCTCATGTCCTTCCACGGAGACTGAGGAAGAAAAGGCAAAACGACTTCTTTACTGTTCGCTATGCAAGGTTGCTGTCAACTCTGCCTCGCAGCTGGAGGCGCACAACAGTGGTGAGATGCAGCAATTTCTTTTCTGTCTCAACAGCTCTGCAATTATCTTCCTCCGAATAGATTAGATCTTTTGCAGCAGGGGACATAGGGGTGGCATAAAACTGGCAATTATTACGTGGAGCTCATTAACCATTAAAAAATAAAAATGACATGCAAAGTGTCATTTACATAGGGGCAAAGGAGGCTTTCCAGGGCTCCAGTGCCATGTTGTATATGTGTTCGCATGTATGGATATGTATGTGTGTATCTTATGAAACATTAGGAGATAAAGTTATAAAGGAGATAAAGGAGATAAAGCAGAAAATACTGCTAAGTCAGGAAGAAATACTTTCCCAATATATTTGAATTCCATACACCTGTTCTATGTCTATATCTATAGAGAGAGAGAGATTATATATTCATGTCTATACCTATCTATCTAGATAAATATAGAGTACATACTATGTATATCTCTATCTAGATATTTATATAGATAATAAATGTCCGTATATATATATATATATATATATATTTATGTCCTGCCTGAGATTTTATCCATCACTTTGGCCTAATATCAGCTTTTCTCTGAAAGACTGGGTTCATTGCCAGGACTCTGTCAGCAATTACAATAGGAAGAGAATCATTCGTGAATCATACCCTGAGTTAATATCGCAGGTGTATGTTGACTGAGTTATTGACCAATCATTGTGCTGCCCTAGTCATATTTAAGTATTGACTTCAAGGCTCTAAGGAAGTAATTGCAGATGGAGAAGAATTTCTTCAGCACATATCTTCCTCCTGCATACAACATGAAATGTAGTCAGGAAGAGTTCATGAGTTCAGAGGCTGAGAAACACAGAGAAGCGTCTGGCCCCAAATCAGAATCTATACCACACAGATTTGCCCCGTGTTTACTCACGCAAATACATTATTCATGGATACAATATAATTGTGAGAGCACAAACATCATTGGAAGTCCATTTATTTCTCAAGAATTCTTGATCATTCCGCATAATAACAGAGAAACACATTTATTTTGAAGGGGGATCAATTTTGACAAATAAACCATACTCTTAGAGGCTGGAGTTAATTTATCAAGGATTTGGATGTCCTTCTTGAATTCTTACCAGAAACGCCTGATTAAGAAGCAAAGAGAAATTACTTATTTGATTATGTCAAAACAGGTCAACATTTTTCATATTCCAATTCTATGGTCCTCATCTCTGCTTTGTGTGTCAGAGTTACTCATGGATCTCTAAAAATATATTAACCCATGATGCTTTAAATATATATATTCATATATTTTATGAATATAAAATTGTAAATATATTTATATTTCTCTAAATATATTTTAAATATAAATATATATTTGTGTATATAAAAATATATTTCCTATATCCAGCGACTATGATTATAATATAATAAGAAGCTATAGTGTTTGGGAAAAGAAAATAACACAAAGTCTCACAAGTGTTGTTCAGGCAGAGCTGAGAACTGCTATAACCATCTCGAGTGAGAGGTTAAGGCAGTGAATGTAGTTGTCTCCCTTACTTGAATCCCTTTTGAATCCCTTTATTGGCGGGTCCCCTCCAAACCTCAGCCTAGTCTGAGGGCTGCAGCCACGCCCCTTCCCTCCAAGCTGCTGCTTGCATTTTCTGATCCCTGTATTTCCCTTCCTACATCAGAAATCTTTTTCCAGAGTCCGATCCTAATGCTCATTTTGAGACTCACTGTAGGCTTGCACTAGCCAGCTGTGCCAGGACTGGAGGTGGAAAAGGAAGAAGACAAGATACATAACTCGATGCTCTTCGATGCCTTTTGCGCACGATTTTTGATCTCCAGATTCAGCTCTGTTATTTGCAGCTGGAACAGCGTTAGGAGGCTGGTTGTGTTTGGGACTTCCTCTAAATGTAGGCGAAGGTGAATGCAGTCCTTCCTGTTTCCAGGCACTGCCCCTTGTACGCTGGCCTCCTGCATCTTTCCCGTAGGGCCTGAGATGGGGAAACCCCTGGGGTGAGTGTACAGGAGAGAGGCTCCATGTAAGCTCTCTCTCTTTCAGGAACAGGAGGAGTAGTTATAGGAGGCATCATAGGCTTACTGTGGTGTGCTCTGGTTTGGCTTCTATCAGAAGCAGACTCTCAGCAAGGATTCAAGGGCAGGTAGGTTTTAGGAGAGGTGAAGGAAACAGGTCAGTGGAGTGGGAAAAGGAAACAGGGAAGGGAAGGCAGCCAGCATAGAGTGCGTCATTTAGCCAGTTGCCAACATGGGCAACAGGAGCTCACCAGGCACAACTTACACTACACGGCTCATGCTCTGTTTCATTGTTTTAGCATAAAAACTTCAGTGGTCACGTAGAATGACAGAATTGAATTAACTCAAATTCTGTTTCTTCATCTTTATGATCTCTGTGCTATCATCGTATATTTATAATCTATTGTTTACATTAAAAAATATATAGCCCCACGGGCTGGATGCATGCCCTGCTGCCTTCATGGGCTCAGAGGATTTCAAACTGTTGTGAACTTACTAATGAAACAAAAGCTTGTAGCTGAATTTGTGTGTCTGGGGCTGGCTGTATAATGGAGAGTTCCACAAATTAATTTCCATGTAGCCCACGATGTTTATTATAGGATAAGTAATAAAATGTGCTAATTTAATATATACTGAATCTCAACAGTAACTACAACAGTTGTTTAGAAGATAGACCAACAAAATATTTTTGAGAGTAGTCCTTTGTCACTGACATTATTTAGAGTTGCCAGTTTGTGGTGCTTGTGGAAAGCAGACTGCCTTTTTTTAGTCCCTTAAATTATTGTTTTCTGATTCTCTTGGATGTACCCCCTCATTACCTGCACCCAGAGCAGACCACAATCACTACCCCACACTTAGTGCTCCACTGCCCCCGACATTCATCACAAACCATCGCATAGAACTTTAAAGGCTTCTCTGCTTTCTTCTAGAGCCACATATTCGAAAAGCTTTCTTAAGATTGGGCTGTGTTTTTCAGGGAACCAGGTTTGAACAACAATTTTGATCAGAAGGAACCAGGCTGTAGGGTGAGGAGATGTGTTCTTTGAGTCTGAATTTAATTCGAAGTGTTTTTCTTTTTTCCCTTTGGAAACACATTATATACAGAAAATAAGGCCTGAAGCACTGAGGGAAGAGTTAAGCGTTTACGGTCCGCTCGTGGGAAGCCAGGAACATTTCAAAACATGGTTTTCTTCTAATCTTAGAAAATGCATTCTTAATCATAAACAAATTTTGGGACTATGACTTTCTTCAAACACTGCCTCTAGTATGGTATAATGGAATGGCCTAGAATTAGAAGTTATCAGACTTAATTTTTACCTCAGATCTGCAGATGACTTTTCTGTGTGAACCAGAACAAGTCAGTTGTCCTCTTTGGGCTTCTCTCTCTCCCTCTCTCTCTCTCTTACTCCTTCTCTCTCTCTCACCTTGTAAGATGAAATATTGTGGCATGATTATTAGTATGACCACAGCTGCTGCTAGCATTGTTCAGCAATCAATTGTGTTATTTCATTTGCTTTCTCTTTTTATTTTTCACTAATGTATAACCACTCCAAGTTGCAGTTAATTGATTTATATTCCATAACTTTGGAATACAGGATTTGAATAGGGGCGTTCCTGCTTCTCTTTTCTTAGAATTTGGGAAGAGAAATAGCTCTCCTGAGCTTATTTGCATGATTCACAAAACAGTCTAAGAATGCTTAAAATACCTTCAGAGGACATACTGTTTCCAAGAGATCTGGAAGTCCCCTTTTACTATATGTTATGGACACAGATATTGCAAAAGATGTATTTTGTCTTTTCCTTTAAAGAAATTCTCTCAAAACATTCTCCTAGGTGTAACGCTTTGCTTAGCTAATTTTGATGGTTTTCTCTATATAATTAAAAAAGAACTTTGAAATGTTTTACAGTTAACACTCATTACTAATTTGGGCAGATTTTTCTGATAATGACTTGAGGTGATAACATTTGATAATTTTCACTAAGTTCATTCCAGCTTTTCTATCCCTAGACAGAACTTCTTTTAGCACTCAGTAAGCTTTAATATACCAAAAAGACAGTTATCAAAGGATGGACTTTACTAAATTTTAAAATGCTTGGAGATTTCTAAATTTTTAACTAAACAAAAACAACAATGTTGAGGAGAATGAGAAGACTGACTAAAATTTATTGATCACATGGGAAGTGCCGAAAATAATCCTTAAAACAATAAATGTATTTAATACAACACCTCAATAGAACAGATAATTTCCTTTTTCACAGCTGAGGACATGGAGGCACAAAGAAATCTAAACTATACAGCTAAGGGAGGCAAATTCTGACTGACACCGTTCCAGAGCCTGAGCCCACAACTCTCTTTACTAATATTTGTTTGTTGATCTTTATCAATATCTAATACTTCAGCTAATCTTCACTGATCATCTACTGTGTGTTAGGCACTAAGAATACAAAAATGAGCAAAACTCAGGAGTTGCCATCAAGAAGCCTGTGTCTACTTTCTCCCTCGTGTTCAGAAAGAAAATATGCAAAGCCTTGTTTTATCAAGAGATCAGCCATTTCATGTTTCAAGTGAAAATCTCAAGCCAGTCAGCTGTGGTCAGTGTTCCTGGCCTTATTATTAAGGCCCAAAGAGTTTCTGCCACTCCTTCTCAGCATCTTCTAGGGTAATGGTAAAACTTCAATTTGATTTAAAATAAAGATAGAGACTCTCCTATCACAATTCTGCTGTTGCGCCTTCTTGAAGGTTTCTACAAATGATTAAAATAACCACTTCTGTCTCATACCTGCTGTTTGTTCCACATGCTCATGCAGGGCGTACTTGAGTACTAGAGCTGTATTACCTAATATGGTAACCATTGGCCTCAGCTGGCTATTTAAATTTAAATTAATTTCAAATTTAGTTTCTTTTTTGTTGTTGTTGTTTCAATGAGTTTATTTATGTTCTTTTTTTAATTTTTGTTTTTATAGCAGTAACATTGGATTATAGCATTATGGAACTTTCAAAAGTACATCATAATATATTTCGAATTCTGTATATGTTATGTCATGTTCACCACCCAAAGACTATTTATAATCCATCACCACACATGTGCCTAATCACCCCTTTCACCCTCTTCTCTCCCCCCTGCCCCTCTAGTAACCATCAATGCAATCTCTATTGCTGTGTGTTTGTAGTTGTTTTTACCTTCTACTTATGAGCGAGATCATATGGTATTTGACCTTCTCCCTCTGACTTATTTCACTCAGCATAATTCCCTCAAGGTCCATCCGTGTTGTCACAAATGGCCAGATTTCATCATTTCTTATGGCTGAGTAGTAGTCCATCGTGTATATACACCACATCTTCTTTATCCATTCGTCCCTTGATGGGCACTTACGTTGCTTCCAAGTCTTGACTATTGTGAACAATGCTGCACTGAACATAGGGGTGCAAGTATCTTTATGCATTCGTGTTTCATGTTCTTTGGATAAATACCCAGCAGTGGAATAGCTGGATCATATGGTGGATCTATTCTTAACATTCTGAGGAAACTCCGTACTGTTTTCCTTAGTGGCTGCACCGGTTTGCACTCCCACCAGCAGTGTATGAGAATTCCCTTCTCTCTACATCCTCTCCAACACTTGTTGTTTAGCGTCTTGTTAATTTTAGCCATTCTGACTGGAATGAGGTGATATCTCATTGTAGTTTCGATTTGCGTTTCCCTGATAGTTAACAATGTTGAACATGTTTTCATGTGCCTGTTGGCCATCTGTTTATCTTCTTTGGAGAAATCTCTGTTCAGATCTTTTGCCCATTTTTAATTGGGTTGTTGGTTTTTTTGTTATTGAGACAGATGAGGTCTTTGTATGTTTTGGATATTAACCCCTTATCCGATACATGGTTTGCAAGTGTCATCTCCCAGTTGTTAGGGTGTCTTTTCCTTTTGTTCATGGTTTCCTTTGCTGTGCAGAAGCTTTTTAGTTTGATACAGTCCCATTTGTTTATTTTTTCTTTGTTTCCCTTGCCTGATCAGACATGGTACTTGAAAATATACTGCTAAGACCGATGTCAAAGAGCGTACTGCCTATGTTTTCTTCTGGAAGTTTCATGGTTTCAGGTCTTACATTCAAGTCTATAATCCCTTTTGAGTTGATTTTTGTGCACAGTGTAAGATGATGGTCTACTTTCATTCTGTAAATTTAGTTTCTTAGCTGCAGTTAGACTCACGTCAAGTGCTCGAGAGCCACATATGACTACTGGCCACCGTATTGGACTGTACAGATATAGAACATCTCCATTGGCATGGAAGTTTCTATCAGACAGTGCACTAGAGCTATAATTCATAAAAAATATGTTTAGGGATTACAATATAGGTTTTTTAGGATATATTAGCTGATAAGAATTTTTACATATCTGTGATCATTCAGGATTTAGCTATTTCACATTTAGTGACATCTCACTGATTAACAACCAAAATCAGTGACTTCAGATTTGTGTCAAGATGCACGTTCTTACTGTGTACTTTTTATATGCTGTTCTTGTTAAAAGTGGTTTTGTGTGCAAATCAAGGGGAATGTTCAACCTACGTTATTTTTCTTACTCGTGCCTAATATAAAGTCGTGAATATTTGGAACATTGCAGGAAGTCTTCTCATGAAACTGTGTCACTACTGAGGACGTGCAGCTTGAAGGTGAGGGGCGGCAGGCTGTTGCTTTTCACTTTACCCTTCTGTGCTCTTTGAATTTTCTACCAAGGGTGTAGAAAAAAAATCTTTAAATAAAACTAGTTACACAAAAAGTAAACAAAAACACTGCTTTTATAAATAGCTAAGACAACATCATATCTGTTATGCCATGAAAGTGTATCTAATTCGTCCATTATTGATGGTTTAGTGTTTATCATGTGAAGATGTTTTTGCTGGCTATCTTAGGTAATGGATGTAAAAGCAATGTGGCATTTTCCCATGATCTTAAGGGCCTTGTTTTTAAGGAGATGAGATGGGTGCACATAAAGATTGTTAAAAGCATGTGTGAAGCAGCGCAGGAAAGCCTCAGCATTCCCTGGAGTCAGTTATTACGGATAAAAGAGGCTTTCTGGATGCCTGATGTTTCTCCTCACACACTGGGCTCTCAAGGGTTTCTGCTGTATGGATTCCACGTCTTCATCTCCCCATAAAACCCAGCCACGTGATCTGCCCACTGGGTCCCTGAGCCCAGGAGCTCTTTCCTGGGCTATCTCAGGTCACCAAAGCCATCTCCACTAGAGCTGGATGTGGCTTGTCTCCCATCCCATCCCGTCCCAACTTCGTAACTCTCCCTCTGAGACCCTTCCTGATGCTAACAGCAAAGTGCTCCTTTCCTCTGTTTTAGACTTCTTGTTTTCCTTGTCTCTCCTTTCACCTCTGCAAACTGGACCTTAGAGACCTTACTGGTGAATCAGCATATTACTTTCAACTAGGGAGCTAACAAAAATACAATTTTTTACTCATTTGAGGCATTCCTTGGCCACTTGTTACCAGGGATGCCATTCTGGATGCTTAGTGTTTGTTGATATGCTGATAAAGTCAACCAAAGTTTTCATCTCTAAAACAAAATGCGAATATGATTAACATGGAAAATACATATTATATAGAAGGTCAGGATAATAAAAGCTTAATTTGACATTTAGAGGATAAAAAAGAGAACATGGAGGCTTTTGTTGCTGATTATATAGTTCAGATATATAGATTCAAGAGAACTTTTCTTGGGGCTGGCCCCATGGCATAGTGGTTAAGTTCACATGCTCCGCTTTGGCAGCCCGGGGTTCACTGGTTCGGATCCTGGGCTCAGATCTACATACCACTCATCAAACCATGCTGTGGCAGCATCCCACATACAAAATAGAGGAGGATTGGCACAGATGTTAGGTCAGTGACAGTCTTTCTCAAGCAAAAAAGAGGAAAATTGGCAACAGTTGTTAGCTCAGGGCCAATCTTCCTCACCAAAAAAAAAAAAGAGAGAGAGAGAGAGAACTTTTCTTCTTTACGACACACAGGAGTTGGACTGTAATGCCACTCTACTGAATATCATAAATAAACACATCAAGAAAACACCTTTATACTTTGCAGTCTGTATGGAGACTGACCACTTTTCTGCCCACTCACCTATAAGAGGAATCATGTGAACTTGTCAATGAGAAGGTAACTAGATTATTGCTGGCAGTTGCATGAGTTTGTTAAGGGTCTAGTCTAACACTATTAAATATCATTTCTGGGCATTCTGGAAAATTGAACTTTTAAGGTATTGAAATTTTTTTTTTAGAGGGGCAAGTTTTGCAGACTATACCAGGGTACACTTCCCTATAAAATGAATCCCTCTAAAACTTCCTTTGTAATGTTTAGAAAGTAATTTGGAAACTTGACTCAAGAGACTTAAAAATAGTCACATTCTTTGTCCCTATAATAGCACTCATGAAAATCTGTCCGAAGGAAACAACCAAATGTATGACAAAAAATTTAATGAGTAGGATGTTCATTACAACCTAATTATATAGGGAAAAAATGGAAATAATACAACTGTCTAATATTAAATAGGTGGTCAAATATATAACATCTATGTATTGTAAACCTGTGCTGTCATTAAAAATCACGTACATTACTAAAAATATATAAATTTCATGAGAATTTCTATGCAAAGTCACTTTAAGTTATCCAAGCTTTTTAAAGTGTGCTTATACAAATAGAAAAGAAAAGACTGGTACATGATTACTGCTATTTGTATTTTGATAAACCTCTTCTTGGTGGAATTATGGAGGGGTTTTTTTCACCTTTTTTTTTTTTTTTTTTTTTGGTGAGGAAGATTTGCCCTAAGCTAACATCCATTGCCAATCTTCCTCTTTGTTTTGCTTGAGGAAGATTAACCCTGAGCTAACATTCATGCCAATCCTCCTCTACTTTTCACGTGGGATGCCTCCACAGCAAGGCTGACAAGTGGAGCAGGTCCACACCCAGAATCCAAACCTGCGAACACAGGCTGCCAAAGCAGAGTGTGCGGAACTGTAACAACTCGGCCACAGGGTTGGCCCAGCAGAGGTTTTCTTATTTTTGCTTTTAAAAAATTTTCTCAATTTTCCTGATGACCTAATGAATGATTTACTTTAATTTTAAAAGTAATGTGCTAGTTTTCTTGCCCACTTATCTTTAATTTATGCCAGTACCTAACTTGAGAGCCATCTGAAAAAGGATGGTTATAAAGATGATGGGGAATAACAGGGAGGGCTAGCCTCTTTCCACTCTCCCACCCCACATATTACTTTGATTTTTGCAGACATAAGATCAATAAATATCTTGACCCGACGTAATCAAAGACGAGCAAACAAAAACAGTGTTTCTTGGAGCATTATGATTTGCTGAGTTTAAACTATGGTTGCAGCATGGTTTCACATTTCAGGACTCATGAAGCTTCAAATGAGGGTCATTGTCAGTGTCAGCCTTTTAAAAGTGCTAGGAAGAAAATGGTCCATTTAGCTTCTTGCAGATTCTTTCCCCCGAGGAAGGAATAAAGCAGAGAAGCCGACTTGTGACCGCCCTGCTGTGTGATCACAGTGGCAGGCAGGAGCCTTGCGAGTGTTTACAGGATGTTGAAACCAGAGTGATCAAACCGGCCATCACAGAGCCACAGCCTTTCAAAGCATCGTGTTTCACAATACTCTGCTGAGGGGAAAGGAGCATTGCAAGGGAAAAAAGAGGGGTGAGATTTAAGAGACGCAAATTAAAATCCGAGTTTAGGAAAGACTTCATTAACAAAGTAGAAAATTAAAGGTGCTATGAGAGACTAATGTGTAACTGGAATTCAACTGGCTCAGAAATCCTTAGTGGATTTTTCTCTAAGTCCCCATAGTTCTAGAGACTTCATGAGAAATCCACTTTTTACCTGCCAAGAACTTAAGTAGTGTTTGCTTTGTGAGTCTGGAAAGAAACTTATCCTGTCTGAATTTCAGTTTGTTATCTCTAAAATGGGCATAATGGTAGCACCTAACTCATAGCGTCACTGTGAGCAGGTAGATAACTTAGCGCATGTGCAATGTTTAAAAAAGAAAATGAGTTGTCCTAATAATCACTAATTTTATATTATTAATGCTCATGTGATTTCTCAAAAATGTAAATGTTTTAAAATTGAGTCCATCTTTCCTTAATTTTAGCTGGACTTGGAGGAAATACATCGACCCTTAGAGCTTATTCAAGCTTTAAAATCTTATAAAACCATCTAATAGCTATTTAATTATGACTCACAATCTAAATGCAGGAGGTTATATTGTACAAAACTTCCATTCTATTTGATGCTGAATAGTAACCCTACAGTCAAAGCTATTATGTGACATTTTTCACCCAATCTTGCCACATTTTTAACCATATATGTATGGTGTATGTTTGTTTGTGCATGCGTGCACTTGTGTATGTAAGGCGCCAATGGGTGGGTATATTTAATTATTCTGTCTTTTCTAGCTTCTGTGAAGAGATTAAATTGAAATAATAATGCTAGCAATCCAGTGATTTTCTGAGAGGATGCGTATTCCTAAAAGTTCACATATTTCTACATATCATTTCCACTCGTTTAGGGACATGGCATAGGTGGATCTTAGCTTGCCAAAGGTATTACCGGGAACATGTTATTTTCTAGATCTTTACCTCCTATTGCTAAGCCCATACTATTGGGGCCAAAACTTTTGAATTTCCCCTCATCTCCCTAACTCCCTGACACTCAGTCCTGAGGTAAGCCACCTACGTCTGGCTTTTTTCTTCTCCTAGGCAAGATAAATTAACTGAAATGTTGTTGACTAGATTAAAATGGTTTTCTGATCCGTTCAGGTTCCACCTACCCACCAACACCAACTCCCAATCCCAAAAGATATTAACCAGAGTGAATCAGGAGTCCCTCACAAGTGTCAGGATGCGAGTGTCTCTCACTGACTACTTCTTAGGCATTCCTAAGCCAAAATGGCCCCAGGAATGCTTCTCAGTTTGACTGAAGAAGCTACATGGAAAAGAACTGTTTTGATAAAATCACCTGTTTGGATAAAGAAGGTTGGACAATCATCTATACACACACCCATATAGTGACACAAACACTTTCTACTTTGCATAAAGATGGAATAAATGAAAGTAGGGCAAAACGATGTGTGTGTGTGTGTATGTGTGTGTCTATGTGTGCATGTATGTAATATATATATATATCTTGCTCCCTAGAACATCTTCATACAAAGTAGAAAGCGTTTGTGTCACCATATGACAAGGGAGACGGCTGAAAGCAAACCTCAGTGAGGCCTCACAACCACCACCAGGGGGAAGTTCTGTGGCTCCATATTTCAGCTCCTCCAGTCTTCTCACAAGATGTGCCTTTTTTCCTCTTTCCTTAATGTGTTGAAATATGAACATTGCAATAGCTGTGCATAAGAATACAATGTTCAAAGTGGGTAATCTAATTTGTAAAAATACACATTTTTTTATATTGAACTCAGTAAAATTATAATCATTTTCAAAGAGAGAAACCTGGCTAATAAACCCACTGTGTGTATTCATTGCCTCTTATTTAAGACGATGGTAATTGGCACTGAGCCAGAGTGCCCCTCAACACATTTTCCTCATTAATATTCAGTGGTTCTGCAGGCCGGCCCAAAGAGTCACAAGTTAAAAATCTTTGTTTAGGCTTGCAGGACTGACAACAATCTAATAAATACAATTAGGAAGGAAAAAAAACACTAAAAATGGATTTAAAAAACCAGAATGGCAGAAAGGACATAAATGATTACAAAAGAAAATTTCATAGCAAAAACACATGACTAAGTGAGAAAAATAACGAATACTTATTAACTGTAAGAAAAAGGAAATTGTGAGCAAAATTTTGAGAGAAAGTTGCCATCATGAACTTTAGTGATTTTTAAAAAACAAATGTTAAGTAGAGCTATGTTACTTATGTATGACTTTACAAAGATGTTATTGATTTATTAAAAAGAAGCATTTATTTATCGTGCATCTGCTTAGCCTATGATTCCAACCCTCATGTTCTTGGATATTTGCTTGTATTTGAAATTAGCCAATCTTTGTGGGTTTTACTATCCAATTACGGCTTTTCTTCAGTCATGAAGATCTTATTCTATTACTCTTCCTCTTTGAGCCTAAAACACATAGCCAGGAAAGCTTGTTTGTATTCTGTTTAGAAAGTGGATATTTAATTAGTGCCACTTCTGTAAACACACTATGTTTAAACTGATTACATTTGTTACACCTCACCTCCAACTATACCTTTAGCAACTAAATCACTCTTCCTCATCAGCTATCATTTATGTCTTATTAGCATCAAGAGGAAATGAAACGAAGTAACACCCATTTAATTTCATCTCAGGACTCTCGAGTTTAGTATATTGATGGTGCTTATTTGTAATGTGGGACATTATAAAAAATGAGTAATTAAGTAAGTAATGTTATGTAAGGTGGTCAGAGCACATCGTTGCACTCTTCTGTGTCACTAGCATATTTCAACCATAATTCCTGGAATGGCACCAGCACCAGGCATCACATTTTGATATTGTATCATTTCTTGAAGACGTATACTAGTTAAGATGTTTCTCCTCTTTTTTCTTTCTTTTTTGCTAAATATTCCTGGCAGGTACTAAGCACAAAACCATGCTGGAAGCCCGGAACGGAAGTGGGACTATCAAAGCCTTTCCTAGGGCTGGTGTGAAAGGCAAAGGACCAGTTAATAAGGGAAATACAGGCCTACAAAACAAAACGTTTCACTGTGAAATCTGTGATGTGCACGTCAACTCGGAAACACAACTTAAACAGGTGGGCGGCACATATTCCAGAAATGAAAACAGATAGGGGACACTTGTGTGTGCTTCCTTTCATCCCTCTCTTTTCTGTTGTTCCCTCCCATCCATCTATCCGCTTGTCTTCTATTCCCTCTCCCTACTTATGTATGCTTATTTTAGTTGCTGAGAGAATGCTAAATTGTAATGGCTTCTAAGACCTTTCAGAAATTGTCTGAAGTGAGTTTGTACTGTTGTTATATATGAAGAGTGGGAGGAAAAGGGGTATTAGATCTGTTCTCTACCAGGTTTCCCAGTCAAAAGTGTTGATTTTCTTTAAAGGTCAAATTGCAATGTTCCATTTTTACTTGTTTAGATATTTACATGCTACAACTAAATTTATACTGTGCTATTCTTTTACTTAATGTACTTTATTACATGGTGTTGTACTGTATTTCTAAATCCCGCAGCCACCTGCTACAGGGATGACTAATCCTGCTGCATTCACTTTTACTGTGAATAGCCTTGCGAAGATTCCCTTACACATTGCTAATCGAAGGCCCAGCCCTCATACTATGTTGTGTTTTATAAGCATATGTACAATATTGCACTGATTTTATGCACCTTGGTTATTTATCTTTAGATTTTAAGGGGTTGACATTTGGCTGTACAAATGCAAGGGTAAATATTAGTATGGAAATAAATTCATGCCTCGGCTTCTTTGTTTATTTGCACATAAAATTCCTTCAGACATTCCTTTCCTTTGTAAACTCTCCTCTAAACAAGGAGATCTGTACAGTGATAAGGAGAAAGGCTGGGGAAAAGAAGATCGGTCTATTTGTTAAAAGTATGCTAAAATGGATGGCGTAAAAATAGGCATCCTTAAGGCATCAGAATCCAAGGACAAGAGTGCATGCTCTTTTATTTTCGTCTTTCTGAAACTTGCATGAAATCATTAATATCCTCAGGTTACAGCAATATTTATGAGGTTTTGGGGATGATTTTTTAAAGCTGTCGTTTTTAATTGCTTTTAATAGCACATTAGCAGTAGAAGGCACAAAGACAGAGCTGCTGGGAAGCCCCCGAAACCTAAATACAGTCCTTACAACAAACTACAGAAGGCAGCACATCCACTGGGGGTGAGTGTCATTTTGCTTCCCAAAAGAGAGTACTTTTAATGTCTCACAGTCCGCTGAACTTGGAATTTTTTTTTTCTTTGGTCAGTTACTAAATGAAATCAATGGAAGATACCTAAGTAATGACAAACAAGTGATTTGAAAGTCCAATCCCTACTCCACCAATAGGATTATTGGTTTCGTGAGTTGTTTGGGTGTTCTGCCACCTTTAGACACAGTCCGGTGTCTCATCTTTTTGATTGGTCTCAGGCTTATGACAGAGCGTGGGGGAGGGAAAAAAGTCAAACTTCTGAGTCAGGAAAGTGGTCACATTAAATCTGATCTTGACAATAGTGGGTACTTTTAGGAAAGGTCAGCGAAGAACAAGTTCTTTCATCTCCTTTTTAATATCTTTAAGAGACAAGGCATCAGTATTGTTGATGCTCTCAGCAATTATAGATTTTGAATAACACAGTCTCAAAGGAATAGCTTATTTTATTTAATTATTTACCCAAGGACAGTATCTAAGGCCTGGGGAAATGCTTCCTGAGAAATACCCTCTTCCCATTACCCCAAATGTGCCTTTGAGATTAGTAAGCTGCCAGTACTAATGTCTGATCTGGAATTGTATAGAATTTTAGGGGAAATCTGTGAAATTCTTAATATCTTAAGCTAATATTTACGAACATGTGCTCTTTTCCCCTGGTTGAATTGACCATAGCTTTCATCAGAGAGACCCAGGGTTCAAGGAAAAGTTAAGAACAACTGATGTATAGTTATGTGGTGAATAGTGCATTTTGAATCCATTTTCTTCGAAATAGATCTTACTAATAATTGGTGCTATTGTGTGCTGCTGACACATGAAAATTAGTTAAAGGAAAACTGCAATCATCTATTATGGGACTTCAGTATGAGTTGACCCAATTAATTTAGTAGCATCACCCATTTTTATGCAAATGAAGTCACTTTACTCTTTTGTACAGGAAGAATTTTAATTGCATTGAGAGGCTGTGAATTCTGCGCAGAGCTGATGTTTCGGCATCGCTGGTCATAACCCTGAGTGCTATTTCTGACCATCATAGATGCAGCTTTCAACAATGAAGCGAATGGTTTTTAAATAAACAGAGAAGTCAAATTGTGTTAATATTAGCATCCCAAACCTCCTTCTTAACTATCGCCATGTTACTGTTTCCATAAACGGGAACATTCTCTCTGTGAAAACAGCCATCTCGCTAATGCTGTGAGGCAGCGAATGAACTAGTTTTGTACAGTGGGATTGAGAGAACGTTTATACATTTGCACAAAAAAAGCAGAACATGTGAAACTTTGAGGGAGATAAAATGGGATTTTATTTTTATTTCTCTTGACTAGTACCTTACACTTTGCTGTGCTACTCTGTTTACAAAATTGGCTAGTCTAACGGTAGCTGACAGCATTAATAAATCTCTCTTTAAAAATGTCAATTCCGTATAATGTGTGTGTAAAGGATGGAGTAAAAACTCCTTATTTTTTCTCAAGATGAATACTTTCCTCGGGAAGTATATTTATCAAGGAAAATAAACTAAAGTTGCTGTGTACTTTTCCGGAGGACTCTTCAACATCTTAGGTCTACCATTTTTAGGGATCTCCCAACTCTTTCCAAGGAAAGATGTTCTACGCTTTGCATTATTTTTGTTTGTTCCCAAGTGTGAGTTTATCTGTGTAGTTGTTTACTGCTATATTTTAAAACTGCCCACCATTTTGGATTCTGAGTGTAGACTCCCAAACTGTTGTTCTTCTACTCTTTTTCCTCTTTTTTGCAGGTAAAATTAGTATTTTCAAAAGAACCTTCAAAGCCATTGGCTCCGCGAATTCTACCGAACCCGCTGGCTGCTGCGGCGGCCGCTGCTGCTGTGGCCGTGAACTCCCCCTTCAGTCTTCGAACTGCTCCAGCAGCAACACTGTTCCAGACTTCGGCACTTCCTCCAGCGCTCCTGCGGCCAGCTCCTGGACCCATTCGGACCACCCACACTCCTGTGCTGTTTGCTCCTTACTGAATTCCAAATGGGAGTAATTGTACTGCAATAATTTTTCAAAAAACAAAAAACAAAACAAACAAAAGAGAACTATGCAGTGTTTATTTATAGTTTCCAGTATATCTGAAGAGCCAGGACTTTTGATAGTGAATTGAAAAGATTATAAAAACAGGAGGGAGGTTTGGTTTGCGGGCGGGACGGGTGGGGTGGTATTTTCTCCAAATTAAAGCATTCCTCTTGAACATTGATTGTTTTAGAAGTGATCTCCAGCATTGACTTGTAGTGGTATCTAGAACTTCTGAAGCCTTTGTGACTGTGCTTTTGGGCACCTGTTTCCCTCTGCATTGTCTTTCCTGCTTTATGAAACAACTATACATTGTCTAAGGGCATTAACTGGTTCCAATGTATATATAATAATTTACTCTGTAGATTAAAATAATACGAAAAAAGAAGAAAAAAAAACAAAAGCAACACTGTGAATATAGTAGTACCCGTGCTGGTCCTCTTGCTATGACAGCAATTACTGGGTATTTATCCCAACAAAAGTAGATACAGTAGATGTCTTGTAAAACAATAGTGCTGTGTCTCAATCTATGCCACTAGGTTTTAAAGAATTGAGAAAGGTAGAACTAACAACTATTTCATGCCGGTAAGCTGTCTAAAAATAAATGAACGCCAGAAGGTGGTGTGGAGGTCTCCCTGGTCCACATTCTCCCCCTTCTGTCCAGCTCGGAGATGACCTTAAGTTCAGAACAATAGAACAGGGCTAAGTGTAGAGGTGAGGGAGATAGTAAGAAAGACGATTTCTTACAAAATACTATTTTCCCACCGTGAAGCAGTATTGCTGGAAATAGGGAAGTGTTTCTAATGAACATCCATCTGAAAACAGGTAAACCCATGCATCATGGGTGTTTAGAAAGAAACCAGTACAACTATTCCATTTCGTGGATAAGGGATGATCATAACCTAGGAGGATAATGCAAAGTAAAGATTTTTCATGTTGGTACATATCCAGTAAAAACAGAGACTATTGTATCTCTGCAGTATCCCCTTTATATCGTACCAGTAGGGTTATCTCTTAGGCAATGGTTTCTGTTTTGATGGTAGACATTAGCTATTGTTGTGGGCTTTTTTGTTGCTTTTTAGATTTCCTACTGACATGATATAAACGATATATATTTAGATGTTAGTAAAACAAGAAAAATGAATCTGAGTTAATTGCAGACCAAGGATGTAGTGTTAAAAAAAAAAAATACTGGTAAGATGCACTCGACCATCATTTCTGTAGTGGAATTGTGAAATGCTGACAGCCTTTGATAGTTCCCATAAGGCTGAAAGGAGTTGATGTTTTACCTTTAAAACAAGATTTATCAGGGGTATATATAAATATATGTATATTGTATATATGTTAGAAAGATTAAGAGAATAACTTATAAAAAGAAAATCTATATAAAATAATTATATAATCATCCCATCTTACATGTTATCATTAGGTTGGTAACAAATAGCATAAAAATAGCTGTGCCTTTAATTTGTGATAAAGGCTATTTTCTTTTTCCCATAGAAAGCTAACACATGCCTATCACTATGATGGGGTTGAATGCAACCAGTCTGTTGCATTAAGAACAGTGACACACAAACGTAGAACAATGATAAAACATGTATAAATCAACCCTACATGATTTAGGTTTAGAGAAAAAAATATTTTTGAAAGGTTTTGTAAAGACTATTTAAAAAATATAGGGAAGGGCTGGGTATGGCCTTCCCCAAACTGCTCTTATCTAAACTGTAGTAACCTTTTGAAAGGTTCATGAAGATTCAAGATGAAACCATTTGAAAGATGGGTATTTAGCATTTGTCATTTTATATTTAAGAAACACCCATAGCGTGCTTGGTGCTCAACATTAAACTTGGTCTTTGGAGTTCTGCTCCACCGTCTGGCTATCGACATTTGTCATATGAACATATCTTTAAAGCAGTTGGCTTTAAACATATACCTTTTGTTAAACAAACGACCAAAACAAAAACAAAATAAAAAGAAAGGAAGGAAGGAAAGAAGGGAAGAAGGCAGGCAGGAAGAAAGGAAAAGAATCAGTCTTTGGTACAAGAATTTCAAACCATATATCTCTGGTTAAACATGTTGGTTAGCATTAAAATTTGCTTTTGAGAGTATCTGGTGATTTTGCATTTACCAGTATCTATACTCTCTGGTGTTAGCAAGTGTTACCTTTTTTCACCCACAGATCCTGCTAGTTCAGCCACGTGGAGAGTTGCTGATGAGTTTGTTGTTTGGGGCTCTATGTCCCGTGTGACCAGCTTCCGACCGTTTTGCACTTTAGTTTCCTTTTTCTACTTTGTCAAATATTTTGATCTTTCACTATGTCAGCCTGAATCCTTATCCAACAATCTTTACACCTGAGAAAACCTCCCTTTCCAGTGGAGAACGTAGTGGTAATCGATGCAGTCTCACTGCAATGTGCTTTCTTTCGCTGTTCTTCCTCATCTTCACCACAGTGAGTGAGCCAGTCCACTAGAAGTCAGGGCCTGTGGGATACAAGAGTCTCGGATCTCAAGGTATTACTAACTCTAATGAGTTGCTGGGAACAAGCAAATCAGCCATATTTTTCTCCATCAGCCATATGAGAAAACTCAGAAATACCTAAATCCCTTCTGCCTCACTTCGCTATGGAACCATTTTTGTTTAAATGGTCTCTTAAATTGGAGTTGTAAGCATCAGTTGTCTTTTACTCACTACCTAATAAAGGATGAAGCCTAACCATAGAACTTATAGTGGATTCTCTGTGAATTGTTTCCCTCTACTCCACATATTTATCAACAGTAAATCAACATCTATTACAATTTGGACTGCTGTAAAGCTATATCCTTTCCCATGGGGAACTTTTTTCATGAATAAAGATCAAGAATTCAGATTGGTCAGCAGTGGTGCTCTGAAAATCCCCAAGAGTGGTCTGACTTTATGGTTACATATCCCTTCCCACGCATCACACCTATGGCAAGGAAGTAATAGAGAACGCATCTCTGATTTCATTTGAAATAAATATAAATGCATTGCAAGAGCCAAATACCTCTGGACTAGAGCATTGTTGCACCTCATCCAGATCATCCAGACAAATGGGAAACAGTCTTTGGGGAGGTGCTGTGTTTCTCTTCTGAGAAAACAGGTGATTACACATGACAAATTGCTCCTCTCACTGGTCCTAAACTTTGACGAGTGGTTGTTGTATTCACATAAGCAAACACAGTTGGCTTTTGGCAGTTTATATCATCACTGCCTCATCTGAAAGGATTGCAATCTTTAGGTACTATTGGGCTTCTCCTCACCTGTTGCAATAATTCACTGCCGTTATCATCAGAGATATAATTTGGCTTTTTGAAAGGTGCTACATGTTTTCCTGCCAAGGAACTATTTAGCCAGGAGAGTGTTTATGCATATTTGGAAATTGAAAGAGCAGGAAATCATAAAATGAAGGATTTAAAATTAAAAGACAATGAAGGATTAAAAGCAGAATCCTTCAAAGTTTATTATGGATGTGCCCATGTAAGTTTTTAAGACACAGAACGAATATATAGTAGACGTGGGCATTACATTTCACTTACAACTAAATTTTAAATTAATATCTTTGTCTCCATATCCATGTATGTTTCAACTTTCCTGAAGAAAGCAGATCGCAAAGCTAAAAGATGACTCAAAAGTTCTAGAGACCTCTTCCTTCAAATCTGAATTGATGTATAGAACTACCTTTCGGTACATAAGCATGGATGGCACTATAGTAATAACTATTTGTATGTAGGAGAGCATCATGAGATGGTAGGGAAACAGTGAGCCTGAAGGAAGTCAAAGTTTAATGTAGACTTTGTCTCTGACTAGTGGGGTAACAATTAAATAGTCAGCTAATGCTTTGTCCTTAACTTCAGCAATATGGATAAGGGTAAGTGAAAGCTGACCTGGTTTACTATTTCTGCATTAAAAGACAACTTCTCTCATCCTCTCAGGAATAAAACTGTTTTCTTGTAGTGAACCATACAGCTACTCAAATGTTTCCAGAAAAGTGTTCTGTATTCCTTTACATCCTGAGTAGACGTCACACAGTAGGTCGTTCATCTAATTGATCAGAATGTAGACTTCATCAACAATTATCAGAGAAGTTGCTAATTCACATTGGACTTATAACAAAGTCATGAAGGATATACTGCATCTCTTTTCTCAGTCTAGAAAGTAACAAATTCTAAACCAAATCAATCCCAATAAAAGCAATATAAAGTTGGCAGAGTAAGTGTGGAAAGGAGCAATGTATAGTTAAATGCCTCATTCTTAGTCCTTTTGTTGTACTTCCTCCCTTCGGTAGAAAGGGGCCCGGTCACTAATTCTGGGTTTGCATGTGTTTTAACTAACGGCCACCTTATCAAGTCACTTCCTCCACAGCCGAGGGACATCAGTTGTGCCCTCTTGTCATTGTTACAGCAAGAATTATTTGACCTGAGTCCCGACAGTGAATGTTTTACACATTGTTTGCTGTTGGTTCTCATTAAAAGGGCAGATTTATTTCTGGAACATCTCTTCTGGCCTTTCTATGGTATGCTTCAGTAACTACAGAGGCTCCTATCAGGAAGTGAAATAAATTACTTATATGGTAAGTCTCCATTGCCTACTTACGAGTTCTGAGAGCGGTATCAGGGCTTCCAGTCAAAGATGGATAAGTTGATATATCATCCTCAGGTAGCCTACAGGTTGTTACTTCCAGGAATGGATTTATAGCTTACCAGGATTATGAATGGTGATGGAAGGCGGCTTCTGCACTGGAAAAACCTCGTGTATGCTATTTGATTAGAAGTCCATGCAGGTTACAAAGGGTCACAGAGTTTAAAGAATTCCCCGGTTAGGTCATCAATGCTCAGTCATGAAAGGACCAGTTACCTTCAGTCTGAGAATCTTCTTTCCCTCTTCTCAGTGACGGAAAGCCATCCTTCTTAGATGGTTGAGTTGACTCTGGAAACTACGGAAATGCATTTGAAGTCAAATCTGATGATTAACATGTATGATCAAGTGGCCTCTTTTAGAGTTTGGTCAAGTTTACTAAGATGATAGAGAATGAGGTCATGTTCTTTTCATGACTGACAAGTCAGCTTTAAAAGCAACTTCCAAAGAGTAGGGCTAAAATGATTTGTGAGAAAAAACTATAACTAAAAATAAGTACTAATAGAGTGACCACTTCTAAGGTTATTGTGTGTCTGTGCCTATAAATATATATGAAGTGATAGAGAAAGCATCTTTTTCAAAGCCATGGCAATATCATTTCTTTTTTCAATGATCAGGTTGGTTTTACTTTAACAAGAGAAACTAATTTCACGCTTGGGAATCTGAATCATTTTAGGGCACTGGAGAGGTCGACAAGTAGATATAGCATCAACATACCATGCTCGCTAGTAATATTATTATGCTAGCCGTTTGAGTTGGGTAATGTAATTGTATCATTTCATCCATGGTTTGATTATAGAAGTTGAACCCTTATAAAAATCTTCTTCAAATCCAGGTAGTGTACAGGACATGGTAAAACAGGACTAAAGAAAATTAGCAAAGAGAGAATTCTTTATTGGGGACCCAGATTGCGTTTTTGCCAGGAAACAAATTTTTTTTAAAAATCATTTGGCTATTTGATTGTCCAAATCTAGTGAGACATAAATCCACTGAGAAATGATGTTGTTATGGAGTTTTTAAGCGGTATTGAGAGTGTATGGAATTGTATTAATCAAAAACAACAATGTGGGTTTTATTGGATACTTGTCAACTCAGTTTAAAATAATTGTATAATTTCAGCATAGGGCACTAGGGTTAGGGGACACTAATAATGAGTAAAGACCCTCCATTAAATGCTTTGTGTCTATTGTGACTGCGAGCTATTATTATTAGACATAGAGAAGAAATAAAGTTGTTCAGATTCTTGGAAGTTTAGCTTTTGTGAAATAGTCAAGAAGAATTTCATGAGATGACATCTGTTTTTAAAGGGATTATGGAAAAATGTGTGGAAGTGTTGGATATTGGGGGAAAAGCCTTGTGGCCAAGGGATCTGGGCACAAGCTTGAGCATCACAGAACAATGAGCATGGTTTCTGGCTTCCCCACAAGTTATCTGTGAGGAAACTGGGCCACTTCACTGGATATTTGGATGATTCCCTTCTGAAGAAAAATAGGGATAATAGACTATTTTACAAAGATATACATAAAAAAATAAATAAAAGGCTGACTTTAATAAAAGCGAGTCATTTGCCACTCAAAGCTGGTTCCAAAATCTAAGGCTAATTCCTATAAATTTCAATAGTTGTTTTAAAGAGCATCTTGTACTTAGGGTTCATATTCCTACATATTTGTAATGGAACTGATCTGATGCCAAAGCAATGTCATATGTAACTATATTAGACACTCAATTTTGTCCTGAAAAAAAACTTGATAGATTGTTTTAAGGAATATATCCTCACACAGTGGTCCCCCCTTATCCATGGTTTCGCTTTCCGAAGTTTCAGTAAAGTTAACCGTGTTCCAGAAGCAGATGATCCTCCTTCTGATGTATTTTCAGAAGGTTGGCAATGCCCACCTCATTCACCTCACTTCGTCTCAGCAGGTAGGCATTGTATCGTCTCACATCATTACAGGAAGAAGGATGAGTATGATACAGTAAGATACTTAGAGAGAGAGAAAGCACACTCACATAACTTTTATTGCAGTATATTGTTATAATTGTTCTATTTTATTACTAGTTAATCTCTTAATGTGCCTAATTTATAAATTAAGGTTTATCATAGGTATTATGTATAAGAAAAACCATACATATATGTATAGGGTTCGGTATTTTCTGCAGTTTCTGGTATCCTCTGGGGGTCTTGGAACACCTCCCTCACAGATAACGGGGGGCTACTGTACACACATGGAGCTATATGCTAAGAACATTGTTTTTCTTAGGAAATTTGTTAGTCACTTTTTTTCATTTCTTTTATCAGTTGAAATCTTACTTCAGTTCAACTAAGGTTTCCTTGTTTAATTATAGCCCATCATTTCTGCTCGTAATATTGAATTTACTGGAATTTTACAATTAATTTTAAATTGCCTCCAGAGTGGTGAAAGGAAAATTTTGTATTAGCCCATGTATGATGAAATATTCAACTCTCAGGAAAACTGGAGGTTTGGCTATTTTTAAATGGTTATTCTTAACAATAGAACTACAAACAGACCCTAGCAAATGAATTGAGTGATGATTATGGCTATATAGCCACATGAGTAATTTGAGCTTTAGTCTTAACATCTAAAAATAGCTTAATCCACATGTATTTAGTGACCACAAATTGAAGGTAGTATTTGTTTTTGACAATGAAGCTTCTGATTGGAAATTTTGGTACTAACATTCAAGGAAAAAATTGAACAATGTTTTAAAATTGAAAAAAAAATAGGCTATGATTTGTCCTAGATTTTTGGAACCCTGCAAAAAACTGCTTAAGGGAAAAAATATTTATTATGTGATTTTTTTTCCCTCTTATATCCTCATAGATTAGAAAATACAAGGGTTTTATCCAATATCAAGCACTTGGCAACAGGTTTTATAAGATTTTCCCTGATAATAATAATACCTCATATTTGAAAGAGGAATACCATAAACATTGAAGAGGTACAGTGAACATGGCTTTCTTGATTTTACAAAAAAAGTACCAAAGAAAGCAAGGATCAAAGAAATTGATTGGCCTCCAGTCACACACATAGGAGTCTCTGATTCATCAGTCAGCTACAGTGATACCACATTGATGTGGAAGTAGCATGTTCCATCTTCATCTGCACATTTGGGAGCTTGACTTGAGCAGCAGAAGCTCAGGAAGCAAATTTGTGCCACCTTATCGGCTCATGTGTTCGGTAAACAACTTTGCTCTTTTCATCTTGCCAAATCATGCTGAATAACTTTTAAAAATCAGAAGTACTAGATGTCCCCAAGTGGGTGTGGACTGCTGAGATAGAATTTTTTTGTGAATTTTACATTTTGATACTTGAGTTATGATAATTTGTGTTATTATTATTTATTTTAATTGCAGGCCCAAAGAACTGCCCCTCATATGCCAGTAAAGTCCTAAATTTAAAATAACAATAATCAGGACAATTCGCATAATTTGTATCGTGCCATTCTTCTGTTTTAAGTGATGTAATAAAATTCCCCCATATGCCAATAATTTCTCCAATATCAAATGAAGCCGCTATCAATTTTATTGACTCAGCAATGTAAAATATAGCGCATTTTATCCTGTCCCTGGTCCTGTACGAAGTCAAATGTGCAGCTGCAAACAAATTAATCTTTATTTTTATCAGGAATCATTTAGAAAGCACTTTTTAGTTTCAATAAGAGAGAGACACTAGTGATATTTTTATGTAATGACAGCTCCCTGGTTCCTTCAGCAGCTCGGGAAACAACCTCAGCCATCATCTGCTCTCTCTTTGACGATGTCAAAATTGTCCAGGTAAACATAACATTACTTGCGGTTTCAGAAAATTGGTACATTTACGCCCTTATTCTTCACTTAGTTCATGAAATAAAGATGGTTGCTTATTTTCCTCTCATCCATAGGCAACGTATCCAATTTGGGAAACATTTTTCCTTGTTAGTTTAAGGTTTAAGTCTCTTTGAAAGAGGAAGGTCACAACAAATTAAGTGTACATTCTACATGTTCTACTCCACTTGTTTGTAATATCTTACCTTTCTGAGAAGTACAGAAAACCTATGTTAACACACATTGTTCGAGCTGCCAAATAAGACAAATAGTGACTCACAGAACATGTGTCTCATGACTGTTTCTCAAAAAAAAACATGTTGTTTGAAGGGGAAAAAAGTAAAATATTTTGTCTTTCTTCAGCTCTAAATAATGCTTGTTCCATTGTCCCTTCTTTTTTGCTTGTTTGAAAGACAAGAGTTCTCATCTGTAAACTGACCACTTAGTACATTTCAATTAAGTGTAAGGCACAACAATCATTTTATTTATATTTTTCAATCTTGTGGTTGGCCCTTGCTGAAATAAAATTTCAGTGTAGATAAGACATTGCAAGATAATAGTCCATGTTTCCATAAGACTGAAAAAGATTTTTGGCCCAAACCGTGTTTTTTAAACAAATTTTAGTTAGCTCCCAAACATCTTTAAAAAAAAAGGAATTTTTAAAAGATGGGACTTCTAATTCCTCTTGAAAAATCTGAGAGCTCTGGTACTGCATTTCCCCACTAGGCAACTATTAGCTGCAACTAAACTATGACCGCCCCCTTTGCACAAAGCAGAGTTTTGCAATTTACTGTGATCTACACTCAGGGGCTCCAGTCATTGTTTCCTGCAGGCCCCTGCGATCATTTGGTTTGCAAACCCCAGCATAGTTTATTGGTTCTCAGCCACCATAGATAGACTCTTTTGCCAATTTTCAGGGTGCTCTCATCCCTCTACTCTTTCCTCCAATTCATTATTACTGGATTCGTCTTGAAATGCTTTTTTTCTCATTTTGGATAGGCAGTTTCATAAGAGGCAATGTTTTGCAAGCATCAACTTCAGTAAAGATTCTTTTCACCAGAATATGACCTGTGACAAATTAACAAGTGGAGTGTGTGTGGGATTTCTTAGAGTTGACATCCAGGAAAGATTTGATTCAGGCAGTGGGTGACTATAACCAAGAAAGGAATTCTGTCATTTTCTTTGCGTTTCCCCACAGAAGGGTTTGACTTCTGCTAATGGCAGAAATTGGACTTCATATTTCAAATGAAAAGGAGTCCTCATCTCTTCTATTCTCTCTTCAAGTAAAATATGAATAAAACTTAGTAATGTTTCTGGACATACATTTGCTCAATACATTTTGGTTCCTTTTTTTGGCCACAGACAACCTTCCCCCAAATACCTGTAAGATGACAGATTATTAGTTTAAAAACAAACCCATATGAAAGTATTTTTATTAACTTTTGAAATAATCCCCTTTCCTCCCCACATTTAGCAACAGCACGCAAAATATAGAATTAGCTGTAGTGTGCAAAATATCTATCCTTGCCATCTGCCTGGGCAATGAACTGACACATTGACATTGATGTTAACAGCCATGATTTTTAAATCACTAATTATCTAACAGCAAAGATCTCTTTCGTGTTATTTTGCTTAGAAATAAAAAACCGTGGCTGATCATAAGTTTCTGTTGAGTATTCCAAACCAGGAGCGCACGCCAAAGCTAGATTTGGAATCTTGACTAACATACAACTTCACATTTTTCAAAGTGTGTAATCCAGGCATTGTGAATAATTTCTGGCCAACTCCTAGGAAACTGCTCATGGGCTTTCTAAACCTAGCCTGGGAATTGTTATGCTGAAGCTAAAACCAAATGTCAGCTGAGGTCTAATGCTGGGGAAAACAATTAGAACATTACCGAATTACTCTCTTGTTAAAGAGTTCACCTTCAAAAGCTAATTATCAGTTTATCATGTTTTATTCATTAATCGGATTTATTTTCAAGAGTGTCAGAGTGTTTCAGGTGGGTTGGGTTATGATGGGAAAGACTCTCTGGGTCTGTCTTTCCTCAGAGGGAAAGACACCCTCTGCAAGTTTGTGATTTATTTAGCCAAAGATGCAGAACTTAATGGAAGCCAAATGCTATACCAGGTAGGAGAGAACGAAGCCTGTTTAGGCCACTGTTTCCTTGTCTCTGGATTCCCTCTAGGTGAGAAGTGGGAGAGGCAGGGGCCACAATTCCCAGAAATACCTTGTACGGATAAGGTTCCGCCAGGTTTATGAAGAAAAGCCCAGTTTATGCGAACTCACAGGTATATTAGTTTCGTGGGGCTGCTAAAAACAAGCGACTATGAACTTTGACGGCTTAAGAAATTTACAGAAATTCATTCTCTCACAGTTCTGGAGGCTAGAAGTCCAAAATCAAGGTGTTGACAGGATTGGTTCCTTCTTAGGTTCTCAGAGGGAGGATCTCTTCCATGCCTTCTGGTTTCTGGTGGTTGCTGGCAGTCCCTCACTTGTAGACGCACACTCCCATCTCTGCCTTCATTTTCACACTGGGGTTCTCCCTATGTGTCTTCACATCATCTTCCCCTGCAGGACTGTGTCTCTTCTCCTTTTCTTATAAGGACACCAGTCATATTGGATTTAGAACCCACCCTCCTCCAGTATGACTTCATCTTAACTAATTACATCAGCAAAAATCCTATTTCCAGTAAGGTCACATTCTCTGGTTCTGGAGGTAAGACTTCAATATATTTTTTGCAGGGAGACAGATCAACCCACTTTATGCTTACTTCATCTATTCCAGAGTATTTACACCTGCAATTTGTACTTTTCCCTTTAAAGGGATGTTTACAATGTTAGGACTTTCCCAGTTCTTGAGCCAAACCAGCACCACCAAGGCATCCACCTTTATCATCGAAGTTTTCAGTGGCACACAAGTAGACCAGGGCCCTGGAAACTATCTTTCCCCCTATCCTTTCTATTTCTCAAAAATTCTGTCCCCTGCTGTCCACAACCAATCTTGTTGTCTTAGGTTGGGTCCCCTAGAATCAGAGCCTAAAAGGGGATTCTCATGATAGTTGTGTTTTTCCAAGCATGTGCTCTCAGGAGAAAAGGAATAAGGGAAGCGGGATAGAGCCAGAGATGACAGCTGAGGACTAGCTTCAGACTGGTCTCATGGGGAGCTCTGAATATTTGCAATAATTCTCTAAAACAGTATTTGATCATGAAGACAATCCAAGGATAAGGTATCAAAAGAGACAGATGCAGTTAGAAAAAATGCGTAAATGAGAAAAAAAATGAGATGGATAACATCAGTTCTTGGGACCATTGGCTAGTCAGGGGCCATCTTTGGATAAGCTGATCCTAGTTTGCCCGGAACACCTCTAATTTATACCCCTTGCACTATAGTCATTAATAGTGCTCCATCTCAACCTCAAAAATGTCCTGGTTTGATTGATAAATTATGGATACTTTATTTTAACTGTCCTTTTCCCAATTATAAAATGAGTGGGTTGAAATAGGTAATATATAAGGATCCTTCCAATAATATATTTTCTGCATAGTACTTTGTATTTAATAAAACATGTGGCTTTTTGAGGGAATCCATTTGGGAAAGAGATAGGATGTTTCTCCTTGAGAAGAAGTTGATATTTTAAATCATAGATGAAGTTATTGAATTTCCTATTTGTCCACCCCTCCATCCCCTATCCATCCTTCCATCACCATCCATCCATTCATGCAGGCTTTATTAGTGTGATATAGTATAGTACTCTACACTGTATCAGATACATGAGGGGAAGGTAACTAAAATGTATTCAGTGCCAGGCTCTATGCCAAATCCTACGCTTCTGGTTTTTATTTCATCTTCTCAATGATTGCAGGGGCAAAATATTACTATCCCCCCATTACAAATGTAAAATAAATGAGACTAAGATCAGAGAGGTTGAGCAGCTGCCCCAAGATAAACAGTAAGTGAGTTTTGGAGACAATATTTAGATCTAGAATTCCAGTGCCTAATTTTTTCTCCTGTACAATGCGAATTTTTAATCTGCTTCTTTCATAGAGAGAATAACAAAATTTCATAGACTCTAGCTAATGAGTAGACAGCTAGAAATCATTTGTAGTACAGGATGAAGGGCACAGCTTTCAATTAAATTTGTTAAAGGATAGTGATGATGACAATAACTGCAATGATGATGATGATGGTGCTGATGACTCTGAACTCACTTCAGATTCAGAGCACTTCACTGTTTGCTGTCTTTACTTTCGCAGTAGAGTGATCTAAGAGGTTAGGACAAAAGTGCAAAATCTATGCCCAGTCATCAACCCTCTCACTGGGGTATCCCATGTTGTATTATCTCAATACCTGTTGTATTCAAATCTCAAATTCCTTTCACTCTTCACTGTGTTGTAGTTATCTGATTGATGTTAGAAGAGTCATCAATTACACAGCAGCAAGACAGGCTCTGCTGAACCTAATGATTTTCTTACCAGTAGTCAGAAATCATGGAACCTAGGACCTCTGCACAAGGCATTTTGCCTTGTCCCCGCTGTCTATGAGCAAGGGTCCAAACCGCCAACCAACACAGGTGAAATGTATGACGGGAAATGGACATTTTAAATATGGTAGAAAAAGCTAGAAGGCCAATTTTGCCTTCCTGATGGCACCCTAAAATCTCTGAGGACTAAAATATCTCTGTCACTGATGGAGGATCTTGTCATAATCTATGACATGCTTCCAATTTCTGGTATAAGAATGCCTGCATATCCTAGGATCTAGGGCAATGACATAAGGGTCAAGAGATTATTTCTGTAATTCTTTACAGCTTTTGAACCATCTAAAACAAATAGTATTAACTATTAAAACAATTAAAGATGCCCTAAAGCAGTGTTCGTCCAAGTATGGTACATATACCACCCCCATCAGACTCACCAGGAAATCTTGTTATGCAAATTCTTGGGTTCTGCCTAGGAGAGAGAATCAGGCTCTTTGCAGCCTGTTTCCACTCTCTTGATGATTCTTATGTACACTAAACCATTGCCTAAAAGAGCTACTAGTTCTGACATCTTTTACTGGCCTTCCTTCATAATCTTTGGCATGGCACACATTAGAATACTGTCACCACTGTGACTGGGCTTTTTCCCCAAAAGGATTTTTCCACTTTGGGATAAATTTTCTGTAGTGGATAGATACACTGTTTAGGTGATAGATACGTTATTTTGGAATTTGGCATTAATTTATACCATGCATCTTCTATAGATAAAACAAACAACTTGGAATACATATATATATATATATTTACTTATTTCAGTGCTGTCTTCATAAGTCTCTATAATAAAGGACAGGTAAATTGTGTTCCATAGATATAAGCATTATGCACACAGACCAGAATAAAAATGGGAGGGTATACGTATACCCAGATACAGCTTGCATGATGACATAGCTGAGACAGCCTCTAGAGAGTTTGCATGCTCCAGATATTGCTGCATTCTACTTCAGGGACAAACCATCCACAAAGTTTTGCAAGCTCCAAATCCAAATGACATCCTGGGTGGTTGCACTGAGTACCCCTGCCTGTCACCTACCACGCCTGAGAGTCTTGCAACTTCAGGTGCCAGTAGATAGCAAACAATAAAACGACAACCTTCACTGGGGCGGAAATCTGAAGACTTCTGTTCCAACCATGCATATCTTGGACGAGCAGAGTATGCTTCTGTAAATCACTCTTCCTTTCTATGATGTTTAGCTTGATAAGATTGAGTATAGTCTGTTCGGCAAATATTGAATAGCTCCTGTCCAGCCATCTGTTTCATAACTTCATGTCATTGCTACCTTAATGAACTTGCCCAGCTATTAAACTACTTACTACCTGTATGAGCCTGAGCCAGTTATTTAATTACTCAGTGCTTAAGTTTCCCTGTCTGTTAAGTGGGGATAATAGTACAGCTATATCATAGTGTTCTTGTGTCCATTAGTTAACTTTATGTATGGAAACTGCTTAAAACAGCATCTATCATATAATAAGGGCTATATAAATATAACCAATAGCAGTATTTTTATTATCCCTCTGTATGCCTTATACAAACAAGCAAGAGTTCCTAAGCCAAAACTGGTATTTTTAGGAAAGAGTAGAAATTTTGTACTCATGATTGTGTGTGTGTGTGCACACCTTTATGTGTGATAAGTTATCTATTAGTTTGAACACAAGTATTAAGAAGGAAATGTCGATGTATGTATTTGTGTGTGCTGGGAGGTTTTCAATAATTTTTATTAGAAACAGAAGTTTGTTTTAAAGTGTTGAAAGGTTCTTAGGTTTAGAAATAATAATAGCTACCATTTATTGAGAACTTATAATTGACTAGGCCCTTTATATACTTTATCTTACTTAATCTTTATAAAAATCATTTGAGGTAAACTTTATTAGGCCCAATTTATGAAAGAGATATTTCATGGTCTAACAAGTTAAGCAATCAGAGCAAGACCAAATAGCAAGTAAGTGTTATAGTAGGTATTTAAACCCAAGTCTTCTTGCTTCAAAACCAATTGCTCATTTCACTCTATTTAATCATCCCCTGAATTAATGAATGTTTAATTAGGAAGCCTTAAAGGTAGTGATGCCAAGATTTCTACTATCAGTTCTTATCATTTAATTCAGCCATCCAACAAACAGTTCTTGAAACAACAATTCGCTAAGCAACTGGGATTAAAAAAGAAAAAAGCCTAAGACATAGCATCTGTCTTGAGAAGTTCACACTTCAGAAAGTAAGTTGATGTGCAGACAAATAAATATAGATTATGCTAGGGGGATGCACAAAATTCTATGAGAACTGAAAGAGAGAGAACCTAACTTCTATGTGAAAGAGAAGAAGGAAGGGCAGGGAAAGCTTCCCAGATGAGAGAGTATTTCAGAAAGTTGAAAGATGAGCCAAAATTTGTCTAGACCCACACAGGAATGGATGCCATGATCTTTCTAAGTGGTAAAGTTCTGGTCCACAGAGGTTGGGCAAGTGTTTTTCAGATAGCTAGAGACACTTGTATGGGAGGGGTATTTGGCCTATGTTAGATCCACTCACCACAGACCATGGAGGACAGAAGTAGGGTAGGATGAGGTGTGAGTGAAAATAGAGATAATTGGCATTTCAGTAGAGGTTATTTGGAACTTAGCTTGACTTCATTGGTTCAATAGCATAATTCCTCACATAATTATATGTGTAAAAAATTATTGTATATTTTATCTTGCACTGTTTGTTTTTCTGTTACTCCACCATGCCCTCATCCCACTAAACTGCAAGATTCTTGAGAGAGGCACTCAAGGTATGAGCTGACTGGAAATGAAATCAGAACGTCTCTTAGCCAACTCAGTGTTCTAGTGTTGGTTTGGAAATGACATCTGACAGAGATTCATCCTTTTAAATCAAGCTCTCATCCCCGACATTGCTTCTCTACTAACTGTGGAGAATTTTGAAAAACAATGTTTTACCATCCCCTGAAAACCAAAGCATTTTCCACTTGTGATAATAATTTGCAGAGCGGGAAGAAAGTTTGTGTGGTTTTTAGATTCAACACAGGAAGAACAGAACATCTAGTGCTATTCAGACTGAGAGACAAGAACCTGAAATCTCTCCTCAGTGAATAAAGTTATTTGGAGAACCATTTATTTATTAAAAATGTGTGTGTTGCTATGATACAAATTTGCAACAGGCACACCTCTCTGAAGTTGCTGATTCCTGGGAGGCAGTTCCAGTGCATTGTGGGTGTATGGTAACCTGGGCTGCCAAGCCAGAACGCCCTGTCCCCTCTGGGCAGAGGGAAATCTGGGTTTGTATGCCCCTCTCCTTGTAGCAAAGAACAATACAGAACCAGCTCCTCTCAGAGAATTGGCTGAGAAATTCCCAGATTCAGTGGATTGCCTCTATTATTATTTTCTATCATAAGAAAAGCACAGATCCCTATGTAGGTCTGCATTTGTTAAATTTAAGACAGGCTTTTGGTCAAACGCATTACGAAAATTCTGTATTTTTTTGCTTTGGGTTACATATATTTGTTTAGTGCATTTTCTCAAGAGTATCTTGAACAGATCACTTGTGGTGAAAAGTTATTGAAAAAAGTTAGTGTTGGTGTGAAGTGGATGAGGAGGGACGGGAGCAAAGAAAAAGAGAAAATTCTCATGGTTCAGTGATGCGCGTGAACTATGAATAACAAAAACTAAGATTGGGGGGTTAAATTTTCATGGACAGAGTTTGGCTTCAAATAGAAACAAGCTTTCTAGCCAGTAGTGTTGTCCAACAGTAAAGAGTCAGGGTACCAGCTGCTGAGAAGGTAGTTTTTGGAGACTACTCGCTCTGTGTCCTCAGGAAAATTACACAGCCCCTCTGCACTTCATCTTTCTTATTTGTACAATAAGGATAGGCATAGTGCGCAACTCATAGAATTACTAAAAGAATTAGGTGAGATAACGTATGTAAATTGCTTAGCACATTGCCTTGCATACAACAATAAAAACAATCTAGTTAACATTTGCTGAATGCCTCCCACGTGCAGTCACAGTCCCAAGAGTTACACGAGTGTTACCTCATCCAATTCTCACAATAAGACCGTGTTATAGGGAATGTTATTATTCACCACTTTATAAGTGAGAAACCTAAGGTGCTAGGCAAGGTACAGAGGCCCAAGGTCTCACAATGGTGGAATAAGGATTCAAACTCAGGCAGTCTGACTCCACAACCCATAGTCATAACCTGATCATGTCCTAGGTTTAGAAATGTGCCTGGCATATTGCAAGCATTACATAAATAGTAGCTATTCTTCTTCTTATTATTATTAATAATGGAGTAGATGCCTTGGAAGGCAGGGACCTGGAACTATGCAGAGGTTGGTTAATCACCCTCCAAGAATTTTGGATGAAGGATGACTACATTTTGTAGAAAATCATTCATTGGCCTTGAATGACCCTTTCAACTCTGCGTTGGCTTTAGAAACAGGCTGACGTAAATTAAAATCCTCACTCCACCACTTTCTAGTTAATGTGACCCTGGACAAGATGTTTAACATCTGTGCAAACCTCAGTTACCCGTAAAATCATGACAGTAAAATCTATATTAAAAGAATTCAATAGAAAATAATGGACACAGAATTTAGCCCACTGCTTGATGCATGGTAACTATGTGGCAGGTGATGGCAATGACTTCCAAGGTTATCATAATATTTATATTTATTTAGGTTTTTACTTCTCACATCTGTTTCATTCTCTAGACTAACTTTTTTATGTTGGGCTATTTAATATCTTAGAGGAAAAATATTTTTCAGATGGTTCAGTTACTCTGTCAAGGGAAAAGACAGAATTGGGTACCCTAGGTTAAGGGAAAATGGAAAAGACTAGAAGGAACCAGCAGAAGTGGAGGAAGTGAGGCTAAAACCAAAGAAAGCAGGAGACATAGGACTGCCTTCTCATTCCGGCCTAAATCTGGTGCCTCTGCTAAGCATAGTCCATTGCAAGGATGAATGAAAGCAATGGTTGCCCGTTGGCCACTGCAGAGAGCCCATATATACTCAGCAGCAATGAGAAGAGGAGATGGACATCACGGGTTAAGCAGGGTCACCGTACCTACTTACACCTTCAGAGGCAGTGACTCTAAGCACACCCCAGCTATCCCTGGCTACATTGTGAAAGAACCATGGTGAGTTCTGCACTGGCCACTGTGACACAGCTTTCAGACTCAATCAGAGAGCAGAGAGAACATCCTAATGAAGATTCATGACCCTGATCGGAATAAATCAAGGGGAATACCCCCAAATGCAACATATTTAGGTAAATGTATTGAGTTCAAATTACACATTTAACTATTTAAAGATGACCCCCAAATCATATTTTATAAAAATATTTGCCTGGATCCAGATGAATTTAACATCCTTTCTTATAGGGGAAAAGAAGGAATTATTAGCAAGTCTATTTTAATTTTGAAGGGTTTCTATCCCTTTACTGGTTTTGGCCTAAGCAAATGGAGGGCGGGTGGGAGGAGGGCGTTCTAGGGAGAACCGAGTATCACAAAGAGAGTGAAACGGAAGCAGACAATTCAGGCTCTATGTACTTTTCGCACTATAGTTAGGCTGTCACTAATGTGGCTATTAACTTTTCATGTTCAGATTTATTATGCTGTCATTATAGCACTTTTCTTTGCTGATGTATCAAACCACTATTACATAGTTGTTGGCATCTCATCTATTTAAGGGAAACAAGTGATTACCCGTTGCCAAGGAGACTAATAAGGAGTGTGCAAGCAAAGGACTGCAGAGTTCTTGTGGGAAGATAAGTCGCTGATACTTTATTTTCGGTTAAATCATAAACTACCTCATTGGAGAAAAATCACCTTCTCCTTCCCATAACACACCTAGGGCACTTATGCAAAGGATAAGCCTAAAGACCTTTTTTTGGTGAGGAAGATTCGCCCTGAGGTAACATCCGTGCCAATCATCCTTTACTTTGTATGTGGGACATCACCACAGCATGTCTTGATGAACGGTGTGTATGTCTATGCCTGGGATCCAAACCCTTGAACCCCAGGCCACCGAAGCAGAGTATGTGAACTTAACCACTATGCCACTAAGCTGGCCCCACCTAAAGACTTTTGTGTGTGTGTGTATGTGAGGAAGATTGGCCCTGAGCCAATGTCTGCGCCAATCTTCCTCTATTTTGTCTGGGATGCTGCCACAGAGTGGCTTAGAAGAGTGGTGCTAGGTCCACGCCCGGGATCCAAAGCTGCAAACCCCGGGCCACTGAAGTGCGCAGACTTTACCACTATGCTACCAGGCCAGCCCCACCCTATCTAAGGACTTTTTAAAAACAACACAGATGCACAAGATACAGCAAAAATATTTTGGAAAATAACTTCTAATAGGCTTTCCTAGAAAGGTTACTTCTGGGAATTTTGAAAGTTTTCATCTCCATCAAAGAACCATGGAACCAAAATATGGCCCTAGTCTTTGTGAAAAAGATGACACATATTTATGGATGTGAATTACAGATTTCCATAGACTCTGTAACACATTTCAAGAAAGTAACGTGGGTTTTAGAGTGAGGCAGATCCGGGTATCATTTCTCAGTCTCAATATGTTGACAGTCAACCCTGCCCAAATTACTTGTATTCTTCTATTCCTTGCCTTGCTTATAAAATAGAGGAAATGACACATACCATGAGCAATGTTGTGATAATTAAATGAGATAACATTTATAAATCACCTAAAACACGTTGTTTCCATGAATGTGGAACTTCAGGTCATCATTCATTAAATTCAAGCATTCATTGAATAAGCATTTACTTAGGGATACAAATGTGAATAACAAGCAGCACAGTCTCTAAACTCAGAATTGTTACAGCAGACTAGTAAGTGATTCAGATATATAAAAATACGATTTCAGTTTGATGTTTTCAGTGTGATTGTGGAGTGTATTTGTTGGGGTAATGTTAACTGCTGTTAACAGATAAATCCCTAAAGCTCAGCAATTTAACACCTTTTGTCAATGATTTCAACATGTGTTCCTAATGATTAGGTCAATGGGCTTCCCACATTCACTTAGTATCCAGGATCCTTTCATCTTATGATTCTGTCCTCTTCTGAAAACATTTGTCAATCTTCAGTGTAGTGGACAGAGAGGATGGAGGATGTACTAGAGAGGTTCTCCAAGGCCAGAACTGGAAGAGTCACATGCCCCTCTGCTCAAATTGCATTAGCTAGAAATCAATTACCTTGCCCATTTAACTGCAAGGGGAACTGGGAAATGCCATGTAGCTATGAGCCCGGGAAGAAGGAAGTGGTTTATGAGCATCCAGAGAGCGCCTGCAATGCAGGGTGAAACACATTAAAAGGTAACGCAAAGCAAGACGGCAAACTTGAGCCTGAGGTGGGTGGTGAAGAGGGTGTGACAGAAGACTTCCTGGAAGAAATGATAATTGAATGTTGTTGAGAAATGAGTAAGCATTTTCTAGGCACCAAAGGACAGAAGAAAGACACTTGAGACAATAAGTCATTCCTTTTTATTTCTGGGAAGTATTCCACTGCATTGGCATTGGCATACCAGTTTGTTTATTCATTGATCTATTGATGAACATTTGGGTTGTTTCCAATTTTTGGCTATTACAAGTAAAGCTAGGATGAGCATTTCTGCACAGCCATTGTATTGACCGTCGGTTTCATTTCTCTTGGGTAAATACCTAGGAGTGAAATGGCTGGGTCACAATTTTTAAGAAATCTGCCGAACTCTTTTCCACAGTAGTACCATCAGCAGTTCATGAGAATTACCAATCACACTACATTCTCACCACTGTTAAGGAGACATATAATATGGTCAGTCCTTTGAATTTTAGCCATTCTGATAGATGTGTAGCAGTATCTTAATGTAGTTTAATTAGCTTGTTCTAAAGACTAATGATGTAAGAATTTTGTGAATTTATTTGTCATCCATGTATCTTATTTGGTGAAGTATGTCTTCAAATATTTTGCCCTCCCTCTTTTTAACTGGGTTGTTTACTTTCTTATTATTGAAGTCTGAAGAATATTCATATATTCTGAAATCAAGCCTTTTATCAGATATATACTTTGCAAAGTTTGTTTTTTCTCATTCTATGGATTTCTCTGCATGCTATTAACAATATCATTCAAAAAGCAGAAGTTCTTAATTTTAATGATATCTAATTTATTACTTTGTTTTTATGGGTCATGGTTTTGGTGGCAAATGTAAGACATATTTCCTACCTTTGTGGTCACAAAGATTTTCTCTAGTGTTTCTTCTGGAAGTCTTATAGCTTTAAGTTTTACATTTCGACATTTGAACCAGTTGTGTAAATTTTTGTATATGGGGCAAGATATGAATTCAAGTTCTTTTTTCTTGTGTGTGTATGGATATCGAATTGTTTCAAGAGTATTTGTTGAAAATACTATAACTTCTCCATTTAATTGTCTTTGCACACTTTCTGAAGATCAATTGACTATCAATGTGTGGTCTATTTCTGGACTACCTCTTCTCTTCCATTGCTGTATTCATCTATCTTGGTGTCAATATCACACTGTCTTGATTACTGTGGTTATATAATGTTTTAAATCAGGTAGCTTTAGTTCTCTGGCTTTGATCTTCTTTTTAAAAGACTCTTTGCATTTCTGTATAGATTTTAAATTCAGCTTGCCAGTTTCTGCAAAACAGTCTTGCTGGAGTTTTGACTGGAATTATGTTGAATCTGTATATAAGTTTGGGGAGAAATTTGGGTAGGAAGCCAGTGTATCATTCCATTTATTTTGGTTTTCTTTAATTTCTCTAGGCAATATTTGAAAGTTTTCGGCTACAGTCTTTCAAATTTTTGCCAAATTATCCCCATGAACATATTTCATATTTTTATGTTATTCTAAATGGTATCTTTAAAATTTTGATATTTGATTATTTGTTGTTAATGTATAGAAATAGAATTGATTTTTGTATACTTATACAGTAAAGTCTTGATAAGCTCACTTATTAATTGTAATACTTTGTTTTATATGTTATCAGATTTTCTGCATACACAATCATGCCATCTGTGAATACTGATCATTTTGCTTTTTTGTTTCCTGTCTAAATGCTTTTTTATTTTTCTCCTTGTTTCATTACACCAGCAAGAAACTCCAGTACAATGTTTAACAGAATAATTGCTGCTTCCGGTTTAGGCTATTACAAATAAAACTTGCTTATTTCTCATCTTAGAGGAAAATCATTTAGTATTTCATGACTACGTTTAATGTTAACTGAAGGTTTTTCATTGGGTGCCTTTTGCTAGCTTGAGGAAGTTCCCTTCTCTTCCTAGTTTGTGCAGAGTTTTTATCACGAATAGATGTTGAATGTGGTCAAATACTTTTTCTGAACCTATTGAGGTGATGATATGGTTTTTATTTCACAGTATAGCAATAGAATGAACTATATTTGTTGATTTTCGAATGTTAAATCAACTTTGCATTTCTGTGATAAACCTTACCTGTTAATAATTTATCATCCTTTTTGTATATTTATTGACTTGCTGAAATCTCATTAAGAATTTTTGCGTCTATGTTACTGGGGGATTAGGGTCTGTAGTTTACTTTTCTTGTAACCTTTCTGGGTTTTTTGGTATCAGACTAATTCTTGCCTCATAGGATGGAGTGGAGGGTAGCCCGTCCTCTTCAATCACCTGGAAATTGTGTGCAAAATTGATATTATGTATCCTTCAGTGTTTGGTAGAATTCTCAAGTGAAGCCATCTGGTCCTGGAGTTTTCTTTGGGGCAGAATTTTAACCACAAGTTCAATTTCATTAATAGATACAGGATTCTTTTTCAACAAGCTTTAGAAGTTTGATGTTTAAGGAATTTGCTCATTTCACTCAGTTATCAAATAAATTGCTGTAAAATGTTTTATAATATGCCTTTATTATTCTTTTAACATGTGTAGAATCAATATTGATGTCACTCATATTTGATGTTTACAATCTGCGTCTCCCTTTTTTCCATGATCAATCTGGTCAACATTTACCAACTTTATGGATCTCAAGAAACCCACTTCTGATTTCATTGATTTTTCTGTATTATTTTCCTGATTTCTATTGATTTCTGCTTCGACTTTTATTATTTCCCTCTTCTGTTTACTTTGTTCTCATTTTTATTTCCAAAGGTGGAAGCTGAGCCTCTTGGATTTGAGATTTTAGACCTTTTTTAAAAAATTTATTTGAGGAAGATTATCCCTGAGGTAACATCCGCCACCAATCCTCCTCTTTTTTTGCTGAGGAAGCTTGGCCCTGAGCTAGCATCTGTGCCCATCTTCCTCTATTTTATATGTGGGACGCCTGCCACAGCATGGCTTGATAAGTGGTGCATATGTCCACACCCTGATCCAAAGCGGCAAACCCCAGGACGCTGAAGCAGAACATGCAAACTTAACCGCTATGCCATCGGCCGGCTCCAGACCATTTTTTTTAATATTTAGTTTTAGCATTTAGTGCACTCTCTCTCTGTCCCAGTACCCCATTAGCTGCATCCCACACATTATATGTTGTGTTGGTATTTTCATTCAGTTCAAAATACTTTCTAACTTCCCTAGTGATTTCTTCTTAGACCAGTGGATTAGTTAGAAGTCTTGGTTAATTACAAAATATATGTAGATTTCCCAAATATCTTTCTGTTACTGATATCTAAATTAATTCCATTTTGATTAGAGAATATACTTAGTATTATTAGGACATTTTAAATGCATTAATATTTGTTTTATGGCCAAGAACATGGTCTATTTTGGTGAAAGTCCTATGTGCACTTGAAAAGAATACGTATTCTGCTGGTTTAGGTTGGAGTGTTCAATAAATGTCAGTTTTAAGGAGAGTTGATTGATCGTCTTGTTCAAGTATTCTATATCTTTACTGAGTTTCTGTTTACTTCTATTAATTATTGAAAGAGGCTTGTTAAAATCTCTGATGATAATGATGGATGTGCCTATTTCTCTTCTCAGTTCCATCAGTTTTTGCGTCATGTATTCTTAAGTTCTGTTATAAGGTGGAAAGACATTTAAGATTGTTACATTCACTTAGAGAATTAACCCTTTTGTCCTTATAAAATGACTGTTTTATCCATGGTAATGCCCTTTGCTCTAAGATCTACTTTGTTATTAATATAGACACTCACTTTTTTATTATTGTTATCATGATGCCTTTTTTTCTTCACTTTTAATCTATTTGTGTTTTTAATTTTTAAGTCGATTTATTCTGGGTGGCATATAGTTGAGTATTGTTCTTTTATCCAATCTCACACTCTCTGCTTTTTAATTGAGCTTTTGGACTATTTACATTTAATGTGATTAAGATATGTTACTTCATTAGTTGTTTGCTAGTTGTTTCATTTTCTCTTCCCTTTTGTCCTCCTTATCTGCCTTGAGAAATCTGAACGTTGAAGGGGTACTTGATGATATTAAGGAATTACAGTCAATTTTTTATCAAGCAAGATAATACAATTGTGGTTATACTAAAAACAAGATTTCTTATTTTTTAGAGATAAATACCAAAATATTTGTGGCTGAAATGATACAATATTTGAGATTTTCTTCAAAATAATCTGAGAAAGTTAAATATGTGAGTCTACGGATGAAAAAAAAGTGGGTTATAAGATAATACAAGTGAGGGCATCTGGGTATCATTATACTATGCTATCTTGTTTGCATTTGACATTTTCCATAATAAAAAGTTTTTTTAAAAAAGAAAATCCAAAGCAGATTTTAAGACTTATTTTACAGTGTTGTGTTTAGAATAAGCTTTTGGTGTAAATCTCAGAGCACATAACTGCCACATACTAGTGGGAAGTTGATATATTGTAGTTATTGCTGTCAATCTCACTAACGAATGAGAAGTCTTGTATTAGGACTCTGTGTAAGACATACTTCACTGACTTATAAAGTTTGGGAAAAATCCTCAGTCTTCTTTGAATCCACCTGTTAGTATAAGTTATAAAATTATGAGCGTCTTTGTTAAGGGCACAACCCTTAATAAACAGCTAAGGAGATGTATTAAATACACTCTCTGTCATTCACTTCTAGAGTTTCCCGTGCCTCTACATATAGCTTCCTCCTGGTATCTTAATTCTTTCTCACCTCTTTTTTCTTTTGTCTTTTCCATCAAGTCCTTCCGTTCTTGGCTCACCTCCTTTGTGATGCAACCCACTAATATTATAAGGAAATTATATTCCAACAGCTGACTGTCAAGTATTTTTAATATTCCAAAGCAGATAGAATATCCATTGGGGGGCCGGCCCAGTGGCGCAGCGGTTAAGTTCGCACGTTCTGCTTCTCGGCGGCCCGGGGTTCGCTGGTTCGGATCCCAGGTGCGGACATGGCACCACTTGGCAGCCATGCTGTGGTAGGCGTCCCACATATAAAGCAGAGGAAGATGGGCACGGATGTTAGCTCAGAGCCAGGCTTCCTCAGCAAAAAGAGGAGGACTGGCAGTAGTTAGCTGAGGGATAATCTTCCTCAAAAAAAAAAAAAAAAAAACGAAAAAGAATATCCATTGGGAACATTCTACCCAAAACAATAAGTAAAAACTCAATATACTCAGTCTGAAAAATAATTAGTTTTCCTAATTGTGAACTTATTTACATGAAAAACCTAGAAATGCATAGAAATAAACATTTAATTATATAATTCAATTGTCTTTAATATTCATAATATTTACTTTCATTTATTGTGCACTGGAAAATTTTATACAAGTTTTATAGAAATTATTTCTAAATCTTACAGAAATGGTCAAGATTCTTATCTAAATTTTATGTGAAAAAGACCTTGAAATTTTGAGGAAGGTTTTAACATACCAATGTCTCAAAACTAAGTGAATGGAAGGTCCACGAACTTGTCTCAAGTCTATCACATTGCCAAAACCATAGTTCTTCAAAGAAGCCAGTGAAATTATTATATATTAAAATATATTATATCATGCATATTGCATATTAAATATATATAATATGTTAAAACTGTTTAGAGAATATTTCGAGTCTTCACACAATAAAAGCTTAATTTTGTTTTTTTTGGTAGGAAAATGTAAACATATAATAGAATATATTCATATGTTTTTTACAAAATGAGCTATATACAGATTTACAATGGAAAAATAAGAGCCATAATGGATCCAGTAATTTTAAACAGTACATTGTTTTGGTGTCCTTCCAACAACATCCACATACACATTTGACTAGTAGATGTGGATTGTTGTTTTGGTTTATTGCAATGTTTGGTATATACATGGTTTTGTGTACATGTCACAATACCCCCAACATCCCCAGTTGGCGGGTACTCACTGCCCTATATTGTTCATATCATATCCTGTTACTGAAAAAGAATATATTTATGACTCCTGGGAAAACTGGTGGCTAAAAGCAGGTTGCTAAACCTTATAGCAACCGGCCAAAAAAATTACAAAAGGAAAAGTTGAGAAAATTCATTTAATTGTTACTCTACCAAAGGAATGGTCCAAACTTCTTATCACAAATCTAGAGGAATTTCTGCTATATAAGTACTGATTAGCTTGTTTTGAAAGTAGATATCAAGGGCCAAGGCATAGCTTTTCTTCCAAGAGAATGATGTTATTGCCGTGATTGCATAGTTGGAACCAAACATAATAAAATCCCATAATTCAAACCCATGTGCTGAAAGATTCTAGATAAATAAGGAGGCAACTATTTTGAGTCCTTTCTGGCCACATGCTGACAAGTATTTTAGTGCCTCTTCCCTGTTAAACACTGTTTAAGGTGCTGGTGACATTAGAGTGATCAAGGCAGACACATCTTACATTCTAAAGAGGAGACAGAAAAAAGAAAAATAAACAGATTTATAAGCTAGAATGCCAGGTAGTGATTAGTGCAATAAATAAAAATGAAATAGTCCAATAGAAAGGGAGAGAAAAATCTTATAAATGGAGATATTGGGGAGAGTCTCTAAGGAAGTGACATTTCAGCACAGCTGTGAATAAAGTGAGAGAGTAAGGCATGCAAATATTGAAGGAAGAAAATTCCAGATAGTAGGAACAGCAAGTGCAAAGGCCCTGAAGCTGGAATATGATTGACATAGTTACAGATCAATAGTACTTCAAGCTCGTATTTACAGAGTTAGAAGAGATAGTGTCACTCTGTGCAGTTTTTCTATAATTTACTTTCTTAATAGTAAGCTATACCAGTTCCTTCTAGTATTAGAGGTAACTTCTAAATCTGAGAGAATACATTCTAGAGGTTAGGAGAGACAAGGGGGAAATAAGGACGAACCAAATTAGTACTATTTTCACACTTCCAAACTAATAGTTGTAAAAGTAACTGCATAGGAGGAAATAAGTGTGTGGCCTCACCAAACCTAATGTCTATAAATCACAAAAGGATTTTTGAAACCAATATCTTACCAACAAGGCTGGTCAATCCTGGTGATGGGGACAATTTCCAAAAAAGAAAAATTAACTCCCAATGTATTTAAAAAGCATGACCGAACTGTCTATAAGAAACTCACTTCATCCATAGGTAGGTTAAAAATAAAAGGATGGAAGACGCTATATCATGCAAATATTTTTCAATGAAAAGCAGGAGTGGCAACATTAATATTAAGTAAGGTGGTCTTTGAAGCAAAGAAAATTACCAGAGAACGAGAAGCACAATGACAAAAGGCCAGTCCAACACTCAGCCAGAGCAATTCTAAATGTGTATGCACCAAATAAGAGAATGGTCAGATATGTGAGTGAAAGTGGACGGAACTGGAAAAAGAAATGGAATAATTCAAAATTTGGTTAGAGGCTTTAACACCCCTCTCACAACAGAACAACTAAACAGTAATCATCAAGGTATAAAAGCACTCAAAACCATCAACCGAAAGAATCTAAATTATATTTTTAAAACATTCCACTCATCAACAGCAGAATACATTCTTTTCAAGTTCCCAGTGAACTTGTACCAAGATAGGCTATATCCTGGACCAAAAACAAATCTTAACAAATTGAAAAGACTTATAAAAATTTTGTTCTTTGAGCACATTGAAATCAAAGTAGAATGTAGTAACAAACACAGGTGAAAAATCTCCAAACACTTGCAAACTAAATAAAACACTTAAATAACTTTTGAGTCTGAGGAAGCCTCAAAGAAAATTAAAAGTATATTGAAACTTGAATAAAAATGCAACATAAAGTTTGTGGACATAACAGTAGCAGTGTTGAGAGTGTAATTTACAGCATTAAATATGTACCTTACTAAAGATGAAGAGCCTCAAATCAGTAATCTAAGCTCAGACCTCAAGGACTTAGAAAGAGAAGAGCAAAATGACTCCAAAGTGATTAGAAGGAAGGAAATAATAAAGATAATACATTAATATCACAAGACTTTAATATCTTTATCAGTTCCTGATTATTGAAAGTAAATACAGAAGATAGTGTTATAATTTTTGGGGGGGTGCAAGCAGAAATCAATGAAATTGAAAACAGGAAAACAATAGATAAAATCAATGAAATAAAGATCTGGTTCCTTGAAATGTCAATAAAATTGTCAAACCCTAGCAATACTGAAAAAGAAAAAACAAGAAGAGACACAAATTACCAATATTAGGAATAAAAGAGGAAATATCACTACGACCATACAGACATCAAAAGGATAATAAAGGAATGCTACAAACAACTCTACACCAGTAAAATGGACAGTGTAGACAAAATGGACCAATTTCTCAAAAAATGCAGAACACTACCACTCACACAATATGAAAAAAAGTAATTTGAAACACCCTAAAAATATTAAGGACATTAAATTTGTAATTAATAAATTCTCCAAAAGGAAATCTCCAAATCCAGCTGGTTTCATTGAAGAATTCTACCAAATATGCAAAGAATAATTAACAGCAATTCTTCACAATCTCTTCTAGAAAACTGAAATGGAGAGAGCACTGCCCAATTCATTTTGTGGAGTTATTATTACCCTGCTACCAAAAACAGACAAAGAGAGTACAAAAAAAAGAAAACTACAGACCGATATCCCTCCTGAATACAGACGCAAAAATCTTTCGCAAAATATTTGCAAATAGAATTCAGGATTATTAAAAAAAAAGAATTTTATATCAGGATCAAGTGGGAGCCAGAAAATAGAACAAACTGACAAAAATAGGACAATAAGTAGGTCATGGGATAATTGAAAATGGAGCAATTTAATCAATAAACACGAATGCACACAACATCAATTTACATTATAAAACAAAATCCAATCTTGAGCTGTCTATAAGAGACTAATGAAAAATTGATTTAACAAGGTTGACACACAAAAAGGATGGACAAAATTATAACATTAAAATGTAAACAAAAGTAATTGGGATTCCTATTAATATTAGATAAAGTAGACTTCCAGTTTAATAAAATTAAAGGACCCCCAGCAGGAAGTTTATATGGAACATATTATGGTCATAAACTTCTAGGTAGCTTACAATCAAATATATAAAGCAAAGAATTTTTAAAGCACAGCAATAAGTTGAAAGAAACGCATTTATATTGCAAGACTTAATATCTCTATTAGTCCTTGATTACTCAAAATATAGAGAATTGTGTTATAATTCTTTTGGATGCAAGTGATAGGAATTAGCTAAAACATAGTACACCAAGTAAGGGATCTATTGACCAAAATCCAGAGATAGGATTCAGACATCTTTTTTCAATGATTTTATTATTACTGAGCATTTTTCTCTCTCCCCCCTCTGTCTTCCTGTGTGTGTGTGTGTGTGTGTGTGTGTGTGTGTCTCATCTCTTGCTCTTTCTCTCCCTCTCTCACATTTTCTTTCTCCACCTCTAGGCTCTGCATTCCTGTATTTTGGTTTTGGCTCTGTATAAGTAGCTTCATGTTTACACCATCTGAATAGCTGGCAATACAAATATAAAGAGACTTTATCTTTCCAAACAATTCCAGCAGATTTATGTGGCTATATTTGCCTATTATGAGTCAAGTGAACTTCTGTGATGCAATGCCTGTGACCAGATATAGAATGTTCTAATTGGCTAGTACAGAGTCACATGCTTAATTCTGGAACTAGTGTAGGGTCAGTCTGACTCAAACCATGTGGATAGGATGATTCACACAGGGAAATTAAAGTACTAGTTTCTAAAAAGGAAAAGGAAGCTGGAAGCTGGGCAGGAACAAACCACATGTGTCCACTACAAGGCTTTGAATAATACAGTTAATAAGGTCAACCTTGCAGATACAGACACCTGAGTGTTACCAAGCTTCACCCTCCTCCTGTGCAAATACGGTCATGTTAACATGTATATCATGTTTTTGCTGGCTTGCAGCTTCCACCTTTATAGCAATCCGTTCTCTATCCGTATACCCTGCCCCAACCCATGCAAGTTCTTTAAGCTTTCTTATTCCTTCTAATGGTTCCAGAAGTCCGTAAAGGGCTCACGTGTTCTGACAGGTAATTTTTAAGCTATTGTTACTGCCACCCTAGCTATGTAGAAGCCCTCGTTTGCCATTCTGGTGGGGTGACACTCTAGATTCCACACCTCACCTATGACTAACCTCCGGGTCTACACCAAGCTGTCTTCAGCAACCTGTTCTTATCATTTCCTCTGAGCCTCAGAGCTGACAAATGTGTCCTCTTGATTTTCATCTTGGGGCACTGCTGGTACGTAGATATTCTTCTCTTTTCCACCATTTTCCAACCATGCATACAGCCCCTTCCCTTTGTTCCCTGTAGTACTGCAGAAGGCTGAAAATATTTCCTGGATTTTGTTATATATATGAAAATTACATTAAAGAATGAATGACTTATGACATATACTTTGTGAGTTTGGAAAGGCTCTTGGCATTTACTCACAGGATCTGTCACAGGTGCTTCCTTGTCTGGCCCCTAGCCAGTGGCCTGCTGCTCCCAAGTTGCCTTAAGAAAGAGTATAATTCTTAGAGTAAAGGTCAAAAAGGGTGTCCAAATTTTGGAGAGCCAGCCCAGGACACAGCCATATCAGATCAAAAATATTTTAATAATATAATTCTTATTAAATAATTATCCACTATGAGTTATGACCTTAGCATACAAATATGAAAAATGGGTGTTTGAAAGTATGTATTTTTCTGTTATTTAATTTTCTGTGACATACATGCTATAATTTAAGCATAACAACAATAGAACTAGGTAATAGTGGCAGTTAGTAGTAATTAATAGTAGGACTCATTAAATAAATAATGTGTGTGAAAAAATATAACAAGAATTTTATGTTCCTTTCTGTCCTTTGATACAGTAGTTCAACTCTTTTAAAATTCTTTATTGGACATTTATATTTTAATTTAATTTACATTATAATTAAGTTGCATTACTGTGTATTCTAAAGATACAAAAATTTAAGAACTTTTAAAAGGAGAACATAAATATAATAGCACTAATTAAACAGATATTACCTATATTTAATAAAAGATAACAATGATATGATTTTTTCTGTTCCCTGATAGAATAGGATACTTATTTTTTTGGTTTCTTTTTCCAATAGCACTTCTCAGAACTTCTTGTAGTTTTTAGGACATCCTTTTTTTCTTTTATTTAGTAAGAAAATTGAATAGACTTAAACGTAAAATTCGGTTGGACTTGCAGTCTGCTCTTATCAAAGCCACATTACATAGATTTTTGGTGCCAGTCCAATGCGATAACATCAAACTAAATATCCTTTCAACAAAAACATGTGGACATAGAGTACTCAGGATTTTACGTACCAACGCCAGCACGCCTTTTCGATTTGTAGGGATTAGTTTTCAGTTTCCAATAATACCATCCAGAGACTAATGATTTTCAGTCTGAGGTGTAAAGAGATTGGAAATTGTGACTTTTTTCCTTAAAATAAGAAAATGGCTGAACAAGTCAAAATCACCAACTCTTCCTAGACCCATCAGAGAACTGAGGTCACAGATCAAGCCACCACCCTAATGTTAGACAGTTAAATAAAGAGATTCACAGCTCGTCTGGAACAGAAGCCCATCACTGGAGCCAGTACCAGCAAGAACACTTAATCTGTGATGGACGGATTGCTAGAGGTTCAGCATGAATGAGCTTAAGAATTGAAAGCAGGGGCCGGCCCCGTGGCCGAGTGGTTAAGTTCACGCGCTCCGCTTCAGGGCCAGGGTTTCGCGGTTCGGATCCTGGTCGCGGACATGGCAGCACTCATCAGGCCATGCTGAGGCGGCGTCCTACATGCCACAATTAGAGGGACCCACAACTGAAATATACAAGTATGTACCGGGGAGATTTGGGGATAAAAAGCAGAAAAAAAAAAAAGGAATAAAAAAAAAGAAAAGAGTTAAACGCATTAGGAGCCCTAGTTCTAAGCATCCTTCCACTTTTGTGTTTCATGTGCAGGAGCCCCACCAGATTCTCAGGGTGAAGATCAGAGAAAAATCCCCTCATGCCTCTGGAATGGGGATGGGCAAAGTAGCCATCTTAAAATAAGTTAAGAACATTCTGTTCACCTTAAAAGTCTACCCTCAAAGGAAACTATTTGGCCAGAACCAAAGGGACTTGGGTTTTATCAGAGCCTAAGCGACCTGGAGGAAAGGAACTGTCCAACTCCAGCCCCCTCTAGCCTTCCTGTCTCACCTCAGGGGAAAAATAAAAGCAGAGAAGAGCTTGTGAAGGTCACAGCCCAGGGGCACAGGCTCACTAAAAGACTGCGACCTAACCATAAGACCGTGGAAGACTTCTCCTTCTCCCACACCTTACCACCACATAGATTAGCTCCAGTGTAACACACTCCTGCTGAAACAACTGCAGGCCTCGGGTCCTATTTAAGGTATCGCTATGAAAATCCAAAGACAACAAGGGAGACCAAAAAGGGACACTAAAGGACATTTAGCCTCTGAAACCTACGGCTAGAGCAAACAGTAAACACAACCTATAGCAGATATCATACTTAATGGTGAGAAACCAGATGCTTTCTCCCTAAAATCGGAATCAAGGCAAGGATGTCCCCTCTCATTAATCCTAATCAACATTGTACGCGAACTCCTAACTAATGCAATAAGACAAAAAAAAAAAGGAAATTAAAGATATGTTTATTGGGAAGGAAGAAATAAAACTGTAATTGTCCATAAATGTCATGATTGTCCATGTAGATTATCCCAAATAATCAACAACGACAACAAAAATTCCTGGAACTAATAAGTGATTATAGCAAGGTTGCAGGATGCAAGGTTAAATATAAAAGCCAAATCCTTTCCTGTAGGCAGGCAATGAACAACTGGGGATTAAAATTTAAAACACACCACCACTTATATTGGCACCCCCAAAATTAAATATTTAGGTATAAATCTAATAAAATATGCACAAGAGCTATATGAAAAAAACTACAGAACTCAGCTAAAAGAAATCTAAGAACTAAATAAATGGAGAGATATTTTACATTTATGGATAGGAAGGCTCGATATTAAGATGTCAGTTCTTCCCGGCTTGGTCTATGGATTAAACACAATCCCAGTCCAAATTGCAGCAGGTTATTTTGTAGATATCAACAAACTTACTCAACAGTATATATGGGAAGGTAAGACTCAGAAGAGCCAACTTTATTGAAGAAGAACAAACTTGGAGGACTGACTCTACCCAACTTCACTTATTACAAAGCTACAGTAATCAAGATAGTGTGGTATTGGTGAAAGAACAGAAAAATAGGTCAATGGAACACACTAGAGAGCCCAGAAATAGATCCACACAAATATAATTAACTAATCCTTAGCAATGCAGCAAGGGCGATTCATTTTCAACAAATAATGCTGTAACAGCTGAACATCCACAAGCAAAAAAAAAAAGAAAAGAATCTAGACACAGACCACACACTTCACAAAAATAAACTTGAAATGTAGCATAGATCTAAACGCAAAATTCAACAGTACGACATTTCTAGAAGGTAAGATAGGAGAAAATCTAGGTAACCTTTGGTTTGGCAATGAGTTTTTAAGATGTCACACCAAAAGTACTATCCATGAAAGAAAAAACTGATAAGTGGGACTTCATTAAAATTAAAAACTGTGAAATACACTGTTAAGAGAATAAAAAGGTAAGTTACAGACTGAGAGAAAATATTTACTAGAAATACCTCTGATAAAGGACTTGTATTCAAAATATTTAAAGAACCCTTAAAACCCAAGAATAAAGAAACAAACAACCCAATTAGAAAATGTTCAAGGATCTGAACCTCACCAAAGAAGATATACGGATGGCAAATAAGTATATGAAAAGAAGCTTAACATCATATATCATTAGTGAACTGCAAATAAAAACAATAATGAGACACGACTACACACTCAGTAGAATGGCGAAAATAAAAAACACTGACATTACTGTCACCCACCTTGTATCAATAGGCATGTTTTGGTAGATGAGCTGTTTGTCAGTTGAGTGTTTTTGTATCTATAAATTCATCATAGAGATTATCCATGTCTAAAATGTCCATCATTTTTAAGCATTCAGAAGCACATTGGATTTCATCATAATTTAAATCTCTCTGGAAAAGTGGTTTTACTACACAGAGATAATTTGAACTTGTGAAATCAAAATTGGATTCCAAAAAAAGTCACAGTTTTAGTAAACATATTGAGAAAGTCCCCTTAAACTTGGCTTCCCTTTTCTATAGTCATACTTTTGGATTTTGAAGCAGTTTTATTTCCAAAAAATGAATTATGCTTTTTTGCTGTATGAGTCTTTGTTGCAACCTACACATAGCATCAAACAATTTGGGTACAGTCAGTTCATCCTTTTCTAGACTCTTTAACGGCCTTTCAGAGACCATCAAACACTTTTGGAGAAACAACATGTAATTTTCTGTTTTACTATAATCTTTTTCCCATTTCTCACCCTCAATGTATGTCTAAACTGGAGAACATTCTTCTTTTCCTGAACTTTGAAAATATGATTTTACAAGCCAAGATTATAGTATCTTTCCTATGGCTGATAACAATGAGAGTCATCCTTTGACACATGAAAGGCTATCTCTTTTTATTTCAATAAAGTCTCAAGTACCATCAAGTGCTTCTCCACATTTTGAGGAAACTGAAAAGTGATACAAAATTTTCATTATAAAATCCTCAATATCACAGATAAGCAAATCACGTCCCTTTTTAGTACTGTTGTGTACAAGGTTTGCAAGAAATTGAACAGGTAATATCTTTTTATTTTATTTTGTAATAAGTTTATAAATGGAATGGAATTTTCCAAAATTTACATTTTCCCTGTTGACCAAATATGCAGAATGATAAGCAGAGTCTAGAGTATATTTGGATAAGATATCAGCAATCTTTTATTTTACATGTACTGATGTTACATTAAAATCTTCATAGAAATTAAGAAAATAATTTCAAACTCCATTTTTCAAATCAAAGTACTTAATAGCTAGAGATAACATTTTGTTTGCTTTTTTAAACAATTCAGCTTATCACTTGATATACAAAGTAGATGCTAAGATAAGATCTGAGAGAAAACCCGTACACTGTAAAGGGCCAACATATCTATTTTCAAAATTTCTCATTTTGTTTACCCACAAGACATTTTAGTCGCAATCTCTGAACCAGCAAATGTAATTTTACTCATTTTCCCAGAATAAAGGGAACGATATGATATTATCAATAGTTTAGCTAAGTTACTGCGTGGTATTTTTGTCTCATCATCCATTTTGTTTGGCCAAATGGGAGCCTTAAACTGACATTAGTGCCTCATGCAAGTGCACACCCTTGCCAACCCAAATAAAGAGGTAAACTGAGGCAAGCTCGAACTACCAGAAATTGAGTTTATTTGGGAATAGCAGGGGAATTGCTATTTGGGAAACACACACTGTTAAAAAGCTACAGATGAATCCGTTGAAGGTTTGGGACGGGCTGGATTTATGGGCAAGAAGCACAAAGGGAGGGGAAGTCCAGCCAGAGTCCAAGCAGTAAGTTCACTGGCTTGAGGATCGGGAAAGAGTCTTGATGGATGTTCATCTATCAAGAGATACTTTCTGGTTTTCTCTAAGTCAGGCATTTACTGGAATGGAAATAAGTCTCTCAGTTCTTAAGTTTTGTTTTCCTGGGGGCGCATGCGTGAGATTCTCCATTTTCTATTCTCCAGTTCCATTTTAGATTGAAATCCTTTCACATCCTAGATAACAGCCTGCAAAGTCACAGATAAGTGTAAGTTTCTGATCTGACTTTCCCAACGGCCCTTGTAATAAAGTCTCCCAGGGTCCTCTCGTTGTGCAGTCCTTAAATAAGATCCCCACAGAGCTTACTAAAACCCCACTCTTTTTGGTTTGAATTGACCAATTTGGCTGTAGCCTGGGAACCCCAAAGCACCCCACCTACTAATCCTAATAAAGCTGTATGCCCCGGGTCCTGTAGCTCTCTCTGCCTGCACCCTGCCTTGACCTCCCCATGGTCCCTGCAGGCATGTCCTGTATTTACTCCAGGTCCTGTGAGTACATTTATAAAATTCTCTGTTTCAGTTTCCCTGTGGGCTTTTGTTGAAATGAAGCTCAGTCCGAAACTCCTGGGCTCTAAGTAACAAATGCTAATTTAACGAAGTCACAACAGATATGTGTGTTCATTTGTGAGGAATGCCCAAGCTAATTCAGTGGCTGCTATTTTTGATTGGACATTAATATTTTGTGGGGGAGATAAAACAACACCAACAACGTTTTAATTGATTTAGAAGTACTTACCTGTCTCATCCCAAACTTGTGAGATTTAGTCTCTGTATGTGCTTTTCTATCTCCTTCTCCACCCTGGCCATTCCCAAATTATTTCCAGCATATTATTTAATATACTTTGTTTTGATCATTTACCTACCTGGTCCAGTTATCCTTCCTGTTATTAAAAGAATATAGACATTCAGCTTTCTCTTTCAGTGATATCTGGGTCATGCTAGTGTTGGAATTGGAATTGTTTTCATTTTCATTATCTAAACTCTTAGAAAATATGATCACAATATTTACAGTGTTAAAAATTAAATTTGCATTATCTTAATACAGCAGTTAATCCACAGGCAAAGTCAAAGATGAACTATTAAAACTCATGATTACAACACGCTTAAGTTACAATGTTACAGCCACAATAGTTGCACTTATATTATGAACTTTGCATAAAAATATGGTTCATTCAAGTAGTTTTGTACTATCCAATAAACTACGCACCTGAAGTTGTCTTCAGATCTTCGACTCTTGCAAAAAGAAAACAGGTCACACCTTGGGATGTCAGTTCTTTCAGTTTCTGCTATTCTAATGTTTAGTTAGCTCCACTTTTCAGTCAGGGCTGAGGCCCCCAATTCTCTGTTTACTCCGTAAACTGAAAATACACCTGGAAATTCTGTAAGTGGCAAACTATTAGATATAGTATTGCTGAGATAAAACTGATCATACCTAATGCACTGAAAATCAAATGATGGCACTACAAAACGGGAACACAGGACCCAAAGGCATGAATGAACTCTCATAACCATGGGATAATTTCACGTCCATCAATCAGATGGCTGGAAAGAGAAAAGAGACATATTGCAGTTAGGTTCAGATTAAATAGTTAAATTGCAGAGGATCTCAGAGAACTCTGAGTTTGCATGAGCATGAACAAGTTTATAATTTTCCCCCATGGAATAGTAATGAAAATTTCAAAAGCTCCTCCTGGCTAAATGTATTTTACATAAATACATAATGCAAAAGCTGAAGTCAAAGACGGGTACCTTCCAGTGATATTCAAAGGCCAAACTATGTGACATTTGAAAATCTGTAAATATATACAAGGCTTGCTTTCTCTGATTTCTTTCTTCCCTTCTTTCTTCTTTTATTCCTCACACTCTCCCTTGCTTTCTTTCTTCCTTCTTTTGTCCTTTTAGTGCTCCAGTAAAGAATGTGGCTTGTTTATGTGGCTGCTGGGAAAAGCTCTCTGATTCTGTCTACTCAACGTCTATGAAACTCAATCCAATCTGGTTGGGCTTTTCTAAGTTACATCTTTCTGTGTTTCCCATGGGAGACTATGGGAGACTTCCTTTGGAAACCCACAGCCAAAATATGGTTCAGTCATCTTGGAAATCCAAAAGGGCCAGGAGGTATTTAGTGTTAAATGATAACGCTTAAAAAAAAAGTCTAGAAAATATTCTGGACACGGAAGCCAATAGACCATGTATATTCCTCTCAGCATTAAAATGTCTGGTTGGTGACAGAAATTATTTCCCTCTTGTTGGGATGTGGATTATATTTACTACAAAAGGAAAGTACTCTTTGTGAGGTAAATTTATTATTACCATTCCATACATGAGGAAATGGAGGCCCCGGGTAGTGAACCCGCCTAAGATCTCAAAGATGTAGAAAGAACTAAAAGTAGAATTCAATGCTGTATTTCTCTCGAGCATGTACTCTTAGCATTATACTGTTTTTTTTGTTGTTGTTCTCATTTAACGCATTGCTTTTGTCCTTCCCTTCATTCTTAGCCTTTTTGAATCACTATGTTTTAGATATTGTCTTGCATACACATAGAGGTAGATTTTGCATTATGAACCAATTTGAAAATCTTTCCTTTAAAAGATGAATTAGCCTTATAAACTTTTGTTGTGACTGATATGTTTGATCTCAACTGTTTGGTCTCTTACTGTGTGTATGTTATATTTACTGTTTCCACATTTGGTGTGTCTTCCTTGCTTTAAAAATTCCTATTGCTATTTATGAAATTTTGGGTTTTTGCTTTAGCTGTTCTCTGTTCTAGAGATAACTTTACTTTTTTACCTCTTAAAGTACCCTTAATCTCCCGTTCCCTTGCTTTTTACTAACCTGTGACTATCTGGTTGGCCAGTCTTAGTTGGTATTCCCATACAACAGTCTATGACTTATTCTACTTCTTTCTCTGTCTCTCATATCCTCCCATGTTTTAGTTGCATTCCTTTTATTTTACCAGAGTCTGTAATGTATACATATTATTCTTCCACTTTTTGTTTTAGACCCAGTTCTATAATTAAATAAATGAAACACTCACTGTTGGTCTGTTTGCCAAAGTTTTCACAGCCATCTCTTGGTTGGATAAAGCTCACCTCTAGCTGACTTCTCAGGGAGAACACAAGTGCACAGCATTCTCTAAGTGCCTGCAGGTTTAAAATTGTTCCCCAATGGCTTAGTGCTTAATAGAAAATCTTTTCTTCACACTTTGTTTTTAGAAAATGCTACTCCATTGTGCCTTAATCGTAGGTTGGTTTTGAACACTCTGAATGCCAGTCTAATTATCTTGTCCTTCTAAGTTATTTCATCTTTTTGCCTGGAGACACTGAAGATATTTTCTTTACCTTTGAATTCTAATCATTTTATATCTCAAAATTGATTCTTGCCAGTTAATTTTTCCAGTAAGTTGTGGAATCTTTCAGGTTTTCTATTATATTTAAAAATTTGTCTTGGGTCATAATTTTATGCATTCGATCTATTCAGATGTTTTCATTTTCTTTTTCAGTATGTATCATGGTTACTATTTCCTTTTTTCCGTTTCAGTTGCTTTCTCTCTGACTCTTTTTTATGTTTTCTTTATCTCATTTTCATTCTCTTGTCTGTTTATGATGTTCCTTATTTAATTTTCTTTTACATTTATTCTTCCTTGGGTACCTTATAATTTTATCTTCTTTTCAGACATGATTTTGTGTTTTTCTTCTTCTATATCTTTCTAAGTCCAATCAACACATCTGATTTCTTCCCACTTTGGTCCATTTCTGTCTTTAAGTTTTAAATATCAGATTTAAATTGTTTTGTGTATCCCACAGACATGTATTAGGATATTTAGTTTAGTTTAGAGAGTGACTGTAGTAGGCTGAATAATGGTCCCCAGAGATATAGATGTCCTCATCCCTGGACCTTAAGAATGTTGCCATATTTGGCAAAAGGAATCTTGTAGACGTAATTAAGTTAAAGATCTTGAGATGGAGAGGTTATCCTGGATTATCTGAATTGACCCTATTGTAATTGTAAGTAATCTTATAAAATGGAAGCAGAGGAAGATTTAACTATAAGGAGGAGGTAAAACATATGATGATGGAAGCAAGAGGTTGGAATAATAAGAAGAAGTGGTCACAACCAAGGTATGTAGGCAGGTTCTAGAAACTAGAAAAGGCAAGGAAGTGGGTCCTCCTCTAGAGTCTCTAGAAGGAAGCAACCTTACTGACATCTCAAAGTTACCCCAGTGAAATTGATTTTGGACTTCTGGCCTGCAGAACTGCAAGATAATAGAATTGTGTTGTTTTAAGTCACTAAGTTTATGGTAATTTGTTACAGAAACCTTATCAAATTAATACAGTGATGTTATAAGTTTCTTATATTTTTTGGTTGATTTTGAGAGGAAAAATTTCATTATCTAAAATGATTTTTCATTATCTAAAATGTTTGTTTTCTTCTTAAAGTTGTTTTGCATAGATGTTGTCTGCTTTTTTCCCATTACTAATCATTTTGTGGTCAGGATTTAGTATTTAACTTTAAAAAAATATTTTCAAGTCATATTTCCGACAAAGGGTTAATCTCCATACTATGTAAAGAACTCACACAACTCGACAACAAAAAATCAAACAACCTGATCAAAAGATGGGCAGGGAACGTGAACAGACATTTCTCCAATGAAGATATATGAATGGCCAATAGGCACATGAAAAGATGCTCATCATCACTGGTCATAGGGAAATACAAATCAAAACTACCCTAAGATATCACCTTACACCCATTAGAATGGCAAAAATAACCAAAACAAAAAGTGGCAAATGTTGGAGAGGTTGTGGAGAAAAAGGAACCCTCACACACTGCTGGTGGGAATGCAAACTGGTGCAGCCACTATGGAAAACAGTACAGAGACTTCTCAAAATATTAAAAATAGAAATACCATATGACCCAGCCATCCCACTACTGGGTATCTATCCAAAGAACTTGAAATCAGCAATTCCAAAAGTCCCATTCACCCCTATGTTCATTGCAGCATTATTTACAATAGCCAAGATGTGGAAGCAACCTAAGTGTCCATCAACTGATGATTGGATAAAGAAGATATGGTATATATATATATATATATATATATATATATATACACACAATGGAATACTACTCACCCATAAAAAAGGATAAAAGCATCCCATTCACAACAACATGGATGGACCTTGAAGGTATTATGTTAAGTGAAGTAAGCCAGATAGAGAAAGACAATTTCTGTATGACTCCACTCACATGTGGAAGGTAAACATGTACACAAAGAGAACAGATTAGTGACTACCAGGGGAAAAGGGGGCTGGAGGGTGGGCACAAAGGGTGAAGTGGTGCACTTACAACATGATTGACAAACAATGTACAACTGAAACTTCACAAGGTTGTAAACTACCATAATCTTCATGAAAAGTAAAAATAAATAAATGAATAAAAATAAATAAGTTTTTAAATATTTAAATATTAATTTTGACCCACTGTTTTGATTTTCTTTTTCAGGAACTTTAATTATATGTATTTTTTATCTTCTCTTGGAAGAATATGCTGTAGTTATCCTTATATGAGTTTCATATACCACATTCCGCATTCTTGCCCTAATATCATTTATAAAACGATTTTATTATCTATTTCTTTTTCTCCTCTTTTTCTCCTCTTGCTCCCACGTTCTTCCTCCTACTTCACCTTCTCCTTCTTCTTTATCAGCTCAGCGAGTTCTTTTCCTTTCTCCTTGTGTAATACTGTGATGCTGCTTACATAATATAAAGTTTCACATGGCAAGGACAAAGGCTGTTGCTTGCTATTGATTGATATTGATACTGATATTAAAATTGGTTTTATCGAGATGCTATCAGGTGATTTCTCCTTTAAATTTACCAAATGCTACTAGTCTGGCACTTAAGCTTACATCATCTATTCTAAAATGTCTGCATATTTATTTCTGCCAAGCCTGTGATTTGGTGGGGTGGTAAAGTCAAAGAGCTCTGAGTTTGAATTTGGTCTCTAACACTTACTACCTAAGGGATCTTCCTCAACTGCTTCAACCTCTCTCAATGTGAGTTTTCCCTTTTCCAAAGAAAGGGGATAATACTATCCACAAGATTTGTTGTAAGAATTCAATGTGATAATGCTTATGAAGCACTTAACTATAGAATGGCAGTAATGTTGATTTCACTGGAGATTTTGTGAAGTGCAATAATATAGGTAAAGCTCTTAGCAAAGTGCTTACCGCATTGATGTCTGAAATCATGCGACTGACAGCAGTCAATCTTGCACAAAAATCTTATCATCCGGGCACAACCTGAGCTCAATCCAATTTTAAAACTTGGTCCATTACTGAGTATAGCAGGTGCCATATATACAAATAACCAGCATTCATTATAACCTTAACAAGGAAACTGCTGACAGTGAGGAATTCTCCACCTGAAATTATATTCCAGACTAGAAGACAGTGATGCACTTTCATGTTGTGTGTGCATATACATATATATATGACATAGAAATATTTTCTACTGCATCCATTTGGTCTTATTACCCTTGAGACTCCCTAAAGGTACATTTACAAAATGGCATTTTAAAAGGAAGTGTTCAGCTGTACCACAGAATCAAAATATAGAGTATAAACACCAGAGAGACAAACATGCATATCTATGTGTCAACGTGTTTGGATTGGGAGGTGAAAATTAGGAGCTGTTACTCCTTTTTCCTTGTTGCAGTGATATCTGATTGATAACTCCCTTGTGAAGAAGCTCTTTAGGCACACGGATGGATTCCTTTTACATTTTTCTCTCATTTCAGTATTCACAACAGCCTTGAGCTGAAGGCTTTGTTATTCCTCTTTGACACATAATAGAAATAGAGGCTCAGAAGGGTTAAGTGGTGTGTGCAAATGTACCTGGTAGGAGTGGGAGAGAGACTGTGTTCTGGGATTTAGTCCAAGGCATTTTCCATTACTCAATGGGATTCACTCTTGGAGTTGACCTCGGCTTTTTGGGAGTTTTATATAATCTTATCATCAGGTTCTTATAATCAGGGCCCTTCCTAGCATACGAAAGTTGTATCAAAAGCCTCATGCTGTGTGACATTATGCACAGCCACAGAGAAAAATAGAAATAAGGCAGCACAGTAGGTTGGGGAGGGGAGTAAAATTGGCAGGTGACACCACAATAAAATTAGTGAAATTCAGTCGACATAAGCATGGAAATTCCTCGGCTACTTCCTGTCTCATCCCTAACTTGTCCCTTCCTTCTCCTCCTGCACTCACAACTTCCTGCCTCCTTCTAATACTGCCCTGGATGTGCATTTAAGTTGAAACAGCGTGGTGGTTTCTAGCTGCTCATTCTAAGATTCTCCGTGGTAGCCTTCAAGGAGGGCTACATTTTTCCATGTTTGTTTCCCTCTTCTACAGAACCCCAACAATATTTGAAATGTGATAACCTCCTGTTGGATTAGGTCATGGTTGAAGAATTAGGGAAATAAATTTATGTAACTAGTGTATAATTGAAAATAAAATAGAGAAAAAAATCTCTTTTAAATTTATTTATTTTTGAGGAAGATTAGCCCTGAGCTAACTACTGCCAGTCCTCCTCTTTTTGCTGAGGAAGCCTGGCCCTGAGCTAGCATTCGTGCCCATCTTCCTCCACTTTATATGTGGCATGCCTACCACAGCATGGCGTGCCAAGCGGTGCCATGTCAGCACCCAGGATCCGAACCAGTGAACCCCGGGCAGCCAAGAAGCAGAACGAGTGAACTTAACCGTTGCGCCACCGGGCTGGCCCCTCTTTTAAATTTATTTTGCAAAAGCATTATATGATAGCTTAAGGCTAAAATAATTTAGCTGCGTAAACATACTCCTTTGAGATGTAGCCATTTGTATACATTTTAGTTTGACTTGGAAATTAATTTCATTGCAAGAAAGAAAACAAAAAAGATTTCAATTTAACCTTTTTCTTGTCAAAGCAATTGAGGAATCTACCGAATACCCACTACTAATTTTTTTTAAAAAGTCTGCTCTTGATTTTAAAATGTTTCCTTTGCTAATTTATAGATGGTTAATTAGCCAAGCTTCTCCAGAAAGAAACAGAACCAATAGGAGATTAGATAGATAGATAGATAGATAGATAGATAGATAGATAGATAGATAGGTAGATAGATAGATAGATAGATAGATAGGTAGATAGATAGATAGATAGATAGGTAGATAGATAGATTAGATAGACAGACAGCTAGCTAGCTAGCTAGATGGCAGTTACATTTATTATAAGGGATTGGTTCACATGATTATGGAGGCTGAGCAGTCCCACAATCTACTGTTTGCAAGCTGGAGACCCAGGAAAGCTGGTGGTGTTCATAGGCCTGAGAACTGCAAAGATGATGGCATAGAATCTATTCAGAGTCTGAAGGCCTGAGAACCAGGAGCACTGAGGCCCAGTGGATGTTTTAGCTCAGCAGTCAGACCCTCCTTTGCACATTTGTTCTGTTCAGATCCTCAAGGAATTGGTTGATGCCCACACATTGGTAAGGGCTATCTGCTTTACTCTGCTCTCCAATTCGAATGCTAATCTTTTCTGGAAACGGGGTGAGGGGTGGGAGTGGCTTTCCTGGCATCAGTGGAGAGCTAACAGGTCTTACAGTAGATGTGCAGATTTTTTCCAAGCAGATAATTGATGGAGAAATTAAAATATCATGGCCCTCATGATTCACTGCAGGCAAAAACACAATCAATAAAATGTGAAGCTAAATTTGCAAATTAAAAAGATGCAAATAGTTAAAGATTTCTAAATGTCTTGCAGTACATGGATATTCAGGTCAATTTACACGGTAAGCTGCATACCAGCAAATGAATATTAATGATATTATTGTGCAAATGCAGTGAGCTGTGGACTGTGGCTCCTACTCTCAAAATAGAAAAAAAAAATTATTTGGTGAATTTTCAGTTTTAAAAAAGAGCCAAACTTGCAATTTTCCACATCATTTTCTATTCTCGAAAATTTCCACTGACTTCATAGAAATGGCATGACACTGACATTTGAAACAAATAGGAAATAATTTAATCCACGTCCTGCCCAAACACTTTTACTATTTTGTATTGGAAAATACTATTTATTATATCCAGAGACATTTGAATTTTGACCCAGAAAGGACAGGCAGAGACTTTTAGCAGCATTTCTGTGGAAAATGATTGAAACACATCGCCTTTGCTTTCACACATCCAACAGCCTTGGCCCTTTAGCTAAAGGATCATAAAGACTCCGTGTTTCTCTCATCTTATGTCACTTAGTGACTTTGAAAAACTCACCATTTTTTTTTTGTGGTGTTGTCGTTATTCCCCCTTCTGGAAGTCAGAAATGGATTGTCTCTTTCTGTGTTGTGTAGGGCTTCTGCTGGTCAATCCCAAATAGTTGGGAGGCGCCTGTGACTGCTCCAATGGAGTCATATATCTGAGGCCTCAGTTCTGGCTCTTGGCTAGTTTACTTTCTTCTTTTCCACTTGGCTTCTCTATGTGGTTAAATTGAACTTCCTCATAGTATGATCATCTCAAGAGGGAATATTCTAGATAGGAGGACAAAATGTGTGAGTGCTTATCAAGCCTCTGCTTGTGTCACACGAATGTCCCATTGACCAAAGCAAGTCACATGGCCAAGTCCAGAGTTAGTATGGAAGGGGACTGCCCAAGGGGTAAGGGTGGGAGGCATGGTTCATTGAGGGCCACTTCAGTGTAACAATCTGCTTCAACGGTCTGTCTCAACTTCATAACCTGTGATCTGAATGTTTGTGTCCCCCACTAGTTTGTATGTTGAATCCTAATGCTCAGTGTGATGGTATTAGGAAGTGGGGTATTTGGGAAGTGCTTAGATCAAGAGAGTAGAGCCCTCCTGATGGGATAGTGCTCTTCGAAAAGAGACTCCACGGAGCGCCTAGCTCCTTCTACCCTGTGAGGACACAGCAAGAAGGCAGCAGTCTGTAACCTGGAAGAGGGTCTTCACCGGAACCTGACGATGCTGGCACCCTGATCTTCGACTTTCAGCCTCCAAAACTGTCAGAAATAAATATCTGTTGTTTACCAGCTGCCCAGTCTGTGCCATTTTGTTATCTCAGCCCAAATGGACTAAGACAGAAGAAGTTAACTCTAGCTTTGGTTTAGAACAGTGACTTTAAATCTACAAAACCTACAGAATTAAAAAAAAACTTTAAATGATCGTTTACTTGGAAGCCCAAAGATATAAATTTGGACATTTTAGAACCTAGAACCGCTACTGTGACTGAAGGGAAGAGTTGAGAGAGCCTATAGGTATGCCACATCCTCTTCCTGAGGCGCCTTGATAAATACACTGCCTCGATATACCGTGATGAAACCCCTAGGGCTGGAGAGCAAGGCTGGCTTATCTCTATTCTTTGGACTGTCAGTGATTTAAATACACCTCAACATATTAATCATTTACTCTTGACTCATGATCACTATCTTCTTGGAGAGCCCCACATTTGTCTCCATACCTGAACTTTCATACTTTGCCTTTTGCCTCATAATATGGGAAATCTCTAGAATACCCTGAAGGTATTTTGCATTCTATTTTTTAAAAGTCTTTCTATCCTTGGCTTTGGGCGTTGCTTCCTAATTCTCAGAAGATCCTTTTTCTATCCCAACTTCAACAGCATCTGCTCTCCTCCTCCCCGACCAAAGAAACTCCCACCTTGTCAGGCCGGGTAGGCCTTTCAGCCAAGTTGGAGTTTAGACAGTGTGCATACAATTGTACATCGTTTTAGGAGACTGAATATAAAAAATCCAAAGAATTCTTAACAATTGTTCAAGGCTATCTTTTGAGTCCGCCAATTTTTGTGGTATTGGATTTCAGCCCTTTGCATAATTAGCAATGCCTTTAGAATTGAATACGGAACCTCTCTATATCCTGTGTCCAACACCTGAAGATTTCATAGAATCTAGTTAACAGCCTATCAGCTCACTGCTCCCTTTTGATAACAAGTACTTTATAATGCTCCTTTACTATTTTGAAATGAAAATCATATATTTACTGAACTATTTATATACATTAAAAATTAATGTAATTCTCAAATGGTAATGTAAACTTAAAATAAAAGAAACAATTTATAATAAGATAATAGGGTTTATTTTTAAGTATGCTCTTTTTTCTTGTTTTCTTGGTGAGGAAGATTGGCCCTGAGCTACTATCTGTTGCCAATCTTCCTCTTTTTTTTGTTTTTCATCCCAAAGCTCCAGTACATAGTTGTATATCCTAGCTCTAGGTCATTCTAGTTCTTCTATGTGGGATGCTGCCACAGCATGGCCTGATGAGCGGTGTGTAGGTCCACGCCCAGGATCCGAACCAGCAAATCCCAGGCCTCCAAAGTGGAGCACATGAGCTCCATGGGGCCGGCCCAGAAAATAATAGGTTTTTTAATATACAAATCCTGTGGTATTACTGTACTCAAAGATAAATTAAATAGCCAGATGTTTCCACCTAATTGTAGAATTGCTGAAGTGTGACAGCTACATATATAGATTAATATAGAAGTGTGAAAGGAAGCCCCAAATATGAATAGCTTTGCTGTTGGCATGTAGTTTTCTGAACTAGCTAACAACTCTACGTAAAATTCCTTATGAAACAAAGCAAGATCTTCACTCTATAAACACAGTAGTTACATTTCTGGATCATTCAGCATACATTAAAACAGTGTTAAAATATTTTGGGTTTATTATGAAAAGTTTTGTTTTTAGGCTCAGATAAATACAAACAGGCTCTTCACCTGCTTGACTGTCTAGTGGGTAATTCTTTGAAAGTTGTGCACAATACGGAACATTTGTTTATGGTGCCAGATGGTCTCAAGAATTATAAGGTGTCCATCCTTCTAGGTTCCTACCCAGTAAATGCCTATTGGCACCCACTGATCAACACATCAATGAAAAAAATGTCAATTTCCTTGTAGAAGGCAATACTACTCTTCTCAGAACTACCTATGAAATTAAACAATTTGTCAGATTCAGGTTGCTGTTTCCAAGGGATGCTAGGTCCAGCACAGGTAGAAAGAATTAATCTTTTGAACCAATCCAAAAGATCAGGTCTCGGTTAGCCAAATCCCCTTGTTATTCGGAATCATGTAAATATTTTCTGATATCCTTTTTCCATGTTTAATCACACTCTGACAAGAATTCTTAATTATGTTTAGATTTAATCTCTCTCTCTCTAGCTAAAACACAATTCCTCTTGTAGAACTGAAAATCATTAGTGGCATCTTAAAATACACATAACCATATTACAAGACAGGTTGATCTCTTAGCTTTTACTTCACCAGAGAAAAAAATGTGACTACATGACTTCAGGCCATCTTAACAGTTGGGCCATCTTTATTAGTATTGCCAGATTGGCAAAACAAGAACTATTTGACTTTAATTATTTACAAAATCCATTTGTTATTATAGTGTCACATCATCTCTTTAATAGATCTGCGTCTTCCAGCTCTTTTTTTCTGCTATTGAGAATGAGAAAAAGATGATGGCAGTGTAGCATTACCGGGACATATACTTCCTCAAGACTGATACAAGATGGCCAACTCCTTCTGCCACTCTAACCTCCCCTACCTCAACGGTCTATGTAAGTAGATAACTGCAGGGAAGGTGGCAGTTGAAGGCATTATGGGAGTCTTGAGTCATTTGTCTAGACAGAGGTACTGTGGCTTTTCTCTCCCCTTTACAATGGAGAAATTTGTAATTTTGCTTCTGGGCATGGCATGAGTACATGGGTTTCCAATGTGTTCAGTGAGTATGTTGGAATGTAGCCATGTCTTGGTGTGACTAGACAGAGCATGCCAGCATTGAGGAATTGTACAGTGTACCACCAGTGGAGAAAGGGGTGCAGGCTTCACTCAGAGGATGGAAGGAGGATGGAAAAGATTTACCTGAAGTGAATGGAAAGATCTAGAATCAGGAAATAGATGAGCAAAACAACATGACTGAAGTCAGTCTTGGAGAACAATAAAATTTTTTCATGTCTGCATATGCTTAAGTTCACCCTATTTATTAAGTTGGTTGTGTATAGATTGAAACATTGATATAATGTTGATAGCAGATTTTTGTGTGAACTCTGAGGGCCTTTACTTCAATAAAATGTTTCTGTTATATACCCTTCTTCACTGAACTATTCAACATGAATCTATTTTTTATACTAACATTCATATACTCCTCATTACAGAGTATCAAGCTTATCAATAATTGCTTTGTTGAGCAGTGATTCATAAAAATGCCTAAATCATCTTTGCATGTCTTGTGGAAAGTCTAATACCATTCCTGTCTTCCTGTAGAATTTCATGGTAATTTCTGTGTCTGATGTCCTGTGCCTAATAAATATTTGTTTTCCATATCTCCATTTTCCCATTTATCTTCAATATGACATTGGCTCAAGGAGACTCAGCATTTTTTTATTTAGACAGACAGACAGAAAGACACACACACACACACACACACCCATACTAGGTCATTGTGTGTATAACATTGAAAGTTTTGGGAATAGATATTTATTGGAGAAATGTGAGTAATTTAAAACTGAGTATTTACAATCTATTTTTGAATATCCTTTAAACATTCTACCAAGTTTTTCTGCCATTCACTCTTATCTCATTGACTTTCCTTTTCAGAAGTCAAAAGAGACCAAAACAAACAAACAGACTCTCATTTTCATATACAGAATAGTTCAGACCACTCTAGAACTCACCTCTCAAACTCCTTTTCTGAATTTTTTTGTTACATATCCAGTTATTCAGATCAGATATTCTAGATCTCACCCTGTACCCACTCCCTCCTCCCGTACTACACATACACACTATTACGGCACATATTAGCAAGGGCCTAAGAGCAGTACATTTGATTTCATCATTGAAATATATTAGGCTACTAGCCTATCCTCTAAGCAGAAATTAATTTTGGTCTAAATATTGTTTTTTTATTGTATCATTATTATTGCTATTCATTGATTTAAAAATGGAGAATTTTTGAAAATTGAATTAGTCAATGTTCTTTCACTCATGAATAACAGAAATTCCACTCAAACTATTTTAAACACAATAGAAATTTGTCTGAAATTTTTATTTCAAAAGTAAAATGTTTGAATTTCAAAAATAATGTTTGAAAATTTGTGTAGACATTTTTATCAATAGTTTCCTTTTCGATACCCTAATACTTTGACCCTAAAAGCCCCAGCCTACATTTTCTTGTTTCAGAAAAATTCCTGAAAAATTCCTATTACACTTCTGGGCCTTGGTTTCGTCATCAACAACATGAAAGTTTGGATCTTAGGATTCTTCTACTTCTGGCTGTGGTGCTGTGACTGACACTTCCTCCCTCCTCTTCAATTATGGAGTGGAAGGTTGTGCACTTGTTAAATTGTCTTTATTCTATGGAAAAGTAGTTAAGGGAATTGTTTTAAAGGGTCTTAAGTAACCCTCAACTCTCCTATAAAGACAAGCCCCACAGACATCCAGCTATTCTTTCTCCGGTCTTGATCAGAGTTTGTGCAAGCTCTGAGGCAGTCTGTGCTCTGAGGAAGTCTTCATAGCTTTCATTATGATGATCGCAATGGATCCCTCTCCTTTCCTTGTTTAATTATCACTTCATTCAAAATTCCGGGCATTTCCCCTCATTCATCACACTGAGGGCCATGAACATTGTGTAGACGCTGGTGTATATTAATTATCATTTTCTTTATTTGTGTTAATTAGGTTAAACATCAGGGCTTAAAAGAAACTTACAAATATTGTTTTGGAAGTTCTCTGCATTTCATGAGGAGCTTGAAATAATAAATCCTTTATACCTGAAGCCAAAGACAAAACTAATCATTATCTATTTCCACTTCATTCTTCTACATTTATTTGTCAATTCATTTCTTTAATAAATACTATTTAGTATATACTCCCTTATTTCCAAAAACCAGTTGACACAAATTACAAGATATATATATATATCTGAGAAGTACTTAAAATGATTAAATAAGAATTAAACTTTAAAGTTGCATTTGGTTTGGACACTATTTAATTATTTACAAAGCCATGGCTTTGTCCTGTGGGATTTTCTTATTTTTCAGTTCTCATTGTAGCAGGATGTACATCTTATATTTTGCTGATAATTTTTCTAATGGCCCCATCTCCCATGAATGCCAACCTGTCATAGATATGAGATAAATATTCTTCAGTGGTATTTTCCTCTTCCCACTAACTCTATCAAATCATAGAGCTCAAAAGACAAAAGCATTTACGTTTGGCACCAAATGGTTGACCCCTCACTGACAGTATTTTCTAACATCTCTGATGCCTTTCTGTCTTATTTAAATCCTATTATGATTTCAGCTTTTATGTAGGTAAAAATTCTCTTTAGATTAGGAGCTAATTTCTATAATGTATACTGGGATGATATTCAAAACCAGATCACCTCTGGCAAGACATAGCTTCTGACCGATCAAAACAGAGCTCACTGTAATCAGGCAGTAAGACTGTGTCAGAGTGTTCCAGGCCCAGAGAATTCCTGCTGTGCACATCCCTATGTGCTGGCTGTTTTACACACATTGAACCTTTTAAGTGAAAATTCTACACAGGGGGTGTTCTTTAAAGCTGAAGAGAAGGATGCTCAGAGAGAACAGGGGAATCACCCAGATTACACGTTTTGTCAGTTAGTAATTGTCATTAATTAACTGTTAACTCAAACATAATAGAAACTAATTTCACTCACAGGTTAAAAATATTCAGAAGTAGGCAGTCCATGGTTTTTATGGAGCCTCCAATAAGTCATCACGGCCTCATGCTCTTTCCTTTCCTGCTCTCCCAGCCTATGAACTTGACATTCATCCTCAAGTTTGCTTCACTACCTAAAATGGCTGCTGGAGTTACGGAAATCACATCTGTATTCCACTCAGGAAGCAGGAGAAACTATAGAGAAGGATGAAACAGGTCCACTGCAAGTGTGCGTCCCCCTTTTAAGGACTTTTCTTGGAATCCCTGCTCACACAACAACACTCTTTTAAGTGCTATTGGTCAATCATACCATCATAGGAATAAATGCAGTGCTGCGGGTAGAGGGGTGGGGAGGAAAAGTTCCTGTTTCTAAATCAAAGTCAAAGACGGATCTGGGGCAGATAACTAATAGTCTCCACCACAGACAGCTGGAAAGTGGTGTAGTCAGGATCTTGACCCAGATCTCACGGATTCACTCGCTCCTATATCACGCAGCCTATCATATGTGGTGGAAGCACCTAGAATTAAGAAACCAAACTTTATACCTACTTCTTATTGTATATATCACAGTTTCAGCATAGTGTTGGGAATGATGCGTGTTTGTTAAATGGATAAATGAACATTTGCATGAGTGCAAGAAAAGAGAATGTTGGGTGATAGGAGTTGTACCTACTGGGAAGTCAGGTGGTGTATATTCCTACATACTACTGTTTTTATTTTATAAATAATTGAGACACAGCTTAGGATGGGTTAGTAGTGGCAGTGAGAAATGAAGAAACAAACTGAATTCTCAAATCTGAATTTTGTGTATGTCTTATTGTTAACAATCAGCACTCAGAACATATGAGTAAAATCTTTGAAACCTAGAAAGCACTAAATAGCTACCAGCTTCATCCATTCATATTCATTCTTTTATTTATTCATTTGCTTTTTAAAAATTCATCTCACTTATATGCAGAAATCTATTTCTCCTTTTGATGACTATGCATTTGATAAGTTTTTGATAGCTGAGGTCTCAAAATCTCTATTTTGAAGTACAAAATGAGATGGATAAGTAAAACAGCTATCTGAATATTTCAGGAACATTTTTGTCTCAATTGCTATAAAAGCAGTTATCAAGATAGTTCCCTTGATTTCCATTTCAAACATAGTGTTTGTCAATGAAATTAAATCAGCCATTCAGCTCTTCATTATTTTGTATTCTCTTTTTAGGTTACACACACACATACACACACACACACACAGCCATATAGTTAAACTAATCTGATTATTTTAAGAACTTTTCATTGTCTAGTGAGTTCAATTATTCTTAACAAAGATGCTGAATTTGGCCTCTGTGGCAAGTAATAATTAGATGTGTGGTGAATCTGCTACTTTTTATTTGGGGCAAATTGCTTATGCGTGAAGGTGCACCTAAATTTGGAACACAAGGGAGAAAGCAGGAGACTATTTCAAGCATACTCAGCTCTAAATTGCTTGCACTTGAAGCAAAGATTCCAGAATAAATCCAAACCTTTTTCACTTAGTTAAATCCATCATAGTCAGGAATGCCATAAGACTGCCCACATGCTTTTGATGCAGTAACATTACGCTGTGTCAAATATTGCTGAAAATAGATGAGTGGCTGATTAGGCCTTGGAAATGATTTTATAATGTGGAACCTCAGGTTATAGTGACATTTGTTAGGTAATAATCTGCCTCCTTAATTTGTTGGCAAGTTTTGTCCAAAGATTCAGGTTTCTTTAATAGCTATATACGCCACGCAAATTATTAGGCAAGTTTTAAAGGTTTAAATTGTTTCAAAATAATAACTAAAACTAAATGTGGGTGTACAAAGATAGAAATGAATTACGAAATGCAAGGCAAGACTATTTTCATTTCTGATAACAAATGTCACATGCCTCATTTTCTATTTGCTGGAAAAATATTGATTTTGCTGGGAGAGAATATAAAAAGGGAAATGAACAAAAGGGATGGAATGCTTGTGGCTGATTCTAGGTAGAATGACACTTGCAGAAATCATATGAGTTTTAGGAAATATAGAACAGGACTGAGATTTACCTCCAAAATGCAGAGCCATCATGTCGTAAAATGGTAACAAGAATAGAAAGCTAGTTAATGCCTCTACCTCCCTGCTCCTGTTACTGCTGTGTTGCTATATTCTCATTCGTGGGACCACAGTTGTAGGATATTTTAATCCTCTTCTTTCCTTGCTTCATTTAACAACAGCTGGCAGTAGATGCCTATTTCTGTTACCTGGGCCGTCAACCTGCATCAGTCACTAATGCCAACACTCAAAAGGCAATCACTTAACCAGGTACCACCTCAGCCAGTCATTTAAAATAAAGGATCTTTCCAATTTAGAAGAAATCAGCTGTTGAGGGAATTGATTGTTAAAAAAGACAGCATCTTGACCCTCACACACACACACACACACACACACAAACACAAACACATACACACCTCCTTTTCAGCTGCCGCTATTGCTCTTGGGCCCAAGGTTAAATTGCAGCGTTGGAGGAGTGAGAAGGGATAATAAATTCATCAGATGGGAAATAACTCACGAGGAGGCTGTGGTGGAGAGTAGCTTGAAATTGGTAACTAGATAACATCCTTGGTAACCATCTTTAGAAAGCCTGGGTCCTAATGGCCAGAGAGTTGATGCCAGTAGATTAGATGCTTTGTCACAGTCCAAGGACAGCAGCCTGCACACAGCCCCATTCTCAGCATTTGAGCATTGTGGGAAGTGAAACGTGCACACCTAGGTCTCTTGTCCTAAAGGCAGATAAGTTAGAAGTTAGGCTGGGAAGCTCTCATTGGCAGGTGTACATCTAAAAATAAAAATTATTCAATATTTCATCTCAAAGGAAGATGGACAATGTAGCTTAACAATCAAAAGTTACTACATTGGCTAAAATGAAGAAAGCCATAGACCCCTTAAAATGATGCATGTGAAAAAGTCATCCTAAGTGTGAAAATCACACTGACACCAAAATTTCCTAAAATGTACCATGCTATCAGACCAAGCGTTGAGATGTCAATTAAGATATTCTTTTCTAATTAGAAATCAATACATATTAATTGTGGAGTGTTTAGAAACAGAAGCACAAAGGAAAAAAGTCACAGTTTTTATTAAGTCGAGCTAACCTGTGTAAACATCTTGGGACATTTTCTTTCAGATCTCTCTTTCTCTCTTTGTCTCTCCAACATGTCTTCATAACCATATTCTATACCTTGCTTTTTTTTCACTTGACATTATGTTATGAACTTTTATGTACATTATGAACCATTATTCAACATCTTGATAGTATATGGTTGTAAAGTATTTATTCTATCATGAAGGATAGAAAACACCCAATTAATTGTCTCTTATTTTTGGACAATATTGTGGATTCAATTTCCAAGGAAACAAATCTTGAGACAGAGAGTAGCATTCAGGAAGTTGTTTAGGGAATGCTATCTGGATTTACACTAGTGTGGGAAGGAAGTGAATCAAGATTGGGCAGAGCAAGAAGTTGGTCCATGATGCAATCACAGAAAAGGCCTCAGTTGACCCCACAGAGTACCATGAAGTTGGGATTGTACCTTTGTAGTTATTCCAAGGTTAGCCAAAGGAGCCAGGCCTTTATAACCATATTTCATCAATGCAGGCTACTCCAAAAGTTGGCGAGATCTTGGGTGAAGCAACTCTCTTCAGCTGAGGGCAACTAGATAGCATCTGTTATAATCAGCCTCAGAAAGTTTATGTTATAATGTCCAGGTGTTTACGCATTTTGATTAGATGTTTTACCGTAGACCAAACCCAGTCTGTCAGCCAGCAGTACCCTTAGCAGGTAGGGAAATAGGTTAGTCCATTCTAAAAGGGTATCTGTATGGTAAATCACAACTTCTAAGTCCACCTCTTGCGTTGCAAAAATACACTTCTTTGTTTAAGTTTCTCAAAGCAGTTCTTTCAGGATTATGGTGGTCTTGTCTTCTTGGAGTGAATTTATAAGAGGAAGATTAGTGGGATAGGTGACAGTTCTGCCATTGAAGCTGGTCTCCCCAAAATGATATTCATTATTTCTCTCCTCTACTAATCATTCCTGTTTTCTCTCACCCTTGGCTAGCCTTTCTCCTACTTTAAGTGAGATCCTCATTCCTGAAGTATCTAGGTCTCTTGTCACCATGCCCATCTCAGCTCTTGATTGTTGTACTTGTCTTTTTACTATCAATTTTGGGCAAGAGAGTGGCAAGAGTTCCCCAAGGGGATTGTCTGGATGCTAAGCATATTCAGCCATGCTCCCATTGTGTAAGAGCAACCCTACTTTCTCTTGTTGATTAGGGTCAGTTGCTCCTGTTACTTTCTACTGGTCCCTTAGCACCTTAACGAGTCTGAAGTACCTAGTGACAGCCACATCTTAAAGTTCCATGGGACACTTTCTGTGTTGCTTGGTGAAAGAATTACCATTTTGGAACTAGGACCTGTAAACCTCCAGAACCAGGGTTCATTGAGATAGGAAGCAAAGATTTCCCAAACAGCTTACTCGAAGTGATGATTAATGAAGCTGTCTCTATTGTCACCCTCGGTTTATAGACCCTGCATTCTACTTTTGGGAGCAAAACATGATATAATACATATTTATTTAGAGTATATTCTGCATAAAATCTCATCCTTATAGGCCGTGGTCTTTAAACTGTTGTGTCAATCATACCTTCAGCATGGGGTAAGGAAAGGAGGCATCTGCCGGGAAAGATAAAGAAGCAAGATTGCCAGGAGGAGATGATAAAGTGCAATGTCACCACAATAAAGGCTTAACGAAGACTTCAGGGGATCCCATATGGAGGTTCTAATACTGAGATGGCCTTTCAGTGTTGTCTCAAAGAAGGATAGGGGCTAGCCCAGTGCCGCAGCGGTTAAGTTCGCATGTTCAGCTTCTCGGCGGCCCGGGGTTCACCGGTTCGGATCCTGGGTGTGGACATGGCACTGCTTGGCAAGCCATGTTGTGGTAGGTGTCCCACGTATAAAGTAGAGGAAGATGGGCACGGATGTTAGCTCAGGGCCAGTTTTCCTCAGAAAAAAAGAGGAGGATTGGCAGTAGTTAGCACAGGTCTAATCTTCCTCAAAAAAAAAAAAAAAGGACAAAGAGGTTTGGTCTTTATACCCTCATATCCACCAATCAGTGGATGTAGGCCGCTTCAGAGAAGGGAGTATGGTCATGGTCTTGGGTAACGCAACTCTCTTAAGATGAAGGCAATTCTTGGAGGGAGATGAGAGTTAAGTGCTGTCAGCTGGCAGTACTCTAAGCAGGTGGCCAAATAAGTCTTTCTGTCCTACATAGATTACCTGTGTGGTGCAGGACAGTATCCACTACATATAACTAAGACATGTCCAATTTTGATAAATATTCATAGAAAGCCAACCTAGTGTCATGACATTTTTTATTTATATGACTTTGCTAGTTTCCAATTTTTGATTAAAAGAGAACCTGCTATTAGCCCTTTATAAGTTAAATACTGCCATGAGCAGACATTCCTATATTTGGACTCTCATTTTTCAATCAAATGTTTGAATTATCAAATTCCAAATGTGTCTTACCTGCTTCTACCTGGAATGGCTATACAATTTGATTGTCTCCCATCCTAGAAGAAAACAAATTTCTGAATAAGTAAGAAATGAATTCTGTTTCAAAAAATTATGTCTAGTGCCTGTGTTTGATTTGAGACTATTACCCTGCTTCTTGACTCACCAGTTGCTTACCAATAGCATGTGGTTGGTTACCTGCTTCCATCTAGCGTGCTTTGTCCATTGCCTCATCTTAATGTCTAACATCTGTAGACTTGTCAATTTCATGCTTTGACTATATGTTCTTACCATATTTTACTCTGAGCCTGCATTAGTCAGGGTTCTCCAGAGAAACAGAACCAACAGGATATATATATATATCTATCTATATCTGTATGTAACAGATATATAGATATAGCTATATATAAAGGATAGAGGATATATATACATGTATAAAGGATATAGATATAAATATATTTAAAGGATAACCTCTCTTTATACAGAGATATATATATAAAGAGATTTATTATAAGGAATTAGCTCACGTGATTATAGAGGCTGAGAAGTCCCAAGATCTGCAGTCAGCAAGCTGGAGACCCAGGAGAGCTGATGGCACAGTTCCAGGGACAGAAGACCAATGTCTCAGCTGAACAGTTAGAGAGAAATTCCCTCTGGCCCAGCCTTTCTGTTCTGTTCAGGTCTTCACCTGATTGGATAAGGGCCACACACCTTAGAGAGGGGACCATCTGCTTTACTCAGTCTACCAATTCAAATGTTAACCTCATCCAAGACACTCTCACAGACACACCAGAATAATGTTTGACCAAATGTCTGGGCAGCCCACGGCCCAGTTAAGTTGATAGATAAAACTAGCCATCATAGACCTATATCTTTCGGGTTTGTCTCTCGTAAATGGTGTTCCTAACATGAGCTTAACTGGACTTGAAGAAAAAACCTCTATCATAGTCGGTTAATTGCTTTTACTCAGACAAGGTACCCCTTCCCCCCTTTTCAGCATACATTTAGAAACAATCAGAAACTGAAGCATAAACTATTAGAACATGGCGAAAAGGAACTCTTATGTTGTATCTACCTCTTGCTTTCTACCCTTCACAATCCAACCAGAAAATCAACACCATGAAGAGACCAGCAGAGAAACTGCCTCTTTCAACAATTTCTTTTCATATAATGTGACGTTTTAAAAATTGATTATGAGTTCTGAAATTGCTTTTTGTATGAAGGGCACAATTATTATTATATATGATATATTATAAACGTGTTCTCTATTTGTTTACTAAGTTCCAGAAAGATCCCATATGAGAAATATACAGAGATATAATATATACTTCCTTTGAGCTCAAGACCTACATTTGAACTGCCTACTCAATGTCTCATTGGAATGTTTTAAGGAAACACAAACTCAGTGTGTCTTAATCTGAAGTTATCTCCCACTTCAATGCTGGTGCTCTCTAAAAGCGACTTTAATGTTTTTATCACTTGGTTATAATTTTGCTTTCTGTCAGTAAATCTCAGGATAGGCTCAATTTTTGATCTGCATATTCAGTTGTTTTCTTCTATTATGTTTCTAATGTTTTCTGTTTTACTTAGTTCTGATCTTCAGGAATTTACCTCTCCCTTGTCTTCTACATCTATAATTTCAATTGC